>NC_069799.1:56313122-57562705 GCF_027406575.1 Nycticebus coucang
AAATGCTTGGTTGTTTGTTGTTTAAAATAAAGTAAAATCGAGTACTTGATGCATGCCTCCTACTCTGAGAGCCACACAGAGATAGTTGAACCTATAATACTTTCCATGTGGCTCTGTGGTTTCAATACCAGTGATTCCCCCTTTCTTTTCTGAGTATATTACACAGGAGCATTTAGAAAAACAGTATCCTGGGCAGTGCGTGTGGCTCAAGGAGTAGGGTGCCAGCCCTGTATACTAGAGGTGGTGAGTTCAAACCTGGCCCCAGCCAAAACAATAAAACTGCAAAAACAACAAACAAACATAAAAACCCAGCATCCCCAAACATCTTCATTTTTTTTTTTTTTTTTGTAGAGACAGAGTCTCACTGTACTGCCCTCAGGTAGAGTGCCGTGGTGTCACACGGCTCACAGCAACCTCTTGTATTATAGTTTATTCTCCTCAAAACTTTTCAGAGAGCTCTGTCTACTTCTGGACCCTAGCTTTAGATTATTCCTGGATACAGTGGGAAATAGATTAAAAATGCATTTGAACTAGACTGTGTTGGTGAAATAGCTCAGGTGTGTAGAGTATAGGAGCTTGAGTGAGTTGGTTAGTAAATACGGAGTCTGAAGAACAGAATAAGTAAAATTAGAACTATTGAATTAGAATAGTTGATATTTATTTAGGACATAAAATTAGGTACTACGTTAGATGTTTTATGTGAATGATCTAATTTAATCCTCATCATTTATGATTATTTTATATCTGTTCCATTTTGAAAAATTAGGATGATTACTGTCATTTACTGAGCACATATCACAGGCTGAGCTCTTTAATTGGAGCACCTCTGACCCATACCTACACTGAAAGGTAGGTACATTTTAGAGATGAAGGAAGTAAGGCGCAGATTGGTGAAATAACTTGCCCAAAGTTGCCCAGTTTGTCAGTGTCTGAGAAGGGCTTTGATTCCAGGTCACTCTGATCCCCAAGTCTAGTGCCCTGTTATTCTTCCTCCCATGGCCGAGACACCTGCTTGTGGCTCATGTACTCAGGCTTGGTGAAAACCATTTTAAAGGAGGCTTACGTGAGGAACACAACTGACTTATTTCTAGGCCCTGTCTATAATTTCTGTAACTCAGCCTAATTTTTAACATTTGTGGTAATTTACAAAGATTAGAAAATTCTAACACTTCCAAGACTTAAAGAGTTGTTTACTCAAGATAGGTTTTACGAGTTCCGCTACATAGCTTAGGTTTACTTATATTAATTATTTTGCCTTTGAGTTTTCAAAAAGTGAAAGCATTTTTTGAATATTCCAAAATGGCCTATTGGAAATCAAATACCTTGGCACAAGTGAATAAAATATATATGCCTAAATGTATTATAAATATGGCATAATATTTTCTGCTTTCTCTCTTGTGGTTCTTTTTGCAGCATGTTTGGAAGACCACACAGATGAATCTGGGACATTAACATCTCCAAACTATCCCAATAATTACCCCAACAACTGGAAATGCATTTATAGGATCACAGTGGAGAGTAGCCACCAGATTGCCCTGCACTTTACAAACTTCTCCTTGGAGGAAGCCATTGGTGGAGGCTGTCATTCAGATTTTCTGGAAATCAGGTAAGCAGCCTTATTTATTTTATTATAATCATTTTTATTATATGTTCTCATTAATAGTCTTTCCTGGACTTTCCTAGATGAAGGAAAAAATATTGAAAATTATTGAAATTCTTTGTAAAGCTCTCTGCTTTGCACTTTCTTGCAAGAGATAAAGTTCGTTATTCAAAGCCTGACTTAGAAAAATATAGAAAATTGCATAGTATTCGGTGGTTATTTTGAAGTGATTCTTTTTTTTTATTTGCAGTTTTTGGCTGGGGCCAGGTTTGAACCCGCCACCTCTGGTATATGGGGCCGGTGTCCTACTCCTTTGAGCCACAGGCGCCGCCTGAAGTGATTCTTTTATTTGGAATGTTTGAAAATAAACTACAGATTTTATTTGGACAAAGAAAACTGTTCTTTACTACTCTGCAATGAAATACTTGCTATTGTTGAATAGTTTCATTATATGTAGGCTGTTTGCTATTCATTTCATCTTCTTATATCAAAAAAATGATAGCAGGATTGCAACCATAAGTTTTTCATGAAGTTTTTTTATATTCAAATAATAAAAGTCTAGGCTTCAGAATTTCAATACAAGGCATTTTTCTTACATTATTTGGCACTTTGAATGTATTAAAAAGTTATATTTGCAGCAAAGGTTAACTTACACATCGTCATCTCCCTATATTTTTATATCAAGTTAAATTAGGCTAATCATTTTAATGTGCATGTATGTCAAATTTTTTGGCATTTCAAAGTAAGAATCTTATTTTATAGTACATTTTATTCTCTGATGTAAAATAGGTATTAAAACGATAAATCTCGATTGTATTCTATCATGTTAAAATTATATAATTTTCTTAGTTTATAGAAATTAATCACTGGACTTTGATGTTGAATGAGTCCTTATTTTTTTTATTTTGTTTTGAAAAAGCTACCGATTATGAACTAGATTTAAGACCCCAGAAGTTCTTAGGAAAGTAAATATTTCTAGAATTTTGCAAAATATATCAAAAATGATCCATTACATTTAAAAAATTTCCAAATAAGAGGAAATTTTATATAAAGAAAACATATAAGGTATCTCTGTAAAATAAATCAACATTTGTTTATATTGTTTTTTTTTTTTTTTTTTTTTTGAGACAGAGTCTCACTATGTCGCCCTTGGTAGAGTACTGTGGCATCACAGCTTACAGCAACTTCAAACTCTTGGGCTTAAGCCATCCTCCTGCCTCAGCCTCCCAAGTAGCTAGAACTATATAGCTGTGTGCCCGCCACAATGCCCAGCTAAACATTTGTTTATATTGTTAATAATTATAGTTTCTGGTCTTGTTTACTCTGACATATTTGTTGGAGGCTTTATTTTTAGATAAAGATTAAACACATTCTTTCAGTTTGCCATTGCTTGTATAAAATGCCGTGTCAAGCATAAGTGACAGTGATTCATCATTATTATTCTAATAATTTAATAAAATCAAACATTTGAAAGTGTGTATTATAGAGTATTTTTGAGAGGAGTTGATTGATTTTATAAGCTGCTAATATTTGTAATCCCGAAGTGCGAATGTTGTTAAATATTTATACGGTCATGTTATCAATAACCTAACCCATTTTCATGTCTGTATTCCATCAGGGATGGAGGCTATGAAACTTCACCAATGCTGGGAATGTACTGTGGCTCAAATCTCCCTCCAACAATTATCTCTCATAGTAACAAACTATGGTTAAAATTTCAGAGTGATTTGATTGACTCAAGGTCTGGATTCTCAGCTTACTGGGATGGATCATCAACAGGTAACAGGAAAGCGCTGCTTTTTATTGGAGAATCAGGTCTGATTGGTTTCTTAATTCTTGGATGGCCATGCTGTATTTGTCAGCTGCCCATTTTTGCCCAGCTGTATTTGAACGTTAGCATTGCAAATATTGGTAGCAACCATTTTTTTCTTTTTGAAGGACAAAGGAAGAAAGTTCTAGTTCCCTAGTGTATTTCATCATCTTGATTAGAAAAAGGAAAGTATCTTGATACCTATTAGGATTGTAGGCTACCTACTCAGTGGCAACACAGCTTTGCTTTGCAACTTGATGGAAAGGAGAGTCCAGTAGCACGGGTTTGACATTGATGAGAAGATTCAGTTTTACCTGAAAGAAAATGGTGTGTGTCATTCTGTTTCTTCCTCCTGTAGGTTGCGGGGGCAATCTCACCACATCCACAGGCATGTTCACATCTCCCAACTACCCGATGCCCTACTACCACAGCTCCGAGTGCTACTGGTGGTTGAAGGCCAGCCGTGGCAGCCCGTTCCAACTGCAGTTCACAGATTTCCACTTGGAGCACCATCCAAACTGCACTTTAGACTACCTGGCTGTACGTGTCAGCTCTCAGTAACTATCATTCCTGTTCCCATCGCACCCAACACCCACATCATGCATTTGTTTTTAATTCTGAGAGTCAGGAAAGGGTAGTGTCTAAACAGAACAAAATAAAAATTTAAAGTAAATTTGGTGAAAATGACCATCTCGCAAATACAGTGTGTATTACTGAATGGTGATATGCTAAGTATTGAAAATACATGGACTATGACTATTAAGATACATATGGATAAAATCAGTCTCCTGAAAACTCCTTTCAGAAGGGATTTATCCCTTATGGGATTTATTATAATCATCATCAGTGAAATTTCCATATATGTCTTGAAAATCACCACTCAGATCAATATTTTGGTGAATTAGAGGAGATAATTTGAGTCATCTAACTAGGACTTTTTACTCACCATTGTCTAAAAAAAAAATCTAAATAAAAATGTGTTAAAGTGCTGTAAGTTATAAAGTATGAAATCAAAAGGCAAGGAGGACAACTGATACTAGTTATGGCTCGAAAAATAAGCATTGGCCTCATTTTCAATCTGTAGACTTGACCCTAGGTTCATGAGCTTGAATAATAGCGTATATACCCACTGCTAATGGTTTGGGTTCATGACCCGAATTTATAGGCACTTAAATATAATTTTTAAAGCTTTTTATTTTAGGGCTATTCTTTCGTTACATCACATGAGGTCAGACAGTTCAGTCTGTGAACTTGTCTTAGGAAAAGTGCTACATGTTTCATTGCTGAATAAGGTGACCTTCAAATCACTCCCTGGGCCAACTCCCTTTATAACTTTATAACTACTGGTGACTGTAGTGATATTCAGCAATGAGGTATATGGCACTTTTGCTAGGATGAGTTAGTGAACTTACTTGTCCAACTTCCTCCAACTCTGAAAGCCCTTCCAGAAAAAGGGGTCCAAAATAGCTCTGATGGGTGGACCAGGCACTGGCTTTCCAAGGGCTCTACCTCGAAGGTGACTGTAGTGATATTCAGCAATGAGGGGTGCAGAGTTTGTAGCACTTTTTCTAGGATGAATTCGTGGACTTAATTGTCTGACCTCATATATATAACTTTTCCTTAGTTCTTCTGGATTATATAGTCCTTTAGATAATGTTTATAGTCTCAACCACCTGACATTTAAAATGTTTTATTCAAGGTATATGATGGGCCAAGCACCAGCTCTCATCTGCTCGCTCAGCTCTGTGGGGATGAGAAACCACCTCTTATCCGTTCTAGTGCAGACAGCATGTTTTTAAAGCTGAGGACAGATGAAGGGCAGCAAGGACGTGGCTTCAAGGCTGAATACTGGCAGAGTAAGTGTGTATCCCGGCTGCTCCGTGCCTATCACGGGCCTTCAACTCTTAAAACAAATTCAAATAAGTATAACCCATTGGTTTGATCAATTGACATTCATCTGAATTTCTTATGTGAGAAATTTCCATTTGAAGGGAAAAAGCTTATTTTAAAATGTAGTTTCATATGACTAAAGCATTTTCTGGCAAACTATAGGCATTTAGAAGACTAAGGTGCTGAGAGGGTTGCAGTTTAGCTACAGATTGGAGTCACAGCTTATTGACAGGTAGTTTTTCATTTGTATTGATGAAGATTACAGTCTTCCCGCATGCATAGCATGATTCCCATGTTCATTTCATACTCCCACACTTGTTCTCTATTTTAAAATGTACCTTAATTTTATTAAGGAAACTGTGGTTCTTGTGACTTACACATAGGGCATGCTCATTGCTGTAGGGAAATCTGGTCATTGAAGAGCCTACATTTTAAAATCTGCTTTCCCTATAAGACAACATGTAGAATTAATGAAGCATTGAACACAAATGGCAAGGAATCTGGTGTTTGTCCTGCCCCTCACCCTTGAGAAAATCAGTTTTCTTCTTGGTGCCTCTATGATTTCTTCTGGAGGAAAAAAGAGATTAACATAGATAATCTCTAAAACTCACTTCTGTCTTTTGAATAAAATGCTTTCTGAAGTTATATTTTCTGAAAATGGGTATTCATGAAAACAATGTTTCCTTGAATTTATGGTATTTAATAAATCCTTTAATGTGGTTTTAAAAGTTTGATTCCTTGACCCATTAAATTTAAATTTATTCATCAATTTATGCAACTATCTGAAAAAGGAATTGAAAATCACAAAATCATAATCTGAATAGGCGACATCTATACCTTGGATTAATTGTAAGCGTGCTAATGTTTAGCCTTTAGTACATGTGGATTTGAAGATTCATTTTCACTTACATCTGAGGATTAGGCTAGATCCTACATACTTTTAAATGCTGAATTTCAACGTGTAATTGGTACTTCAGAAACTTTTTGCTAGTATATAAAAAGCTTTCCAAGACTCTATTAGAGATACATTTGTTTGAGCATATAATCATTTCTTTACTTTTATTACTGCGTGTTAATTTGGTTGTTTGTTATAATCAGGTAATATTAAGAGTTTCTTCTTTTCTTACTATTCTTGAGATATTTTGTTTTGCTGTCATGGTTTCAGAACACTGAAAAAGTTAATTAGTGCATAGGGAATAGAGGTCCTTAAAGGTAAACAAACCCAGAGCAAACCAGTGAGATTTCCTATAAATGCGCCATTCGAAATGGGAAGTTTGTGTATTTCGGAGGGCAGCCCATGTGCTTTGCTGGAGTATCTTTTCCTCTGCCCTGTCTTGCCCCTGGTTATGGAGGTACGTGATACCTGTCTGCCTAATAGGTAAAACTTCCCACAAGCATCTAAAGCAGTAAAATTATTCTTTAGAAATCCCTTGTGGACAAAACTGTGACCTAAAGATTTAAAAAAAGAAAGGTTTTGAGTATCCCCTCTGCAAAGGAAGATTTTGAAAAGCCACAATACATAGCTTTCTAAACTAATGCTCAGGAAGTGGTGTTCCAGCCACCTTTCAGAAAGCAGCGTTGTAGTTCAAATGCATCTTAGAATGGGTACAAGTGAAACCTACTAAATGCAGAATACAAATGTCTACATACAATAACAAAGAAAATGCTATGAAGGCTACATTGAACAGGTTGATGAGAATATTTCAGATTGTATATGAAACCAGCACATTGTACCCCTTGATTATCGCACAAATGTACACAGCTATGATTTAACAATAAATAAATAAATTAATTAATATAAAAAATGCCTCTATGCACCACATTGTCAGAGACAGTTCTTTCAATATCATCTTTGTTTCCGATTCTCTTTTACTGCACATCAAAAAGACAATATAAAAAAGACTTGAGAAAATATATGCCTATCCCTTGCTTATGTCATTAGCATTGGCTGAATTAGGCACTCACTTTCAGGGTTAGACAGACTTAAAGGTATCTAGTGTGGTTTTGTTGAAAACTCGGCTCAAGAAAAAGCTTAGATTGAAAACATTTTTTAAAACTTAAGGTTTTCATGTCTCCTGGAAGTTCTTTACACTCTCTCTATTGGCCTCGTACTTCCTGATGACTAAGGAGAGGAATAAAGGAGGCTTTATTGTGAATTTCAGGCGGACTTTTGAATGTTCAACAAAGCCATGTTATTCATTTTTAGCATTCACATAGGACTTTGAGTTTTTAAACTGCTGGATTTAAAGGTCAGAATTTCTGTCCCTTCCAATGTTAATGTTAGGAAAACAGAGGCACAGAATGTTTAATACACATCTCTAAGAAACAAGTCCAACGGATCTCTGAGTGCAGCCAAATTATTTTGCTCACTACCAAGTCCAAGGAATTCGATGCCTATTTTAACACGGCCATTTGATTTTCATCACACTTTGCTTTGAATTCACTGAAGTATTATTTCACATTTGTTACTTATCATACATAAACTTATATATAAGTACAATATAAGCACATATATGATTTTTAATCTAGATGTTTTCTTAAAGGAAAGTCTCACACACATCTTGGAGCAATTGCGATATAGATAAGATAGTGGTGCTTAACAGACCTGGTTGTTTTCTTTCAGCATGCGAGGATGTGGTGATAGTCAATCAAACCTATGGTATCTTGGAGAGTATAAATTATCCAAATCCTTATTCTGACAATCTGCGTTGCAACTGGACGGTCCAGGCAACAACGGGCAACACTGTGAACTATACTTTTTTAGCGTTTGACTTGGAAGAGCACACCAGCTGCTCCACCGATTACTTAGAGGTACGTATCCCAAAGCTCCATCAATCTCTGCGTTTTCAGATCACAGGAGCCAAGTTAAGTTAAAAGTCATGCTTTGGGGAATTAAATCTTGAATTCTTTCCCATACCACTATAATTCACCAACCAGCTATGGTATTTGAACCAAATTTATTTTGTATTTAATGTAGTAAATTATGTATGCAAGGAACTACCTGTGTTTCTAGGTTTCATCGTAAGTTCTGGACCAATTGTCCTTGTATTATTTAAATTTCACAGAAGTAGAGCAATAGCTCCTATTTCTGTTGGTTGTCTTTGTGTGCGTTCTCTATAAATGAGAGATGAAAAAATGTCTGAATTTATTTAGTGTGGGGTTTGCTGGTACTAGGTATCATGATTTTGATTTTGATTTTAATTTTTAAATGTATTTCAGTTTGTTTTTATTTTTGTGAAATGAAAGTTTCAGTGTTATAATATTATTCATAATCTGAATACACAATATTCATCCTGTGGAGTAATTAAAAGAGGACTAAGGTTTAACCTTGAGTATGTATGGATTCCTGTTCACTTACATCTGGGAATGGAGTGAATACCATTAACATTTATTCAACTCTCTGCCTGCAATGTTATATAATGAATGTTGTTTGAACATTAAGCATTGTAGCATATGAGGTAATCTGCTATTTTTACAATAGGAAATTTTACTTTAAAAAGCTTTTTAGTGGGTGCAGTGGCTCACACCTATAATCCCAGCATTCTGGGAGGCTGAGGCAGGAGGATTGCTTGAGCTCAGGAGTTTGAGATCAGCTTACGCAAGAGCCAGACCTCATCTCTAAAAATAGCTGGGGGCATTGTGGCAGGCACCTGTCATCCCAGCTACTCGGGAGGCTGAGGCACGAGAATCAAAGTGAGACTCTGTCTCACAACAAACAAACAAAGCTTTTTTGCTAACATATATATAATTATTAGAGCTATAGATTGAAAAGTTATTTAGACTTCTATTTTTTGCCATTAATAAAATCGTGTTTTGAGTCATCTAACACATCATCTTTATTTCTGTTTATATTGTTAGTACTTAATACTTTTCAAAACCATGTGTGGTATTTTCACTGGAATTCTTTTCTGAAGTATCACATTTTCCTTCTGATAACATTAGTATCTTTTTGTTCTACCTTTCCCACCTGCCTAACACAATGGCTTAATGTAGTTCTTTGTAAGGTGAGGAATGATTTTTAGACATCTCATTTGCAAAGATTTCCAAACAGACTTCTGCCATTTGCAACTGTGAGGTCCTGTGTGTATTCTCAGGAAAAAATACTTTATCCTTGTAAATTTTTCTTAACTATCTTTTTATCAGTTTTATCAAAAAACTAGCTTTTGTTAAGGTTGTTTGAGATAAGCGTATCTTTTCCAATAGCACTTTTGTTTATAAAAACAGAGAAGAGAGAGCATCCCACACTGTGAGAAACTCTGTGAGGTTCCCAATATAAGGACATTTCTTTGTTTTGGGGAGAGTGATTGTTGTGGGGGGAAAAATCTTGCTTTATATTTAGAAAAGTATAATATTATAGACATTATAGCCATTAGAAAGTTATATTTACTAGTATTCTAAGAAAATATGTCACCCTATCAAACTAGCTTATAAGCATGCACGCATTTGCCAATGATTTCCAAGCCCACCTTCCTTGATCTCAAGTTCAAAGTCCTCACAAGCTCAATTGTCCCACTTCATTCACCTAGAATAGCCATCATCTTCACATGGTGAGATCTTGTTCATGTTTCAGAAAAAGAAAAACAGAAAAGTTCCTTTTAAAGCCCGTTGATCATATCTGTTTTTACCAGTTGTGACCGTCCTGACACCTGTGGGCTTCTGGAAGGCATGGGACCCACACAGTATTCAGCCAGGTTCAACTGACTGTCACAGCTATATTTTAGCACAAGTCGAATGATAGCTATTAATTAACGAATGAGAAAGAATTGAATTCCTAACTGGCCTCTTTGTATAATCCCTACACGCTCAGTACAATCCTACAGTTTTCAGCACAAACCAAAATAGAATTCATGACCTTGAGAGCATTGTATGTACAGGAATGTGCCAGGCACCGTAATCATGATTTGCTGAAGCACCAGTGGAGACAGCTGCAGGGAGAAGGATGCTTCTGAATTAGACTTTAAAGGAGGTGTTGGCAGGTAGAGCAGGGAGGAAATGAGATGAAACGCTTCCAGGAACTGGGCTCCACTTCTCTGGACACACTTCAGGATGGAATAGTAACAAAAGGGCCTGTCAGGTAATTTTTGGAAGTATCTGAAACCTCAAATTAAAAAAAAAAAAAGCTTGTTCCAACAACAGCAGAGCAGAGTAGAGGCCTCTGGTACGTGGTGCGTCCGTTGTGTCATGGGCACGCTTCTCTCATGCAACATGGACGGTGAAAACAACAAAACTCCAGAACGAGAACCGGAAGTTCAGAAAATCCTTCCAAAGAATGACATTGCCAGAGGGAGAAGATTGTTTTCCACTTCTGTAAGCCAAGAGGCAAGACGAGGGTACTACCTGAATCGGGTGGTCAAGCGAGGGAAATTTTAAAGCACAGATAACCACTTAAGGAGAGAAAGCTCATAAACACAAACATCTAGCTTCCATTATTTTAATAACTTTTAGTTAAAGCAGTTCTTTCAAGTGACTTAGCCAAATCCCAATTGAGTGACTGTTATTAGAGCCAGAATTGAGTTTTTTTGAATTTATAAAATGGAAACTGTAAAAGAACTTGATTAGATGCTGGTCAGACACTATGTCCAACCTTGCCAAGGCATATGGGTTGGTGAAGATGCCACTGGGAAGCAGATCTATCCTTTATTATCTTGTCCTCTGCGCAAAACAAAATGTATCAGATTTGGAAATAAAATACGTGGTGGGAGTAAAAGTCGTTTGCTTACAGGAGTAAGGCCATTTTGCCCAGGCAGATGTGAGAAATCAAGTTTAAGGATTTGGGCAGTATTTTACAACTTGGTTTCACTTTTTTGTTTTTATCGTGAGTCTGAGACTCCATGAGGAAGAGGAGAATTCAGATAGATGGTTGGACAGATGATGGCTTTGGGAGAGATGAGCATAGAGATGGGTAGAGAGCCCAGGGAGCATGCGTGGTGAGAAGAGGGAGCAGAAATGTTAGCGGTTATTGTGCCGAGGGCAGAGAACAGCAGGGGAGAGGGTGAGACGCTCTGCTCCCAAGCAATCAGGACAGGTCAGGGGGCAGTGGGCAGAGCAGTGTTTGTGCGGTGGTGAGAGCAGGGTCTGGATTGGAGTGGACGAGGCACGAAGGCCAGAGAGCGAGCATGGTGAAGTCTAAGTTCGTGAACTCATAGTTCTCTGGACAATCTGGAGTAAGTCGTGGCCTCTCCTCTCCAGCCCTCATCCTTCCTTTCCCTAACAGGTCCGCGTGTAGCTAGCATTCATGGGACATGCTCCTTTGAGTGGCCTCTTGTATGTCAGTGACACTTAAAATGTGGCTCCCCGAGTGGGGTGCAACAGTCTGACCACGGTGGCCAGGGCCAAGTAGGTTTGGACTCTGGTACCCCGTTTGTGTTCTTCTGGTTTGGACACTAAAGTTAAATGGGATTTATTGTTACTCATGGCATAATGTCGACCTATAGAAAAACCTATAATCGCTAGGTCACTTTTGCATGAATTGCTATGACATCACAGCCTTCATTTATAAAATAAAAAAAATCTAAAAAGAGATATCATTCCTAGTAAGTTATATTTGATTTTGTCTGAGAATTCCATCATATCAAGATCCCCCTAAATCCTAATTCCTTGCTCTTCAGAGCATTATTCATTTGTATGTGGACTTATTGGCCACTGGCCTAATACTTCAAAAAAACAAAAAAAAGGATAAAAACATAAGATGGTACTTGTTTCATATACACTCAAATGCTCAAATAATTGTTTCTTTTTGGTTAAAAATGCATCTATTATTAAATATCTTGAGGATAGCACTGTTCAAATAACTAGGTAATAAAAATAACTAATATTTTTTGAGTGTGTATTATTTGCTAGATAATTCTCACAGGAACCCTGTAATGTAGGAAATACTACTCTCTCCATTTGACAGGTGAGGAAAGTGAGGCAGACATGGGTTGTCCACACTCACAAAGATTATAAGTGACAAAGCCAGGATTTAGACAAAGCACTGTGGCTTCTGGCAGAAGCTCTTAGCCATGACACCGCACACTCCAGAGACAGTGTTTCACAACTGTCTGTCACCCTCATAGGGACGACGGGGGGAGAGTCGTTGGAACCCTTGGATCTACCGCTCCAGCGAAATTCCCACAAGAAGAAAGCACTGTTATTGGAACAGACTTCTTCCTAGATTAGCAGTGATCATTTATTATAACCACCTTCTTTTTTTGCTTCATGCTAAAGAATTATTCTTAGTTTCTGATTTAGAATTTTTCCAAAAATTACCACCAATTTTACCAAAATTACCACAGATCTTCCTGATCTGTGAGATTCCAGAATAAATATTTCCCACATTTTAGAAGTTGGAATGTTTTCCCTTCAGACCCCTGGTGGCCCTGCCAGCTTTCATGGTCCAGTCTGCGCTCTTGTTTGCAAACACACCTGAGCCACAGGCAGAGGGTGAGTGTCTGTGGAGGAACTGTTACTCTGACGGGACCTCATGACACACAGGAGAGGCTGAGAAGTCAGGAAAGGGCTGGAAACAAGGCAGCTAAGTGGACTGTCCACTCTCTTCTCTCTTAAAGCTGTCCCTTCTTCCTGACTATTCCCATATTCCCACCTTGGCTCCCAAAGGCTGACTTTGAGTTTCTGCAACCTCATTATTTCAGCTTTAATGTGGTCACCCCTGCCATGACTTGGCATGACCTTAAGAACTGGCCACCAACTGGACATTCCCTTGGTGACCAATTCTTGTTTTCTGAGCTCCACAGCATAGGTGCAGATCTAGCCTGCCTGTGAAGAGACACTGCCCTGGGTAGTGGGACTGGCTCCGGCCAGGAGCAGCGAGGCCAGGCCCTCCAGCCAGCCATGGTCACAGACTGTGACCCAGGCAAAACCTTTGAGCAGGGCCATGGGTCCTGCTGGTGTGCTTAAAGCATTTCTTAAACACTCTTGAGTTCACCAAGATTATGACGTTAGTTCTGTAATGACTGCACCTTTCAGCACTACACAGTGTAATTCACTTAAGTCCAAAACGATTCATTTAAAGGAGTTGAATGTTTCGTCTTCGAAACTGGAATTCCATGTCTCCCAGCTTCAAAAGCAAACTCGGCTTGTTTTTATCTTCTGTTCGTTTGTGTTCCCGTATCTTGTGAAAGTGTTGGGACAATCCATATTTTCATCCTTATTTTATCCTAATCATAGCTTTAGAAAAAAAGACATTTCCCCTAATGTCTAGGAGATATTTTTCTGTGCTGTTCCCCGAAGTTTAGCTGATTTGAGTGCCTGCTCATCAAATGGTCGGAAGGCTCTGTGTCACCCCTTGAATTTCCCCTTTTATTATCTTCCAAAAATTATTTTTGATTTTATGACAGAATTTAATCTTTTCTTGAATTTTCTTTCTTTTTTGACTGCATTCTCATTTGTTTATTATTTTTTGATCCTTGAACTCTTGTTCTAAAGTCTGAATCCCTAGAACCTGAGTTCCATGAAGCGTCAGCCTCCACAGGCTTAGAACAGGGAGGTCACTGCCTTCTGGTGTTTTGGTCACTGCCACCTTAACAGCTCTTCTCTGATGGCCAGAATTAATCTAATTAATCTCCTCACCATTTTGTTTACTTTCTCAGAGAAGAGAGTATATAACAAACTCCGCAAATGCTAACATGTTTTTCGGAGCACAACATCTACCAGGTGTCTAGATGTTTAGAAAAATTGTCTTCCTGTCACCGTTCCCACATATCTCTTCTCTGCTGGGCTAGTGTTGATATATTTCCTTTGCAAGATTGCAGTCTCTACCGAGAAGAAGGTGATGATGGTGGATAAAGTCCCTACAAGTAGCTGCTAAATCCGCTGCATTCCAGAGTCACTTGGAGATCTCATTAGGAAAAAACATTCCTCTACTTTGCCCCAGACTTGATCAAAATCCTGGAGGATTCCAGGAGTGTGAGCTTTGCACAAGCTCTTAGTCAGCACCTGAGACTGTACTCTCTAGCCCATATCCACTGAGATAATCATCTTATCTTTACTTCAAAGCACTCTCCTGGAAGTTAAAAGGACAGTTAAGTCCCACCCAAAGGACTGTAACAAACTGGTCAACATTGGGAGGTGGTCCCATAAGGAACTAGGCCTGCTGTGCTGATCTGTACATGTGGTGCATGTCCGGTCTATGAAAATTAGGTCAACTTAAGGAGGTGGTCAGTGTGGGGAGGTGGTCAGCTATGGAGGCCCTACTGTGTTTTATTATCAATCTTCTATATATTTTTTACTAGGTCTTACTTTTTCATTGCTATGGCATCGCCTATTGCTATGGGCTGGTGATACAGATGATGTGACATAGTAAAAAACGTCCAACTTACTTTACAACTTTGTATTCTGATTCTAAACTTTCTCTGTGCTTTCCTTATCGGGCACCTTCATCATTACCATCTTCCATCGCCTCCTTTCTTTCCTTTCTATCCATTCTTCTTTCTCACTGAAGTCAGTTTCAAGTTCTCTTGATTGGGTCAGTGACTTCTGTCAAATGCATTTTACTTTAGTCTTCATAGAACGCATTTCATCTCTTGCCAGATTCTCACTGGTATCATCCCGGCCACCCTAGATGTTTACCTCATTGTTTATTGCACTGCCATGTCCTCCTTTCATTGGCAAAATAATGCATTTCAAATGAAAGAAGGGATTAAAAAAAAAACATCACTAGAGCTGCAAATCTTTCAGTTAGACATTCATCTTTTTTCTAAGACCGTAGCCTGAGCAATGCTTGCCATTAGCAGGACCCTCGGACACCAGCCCCCCGTGATACATAATTAGTTAAGGTAACACTAGCTCTTTCTATGGGCACTCATAAATTCCCAGATGCTTCATGCAACACAAGTTTATTTCTCAGTTATGTCAGAGTCAACTGCAGGTGTCTCCGGCCTTCCATGGGTGATTCATGAACCCAGACGGAGGAGAGGTCGATTTGGGAGAGCCGTCTCGGCCACAGAAGCTGATGGATGTTTCACAAACAGAGACCTATGTTCAAGCAAATTTGCTAAATGCTAAATTTAACACAACTGAAAAAGAGTTTGTTGTTTCATTTTTTGTTTGTATGGTACTTCTCAAGCTGTTGCTTTTCTAAATATGCATTCTTTATTCCTTTACCTCCTCTTCTGGTCAGGAGGACAGGCTTCAGACACCTCGGTTCTGGAGGTCCAACTCTTTAAGCCTTGTAGATAGGACAGCTGCAGGGACAACAGCCAGGAGAGAGAGCAGGGTCCCCTCAGGAAGGAAGTGCTGAGGGGTCCCCAGAGGCAATGCTCCAAGTAGATTATTAGAACAGCAATTAATTAGCAGGGACATTTGCATCCCATAGAACATTCTCAGGGAAACATTTTTCTGGAGATATTTTCCGAGTTTATTCCATTTTTATGCTGAGCAAATTTTTAAGTTCATGACATCTAGAGAGTTCTCCTTAACATTTCATATGTTTATTTTAAGATTTACAGTGTTTTTCATTAATTAAATGCCCACCATGTGCTAGACACTACTGAAGACATGTTGATCGGTATAATTGACTGTCCTTACACAGGCCTGGAATTGAGAATTTTTATTCTCATTTAATAGAATTGGGAGTGAGAGGGGGGACCACACTCACTCCAGGATCACACTGCTGGGAAATGATGGGCCCAAGCTCCTACTCAGCAATGTGTAACTGGGGTGTGGGCTCTGGAGGCCCTGCCTCACAAGCTGTGATCTTGGGCAAGGAATGTAGCCTCTGATTGCCTTGGTTCCCTCACATGTAAAATGAGGGCAATCAATGCCCCTACTCATAAAGTTGTTGTAAGATTAAATAATATAATCCTCACAGCTGGAAAATATCAAGTACTTGAGGCCCCGTGTGGTGGCTCATGCCTAGAATCCCAGCACTGTGGGAGGCTGAGGCAGGTGGACTGCTTGAGCTCAGGAGTTTGAGTCCAGCCTGAGCAGGAGCAAGACCCTATCTCTACTAAAGAGATAGAAAGGCTAGCCAGGCATGGTAGCTACTGTCCCAGTTATTCTGGAGGCTGAAGCAAGAGGATCATGTGAGGCCAGGAGTTTGAGGTTGCTGTAAGATATAATGATGCCAGGACACTGTACCCAGGGTGACATGACAGAGTGAGACTCTGTCTCAAAATAAATAAATAAATAAGTACATAAATTTTTTAAAAAAGAAAATATTAAGTACTCAAGAAATGCATATTATCATCCCCCCACGCTCCTCTGAAGAAAGCATAACTCTGCTTGGCCATTAAGATTCTTCCTCGAACATTTCAGCAAGTTGTTTCTTCTTCTTGCAACAACCTCTGTCTCCTGGAATCGCTGTCTCCAGTCTCTGTGCCCTTTCAGTTAGGAGTGGCTGCTGCGTCCTGGCCAGGTCTCTCGTCCTCCCCCGGCAGAGGCTCCTGGATCTGTTCAGCAGCTCCCGCGGAGCCAGTTCAGTCTGTTCTTTCCCGTCCATGTTCTCCTGCGTGCTCCGCACACCTCTCCACAGGGCTTGGACACTTGTCTGTTCCCCAGAAATCTCTAGCAAGTGAAGCCTTGGCAGCACACGTTGTTGCTGGTCACGTGATCGCACAACAGCATCCACACGGGTCCCAAGAACAATTCCTCAGTTTCTCGATTTCTTGGTTTAAGGATAAACCTCAGTCTTCTTTCTTTAGCTGTCCATTGAAAACAGCTCCAGACACTGAGCTTTCTGCTGTTCTTGGGGGGGGGGGTTCCCTGGAGTTGGAAGTGGGTCTGCTGCCTGCTGTGGGAGGCTGTGTTAAAGATTCAGTCTGTCCTCTAGTGCTCCTGGCCAGAGAATGTCTCAGAGACGTAGCAGGTGCAGTCTGGCTCAGCTGTCTCTGTGATCACACAGTAACCTGGTGCTTCAGAATGAAGATTCTGGAGCCAGACAAGCTCGGTTTGAACCCATCCTTCACCAACTACCAGCCAGTGACCTGGGGCACTTAGCTCCTTGTGCCTCATTTTCCCTATCTATAAAATGGGGTTGATGTATGTAAAGAATCAGAACAAAGTCTGGTGCATAGTAAACACTTGTATAAAAGTTCACTGTTGTTATTTGCACCAGTCCTGATGTGAGAGAAACACATCCATTCAGTGTAGAGAAATTCACACGTAGCATTCAATTCTTTAAGCTGCGATGGTTCACTTCTCAAGATACTAAATTTTCCTCTTGCTTGCTGTCTGCAGCCTGCTTGGGTAATGCATTTTGACATTTCTCACAAAGGGTAAATGATAAAAGCAACATTTTAGTTCATTTCTTTTATTAGAAGCTCCATTAAGAAATGTAGTAAAGAAAATATTAATTTTATCGACTAGCAGGGGTTTGGGGTCCTAGCCCTGTAGTTTGAAAAATTGTTCATGTTACTATTATTACACAGAATAAGGACTTTTGCTGTATCCTTGAATCAAACACTGATCATTTTTAAAAAAACATTACTAATGAAGGAAACAGGGAAAATTCCTCTCCGGCAGTTGATGCCTTTAGGAATATTGAAAATATTTCAATATTAGGAATATTGAAAAAATTCCTAAATCTCTATATACCTAAGTTTCTGGAACTTGAAAGTGGAGATAATATTACCCGAATTATAGAACTGCTAGGATTTTAACTTGGAATAATGCCTAGCACAGAGTAAGTACTAGTAAATATCGCCTACTATTATTTTAACAAAAATAATTGTAGGGATTATTTTTTGCTCTCGAAAACATTTTGCAATAAATAAAAAGTGGTGGTTTCCAAAACAGCCTTCCCTGTGGTGATTAGCTTAGATTGGTCCCATATGTTGTGAAAATAGGGCTTCCTTCCCTGGCCTTCTAGTTAGCCTACAAAAGCCAGGGGGCTTTTTTTTTTTTATCTGAAAAAGAGTACAAGAATCTCATCTGCTTCTCTTGTTTCTCAACTGGTAAATGAGATTTTAATGACTGTCTTTGTGACATGTAGAGAAGAAGAAAGAGATTTGGGATCTGAGCTAACTCTCATCACCGTGGCTCCTCCTCTGA
Organism: Nycticebus coucang; assembly: GCF_027406575.1. Lineage (NCBI taxonomy): Eukaryota > Metazoa > Chordata > Mammalia > Primates > Lorisidae > Nycticebus > Nycticebus coucang. The sequence continues at coordinate 56,331,410 of NC_069799.1, forward strand.
CCCTCCCTGGGCAGATGAGTCATCTTCCTGGAACCGGAAGAGGAAGTCTGCTTAGAGTTTGGACATAAGCTGTTAAGATTCTGAGGACAGCTGCTCTCCAAAACCATGCACAAAAGTGGCAACAGCATACCAAACAATTCACTCTGTGTCTCCACGTGGATGTGAATCTAACCCTGTGCTAAGTGTGATATGGATTCAAAAGAGGTGGAGGAGGAAGTGTCTTCCTTAGTTACTAAGCCAAACACTTTGTCGTTTGGGTTTAAAATGAGGCATTTCGTAAGAAATTTTGGCCTTAAGATCACCTGAGCAATGTGATTTTTTAAATATTCTGAAGTAATTAAAAGAAGAATGTTTATTTCAGTATGATCAAAATCTCTTTCCTCAAAGGAAATGCTGATCTTTTCTGACGGGCCCTTACAATGAAGAATGTTCATGTGATGGCATTAATTTGCTGCAGTTAATGATGCAAACACACCAGCCTTCAAAAGAGAGCCTTTGCCCTCAGATTCAAAAGAAACTTTGTGAGTTTCCTCTCACAACCTTCTCTCAAACATGACGACAGGATTAGGAGGAATAATTATCAAACCTACAGTAATACAAGTTCGATTGGATGCCCCAAACTTGAATTTTTCTATCCACACTTCCTTCCCTGGTTACTCTCACACCGTTCTGCTGTTCAGACAGGCAGAGAAGGCTGGGAAGGAATCTCCCACTGCTTAGCAGACATTGGTGTGACAAGGATGCATTGATGAAAAGCTAAATTTTAAAAATTGGTGATCTTAGCTGTGGACTTCCGTTAATTCTATTGATTTTCTACTTTTTAGAATGGGAAAGGTTTCCAATGGAAACATTTTGTGTATCTGTTTGTGTGTGTGTGTAAAATGCCTTTTTTTTTTTTTAAATTTCAGATTAATATGACTTTACAAATGATTAGGTTACTCTGTTGGCATTTGTTAGGTAAGGTCCCCATTCTAGTTGTGTCTGTGCTCAGGAGCTATGCTGTACCCTTACATTGTGCTTATTAGGTGGGAGCTCACCCATCAATGGAAACATTTTAGAATTACTTTTTTTTTTTTTTTTTTGCAGTTTTTGGCCAGGGCTGGGTTTGAACCCACCACCTCCACCCTACTCCTTTGAGCCACAGGCATTGCCTTAGAATTACTTTTTTTAAATGACACCTTTCCACTTCGGTTCTTACATTGACTCTATCTAACAGCCTCTCTTCCAACCCTCGCTGACTCAGGGGAGAGCTTGGATGACAGTACTCTGCATTTTTCCAGCTCAGAGTTCTATGATTCATGTTGTCCATGAACCAGGCTCTTCCCTGTGCCCATGACAATCTGCAGAAGATGGTGAGGGTTTTAGGAGGCAGAACAATAACAAATGGTTAGTGTTTCACGGTAGCAGGATAGTGGTGCATGGGGTTGAATGTTTGTATATGACAGGAGAGTGCTGTTGGCTGTCAAAGTATTTCACTTACCACTAGGGAAGGAGTCAGACACCCGACTCCTTGGGGACTACACTACTTATGTCTGTAGGAAATCTTCAGTCCTAAGATATCTGGAGGAATTACCTTTCAGTAAATAGTCTAATGAATAATAAAACCTACTTATGATAAAAAGGAAGCATCGTAGACAAAATATGATTTCAAATTAATTCTGGAGCTGATTACCTTGCGTAATAACATTTGAATAATAACATTTCAGTAGACTAATTTTTATGGGAAATTTCGAGATACAGAAAAAAAGATTATGAAGACAGGCACGAGTGTATTTTTAGTAGGCTGGCTGGCTATTTGACAGCCTAAAGAGTATGGAATTCTGAGATTGGAAAAGCATTAGCAATGCAAATCTATATTTCCAATACAGATCCACATCAAAAAGTCCCCAAAAGATATTGCTTTAAAAATGTATTTATCTAATCAATAAGGAATTTCATGGTCACTATAGAAAATTGGGCAAATATTGGGAAAGTAGATTTAAAAAACCTAAAGTACTACAATATTGGATGGCATTGATTTCCTGTCATCTCTCCTTGTATATTGATTTTATTTATTGATTTATTGTAGTTTTTGGCGAGGGCTGGGTTTGAACCCACCACCTCCGGCATATGGGGCCGGCGCCCTACTCCTTTGACCCATAGGCGCCGCCCATATATTGATTTTATTTTGACATTCAAAGATTATTCTGTGCATGCTACCCTGTCGTGAATGCTTTTTCACCTAACAATGGCTTGGGAACGTTTCCCCTTTTGTGCCAAGTCATTTTCAAGATGGCACATTTCATCTTCTCAACTTGCCAACAATTCCTGCAGTGGAACGTTGAGCATCTTTTTAGATTTTCACCACTATAACCAGTTCTGAGATAAACATCTTTGTAGTTAAATGTTTGCCCTCATCCACAATCAGAGAATGATCGAAGAAAAAAAAAAAAAGACCCAGAGCAGCCCCTGTGGCTTTGGAGTAACATAGAGAAAGCAGAACCAGAAATGCACTGGGAAGAGTGGACAGCATCCAGCCACCCTGAGAGGAGGCTGAGGGATGGTGTTTGAGACAGACCACGAGTTCAGAGTGGCGCAGAGTAACTCAGAACGTGGTCTTGTGATAGGTTTTGTGTTCTTGTGCAAAGCCCAGCATTCTGAGTAATTGCTAATTTTAGATGAATACTTCACATTTCCTGCCCCACCCTGACAGCACATAGCAGTGTGGCTTATCCTGTGCCTGCATCGGGGAGCGTGCTCTGAGCAGCCGTGTGTCTCATGGAGGGGACTTAGCCTCGCGAGGGCCATCCTGCAGCCATCTAGGGTCTACCACACATGCTCTGCCTATCAGCCTTCCACCTCGACATTTTCCCAAATTATCCCTCACAGCTAGATTATGTGGGCTGGGCGAGGCGGGTCACGCCTGTAATCCTAGCACTCTGGATTGCAGAGGTGGGAGGATTGCCTGAGCTCGGGAGTTTGAGGCCAGCCTGAACCAGAGCAGGACCCCATCTCAACTAAAAATAGAAAAACCAGCTGGGTGTTGTGGCAGGCACCTGTAGTCCCAGCTACTTGGGAGGCTGAGGCAGGAGGATCACTTGAGCTGAAGAGTTTGAAGTTGCTGTGAGCTATGGTGCCATGGCACTCTACCAGAGTGACAAAGTGAGACTCTCTCTCTCTCTCTCAAAAAAACCCAGAAAACCTATTTGGTTACATCTTGTACTTCCCTTTCGGGGCTTTTCTTACCTGCAGTAGCAGCCCCGTACCCCACTCTGTGATTCTTTTTGGGCAGTTTGTACTGTTGTTACAAGATCATTTCAAAGCCCTAAAAATTTAAAATAAACTATGAAAATTGCAAGTTTATCCAGCACATGTGTGTGCAAACTTCAACATTTTTTAATAATCACTCTAATGAGGCAGGTCCATAGGTCCCACTAGAGTTTTTTTGGGGGGAGCGTGGGGGATATGGGACCAGGAGCTGCAAGAATTCCCCAGGTCCCACCCCTTGGGAGCTGTCATGGCTGAGCAGGGAAAGCTGCAGGGCGGGAGAGGAGGAGGCTGCCAAGTCACAAACACATCTCACTTCAGCATGGAGAGCTACTTTTCCTGCCAATAGACTCTCCTTGATCCAGCTCAGCACAGAGCTTCGACAGCCCCTGATTCCCTGCCTCTCTCTGCTGCCATTCCCTGCATGACCCACCATCCTCCTGCAAGCCCTCCATGCACAGGATGGTTTGCAGTAGACTCTGCATCTGCCCTCAGTGGTGCCTCCGGCTCCACGTGTACCTGGGTCGTCATAGCAACATGCTGCAAGGAATGGCCGTCCCTCTCCACCCTGGACTCACTGGCTGCCCGCCTGCCCGCCTGCCCTGCCAGGGGTGATTTCTGTGAAATGTGTTCCAGGAGTCAGCTCCAGTTCTCTGTCCTCATCGTCTTTCTTTTCTCAAAGCTGTTTTGAGGTGGTTTCTTTGGAAACCATATTGGTTTCCTTTGCCTCTGACTAGGAGTTACAATAACATTTTGAGTGCATTCTGCATACCAGGCCCCATAGTAAACCTGTGACGTGGCTGTCTCATTTGCTGTTTGCCACAACCCTATAAGTACCGTCATGGTGCCAAATTTATAGATTAAAATATTTTGGCTTCACCAATTTTCACAAGATTGTGTTCTAAGCAAATTTTGGAGCTGGATTATGATAGCATAGAGTCTGACGCTAACCACAAAGACTAAACTCTAATATATGTCCCTAGAATTAAATTAAATTAGTGTCCTGCTTCCAATGGTTTATAACCTTCTATAGTCTGCCTTCAAAAAGGCTACTCTATGAATTTCTTCAGCACAGTTCTCAGAAATTGTAACTATCTTCTTTACATTGACCAGAACTTTTATTCACAATAAAGAATAGAAAATTTTCTACTATACCTAAAATTCTTCCTTACAGCTGATGAATTATTTCAATTACATATTAAGCTCTAAAGGTAGAGTTTTCTGTTTATTTGTTTTTTTTTTTTTTTGTAGAGACAGAGTCTCGCTTTACTGCCCTTGGTAGAGTGCCGTGGCGTCACACGGCTCACAGCAACCTCCAACTCTTGGGCTTACGTGATTCTCTTGCCTCAGCCTCCCAAGCAGCTGGGACTACAGGCGCCCGCCACAACGCCCAGCTATTTTTTTTTGTTGCAGTTGAGCCGGGGCTGGGTTTGAACCTGCCACCCTCGGTATATGGGGCCGGCACCCTACTCACTGAGCCACAGGTGCCGCAACTAAAGGTAAAGTTTTCTTTGGAATTTTCAAAGATTTGTAATAGGAAATGGACCAAATTATTTTACAGAAATTTCTCCCTGTTTTAATATCATCTAGAAGTAACTCTTGAGTTATTTTTTCTGCATGGACTATATTTAATTCTTCAAATTAATTCCCCACTATATAAAAAAAGAATTTTCTTTCAGAAGGAAAAAATTAAGGAAATAAAAAAACAATACTTAGGAAAAATATGAATTAGATGCTGATCTAAAATAGAAAGGGCTGAGGTTTAGTCATCAATTATTGTGATTCTGAATGTGATTCAATCTATTTATCCCACCCTCATATAGCTGAGATAATTATTTATAACTTTCATTCACTATAGTTACAAATTTTCAAAGTCACAAAGCAGTTAGCAACAAAGAAGCCCTTGAAAAGCACATTTCTGTTCGGAAAGATCTTGCGGTTGATTACCACTGAGGGAAAAGGTTGAAGTGTGCATTTGCTGGGTCTGGGTCTCTACTCACTTAGACCTTGACTTCCAGTGACTCCTCATTAAGTTCCTATAGAACCCTTCATCTTCACAAAGCTGGACCATCTCTATCCCTGACTGGCCACACTGCCTGTGCCTTCAGTTTTAAGTCTTCCACCCCGTGTGGGTCTTTCATGTTTAGAAACAATCAATGGATCATTTCACCTTGCAATTAAGAGTGTCAAGTCACTAATGGTTTAATCAACTGTTTGTGCCAAATTTTAAACCCACACAAAGGAAGTGGACGAAGCTGGTCAGTGTGGCTTAGGCAAGAGATTTCCTTCCTCTTAGAGTGTCCCAAGAGTGATTGAAATATTTCAGGGTGGGGAAGGGAGGAGGTGGGGCACGTAGACTACAAAAATCTTAAATAAAGAGACTCCTAAAGAGAGTAACTGAAAAAATTCTTTAAAAGGGAAGGTGTTTTTTTTTTTTTGTAATACACACGTATCCATGTCTGAAGATACATTTAATGACCAACTTGAAAATGTAAGCATCATTACAGGTATTTTTAAATAAATTTTTAAAAGTACCTGTAAACACAGTTATAGAAATTCAATGTGCATATTCAAAGTGAGAATCTCATTGTTGCCTTTCTTAATTTCTACTTCCTTCCTCTCTATGAACTTAATTAGAACTTCAAATGCTGTCCACAGCAAGCAGATCTTCAGGCTCTCTAAAGGCAAGAGAAATTGTGCTTTTACCAGGGCCAAGCCAGCAAGCTTGTCACTGGTCCCAAAGAGTCACAGCTGGAATGTCCTGTGGTTAACATTCTGCTCTGAAAACAGAACCTGGAGCAGCAAGACACCCACTGGTTTCCATGGTAACCTGTATTTGTGTACTTTGAAAAATGACTGTTCCTTTTTGTGTGGTCAATTTACACGGGGATGAATTGTAGCGGTGACTTAGCCATCTGTGTGAATATAAACAACAACAAAAATGTTGACTTAATTAAGGGTCAACTTTAAAAGGCACTGAAATTGGAGGAATTAGATTTTTTTTTTCCTTATCCAGGCACGGTCCTACATTAATTTATTCATTCATTGATTTGACATTATATTTAAGCATTTTCATAAATGTCTATGTGATGTGTATTTCAGTGCCTCATTCCCTCCCTTCTAGAGGCAGAAGGAAACTAATTGTCATTCATCAGTATTCTCCCACACCCACTGCCTTTTTCCCACCCCCGATTCTATTCACAGTGTGTTATTTAAGACCACTGACCAGCGGGGATTCAGAGGTCTCTTTCAATGAAGTAATCCCATCCGGAAGGAAGAAAAAAAAAATCCCTCTATGTCATGTGAAAATGTCACGTTTCTGAACCTCCCTGAGCTGGGAGGCAAAAATACTATGTTGTTCATGACCTGGGGTAGTATTGAAATAGGATTCCGAACATGTTGCTATCTGTTATTTCATGTGATCTATCAAACTTAGGATGGTTATGATGACAGACAAGTCTTACCTTACATTTTGTTAGATGAAAATGAAATCATTTAATCTTTGGTCACTGAACTACAGTCCAAAATTAGGAATGAACCTTTTGGGATGGAAGGCGGCAGAGTATTTTCTTACTAATTGCGCCTCTTCTTGGGAACAGTGTGTTTGTTTTTGTGTTAATTAGTTTCCAACTGGACTTCAGACACCAGAATTATTAAAAACAAAAACAAACAAACAAAAAACTCTGAAGCTGAGATGCATACCCTGCCGGGAAGCAGTGATTTAGGAGACACAGACCTGCAATAGCAGCCTCCTCCCCACCTCCAGTTCCCCTGCAGGAGACGGGGACCTGAAAGCTGAGATGAAGCCTCTTGTTCTTATCCCTTTCTGTGTGGTTTTCTTCTTTCTCTCATCCTCCCTCCATCTTTATGGCTTCTGTGAAATATGGAGGATATGAGAAACTTGATAATAAATATAAACATGTGAAGCCAAAGTGTTTTTTCAAAAAAGGATGCTGAAATGATAAGCCTGAAAAATAAAACCCCATCTTCTTAAAATGCTTAGGTTTAGTACTTAAGGGTAATTGAAGTATAAAGTACTGCCCAGCTTGTCTCTTTCAGTTTCTGCGGACCTTTGTTGAAATTTCACAAACATGTGTCTAAATAGCAGCTAATTTGAGAACTTAATGAGACAGACCAAGTTTCACAAATCTGCGATTTATTATGATCTTGAGCATGAGCCTGCCTGTTCCCCCTTCTAGAGAGTGGCCAGAAGGGATCCGAACTCTTTATTGCCAAAAAGGAACTTTGGAACATCCTGAAATTTAGAACTATGTGACCCTAATACTTAACTGACTATACAGGGTTCATGCAATAGTGCAGATGGAGTCCTGTGAAAACAAATGCAGTTGTGGCGGAAACCATTGTGTTCATTTATTGATGTACTGGGAACCCGCCCTCAACACAGCCCTGCTGTAGACAGGAGGGGAGGGGTCTCCTGCTTTATGGAAATGTGCAATCAGTGCGGGAGATAAGATGCTCAGGCATCTAACAAGAATGTGAGGAGGTTGACCATTTCCACAAAAGAAGTGCAAATGGGCTCGGTGCCCACAGCACAGTGGCTATGGGTGGGTTCGAACTTGGCTCGGGCCTGCTAAACAACAATGACAATGGCTGCAAAAAACAGCCAGGCATTGTGGTGGGCACTTGTAGTCCTGCTTAAGCCGACATAGTCTCAAAAAAAAAAGAAAAAAAAGAAACAAAGGAAAGCACAAATGAAAAGCCCAGGGGTTTGAAAAGGAAACTGATTTATGCCTGTCCCTTTCCTAGGAATTAGGAAAGGCTGCACGGAGGGAGGCCTTTGTAAACTGCAATGATAAAGTTTTCCATGCTCAAATTAACATTTCAAACAATATTTTTATGTCGTAACATTTCAGTAAATAAAAGTAACTTGGTCAGTTTATAACTTATTGAATCCAGATTGTGTGTTTACCCACAGACACATGCAAAGACACACACACTCATACCTACTCTTAAATATATGTACTCTCCCAGAGAATAAGCAAGGAAGTCTGTGAATCTATTATCAGAATGTTTCCTTTTTACTGTCATGAGAAGCTCATCCCAGCTCATCCAAACTCATCCCAATGGAACAAAGTGTTTAAAACGGACATCAAGAGAATTAAGAGAAAATGTAACGGCCTAAGTCATAAAACAGCCAATCTTTTTGTCATTATCTTTCTCAAGTGAGAGATACAGTGGAGAGGTTTTTTTTTCATTTTCATTCTTTTTTTTTAGTTTGGAGACATGCAGCTGATAAAATTATTAAATAAGTCAAGTAGGGTATAAACCTTACACCCTTCATTTCTCCTTGAGGATATATAAATACTTCAGTGGAAAAATGGGCAAAGACCTCAACAGGAAAAGTCCAAGAAATATAAATGCCCAACAAACATAGAAAAAAAAATTCAACCTCAAATTAATCAAAATAACATAAAAACTACCAGAAAACAAGTTTTCACTATTCAACACCAGTTTTAAAAATGTAAGAGTAATAATCATAATCAACAAAGGTCCACTGAAAGAAACATCTCTGTAAACTGCTGATGGGAAGATAAATTAGCATAAACTTTCTGGTAAGATATTTATTAGTATTTTATCAAGAGCCATAAGATTATAGTCTTTGAGTCAATCTATTTACAGGAATCTTTTTAAAGACACATTGGGAGTAGCAAACAAATATTTAAACTGGCAAGAAATTGGGAATATCTTAAATGAACAATAGAATTATAATGTAGACACGATATATTAGTGGCATTTTATGCCAATAGTTACGTAGACTATTTAGTGATATGCGCAGTGAAAACCAGGAAGCATAGTTAAATATGTAGCCCAAATTTATACATACATGGATACACATGCACAAATGTGTGTACACACACACACACACAGATATATGCAAATGACAAATAATAAGAACAGTTTCTGATATCAGCAGAATTTTAACAATGTTATCTTCGGTGAGATTAATCCGTGCAGTTTTCTTTTTCATACCTTTCTAAAGTGTCTGATGTTTCATGGGATTTATTTAAAAATTATAACTGCTATTCACTGAGCATCTTTTATGCATCATTAATATGCAAAGACAGTTCCAGCTACCATTTCCCTATTTTGTGCCTAGATTATACTTTGGATTTTCTAAGTTGACATAAAGCCACAAACTAGTAGTTGGATGTCCAAATTTATTTGGCTTAGAAATCAGATCCATCTCTAAAACAGTCTCTATCCAATTATCTATTTTTAATTTTTGTTTGTTTGTTTGTTTCAGGTTAATTGAGGGTACAAAGAATCAGGTTACAATGTTCGCATTTGTTAAGTAAAGTCCCTCTTATAATTATGTCCCACCCCCAAGAAGTGAGCCATTCCCCCTAACACCGTGCCTGTTAACAGTGGGAGCACACACAGCCCCATTCCTCCTCCTGTCTCCCTCTCCCTCATTCCTCCACCCCCACTTTGAATTGATTTGAATTTTTCTCTTATGTGAGTGTGTGTTAGATTATCTACTGGCTTCATATTAGAATTGAGTACAATGGATTCTTGCTTCTCCATTTTTGTGATACTTTATAAGAAGAAATGTGTTCCAACTCCATTCAGGTTAATATAAAAGATGTAAAGTCTCCATCTTTTCTAATGGCTGAATAGTATTCCGTGGTATACGTATACCACAGCTTGTTAATCCATTCTTAGGTTGGTGGACATTTAGGTTGTTTGCGCATTTTGGTGATTGTAAATTGAGCTGTGATAAACAGTCTAGTGCAAATGTTCTTATGATAAAAGCATTTTTTAATTCTGGGTAGATGCCTTGTAATGGGATTGCAGGATCAAATGGCAGGTCTAATTTGAGTTCTTTGAGGATTCTCCATACTTCCTTCTAAAAACGTTGTCTTAGTTTGCAGTTCCATCAATTTTTACTTCTAATGTTGAGCCTCCTGCACTCAATCCACCCCAACAGATTTCCCTCCAACTTTGGAACCAGGGAAGAGCTTTTGCTGCATGGGTTGACGTGGCTCTTTCCATCTGATAAACCACTTGAAGTGATTTTACATTGGGACTTTCCTCTCTGCTTTCAGCTTTATGATGGACCACAGCGGATGGGGCGCTACTGCGGGGTGAGTGTGCCTCCTCCTGGGAGTACCGCAGGCTCCCAGCTCCATGTGCTGTTCCACACCGATGGGGTTGGCCACCAGGAGAAGGGGTTTCAGATCCAGTGGTTCATTCACGGTAAGCCTTGCACTGATCCCAGTTGTATCTGTTGGCTATTTCAATAAGAATTGTTCCTGGTGCAGTTCTATGTTTGGAAATATCATGAACAAATAATGGGCCCTGGGCAGTGAGCTAGTGCTAGGCTTTAGGAACTTTATGTCCTCAGACATTGGTGGGACTTGGAAAGTTAAATCCTGTTAAAGTTAAAGAGAAAATGAAATCAAAGCAGGATGGATTTGGGTAACTGCAGGAGTAGGTTCAGCAATAAATGGCTTCCTAGAAAGGAGGGACCAGGATGGAGTTTCTAATCAACAGACCTGAGCTTGGGTTGCAGGGAGCCAGTTAGGTTGAATGGGAGTCTCTCAGGTGTAGAGGAACAGATTGAGACGTGAGGCTCACCTGGACAGTAAGCAGACAGAGAAAGACAGGAAATGGGGGAGTCAATCAGGAGACCAGGGTGAGAAGAAAGGGAAGGGTTGGGCTGAGAGTGGCTGCACAAAGCCAGGGGCATGTGTAGTCCTGTTGAATTGGTGGCCCAGAAAGCAGGCAGAGGTGAAAGTCTCTGAAGATGAAAAGTCTTTTTGAACAAGAGGTCTGGGACTTCTGCACATCTCACGTGGGCCAGTTCACCATTAGTAGGCCCCACAGCAGTTGTTCTCAAAATGCTGTCTCCAAAGACCCACGGTGATATCACCTGGAGCATGTTAGACATGCAGATCCTCAGGTCCTGTCCCAGGCCTGCAGAATCATGAACTCTGAGGGCAGAGTAGGCCCCATCAACTGTGTTCCCACTGGGCTCCCTGGTGATTAGAGTTGGAGAGCCACTGTCCCAGAGCGAGCCAGCCCTGAAGAACGTGGTGCATCGGGCTATCGTAACAGCTCTCAGCTAAGCTGTTTAGGGCTTGGTGGTGCATCCCAATTGGTTGGAAAGAGAAGTGACATTGCAATATTATACCGAGACCAAGCACAGACAGTTAAGCCGTGGCTCTCCATCAAAGTTGGGGTGAACCCAAAGTGAACACACCTGAAACGTGCAGTGGTTGACTTTTGAGGGTTCTTCACATTATAATGTACCCATTACATGCTGCTCAGGGCCACATGTCACTGAACAGCACTATTATACATTGATACTTAAGAGTGCTTGCTGTCCTGAGAATATGAACTAAGCACTGAGTGTATTTCTGTTAAAATATGTGTGGGTTTTGGTATTTTAAAATATTCAGTGGTAATCCACAGAGCTACTATGGCTTAAAACATAGGTTATGAATTCCCAAAGTAAACGAGCTATATTATAATTAAGCTTATGAAAACACTGGACCTTACTCTTCACTGAGTGAGTACATTTAACCTCTGTCAACATATTGATCTGTTAATGGAGGGATTGATTCATCTCCATCGTGCAGGCCATCTGCGGCATTTTGTGATTCTGAAATGTCACAATTCTAAGTAAACTATAGACAGACTGAAATGACTAGTAAGGGACAGGAACATCCTGGGAAATGACCCGGTTGTTTAAGGAGTGTTTTCTCAGATGTTCACGTGCACAGGAATCACCCCGGATTCTGGGAAAGTGAAGATGGGCTTTGGGGTGAGGCTTAAGAATCTGCATTTCCAACAAGCTCCCAGGTAATTCCGATGGTGCTATTCTGGGGGCCACACTCAGAGGAGCAAAGTGAGGGCAGATATTACGACTGGAGAAATGAAAAGGGAGGTGGGGTCATCCGTGGAGGACTGAAGCATCCTCCGAGGTGTCCCAAGGGCGTGTTGGACTGCCAGTTTGTCTTTGTGACAGTAGGATGTGGCTGGGGTCCCTGTAACTGAGAACCCTACTGCTTCAGAGGTACAAGAAGAGGCAACTTTCCAGGGGTCAGGAAGGTGGGAGTAGGGAGCACTCACCGGAGACTGGAGCTCAGGGCTTCAGAAGCGGTCCCAGCCCTTAGATGCATGTCGCAATTGCCTGGGAGTTAAAAAAAAAAAAGTGCCCCTGCCTGGGTTCCAGCCTCCAGAGATAGGATTTAATTGGCCTGTGGTTGACCACCACTGATTTTTCAACCCTCCCTAAATAATGCATCCGCGTAGTCAGGGTAGAAGGGTTAGAGGAGCAATAATTTTGCTGGCGCATCTTTCTCCTCAGGGGGCTACTCCCTCTCCGCCCCTCCAGGCTAATCTACCCACACCAGTCCAAGGTCACAAGGCGAGCCAGACCCAGTGGTCATTGTGGGCTACTCCAGGATTACAGTATCACTGGGTCCTCCCTGCCAACATGCTGAATATCATGATGAAAGTGCTGAGCTTTAGCTGGGAATTTTTTTTTCTACCGGTTCTGTTTGGAGTCAAAGATACCCTCTGTGTATTCTCTTTTTCTGTTGACTGTTTCAAAACTCTCTCTGAGTTGCTTAAAACTTGCTAAGCTTGGAGCCAGAGTTGTGTAATAAAATCTTGCCAGCTGAGACTAGAACTGGGAAAAAAAAATTAACTCTGCGCTGCCCATATTATGTAAATTCTACTTGGCTTCTGGAACGAGATTGTTAGTCACTTAGATCTGTGCACAATTCACTGGCTATCATAGTCCAGAGTTATGTGCTGCCACAAGTACGCAGAGTCTGTATCCTACCTCCAAACTTTGTTTTTAATTGAGATATGCTGAGAGGGGGCCAGCAGAGAGGACAGGGGGGAACCCTGTCCCGTGGGAGATTTATCATCGATGATTTATCATTCACTCATTTGTTCATTCGGCAAACATTAAAGATTTCTTCTGGGCCAGGTACTGTGCTGGGGCTGGGGACGCAGAGTGACATAGCAGTGGGCATGGTACCTGCTCTCACAGTGCTCCCAGGCTGGGCGGGAGAAGCAGGCACCAGCAGAAAATCAGAACTGTGAGAAGTGTCGCGTGAGCACCGCAGGGTGTCACCAGCTGGGCAGAAGGTCAGGAAGGCCTTCCCTGCCAATGAGACCTCTGAACTAAAACTTGACAAGTAAGGAGAGGGAAACAGGTTCCAGGTGGAAGAAAGGTCCTATGATGGGAAGAACCTGGGAAGTCCAGAGTGGCTGGAGATACATATATGAAAGGGATTATATAGCAGAACCTCCATAGCTGACCGCCTCCCTACCCTGACCACCTCCTCATGTTGACCTAATTTGCATAGACTGGACATGCACCATATGTACGGATCAGTACAGCCGGCCTAGTTCCTTGTGTTGACCACCTCTGCATGTTGACCGGTTTGTTACAGTCTCTTGGGTGGTCCACTCACAGAGGTCCTCGTATACATGAGGAGGGACCCAGCAGCCATCTGGCCACCCCCTCTCAGGTCAGTGCTTCATTGTTCAGAGAAATCCGTTTTCAGGAGGATCTCTCAGGGCTGAGGCAGCAGGGCCAATTGTGGGACTCAAAATAAAAAATAAAATACAAAATAAATTTTAGAGTTCCTCTTGATGTGCAGGACTAATAGTAATATTCTCAAATGCATTTGCGTGTTGTGTATGCAAGTGTGTGTAAAGAAATTTCAAAAAAGATCACCTCCACACAAGCCCTCTAGGGGTCTCCTCAGAGTGGGGGCTGGAGGGCTGAGGACACCCTGCCTGACAGTGGCCCTGAGGCTGCTCTTCCTCCCCTGGCCAGATAAAGAGGTTTTAAATTCCCAGCCTCTGTCCCTCACAGTTAACTCACCTTTGAGGCCCTTTCCCCTGCCTAAAACTGCAATAAGAGGTTTAAACTCCCAGCCTCTGTCCTTCAGAGTCAAATCACCTTTTAGCTCCCCCAACTGCAATAAGAACTAAAAAAATCTCTGCACAGAAAATTCAAAATCGACACGACATCCCTTCCTGAGCGCCCCGAGCTCTGCTTCTCAGAAAGACTTCCCACACTCCTCACTCATTCATTTACGAATGAGTGAGTGAACACTTCTCCCAATTGTGCTTCTCTGTGGAGTGCACACATCTTCTACTAGCTTTGAGAGAATGGATCTGCAAACTGGCTTTCTCCGTGGGCCCATTTTGAAAGTGTCCATGCAGACGTGAGAGGGAGCAATGCTGCAAGCTCTTTACGGCGGGCCTCAAAGGGGGTCTCAGCCTGGAGATAAAGCAATGGCAACAGTTGCCCTGCCTTGCTAATCGTCACAGTATTCAGCATTGACAGCATTGTCCAGGGGCTGAATTCAGCCTTCGGGGCCTCTGTCTGGATTGTTGAAGGGAACAGAGAGCTCCCCCCATGCTGTGTGAATAGGGGCCTCCCAGCCGGCTGCACACACCCTGGGCTCCTCTGGCCCCGCTGCTCCCAGAGGCCTTCTTTTACTTGGTGCTGGAATCCAGCATGCAAACAAGGTCAAGGAGCTTTGTGAGCGGTAGACTGACATTTGCAAAGGGAGCAAAGCCTTCAGCTGGGAGCCAGCAGGGGAAGGGCTCTGCGGCCTGTGATCCGGAGGTGATGTCACCCTGGATTCCCACAAAGGAAAGCATGGCCTTTTCTTTGAGGAGACAGATGACATCAGCCTCTCCAGTGGGGCCTGGATCCATTTTTATCTTCCTTTTTAGCTATTAATGAGATTTCTCAAGCCTTGAGACGTTTCAAAAATTGGTTGAGAACATTTAAAAACCAGAGCAAGGTCCACAGAGACCGGCTTGGTTTAAACATAAGCCAGCACCTTGTCGACTACCGGTGGAAACGAGGCACTTTTTAAAAAACATATTTTTATTTTTAGAGATCTGGTAGAAAACTTCCATGAGGTCAGCGATATTTCTCTTCCATCTTCCCTCCAGTTCTTTTTCATTCAAATGGCCTTTGGTTAATCTTTGTTTATCATTGGTCTTCTAATTTCTAATTTTTCATGTGTGCGTGTGACTTATAGTATGTGCGATTGGGTTTCTGGGAGGTTCACTCATTGAAGACAAAGGTATTATGCTTTGGGTTTCCATTACCCATTTGTCTTAAGGCTGGGTGATCACCCTTAGGGTGTGAGGGTAAATAAACTGGGCCCTGAGAGAGCTGCCTGCTAAAGAACAGAAGCTTACAACTGTGAAGCATTTTATAATGATTGCACATGACCTCTGTAAGCCTGGATTTAGTAAGAACATGCTTCATTCCCTCATTTATCCATCTCACTGACAGCACACGTTTATTCACTGCCAGGCCCTGAGGTTGGTGTTTGAAATATGGAGTATTAGTCTGCTATGGCTGCCATAACAAAATGCCACAAACTGAGTGGCTTAAGCAACAGAAATTTACTGTCTCACAATGCTGGAGGCCGTAAATCCAAGATCAAGGTGCTGGTTTCTCTTGATGCCTATCTCCTTGGTTTGCAGATGGCCACCTTCTCCCTGTGTCCTCACAACATCTTTTCTCGGTAGGTGCACATCCTGATATTTCTGTGCACTCAAATTTCCTACTTATAAGAAGGATTGAATTAGGTCTCATCTTAATCACCTCTTTAAAGGTCCTATCTCCACATACAGATACCTTCTGAGATCTGGGGGTTACAGCTTCAACAGATGAATTTTGGCAGGGATACAGCTCAACCCTTAACAGAGAAGGAGATCGCATCTTTGACCTAGGGGAGTTAGTCATCCGGCAGGGGAGACAAATCAAGTATAGAAATACGTACATATTCCAGGATGCTGTGGGAACACAGGTAAAGATATCTAGGTCAGCCTGGGGGCGTTCCAAGGGTCCTTCAGGCAGCTTTGATATTTGAGCTGAGTTTTGAAGAATGCATGAGAATTGACCAGGCAAAGTCTGGGAAAGGAAGGTGTTTCTCAGCAAAAGCAGGGAGGTGTGAGAGTACAAAAGTTTTGCAAAGGGCAGTCATTTCAGTTAGAGCACATGTTCTGCATTCTCCACTGGGGCAATATCACCTTCAGGGAAGTGAAAATTAGCAGGGGGGATAAGAAAATATCTTACCCTTTAATGTAGAAAGTGTACAATATCTAACAGACAGTGGACCTGTGGTATTAAATTTTCATGGGAAGAATTTGAAAAAGAAATATCTGAAAAGGCTCCTTGAGGGATAATGAACAAAAGGTTGAGAGACGCTCATCAAAAAGATAGAAGTGGGGCCAGGAGAGGTTGTGGGAGACCTACTGATAAGAGACGTTGCAAGAACTTGGATTCCATTTTGCCACTGGGGAAAGACCACTGATGGATTTTTAAGCCGGAAATTGAGGCTTGTAAACAGCTGTGAATAATAACTCTGGCAAGAAGATAGAGGAATGCCCAGGTTGGCAAGGGACTGAGAGTTTGGGTGACTAGTTGGGGGATATTATAATAGGTCAGGGAAGAAGAAAAGGCGTGGAGGGGAGGCAAGGTGTTAAAGGGATGGTCGGAAGACGGGATAGGTGGATCTGATGGTAGGGAAGATGTGTGTGAGTCTGAGAGACACGTTGCTAGCGTAGATGAGTTAGCGTGTGGGACTTTTGTCCACAGATAGCGATCCTGGAGGGATGGCATTGCTGGCTCTGACTTGAACCTGCTGAATTTGGAGTACCTATAATGTGTTCGGGGGCTGTGTTCTTTGAGTATTTGCCTGTATGGGGATAAAAATTAGGTGAGTACTTGAGGCAGAGAAAAAGATTTTGGAATGAACGACATTTAAGTGAATTTAGAGTTGTGAATATAATGAAATATATAACCAAAACTGTGTGAGATGTTCTAAGGCATATGACAGAGAAACCACATTCATCTCTGCCTTCCAGGTGTGCATAATCCAGCCAGGAAATAGAAGTGTAGAAAACGAACAGAAGCACTAAACTGTGAGGTTTCTATCACAAGGAGAGTAAGGAGGCTGTAAATTGCTGGGCAAGTCTTCATGGACTTGGAAATGTTACAGCCTTCAAAGAATGATCGGGAGGAAAATTGATTGATGGTGGCTGCATCAGCAGGAACAAAGGAAGGGATAGACGTGAACTTGATGTAATGAAGAGGGCAGGGTTATAAGACACCCAGCCCTCCTGGGCTAGATTCTACAGAACTCTGAAAGCCATCCCGAAATGTCAGAGGTGGGGAGTATAGTTGGAGAAGTCATAGATCACAGTGATAGAAGTCATTCCAGGGGACTGTACTGGGTCTCAGTTACTAATAGACAGGATTGAAGTCCTCAGAGTAAAGGTGTCTGAAGATCCTGGGGGAGACTGATGCTTTCACAGATCTCAAGAAGGATTCACAGGGGCTGTGTGGCCAGTCTTGTATTAAATACTGGCTCACAAAATACTAGACCAGTTGCTACCTTCCCGCTTCCTAATAATTTCTTCAAAACTTATATCTTTGAAATGCAAAATCATGATTATATTAGGTTTTCTTCATGTTTGGAAATAATTTCAGGACCCTTTTTTAAATATTCGATGATCATTCTCTTGTTGTCTGTCCTGACCCTGGCTTCTGGATAGTGAAAAATTTCACAACAATCTGGAGGTATGATGCCTGCCACGAAGGTGGTGTAGGAATCATAGTCAGCAAACATTCCAGGCCAGGTTGTGAATCACACCGTCTGGTCCTAATCTCAGGCTGAGACCTGGCTCTCTGCTGGTGATGGAATTGCTTTCACACATCGCTTCCTGCTAGGCTGTGTTAGACGAATTGTCAAGAGAGGGAAATGGTAAAACACCCATCCATCTGCCTTCAAAGTAACTTCCTTTATGTTGAAGAACAATGCATTCTTTATTCAGTGAGTCTGGAAGCAACCTCTTGGGAAACGTAGAATCCTGTGGTTATTTTATTATTATAGTGTGAAATCAGATAAAGAAATCCTATTTGATTCGGGTAGAAATGTAAGTAAAAATGAAACTTTCGAAAACCACTACCTCTGTTTAAGTTAAATGTTATTTCCTCAAATGGTGGCTAGAATTTCTTAATGGACAATGCTAATTTTTTTTAAATCTATAAATAACTCTTTCTAAAACTGGAATAATAGTTTAATAAGAAAATCCTGCAGCTCTTTCTGCCTTGGCTTCAGAGCGAGATCTTAACCTAGGTGTATGCAGAAGGCCTTCCAGAATGAGGGGAGCAGCTAAATCCTGACATTTTGTGCCTCCTTGACAACCGTGGATACACATCCTCACAGTTGACCTTCACTTAATGTTGGCTCTGAGCCCTGTAACTAGCAAGGACCTTTTATGCATCTTATTGCGCAATTCCCATGTTCCTACTGTTTGAAAAGGTTTGAATTCTGTTTCCACTGCCACTCTTTACAAAATAGCCCTCCAGCAACCACGGCCTTCCCAAATCACATATTACACGATTTGTAATAGTCCTTGACACTCGGGCCGAAGGAAGGGCTTTTTTCTCGAATCTTCTGTTTGTATTCTAGTTCCCAAGCAACCAACATCCCTCATAGAAATTGCACATACTTTCCAGGGGATTCCACGCTTTTTCATATGTGAAAAAAGAAACCATGCGCTTCTTCTTTTTTTTTTTTTTCTTTTTTTCAGTTTCAAATATTGTAGCAGCCAGAAATGACTAAACCCACTCAGAAAAAACACAGCATTCAGCGGAGAACTTTAATATCTGTCTCTGGAGGCTTCTATTTTTGAGCATTTGCTTAAACGTTGCCATATTTATCTCAAACATTGTGTATCCAAGGACGCATTTTATATGAAGGCTACTATGTACGCAGATTAACTAATGCCAGCCATCGGCAGTATTGTCTTACAAACAAAGAAGCAGTCTGTGACACAGGATAGTAGTGACATTTTACAAGAGTTAGTAGAATTTGATATTCTGTATAGAAGTAATGAAATGAATGTACTTTGTCCCTGATTTTTTTTCTTCTCCTTCTAGTTTTATAGACTGACAGGCTACATAATATAGATTTGGGCACCTAAATATAATTTTAAATTTATCTGAAGACATTATGATTAAAAAATTATATTATGATATAAAGAATGAATGAAAATGTGATTAAATGCTATTAATAAATATCATTAAATAAATGATATTTATTATTGTTGTTAATTTTATCATTTTAAACGTTGACTCTTACCCTGTGCTGGGTGCTTATCTCATGGCTCCTCCCAATAATTCCTCTAAATAAGTGTCATCATCCCCATATTATAGATGAGAAAACTAAGGAAAGAGTCTGAGAGAAGTTAATTAATTTGCCCAAACTCCCAAGTGCAGTATCAGGACACAAAACCAAGCTTGCAGTTTTTAAAGTTCAAACTCCAAAGCTTGAACTTTAAATAGCTTCCCAGTGCCAAAAAAACAAATAATTCCCCACCCCACCCCCAACTTTTTCACTGCAAGAAAGATTAAATGCTTTTACAATGCAAAGAAGGTCAGAATTGATGGTCGGTAATTTTATAACTAAATTCCCACAGTAATAAATGTTTTAAAAGCAATTTGTACGGTGTTTCTCCAAGTAAATAATTTGGGGGTTCCAAAGGCTCCCCACTAAATCACACATTTTTTCTTCAGGTTCAAGTAGTAATGAGGGAGAAGCACAGTGCTTGGCAAAAGGCAAGTTGGAAACAGCTGATGTTATTTGTCGATCCCTCAACACCATGTCTGTTTTATACTCATGTACAAAGTGCTCTTCTTTTGAAGGCCCTCCATGTGAATGGACTGATGTGGGAGCAACCACAGACATCATCTAATCTGTTACCAAGGTTTAGTTATCCAAATGGCCTCACAAAAGGGAAAAGTTACATTAAAGTGAAGAGTGAAAGAGTAGCTGCTCCCCAAATGGACTGACTCCATGGGGAGGTTGGCCGTGGAGATGGAGCATGTGTGGTTAATTTGGTTGTTTTGCTTCCCCTAAGCTAAGGATGTAGGCAGGCGGCCTGGAGCCCTGGATGTTAAAATCACAGAAGACAGTCTGGAAACTCAGGTTTGGACAGAGAGGGGTTGGTCAGAGCACACGTTTGTCCATCTGCCAGTGTGGAGTACACTCCCTGGTGGAGGAAAAGTTAGAGGCTGGGGAAGGTGAGGGAAGGAATTAGGGTGAGGCAGGGCCATGCGATGCCTGGAAACTTGTTGAGCTTTTTCCCCTGCCAGGGCCCTGTGCACCAAAATAATAAAATTGAAAGATTGCAGATTTAGAATAGTACCTCTAAATAGAAATATAATGGCTGAACTTGGAAGCTGAATAATGAGGACATGTTCCCTCTGTCTTGGCCTGTTTGGGGAATTTCATAAAGTCGCTTTTAGTACACTTAGGCATGAAACCTTGGCCTCGATTATTTTTCCCTTGGTAGATATTTTTTATGCTGCATTTTGTTCAGAAGTCTTGAATGATTTAAAAAATATTGAAGTGGGTGGCGCCAGTGGCTCAAAGGAATAAGGCGCTGGCCCCATATGCCGGAGGTGGCAGGTTCAAACCCAGCCCAGGTCAAAAATAATAATAATAATAATAAAATAAATAAATAATTAAAAATATTGAAGTAAGGGGAGAAAGATAGGCTGATTGATTAATTTCTCCTGAAAAAACTATAAGCAAGGAATTTCTATTGGGAAACCATTGTTAAAATTTGGTTAGAATGTATAGATTAAAAAGAATCAATTATCGTTGATCAAAATGAAAAGATGGCAAGGATCGCTGTACTTCTCTGGGTTAAAGTGAGAGATTTTATCTTTTCTCATACAGGAAATCAAATTTCATATTATGGGAAAATACCTAAAATATCACATGTTGGATTTATTTCTCTAAGGTAAAGCACTTCAGGATTGAATACAGAGCACCTCCTATAATCAGATAGCACCTCCTATAATCAGATGGCTATGATAATAATAATATCTTCCAAATATTTATATGACATCTTGTATGCAATTTAAAGGTCATTTTATAGCTGTGGAGCACACTGATTTTAAGCTCCTCGTGTGTATTTTTCAAGTTGCCAACTTCATGTTCTGGTTTATTCTTTCATTCTTTTTCTCATCTCTACTCTTGAAACCTGACAGCCCTACTCCATATCCACTGTTATACAGAAATCAGTCACCTGAAATGGCTTATCACAAAGTCTGGGCAGGGATGGAGTGGCTGTGGAAGACCGACTGCTCTAAACCCTTAGTGACTCCCCAAAGCTAAACGTTGTGACGATTTAATTATTTAGTTCTTGGGTTTACTTATTTCTTCCAAATGTAATGCCAGAGCCTATGTTGTTGCTAGTTGTCTTCAGTGGTAGACTTTTTATGTTTTCTTAAAAACTTGATCCTGGATCAACCATCATTCTAAATCTCAAGATGACCGATAGGAAGTAATCATTGCAAGACAGAATAAATTCCATCCACACCTCACACAAACAGTTGCTACTATTTTACTACTCTCCCTGCCTGAGAGTTTATCCATCTCATTTATCAGGACAAGAATCGGGATATATTAGCTTCCTGGGACTCCTGGAACTGAGTACCACAAACTGGGTGGCACAAGACAACAGAAGTCTGTTCTCCTTATTCTGGAGGTGGATGTCTAAAGTCAAGGTGTTGGTGGTGCCCTTCATCCTAAGATGCTAAGGAAGAAGTCTTTCTGGTCTTCTCTTGTAGCTTCTGTTGGTCAGTCTGAGGCTTCCCGATATCTCACTCCAGTCTCTGCCTTGAGCCTTGATCTTCACGCGACCTTCTTCCCTCTGTGAGTCTGAGTCCCAATTTCCCACTTCTTATAAGGACACCAGGATATTGGATTCTGGTCCCACCCTTATGCAGTTTGACCTCATTTTGACTTGATTACATCTGCAAAGATGGCTATTTTCCAATAAGGCCACATAAGACATGAACTTAGGGGACACTATTCTATCCAACACAAGGAACTAGACAGCTGTGGACAACTTCCTCTTCTTCTGGAGTCACGATGTTCTGTCCTCTTCTTTTTCACTGCTGTCTTTCCTCTTCCTTTTTCCTCAAGAGAACTTCGCACTCCCTGGCCTTATATTGCTTGATTTTCTTCTCTAATTTAATCTTGTGGTGACCCAAGTTGGCATCACTGTCCTCACAGAATACATGCTAACTGACAGAATCCCCCCGGAAATTAATCTGCAAATCCTTAAAGAATTCTGGGGGCTCCACCCTTGGCTTTGTCTTCAGAGAGGACCAGTGATCCTAGGAGGACAGACCCCTGTCCCTTGGCCATAGTCCTGGGCACTGTTGGGAATTAAGTGTCCACATTAAACCAGGACATGCTGACTCTCTGTGGTTCTTATCATGTGCCAGTCACCTCTGGACGACTTAGACCATTTCTAGGAGCTCACATTCGTCTCTGCTTCCCCACCCTCTCTGGCCTGAAAATTTCTGTTCAAAATCCCTGTAATTACATCATTGTATGTTCCATAGCCATATCAGAAGGGAGGCCTGTATTCTCTAGGAAATAGTCCATCTTGCCTTGGGTTGGGCCTTCTCCAAATTCCAAGCTCCTATTTACCAGTTCATGTGATCCTTGCCCCACCTCCAGACAGTCCTTCTGCAGACTTCTCTCCTGTGACCTCACTCCCAGCACAGACTGCCTTTGTACACAGCGGAGCCAAATTAGCCCAACTAATGAGGCACATTCCAAGGTATTATAGAACAGAAAGAGTTTGTAAGTTTCAGAAAAAGCTATTGAAATATAAATTGATCATTTTAATGAGTAGGTGAGCACATCATTTGCTGTATTTCCAATTTATTCTCTTTTACTGTACGTTGGCTTTTTTGCTTCTTTTTAACACTAAACACTGTGTAGGGATTTTTCCCTAGGAAAGTAGAGGATAAAAGAGTAAGGGTGTCCTCCGGCGGGTTCTCTCTCCCTTTTCTCCCAGCCTCAGTGGGTTTCAGCCACGTCAGCTTCAAGCTGCCTCCCCTCCTGAGGCTATCGGCTTATAGAATATAGTTTCAAGAAAACGCCAAGTGTAAAGAGGTGAATTCACTTGAGCAGTGACAGGCCAATGCAAGGATGAGCTTTGTAAACTCTGTGCATCTGATTCCATTTAGCTGTTTCGTTGCTGGTTTGCTTTTATGAAAGCTCTTTTTATTAAAACCACATACACACAAACTTAAAGATAGAACATGCCCAGGAGATTACTGTTCAATTTTTTTGTACTGGAATTTTATAACTCATATTTTATTTGTAACAAAGACAACAACAGGATTAGCAAAGTTCATTTATGGAAAAAAAATGTTAAATTATCTATACAAGTAAGCAGGTTTAGCCACAGCGTTTAATTCTCCCTTGTTCTGAGTTCAGTAGATCCACATGCTTCCTGCTGATAAGTAAGCACTTCCTTCCAGCTGAGGACTGGGAGTTTGGAGGAAAATCAAGTCAAATAGATTATCAGTCACAAGTACTAAAAGTTTTATAAAGATTAAGCATTTAAAACTGAAAACATGATTTTCTTCAGGGCATGCTTTTATTCCAGTTCAGCTGATGTCTGAGGAGGTTAAGACATTGAATTCTGTCAGATTTCCCTCCAAGACAATGAAAAGATGGTTGGTCTGTTTACTGTTTCCAGGCTGCTATGGTGATTTTCTCCTTCAGGGGAGGGACGGACAGTACGAGGGTAGTGTTCACCAGTGCTGCCCCAGTAGGTATGGGCCCAAGTCCTCTTCCTGGGAGAACATGGACCAGAGGTGGGGAGTGGGAAGGGGGAGATGGACATCAGAATATCTGGATTTCACCCCCAGATCTGCCATTCATTGTTTGGGCAAGTTCCACAGCTTTCTTGAGCCTCACTTTACTCATCTCTAAAATGGGCCTGACATTTTCATTCTTGCCTACCTCATGTTGTGGTGATGAGTTTCAGATAAGATAATGTACATGTTAAGATATGATAATGTACATATTAAAAGTGTAAACTCTGCACTTCATAGAAGAATGGACTGTCTTTTAAAACATTTCTTGTAGCTTAATGAGCAAACCATTTTTACCCCTTCTCTTGCTTTTTGTGCAGTGATTTCTCTTCTACCTCAAGTTATCCCAAGTTGGATGAAGTCTTGTTGAGTGTAATACACAGCATGTAGGGAGAGATTACAATTTTCAAGACATTTATCTAAAAACCTTACTTTGTTTTATTCTTTCACTTAATCTTTGCTTAGCTGGAAACCATCTTCCATTAATATTTACCTTGAGGTAAGTATTAATACTGTTGTAGATGAAGAAACTGATGGTTAGGGAGGTTTAACGATTTACCTAAGAAGTGTCCCGGCTGGCACTGGAGCCCAGTTGTCTGAAGCCACAGCCCGGGCTTTTTCTGGGGGGCCATAACCTTTCCAAATCTTGCCGTCTAGCGTGCCAACTGAGCAGTTCTGAAATCACATCTTCTCCACAAAAACCTTCTGTTAACCAGTTAGGGTCAAAGCGTCTATGTCTATTTCTCCTGCATACGTAGCTCTCAAAATTCTTCATTCTTCATGCCGTTGTTCTCCTCTTGGTTGGTATTTTCATCGTTTAATCATCTTCGTCGTGTAGACCTCTGAAATGATTTTCTAAATCATTGTCATCTATCGGAGATCACAGCTGTCTAGTTATAAGCTCTCCTCTCCCTGTTGGTAGTCTGCACATCATCTGCTGTGCTATTTCCTGATACCTGTGGGTTGATGTGGCCACTTTCATCTCCGGCCTTGTTTATTCTCTGTCTCTCTTTCCCACTCCTTCCTGTGACCTTCAGTCACACACCCAAAGTCACAAATATGACTGACAATGATATGATGATTTGTTTATTCATATTTGTAACTTATCACTAACATGTAAAGGATAAAATAGAATTCACTGATTTTTTTTTTTCAAATCAAAACTTATTGAACCGTCTCTTCATAAACTGAAGGGAAGGCAAAAAATTTTAATACTTTGTAGGTGGGCATGTGGGTAATAGTACTTCTTATGTTTGTAAATTATTTTTCCAGTACATATTAAATATACCAGATTTCTTCATATGGGCACATGCTGTGAGCGTATGCTCAGTAAATACTTAGGAAGGGAATGAATGAATAAAACTGGGAAGTTATTTTATCTCTTTCAAAATTTAAAAATGCAAAGATGAAGTTAATTTCTGCCATAATTATCAGAATTAACCTTATTTTCTATTATTTTTTAGTTTTGACCATAAAATACCACTGAATCAATACATTCATTTTCCATTTGCTGCAAACTTTTAGATCAAATTTGTTACCTTTTGAGATGTTAAACCTCAGAGGTGGTGAAAACATGAAGAAAAAATGAAAACTTCCAGGAGTTTTAGATCCTAACCATTTCTTTCTCTCCTTCTTATGACCACACAGTATTTCCTGCCACACAGTATTTTCTCCCAACAGAGTATCATTTACGAAGACATTGAAACTTCTCTTTCTCTCTCTTTTTTTATTGTTTGAGATTCATTGAGGGTAAAAGAATTAGGTTACACTGATTGCAGTTGTTGGGTAAAGTCCCTCTTATGACTGTGTCCCACCCCCAAGAAGTGTGCCATACACTGTAACCTCCCAGCCCCCTTACCTTTCCCTCTCCCACTCCCCCACTCCCCCACCCCCCATCATATTAGGTCATCTACTGCCTTTGTATTAGAATTCAGTATATTGGTAAAATTTCTCTTTAAAAGACACATACAGATGTGCTCTTGATGAGAACAAAACATGACATACATAAAAATAAAAAATTTGCTCTGTGTATTAAATGAATTTTATTTGTTGTTTGCTTTAAGTCTTGGGGAAAAAGGACATGGTACATAACTGGACTATGATTTTTTAAAGCATTACTGAATGCCGAGAATCTGATATTACCATTCCAGTTTACAGTAACTACCTTAAGGATATTAGTACCCTGTTATTTGCAAAGGAATTCACAAGGAAACATAAAACAATTGGAAGAGACAACGGAAAAATGTTGTGCAGAGTTTTAGATGAATCGACTATGATTAAACAAATTGAATCAGATTGGCTGATTAACTAACAGTGAACACAAATGCAGAGATGAGATCTCCAAGCTTCCATTTCCTTGTCCTCTTTTATATCATGTGGCCACAGAGTTATTTTCACTCGAGATTTTTTTTTTTATGGATTATTTATATGATACAACTGATATTAAGAACCATGTGAGCTGCAAAAGCAAGTTGAAACAAAATTGGGGTAAGGAAATGACTGTGCTTACCTACAGTGTATTTTAGTAAAAGGCTCTACATCCCAACACAATTTACAGGCACCAGGGAGCACACAACTTCAGGAGGTGTGATTTGATAGAATGTACTGTAAACAATACTTCCTGAAGTTGGGCATCAGTATTGGAGATAACTACAATCTGTGCTGATTTTGGCTTCCAGAATATTCACCATGTGTTATTATAGTAAGGCAAATATTTTCTAATCTTCCATGGCACTTATCTTTAATAGTCACAATGGTCTGCAAAATGTCAGCATGTGTCATTTTAAAGAGCTGCTTCATAGGCTTGAGAAATACAAGTGGGAATTTTATGGGACATAGGAAAGTTACTACACTGTGTAACAAACTTAAAGTCTGAAAACACAGAGGTTCTCAAGTGAAAGGAGGAGAATGGCCACTCAGGGAGAGGGCAGTTTTTGGCAGTAATGTCAACTTTCTTTACTTAGTAAAGAGTCCTAGCATTTTCTCAGCAGTTTCCAATTAGATGGAGATTCTGTATGGAGAATTTTTTCTCAACTTTTAAATTTTAAAAGCTTTGTTTCTAACTCACTATACAGTAGAAATTTGCATAAGGGTGGGGAATAGACAAGATATCAGACTTAGTATCTTTTAAAGTCATTTTAGTTTAATTTCATTCATATGAAAATGCACATTTATTCATATTGGAGTGAGGAGGTCTAGCTAATTTTAAACATTAAGAGCCTTAATGCAAGATAAGAGAAGGTCCTTGAAATACTTTACCAACCATTAAACAATATTTGAAAAAGTAGGAAAGAGGTCCAGAAATGTTAACAGAGCAAAAAGTGCTTTTTATTCGCCCAAAATTGCTATTGGAAAACAAGATAATCTATCTGGTCTTTTCTAATTTTGTCTTTAATAAGTCTTTCTCAAGTTTTAATTTACCTGTTAAGTTTTTTTCTCCCTTTTTATACTGAAATCTCTGTGTGAATTCCTAAAATTATGTGAGGGCAGGTAAAGTGTATTCATTAAGTGCTGGGCACAGTCCGTGGGTGCCCCAGCTGCACCTTCTGCAGGCCAGGTAGCCTCAGGCAATCCACCTGACCTCAGTTTGCATTAATCTACTCATTTAAGAAATGCAGGTAACAATACCATCTACCTCACATGGCCAAGGTGAGTGTTAAAATGGGAGATACCTGTCAAGTGCATATGAGGGCTCAGTGAACCGTGGTGGTTTTTTTTACCGTGCACAACATGTTACAGCATTTGATTATTCGTTGTTCTGGTCTGCTTGAACTGCTTCTTGCTTCTTAAAACATGATATGAAGCTATTCATAAACATATCCCGCTGTCTTTTTCCTTAGTTGGGTTTTAATGTATCTGTTGTGTGTTTTTACGCCATAATTATCAGAATTAACTTTATGTAAGTTAATTTTTTTATAAGTTTTTGTTTAAGACATTTATCATTTACTTTTTTATTTCATACCATGTCATGTACGAAGCAAAGGATTTTTAGCCCTTAGAATCCCAGTTCTTACATCTGGAAGGGACTTAGAAATAATGTATTAGCTAAGAGAACACAGGAGACCCAGAGACATGAAATTCATTGTCTAACACAGTGCTCAGGCAGTCCTTTGAACTTCCTGCTGTGTTAGGTAATTCCTACCCAACTGGAATGAAGAAATCCAAAATTGGAATAACATTTTTTTAAAAAGTCCCTCAGGTTTGATGTGGTGAGAATGAGGGCTGAGCGTGATAATACCAAATAACATAATCAATGTTTCTTTGGGTGGCGCCTGTGGCTCAGTGAGTAGGGCACCAGCCCCATATACTGAGGGTGGCAGGTTCAAACTGCAACAAAAAAATAGCCGGGTGTTGTGGCGGGCGCCTGTAGTCCCAGCTGTTCCGGAGGCTGAGACAAGAGAATCATGTAAGCCCAAGAGCTGGAGGTTGCTGTGAGCTGTGTGATGCCACGGCACTCTACTGAGGGCCATAAAGTGAGACTCTGTCTCTACAAAAAAAAAAAAAAGAAGAAGAAGAAAAGAAATAAAATGAATGTTTGGAGCCATGATTTTGTTTCTCTCTGTTTTATAACTGAATTAATATAACTTTATCATAACTGAATGATTTTCTCCTCAACTACGGGTATATATTTTCAGTTACCTTTTGATGGGTTGAATTTTTTTTGACTTGGCTGCTGCCCACACTGAGCTGACCCAGCCCTGCTATTTCAACAGGTTGTGGTGCGGAGCTGTCAGGAGCCATGGGCTCCTTCACCAGCCCTGGGTACCCGGGCAGGTATCCAGCCAACAAGGAGTGCATCTGGTACATTAAGACTGCCCCCGGGAGCAGCATTCAGCTCACCATCCACGACTTTGATGTGGAGTACCATTCAAGATGCAACTTCGACGTCCTGGAGGTAGGAAGTGAGATTGTTTTCCAGCACCTTCCGAATTTTGGGGTAGAACAGGAAATCCTTCTGCCAAGATCCCTAATTCTTCGTAGTGGCCAGCCATGTTCTATTCTTAGCCATTTTAATGAGTTTCAGGCCTTTGTGAATAATGCTGATAGACGTATGAGAGTCATATCTTTTTTTATTTTTTTCAAAGAAATTAACTTTTATTTGAAAGACTACATTTCCCCACAAGTATCTTCTAAGGACTCTATGCAATAACTTGCTTAGCCATTGTCCCAATACCAAAATTTCTAACAGCAAATTATACACTTGCTCTAGGTAATAAATAAGGGTTGTTCTTCACTGATTAAGGGAATACTTTAACTTCGTTAAGTTTAACACAAAATCACACTTTTAAGTTTTTAAGGTTTAACAGATGTGTTTCAAATACATGTTTTATGCAGGAGTCCACAAGCTTTTCATCTCTGAAAAATGACTTAATTTAAGGTTCAAAAATTCCGTTCTTCCAAAGAAATGTCCAAGTGTTATCTTCTATAGCTTCAAACTTTCTAAACTCAACTGTCTGCTCCACGCCACCCCAGACAAACCTGACATGACTGAACTAGTTTGTGTGTTACCAACTTCCCCAAAAGAAAGTTAAAAAGGAGTTCGTCATAGAATGTAGATCTCTAATACAGTATCTAACACAAAAGAAGCTTTTAAAAGATCATTTCTTTCCTCATTTGATTAGCTAGGAGTTTAACTTCATAAAAGCAAAGAAAAATCATTTACAAAGTGTTAACACTGGGATTCCTTTTTTACTCAAGATGTTTACTCAAAATGACAACAATTACATCTTTAAGAGTATAATAAAAAGAGTGGAAAACAGCAACACAACCAAAAGTGTAGATGCTAAATAAACCACAGATTTGTTTTAAGGGCTCATCTTAAGGAGCGGAAGTATCAGAAGTGTGGGGAAATCCAGAATTACACAAAAAAAGACAGAAAAAATAAAATACAGAGAAAAAATGTCCTTAACTGCAACATTCTGTTATCAATAGCGCCTTGGACTGCAGGAACGAGATCTTGGTCGTGATCTGTATCGGGGTTCCCTAAAGCAGTCCTAGGAAGGTTTTGGCTGCAGTTTAGTTAGGAGATGATGCCAGGAATAGGAGCAAGGGATATAGAGTGAGTGAAGGTGTGCAGGGGGGAGAGCCAATGGAGGGGCCCCTGCGGGCATCTCAGGCTCAGTTCCACTGGGGCCCTCTGGGGGTTGTCCCTCTGAAGGGTTGAAGGCTAAGGCATCAGTCCCCAGCTCTGGTTCCCAGGGATGAAGATTGCACTTGGGATGGTTAACACCCCACACTTCTGGTCTGAGAAAAGTCCCTTAGGAAAAGCCTTTGAATGGCAGAGGGTAGAGAGGGGCTGGCAGCAAGCACAGGAACTTCCCCCCAAAACAGCAGCAGCTGCAATCCCGGGGTGGGGGTGGGATCACCATGGTGCAAACACTGCAGGTGGCTTTTAAAAATAATGGTCACTTGTAGTAGGAAGCATTGGAAGATGAAAACTAATACTATAGCAAAGGATGTACCTCAGAACATTAAGATAGTCTTTGAAAATCTTGGGCCCCCAAATTTATTATTATATAGTCAGCTTTTCATTGCAGAAATCTAGTCATTAGGAGATGCACAGGTCTAAACTTTGAGCTGTGTGCAAACTTTAATGCTTTCAAGAATACACAAAAATCCCATCGTTTCTGTTATGGGGATTACTGCAACCTATCATTACGAGGACTCTATAGCTAGTAGTACCTACATTCTATGAGCCAAGGTTTGTTTTTTTTTTCTGTTAGTGCTAATCATTAGTGCCACAGAGTACCTGGCAAATAGTAAACACTCCATGTTTGTGGAATGAATAAAGCATCAAAATCTCTGACGATGCGTATGTGTTTGTGGTGTTTTACAAAGGCATTTTTAAATCCATGTTCTCATTTAAATGTCAAGTCCTCCTCTGACGTAAAAGGAGAATTTCGTCTCCATTTTACAATTGTCAAAAACAAGGCCAAAAACGTTACTGAGTTTTTCCATGATCACATGGGTGGTACGTGGAAGAGCTAAGACTCCAACCCGATCCCTGTTCAACTCTCCATGTAAACTGGTGTGCAATCACAGACACATGCGCTGTGCTGCAAGGAACTGAAATGAGTAGTGTGTACTTTACAGGAAACTAACACTTTACACCTTCATTTAACACAAAATGAATTCTTACCTTGAAAAGAAATGGGATTTTAACATCACCTCCTCAGCCAGAGTCACTAAGAATTACATTTAGTAGTTCTAATCTCTCCAAGGGAGGGTGACGAGACAGTAAATGACATCTTTATGGAATTAATTGAAGTATTGCACACCATAATAATGCTCATTGGAGGTGCAAGTCCTTGGATCAAATCCATCCCCTTGTCTTCCTGGAAGCCAGGCTGCCAGGTCATGACTCCGTCTCGGGGAGGGACGGGTTATTAGGAGGAGAGAACAAGGTACTTCCTGAAACCCACACTCACCATGTGAAGTGGGCCTTGCATTCACATGTGGAACCTTGTGTGGCCTCTCCTGCCAGCCAGGATATTGCTTGGTTGCATAAACCCCCTTCACACGCACAAAGGGCTGGCAGTGGGTCCTCCCAGCAGAGTGCAATGTTCCAAACCCTTCATTTTCATATTCCAAAGTGCATGTGATTGTTGCCCACTTGGCAAAATGTGAATGGGCTCATTGTGCCTTGGGTTTTGTCACACTCATTACGTGAGGAAGCAGAGACAGGGGGCTGCTCTAGCTAGTAGGCTTGATGCCCAAGGGACACCATCAGGGACTTAAGGCAGCAGTGTCCAGGGAGTGTCCTGTGCCTGAGAGAAATGGCCTGGTGAAGAGATGGGAGTCTGCCTGCGGCTTACTATGATCACAACAAGCTG
Organism: Nycticebus coucang; assembly: GCF_027406575.1. Taxonomy (NCBI): domain Eukaryota; kingdom Metazoa; phylum Chordata; class Mammalia; order Primates; family Lorisidae; genus Nycticebus; species Nycticebus coucang. The sequence goes on from NC_069799.1 coordinate 56,363,207, forward strand.
ATATTGCTGGGGCCTCCCACGTTCCATGAAAAGCAAGGGCTGGGGGTGATATTTTAAGGCCCTTGAATATTTTAAGAAAGTTTTTTTCTTAAGGCTGCAATGAGCAGCCCTCTGAGTTATTCAGAAACCTTGTTTCCCTTCTCTGCCAGTGTTCAACTCAGATAAATCTTAAATCTGGCCTAATGAGGATAAACAATTTCCTCCATCCCTCATTCCATAGCTGCTGATAATGTGTTAGTGGTAGGTTTTGATATTTGTTTCCCCTGGTGGGTGTGTGGTCTAGAAACTTCGCCGACTTCCTCTGCCTGCACATCATCATCTTTCTTGATCTGCTAAGTACAGACAAATAGGATGTTACTGTCACCAGGACGTGGGCATACCTGGCTTTCACTAAATTTAACCTGCAGCAGTTTTTTCTACCTCTCAAAAATCAGTGTCCAGAAAGTGGCCAGTTGCATAAAGCAACAGGCGATCGGTTACTCATAACCCCGGAATGCTGACTTGATTGTTACAATAAATGGAGCTAACAGAGCAGAAAGAAATGTTCAAAACAGATTAAAACCATAGGCTCTGAATGTTCTCTCTGTCCTGGGCATCTGCTAAAAACACATTTTTAAATCATTGATCATCAGACCAATTCTTTTTTTTTCCCCCCTCAAAGTTTAGTCATATGCTGTAGTCCGGTGAACCCCACCCTGAAATTCTTTCCATCTTTTTCCTCTTTTGAACAGTCATGTGTTAACTATTGGTTTTATTTATGGAAGCCAAAAGTACCATGCCATCGTTTTGCTCATGGAAACGCTCTGGCTGATTTTACCTCTATCTCTGAGAAAGCTCTGTAATGAGAAAGCCTGAACTGGCGCCAAGCCAAAGAGGAAATCCACTCCCTGGTACAGTAAACCGGGACAATTGCTTGGTGTGAGCCGTGAGCTGATTCTGAGCTCTCTGCAATGGCCCTTTGCGAGCTCAACCAGTAAGAAAGGAAGCAAATAATGTCAAAAGTGGCAGAGTTTATTCTTGTGGAGGCTCTGAGCCCCGCCAGCCCTTACCCATTGTGTTTGTGATCTCAAGGGGATGCATGAGCAGAGAAAACAAAGCATATTTTGCCGACTCGCAAGATTTCTTTGTTAGCCCCTACCACGTGGAGTGGAAGTTCTCTCCAAATATGTGCTGTTTATTGGGCTCCGATGGTCAGGGGCACATGGCTGTCAGTGTCTCTAGGGCCTGTGCTTTGGGCCAGGGGAAAGGGAAATCTTGAAAATGGGAAAGAACTCTAAACAAGAAGCAGACCTATTCCTTCTATTTGAATATTGTGTACGTGTCAAGGGCCACACAGGGCTCTCCCTAAAGTCCTGCTTTTGCTGGGACTCAGGGGGCTGCACAAACATCAGCTCCTCCTAATGAAAATAAGCCTAAAGCAGTCAGCCTGCTTCATTCCTTTGCAATTACTGTCCTGTGCTCAGCCCTCTGTGGAACAGCAGTTTCATTCATTTTGGCCTTTCCCGCATGGCTGGGGGGAATTAATCAGACAAAGAAATCATTATAGATTCAAATCACATACTTCTCTCCCAAAGCAGGCTTCTTGTTCTCCCTCTCTCCCCAGAGAATACTTGAGCAATTTTCCTATCAGTCAGCAGTGGGCCTGAGGGTGGGCAAGGAACCAGGGGACGTGAGGAGTTGGGGGAGGTGTGACCTGGAGATGGGAGAGTTTGCAGGGCCTTGCACCCAGCTCTCACTGAGAGCTGCTTTCCCAGCTGTGGCTCTGTGCACCTAGACATGGGGGTGCGGTGGGGAGGGGATGTGGCTGGAGGTGGGAGAGTTTGGGGGGCGGGCACTGCACCCAGTTCTCACTGAGAGTTGCCTTCCTGGCTGTGGCCCTGTGCACCTAGACATGGGTGGGATGTGGCTGGAGGTGGGAGAGTTTGGGGGGTGGGCACTGCACCCAGCTCTCACTGAGAGTTGCCTTCCTGGCTGTGGCCCTGTGCACCTAGACATGGCAGGGGAAGTGGTGCTACTGATGTGCAGCTGTGAAGTTGTAAAGGGCTCAGTATCCATATCCCTGACAACTGTCACCAAAAATGGTCTTTTCTTCTACAAATTCAGCTTTAACAAGACCTGAAGGTGGTAGGTCAGTATCTTCTTTTTGATTCCAGGGGAGGTTGGGAAATGTGCCAGTGCCCTCCCAGACAGCCGGCCTGGCCTGGGTGGGCTACGTGGGCTAGCAGGATGCTGTGTGAGACCATGGGACCTTTTTTCTGAGGAATGTGCCGCTGGGGTGTTGGCAGATTTGGGGGAGCCTACAAGGGCTGAATCCAAGTGTGATGGTTCTAGAGGGAACTATGTGGAGGCTGGGCAGAGTCCAGGGCACCTCTCGAGCAGGCTGGATGCTCTGGGTCCTGTGCCTGTACGCCCTTTCTCAGGATGCTCCGGGACACAGTTACAGAGGCTGCATTTCCATTCCTTCTGAAGAAGCAAAATCATATATTTAATGCCTAATCTCATAAAATATTCAGCATGTGGGATAGGTGGAAATTCCTAAAAATATAAATGAGAAATCCACAACCTTCAATGAACTCAGCTTTCATTAAAGAATGGCTTTATGCTGACTATTCCTATGTGCCTGTAGGAGTTAGATAATACTGTAATATTTGTAGTTTGGAAATCTCAGGAAGACATAAGAAAGAGGAAAAGAGGAGAAAGGGAGGATTCTGGGATCAACTACTCTGCAGTTCTGGCTGATGAAACAATCAGGCATGTCGTGGGAGATTGAACTTGTGTGTTCCTAAGCTGAAGGGAGTGCCTCTGAAAACTCAGCTCAAGTTTACAGTTCATCCCCACCTGGGGAGCTGAGATTTCAATCTCTGATCATAATTGAATCCAAGAGCTGGTGGTGAGAAGGAGCTGGGGGAAGGGTAGTGCGTGTAACATGTAACTCTTACATCAACCTTTCTTCCTATACCCCATCATAGATCTATGGAGGACCTGACTTCCATGCTCCCAGAATAGCCCAGCTGTGTTTCCAGCAGTCATCAGAGAACCCCATGCAGGTCTCCAGCACGGGCAATGAGCTAGCAGTCAGATTTAAGACGGACAGCTCTATAAATGGGAGAGGCTTCAATGCCTCATGGCAAGCAATCCCTGGAGGTGAGTGAAGAAGGGAGGTGTCTTAAAGCACCTGAGCTGCGTCCTTGTTACTTTTCATAGCTATCTGGAGAAGTGCGTGAAGGCTACACCCTGATGGATAACTTATTGACTCCCCAAATGGCTAAGACTTTTCACATGTACTCACTTACTTTTCCCCTAAAAGTGTGATAGAGTTTCACTTCCTAAGTGTTATCTCATATGTAGAAACAAGGATACAAGTATGCCAGTCCACAGTGAGAGCAGAAGGCGGGTGACTGGCTAGACTTCGGGACTTGTGCCTTGCCACCAGCCTCCAATGTCGGCATCCATGAGCAGTAAATCACTGCATACCGTCACGTAGCACAGACCTCTGGATTTTTGGCAAATGCCAATACTGCAAACGTTAAATTTGTGAATCCTGAGGAATTACTGTGTGGTACATATTGACTTTCTGCCCAAGATCTTAAGTAGTCTGAATAAATTACCTGTTGCACATTTTTTTAAGTAATGAACTATAGGACAAAATATTTTAACAGATATTATCTTACTGATAATTATGACTTGTTACTAATACGTGGCAATAGCCACACTTATGGAACCCTTAATATGTTCTGGGAACTTTCTAAATATTTTATAAGGATTATTTCATTTAATCTTATAGCCACCCTGTGAGGGAAGTCCATCTCTGTGCTCATCTTACTACTGAGGAAACTGAATATTAGAGACATTTGTGGCTTTCCCAGAGCCCCATAGCTAGAAAATGTCAAAGCACAGATGTGACCCTGGCCATGTAAGGCTCTGCTTTATCATATCTGTGATAATACAGAAACTATATAAGAGAGTTCTCTCAAAATTAATTATGTAGGAATATAAATACCTACACAGCCACACACAGAGTCTTTAGACTCCCCCCAAGTGATTCTCAAATATTAGAAAATAGTACAGAATTTTTCAATTTTTGGTTTATATTGTCATAAATCCAAAAAGTAGTAGGTGATAGAGACATTGCCTTAACAGGTATTTGATAACATCATAGAAATTTTTAAAAAAACAACTAACTGTACTACATCCAGAATATTACATTTTTTAAAGGTAGATATAAATTATTTGTGAAAGCATACACTATTAGATTTTCCAAATTCTTGGGAGGAGAGATGTTATTCTTCTAGTATGCTGTATTTTTAAAGGATAACAGAGAACATTTCATGCCGTTGCAAAAACATAACTTCATTTACACTAACTTTTCATTATTTTTTAAATAATGTTTGGTATCCATATTTAAAGTGTTTGAAATATTTTCTTAGCATTTCCTGTATCATCTTTCTTATTTCATTGGGACAAATGAATTAATGGGGATTTATAGTTCTTCAAAGTGTTTATAATAGAGTAAGGTAAAACTAATTGTCAAGAAAGTGAGATATCGATCCCTATTACCAGGTAACAGTAATGTTTAATGCATCTATGATTCCTCTCATTGTTACATTGGGTTTTCCGCTTACAGGTTGTGGTGGAGTTTTTCAGGCTCCTCATGGGGAGATTCATTCTCCAAATTACCCAAGTCCTTCTAGGAGTAACACAGACTGCTCCTGGGTTATTAAAGTTGAGAGAAATCACCGTGTCCTCTTGAACTTCACTGACTTTGACCTTGAACCTCAGGACTCTTGTATTATGGTAAGTGATGCAAATTTCAAGCCCTGTTTCCAGTCAAACATGGGTCAAAATATTGTCATGTGAGCACATTTAGTGCATGTATTAGCTATGAATATTTTCAACATCAAATCATAGGAAACTGAACCATTAACAACTTACAATACAAGGACATTTACTTTTTTTAACCTAAATTCAATTCAGAAGGTAGACAATCTCAAGGTTTGCCATTATTGTTAGCTTTTTGTTGTGTTATTTATTACTTTAGGGTCAAATAGGATGGCAGTAGTTTTTTCTGAACATGCTATCTGAGTCCACATCTGAAGGAAGGAAGGAGGAATAGTGTCAGCTACCTTGTATGTGTGTGTTTCTTTTAATAAGGAAACCAAAACTCCACCTGACCCCCCTTTATATATTATTAGTCACAATTAGCTACAGAGGATGGAATAGATTTATTAAAACTACTTTAGTTCAATTATTTATTAGGCCTCTGGAGTTCATATGGGGTTCTGCTTTTCTTGAGATTGGGAAATTTTGATTTTTCACTTGAACAAATCAGTGTTCTGATAGGACAGAATAGGTTGGACATTGAAGGAGAAGGAAGATGGCTATTAGCTAGTCAGATGACAAAAAGTTTCTACTACTATAACAACTTTAGTGCCATCCTTCCTGAAACTAACACTTTGTGGTTAATATCAGAGTAAATGGAGTTTTCTTTTGAGGTTTTCTTTTTCTTTTTAATTTTTTGACTACCTGATTTTCTAACAAAAGATTTTTTGTCTTTCATTTGTATTTATAGACATTTCATTCAAATATAAACCAGAGTCTCTGGGTTAATGGATCTTTTCATTTTAGCTTCCTGACAGTTTCCTACACAAACGCCAGCTGGCCAGCTTCTTTCAAATTTAATTCAAGAAAACTCAAAACTTATTTTGCATTTTTCAAAGTAGTCCAATCTAACTAGTCTAATACTAGTATGATTTCAAGTATTATTTTTACAAGATCAGAACATTTATAAACATTAAGTCTATTTATGACTATAATTTAATCTTCCAAATAAGTCTTCAGAGCCTAAGTTGGCAAAGCACCCTACAAACTTAAAGGGCAGAGCATCCACTATTCATAATGCTAGCTCAGACCAACTCTCCTGACAGAGGCGTTCAAAAATTTTGATTGACATTTAACAACATCTTTCTAAATGCAGCAAAGAACTCATGAGGTAGTGTGAAATTTCTGAGTTTATATCTGAGAGAGGTGTGGGCCCAGTATTGGGAACTGTTTTTTGCCCATAGGGCATTTACTGATCCCAGGAGGGTTTAGCAGCACTTCTGAGAGCCTTTCAGGTCAAAGAGGACCAAAGTTTGAGTCCAGGAACTCATTAGGGTGAAAGTCCTAATGAACCGTTCATATCTTAGGTCAATAAAAGTAAGGCAGCCTTACCTGAGAGTGCATTCAAGCTTCAGGAGACCTGACTAGATCCCCCAAATGTCAAACCATGGGATGATAAGAGGGAATCTTATATTGCTAATGCATCTAGGCTGCAGGCATCTAGCAAATGTAATTTAAATCTTCTTCAAAGGGAGATAAAATCATTATAAGCCTCATTTCTACCAATACCTTTTCTTATTCACTAGCCCACACTCTATCAAAGATACTCATGTACATAAGAAGACAATATAACATGAATAGATACAACACAAATTTGAGACAATGGAAACAAATCCACTAATATGCCAGATTCTAAAGTTACCAGATGATCCCTCAATCCCATTACTAGGTATCTAACCAGGAGGAAAAAAAATCATTTTACCATAAAGACATTTATACTAGAATGTTCAGTGAAGCTCAGTCCACAATTGCCAAGACGTGGAATCAACCCAAGTGCCCATCAACTCATGAATGGATTAATAAACTAGGGTATATGTATGCCATGGAATACTATTTAGCTATAAAAAATGGAGACTTGGCATCTTTTGTATTAACCTGGATGGAGTTGAAGAACATTCTTCTTAGTAAAGTACCATAAGAATAGAAAAGCAAGTATTGAAGGCACACAATGCTAATATGAAACCAATAGGTAAATAACTACACCCCCACATCAGAGAAAAACAAAATATAATTCAAGTGGGTAGGCGAGAAAGGGGAGAGGAGGGAGGAGGTTTGGCGTGCTCCCACCTAACATGCACAGTGTAAGGCTATACAGTCCAACCCCTGGTGGAGCCCTCAACTACAGCTTGAACTTTACCTAACAAATGCAAACAGTGTAACCTAATCGTTTCTACCCCCATATTAATCTGAAATTAAAAAGAAAAATGGGGAAGGAATAAAGTTATTAGATGAGTTGCTAAAAGGAGCCTGTGACTACTAAGCTCGTGAAGGTAAAAGTTAAACTGAAAACTTTCAGCAAGGAATTGTAAATTCTAAAAAGTGACATTAAAATTACAAGAAAGAATCAACTAAAAAATTTAGAACTGATAAATACCACGGCTAAAATAAGATTTCACCAGAAGGAGTATTTGGGAGATGAGACACATTAGATAGAGACAAAGAGAGGAATAGTGAACTGGAAGACATCAGAAGAATCTACCGAGAAAAAAGCAAAAGGATGAAAAATACAAAGAGAGCTTCAGACACATTGAGGACCTACAGAAAAGGTGTGACATACATTTCACTGGAATCTCAGAAGGAAAAGAGATAAATGAACCAGAAGTAATACTTGAAGAGCTAATGACTAAGACTTCCCCCAAACTGATGAAACACATCATTAAAAAACATTAGCATCCCAAGAAACACAATCAGGCAACAGGATAAGTAGACAAACTCATCTTTAAATACAAAAAACACTAAAGATAAAGTAAAACTGTTGAAGTCAGTCAATGTTGTGGTGCAGGAGGGAGCCCCACCACCACAGCCTGAGAATTCCCACGCAGGGGCTTTCCCAACCCCTGACCTCCAGAGGTCCAGGAGGGGAGAGAGGAATGATGTAGAAATTTACACACAGAAACAATCTACGGAGGCCCGGAGAGACAAACACTTATCAGCCTGTAGTGAGGCAGATAGGTGCTGCCCTGATCCAAAATCTCCATAAGTTTTTATTAAGATTTTGGGGTGTGTGTATACAGAATGAAGAAGTAAAGTATTAATAGTGTCATGACTGCTTGTGGGTAGTCTTTTCATTATGAAAAAGGTCAAGAGTGTGAAAGACAATTGTTTGTCTCAGCTCAAGGGTCAATTTTAATCTATTTCTAACTCTGCTGATATCCTGTCTCCTCCACTAAGCTGCTGATTTCTACCCAGATGTTCCCATGTTCTCAAACTACTTTTCTGTCTATTCTACTGAACATTGTAGGTGTGCTAAGCAGTGAGGGGTGGGAAAGGATTGGGGACAGGGGTGCATGGGGGTGCTGAGGCTCAGGGCCATTCCTACATGAGTCCTCTGGAATCTCCACCTGCGTTGTATTGCTACCCACAAGCCAGGAGAGTAGGTAGGTGAAGAAAAGATTGCCTTTAGGGAAGTGGAAAATAAATGCCGAATTTTCATTGACAGCAATAGTAAGAAAATAAAAAAAGATAATAGAATGGTATGTCTGAAGAAAGAAAATAGCTACCAGCCAGGAACTTTATCTTCTCCTAAATGTCTTTGAAAACAAAGGTGAAATAAACATTAGCAAAAGGTAAGTTTGAGCAGGCTAGAGACAAATTGTCCACTCATAGTGTTGCCTCGGTGGCCATTTCCCCACCACTTTCTCCCTCCCCTATTTGCACGATGCCAGATGTAGCTGTTTCCCTCCGGTAAGGTCCATAATACACAGAATTTAACATCCAGCATGTGTGGCCAAACCGCCACCTAGGTCAAAGGCGTGCCCAGCATGGGTGTGGCCACGAGGAGGATTTTCCACCTACATGGGATATAAATGCCACAGACAAGGTTTTCCATGAGCCATTGTCATATCTCAGCATGCACCTGGGCTTGGCTTAACTAACTATAGCAGGAGGGGACAGACAGGAGGAAGTGAAACTCAAATATGATCTGGCTGTTGCATGGAGATAGGAAAATAAACCCAAAGGCAGCTACTGGGAGGAGTTCAGTCTAGCAGATGAGGCAAAATACAAAATGTAATAGTCCAAAGACGTTGTCAGAATCAGGGAATCCTATATACAATTGACCCTTGAACAATGTGAGGCGGGGTGGAGTGGGGGAATTAGGGGAATGGACTCCCATCTCCAGGCAGTAGAAAATCTGCTTACAACTTTTGACTCCCTCAAAACCTATTACTAACCATTTACCTTGCTGATAACATAGTCAATTAGCAGATTTTTTTTTTTGTATGTGTGTTATATACTGCGTTCTTAAAGTAATCTAGGGAAAAGAAAACATTATTTAGGAAATCATAAGGAAGAGAAAAGATAGTTAACTGTTCCTTAAGTGGAGGTGGATCATTGTAAAGATCTTCATTACTGTCTTCACACTGGGTTAGCTGAGAAGAGGAGGAAAGGGGAGCTGAGTCTCACTGTCTTAGGGGCACCAGAGATGAAAGAAAATCCATGCACACATAAGTAGACCTATCTGGTTCAAACCAGTGTTGTTCAAGAGTCCACTGGAGTTGGATTATCAAAGCACGTGGGCAAGGCATCCAGACATGAACTACACCAACAGTGCAAGCCAGTGTGGTGCTACGGCTAAGACATCTAGCTCTGCGGGCTTGGCACCTGTGGCTCAAGTGGCTAAAGTGCCAGCCACATACATCTGAGCTGGCAGGTTCGAATCCAGCCTGGGCCTGCCAAATAACAATGATGGCTACAACCAAAAAATAGCTGGCGTTGTGGCGGGCGCCTGTAGTCCCAACAAAAACAAGACATTTAGCTCTGCAGTGGGGTGGATCTGGAGCTGAGCCTGAACTTGGCCATTTTATAGCAGTCTTGCTTAGGAGAAAGTTAATCTTTCAGCTTCAGTTTCCTTAACTGAATTAGGGATAGTAAGAGGACCTTTGCCAGATTTGTTGTTGGGAAATCTGAGGCAATGTAGGTGACCTTCTTGCTATCTGCACCTAGAAAGTTGTTGATGTGTGTCAGCCATAGTCATCTGCTGCTGCTGAGGGCTTCCAGACAGATGTATGTGCTCAGTGAGCCTTGGAGAAGGAGAAGATAGCAATGGGCTCAGGAGAAGGTTCAGGCCTTCCCATCCGGGCCTCAAGCTCTGCAGTAGAGGGGAACCTACTTATGGATCTTTCTCTGGCCTTTAGTGTATCTAGGGCCGAGTGCACTCTAGTGATAACCTTGAAAAAGCAGCAAGAGTGATTCATTCAGTCCTGGAAACCAGGGAGATTTTCACCCTGGAGATGACATTTAAGTGGCAGAATCTCATTAGTACAAACGTGGCAGTGGGGCCAGAGAGAGAGGTTGGAGAGGCAGGATGGGGGAATGGTGCAGAAATAAGAGAGGAGTGGCTATGCTTGGGCTGTAGACTATGGAGTGGCTATGCTTAGGCTGGACAGCATGTAGTGGCCACAGAAGACATCTAAGTTGGCACTCATGCCCTAGTGAACAAGGTGAAATTATCCGATAGGTAGTATGCAGTCAGTGAAAGATTTCTGTAACACAGACCAGTGACATACTCAGAGCTGCGTTTACGATGACCACAGGCAGTAGTGTAAAGAATGGGCGGGCAGAGAAAGAGAAAGATGGTGTACAGTCTGTTTGGGAAGTGATGAGACCTCATACTGGGAGTGGCCTTGAGAGTGGGGACACACTGGAGAACTGTCTGGTGGTGGTCACCTCTGGGAGGCTCATTACGTGGCAGAGGGAAAGGTGAGGAATGGAGAGGGGAATTGGGACTCTGCTTGAAGAATGGATGAATGATGAGGCTATTAACTGAGTAAAGGGAGTAGACGCTAATGAGTTTGATCTGGAAACTTTTGAGTTTAAGTGTTACAGAGTTTGACATGAGTTCAGTGCTCAGGATGGGGTCTGAGCTGGACATAGGCCTTCGAGGACAATTCCTATGTGTTTGGGTGATCAGTAAAGTTTTAGGAGTAGGTGTGGCCCCTTATGGGATTATTTTGTTATGAGAAAAGTGTGAATAGATTCTTGGGAAAATGTGGCCATTTGAGGGGCAGATGAAAGGTCTAAGGAAGAGATCTTGACAGGGAGTCTGCAGAGAGCATGAGGAGAACCACAGGGGAGCAGCAGCATTCAAACCACTAGTGAAGCCAGACTCAGCAGGTGATCAAAGTTTCGAACCCAGCAGAGGCCAACCAGGTGAGGGCTGAAACAAAGCAACTGAATCCAGTCTCAATAACCCTGCAACGAGCAGAACTGGTGTGGATAGGGGTGCAAGACTCCAGATCCCAATGGTCGGGAGGTGCAGGGGCTTCTGAGCTTCCCCCAGAACTGTGGAAATGTGTGGCATGGAGGAAGACAGGGAGATAACCTGTGGGTTAGGCAAAACAGCGGAAAGTTGTTTTTGTTTAAAATTATGGGGAAGCTTACGCTGTGCCAAGAGGGCAGGGTGCTGGTGAGAAGAGACTGGCTGAAAGTAAGAGATGGATGAACAGTTGGTGAGGTCATTTCATCAGGCCAGAGACCTCAAGAAGAGCAGCATGAGAAATTGGAGCACTTGGCCTAGCACAAGATTTTTTTCTGATTTATAAATGTACATATATTGGAAATTGCATAAAGTATAAGCTAAATCATTTCTGCTCATACAATGGTTTTTTGGGGGGTGGAGACAGAGTCTTACTTTGATAGAGTGCTGTTGAGTCATAGCTCACAGCGACCTCGGGCTCCTGGGTTTGAGCGATCCTCTTGCCTCAGTGTCCATAAATCAGCTTTACAAAAAGATAAGGAAACATTAAGAAAACAAAAAAAGACCGTCCAGCTATATCAGGGTTAGAGATCTGTGGTGTGTGGTTGCCAAGGGGACCCAATTAAGAGGACAAGAGATCTGCAGAGGTTTGGAACCAGGCAGGGCCAAGTCCTGGCGAGGCTGGATGCTTGGCTCCAAGTTAGAATTAGTTGTCCAGGACTTCATGAAGGCTGGCATTGAAGCACCAGGCAGCCATCTTTACAGCCAGATGGACACTGGATGTGAAACTTACCCGAAAGTCCAATATCTTACATAACATCTCTGCAGTCTAAGTTCATACAAAGACAATCATTCATTTTGGAGACATTCAAGTTAATGTCTTGGTCCTGTGGCTTAGCCAGAATCATTAGCGAAGAGAAAAATATTTCGCTGCCAAGGATGCTGTCAGATAATGTTTGTGTTTAGGAGGTTTTTAACAGAGCTCAGTGTACTATTCAATATTAATGTAAATTGTGCTTGGATGAGACCAGCCATTCTGTTTTTTTTTTTTTTTTTAAACTTCTGTAACAATTTGGGTTGTTAGAAGCAGAAATATTAATTTAATAGCAAAATTAACAATAATAAGCACATAGATGCGTAGAATGTTAAGGTCAGAAGAGGAGAAATTGGAGTTCAGTTAGCATTATCTCCTCATTTTAGAAAAAGGAAATTGAAGTCCAGAAGGGTTGAGTCAAGGCTGGTTAACAGAGGATGGTGGGAGTTAAGGTTATAGTGTAGTTTAGACCAGGCATTTCTGGAGGTCTGTTACTCTGACCCTGCAGGTTCCGCAGACAACCTGATTGATATCTCAAAGCTAAGAATGGATTATTTAGCAACTAAAGGTTACTGTCACCGGAGTCCTGCCCAGGTATTGATGGGAATCCCTAAAGCAAGTTAGGAAAGTTAAAGTTTTCCCCCTAATTTGTAAAGTGTGTGTTGTAATCACATGATGTGTTTGCACAATTTTCCCTCTTTTGTTTCACATATATATATATATATTTTTTTTTTTTTTGATTGTTAATTATTGCTTAGAGCGCCTGGCTTTGAGTTACTAAAATTAACTTTATGTTTTATGTTGTCAACATGATTTATGGTTTTGGACTGAATAAAGGGACAGGTGGGAGAATGGATGGAGGCTGCATTTGCTAGATGCTACTAGTGCATATGCTTCTCAAGGCTCCCACCGGTTGTTTCACCTGAGAGAACTGAGCCTAAGTCTGTATTTTTTAATTTTTTTTTATTGTTGAGGATTTATTGAGGGTACAAGAAACCACATTACACTGATTGCATTTCTTTTTTTTTTTTTTTTTTTTTTGCCGTTTTTGGCCAGGGCCCAGTTTGAACCTGCCACCTCTGGTATATGGGGCTGGCGCCCTACTCCTTTGAGCCATTGGCGCTGCCCCACTGATTGCATTTGTTAAGTGAAGTTCCTCTTATAATTGTATCTTGCCCCCAAAAGATGAGTCACACACTGAGACCTCCACCCCCTCCCTCCCCCTCTCTCTGCTCTTCCCTTCTCCCACCCCCCCTTCCCTCTCTCTGCTCTTCCCTTCTCCCACCCCCTCCCTCCTTCCCTCTCTCTGCTCTTCCCTTCTCCCACCCCCTCCCTCCTTCCCTCTCTCTGCTCTTCCTTCTCCCACCCCCTCCCTCCTTCGCTCTCTCTGCTCTTCCCTTCTCCCACCCCCTCCCTCCTTCCCTCTCTCTGCTCTTCCCTTCTCCCACCCCCTCCCTCCTTCCCTCTCTCTGCTCTTCCCTTCTCCCACCCCGCTCCCTCCTTCGCTCTCTCTGCTCTTCCCTTCTCCCACCCCCTCCCTCCTTCCCTCTCTCTGCTCTTCCCTTCTCCCACCCCCCTCCCTCCTTCCCTCTCTCTGCTCTTCCCTTCTCCCACCCCCCTCCCTCCTTCCCTCTCTCTGCTCTTCCCTTATCCCACCCCCTCCCTCCTTCCCTCTCTCTGCTCTTCCCTTCTCCCACCCCCCTCCCTCCTTCCCTCTCTCTGCTCTTCCCTTCTCCCACCCCCCTCCCACCTTGCCTCTCTCTGCTCTTCCCTTCTCCCACCCCCCCTTCCCTCTCTCTGCTCTTCCCTTCTCCCACCCCCTCCCTCCTTCCCCTCTCTCTGCTCTTCCCTTCTCCCACCCCCCCTTCCCTCTCTCTGCTCTTCCCTTCTCCCACCCCCTCCCTCTTTCCCTCTCTCTGCTCTTCCCTTATCCCACCCCCTCCCTCCTTCCCTCTCTCTGCTCTTCCCTTCTCCCACCCCCTCCCTCCTTCCCTCTCTCTGCTCTTCCCTTCTCCCACCCCCCTCCCTCCTTCCCTCTCTCTGCTCTTCCCTTCTCCCACCCCCTCCCTCCTTCCCCTCTCTCTGCTCTTCCCTTCTCCCACCCCCTCCCTCCTTCCCTCTCTCTGCTCTTCCCTTCTCCTACCCCCCTCCCTCCTTCCCTCTCGCTGCTCTTCCCTTCTCCCACCCCCCTCCCTCCTTCCCTCTCTCTGCTCTTCCCTTCTCCCACCCCCTTCCCTCCTTCCCTCTCGCTGCTCTTCCTTTCCCTCACTCCCCTCCCTTCTTCTCCCTCCCTCTGTTCTCCCCTTTCTCCATCCCCCACCATATACTATGTCATTAATTGTCCTCATATCAAAACTGAGTATGTTGGATTCTTGCTTCTCCATTCTTATGATGCTTTATTAAGAATAATGTGTTCCACTTCCATCCATGCTAATACAAAGGATGTAAAGTCTCCATCTTTTTTAATGGCTGAATAGTATTCCATGGTGTACATATACCACAGCTTGTTAATCCATTCCTGCCCTGGGGGGCATTTAGGCTGTTTCCACAGTTTGATGATGGTAAATTGAGCTGGGATAAACAGTCTAGTACAAGTATCCTTATGGTAAAAGGATTTTTTTCTTTGCAGGTTCAAATGGGAGGTCTACTTTTGAGTTCTTTGAGGGTTCTCCATACTTCCTTCTAAAAAAGTTGTATTAGTTCGAAGTCCCACCAGCAGTGTAAAAGTCTCCCTTTCTCTCCACATCCACGCCAATATCTGCAGTTTTGAGATTTTGTGAGGAGGGCCATTCTCGCTGGGGTTAGCTGATATCTCGGGGTGGTTTTATTTGCATTTCTCTAATAATTAGGAATGATGAGCATTTTTTCATGTTTGCTAGCCATTCGTCTAGCGTGTCATCCTTGGGCAGGGGCCATGCTAATCTTCTCTGTATCGTTCCAATTTTTGTATATGAGCTGCTGAAGCAAGCACCGAGTGTGTCTTTTGTCACGTCACCTGCTTCCACGGTAGGTCCTGGCAAAGGTTTGCAGGAACCCAGGCCCCTACCGAGGATTAACACTAAAACAAAAGCCTTTTAATTCCTAAAGTGTGAATAAGTACTTCTTAAAATATAAAAATTACAGTCAATATACAGGCAACTGAATGGTAGACTGGAAAAACAGAGGAAGCAAATAAGGTTAGGGTTACTTTGGGTCAATTTGATTTCTATTTCTGGTGAACCCAGGCTTTATCCATCAATATGAGGAAAAGTGTGAGGAATTCAAATACGAAGTGGGAAAGCATCCTTGCTTTGAAGTCTGAGGTCTGGGTTCCGTTCATCCTTCAATATGTTGCCCAGGACGTGCCCAACAGTGCTAGGCACGAGCCCCTGGGCCTGGTACCACCCTCACTCTCTTTGTGGCCTGGGGGTCCTAGTTAGTTCATTTATAAAATTGGGTGCTAGGGAACCCAAGGAGAGAGGGAAACTAGGAAAGAGGATCCAGTTAGGGGTTATGTTTGTGAGTAAGAAGAGGAAAACCAACTCTTTGCGAGGATTGTTTGCGACTGGGAGTCAAGGCCAGCCTGAGTAGCAGAGCAAGACCCTATCTCTACAAAAAGCAGGGGAAAAAAGTAGCCAGGCATGGGAAGAGAAGATTAAGATGGAAGATGCATGCAGTGGGCACTGAGGGCCCAGCACTGTCCATGGTGGGTTCATCTTGAAGGTCAAACTTGGGATTCCCACAGCCATCAGATTCCACTCTCTGGGGCACAAGGACACAGGGTAGCAGACCATCCCCACACTCCTCAGGATGCACAGAAGCAAGCTCTTCTTGCAGTCGGCCTCTTCCCCATAGGTCCCAAGCGGAAGTACCGAAATCCCACAAGTCGCTCTCAGATGTTACCGTCGGCATTGTGGAACCAAAGGCGAAATTCAACAAGCAAATGAAAATTTTAAACGGAACAGTAATACACAGCCTCCATCCCCCTGCATACAACCCACAGCTGCAGTCTTTGAATCCCAAAGGCACAAATCTTTTTGATGGGTGAATTTCTACCAGATCCATGGCTGCATAATGAATACATGAATTTTCATCATCTCCACTCCTGCAACGATTGGCACTGCAGTGGCATATCACAGATTTCACCTTTGGGAATGCGGCCTACTGAGTCCCTCCCTGACATTGTTATTGATACACGGTCTCACTATTTTGAGCCACATGAGGACTTAAATAACATCACAGAAGTGCATTTTTTTCCCCCCAGATTCATGTGCTGCTATAATGAAAAAAGGGAGAAAGGGAATTTTGACTTCTTTTGAGATGGTGATAGCATCGTGGGGAGCTAATCAGAAGGCTGGACTTGCAGTCAGGTTTCAGCAAATACAGTAATATTATGTTTGCACTGTCTGCTCAGTCCTTTTCCAGTGTCTGGAGTAATTAACCTTGCTTGTCCTGAATGACACAGCGTGCGTATTTCTTGCTAAGGCAGCAGTGGGACCTGCTGGCTGAGGATGGCTCTGCCTGGTCAGTGCAAAAGCCTGGCTCTATTATGTTTCCTTTCATGAAGCCTGAGTATTAAAGTGACCTCCAACTGACAGTTTAATTGCTTAATTAGAGTCTCTCTTCTGAGCTAGAGATTCCTGTAGCTCGCAAGCTCTTATTGATCTCTGAGCAATGCTGCTGATAGCTTAGTAGGGCAGAGGGAGGTCATTTCAGCATCACCAACTGGCCCCCTGAGACTCCCAACCTCTGCCTTCAGGCGCCCTCTGCTCAGCTCAATGGAATGTCTGCCTTGGGAGAATCAGCAAGAAACAGCTAAAAGCGAGCTCACCACAGTCTGGATCCTGCCTCTCACCTGGAGGAAAACTCACTGGAGCTAACAGAGGCTAGTACAAAGAGGAGAGGGGAGAGATTAGTAACTATTTTCTTTCTATAGCTTTTTATGCCCATCTAGGAGAAAGAAAGTGTCTCATTTGAACCCCAAAAGCCAGATCCCTGCGCCCCCCACTCAAAGCTTAGCTCCTGTTGTTGTTCCCACCTTTTGACATCAAGGCACAGGGTGGAGCAGTGCAGACACTTAGCACAGCATCCATCTTCTGTTTTATTTGTTTAAGACACTACCCATGATGTGTTTCCTTTTAAAACACTGATCGTTTCCAAAGCAGAGCAGACAGACACAGGGATCATGGAACTTGGTGTTTCAAAGATGAGTAAATCCATGACAGCAATTAATCTCTCCCCTTCCTTCTCCCTCCTTTTCTCCCCTCTTTCCCCCTCTCTCTTCCTCCTCCCCATTTCTTCCTTCCCTCCTTCTTTCCCCACCACAGAAATTTTCATTTCCATTTCATACTTGAGGATTATCTTTTCAAATTATTCATTCTGTGACTTGCATTTGATAACCTGCTCAACCATTTTTCATGCCAGTGCAAAACCCATCACCCAAAACCCCAGGCTAAGCCTTTGCATCCCCTAAGAAAAGGAATCGTTAAATTGAGACCACTCCTGATTTCTGGAAGCTGGTTTCGTTTGGTTTGGTTTACATTTCAGTTGAAATCTCCTTAAATGTTTATTTGTGGAAGTAAGACGAGCCTCTTGGATTTCTTCCCATATCAACATTTCCAGGAATCTTTGAGTCATTGCTTGCCACGACTGCAAGTTATCAGAGTTTATGGTCACTGTAAAATGTGAACTCAGAGCAGGAGAAGATAGAACAAAGAGGTAGGATTAACAAGTCCTACCGTGAGATGTGGGCTTGTGAATTGGACTTAGCGTTTAATTTCTGAGGAGCTGAGCTGAAAAATGTCACGGAGGGAGGAAACTGATGCTTCCTCCTCCCCACCCCAAAGAAAAGCTGCTATAGTGAGTAATACCTCTATTTCCTTCCTCACTTACACTTACGACTCCAACAGCTTGGATAATTTCCTGAGGGATTCCCCTCCTTATCACTTAATATTTCCTCTATTTTGGCGCGGTTCACATTCCAGAATGGGAATTCCATTAGCAGCTACCATAGCTCCCATCTATGACTCATGAGAAGTATTTCATGGACTCTCCATCCTCGATATTGAATTTGCACTTTGATGAGAATCGTCTCTTCTGTACCCTACATATCTTATCCTTCACCACACTTTTTACGCTGATAAGCTTTAGGCAATGTGTGTTACCAGATGGATTTTAGAAAGAAGGAAATGGTAAGGACCAGGTTGAAAGCCAATGTAGACCAAGGTCAAGGTGAAAGGAAGAGGCACTGACAGCCCCCCCCAAAAAACAAAAAACTGTGGTTAGACCAGAAAAGGGCAAGGAGAGGATTTATATCTGAATCTAGGAACAGACTCAAGTTTAGAACACAGCAGTATAAATTTGGGGTTTATTTATTGGTTCTAGACACTGTGCCCTTTGTTCCGCATTCTGCTAAATTAGCCATGCTGAGAATCCCATGCATGTCCAGAGGAATGGAATGTGTGACAGATGCCAACCACCCCAAACCCGCAGGAGCCCAGCCAGGCTTTCTAAAATGCCACTGGCCCTGCTTGACAGAAGGTTATTCAGTGACAAGAGACTTCCATCCTATTTCCAGAGCCTCCATATTTATCCTTCTAGGAGGCCATGGACATTTGACTTAGCTTTGCAGAATCATGGTTTCTCAGTAGTCTAACCTAATGAATAAAATTTGATTTTACCTTTTCTCTCTTGGTTTAATAATAATTGATCAGACATCAGACAGATAGAATTTGTATACTGGCTCTGCCCTATTAGGTATGTGACTGGGAAAGTCTTACATTTTCTGATCTTCAGTTTTCCCAAGTGCAAAATGGAGCTGTAAGAACTGAATTTAAAAAAAAAAAAATGTAAAGAACTTACCAGTATCTAGTAGGAATAAGTATTAGTTGCTATTCTCAATTTTTCTATTGCTAGTAGTGCGACTACTTCTATTACTATAATACTATCTTAGAGGTCTGAAGTTATCTTTTTAAAAATTGTGAACCTCAGGAATGGAGAACTGGATCCAGAATCCTGAGTTCATTGCTATCATCCTAATGCAGCAACCGCCCTCATTTTCTTTTAAGATATTTAAAAAAAAATCTTAAAATATGTATTATAAAAATTTTCACACATTTTTCAATATATCATTTCCATGAATTTCATACATTCATAAGTACATTATTTTACACTTTCCAGAAGATTCACACATGAGCTAAGAAGGAAAAAGTGACAGCAGAAGAGGCAAATAAAAACATCTTCATACACGTTCGTAATTTATTTTGCACTCTGAAGTGTGTGGCATCTTCACACTTTGGGGATTATAAAGTATGCTGTATGTTTTGCTCTGGTATAAAATAGTTTCTTCTTACTCTTGTTTGTAATAATTTTAAGTCACACAGTAATTTAGTTTATTTTTTCCTTGAGCAAGATAAAACTTGGTAAAACAAGAAAATAGGCAATACAGTAGAAATAATTTCCGTCTCCTACTCCATATATGAGGGAATATACTCCTTTTTCTAGAAATAAAATACAAATGTTACTGAGGAAGCTAAAATTCATCCCCTACCCTCAGTCATGAGCTTGGGGCTGGAAGTGATGACTGACATTGAGACAGGTGATCACAAGCCAGGCGAGCAGGCCAGGGGGTTGCTCCCAGCAGAGAGGGGCTGCAGGCTGCCATGCTCTGCCCCGAATCCCTCTCCATCATGTGGCCTCTAGTTCTTCAGCAAAGCTGGAGCAACTGCTTGTCTTTATTTATTGCATTTGAAATATGGGTGCTCTGCTTCATTTTTGTGTTTGATTTTGCATTTTGGAAAGAGCATATGATACAGTGGCGTTTTGGAGGCTGAATTGAAGGGAGACACAGATTTAAGGCAGAGACATTTCAGGCTGCTGTGGTGACCGAGGCCACGTGAGATGACACCCAGAGGGGGCCTGGGGTTGAGGTGGAGGAAAGGAACCAAGAGATGCCTCAGAGAGGGAATGGCAGAGCCTACTGAACACTGGATTTGGGGTACAAGCGAGCTGTAAAATGGTCTGACGATGGGGCACATGCTTCTGAGGCAACAGATGTAGGCGAATGAGGGGGAAGAAGAGACGGGGTCAGTTGGAGGTGATCATTTCTAGGGTTTGTGGGATGTGAGTTGATGTCTGCGGTGCAGTTGGCCATCAGAGCCTGGAGCTCAGGGCAGAGAGCTGGGGCACAGTTACAGACACCAGTCAACTAACTCACAGATGCTTTGGAGATCTTGAAGCAGAAGCCAAATCCATTAAACTGGATACATTCCTGTCAGGCAGAGGGCGGCCAGATTAAATGACTTTCATCTCCGTCTGGCTGAGACACTGAGGTGCTATTGTTACATGAATAGTGCCTTTTCGTGTCTGTGTTAACCACATACATGTCTGAGTGGCTAAACGCATCAACGTTTTTAATACAGATTTTATTTTAACATGTTACATGTTCCTCATATAAATTTGCAAAATACAGAAATGAAGAATAAGAAATCAATGCAATCCTTAGTATTACACTACGGATACAAACTATTAGAATTTCACCTACTGCCCACGCAAACACAAAAATATACAAATATACACATACAAATCCAGACATCTGCACAAACATGCACAGTTAAGATACTACTGTATGTAATTTTATATCCCGCTTTTTTCACTTTATATTATTTGAATATTTTTATTTTTAAAAATAATGTCCTTGACTAACTAGTCAATTACAAGGACTTACTATAATTAAGTTAACCACTAGGTTATTACTGACTGTGTGGGTTACTTCTAAGTTTTTTCTCTTGTAACAATGCTGTGAACAGTATCTTCATATGTGAAGCTTAGTCTACATTTCCTATTATTTCCTTTATATAGATTTTCTCTTCTTTAATGAACATTCCATTATAAAATATTTTATGTAGAAAAATATATCCTATATAATACATAACAAAGTATACGATGTACAAAACATCTCCCTGCCCAGACTTGCCAAGTCTTAATATTTTGCCATATTTGCTCAAAGTTCTTTTTTCTCCCCCAGTAAGAAATGAATGATTAATAATCCAGCTAAGTCCTATTTGTACTCATCACTTATACCATCCTGTCTCCCATCCCAGAAAAACTACTAATGAGAATTTTGGCTTATGGTTTTTAGGATTGTTTTTATATTTGTTTCATTATGTGTGCACACCCACACAATATCAAATATTATTTTGCATGTTTTTTGTTTGTTTGTTTGCAGTTTTTTGGCCAGGGCCAAGTTTGAACCCACCACCTCCAATATATGGGGCCAACGCCCTACTCTTTGAGCCACAACCACCGTCCTATTTTGCATGTTTTAAAACTTTCTGTATAGGGGCGGCACCTGTGGCTCAGTGAATAGCCGAGGGTGGCGGGTTCAAACCCAGCCCCTGCCAAACTGCAACAAAAAAATAGCCGGGCGTTGTGGCAGGCGCCTGTAGTCCCAGCTGCTCAGGAGGCTGAGGCAAGAGAATTGCCTAAGCCCAAGAGTTAGAGTTTGCTGTGAGCCATGAGACGGACGTCATGGCACTCTACTGAGGGCAGTAAAGAGAGACTCTGTCACTACAAAAAAAAAAAAAAAAAAAAAAAAGCTTTCTGTATACAATGTTGCATTTGTGTATCCTTCTTTCTTTTTTCACCCAACCTTCTATTTCTAACATTTTGCTACGTTGCAATGCATTCCGATCTAATACATCTTTTTGGCCACTCCACAATCTTCCAACAAGGCATCTACTCATACGGCTGTAAATGGCACTCAAGTAGCTTCCAATATTTTGCTATTGCAACCTTTCCCCCTTAATATTCTTATAGATTTATCTGTATGTAACCTCTAGCATAGACACATAGAAATGAAATCACTAGCTTTTAATTTTCTGTATGTTGCCAAATGCTGTTAAAAATGCACATATGAGAACTTCTACAATGCAGTGAGGAAAACACCCTCCTATCTGTAATCACAAGGTTCACAAAAAGTTCCATATACTGTCTTATTTCATCTTCCCAATTACCTTTTGAGGCAACAAGGAGGAATTACCTACCCCCATTTTTTAGATTTCTAATGTGATACCAGGAACCTTCTAAACATTCTTCCTTCAGCAAGAACCAAGAAATAGCCCCAGAAGATGCAGGACTCATGCCCAGGTGTCCTGACTTCCAGATCAATGTTCCTTCCTCAGGGTCTTAGTTGGTCAAATGGGAAGCATCAGATGGGCTGGATCCTGGACGTAACCTTGAAGTTCAGGCTGAGCAGATGCAAGGAGTTGAACAATGTGCGTTGAGTTGGGCGTGGACACCACATCCACTCGGGCTCTACTTTCTGAGTAGGTGTAAAGCTGTGCTGAGGAGCAGATCACGTGTGCTAGGGAAGGAGTTTGAAGAGGAGCACAAAGACTTCTTTTAATCATTGTCCTTCTGTATGGTCTGACATTTGTGTTTTCCTAAATTCATGTTTAAAACTCCAAATCCTCAAGGCATGGTATTAGAAGCTGGGGCCTTGGGAGTTACTAGGTCTTGAGGGTGGTGTGTTCATTCATGGGGTTAGTGCCCTCGGAAAAGAATTTCCAGAGAGTGGCCTCGCCCCATCCTTCTTCACAGCAAGAGGCCATCAGTCTGTGGAGGAAGCAGGCCCTCACAGACACCACCTTGGCCTTAGACTTCCCAGCCCCTAGAAGTATGAGAAATAAATGTTTGTTGTCTATCAGCCCCCAGCCTGTGGTATTCTGTCATAGCACCCCACACCTACCCCCCACCAAGGGACCAAGACACGTTCCTGAGGTAGACTGGATACTTCATCATCCCAAACTCAACCTGGGACATTAGTGGATGTTGTAATTTCTTGAACAATTTGTGATGGCTTTACTTTCCAAAGAAGTAAGAAATGAAGAAACTAAGGAAGAAACAAAGAAAAAAATGGTAGAATTCCCCAAGTGTAACTGGCACGTCACCCCTCTCCCCCACCCTGGGATAGACAAAGATGGAAGGAAAGCAAAGGCCGCCCACTTTCTCCACTTCCTCCCTTGACACTCCCAACTCAGCCCACTCAGTCAGCTTCCACCTCATCATTCCACGAACAGCGGCCCTTAGACATTCGTCCACCTCCAGGTCACCAAGTGCAATGAGACTATTTGGCCCCTTCGGTAGAGTGTGACACAGTTGACTACTCCAGAAGAGGGGAATGTGGAGGTGTAGAAAAGCCCATCAATTCCCTGTCATCTTTTCAGGTATTTTTGGAGTGGGGAGCTGAGGACAGAGGGGAGGTGCCTTGTGTTTTGCTGATTACTCTGATTACTCAGATTTCCATCTCTTTCCGTTGTTAACATTCCAAGCCCTCATTTTCGCCTCTCATGGCTCTTGCCTTTATCTCCACTTCTTGTTATGAGAAACTTGGAATGTATGCCCCCTTTCTTGATTTCTCCAGGATACTACACACTTGACAGCTTTCTGTGTAGGAGTCTTTGGGTAAATACTGCAGGCACCGGCAGGTGGCTACTGCCAAAAGCAGCTCAGCAGTTGACTTAAATGCAGTATTAGACAGCCTTGTTCTTAGGAAGCCTCTGTTTATTCTGTCCTCGGTCCTTCACTTCACACACCCTGATTTACATAGTTCTCCATTGCTGTGTAACAAATTGCCCCTCTGTGGGTCAGGACTGCAAGAGCAGCTCAGCTGAGTCCTTCCTCACTCAGGCAGCTGCTGGCAGGATTCAGTCCCTTGTAGGCTGTTGGCTAGAGGCCTCCAAGGACTTCTTGCCATGCAGACCTCTCCACAGAGTATCTCAAAACATGGCTGCCTGCTTCAGCAGAGCAAGCAGCAGAGCGTGAGAGAGTCCAGGGAGAGAAGGTGCGAGCAGGATGGAAGTCACCACCAGGGCAACAACGTCCTATCATTTCTGCTGTATTCTACACAAGCCATTCGGTCTATCCCAGGTGCCAGGGAAGGACACTGCACAAAGGCACAAATCCCAGGAGTTGAGAATCACTGGACCGTGTCAGGAGTTGCCTGCTACCCCCATGCCCACAATATCTCAGTGGGGAATTTTCATTGATTATTTATCCTGCTCCTACCTATCCATATTGCTGGAGAACCCCCTGTTGGTCCTATTTTCTTTTTTGCCTCTATAAACTTCCACTTTCCCACCTCATTTCTTAGACAACAATTTAGCTATCTCTCTGTCCCACTGCAATAGTAGAGGCTAAGGTCTACTGTGTACTTAGTATGTGGTAGCAACTCTCCTGAGAACTTAGATCTTTTAACTCATTGAATTTTCATTAAAAATATGAACTATATACTCATAACAACTCCATTTTACAGATTAGGAAGCAAAGACAAGGGGCCAACTTGTTCCCAACAACATAAAAGAAGATGCTCATGTTTTGAGAGCCTATGAAGGTGTTTTACAAAATAAATGCTGTTTTGTCCTCTTAAAAGGAACTAATACATACTCTTAAATGATAAGTATTTTTTTTTATGATAAGTATTTTTGTCACCAGTGTGTATGCAGGAAGGTAAGAGGTTCCCTTTCCTTGAATCCTCTATTTTCTCCAATTCCTATTCTTAGGATTCTGACCATCGGCCTCCAGTATTGTAAATGTCACGAGGAGGTGAGACTTGTCCCTCACTGCAAGGGCTTTCCTCCCATGTCACTTGACATGTGACAAGGTTGACATGTGCAAACCATAGAAATAGTTGACATTTATCCAAATCTCCTCAAGGTATCGAAGTATCAAGTATGAAAATTCATAAACTTTTTGCTTGGTTCTCACTTCTGGCTAGAGCTCAGGGTGTGGAGGGGCCCTGAAAGCATCATCTGTCTGTCCTGTGCTGAGAAAACTCTGGGCCTTGAGGATGGGCCAGGTGCCTTCCACCCACCTTCCACCACTCCCTTCTCACTTCTGGTGGAAGGCATCTGGGGGCTGCGTACATGATGTTGGTGGTGCCCTGTGATGGGACCTCTCCATTCCCCTTGGGCCCAGCATGTAGAAAGCCTATTCAGAAAGCATTCCTCAGGGACTTCTTTGCCACAGCGCATAGCCTCGTACCCATGACTGTGTCTACTGTGCACTTAGGTAATACCATCTGCTCCACTTTTTTTTTTTTTTCAGAGACAAAGTCTCACTCTGTTGCCTGGGCTACATTGCAGTGGTGTGATCATAGATCACTACAGCCTCCAACTCCTGGGCTCAAGTGATCCTCCCTCCTTAGTCTCCCCAAGTAACTAGGACTCCAGGCATGCTCTACAACACCTGGCTAGTTTTTTAGCCTTTTGTAGAGATAGGAGTCTCACTCTGTCGGCAGGGTAGTCTCAAACTCCTGGCTTCAAGTCATTCTCCCACCTTGGTGTCACAGAAATAAGCTTTGTTAAAACTCTGGTTTATCCTCAAGCTTAGTCCTGAATTCCTAGAGACCATTAGAACTATAAAGGCCATAAACTGTCATCACTGCTAATCGTTTATTCATTTGTACATCAAACACTCATCTCTATTCTGTGCCAGGCTCTGTAACTTTTAAAAAAATTCTCCTATTTTTTATGTGACAAAGTTACGTTTTGCTATGTATTTTGAATGTATGTGCTACTATCTCAAAATTTTACAAAACTCTGGACACTTCCTAAAAAGACTGATTAACTTTCTGTAGAAATGAGATTACTACCTCACCAGCTCAGCCTCTGTTTTAAGAGCATGTAGAGCTGGAATTCTCCTGAGCATGGTGGCTACTTTTTCTTTTGTTCAGTTTCAAAACCCATTTTATTGGTGTCATCTAGAAATGAATTACTTGAGATGTACAAAGTTTTATTTTGTTTGTATATTGTTCTGACTTTTACCACTTAAGTAACGATCAGAAAATCAATTCCTATAAAACTCTTGGCAGTAGACATAAGAATTACACACGTTATATTCAAATATTGAACGTGTATCCAATAGTAATATAATTTCCTCCCCTTGCCTGGGGAACTAGATGAAGTAAAGGAAAATGAATATCGATAATTCTCATGACTTTAGAATTTTAAATACAAAGGAGGAAGGTTTCTAATATTTTCTTTCTCGCAATGCTTTTCTAATTTTGTAAATTAAAACTTTAAATGTGAGAGTATTGATTTGATATTATAAGTGTTAAGAACACTTATAAATAACAGGATCGATATTTCACACTCTGTTAAGAAAGAAAAAGTCTGCCTCCTTGATAGCCTAAGGTTTTGAAATTTCATAAAATACCAATTAGGTACATAAAACTTAATAACTATCATGCTATGGTTTGAATGTGTTTCTGCCAAGATTTGTGTGTTGGGGACTTAGTCCCCAGGGCAGCAGTATTAGGAGATTGGCCTCATGAGTGGGTTAAACCACTATCAAAAGAGCTTGCAGGAGGCTGTTCTTTCTCTTCCGCACTTCTGGGACCTGAGGGCATGGAGCACTTCCCTTGGGAAAGATGTAGCACTCAAGGCATCATCTTGGAAGCAGAGGGACTTGGTCCTAACCAGCTGGCACCTTTATCTTGGACCTCCCTGGCACCGTAACTATGAGAAATAAATTTCTGCTCTTTACAAATTACCCAGTCTCAGGCATCACAACAGCACAAAATGGACACATCATGAGCATTTTAAAGGGAAGTAGCATGGGAGACGTAGAATTTGAAGAGAGAAGACTCTGCCACTCACTACCTATGTCAACGTGGATGTATTACCAGGTTACATCAGATAAGACAGTGATTTAATAGCTTGTATACTTGTCCTACTAAAAGGAATTACATAGCACTGAGGACTAGGTTAGGATGTGTGTGTGTGATGCAGCTTACAAAATTACAACATGCTCATCATTATCTGGGGTGTCACTGGTATAGAATTTTAATGCCAGGATCTTTGGAAATCTTCTACTTTGGATTCACTCCTTGTGAAGCAATGCTCTGGCCAGATGAATTTTAGCAGAGGTCTTGTAATTCCAGGATCTCAGGGAATGGAACCACACTGGGAAGCCTGGGAGCCTCCCAGAAGATGCTCCCCTTTCAAGGGATCCGCAAAGAAATGGCTCATTCATATGATTTTTCTGGAGTTTCTAGCTTTAATTTGTCAGTTTATATTTGTGATTTATTCTTGTTTCCTTCTATCCCTTGAGAGGACTGCTATTACTCAGACTAAAAACAAGCTCTTAGAAAGGGCTTATTAGTAGAAAAACAATCTCTACTTACTCCGTGGACCTCTGAATTTTGGGTGAAATAAGCAAGATTAGAAGAGTCTTGCTTTATTAATCTATAGACTTGTAAAAATCCTCTAATGATTTTTAGGAGGATAATCTATAAATTTAATAGAACCCAGTGTTCCACTAGAGTTTAAGAAACTAAAACATGCTGAACACTTCAGTTAATTGTGTTATCTTGGCTTTTGTGAATAAACATGGGAGTGCAGCCCTCGTCAGCGTACTGATTTCATTTCTTTGGATAAATACCCCAGTAGTGAGATTGCTGGATCATATAGTAGTTCTATTTTTAAT
This sequence comes from Nycticebus coucang, assembly GCF_027406575.1. Lineage (NCBI taxonomy): Eukaryota > Metazoa > Chordata > Mammalia > Primates > Lorisidae > Nycticebus > Nycticebus coucang. Next base: position 56,390,560 of record NC_069799.1, read on the forward strand.
TTTTTTTGGAACTTCCCTATTGTTTTTCCATAATGGTTGCACCAAATTCGTGATTGGGGTGAAGTACTATCTCGCTGATTTGCATTTCCCTGATTAGTGATGTTGAGCATTTTTTCACCTACCTATTGGCCATTGAAACACCCTCCTCAACGGACAAATGGAGAAAAAACTGTGGCACTAAGACCCGATGGAATGTTATTCAGCTTTATGAAAGAAATAAATTCTATCATTTGCAGGGACGTGGATGAACCTGGTGGACATTATGTTAAGTGAAATATGCCTGTCACTAAAAGACAAATATTGCATGACATCAGGGGTCTGTGGAATATGAAAAACATGATCTCATAGAAGTACAGAGGAGAATAGTGGTTACCAGAGGCTGGGGAAGGTAGCTAGGGAGGAGAGTGGGGAAAGATTTATCAAAGGGTAAAAATAGCTGGACATTGTGGCGGGCACCTGAAGTTATAGATAGGTAAAGTGAATGAGGTCTGGTGTTCCATAGCACATAACCATGTTATGGTGTATATTTCAAAATAACTAAACAAGAGGATTCTGAATGTCCTTATCACAAATAAGTGATGAGTGTTTGTGGTGATGGATGACCTCAATACCATGATTTCACCAGTACACAGTATTTACATGTGTTAAAACATCACACTGTACCCCATAAATGTTCAACTATGTGCCAACTAAAAACAAAATAATAAATAAATATAAACCACATACATTAATAAAATTTAACATTAAACTGCTTTTATAAAAATGAAAAAAAGAATTCAGAAATGCTATTTTAAACAAATACCCAATTAATATTGAGAGAAGCAACTGTTTTTGTGCTTTAAGAGTCAATTGGTATGTTCCCCAGACACTGTAACTCGGGATGTTCTAAGAGGGCATGCTTTATCCTTTGATATTGAAACCACAAAAATACCAATAGAATGTTACTAAAAGCTGGGATGATACACCTCTAACAGGTATAACAGGAAGGTATACCAAGTGCGGAGATAATAAATACTTGTATTAAACCAATGGTGGTGATATTTGAGAGCACACTAAAGTACAAGTGTAGTAAGTGGTTTTGTATTGTTGGTTTATATGTTGTTGTGCCTAATGTTTATGGTGTTCAGAGTATTAAAGGAAGTGATTGGAATCATTCCTTTATTTTTTCCTATGTATTTTTTCCATAGCTCAGTGGTTAGGGTGCCAGCCACATATACCGGGGCTGGCAGGTTCAAACCCGTCCCAGGCCCATTAAACAACAATGACAACTACAACAAAACAATAGCTGGACATTGTGGTGGGCACCTGTAGTCCCAGCTACTTGGGAGACTGAGGCAAGAGAATTGTTTAAAGCCAAAGAATTTGAGGTTGCAGTGAGTTGTGACGTTACAGCACTCTATTGAGGGTGACGTGGTGAGAATCTGTCTCAAAAAAAAGAAAAAAAGATTTCATTTATTTGATATATAGACTTAAAATTTGAACATGAGGGTCGGGTTTGGTGGCTCACACCTATAATCCCAGCACTTTGGGAGGCAAAGATGGGAGGATCACTTAAGGTCAGGCGTTCGAGACCAGCCTGGGTAACATAGTGAGACCCTGTCTTTACAAAATATTATAGTTTTTAAAAAAATTCAAGTAAATAAAACATTAATGAAAAAATAAAGAAAGAGAAAAACAGAAGAATGAAGGAAGTACAGCTGCAGAACAGAACTACATTTATTTTAATAGATTATTATAAAAACTTTAACTTCCGCCCCTTTAGCAAGTTAAAAATCCTATTCATATTTGATTCACATGCTTGTGAATTAAACCGAGAATAGCCTCCCAATCATACTTAATGTGCTAAAGAGAACCCTGATTGTAATCATTACTAAATATTTAATGTTGCTTGTGAGTACCTTCTCTGCATTAAATCTCTGAACTTTCTATTTTTTTCCAAGATTTTCTTATGACTTATAAGTGGTAATTTATGTTGGATGAAGCAGCCCTGCTTTAACTTCATGCTTTCCGTCTCCCCCTGGTGATTGGCAGGTTGATGCATCTATCCTCCTCAATTGAGGTCTTAACACTAAACAAAACAGTTTCAATCCTAGACTCTAGCACATAGCCATCTAGTTCAAAGTGACTTGAGCCCTCTTAGAAATTGTGTGACTTGGACACACTCCTTGGGCTCTCTGTGCCTCTGTGGTCCTCTTTGAAAATGGAGAGAAGTCTGGGAGGAAAGAATGGGGCAGAATATGTAAAGGGCTGAATCGAGTTTCTGGTCCAAGGTGATCACTTAATGAATAGTAGCTATTATTACTATCATCTGAAGAAAAAGAATTCATTTCCTCCCAGTTTACAGAAAAGTATTCATTATAGGCTTGGAGTTCTGAGCAAATGAGTAAGTGTCAACTTCACAAACTGATACAGAGGTTTCAGGCATATGTGATGTAAACTCTATCCCACTGGGTGTGTGGAGGTTCTGCTAAGTCCCAGCATGATACTGGCAAGACAGAACCCAGTGCCTTTTATTAAAAAATAATGAGATAATTTCTTAATCCAGCCTCATATCCCTCATACCATTTTGGAGAACTCTACTAGTTCTCTTCATTCTTGACCATTGCCCTATGAAGAACAGAAGTTCCAAAAGATGTTGGGAGATGTTGGGGCTCTAACAATGGATGGTTACTCATTACTATTTCTCATCTATCTGCTCATGTATTCATTCTTCCATCAAACAACCTCAGCACACGGTCCTGGGCATTGCCTATGACCTGACTACTCTGGGGTCAGAGGAAGGAGGAGAGTTGTGGAAGGGACAGCATTTATAAAGACATCCAGAGATCTAAGAGAATCTCCTCCTGGCAGAGAAACTTCTACTGAAATTCATATAGATGTCCCTAGAAACACCCAAAGAGTCAGATACTCCCATGGCACTGTGGGGTAAGATAATAAAATAAAGGCAGCAAATGTGTGGCTTCCTACTAGCTCATCAATGTGCAGGGAGTCCATGGAATGTGGGCCTTCTAAATGTAAATCTGAAGTTCTGAACCACGGTTTTCTCTGTCATCTTTCTTGAAGGCATATGATGGTGTAAGCTCTGCAACCGCCCGCCTCGCCAAGACATGTGGAAGGCAGCAGCTGGCCAACCCCATCACCTCTTCAGGAGACAGCCTCTTTGTGAGATTTCTGTCTGGCCCTTCCAGACGGAGCAGGGGCTTCCGAGCCCAATTCAAGCAAGGCAAGTATCTGTGGGTCTCCCTGGGCATAGGAGAAATACTCAGCAGTGCTCTTCCTGCTGCTATGATAGAAACAAGACCAGTGCTCAGAAATGGATCACAGTTTTCTACTTTCCATGCAAAAATTTAAACAGAACAAAGGAACTATGATCTATAATGATGCCAACTACAGACATTTGTAACACCATCTTTGTCTAACTTAGATGATACGGACATCCTTTCATCTATATCTCTCAAACTAGTTTTCAGAATAATAATTGAAAAGTGCCTGTAATACTAAGACAGTATAAAAGCATTTTCATCCGAATTAATTTATCTAGCATTTATCTGAGGCTTTACACCATAAGGAAGATACGCCACTAGAAACCGTGAGACTTGCTTGTCATGGAGGCAGATTGGGACCCCCAGAAGCATTTGTTTCCCTCATTTGTGAGTCCTGCCATTGTCCACCTGAGGAGTCACTGTTGTTTCCCACTGTTTTTGTTCTTAAGTCACTGCTATTCTAAGACCTTTTCACCCACTGCCTCTTATCTGGTCCTTCTCAGAGATTAACCCTTTATCCCACTGTCAGAGACAGAAGAAACCCCAGTGGGAGGGGATGTTAGTTGGCTTCAGTACAGCCATGATTCGTATTCGGATAACTCAGGTCATTCACTTCAAATAAGTTTAGTCTGTTTAGTTGTTATGTCTATTTTAGTTAATTTTCTTGTGTTCTTCAGTAAAGAGCTCTAGAGGCAGACAGTGTCTGGTCTTCCAAAGGTGACACACTGTAGACTTTGGAGTAAGGCAGAATATATAATATATATCGTATTATATAGTATATATTGTATTAATATATAGTATTAATATATATTGTATTAACATATGTCTTATATACATTTTTACATGAAATTATTCACTTCTGTGATGCTTCCTAATAAAAAGTCCCCATTAGCTCTTATTAGGACTATTATAACAGCTTCCCCAAACTCACCCACCTTTGCTCCATCTTCCTTCAAAGTCACTTGCAAAAGTCATACCCTGATTGTGTCATTGAATGCTCCAATGTCAGTCCTGTCGCCACACAACCTGGAGAATAAGCCCAAGCCCCTCCAAATGTTAACCAAGGGCAAAGAACCTGCTCTGATCTGTCCAGGATGCAGCCCTTACCCCCTCTGCATCCTTGCTCAGGCTGTCCTTCCATAGGATCCCCTCCTTCCCCCTCTGCTCCCTCCTTCCCCCTCTGCTGCCTGCTTTGTAAGCCTCCATGTATTCCCTCCAACAGTGATGGACTCTCCCTCTTCTGAGCTCCCTTTGAGCTTTGCACTTCTCTGATAATATGCAATCATCCTTATGAAGTCTTGTTCAATTGAAACTTTCATTGAACAAAAACAGTGGGAAACAACAGTGGTTCCTCAGTTGAACAATGGCAGGATTCAGAAATGAGGGGAACAACTGCTTCTGGGGGTTCAAATCCAACTACATGACAAGCAAGTCTTGCAATTTGTATCCTCCTTGTAGTGTAAAGCTTTGGATAAATGCTAGATAAGTGAGTTGGGATGAATATGTTTTTATATTCTTCTTTTCTTGATAAAAAGAAGTCATGGATAAATAGATTATCTCCAAGCCTGTAATTTATGAGTGGGGAAAGTAAATGAATCAATGCCAGAATTTTATTTAAATGATTCAGGGAATTCATAGTCCTTGAATCCATTGTGTTTTGCCACTCCCCTGCTTTCTGTAATTGAAGAATACTGTGATAAATGTGACGTATGTTCCCATTTTCTCCTGGTTTGTGTACATCTTCCTTAGCAGACAACTTCCTTAGCATACATTTTAGAGATAAGAAAAAAACTCATTTATGTCTTCATTCCTCAAATAATTGCTTGGTACGGTTCAGCAGAAACCAAAATTACATGACATGCATGTGTTTCTGTGTTCCCCAGTCTGTGGAGGCCACATCCTCATCGGTTCTTTTGGTACCGTTTCCTCTCCATTGTTCCCCGCCAAGTACCCACACAATCAGAACTGCAGCTGGATCCTTCAAGCTCAACCCCCATGTGAGTAACAAAGATCAAAAAGAAAAGGAGCCCAGTACAGATGGCGTCTGTGGGAAAGTTTGGGCATGAGTAATGTTCTTATCTTTTCATGGATAACAATTGGTGGCCTTCCTCTTCTCCTTTTGGAAGTCCCAATTCCTGATATGCACGAGAACAAGCATTTCCTAATTTGATAGGGAAGTAATACTTACAGTTTCTTCTTAATTTAAAAGAAAAAAAAACAACTTTTCTTTCTTTTTTTTTTGGTTTCAAGGCCTAGCAAAGGATTAAAAAGAAAAACAGTGTGACACACCTATAACCTTACTATACTGACAGTCATGTGAGATTAGGGGTGAGCAAAACTAATAGATAAATAGTTTTCACATGTATGTCATGGTGCAGTAGATGATCAAAACTGTTGTTGAATGAATAGATGAACACCAAGAACCATAGACCGGAGAAATAAGAATTCGACAGTTCAGGGATGCAATGCTACGAGCCTGTCAATCAAAGTGGAAATTAATTCTACAACATGTTACCCCCTGCCATGCATGTATATAAAAAATCCCAGCCCTGGCCTGAAAGCACATCTCATAAGCCATTACTTTATTTGCTTTTTGCAATTCTTAGAATCTTATTTTTTGGCCCAGTAGCAGTGTGGCTGAAAGGACCCTCAAGGTTACAATAGAAAGAACAAAAAGAGGGTGATGACTTGGGGAGGTAGCTACTATGAATCCTGTTTACATGAGCCCTGCCCTCTTTTGATGTTTTCAGGAAAATAAATTTTCAGGCGTAATGTGGGAAAGGCATTAAGTTCTTAACTCCCCTCTGTAATTAATAACGTGTGTGAAAGTAGCCAAGTCATTTAAGTTAATTGGGCCATTGGTCAAAATAATCTAACAAAACAAAGAGTTTGGCTTCGGTATTGTCTGGCACTTCTAGGAATGTTAAGAGTTAACACAGTGATAGTATCTCTGTTGACAGGGCAAGAGGTGAGGCTGGTGATGTAATCCTTAGCCAACCGCAGACTGGGAGGTAGAGCCCCAAGAACAGCAGAAACTGAACCAAAGATAAAGAAGCCCCCTGCCATGAGCAGAGCTATTTTGTGCCCAAGGATTATTTTCTAATGAGTTGTGAAGCATTTAGATGAAAGATCTCAGGGGTTTAAGAACAGCAACCAGAAAAGATCCGATTCTGCAGATGAGAACAACAAAAGGAAAATGTACCCAGGCACTCACTGTTCTACAAGAAATTCAAAGCTTCCTGATAAATGACTCAGAACCTCTAGGGCGCTAGCCCTGGCCTTCAAATAAAACTGCGTCTGCAAAAATGTGAGTGCTACAGAGAAAAGTCTGTCTTATTTACAAGCCTATGTAAAGAATCAGAATTAAAGGAAATATTCCACTGAGAAAACTGAGTATGAGAGGAACACGGCCATGGCTGACATAAAGATGTGGGAAGACTGTAGTTGAACCTCTGTCAGTAGAGAACCCAAGGGACTGGAACAAACGGGTAGACTTATGGAGGTGGTCAACGTAAGGAACTAGGTCAACTGTATTGACATGTCCGGTCTCTGAAAAGTAGGTCAGTGTAGGGAGGTGGTCAACTATAGAGGTTCTTCTGTACATTTTTCAACAAAACATTCCCTATAGTGTCTGGAATGAACCTCCCCAGGAGTCCACTTGGTGACCACTGCCAGCATTTCAGATTCCACACACACTTTTAAAAACATCTATTTTATTTTACTTTCTTTTATTTTAAGAGGCCAAGTCTTCATATTTTGCCCAGGCTGGTCTTGAACTCTTGGTCTCAAGCCATCTTCCTGCCTTGACCTCCTAAAGTGCTGGGCTTATAGGCCTGAGCACCCAACCTATTGTGTTACTTTTCAAAGGAAACTATTTAGCATAGAAGTCGCCCCCCTCCTTCTCCTTATCCCCTCAACCCTTGTATAAATCTGCCACCTTCCACTCCTCCCTTCTTTACTGGAGAACCTTTACCTCAAATGATCAGAGGTAAAATTTCTCTCCCTGTATGTTTTCTTTGCTGGTACTTTATTAAATAATCTCTCTTCTTTTCTTACAGTCAATCACATCACCCTCTCCTTTACCCACTTTGAACTTGAAGGCAGCACAACGTGTACATGGGACTTTGTAGAAATTCTGGATGGCGACCAGGATGATGTGCCCCTCCGAGGTACTGTGGTACTCAATTATGGTCTTGGCTGTGTTTTATTTATATACCTACATATTTATAGGAGGCTATTCAAGGTTAGAATGTTTCCAACAAATATGAAGAACAGCCTCAGATGAGTAATGATAATTAGAGGGTAAGAAAGCAGGCTTTAACGTGGAGTTCAAGGGATTCAGCTTATTTACGTTCAAAGGCGTGAGTAGTTGGTGTTTATTTTTTAAGAATTGTGTAAGTTGCAACTACTTAGGTAGTAGCAGAATGCAGTCCTGTTCCAGCACCCGATAGCATTCTGTCAGAAACGTTTTGTTAATATTTGACCATAGCTCTTATAATTGCAGACTTCTAGCTTTGTTCTCAGTGGAAGCAAAACACACATGCACACATCCACACCATACGTTAATGAATTAAAAATCTGTCATTTTGTGTTGACATCTCACTAAAATTAAAGCATGCCCCTATCTAGTTTCTGAAATGTTCTCAAGGAAAACAATCAGGTCGCTTAAGCCTTCTCCATGAACTGAATGACTTTGGAGTGTGGTCATACAAACGTCTCATCCTATCTTGGAAGACAAGCTCCATCAGAGAAGAGACTTTGTTTAGCTTGTTGCTTTGTCCCTCATCCCCCGCACAGTGCCCGAGACAATAGCAGGAAATCAGTGAACACTCTGTCAGCCCCTCTCTTTGACTGTAAGAAAAGAAGCATTTGACCAAGGATAAGGGCATATCCCTTAACACTCACATAACACTACCTGAGTACTGCTCCGAGTACTTTGTAAATAGTAACTCAATCCTCTAGGATATACCAGGTCAATTAAGTTCGCAAGCTCATCCTAGAAAAAGTGCTGCATACCTCACTGCTGAATATCACTACGGTCACCAGATGGCCAAGGGGAGCACTTGGAAGGTGACCGGGAGGTATGCAGCACTTTTTCTAGGATACATTCACAGACTTCACTGTCTGACCTGATAGGTTTTATTATGTTCAGTGTCCCCCTTTTCATGTGGGGAAACTGAGGCACAGAGCTCTTCGGTATGTAGCCTCAGGTCTTGTAGCTCGTAGATGACAGAGCCGAGAGCTGAGTGTGGCAAGTCTGGCTCCAGCACCCACACTTTCCCCACATTCACTCTTCAGTATTAACGCACTGATTTGCACAGGTCCCTGCGGTGCTGGGGACTTGTGCCTTAGTAACATGGGCAGCCTGGTCTTCTCGGCTTCGTTGCTCTGCTGTCTTGTAATTCTAGCAGAGCTGTGTTTGCTGGAAACAGTGGCCTCTGCTGTGTCGTTGCTCATTCTCCTGTCTTCATCTTCGTCATTTAGGCCGTTACTGTGGCAGCTCCATGCCCCATCCTATCACATCCTTCAGCAGTGCCCTGACGCTGAGGTTTGTCTCTGACCCTACAGTGAGTTCTGGTGGCTTCCATGCTGTTATCACCGCCTCATCGTCAGGTGAGAGCCCACAGCCAGTGGCTCTCGTGGGTTAACAGGGAGGTCCTCGGTGTGTTGTTTGGGACTCTTTACCTTCTAGAACGGGAGCTAGTTTCCTGAGGTCACCTCCGTGCCTGACCTTAGCTTCTTCTCCAGTGGGTGAACATGTGCACCCCACACTTGGGTGGCAGTTTGGCTGTCTTTTTAGCTAACCCCCATGATCTCAGCTGTGTTCTTCTCGGCCCGTCGAGGCAGCTCACGTGGGAGAGGAGGAAAGTACTGGCTTTTTACCCTGCACGTCAGCGGCCAGCCTCCTCCTCATCAGTAGTTAAAAGCCGCAGAACCAGGGGTTGCAGCACTGCCCTGGGAGGGAAAGCTCACCCCCTGCCTTCTGTTCCAGGCCAGCGTTGACAATAATCCTGGTCAGCCAAACAGCAGTTTTAGGATTACAAACAAGTCTGTTATTCCTCAGAGTCCTAGTTCACAGGGAGAAAAGGCTTTCAGAGAAGACACAGCAGAGATTCCTTCTGATCTATCATGCTGCATGACCTTGGTCTTCAGTTTGCAGATTCTTCCCTTTATATCCAGGGTAGGCATAAAGTGCGTGCATGTGCAATTTAAAACAGTTTAACACAGTAACCTGCACATGAACTTTATGGACATCTGTATAGGACACTTTTTTTCTGATATGACATGGAAATACTATACCCTGTGCACTTATAATGATGCTGGTGCTTTTTCTCCCTGACCTTACAGTGTCTGAGTTGATCTTTGCACTGACATTGTTTTATTTCTCCTTCCTTCCAGCTTGTGGTGGAACCTTCCACATGGCTGAAGGCATCTTCGACAGCCCCGGCTACCCAGAGGTGTATCCCCCTAATATAGAGTGTATCTGGAACATCGTCAGCTCCCCCGGCAACCAGCTCCAGCTGTCTTTCATGTAAATCCCTGTTCATGGTGTATTGTGCTCATGAGCCCGCAGGAAGGAAGCACCGTTACTAACAGGATGGACACCTGCCCAGCAACCGTTACAGAGGACACAGCAGGAGCGTTAGGAAGTCTTTTTCCAAATTTCCTCTGTTTTGCTCATCATTTGGGCTATAAATAGCATTAAGAGTCAGTGAGAATGGTTCTAGAGCCCACTTTAACATTGCCAGAGCTCTTGGTGCGTAAATCTGGGACCATTCAAGTTCAGAGAATAACAATTATATTGTTTCTTGCAATTAGGCATGTTTAGATTCTTCCAGAGAATCCTGCAGGGACCTCCCATCTCAGGGAAGCCTTTTTCACCCTTACATCTCTCCCGGTCCCAATCACCTTTCCTTCCATTCTATCAGAAGAAAGATTTGGGAAGTGTTTTTTGTTTGTTTGTTTGTTTATTTGTTTGGAATCTTAGTAGTTGATTTATAAAGTTACTTTTGTTGTCCTGTAATACTTTTTGAATATGGATGATGGATATGGGATTAACTGTAGGATTCTACCATATTCTTTGTGATCTTAGAGTAAATTAAACAGCAATAATAATATTTCCTAGAGGAAATGTAGAAAACACATATTTTAATAATTAATAGAGAAATGTGTGTGGTTTGCCTCCTCATGGGCAATGAATGCTTAACAAATATTGAGAAATAATATTTGGGCATTTAAATTGCCATTTTGAATTAAAAGGTTACTTCCTAAACCTTATTACCTGTGACTGGGCTGTGGTTAGGATTGTTAATTCTGTTTTGGAGAGAATGTAAGTAACGTATTGCTGAGAAAGGATTGTTCTGAGGACAGTGGCCTGTTGATTTAGTAATCTTCCTTTTCCTCCTGGACGTGCCAATCTGTTCATCAAGAACTGATTAAAAAAATGGCACGGGAGTCCTATTTGTGGACCAAGTTACAACATCTCAAGTTGCTGTCTTTAATCCATCCATCTGACAGTGCCTCTGCAGGGTACAAGTGGCATTGTTTGGAGACAAAGCCACACTCCAGAAAGCCAACGAACGTTTAAGCTGCTGCAAGGGAAGGAAGTTTTGGTTTGTCTTTGTTTTTACTAAAAGCACAAAGTTCTGCGTGGGAAGAATCATTTTTATCTGATGTATATTTATTCCTTTATTCAACATATCCTTGGTAAGCCCCTGCTATGACCTGAGCACGCGGCTGGCACATCCTATTGCTGTGCAAGAGGTGTTATTTATAGTCATCTGTAAAACTCCTTCCTGGGCCTGTGATGAAGAGCAGTGTCCGTCACGTGGCCTGCTAGGCCTTGTAATCGCCGCAGAAGAGGCTTCCTTTTTGGTCTTTTTTTTCTCTATCTCTACCACATTCACATTATTGGTGGCCAGGAACTGGGCTAGATTCTAGGAATGTTTAAGACAGATAAATCTCAGATCTTGACAAAGTATCAAAAAATCAACAGCAAGATCCTATTTTTTTAATTTTAATTTTATTTTTTTATTATTTTTTTATGTAAGTCATTTTTATGTTATGATACTTGTGATGGTTAAATTACTGTTAATTCATTTTCTTAATCATATATAAAAACTGTGATATTCTGAAATACACAGACCATTGAATCATAATGAAAACCAATTAGGTGATGACTACAAAAGAAGGATGAAACATGGGATCCTGTGTTGTTTTCTAGTCATTATGTTTCCACATGTTCTCACAGGTAATATCATTCATGACCATGATTTCTATTCCAACCTCAAATTCTCTCCTAGATTTTAGGCTGCTGTAGTCTGACCCTATCTATCTTTACCTGGAGGTTCTCAAGACCTGTCAATCATCAATTCTAAAACTATTCACATTATTTCTTCTATATTATTGTATCTTCTTCTCTCCCCATGTTTTCTATACCCATCATCTCTATTTTTTCAACATATTACAGTTTGCAAAGTCCCAAGTCTTCAATCTCAGCAGTTTCTTTCATGTCCTCCTTCCCCTTCTTTTTTTTTATTATTAAATCATAGTTGTGTACATTAATGCAATCATGGGGCACCATGCACCGGTTTTATATATAATTCGAAATATTTTCATCAAACTGGTTAACATAGCCTTCCTGGCATATTCTTAGTTATTGTGATAAGACATTTAAATTCTACATATTTAAATTGAAATCTAAAAGGAATCATTTTATGAGTAGGGGGTTACTAATAACAAACTTCTAGGATCCCTGTTAAGATTAAAGAAGATGTCGCATTTAAAATGTATAGCGCACGGCTGCTATAGAGCAGATGTTGAGAGAATGTGAATTCTCTCAATCTTTACCACTTCCAACGTATCATCTGTAGTTGTTCACAAGTAAATCCAAATGGGAGATTACAAACAACCCGAGAAAGCAACTTTCATCCATTTGACAGTTTAATGGACATTACATCCTAATTATTACATAGAAAACCTTAATACTCATCAATTTCCTTTCTTACCTGTAGGAAGTTCATTTTGATTACTTTGTGGGACTTGGTTGAGTTTTATTTTTAGAACGCATTTTGTAGGATGTAAGATGCCTCTTTCTCTGCCCGTGATTAGTGAGAAGGCGAGGCCTGTGAGTTATTTCTGCACCGATTTAAATTCTATATAGATGAGCGCTTAGAAACATTTCCCTGGGGTGTGTGAGAAGCACCACGTATATGAGAAGTATATGAATCACTCAAGTTCTGAAACAGGGTTTGGGTTGTGGACACTGTGGTGAAATTGAGTAGGGAGAAAAATGGAGAAATTGTGGTTGAATCTGCAATGAAAGGGATAAGGGAGAAATAAAACCTAAAACGGAGGGGTTTTTTGGTAAAACATATTTAATGGAACTGAAAGAAAGTGTATTTTATACTTGCAGACTGCTTTTAGAAAGCGACTGGTCTTGGTTCAAGAATCAAAATGAGATAATGAGAAACAGTGACTGTACTATTTTTGTTCCACATACTATTAAAAAATAACAGAACCAAGCCAGAGGGTAGATTTGCTTATGAAACGTACCATACAAAACAAAGAGTTCCAAGAACAATAAAGCTTTTTTAAAACTTTAATTCTTATAGATATCACATCTCTTCTAAAGAAATGTCTCTTCTGCCATCTAGCACTGGACTATACTGGTCTGATGCTAAGAAAAGACCTGGACTTTGTAATCTTCCGGACCATTGGGCCAAACAATAAGAAGCACATGGATCACCTAGTGTCCTGCCAAAGTTCACTTTCTGATTCCACTGGTTGGGAGCCTGATTCTTTATTCTTTTGTGCATTTTTAATTTGGTTGTTTTTTCATTGTTTATCTGTAGGAATTCCTTGTATAGTCTGGTTATGATTCCCTTGTTAGATAACTGCTTTGTAATTACCTCCTCTTCCCACCCCCGTCTGTGACGTGCTTATTCATTTTCTTATTCATATCTTTAATGAGAAATTCTTATTATTGATGACATCAAATGTATTAATTTTTTATCTGATGGTCAGTGCAGTTTGCATTCTAAGAAATATTTGCCTGTCCAAGGTCATGCACATTTTTCTCTCTGTTTTGTTCTAGGAGATTTGTGGTTCTAGCTTTTATGTTTACATCTGTGAGAAGTATTAAATTGATTTCTGTGTATGGAGAGAGGCAGATGTTGTGGTTCTTTATTTTTTTTTTCTCTCTCTCCATGTTGATACCCAGGTACTGGAGCACCATTTATTAAAATGACTTTCTTTCCTCATCGAGTTATCTTGGCACCTCAGATTATATTGTCTGGACTGTGTATTTGTGGGTCCTTTTGTGTTTCTTTTTCTAGTCCATTTATTCGCTGTCTCCATTCACACCAATACCGTGTTATCTCAATGAGTTCCATGTTTTTAAGTATTAAGGCCAAATTTTGAAAACATTCATGTAGTACCTACATGTTCCAGATTCTTTGTACAATATATGTTGCTTATAAAAACTCATATGAGGTAGATATTATTTCCTATCTTCCACCCTTCCCATCAACATTACTGAATATAAGATAATTAGAATAAGTCACATTTGAGCATTAGCCTGTGCTATTACAAACCCCACGTGGCCACCTTTCCAGAAATTAAATGCACAATCCTTTGCAAAGCATTTACGGTCCACCGAAATGGCCTCATGTTATTGCCTTTGGTATGTCTCTTACGGGCTCCTTAGAGGAACTCAGTGTTTTAACCAAACAAGTTATCTTGCGGGTTTTAAAACATCCCACCCTTTTCTGCATGTGTGCATTGTTGGTGTGCCTTCTCTGTGTGCCTTACATACAGCTAATAGTATATTTTTACCTTAAAAATAATCTTTCTGTTAAGTCATTACAAGAGCCCATAATCAGATATGATACTGCTGTTTCAGAATCCTTACGTCACTGTCTAACGCTGATGGCATTCATGTGATTCTGCCTTATATTTTTTCTGTATTCTTGTCCAGGTTTTTTTTTTTTTTTGAGACAGAGTCTGAAGCTGTCACTCTGGGTTGAGTGTTGCGGCATCATAGCTCACAGCAATCTCCAACTCGGGCTCCAGCGATCCTCTTACCTTAGTTTTTATATTTTTAGTAGAGACAGGGTCTCACTTTTGTTCAGGCTGGTCTGGAACTCCTGAGCTCAAGCAATCCACCCACCTCAGCCTCCCGGAGTGCTAGGATTACAGGCCTGAGCCACCACACCTGGCCCCCAGTTTTTCCTATTGGGAAGAAAACCCCTTGATGGCAGCATATTAATTGTCTGTATCTACTGAATAGGCATTTCAGCATATCTGAGTGAAAGAAACATTTTTGATATCATCAAAGGATCTTGCGAACAAATTGAAAGAAACTTTTAAAATAGCAAATAGGTTAACCCAGCACGTTATTCAAGATAATCCCAAAGTTTACTCTATCAACTTGATCCTTATGAACCTTTTTATTTGCTCCCCAATCAGATCTTTCCAGTTGGAAGACTCCCAAGACTGTAGCAGAGATTTTGTGGAGCTCCGAGAAGAAAACGCCACAGGTCACCTGGTGGGACGATACTGTGGACACTCCCTCCCTCTCAACTTGTCATCCACTGTTGAGCACAGCCTGTGGGTCAGGTTTGTCTCCGATGGCTCAGGCAGTGGCATAGGCTTCCAGGCCATGTTCACTAAGAGTAAGTTGGGTCTATTTCCATAATGGGTTCCAGAATATGTCCTACAAAGAAGTGATAAATATTTCAGTAATGCATTAAGCAAGAACAATCCTGAACTCTGTACTATTCTTCTATATAGCCCTTGTGGGATTAGTTCATTATATAATATATTAGAAACACTAAATTATATATCAATAGCTCATTAAGAGCAAGGGAGAACACTCTGAGTGGGTCTAATATTCTTTAAGTTTACTTCCTACCCAACATTCAATGAACCTTTTTTAACAATATTGTGTTAAAGAGTTTTCTAATGTATGATAGTGCAGATTTGGGTTGTTTTCCTCTATAGTCTTCAGATTAAAGACATGTAGTATTACTTTGGGATTGACTTAAGTGCTCAGATATTATAACAATTTGATATTATTCTAATAGAATAAAATATAGAATACTTTTATTTTCTAACTCAACTTCTTCATAATCAGCTATTCTGTTTTGTTTTGTTTTTTTATTAAATCATAGCTGTGTACATTGGTATGATCATGGGGCATCATTCACTAGCTTCACAGACCGTTTACCAAGTTTCACATATACCCTTGTAAGATGCATCGCTGGTGTAATCCCACCAATCCCCTTCCCTCTACATAATCAGCTATTCTGTATGTCACTTCGCACTGTCAGTTTCTCTTATAAATTTTTTAAAAACATGTTTCATTCTTTTGTAAAACAAAGGCAACTGAGGAAACCAAAATTAAAGAGTGAGGCCAATAATCCTCCCCATCTTGTCCCCAAGTGCCCTGAGATCTGGGAACCCCTTTCCACATGGGAAGCTGCCACCTCTTTTCACCCTATGCAACCTTTTAAGGAGTTAGAGTTCCATTCACAAATCACCCTTCTCTGAGGAATTAATAGAAACCAAAAGGGAAGAGTGTTTCTTTCAAAAGTCAGAAAAGAAATCACAGTCAATTAAAAGTCCATTCTTTGGAATATCCCTGGCCTTTTGTTTTGTTTTGTTTTGTTTGTTTTTGCGTTTGATTAAAGAGCTATTCTGAATGGGTCTGATTTATTGCTCTGTTCTCCCTCCCAGTATTTGGCAATGATAATATTGTGGGAACTCATGGGAAAATTGCCTCTCCTTTCTGGCCTGGAAATTACCCTCATAATTCCAATTACCGATGGATAGTAAATGTGAATGCATCTCAAGTTGTCTACGGTAGAATCTTGGAGATGGACATTGAAGAAGGACTAAACTGCTATTATGACAAATTAAGGGTGAGTTTCCACATGCAATTGATGATTGTAAATTTTGGTGAATTCCTACTGGCAAAAATGAATCCAAGTTAGTATCTATTTAAGCATTTACAAATCAAGTGAGATGGTCTGTCCTAAATTATGATTACTGCCTCTAACTTACCTGGACAAAGGTAATTTCACTGTTACATGTATTATTTTCTATTTCATTAAGCAAGAACAGTGTGTTATAAGGGTATTTTTCTAGCATTATTTTAATTTACCTGGGCTTTGTCTAAGCATGCATGGTAACCTTCAGTATTTATTCTATCTTATATTCCATTATCCTGTTTGCTCTTACATTAGAATGTTAAAATTATAAAGTAGCATGTAAAAACGAATAAAAATAAATATAAAACCATAGTGATCTTTGACTACTCTACCAATTCCAGAAACACTATCAGATTCTTAAAGGCCTCGATCTCACCTTTTTCCTCCCAATCCCTGGTAGATGTCCAATATGTACAGAGATGCCTGTGACATTATTAGAAAAACTGAGATTCAGAAGAGGATTTTATAGTAACTGTTATGACAAATTTGTTCTAGATTATTTAAGAACTGTCACACAAGATGCTTCTTTATAGGTAATTTAATATTTTAAAACCAGATGAAAGGGAGTTATGAGTGCTTTGAATATGCTGGGCCCTGCAAGCTGTGGTTCTTTTGTTATTAATTCTTCTTTCCTTATGTGGAGATACGGACTCCTATAGGGCACCTGTCCACTCGCTCCTGAAACTGCTCCTCATTCTTGTTGTTTTTCCCTCCTTCCTCCTCATTCCCCACTTTGAGGGCCCGAAGCACATTTACCAAGCATATTGTTATCAACTGCCCTGCTTCCTACCTTTCTACCCACAAATTTTACTATAAGTTATCTAATGAACCATATCCCACATAACCCATTTATCAATATTGTTCAGTAACAAAGATATAAAAACTTTTGAAACACATTATATTATTTACAATAATATTTTATATTTGATAGCACTTTCTGTTTTCAACTGACATAAAAAGTTCACTTGTTAATTTTTTTATTATGACAAAATGATAATAACATAAGGCATCTTTTAAATTTTCTGTTTTGTGAAGAAAAACAGAGATAAAGTCCTAAACCTTCACTATTCTTACATGCAGATGTACGATGGGATTGGTATTCATTCTCGCCTGATCGGGACTTACTGTGGTACCCAGACTGAATCCTTTAGCTCCACTGGAAATTCCTTGATGGTTCAGTTTTCTTCCGACGCTTCAGTATCAGGGAAGGGATTCCTCCTGGAGTGGTTTGCAGTGGATGCTCCTGTTGGACCGTTACCTACCATTGCTCCAGGTATGTTTGGTAATAAAGGAAGTTCTTTTAAGGTTTGATATGTGTGGACCGAATAGCTCCAGGACCCAAATACACAAATAAGTACAGCCCCAAAGCCCTTTCTCCAAATGCTCAGATACTCTTTCAAATTCATAAATATTTCATTATATAAAAATTATACAGTCATTTCTTAAGAAGGTAAGTTTCCTATTACATTTTTTATATTAATTAGGAGTTTGATAACTATAATATAGTCTACTTAAAATTTCTAGAGAATGCTTTAGAGATCTGGTTTTCCTCTACATTCCATTTTTAGTGCACCTTCAGAAATGGCAGAAATGCTTCACTTTCTCCTTAGTTGAAACATTGATATTTTAAAGTAAAATGGGCCTAATTATTAAACTTTTTATTTTTATTTTTATTTTTTGCAGTTTTTGGCCGGGGCTGGGTTTGAACCCGCCACCTCCGGCATATGGGGCTGGCGCCACAGGCACTGCCCTAAACTTTTATTTTACTATTGTTAAGACAGTCCTAATTCCTTCAGTAAAAGTAATATTGAGCTAGCAGTGTTTTAGAAGACTTTCTGCTTTTTCCTTAAAAATTGTTTACACAAACTTGAATGTTTTTTATCAATTTGAAGGATGTCATAGGAGAAATTCAGGAGACATTTCTGGGAAGATTTTCTTAGTCCTTGAATATTTGAATGGGTACATGATTATGGTACCGTCTGAAGAATATTCAAACTCTGAACTAGTTCTATGATTAAACAGACCCTAAAAGATTAGAATCTATTTGCTTCCAACTTCTTGGGAATCTATATCAACAGAGATCACTGATAAAGATATAATTTGTACTTATATTCATGGAAAGAGTCCCTTAGTATTCTGTTCTGAGATATTATTTTCTCTTCTCCTATAAGGTTCTTTTGTGATAGCAAATATGAATCTCTTCTTTAGTATATTAATTTGTTTATGTAGGAGCAAAGAACCATCAAGAAGATTGACAAATGCAACTTAGGGACAATATTTAATTTTGGATAAGTATATCCAGAGCTGTTATAAATAAACTTGAGTTAAGCTGTTTTTATAGTCACAAATTTCAAGATAGAGAAGGAATTTTCTATTCAAGCTAAATATAAAAACAAATATCCTCCCAACATTTCAATATTGTAATAGTCCATAATGATCTGACTTAAATGAATGAGTGAGTAAGATATTATAATTCTCATTTCGCTTAGTCAAGAACAAGGCTAGAGGAAAGTAAGGCAGTGGACAGTTTTAGAGGTTACCAGTTATTTGGATAACATAAGTGACTTTCTTGTAATGACATTACACTTTGAATGCCTCGTTAAAAATAAAAAGGCTTAATAATTTTAAAATATATTAAACATTGAGCATTGTACTGTTAGTGTTTCTTACACATGCATATATTTAATTCAACATTTATAGACTGAGGTGATTAAGAAAGGAAACCAAGGTATAATCTCTATTCTCCAGGAGCTTAAAAGTAATTGGAAAAGGCAAAACACTCATATGTCAGTTAAATTTAAACATGAAATTAAGCTGGAAAACATTAGTCCGTGTATCAGTCAAGATAAGCTCAGTTGTGCTGTAATAACAGCTAATTCCAAACTCTCAGTAGCTGAAAACAACATATCCCTTTTAGATTAATAAGATGTCCTGTCATCATCATGTCCTAACCCACTCTGGCGGAGCTGCCATTGTCTGGGACTTTGCCTGTGGTGACAGCAGTAGGAAAAAGAGCCCTGGAATGTCTCAGTCTAAAAGTTCTCAGTGTCAAAGTAACATGTAGCTCCTAATCCATTGCCCCAAATTGGTCAAATGGCCTCACCCAACCACTGAAATATCAGGAAATACTATTCTACCATGTGTTTGGAAGGAGGGACAGATGGAATATTTGAGGAACAGCACTAATGAGCCATAGTGTGACAACCATCTTTTATGAATGCAAGATAAGAAATGTTTCATGTAGAGGAAGACCTTAAAATTTAGGACCCTGGATAACATTCAGCATTCAAGTTTTCCACCTGAAAATTACTTCTTAAAAAGCATTTGTGGACTATACACTAATAGTGTAAAGGAATTAGAATGCAGTTCTACAATATTGTGTATTCACTTCCTGATGGTCCTAATGAGATTCAAATATAATATGGTACAAGAGTCATAAACTTCTGTAATGATGAAGCATGGACCTCTGAAAATCCGTTTCACCATATTGATGATGAGAACACGGGCTAAAATTGTCAAAATCAACTTGTTGGGAACTCTGGAGATTAACCAAAGCCTTACAACAATCTGAGCTGTGTTTATTCAAGAAAAATAGTGAGTCAGTACATTTTGCAGCATTTTGACTCTCCCTGTCCTCATGTTTTCCTTCCCTCCTAGTTTTACATAGTCTCACAACTGGTAGTAGTGAAAATGAGCAGTTTAGCAGCCATGGGTGATGGGGATGCAGAAAGTCTTGGAGCTCCAGGAAGTAGCACATCTCCAAGGAATCACCATTATTTGACCTCTCTCTCGAGTTCTTGGAAAACTCCATTCTCAGGGCTTGTGTTAATTTGACCTGACCAAGAGTTCTCTCTGTTTAAACAGCCCTATCCCTAAAGTGTTCGCTGAAAACCATCAGGAGCAGTTGTTTAACATCATGGCTGTGAGAGGCAGTGATCCCAGCTGCAGCTAACAAGAAACTGGCCGAAAAACTAGAGAATGAGATGTCCACAGGGGGCTTTGAAAAGCCCTTACTTTTTTCTGAAAATCTAGAAGACCACACACATATACCCAGCTATGCACATGGCAAAAAATAGATCCCAGGTTCTTATCTCTCACCTTAAAATTTCCTAGGTATAAATTACACGACAAGTAACTACGCTAAAAAGGTAAAGAAATACGTGGCAAATAAGAACATAGCTGTACCTCAGGAATGTAAGTAGGAAGAGTCCACGTATTTATTTATGCTCAACAAGTAGTCAGCGCTCACAGATAACGTGGTATATGGCAGAATCCTGGTGGAAAAGTAGAACGCGAGGTATTTTCCTTATACAAAAGGTATATCATTGATGATAGCTTTCTGAATCAATAGCTTTAGTAAAATATTTATTGATTTCTTTGATAAAGTTGTTTCAATTGGTTGTTACATGTCAGTATAGGACTGTCACTTTAAAGTTAAAAAGTGAGAGCTTCTTTTCCACTAGAGGTATTTCTACCGTGTTGCATTTCATTTTCCAGGCGCTTGTGGTGGGTTCCTGAGAACGGGAGATGAGCCGGTCTTTCTGTTTTCCCCGGGTTGGCCTGACCACTATGGTAATAATGTTGAGTGTACCTGGCTTATCCAGGCTCCTGATTCTACTGTGGAACTCGACATCCTTTCCCTGGACATCGAAGCTAACTCAGCGTGTAACTATGATAACCTTGTGATAAGAGACGGTGAGAAATGTTCAGAAAAGAATACTGAGTTTCAATCCCAACACATATCTAGTTCTATTCAATGACCATCCTATTTATTTGCTGCCTTCCTTGACTGTGTGTGGCATGTCACAGATATCATGGTTAAGGAAGGCATCAGGTTCCAGATCTGGCTACCATTTCTGAACAACACAAGGAGAGTATTCAATTGCTAATCACAAAATGTCAGGAATAGCACAGAATCTGTGGGTAGGACAGGTAGAGTTAGGGAGCATATAATTTGTCCTTTCCTTGACACACAGGTATGGTATTTGCCATGTGAGGGGTTCAGGACATGAATGATGCTGACACATGACATGTACAAAATTGTGCTTCCCAATTTTCATGGGCTGCAATGAAGGGGAACAGCAGGGTGTTTCTCCATGTGGTCCCCAGATCTTCAACATCAACATTACCCGGGAATTATTAGAAATGCACATTCTCGGCAAAAACCAATGTGTTTGGCTTTTGGCCCACATGTTGCTAATGTGCAAGATCTAGTCTCCTTAATCCCCACATCCCTAGACTGCCACTAAGTGGAAAAATCAAATGGTGGAGGTGATTTCTTTCTCTTCTGTAGAGGCTGGACTCTCAGTACAGACTCAGATCAGTGGTGCAAATATGATGAAACAATAAACCAGGACTTTCTCACTTGTTAGATCAACAGCACTTTGCCCAGAGGAATTGTTATGAAGGGCTGACATTTACTGAGCAATTCTTAGACACCACTTTAAGTACTTCCCATGTAATATCTGACTTTGTCTTTTCAATGGCACTATGAA
Organism: Nycticebus coucang; assembly: GCF_027406575.1. Taxonomy (NCBI): domain Eukaryota; kingdom Metazoa; phylum Chordata; class Mammalia; order Primates; family Lorisidae; genus Nycticebus; species Nycticebus coucang. The sequence goes on from NC_069799.1 coordinate 56,412,310, forward strand.
GTGGGCATTATTTTTTTCTCCATTTGTAGATAGGGAAACTGAGTCTTAGAGGGGGTGCAAGTTGGATCATTCCTGTGGATAATAAAAATTTAAAAATTTTCATTGTATGAAATGGATGTGTCCTTTGCACACACCTTCTGAGTGTTCAGACCCCAGTAGAAACTGTAAGAAGTATCCTCAGTAGGTAACTGCATCAATGAGGTAAACTATCGTTATTCTTTAAAAATAACATTCTATTAAGTTTTGTTTGTTTTAATCAATAACTTCTCTTGGAAGCCTAGAACCTGGAGAGTAATCCTTTCCTTCTTTCGCATATCATTGCACGAGTCACCAAGTGGCTCCAAGCCTGGTATAACATATGTGAAAGAGAGATGGAGACCTACTTCCAAGGCTTTTTGTGAGGATCAGGAAAAGTAACAAATGCAAAATTTTTACCAAAAATCCAAGCATTTAGTAGACACAGAATTCAGAAGAATTTAGATTTAAATTTACTTGGATAGATGTTTCTAGGAGAGGACATCTCAGTGTCCTTACCCAGACACAGGGTGACTTAAAAGAGCTGGGGAAATTGAAGCATATGTCAAAACAACAAAAATATTTTAAATCGGTTGTATGATCTGTCCACGTAGATTGCTTTTTATTTGCTGACAATGTGAGCAGATGCCCAGTAGGTTCATTCTTTCCTGATTTGCTTATTTACTCATTGAATAAATAGTGGTTGAGCGCCTACTACATGTCAGTTACTGGATATTTTGTTCATTTGTACAATGTTAATATACTTTTAGAGTTAAAATTTAATTCGCTTCAATTACTTGTTCTTTGCCAAGTTTTTTGCTTCTGAGTAGCAGAGGCATGTGACACTCTGAAGCCAGCATCTAAAGCTAATAGGCTACAGACAATAATATTTATGGGCTACTTGTGCAATTGGCCAGTTATCACAGGTCCTTTGCCTTTGGCCAGAGGGTGCCTTTGTGGGCAGTCTTGGGCCACCCCAGAGAGGGTTCTGCCATATTCTTGGGGGAACTGAGTCTCTTTCTGACCTGCTTATTCATTTTATAGAGCTGCCGTGGTTCCAAAATCAGTCTCTTACAGACAACTCACCAACAAATTTTGCATATCGAAATTTTTTCTAGCTGAGATTCTGTGAAACTACATTGCCTAGAAAAAGTTAAAAAAAAAAAAGAAAAAGAAAGGGAGAGAAGGTGGGAGGGACAGAGAAAGAAACGAAAAGAAGAAAGAATGAAAGAGACAGAGTGAAAGAAAAAGAAGAGAGGGAGAGAAGAAGGGAGGGAGGGAGTGAGTGAGGGAAAAAATTCAGAGAGGGAGCGAGAGAGGGAGGAAGGATGGGAGGGAAGGAGGTAAATTCTACCAAAAATCAGTAATCCTTTTATCTAGTCCCAGATCCGAAATGTACTTTCTGTATGACCTTAGGTAAATCATTGAATAGCATAGTTTGAGAACATCTGGAATTAATCTGCTAGAATTCAAATCATGGTTAATGTCTGTGCTCTGGGCCCTTGCATGTAGCAATGTAACTTGCACCCCCTCTAAGACTCAGTTTCCCTATCTACAAATGGAGATAAAAATAAAGCCTACCTCATAGTGTCATTGTAAAGACAAAGTCAGATATTACATGTGAAGTACTTAAAGTGGTAATATAATAATTGCTCAGCTTTTATAATCTTGCAGTCTCAGTTTCCACATTTGTAAAACGAAGAGGCTGGACTGGAGAAAGAATTAGCAAATTATCATTTGGTCTTGGCCTTCATGATTCTCTGACTGGTCCTGGTTCTTAAAGACCAGGTTCGTTCCTTCTATAATCTCTATGTTGAGGTTTTGGAAGGTTCTAGAATACCTCAGTACTCAGCGTGGAAACTGAAGACAGGTGGCAAGTAACAAACATTTGTGGTTATTTGGTTTTCTACCAACTAATCAGTAATTGTTTCATGCTAAGACCAGCCAGTGGGATGTGAATTTTAGAAAAGAAATCAAAATCAAGAGACCTAGCTCATCCTCACTGAGAGGTAATATACACCTGTGAACTAATGACAGACAATAAAGTTCAAAATTCTGTAGTAATTAGAGATGAAGTCCATCAAAATAATGTTGGGGAAATGTGTAGTGAAATAGCAAAATGAAGATAATAAATGCTAGAGGAGTTTAAGAGAGAAACTTAAACAGAAGTTTCCAGAAGTCAGAAACCCTCCAAAGAACGCCTTCCAACATTTTGTTTTTATCACTGTGCTACTGCATTGGTCATCACAGAAATAGAAAATAACTTTTTTTCTAGTTAATAATGAATAAGTTCTAGGTCATAGTCAATACAAGAAAAGATTCTTGGTTGTATAAAAGGGAAGATTTCCTCATGTCACATATTCTATTTCTGTTTGTTTATGACCTTACCATGTATTAATTCTCTGCTGTAGAGGAAAACAAATATATCTTTTCTAGTCAAAGAGTCCAAGTGTGCTGTAATCCCCTTCATTCCATTCTGGTGAAACATGTAAGTGTGTTCTTTTTACAACAAAATAAACAAAAAACAGCAAGCAAACAAATGAAATGTTAAAAAAAAAAAAAAAAAAACCCTGGCATCTAAGAAAGGGCCGTATAAAAGTTGCATCTCACTCACGTAGGCCTGTAGTTGTTTCGGATTAGTATAATTGTAGGTAACCTTATGTTAATCCAAAAGTAAAAAGGAATGAAAAAAAAGTTGAATGCCTCTTGCTGAATGATCTTGACCCATTAGTACAGAATCTAAGGTCGGAGGACCAACCTAACCTTTTTTCTCTTTTATGTGCTTGACCTTCAACAATCAGGGCAACTGAGGTCAGAGTTCCCCATTAACACTCACATCAACGCTGATCCTTGGGTGCTTCCCAGTCCTATGTACTCTGATTCTGAGTTTCAGTGCCAGGAAGAATGGCAGCCAGTGTTTAGAAAGACACTGGAAAGTGTCAAGAAGTATTTATCGAAAAGGGAGAAGAAAAGGGCAGATGGTACCATTGCAACTTGGAGCCAGAATGACGTAACCCCTGAGATGTCCTTCTTTTTGAGAATTCCATTATCTCTTACACATTATGATGTTCTAAAAATAAGTATGTGAGATGCTTTGGCTGGGCTGTAAATGATGGTGAAATAGATTCTTCAGACATCATGTTTTCCTGCTGACATTTCCTCTCTTTTGTCACAGGCGACAACAACATGGCCCCAGAGCTAGCAACTCTCTGCGGCAAAGAGATCCCTGGGCCCATCTGGTCTACTGGAGAGTACATGTTCATCCGCTTCACCTCTGACCTGAGCGTAACTGGAATGGGCTTCACTGCATCCTTTCACAAGAGTAATGAGTTCAAGCATTTTTTAATCTTATGCCATCTCATCTCTTATTCTCTCCCTGATATAATTTTTTCATGCTAGGACACTTAGGCTGTAAGTCAGAGGACATGGGTCTCTGCCCAGCCTCTGGATGGCTATCCTTGTGTTAATACTGAATTCTGATCTAAAGCACCATGGCCAAGTTGTGCAAAAAGTCTCCTCCCATCCAGTCCCTGGCTGGGGCATCTTCTCTCCAAAGGAGGTGCGAGATCTTTAAAACAATTTTTTAGCTTAACCGAGGGCTGGAACTGGGAGATAGCACATGGCCGTTATATAGGGTGTCCATAAAGTTCTTATGCAATTTATATGTTAAACTATTTTTTTTATTGTTACACACACCAAGGCCCCACCCATGTTAAACTATTTTAAATTGCACATGAACTTTATGTCTATCCCATATATCACAAAGGAAGAATAAGTTATGCTTTAGCTGCATAAATACCTTAGTTGAAAACATCCCTTTGAGAGTTGGCAGGAAGACTTCGTTGCTCTTGGAATACTTATTTGATGACCCCTAGAATGTGACTGTATGTGGAGTGCTTTCCCGTGTAATATGGGGGAGACTTTCAAAGCTTGACATGTGAAGTACATTAAAATTAAAGATGTAGCCTATGGAATATTGAAAGACTGTCATGTTTTTTAACTAAAAAATAGAATTTTAAAGCATATTCTCAATGTAACATTAAAAATTAACATTTTCTTCAAAATGTAGGGAGCAGTGGAAAATAAATTACATTCCTTACACTCAAGGGGAGGCAGGCTGTATAGTGGTTTTAAAGAACAAGCTTTGGAATTAGACAGACCTGGGATAAATTTCCACCTCTGCAATGTAACTAGCTGTGTGAGCTCCCTACGTTTCTGTGATAATAAGCTGTCCAGGCTCTGACAACGAGCAAATTAATGCCTGCCTTCTTCGGTCTCTTTTCTCAGTTTTCAGCCTCTCACCTCTCTCCTACATGGATGTGAGGGTGCTCTCCTCCTCCCTGGACACTGCTTCCCACCCCTTCCAGCCTATGTGTTGCAAATAGAAGGATTGTTCTAAGGTTAAAGTCAGATCATGCCATTTGGATTCTCAAGAACCCTCCAACACCTTCCTCTTCTTGTTCAGAAGTCCTGTCCATTTCCTGCATGATTCCCTTTGGAATCTCTCACTTTGCCTCATTTATTTCGACTTCCATCTTGTACCTCTCACGCATCAAGCCTTTATCTAAGAGTTTTCTGTACTGGAACATTCTTCTGCCACACAGCCATCTGACTTGATCGCTCATTTCATTCTGGTCTCTGCTCAAATGTTAACCCAATGCCATGGCCTTTTCTAAACTCCCTGTATGATATCACATAAACTTCTTCTCCCTCCTCCCCTTCAGTTTTCTTTACAGAACTTATCACTATGTCACATCTTATTACATACGTGTTTATGGAATGTCTTCCCCATCTGGAAAGTAAACCTAGTGAAAGTGAGAAATTTGTCTGTGTTATTTCCCTCTATCTCCCAGACCTTGACAACAACACACTCAGTGCCCAATAGTGACACTTGCTACTTATCATTTTCTATACTTCAGTTCATTATTAGTTTCAAGAATTTATGGCACCTACACTATGAACCCCCCAACCGAAGAAAACCAAGAAAGTGTAAAAATACAGTTGTCATCAATGTCATTTAAATAACCTCCCTTGGTTTCTTCTTTGAAGGCTGTGGTGGATATCTGCATGCCGACAGAGGAATTATCACATCCCCCAATTATCCAGAGACCTACAGGCCCAATCTCAACTGCTCCTGGCATGTCCTGGTCCAAAGTGGTTTGACCATTGCTGTGCACTTTGAACAGCCCTTCCAGATTCCAAATGGGGATTCTTTTTGCAACCAGGGGGATTACTTGGTGGTAGGTCTTACTTAGTACCCTTTCTAATTAACTTTCTCAGCAGACTTCATTCAGAAAAAAAAAATGATTTCATTCCCTTTTGGGACATAAATGGTTAATCCTTTTGCACTCCCTCTTTTGTAATATAAAGGAGTTTATACGATTTAAAATTTTCTTTCCAGCTAAAAAATGGACCTGATATCTCTTCTCCACCCCTGGGGCCCCCTGGCAGGCATGGTCATTTCTGCGGAAGTCGTCCTTCATCAACCTTGTTCACCTCAGATAATGAAATGTTTGCCCGGTTTATTTCTGACAATAGTAATGAGGGACAAGGGTTTAAGATCAAATACGAGGCAAAGAGTTTAGGTAAGTATTTTCACGGAGAATTGTACGTGTGCTTTTCCTGCAATTGCTTGGTCTTCCCTGTTTAAAGAGATTCAAGAAACACCACATAAAGTTTTATTTTTTGAACTGGCAGGAATAGCATTGATAAGAATAGCTACCTACTATCAAGCACCGATTGGGTGTTTAATGCATTTGATACCTCACTGTGACTCCTTTATAAGGAAGAGAGTATTAGTTCTATTTCACAAATAAACAAAACGAGGCTTAGGTTTTTCCAAGCTACATGTCTAGTTCGTGACCAACGTGAAATTCTCCACAGGTAAAAAATAAAATAATCTTATTGATCCCTGAAAGTCCTTCAACCTTTGCATTACAAAATGTCTACTTCTAAGGTAAATCTAGCTATGGAAAGAATGTGAGAATTGTGTTTGCCTTGTTTTTGTGATTATTTGTATGCTTACATTTATTTATTTATTTGTTTATAATTATTTCAGTTTAATGTGAGGGTGCAAACAACCAGGCCAAAATATTTGAATTTGTTAGGTAGAGTCCCTCTTGTAGTTACAACCCCCACCCCATGCCCATTCAGTGGCAGCACCCCAGACCCTTATCCCCCCTCCTCCCAACTTGAATTGAAATGAGTTTTTCTCTTAGGTGGGCATGCATCAGATCATCCACTGGCTTCATGTTAGTATTGAGTACATTGGACAATTGATTTTCCATTCTTGTGATACTTTACTGAGAAGAATGTGTTTCAATTTCATTCAGTTTAATACAAAAGATGTGAAGTCACCATCTTTTTTACGGCTGAATAGAATAAATGTACCATGGTTTGTTAATCCATTCCTTAGTTGATGGGCATTTAGATTGTTTCCACATCTTGGCAATGGTAAATTGAGCTGTGATAAACAATCTAGTGCAAATGTCCTGATAGTAGAATGATTTTTTTCTTCTGGATGGGATTGCAGGATTGACTGGAAAGTCTAATTTGAATTCTTTGAAGAGCCTTCCTACTTCTTTCCAAAGGGGCCGTACTGTCTGCTTACTTTTAAATAAACACATAATCTTTTGATTCAGTTATTATCCATTTACATTTATGTTAACATCAGTGATCTTAATTAACTTTACTTAATTGTACTTGATTATAATTGTATTTAATTCCACTATAATTACTTGATTTTTGTGACATTTACTTTTTAATAGTGTTTATTGGATAAATAAATAATACATATCACTTCAAGAAAAGAGAGTAGTTTTAGTGGACAGCAATATAATAATACATTTTTGCTTGTCTTCCCTATACCCCCCAAAATTAGATAATATGGATTTGGGATGGTCCTATGAAGCTTAAAACCAAATTCCTGAATGTATTTCAAATTACATATCAATCTCAGTGAAATCATCTCATTACATTCTTATAGCATCTCATTTGTTATTCCTCTTTCTAGCTCTTATTACACCATGTCATTCCACATTGTATGAGAATGTAAAGTGTTAGTCTCATTTCTTCATTTTGGCAAGAGAGATAAAATATTTTTAAAAGTCTTCACCAAATTACACAAAAAAATCATCTAATGGCTTGAGTGAGGTCCAAGACTATGAGGAATATACTTGTATCACCTCCCAGTGCACATAGCTCCGGCACATGGAGGGGGCGGTAACAGAGGTCTGCAGACACAAGCAACATTGCCTCATGGGCTGGAGCTTCTCAGCTGTCCCTCTTTCCATGCTGGGTTTTGTGGCTGAGTGGTGGGCCCACAGGATTTTATGGTTCTAAAGCATTGTCAGACTGACAGCAATTTGGGTCTAATGAGTAGACTTCAGTCTACCCTATAGAACTCCACTTTTCCATTTTTATCCTTATAGATTCCGTCTTGACCTCTATTTTTAGAATCAACATTTAGCAGTAATTGAGATACACTGGGAGATTATTTGACAGTGCTGTGCTTCTGCTGTTCCTTATGGACCTACTATTCCTGCAAATATGGCTATAGCCATTACCTTCCCCCCATCTTTCATCAAGCTTATGACTGCTCTTAATATTAGACTGAAACTAAAGTCTTTTGATTTCAGATGCTATTGTTGGGCAACCCCAGACATGAAGATCACTCTTGTTTACCCCTACCTCGTTCTCTGTAACTACACCAGCCTTATCTTACCCCCATCTATCTGCTTATCTTTCCATCGTATCCCCTTCCATGCCACTCCTGCTCCCATTTCTTAACCTTTAGTGTGGCTCCTTGTGGGAACATCTTCTGTTATCAAGTTCACCTAGTTTTATAGCATCTTTTTCCAGAGACCTTCCTTCACTATGATTGGTCGAAATTGTTATAACCCTGTGCTGGCTGCCTTTTATTCTCACCTTATTAATTGGCTTATTGATTAATTAATTAAGCATGTACAAAAATGCTTTCCATCATGCAAACTACCAAATTCTGTCAAGGAGTTTATGGCACAGTGGAAGAGAGATAAGCAAAAGAGTAATTAGAACATAGTATATGCAATCAGTGTGACCTGGCTTATTGTACCCTCAACGAATCCCCCAAAATAAAATAAAAAAAAAAAAAAAGAACATGGTATAATAAGTGCTAGAAAGAGGAATAACAGAGGAGATATACCTAGTCCAGCTCACGGGGTCAGGGAAGGTTCCCAGAAGAAGTAGATGAAGCAATTTGCCAGAAATCGGTGAATAAAAGATGTCAGCCCAGAGAAAGTCTCCATGTTAGGAGATAAGACATATCCAAGGATTTGAGAGAATTTACTATTGCTGGAGAATAGAGTCCAAAGGAGGGAAGCAGGAGGTTGATGTAGCAGACAGGAATCCTCCTGCTCAGCGCTATCTTGGCCATTAATATGCTGTTACTCAAAGGTGAAGAATGGGGTGCCACTGAATGCTCCAAAGCATGAGTGGCGTCATCACACCAGAAACACCAGGCTTTCACCAGGGGAAAGGCTAAAGAGACAGAGATGAGATAGAAGACTAATTAGGAAAACAAACAAACAAAAAAAGTTCCTGAACTAAGGCCACGGCAGTGAGAAGGCAGAAGAAGGTACAGTGAAAGACAGTGCAAACGTGGGATTGAGTGAACTTGGCCGTCACTAAGATGCCAGAGAAAGAGAGAGAGAGACATGGGGGGAACCCAGAGTAAGTGCTTGGTTTGTAGCTGGGTGGATCCGTTCAACCCACAAACATTGATTAAGAACTTTCCATGAGATGACACTGTACTAGGTTCTGGGACATAGCAGTAAACAAAGAAAATCCATGTCCTCATGGAACTTAATTTTAGCATGCAGCACAGGTAATAAATAAGCAAACTACATAACATGTCATATGGTAAAGACATTAAGGAGAAATGTAAGGCAGTGTGGGTGGGTGGGAGCGTCGGCAGGAGGAGAGGTGATGCTGTTGTTTGCTCGGGTGTGGAAGTCCACGTGGAGAGCAGGCGACGAGTGTTCTTCTGAGACGTGTTCATTTCAGAATCTCTGACTTATATCCATTGGCGATGCCTCTCCATGGGAACGTGAGTTTGGAGGTCAGAAGAAGAGTCTAGACTGAATCTAGGGGATCATCGACAGGGTGGTGGTAGTTCCCGTTTCTGTTGTGGGGATGCCTGACATTAATCAGGGAAGCATTCACAGCAAGAAGATGAAGGGCCCAGGCAGGGATTCCAGGGCCTCTCCAGCAATGCCAAGAAAGCCCTATGAAGCGGCACCCGAGGCCCAGAGGAGGAATGGTGGGGTGAAAAGAGGAGGAGGAGAGCTTGGTGTCTCAGAAGCTGACAGATGAAAGCAAGTGTGAACAACATGTGGTTGCCCATGTTGTGCGCTAAGGACATAAAGTAAGGATTTAAAAATGTCTCTGGGTGTATAGCCGTGAAATGATCAGGGAGCTGACTATGAAGACTTTGATAGGGGTGACACATGGGGTAGAGAGAGGTGGGGGATAATGGGATGGAACCCAACCCAGAGATGCTGGAAGATAATGTGCAGGAGGCAGAGAGGATGGTGGAGAAGCAGGTGGATTTACAAAGGATAGTCACCAGTAAGGGGTAACACAGCGAGGGGATTCTCATCTGATTTTTCCAACTTTTGTTCTAAAGTGAGCTTAATGTAGTATGCTGAGAATCAAGAAGAAATGGGGGCAGGTGGGAAAGGGTTTAGAGAGTCTAGTAATGTTTCAGATGAGGGTTGTTGTTTACATAAAGAGTAATGGATGAATTGCTCGGTGGTGCTGAGGTTGGAGAGCAAGTATTTGCACAGGTGTCAGTTTCCATGTCTAGTCTGTGTTGAACACAACCACAAAATTGGTTTTTTGCAAAGGAAGTCTAAAGGAAAGCAGGAGGCAAAGAAGTTCAAGGCCATCAAAGGGATTTGTGGTTTAGGGTTTCTGAGATGGGGGAGTTCTGGATAATGGCAAAGTTCAGGAGGAGGCCCTGAGTAGCTGAGTGGCAGTGGACGTGAATGCTGCTAGAGGCGAGCCCATACGTCTGTGTGGCTGCGTCACTGGACAGGCTGATCCCACTGGCATCGTGTGTTTGCTCCACCTGGTTTGTTTGCTGAAACTGCCAAATAATATTTATTGACAGTAAAGTATTTGTATGTTATATTCTGCTCTTTTAGATAAAATGTATAAAAAGATCCTTTATCTTCATGCAAAAAAAAAAAAAGTGACCCTCAAAGAACTCAAATTAGACAGTCCATTTGATCCTGCAATCCCAATACTAGGCATCTACCCAGAAGAAAAAAATCATTTATCATGAGGACATTTGCACTAGACTGTTTATCACAGCTCAATTTGCAATTGCCAAATTCTGGAAGCAACCTAAATGCCCACCAACCCAGGAAAGGTTAACAAGCTGTGGTACATGTACAGCACGGAATACTAGTCAGCCACTAAAGAAGGTGGAGACTTTACATTTTTTGTATTAACCTGTTGGAGTTGGAGTGCTTTCTTCTTAGTGAAGCCTCACAAAAATGGAGAAGCAAGAATCCAATGCACTCAATTCTAATATGAAGCCATGATCTAATAACATATCCACATAAGAGAAAATCTCAAATCAATTCAAGGTGGGGGGTGGGGAAACAAGGGCGTGGGTGTGCTTCCGCTGTGGGGCACAATGTTGGGGAGTATGGCTCACCTCTTGGGGGAGGGACAAAATTATAAGAGGGACTTTACCTAACAAATGCAAACATTGTAACCTAATTCTTTGTACCCTCAGTTAACCTGAAACAATTTAAAAGAAGTGGTTAATAAATTCTCTCATGCCATTGGTCTCTCGCCCTTCACATGTATCTACCTCCTAAAGAAATGTAATGAGTGAATTTCCCACTGGGTTGAGCCAACACGTGCCTGCTTAGTCTTTTAAACACATCAAGCTCATGGTGCCACAGCATCCTAGTGCACAGACTGCTGGTGGGAAGCTGTGCCTGCTCACACACTTACCCACCCCTGGAAGCAGTGGACACACCTCTACACACCTGTGTGTTTGCACACGCACCATGGGTCACAATCATTTTGTTGGCTTTAAGGAAGAATGAAGTTTCCAATGAGAAGAAATCGTTTGATAAATTAAAAAGTTGGCAGATCTGGTAGCTCCCTCAATAGCAAATTCTGGATTTATTTGCTGGAAAAGAAAAACGAGGATCATTGCAGATGAAAGGAAGGGAAGATGAAATACAGCTGAGATGCTTTAAAAAATGATGGTGGCGGCTGCCTGCGTCTCCGTCCTTGGATTGCAGACTGATTTAACTGTGTTTCCTGACAGCCTGCGGGGGGAACATTTACATCCATGACGCTGACTCTGCTGGCTATGTGACCTCCCCCAACCACCCTGACAATTATCCCCAGCACGCAGATTGTACTTGGATCATAGCAGCCCCTCAGGGGAAGAGCATCAGGCTGCAATTTGAGGATCAGTTCAACATTGAAGCATCACCCAAGTAGGTCACTTCCATTTTAACTTTGCTCCTCCCCAAAGTTAGTATTTTTTAAAACTATGATGTCTGTCTCAGGACAGTTCATTTCTTCTTTTCTTAGTGGCATATATTGCATGGGAAATTAAGGGCCAAAGGGAAATGCTTGATGACTCAAGCCTAAAAACATTGCCTACCAGCCCCTCTCCCATTGGCTGAGCAGATTAAGTACATAGATCCTGGCTCTGTGACCTAGACACATTCTCCGGGAGACATCAAGCGTGGCTGTATGAGATTTATGTTCCCTGTTCTTCCTCCCACAGGAAAAATCATGTGTCTCTAGTAGATGAATATTTATCTGCCCGGGCCTCATATTCAGTGTCACAAATGATAAAATACCTGTTTAACAAATGGGAATTTGAGTGATGTGGCACCAGGGGTCACCAGTGTCAGAAACAGCACTAAAGCAAGTATGATGTAATGTCCCAGGCGTGGTTTAGTAAGAGCTCTTAAAGGATTGTGAGGCAGAGAGGAAGTCTTACTATGTGGAAGACAAAGGAAAACTACATAGACTGTAAAAAAAAAAATCTGTGTTTTTCTCTTTTATGTAAAAAAAAGTGTGTACGCATTTGCATAAATGCATGTAAGTTACAAAGCTTAGCAATAAAGTCGCTTGCTTGCACTGCTGTGCACTGAATAGAACGCATCTCCCCACCGAGCACGAATTGGCCGATTTGGCTTTCATAAAAAAGAATAGGTAAATGTTTATCCACACAGAATTCTAGCTGGACTCTCCTTTAGCTCTAGTCATAGAGCTGTAAAGGAAGAGTTTATCTCTGTCTCACGAAATATATAAACCATCATGTGAAGCAAAATACTTGGCTTTTTGAAATTCATAAGGGTTGATTTGAAAAATGGTTTTATACTTGTAACACTATTAATAATATAGAATATGAAACAGAAGTAAATATTATTCCATGTAGAACCCATAAAATCTGTCTAATTGAGCTATGATGAAAAAATTGTATTACTAGGGAAAATACTATCCTGCATTTTAAAGGGACATGCAGGCTTTAACATCAGATGCTACAAAGATAATGGCTTAATAATATCCTCACAGAAAGTGGGTGAAGTCTTCATTATCACAATGAGTCAAAGCAATTGACCTCATACATTTAACAGAATCAATTTTTTCCTCTTTAGTTGTACATCCAGTTACCTGGAATTGCGGGATGGAGCTGATTCCAATGCACCAGTACTTTCCAAATTTTGTGGGCTGTCTTTGCCCGGCAGTCAGTTGTCCTCAGGAGAGGTCATGTATTTGAGATTCCAAACCAACAACAGCCCCACTCATGTGGGATTCAAAGCCAAGTATTCTATAGGTAATAACATTTTTATGTTAAATTGAGTAGACTGTAGTCACACTTTAAAAAATCATGTTTTTTTTAAGAAGTCTGCCTAATTTTAAAAACTATTTTAATTAAATAATTAGTGTAAGTACTTAAAAGCAGTCACTTATTAACTTTAATTTTTCCTTAGATTTTCATTTTTAAAACACTACTTTCAGTAAATGTAAATAGGTGAGTACATTACACTAAGATATTTTGAGAGGGGCTGACACAGAGGCCGCATTCACATGACTTTTACTCCAGCATCCTAGAGAATCGTTCTATTGTATTGTTTGTTATTGTGGTTCATCTCCTATATGCCTGACTTATCAATTAAACTTTATCATAGCTATGTATGTAGAGGAAAAAATAGTATGTACAGGGATTGATACAGTCTGCAGTTTCAGGCATACACTAGAGGTCACGGAACATGTCCCCCATGGAGAAAAGGAGACTAGTGTGTGTATATTATTTTAAGTAGCAAAACTCTTTAGCAATCAAATAACTGTATTTAGAACAGGGACTTTGAATTCGCATCAGTTATAAAATCACTGAGCTTAGTTTTTCCTCTAAGTCTCTGCTGCCAAATCAGGCACTGGATGAAAAGCAGATAGGTCTCTTCTGTGTTTTGATTCCCTTATTAAGAAAATGAACAACAAGGGGCGGTGCCTGTGGCTCAAAGGAGTAGGGTGCAGGCCCCATATGCTGGAGGTGGCGGGTTCAAACACAGCCCTGGCCAGAAACTGAAAAAAGAAAAAGAAAATGAACAACAAATTTGTTTACTGAAGATTTACTATAATCTGGTCACAGTGACATATAATTTCCATATCTGGTTGGTCTGGAACACAAACCAAATAAATATTTAACACAGCAAAAACTACCTGTGACAATGTTTAACCTACACCATTGGTCACTTCATGTCCTAAGTCATCTGGCACAGGATTCAGTCCAGCTGTCAAATCCAGCTCACAAATAACTGGTGGTAATTTTCAAGGTCCTGAGATGCCAGTTACTGCAGTAAGCTTCTAGTTAAACTAAAAATGGCAGGCACGTCACCAACCAACTAGTGCCCCTTCCAGCTGAACTTGGACTCAGTCTTTTAGAATCAACACAGGGCTAGATGGATGTCAATCTTTCAGTTGGTTCTGGAGATGAAACTTACTTGCAACTGTTAGCTCTTCCATAATATCCCACTAGAATTAATGTGACACTACAAAATATGCTATTCAATAGTTGACTTGCATTTCCCATTATTGGATTGAAAACGTGGTATCATTTCTCTTTAATCAACAGTAGAGTTCAGAAAATAAGCAAAGCATTTACCATTTTCAGCACTTAAAAAACTGCAATTCATATTCATTTGGCATCTAAAATTTTCAAATGTGCTGGTAATATTTTTAAAAATCTGTTCTAGAATATTGTACTTGCTCTCTCTCTGCAGCTCAATGTGGAGGAACAGTCACAGGGCAAGCTGGTGTCATTGAAAGCATTGGCTACCCAGTGCTGCCATACACAGACAATTTGTTCTGTGAGTGGCATCTCCAGGGTCTCCCAGGACACTATCTCACCATCTCTTTTGAAGATTTTCATCTCCAGAATTCCTCTGGCTGTGGAAAAGACTTTGTGGAGATCTGGGAAAACCGTACCTCTGGTCAGTGAAATATATCTCCTCTCTCTTTCAGGGTGTTTATTTTGGGGCACACTCATTCAACCTCTAAAGTCTTCTCACTTCTAAGAAAAACAAAAGCACTAATCTGCAGAGAAGCGCATGTTAGACCCTTCCAAGCAATGCCAGTAATTCTCTCCCTCGATTCCATAGGCATCATCCTCTCCCTGCCAAGACATCCCATGCCCAACACAGTCATTTGAGGGCAGCCTGTAACTTGAGGAGGGGAGAGGAGAGGGCAACATTTATCTCCTGGCAATAAAATGAGACAGACGCTCGTCGCTCTGCTGTCTAACCATTTTCTTAAGCAAATGTGTAAGCCTTCCTCGTTGAGCTCAAGATACCCTTCCTCTGCTTGGTTGCATTTTTTTTTTTACACTTCTTCATGTATTTGAATATGTTAATTTTTATTCTTGTTTTCCCAGTTTTCTTGACAGAGCTTACTACTATCCTAGGCAGAGTCTTGCCTTTTATTATTTTCTTTGTACACCTCAACTAGAGGTTAAAAGGAATGGGTCACCTGGACATGTGCATACTTAATTCTTTGACTCTCACAGGGAATATCTTGGGCAAATACTGCGGAAACACCATTCCTGACAGCATAGACACTTCTAGCAATGTTGCTGTGGTCAGATTTGTCACAGATGGCTCTCTTACTGCCTCGGGATTCAGACTAAGGTTTGAATCCAGTCTGCAAGGTGAGTTCATATTAATGGGGCCGGACATTAGGTCGACACTATGTTGAACATGGGGTTACAATATAAAACATGGCACGTGTCTTCCTGGACCTTACGGTTTAGTGGGAGGCAGATATTAATCAGAAATTCACGCCAATAAGTTAAAAATTATAACGATGATAAGGGCTACAAAGGAAGGTAACTCATATCATGAGAGATGTAATGAGGTGACAAGAATTATACTGCAATGCTCATCTTAAGAAAAAGCCAGTCCACTAGTGCCAGAGTCCTTCAGAACTTGCATTCCCAAATACCCTGACAAACTCAGGTGAAATAAAGATCTTATCTGAAAAATGGTGATTACTACAGCCTTTGATTTTCCCAATTCTTAAGTTCATGATATTTATTGGTCTCTCATGTGTATTTCTTGGGCCCTGGTGATAATTACTGTCAGTGGACTATCATGGAAGCCAAGACTAAGGATGAATAGAGATAAGAAGTGAATGCAGATGTTTTCTTAAAGTTTTCACATGTATCATAAATAAATAAGGGTTAATTTAAAAACAACTTTATTTGGAGAGCTTTCCTGATAGAAGGAGATGTTGTGACCAGATGGCAAGTTTTCTTAGCTTGTTGCCTCCCCTCTCCCATCAGGGTGTGGTGGGGATCTGCAGAGCCCCGCTGGAACGTTCACTTCTCCCAACTACCCAAACCCCAACCCTCACGGCCGGGTCTGCGAGTGGAGAATCACTGTGCCCGAAGGAAGGCGGGTCACCCTGACATTTACCAGCCTGAGACTGGAAGCTCGCCCGTCCTGCGACAGTGAGAGCGTGCAGGTAAGCATTCCCTGCAAGTGGGGTTTACGTTCCATTGTTTTAGGAATGTATTGACTCATAAATCATAGTCAGAAACTAAGTTGGGAACATTGTCATCTAAGCAACTATATCTCAGACAAGTTCTAAGTATTTCAGATTAAAAAAAAGAACCACAATGCCCTGCCAAAATAATTGTGAAATTGTTTTAAGGGACCATCAGCTATCACCACATGCATCAGGGTCATAGACAGAATAAATTTTAAGAGTAAATGATTATTACAAATGACAAAACTGGGTAGACAGAGAAGAACTGAGGGTAAGGCAGCACCTGGCTGAATGGGACCACAGTCACAGACCAAGCCACCACCAAGGGTTGTAGACAGAGGGGTGGTCCTACATAATTGCTGTTCTCCACTAGAGGCACTGAAAGACTCCTGGAGGGAAACCATGGCTGGCTGTCCTGTCCCGTGGTGCCAACCACAATTGGCTTGAGATATGCCTTCAGCATTCTGAGCTTCCCTCTCCATAAAAAAAAAAAAAGAAAGAAAATAAGATCTGTGAGTGTGAATACCAATACCGTAGAACCTCTGCCACATACAGAGGTGGTCACCATAAGGAAAGTAACTAGGCCCACTGTGCTGATATGTACATGTGGTTCATGTCCAATCTATGGAAATTAGGTCAACTTAAGAAGATGGTCAACTATGGAGGTTCCACTGTATGTTGCTAACTGTGCAGTGTGCAACACATACATATGGACATGGACGAGGTCTGACAGTGAGGACCACAGACTCATCTTAGAAAAATTGCTGCCTACCTCTTTCTGCTGATTATCACTACAGTTACCTTATAAATACTCCCTTTAGCCAACTCCCCAGCTCTCATCTCATTTAAGCCCCAGAAGGGCAAGTGTCATTCACTGCTGGGACTCACTGATCCCCAGGGCCTGCAGGTAGCAGAGATAATCATTGGTGATGGATGAACAGTAGAAGTACGAGCATCATTCTTTTAAAAAACAAGCTGCTTTCATTTTCAGTCCGACTGTCTCCTGTTGGGTAGTAAATTTGAAAAATATGAAATACCTTTGTGTTTTCTTACTAATCTATAGTGCCCTACAATTATCTTGTTGAACCTGAAAGTTTTGTTTCCAAATTCTAATGTCTGAAAGACTGAAATGTTGCCTTGTATTAGATATCAAAAATATGGATTAAAAAAGAAAATATGGAACCTACGTAGTATCTTTTATTTCACAGCCAGAAAATTTTTGACTAAAATTGTTTATTTTAAAGGAACATTTTTTCCTATTATAAATTGTATATAGACAAAGATGAAGTAGAAAAAAATGAACACTCCCACAATACCATATTTTGATGCATTTTCTTATCACTTCTTAGCATAATTTTATGTAGTTGTAATCATGTGATATAAGTTCCCTTGAATACTAATTTTAATCTGTTTTTCAGATTATAAACGTAATAGATGCTTATTGAACAATCTTTGGAGAATATCAGAAAATAAAAAACAGAAAAGTGTTTTGAATTTTATAGACCTATTATTAAAATTTTGCTGTATAAATCTAATAGTTGCTTTTTATATTTAAAATTGTATCCATAATTTAAATCATATTGAATATGGTGATTATTAGGAATTTTATCAGTAGATTATTTACATGTCTTACAGGAAAGAGAATAGAAACAGTCATAGTTTTAAAACTCAGATAATAAAATAAATGTTTTTATTTTATTACAAATAAAATGTTCAGCAACAACCACAAATTCCCAACCACGTCTCATCTGTCATTTCCTCATGGTTTAATCTTAGATGCTTGAGGTATCTACTTTCACCTGTTCTAGTTACTTCCTGTGGTATTTACATCATTGTTTCTATTTAATACTTCTATTCTGTTCTCTCTCAATTGTTTTTGGTCTTGGACATCAACTATCTACATCTTTCTATGGAAGACAAGGATTAAGTCCGGTGCGTACATTGCCATGGTTATAAACGCCATTCACACCTAAGCCAAGCAGTGTACTATGGTAGTAACATTTGCTTTTGTTTTTCCAAGTCACAAAATCATTGTATCCTCTTTATGTTTTCTGGGTTTTCTATATATTGGTCACTAATTCTTGCACACCCCTCCCACCCCAGGTACACGTGTCCACCTTCCAGAGTAAAGCACACCCATCGGGGCTTTCCTCAGCAATAGCCTTCCTTGGCCCCTTATGCACCAGCAGCAAGCCTGTTGTCACCTGTCATTTTGGCATTTCCCTTCACCATCACATGCGCGAATCCCTTCACCCCTCCCCTGGGTCGAGGAGCTGACACTGAGATCCTATGCACATACCTTTTTTGGTTAATTTACTCCTTCTGGTGAGACATATATTCTTTTTTTTTTTTCCTTTGGCAGTTTTTAGCCAGGACTGGGTTTGAACCCACCACCTCTGGGGCCGGCGCCCTACTCCTTTGAGCCACAGGCACTGCCCGAGACATATGTTCTTAAAATGAAAGTAGTGATACATTTTTTGAGAAATTGTAGACATGAAGCTATCATTATTTGCCTTCATTCTTGGAATATCTCTTTTCAAGTATTTTATATATTCAAATATTTATATATTTAATATATTTATAATATAATTATACTTTTGAGGTTCTATGTTGCTTCTTGGGGGTCAGTTTCTCTCAAGTTCTTGTCTTCTATTGACTTAACCTTGGTCTCTGCCTTTTACACCAGACATTTCCCTAAATGTCTGACGCTCCTTGGCAGCTCATTCATATTTAAGAGTGAAGCATTAAAAGGGTAATGGGCATCTCTGTATACATAGCAGGGCTGTCCCCTCCTGGGCTTGATGGCAGGTGACTGAGGGGTAGTGTGACTCTTTAATTAGGGAAACCTGCAAATGTCATATCCACAGGTGTTTTTGCATATAGAGTTTAAAACTCCAAAAAAGAATCACTTTCAGAATTAATTTATTTTCTTAATCTTTACTATCATGCTCACATTCCTTTTCTTTGAGATATATTCGTGGATGTTTGGTGTTTGTTTCCTCTTCATTCTGCTGCACACAAGGGTGCCTGGATTGCTCCTTGCCCATGCTCCGTTTACTTGAGAATGTGATAAAAAAAAAAAAGAGAGAGGAGGAGGAGGAGAGGGAGGGTGAGGAAGGAAGGGAGGGAGGGAAAGAGGGAGGAAAAGAAAGAGAAGGAAAGGAAAGGAAAAAAAGAGAAAAGAAAAGGAAAGAAAGAAAAAAGAGAGGAAAAGAAAAAGAAAGAGGGTGGTGCCTGTGGCTCAAGGAGTAAGGCGCTGGCCCCATATACCAGGGGTGGTGGGTTCAAACCCAGCCCCGGTCAAAACTGCAAAAAAAAAGAAAAGAAAATCAAAAGAAAGAATCCCTTTCCAAGATCTGCATGTGCAGCAGAGGCAGCTTCTAGGCTAACGCCTTATCCAGCCAAGCTGAGCCTAGACTACCTCCAAACCCACCCTCCTAGCTGATTCTCTATACAGGTAAAGAAAATGAAAATCTCCAACTCCTGCCCTCCCCCCCAGCCCTCAGTGTGTCAGACTTTGTTCCCACTCCTAGCAATTTTTATAGCCTGTCCTAAATCTCATGTCCCTACTTCCTACCTACTTGTTTTCCGGGAGCTGTAGATTCTGAGTACAAAAGGAATTTGAGGACAAGAATGTCTGTAGCATTGCAGTTGCTTCTAAGAGCAGATGTCCATGTGATAATGGATGATTGTGAAGTATCCAGTCGTGGTGATTCTACACCAGGGGCAGACCTAGAGGCAGAGATAATGGCCAGGGGTCATGGTTAACTCCACAGTCGGTTAGCGCCTCCTTTGATTCTGACGGTGTGGTACTCAGTCCTGCTCTCAGCATTAGGGAAACACTTGTCACCTTCTGTTTCTTTTGCATTCCTCATGGTTTGGAGTCAGAGGGCTGGCATGAGTCCCAGTATTGGTATTCTTTGAATTTCAGAAAGTTACGTAATCTTTCTGAATTCCGGTATCTTCATTAGAAAACAGGAATACTATTATCTGCCTGAGAGGATGTTGGGCTGATTGGATAGGATGATGTGAGTAGGTGTTGAGAAAAATCCAGCCTTTTGTCTGCTCAGTAAATGAGTGTAAATTCTTTATCTGGTCCTGTTAGCTGGAAGACACTTTAAACCAAACCCTCCAAAGAGCTGATCTTAATCAATTATAGTAAATAGAAAAGCTCCCATTGTTGATTATGGGGTACATCCACCTTCCACACGGCTCTCAGTGTCACAGTCTGACCTATTCTAATTGTGAGCCCTTCAAATCCTTCTTAAAAACAGGACCATGAATCAATCAATGAATTCTGGATTACTTTGAATCAAACATATTAACACACGTGCTTGGTTTTGTACACAAATAGAACAATAGTTTGCCAGTTATAACTATGTGAATAACTGGAGTTAATGTTTAATATTTTGGAGTCAACAATACCCTAATCCACATTTAAAAATTCAAGAGAGTAAGGAAATTGAAGCTTTGAATCCCTCAGTGGTGAGAAAAGAACTATTAGATTTTTGTCTTGATGCACGTTTAAGGAAAACTGCACCCTGGTGGACTCTGCACCGTGACATAAGCGTGCTGGCGCCTCCACTTTTGCATTTAGAGCAGTTTCCAGTGGCAGAGGGCACAGCCATTTTTCATTTGTCACCACATGGCAGGAGGGCATTACTGTGATACTCTCATTTTAGTGAAATGGCCCCGAGGTCACAAAACGTGCTCAGAGTAAGAGTGGTTTGCAGCACCAGACAGAAGCCTGCTGTGTTCAGTCATTCATTTTGGTGCAGGGTTCAGGCAGAAGGAGGTAGGCCTGGGCTGGGAATGTCACCTCCCAGGAAAGAGGCAGCAAGATGGACTGTGTGGCTAAAGGTGAGCCCATTTCTCGCACAGGTATTTAATGGCATTAGAAGGAACTCGCCCCAGCTGGAGCAGCTGTGCAGTAGTGTGAATGTAAGCAGCGAGATAGAATCTTCAGGAAACACAATGAAAGTGGTCTTTTTCACGGATGGATCCAGGCCATATGGAGGCTTCGCTGCTTCCTACACATCCAGTGAAGATGCAGGTAACGCAGGGTGTTGTAAGTACACCTCATTTTAATCAGGCGCCCTGCAGAAATGCCCCCACCCCAAGCCACGCCAACTGTAGCAGAGCCATCCACTTCCTCCTCAGCGATCACTGCACCTGGGGTCGTCAGTGCAGGGGAAAATATATAAACCCACGCCCCACAAAAAAATTAAAAGTTCTCATTTTAGAAAGAATATTGCTACTGTGAATTTCAATTTCAAACTTTCTGATAAAATTGCAGTTAGACAGCCTTCTAGCATGGTTCCATGTAACATCCCCATTAGGGATGGTTGCCCAGTCCCCAGTCAGTTCATTGGTGCTGACAGAGACTGTCTTATTTCTTCAAAGGTTCCTTGATACCAGAGAGTAATTATTTTTACTGAGGATAGAGCGCATGTTGTTGCTTTTTAGCCATCCATCCATATGCACATTTCCACTGACAGTGAATGAGGGCTTTGCATCTGATCCAGAGTATTTCAAAATGAAGCAAGCTGTGGCCTCCAACCCTACATATCCTTCCACTTCCCAGATTGGTGCTTGTTTTAAAATTTGGAAGGAATTGAAGTAAATACTCAAAACAGAACCCAGACTTACTTTATGGGTACATAAAGCCTTTGTTTCCTTATTAAAAGGGGCAAATACATTGGCATTTTCAGTGTTATATTATCAGATGCAATGAATTATTGGATCAAATGCAGAAGTACTAATCAGAAGCCACTGGGACTCACCACCATTATATTTAGGTGTTCCTCTAAATTAAATATTAATTTGGTGGCTTGAAGGGATAGGGTGCCAGTCCCATATGCTGGAGGTGGTGGGTTCAAACCCAGCCTCAGCCAAAAACCACAAAAAAATAAATAAATAAATATTAATTTGGGGAGTACTAATGCCCAGCAAAAACCCCAGTCAATAGGAAAATAAAGACACTTTATTTTTGCACATCGTTCCTTTATAAATTCATAGCAACTCGCACAGTTCACGTGGTCTTTACCCACAACCCTGACTGCTGCACCTATAAAAACAAGTGTGAGCAGTAATGTTACTGACATTATCTTGGTCACTGCTCCTGCATTGTTTGGGTCTCCTGGCCTGGCCTGATCCTGTTTCCTCACTCTGCTGTCTTCTGTTTTCTTAGTGTGTGGCGGGCCTCTCACAAGTGCCCCTGAAGGAAACTTCACTTCTCCTGGCTACGATGGAGTCCATAATTACCCAAGAAACCTAAACTGTGAATGGACTCTCAGCAATCCAAATGAGGGAAATTCATCCATTTACATTCATTTTCAAAATTTCTCCCTGGAAAGTCACCAAGCCTGCCAATTTGATGTCCTTGAGTTTCGAGTGGGTGAGTTCAGTCAAGGAATACATTCTCCCATTTATCTACAATATTTTTCTTATGCCTGGAGACAACCAACAATCAAGGGGATCCAAGTGGCTGGAATATCAGTGCATATCATCAAAAAGAACTTTGTTCAAACAAAGCTGTCATTCTGCCTGGGCCCAGCTGAGCAAAACACGCCCTGTGAACAGGAAATGGGATGGGTCACTGCTTTACAACTAGTCCCCTAGATCACAATTGCTTGGTTTTCTAGTATTTGAACTTTATCCAGGAGAGACAGAGTTCCTGGCTTGTCTCTCCTCTCTTAATGAGTTGGGGTGCTCTCTTTGACTGTCATCCGCTACTCAAGACTCCTTTCCTAGGAAACTGGGACTTAGCTTACTCAGCATGTCTTGGCAGTTTCCTAAATATAACAGAATTTGCAGAGGAGCTGTGAAATTCTTCTTAGGTCTTAGAAATTAAAAGAAGTTTTGCAAGCACGTGGGAGTTATTTGGGGAAGTAAACTAAAATTAGTCAAGTTCGTCTATGTTTTCATGATAGAAAAGGTTTGAGGTGTGCTTAGTAAATCTTAATTCTCTTAAGAATAAAAAAAAAGCCTTTGTATTCATGGAAAAATTAATCGATTTTAGTTCTATCCTTAGTTGAGACTTTATCCATTGGTTTGCTCCCCTTGTTACCTTGACACTTTTTGCTCAGTAAATTAATAAGTAAATAAAGAAGAAAAATGATACTGTGGATAATCTCTACTGTCTGTGTTTTGCTGACTTCCATGTTATTCCAACATTTAAAGAAAAGAAAGCAGCAGAAACCGATTTGTTGGTTGGTAGAAATGTCCTTGGGACATTATAGACTTCAGTGCTGATTACCTTTGAGAACATGGAAGAAGGAATTTTTAAGAAGGAGAATTTGAAAGTCTGTGGTCACAGACCAGGGGTCTCAGCAAGACAGTCATTCCAGATCTTTGAGGTTGATGAGTCCAGAAAAAGCTTAGGAGGGAAATGGAAGTTGTGGTTAGAGAACAGTCTCCATGAAATTCTCATAATCCCTCACTACCTCTACCTGGTTCAAAACTACTGGCTGACTGGATCAGGCAGAATAGCTGTATATCAAATTTCAGTCAGTTAAATCCAGTCTTCCTTGTATTCACTCAGATTTAGCGAAAGTTACAATATCATATATCATTGATTTAGAAAGTCAAGGACGTCCATCTGACAGAGAAAGTAGAGCGCAGATAAATTGTGAGCTCCATAGGTGCTCTGTGAATGTTAATCACATTTCTGTGAAAAGGAATCTTCATAACAAATATTCAGCTCAAACAGGACAGTTCTTGGCCTGAGTGCTAAATATCGTGTTCATTCTAGTTAACTGAATATAGTGAAGAAGTTTTTTTAAATTTTAGGCAGTTGTCATTTATCTTGAAAATATGTTTTGTCACTGTTGGTATAATATTACTTACTATTTTAAAAAATGTGTTCAAAAGTATTATTTTAATTAATTGTATCTCCATTTAGATATGCTGAAATAATTATAAAAACACAAACTGAAAAAAAATGGCATTTGTAGTAGCAAGAAGTCCCTATCAAACTAGCATTTTTTGGTTTGTTTTTGTTTTACTCTGTTGCAGAAGCTCTTTCTTTTGCAATTTTAAAGACGAAGAAATTTTTGCAATGTCTGCTACAAAATCAGAATTTAGATATATGTCAAGGGTACTTTGAATTGCTTTTTATTGTTTGTTCCTGCTAAATTAACTGGATATATTTATTACTGGGCATCTATCCAGAAGAAAAATAAATCCTTTTACCATAAGGACACTTGCACTAGACTGTTTATCACAGCTCAATTTACAATTTCCAAAACGTGGCCATCAACCCAGGAAGGGATTAACAAGCTATGGTATCTGTATACCGTAGAATACTATTCGGCCATTAAAAAAGATGGAGACTTTACATCTTTTATATTAACCTGGATGGAAGTGGAACACATTCTTGTTAGTAAAGCATCACAATAATGGAGAAGCAAGAATCATATATACTGGGCGGTGCCTGTGGCTCAAAGGATTAGGACGCTGGCCCCATATGCCAGAGGTGGTGGGTTCAAACCCAGCCCTGGCCAAAAACTGCAAAAAAAAAAAAAAAAAAAGAATCCTATGTGCTCAATTCTGATATGAGGACAATTAATGACTTAGTACACTATGAAGGGTGGGGAAAGGGGGAGCAGAGAAGGGGAAGGAGGGAAGAGGGTGGGGGGACTCTTGGTTTGTGACACACCTTTTGGGGCCGGACACAATTATAAGAGGGACTTTACCTAACAAATGCAATCAATGTAACCTGGTTCTTTGTACTCTCAATGAATCCCCAACAGTAAGGAAAAGAAGCTATGTAAATAACAGCACTTGATGTACTATTTTGTTCAGGAGATGCTAATGGGCCCATGATACGGAGATTCTGTGGCCCTTCCAGACCTGCAGTGCCATTGGTTATACCTTACGGCCAGGTATGGATACACTTTGTCACCAATGAACGTGTGGAACGCATCGGATTCCATGCAGAATATTCCTTTACAGGTAAGAAGTATGATTATGATATAAATAAAATAATTCATAGAGTTTTATACTTTTTCCATAAAGATGTCACATTACTTATTTTGCTATATTTATTTCTAGGTAGCTATTAGTTTTGTTGCTAATGTCAATGAGATTTTTCTAAATTACATTTTTTAATTGATTGTATCCAATATCTAGGAATTTTATAATTTTTATACATTTATTTTTAGTTCAGTGATCTGGCTATACTCTTTTGGTTTCTTTTTTTTTGAGACAGAGTCTCACTCTGTCACCCTCAGTAGAGTGCTGTGGCATCCCGGGTCACAGCCACCTCCAACTCTTGGGCTGAAGTGATTCTCTTGCCTCAGCCTCCCAAGTAGTTGGGACTGCAGGCTCCCGCCACAATGTCTGGCTATTTTTTTTTGTTGTTGCAGTTGTCATTGTTGTTTAGCAGGCCCTGGCCGGGTTCGAACTCACCACCCTCAGTGTATGTGGCCGATGCCCTACCCACTGAGCTACAGGTGCCAAGCCTGGCTATACTCTTAATTAGCTTTAATGGCTTGCCTGTAGATTTTCTTTGGTTTTCTGTGCAATCGTGTGTTCTGCAAATGTAGAATTCTCAATGCTTCCTTTCTTTTTCTTGCCTTATTTTCTTAGCTAGGGATGCCCTCATGTAACAAAATTGATTGGCAGGAATGGTAGTATCTTGCTTCTGAGCAGAATGTGAATGCCTGTGACATGTCACTGTTAAATATATAAGCTGCTCTTAGGTTTCTAATAAATAATTTTTATCAGGTGTTTTTTTTTTAATCAGGTGTTTTTTAATGTAAAAAATGAATGCAAGATTTTTATCAAAATAATTGTCTGTATTTATTGAGATGATCATAGTTTTCCTCCTTTCATATGTTAATATGACAAATTATATTGAAAGTTTTTTTTTTCTCTTAGTAAACCATCCTTGCCTTATTAGGATAAACCCTATTTTGTCATGATGTGCGTTTAATACATATTACTAGATATTGTTTTCTAACATTTGTATTAGATTTGCACCTGTGACTTTCAAAGTTTGTACCCCTACTTCTGATGACTCTTTTGGTTGTTGAATTTTCCTAGTCCTTTTTCTTGAACATGGAAATGCTTCTAGATTCCCAGCTTTATGTACATTCCAGTTGCAGCCCTCCTTTTGTAGAGGTCCAAAGTCCTCCTCTTGTCTGGTCACCAAAACCTTAGACCCTGACTCGGGCCCACCCCTGGGCTCTTTATCCCGTCAGACTGCCGTACTTCCAGTTTTACTTCTTTGAATTTGGGTACACTTGTTGCATATAGATTTCGGATGGCCTCTTTTCTTCCCTTTGAGTTTGACTATGAATCAAAATAAGTTTTGGTTATAGTTTTATCTATTATTTCTTTGTATTACAACAAAATGGGTGATTGAAGGAAAGAGTAAGATTGTTATCTACTCAGTAACCTTCATGCCAGTTATTTTTCTTTATCAGATTGAAAGGAAAGAGGTCCCAAGAAGTGGTATTATTTGTATTTAACATTATACTGTACTATGCTTTCAAAATAATCAGTTTTTCAATTTTCTATGCCAATGTATAATATGATCACTGATGGTAGACATGTGTGCTTATTACCAAATGACAAAGCATTTATTTACAGCACTGATCATATTCTATCAGCTCACCTTTAATTTCGTCAGCCCACTTTTTTCAAGAAGAGCAATACTGTTTACCAGCCCCTTGTGCCTTGCTGTCAGCCTGCACACACTTCATCATCCTCCACTTATGGTACAGATTCTCTTCCTTTTCCCTTACATCACACTTGAGCCTGTCTTCACTATGTGATTCTGTTTAATTAACACTACGTGGAAATCTGTTTATTGCTAATTTTCTATCTAATTTTACTTTGCTTTTATCCACTTTAATTTTTATTCATTTATACATTTATTTATCATAAAGCATAATGGCGATAAGTGCTACTTACTTTTCTTTTTCAGAGTTTGTATGTTTTCTCTTCTTCTATCTCCTTTAGAGGGTTACAAATCTCATTTCAGATTGTGGCGGGATACAGATGGGTGAGAGTGGAGTGATCTCAAGCCCCAACTACCCAAGCTTTTATGAGAGCTTGACCCACTGTGCGTGGTTGTTGAAGGCCCCCCCAGGACACACCATCACTGTGAGTTCCAATGACTGGGTAAAAGGCTTTTCTGACTACAGAGCCACAGTTCCACACCCTGCGTGGAAGTGGCGGTCCTTTAGTAAGCAAGGGATTAGAGAAGGCTTTGTTCCTGCAATCAGATCACTGTTTCTCTCTAAAATTCTCTTATTAGAGTACATACATTGGCATCTGAAAATCTATGATGGACAAAGAATGACATCTCCTTGCTAAGCACAGCAAAAGCTATGTATAGAAGATAATTTTATCTTAGAGAGAGAGGAATTCATGTTCTTGTATGAGGTGTTATCCCAGCTTGGGAGCCAAATGGGTTTTTCCCTAATGATGCTACTTCCTGGAGAAATGTCCCCTCTCCAAATTTCCAAGAAACTCTTCAATGAGGAAAAAGAGCAGAGAGGAGGGGAGCATTAAAAAGACACAAAAATATAAAATAATATGGATTAAAACGCAAGGATTTGCAAAGGCCTTAACTACCTCAAGGTCACAACTTTGGATGCCTCACTGTTTTTTCTTTCTCCCACAGCTCACATTCACTGACTTTGATATTGAAGCCCATTCAGTTTGTTCCTGGGACTCTGTCACTGTCAGGAATGGTGGCTCCCCTGGGTCACCCATAATAGGACAATACTGTGGAAATTCAAACCCCAGGCCAATCCAGTCTGGCTCTAACCAACTGGTGGTGATTTTTAACTCAGACCATTCCGTAGAAGGTGGTGGATTTTATGCTACGTGGAACACACAGACTTTAGGTAAAAGAAACATTCTCTGCATTCACTTTTTTCCTCCAGCGATGTATTTTTCTAAATTTATTAAATAAGTTAAAATATATACATTTTGTACCTATTCGATGTTGGGCTCAATATTTGCAGGGATCATCTCAAGTGGCAACCCTGGAAGGATAACACTATTGATACATCTCACCTCTATTTACATGGGAAGAAAGAAGGTGTGTGGGTTGGCAATTAGTCAACGATTGGTCCAGGCAGGATTTGAAATAAAGGCAGTCAAGCCCAGAAACTTTGATCTTAACACTTTATGATGCTGCCTTCACAGGCAAAAGATCATAGGATAACCAGGGAATCTCAAATAATGGAAGTATATGTTGAAATCAAAAGTTGTCTGAAATATGTTGAGCTTAGAAGCAGATGCTGAGTGGTGAGCTTAGGGCAGGAAAGTAAGCCCACATTATGAGGTTTATATATGAGCTCTCAAACAGTGGGGAGCTATTGAAGTTTTGAGGAGGAAAGTGACAAGATGAGGTTTGTGATGTAGAACGCATGCTGTGATATGTGGGTATTCAATCAAAATGTCACAGATTTGATTT
Organism: Nycticebus coucang; assembly: GCF_027406575.1. Classification (NCBI taxonomy): domain Eukaryota; kingdom Metazoa; phylum Chordata; class Mammalia; order Primates; family Lorisidae; genus Nycticebus; species Nycticebus coucang. The sequence continues at coordinate 56,440,829 of NC_069799.1, forward strand.
TAAAAGAGTAGCTTTTGTACGTATGTGTCAAAATTCTCAGAAAATACAAGGACTCGCATCAGAATTTCACTAACTCCTAAATACCACACAAGACAATTCTTTTCAGTAAAGTCAGAGGGATTGTGAAACTTTATAGAATGAGTCACAATTTCCCTCATTAAAAACCACTGTCTACTACTGAATTTAGAAGGGAATTTTAGATGAATCACTGATTTACAAGGGTTTAACAGTAAAAGATCCAGAGAATTCAAACTTCATTTTGTGTTGAACTCATATTTTTTCTTTGTCATTTTATAAGTACACATTTTAAGTGTATTAAAATAATTCTAGATTTTTCTTTTAATCTTGTAATTTATTTTTATCTATCAGTCATTGTCAGTATGAATGAGCCAGATTGCCTAACAGAAGAATCTTATCCAACTCAAAATCACTTTCTCTAGTTTAATATGCTAGAGTAAAACTTCAAATGAAACATAGAGTTGTATTTTCATGCGTTAGTGATAACAAAATACAGAACTCGGCACTGATAGGTTATATATGTATAACACAGCCTCAAGGAAAGTAAAAGATACTGCTGTTGTTTGAAGACAAGACAGAGGTATGTCCTCTTTATGGCAAGGACTAGTGGTCTCGGTTGAGTTCAATATCATTGGAACAGCTGAAGTTTCCTCTTAATTCTACACACCTTCACATTTATTGAGACAGCTCACTGCACACCTGCCCTGAAGCTGAGTCATCGCTAAGGAATAATGAACTGGGACCTCACATTTAGAAATGTTCCTTCATTAGCACTCTTGGGTTTCCAAGTTGTGATGTTCCTTGCAGATTGATAATTTTTTACATGACAATATTTCAGGTTGTGGTGGAACACTTCATTCAAATAATGGTGTAATCAGATCCCCTCACTGGCCTGAAAATTTTCCTGAAAACATCAGATGTTCCTGGACGGTCATTACTCACCAAAGTAAACACTTGGAGATCAGCTTTGATAGTAACTTCCTAATCCCCAGTAGTGATGGACAATGTCAGAACAGCTTTGTGAAGGTCAGTACACTTGTTTATTTAACTGGAGCCAAACTGGTTCTGTGAACATAAATGTTTAAGCTAGAAATCACTGTCTTTCCAAGTAAGAAAAGGACAATGTTGCTGCCTGGATTTCTTGCATGAAAAAGTGAAGAACTTCAACTGTTAGGAGCTAAAATTTAAACCACAGTTTATGCTATGATATTCTATTTTCTAATACCTGGGCAAAATAACTTATGAGGAGATTTTCCTCTGACCTTATTAAATTCTCATGAATATGTATGGTTCTTTCTTTTGGAAACAAAGACAGAAGGCTACTCTTCCTTTCTTTCTCCCTTCCTCCCTTCCTTCCTTCCTTTGTGATAGATGCCAAAGGAAAAACTGCCATTTCAATGTGAGGCACCGTCACAGGCAAAGTTTTAAATATGCAGCAAAAATTCCAGAAGAATTAGTTACTTCCAGCCTTAACCTAAAAGACCATGAGAGACTCAGGTAAAAATGATGGGAATGGGACAGGCAGCCAGGCTCTCCTTCTCTGTTCACATGGCACTGATTTTTAACTTCCCACTGACTTATGATCAAGAAGATTTTATTGTAAATTCATTTCATCTGTGATATTTTGCATCTTATATACTCTACCTCTAAGGAGAAGTGCCTTTTTTTTTTTTTTTTTTTGCCGGGGCTGGGTTTGAACCCACCACCTCCGGCATATGGGACCGGCACCCTACCCCTTGAGCCACAGGCGCCGCCCGGAGAAGTGCCTTTTAGTGGAAAGAACATTGGCCATAAGTTCACATTAGCAGGGTTCCGTTCATAGCCCTCTTCATACCACCTGCATGTTCTTCTGTGAGCTAATCTAACACCTGGGCTTCAGATGGTTCAGCTATAAAATGGAGAGAATGATTCCTACTTTAGTGTTTTAAGCCTTGGAGGTAATATGATATAATAACACAAACAGTGCTAAGTTCTTGAAATGTAAAATCTCCTAATGAGTAGAAGTAGCTTTTATCATTGATATTATTATTTCACATCCTCTCTCAAATTATGTTTTATATCTCATTGATCCGTGCTTACTGTTTAAATGAAAATCTCACACTTACCATAAAATGTGTACATAATAAAACGCATTTAACATATGCTTTTCCTAATTGCTTTTTCCATAAAATAAGTGAACTCTCTTGTCATGAAATGAATCAATATCAAGTGTTTGAACTTCAGTAATGTCTTCAAAGTTCTCCAGTTGTAAAAAATGGAGTATGAAAAATGACCTAGGCTCATCCCTCCTCTGGACCAAATGCCAGTGCCTCTGACAACATCAGGCAAGCCCACCACCACGGGCAAGTGGGGGCAGTTGGGAAGCTGCCAAAAATAAGTGCCAGGGGAGTCTCCTGCTCGGCTTGAGACTCCTGTTTCTGCTAGGAAGTGCTGTGAGAGTGGGTAAAGGCACCCAGCCATAGCAAGCACCCTGGTGTGGAAAGCCCCCTGAGACTCTCTTTATCTGCCCAGAGATACCAAGGCAGGTGGGGACTGGAAAGCAGGAACCCAGGTACAGAGAGTGTCCCAATCTGAGAAGCCTCCTGGTCCCCAAGGAGCCAAGACGCTCCTCCCCAACTCTGAGACACGGGGCTGATGGGCAGAATTGACAGAAGGCACGCAGCCACAACAAATGTCTTGGTCCAGGAAGCCTCTTTGTCCCCACAAATTAGAGGTGCTCCTCGTCCACTCACAATCTTTGGAGCACTCAGTGGGTGTTGTCAGGGAACCCTACTATACCTCTTCCCTCCAACTGAGAAACACACAGAGGCCCAACCAGGTGAAGCACTTCTCATCCCCTCAGTTAGCTCCACCAGCATCATCTAAACCAAGCAGACCAAAATTACACCACACAGATTCTAAAAATTGAAGAGCCATTAGAACCACAGCCCACAGAAGTGTGCAAGAGCACATAAATAGGGTGACTGCCTGCTCCACTAAAAGATTTAAATAGGCCCAGAGTCTCCTAACATAATAAATAAAATAGTTGGGATATAACCAGAAGGAATCCATCATACCAAGAATCAAGAACATCACAAATAGGGCAAGAAAAGATGATCAAGTGATGTCAGCACCGAGATAGATCAGGCCTTGGAATTCTATGACCAGAATGTTGATGTCACTGTCATACAATGCTTCAACAGTTGCTCTTGAAACAAACAAGTAGAAAAACTCAGTGAAAAATTAGTGGTTATAATGAAGAACTAAATGACAATTATAGAACTGAAAAATACAATAACAGAAATAAAGACATTTCTGGATAGGCTCAATAGTAGAGTGGAGATGACAGAGAATAAAATCAATGAACCTGAGGACAGAACAATAGAATTCATTCAATTCATTCAAAGAGAAAACTGGAAAAAAAAAAAAAAGCATAAACAGAGCCTTAGAGACCTAGAGATAATAACAGAAGATCCAACATTCACTCAGAAGGAGAAGAGAGAGTGCAGCTGAAAGAGTAGTCCAAGAACAAATGCCTGTAAACTCCCCAAATTTAGCAATAAATAAATAAATAAAAATAAAATAAAATTCCCCACACACCTACAGATTTAAGAAGCTAAGTAAACCCCAAACAAGATAAACACGAAGACATTCAAGCCAGCACATATCATAATTAAACTTCTGAATATTAAATGTGAACCTAAAATCTTAAAAACAGTCAGAGAAAATTGAGACTTTACTTATAGGATAAGACCAGTTTGAGAGAAAGTGTACTTCTCATCTGAAACTGTGGGGATGGTAAGGAAATGACACTATATTTTTCAAGTGCTGTCAACTATAAATTTTTATGTTGGGAAAACTATCCTTCAAGAATGAAAACCTTCTCTTTTAGAGGGAAACTAAAAGAAATTGTCACTAAGAGACCACTAAAAGATATCAAGTGGAAATTCTTCAAACAAAAATGAAATGATTCAAGAAAGTATTAATATCTTAAAGCATCAGAAAGAAAAATGAGCATGGAGAGAGCCAAAGTACATGTCCATGCACTAGAATGTGCTTTTCCTTATAAAGCTTATGAATCATATTCAATGAAACATAAATTATAATACCCCCGATAATACAATTATATCTGGAAAAATTAATACTGAAAGGTTAATAGGACGATATTGAAAAGTTGGCAAGGTAAAGGGACCTAAATGAAAGTCATATTCTACAAGTGGTCAAATTGAACACCCAAAGGAAATCAAGAAAAGAGAAACGGGGGGTGGGGAAGCAGAGAAAGTAAAGAAAACAAAGAATAAAACGCAGACATAGCACTTAAAATATACTGTAAATAGTTTACACCAATCACAACACAAATTATCAGAGACAAAATATGACTCAAGTGGTAATAAATTTGCTTCACATTCATCCGTATAGGTAGCCTGAAAGTAAAAGGGTAGCAAATATTAATCAAAAGAAAGAAGGAGACGCTGGGGCCTGGGCTCATGCCTGAAATGCTGGCACGCTGGGAGGCCGAGGCAGGTGGATTGCTTGTGCTCAGGAGTTCAAGATCAGCCTGAGCTAGAGTGAAACACTGTCTCTAAAAATTGCCAGGTGTTGTGGTGGACGCTGATAGTCCCAACTACTTGGGAGGCTGAGGCAAGAGGATTACTTGAGCCCAAGAATTTGAGGTTGCTGTGAGCTATGACACCACAGCACTCTGCCGAGGGTGACAAAGTTGAGACATTGTCTCCAAAAAAATGAATTGCTATATTTATATCTAATAAAGTAGAATTTAGAGTATAGAAAATTATCTCAGAAAAAAAAGAATTTTACATAATGATAAAAGCAATAATCCACCAGGAAGACACAATAACCCTAAATATATATGCACCAAACAACAGAGCCTCAAAATACTTGAAGCAGTAACTGACAGAGCTGAGCAGGGCAGTAGACGAATCTTCAGTTACAGCTGAAGACCAGCACTCTCCTTTCAGCAATTGATGGAACGACCAGACAGATAATCAGCAAGGATTTAGATGAACTCTACAAAACCATCAAACATAGGACCTAATTGCTTCTATAGAATCTATACCACATAGCAACAGCAGAATACACATTTTTAGGACCCCTTGAGAGACATTCCAAGGTGGATCATACCCTGAGACATCAAAAAAAAAAAAAATCTCAAAAAAGTTAAAGAATTGAAACACAGTGTGTTCTTTGACTATATTAAAATCAAACTGAAAAAATGCACACAGAAGGAATATTTTGTCAAGAGCTGAGCTGTGCTCGAGAGAACTGAGCTGGCAAGTGTCAGAGTAGTCAATTAAAACGACAGGCCAAAATGAAAGTAACAGTCATGCTTTCACAACAGACTAAACAGGAGAAAGTCTTGACTCCCCCAACCCATCTTCCCTGTGGAACAGCACCTGGTAAGGGCCGGGTGGATCAGCAAAGATGGAAGGATGGTCTCTTTGTGTAGCAAGCCCCAAATAAACACAGCAGTATCTGTGTGCTAAAAATAATAAAAAGCTGATGAAGACCTAAACCGAAAAGATAATCATGTTTATGGATGGGAAAACTTAACATAGTAAGGACGTCACTTCCCCCTAAAGGATGTATAGGTTTAAAGCATTTCCCATCAGAATCTCTGCAATGTCTTTTGTAGACATAGAAAACCTTTTCCCAAAATACATATGGAAATACTCAGGCTCTTCAATAGCTAAAAGAATCTTACAAAAGAAGAATAAAATGGGAAGAATCCCACCATACTATTAATCTAGGCTCGCTATGATATATAGTTATAGTAATTGAGACAATATGGTATTGGCTGAGAAACCAGCTCAAAATAGAGAAACTAGAAGTAGACTCACGTATGCTCAACTGATTATTGACAAGGGTGCAAAAACAATGCAGTGTAGAAAGAATAGCCTTTCACCAAATGATGCTAGAGCAATTTAACATCCGCCGGGGAAAAAAAATATCAACCTCAGCCTAAACCTCATACCTTATAGAAAACTTAACTCATAATAGACAGTAGATTGAAACGTAAAGCACAAAATTTTAGAGAAAAAGATAACAGAAATCTTCAGAACTTATTGGTAAGCAAAGTTTTTAGACTAAATGCCAAAATAATGATTTGTAAAAGAAAAAAAATGATACATTTCACCTTATCTAAATTAAAAATCTTTGCTCTATTAATGCTTTTGTGAAGAAAATGAAAAGAGAAGCTATAGACTGGAAGAAAATATTTATAAACCACAAATCTAGCAATGGACTACTAGCTAGAATATATTAAGAACTCGTAAAACTCCAAAAATACAAATGATTCAATTAGAATATGGGTAAAAGACATGAACAGATAGTCCACCAAAGAGGGTAAACACATGAAAAGATGTTCAACATCATTAGCTATTGGAGAAAGCTAAGCATTCTTGAAGTTCTTTGTTAAAGGACTTTTTTTTTTTTAAGTCTGTTGCCCGGGCTAGAGTACAGTGGCCTCAGCCTAGCTCATAGCAAGCTTCAACTCCTAGGCTCAAGTTATCCTCCTGAATAGTTGGGATTACAGGCACCTGCCACAATGTGCAGCTAATTTTTCTGTTTTTAGGAGAGATGGGGGTTTCATTCCTGCTTAGTCTGCTCTTGAACTCCTGAGATCAAGTGATCGTCCCTCCTCGGCCTCCCAGAGTGCTAGGATCACAGGTGTGAGCCTCCATGCCCCACCCTGTGTTAAAGAACTTGCTGTTATTTATTAAGTTCTAGCTCTTCTCACTTTGTCTGTTTAGTAATGTTTGTAAAAATATAGTATATGGGGCGGCGCCTGTGGCTCAGCGGGTAGGGCGGCGGCCCCACATGCCGAGGGTGGTGGGTTCAAACCCGGCCCCGGCCAAACTGCAACAAAAAAATAGCCGGGCGTTGTGGCGGGCGCCTGTAATCCCAGCTACTTGGGAGGCTGAGGCAAGAGAATCACCTAAGCCTAGGAGTTGGAGGTTGCTGTGAGCTGTGTGACGCCACGGCACTCTACCAAGGGTGATAAAGTGAGACTCTGTCTCTACAAAAAAAAAAAAAAAAAAAAAAATATAGTATATGAAGATAATCTCTCGGTAAGTTATATTTATAATTTTACAAAGTTTTGTATACTGTTCCTCTGAATAGTTGATTAAAAGATAAAAAAAACTAAAAGAGATTATTAGATAAAATTGAGGGTGTGTGTATTTCTTTCCTGATGTTTTTATTGATCTTAGGCACTTTGCAGAATATTTGTACTTTTGTTCTCAGTCGCTCCAGCGTCTAATAAATGGCAAATATAATTTGTGTTTAGTAAGATGACTAACCACTGAATACCTAGTGTTGGAAAATCAATTGAAATGGAATGGCTTCAAAGAGCTGAGAAATATTAAATCCATGCTATGAATCAGTGCAATTTAACACCTCTTCCTGTGGACTGATGTTTTATGGCTCCATTTAAGGAATATTCTTTTTTTTTTTGAGACAGAGTCTCACTTTGTCACCTTCAGAGTGCTCTAGCGTCATAGCTCACAGCAACCTCAAACTCTTGGGCTCAAGCTATTCTCTTGCCTCAGCCCCACAAGTAGTTGGGAACATAGGCACCTGCCACATCGCCTGGCTATTTTTAGAGAAGAGGTCTCACTCTGGCTCAGGCTGGTCTCCAACCTGTGACCTCAGGCAGTCCACCTGCTTGGCCTGCCAGAGTGCTAGGATTATAGGCATGAGCCATTGCGCCCAGCCTTTAAGGAATATTCTTCATATATTTGGAATGAGTAATTATTTATCATTTTATGTGTTAAGAATGTTGAATAGTCGAGTAACACTAATCCACACCAAATCACCTCCTTGGACCAGGTAATTCTCAGATGTGTATGGGTGGGAAAAGGGGTTGTTCTGTGAATTATAGGCTGTTTATCAATATCCCTGGCCCCTGCCTACTAGATACTACCCCCCACACCAAGTATGACAATCAAAATTGCTTCTCCCTAAGAGAAGGCAAAATTGCTCCTACTTGAGACTAGAGTGATCTTCCCTGGTTAACATGCTTTCCCTCACACCTTCCTTGGTTTTCTGCTGTTCTCTGAACCAGCCACGGCCCTTCTTGCCACGCCGCCATGGGGTTTTCCTAGGGACAGCCTCACTACCCCCAAATGCGGGAGGGCCACCTGTCACTCCCAGCTGCCCCATTACAATACCTTGTTTCCTAGCTGGAGTTTCACATGAAATTTGTGACTCAGTGATTAATGTCTCCATCATTCCCTGGCCTGACTGAAATTGGTTTGATTCAAAATTTTGGTGCTTACTATTTATTGCCCAGGAGCTCAAGTATAAAAATTAAGTCTCTCAGGGAGACCAGACCAATTATGTGATGACCCAGGTGTACTTGGGAGTTGCCAGCCCAGTCTTTAGTAAATAGGACATTGGGCCTTTCTCCGAAATGAATCTTAAAAGTCATCATGGGCGGTGCCTGTGGTTCAAAGGAGTAAGGCGCCGGCCCCATATACTGGAGGTGGCGGGTTCAAACCCAACCCTGGCCAAAAAAAAAAAAAAAAAACTGCAAAAGAAAAGTGGTTTAAAAATCATCACAGCCAAAAAATGTTCTATGACTTATTCTAATTCATACTAATTAATTACATGTACTCTTGGAATTCACATCCACTCTCTTCATGTGTTAATTTCCACATGACATTCTCTAGCTGTGACCACAATTTTCCATTTTCCCAGGATTCGGTGCTGGGTCTAGCTCAGCACTGAGCAAACTCAGCAAGGTCAGGCTAAGCCAAAATTAAGAGGAAACTGCAGAGTGATGGATTTTTAAAAAATCAATGCCCAGCTACACAAAAAAATGAACAGAATCTCCTTAGGGGAGTCAAGAACGGGGTATGCTATTATAAAAGCGGCTTAAAGTAAAGACAATTCTCAAAAGAAAATATGGCAGGCTTTACTTACTATTTTATTTACTGTGTTTTATTTACTCTTAATGTTTAATTCTGTATACACTTGAGCACCTTTATTTTCGAGCCTAAGCCCATAAAGATATCATGGGGGAAACCTGGAGCACGAAATCCTTATGTCATTAAGTTTTTATGACCCTGCAGGTGTGGGCAGGAACCCAGGAGGTTGAGAAGGCCCTGCTGGCCACAGGCTGTGAGAATGTGGCCCCTGCTACCATCATCACCCCTGGAAACACGTTCACTGCTGTCTTCCAGTCTCAGGAGAGACCAGCCCAGGGCTTCTCTGCATCCTTTGTAAGCCGTAAGTAGCCCTAAGAATCAAACACGGAGGTCCTTAAGAGAAGACTGCAGACAGCCAGGGTTGGCTGGAACAGAGATCTGAGGGTCAGTGAGTCACCAAATCCCAAGAGGACACCCTTCCTTCAAAAATCAGTGAGAACGGGACTGAATTCAGCTTTAGGTCAGTTGAGAAATTATGTAAAAGCCATGAGCGTCATTAGCCCACATCTAGAAAATAACCCTGGAATCCAGAGTGGGGCAGGTGTGCCCAGCCCCGCATGTGGCCAGTTCATTAGTGAAACCCAAGGTGCACCTTGACCTCCTGCATCCGAGCCCCTTAGGTAAGGGGGGGCTTGGAAACCATGCACACTCCTGGGCTTCCCCCCAGACCCTGATGCTTTCAGAATTTCCATGGGTGGAGTCTGGCATGTTTTAGCTTTCTTCCAGAAGGGTCCCATGCTTAGTAAACTTTGGGAGAAAGTTTGGGAAACTTTCTTCTGGATTTTCCCTCCCCAACTTGGTAGCGGATCCACAGCTCTGATTGCTAAACACAGCCAGGATCGTGGGAAATGCAGATAGTGGGAAATGGCCCGTGCCTGTCGGCTCAGTTAAATCAGGGAGTGGCTGCTAACTGCTGACCCCTGTTCAAGAAGTTTAGGACTTAGAGCAGCGGTTCCCAACCTGTGGGTCATGACCCACAGGAACTATATTAAAGGGCTGCAGCATTAGGGAAGTTGAGAACCACTGACTTAGAGGAAATGATGCAGTGAACAGGTATTTTAGACCTGAATAAAAGAATGAGGTGGTGGGAAGGAAGTATTGAAAGACAGCCCCAGACATTGTCTTAAATCTTCAGACCGTTTGTTGAGTGTGTGTGGGGGGAGGGGAGGCATGCACCTGTGTGACTAGCATCAATTTAAAAGGATACAGATATTTTCATACTTTGATAGATCAGGGAGTGATGTGGCTATATGTAACTAGTTAGTAGCTATGTGAAAACATGTTATTTTAGTGGTAAAAAGAGATTGCTCTTTATTTCTGACACCAGGGATTCTTGGGAGAATGTGATAAGAGTGGGTATTAGTAAATTCAACTATTTTATGAAAAGCAACCATTCTTCCCACTTCCTACTCTCTTTGGAAGTGCTCTAAACTTTCTCTTTGTTCTTCTTAAATAAAAGCTCTCTGTTACCCTACCAAAAAAAAAAAAATGCAACCATTGTTCTTACGGCCAGATAACAATGGCAATGAAAATAGCGTAAGTTGCTCATAATAAGACGTTTTAAAAACATTAAGTGTATAAAGTACTAACCAGCTGCTAACAGTGTTCACCAGTTTTATTTCTTTAGCTACATGAAACTATGTATTCAATCTTTGTTAATGTATCATTTGATAACACCTTAACATTAACGTCTTTGCAGTGTATTGATAGTAAAATTTCTACTTACTTAGACTGGAAAACTGTAGCATTTTCTAAAAAAAAATATAATGATATTTTTCATGTATACTTATTTTTAAAGCAGGTTTTTATTATCTCAGTTATTGCTTTTTTCATTTTAGAGTAGCCCAGGGAACTATGTCTCCAGAGAATTTATAAAATTGTGTCTTTCCTTCACTGATAAAATAGATACTATATGTGAGGAAGAATATGCTCTGATGATACACGTTTGTTCCCATGTAGGATGCGGACGAAACTTCACTGGCTTGACAGGTTACATCTATTCTCCCAACTACCCAAAGCAGTATCAGAACAACCTGAATTGTACATATGTCATAGCAGCTGATCCACAGTCCGTGGTCATCTTGACTTTCTTGTCTTTCCATTTAGAAGGTAAGTTTATTCTTTTATTTTTTAAAAAAAGTATTTTTAGTTGAAAAATAAAAATCATACATTTATGGCACACATCATGTTTTGACAGAGGGTACGCATTGTGCAATGGCGAAAGCCGGTTAATTAACATGCCCGCTAACTCACGTACTTCAGTTTTTTGTGGTGAGAACATGAAAAGTGTACTCTCTCAGCAGTTTTCCAGTGTTCGAGAACTATTCACATATTTCAGGTAGTCTTTATTAGCTATAGTCATCATGTTGTAAATAGATCCTTTAAACATAGTTTTCTTAAAACAAAATTTTGTATCCTTTGACCAACATCTTCCAAATCCCCCGCCCCCCATGCCCTACCAGCCCCTGCTTCTTTGACTTCCCAGTTTAGGTTCCATTTGTGAGTATTAGTGCAACATTGGTCTTTTTTGACCAATGTGAAGTGTAGCCTACTTCACTAGCAGAATGTCCTCCAAGTTCACCCAGGTTAGCACAGATGACATTTCTTTCTTTACTGAATAGCATTCCATTGTGTATATAGATCACATTTTCTTTATCCATCTGTCCACTGATGGACATTTAGGTTAATTTCCCGTATTGATTGTTAGGAATCGTTCTGCAATGAACAGGGGAGGGCAGACATCTGTTTGACAGACTGATTTCATTTCCTTTAGATAAATACCCATAAGTTGGATTTCTGGCTCACACGGCCGTTCTATTTTTTATTGTTTTGGGGGCCCTCCATACGTTTTTCCATAATGGCTGTACTAATTTGCCTTCCCACCAGCAGTGTACAAGAGTTCCTTTTTCTCCACATCCTGGACAATACTTGTTCTCTCTTGTCTTTTTGATCCTAACCATGGAAAATAAGCTTATTCTTAAATACATTATGATTTATTCTTCAGAAATAAATGAGGGGTGAGTAGAGGCACAGGTAGTCTAAAAAAATCACCATTTGAAGAAAATAAAAATATGTTGCAGAGTATATTTAATATAAACATGATTAAAATTTCATCCAACGTTTTAAAAGCACAAGTACCATTCTGTATATTCCATTCAGAAGTGAAAAAATAGTGCAAGAACATTAAGAACACAAGTATCACATACATTGCTTAAAGAAAACAGGCCTGTAGGTCATAATGGGCAGCATAAAAAATAAAGAAAAGAGGCTCAGCACCCGTAGCACAGTGGTTACAGCGCCAGCCACATACACCAAAGGTGGCAGGTTTGATCCCCGCCGGGCCAGCTAAACAACAATGACAACTGCAGCAAGAAAATAGCTGGGCATAGTGGCAGGCACCTGTAGTCCCAGCTACTTGGGAAGCTGAGGCAAGAGAATCTCTTAAGCCCAAGAGTTTGAGGTTGCTGTGAGCTGGGATGCCACAACCCTCTACCAAGGGTGACATAGTGAAACTCTGTCTCAAAAAAAAAGAAAAGAAAAGAAAGAAAGCCAAAATGTGTTCATTTTAATATAGCTTTAAATTCATTCATTTGCATTTATACTCTACACACACACACACACACGTGCACATGCACGCCCACGCTCTTGCACATACCATTTCCAGTGGGAAAAAAGTGTCCTGTTGAATTGACATAGGTGCTCAATAAATATTGGATGACTGAATTAATAGAATTAACACCTGTGCTCTGCTTTACAAAATTAACACAGGGCATCCTGTCACCTCCTTTCTTTTTGTCATCTTCATTCTTCCCTGTCCTGATCCTCAGTGCTGGAATTCCTGACCACAGCGCCCTCGTGCTTCCTCCCTGACTCTCAGGAACGGGCTGTTGGCAGGGAGGACAGCAGAGTTGCTGCCTTGGGCTGGTCTCTGACAATAGACACGACTGACGTTTAAAGAGGTGCTGTGACACTGCAGAAAGGGAAGCCTTCCAAGGAGCCGGGTATTTTCAACCACCTGTGGTCATATTCATATTATTTTTATGAATTAACTTTTTATTTTTCAAGCACAATCTGCACACTTGGCAAGCTACCTCTGCATCTTCAAAACATCTTTCTCTTTGGGAGTGAGAAGCTACACCCCTTGGCAAAGTGTTCTCCAGTAGTCAACATCTGGGAAATATGTGGTTTATAAAAATAAAAATGACACAGAAGTGCTTATAAATTGATAATTATACGAAGCCTGTCTTACTTTATCCTTTTTCTATGACCTCACCTCATTTTCCTACAGCTCTGCAGTTGTCTTTTTTCACGCATGTGTTTGCTAAAAAATGCCAAATGTAAATCTAAGTGTGTCACCGTATCAGTGGTGTATGAAGTCAAATATAATCTTTTCCACATTTGTTAGCACAAAATCCCAGCAACATAAAATGATTTCCATGATCTGTGAAGAAGTTGGGGAGGAGGGTAAAATACTTCATAGAAGATGATCCAATTTTCTTTTTAAAATGTACGTTTGACAAAAAACGACAAGGCTATAAAACAGTACTTCAAGAGTTGTTATCACAGTGGGATAGATTTATAGGAGACATTTATTTTCTTCTTTATGCGTTTTGTATTATTTTTACGATCGGGGATCATTTTTTAATCATGGGAAAACAGGTGGCTTGGACTGTGCACTTGTGCTCCTTAGTTAAATAAACCTGAGACTGTCACATGCCAATATCATTAGAAGAGGAGACACTGGTAAATATAAAATATATGTTAACAAAAATATATAAATAAAGCCACAAAAAGTACTACTGGTACCAGTGGGATATGTGTTCTGACGAGGGACTGCATGTCAGTCTCAAAAGCGGCTCCCTGAGCTCAGCTGACTGGGTCGAATAAAAGGGCGAGTGGACTCTGGGCCTCTATGTGTGTGTGGCAGGGACAGCACAGCATTAAGGCAGCTCTTAATGCCAGGTCGGCCAACTAACCACATGACTTTGTGCAACTCACTTCATTCTTTCTTCCCAGTAATCACTTTGCTTTATATATATAGCACTTTGTTACACCACACGCACATTCACATACTACACATATATAATACATATATGTATTCTGGGAGGAGACAGGGTCTTGCTCTCTGGCCCAGGCTAGAGTGCAGTGGCATCATTATAGCTCACCGCAGCTTCAAACTCCTGAGCTCAAATTATCTTTCTGCCTCAGCCTTCCCAGTAGCCAAGACAACAGGTCACACAACAGTGCTCAGTTAATTTTCTATTTTTTTTAGAAATGGGGGTCTATATTGCTCAGGCTGGTCTCGAACTCCTGACCTCAAGCACTCCTCTGCTCAGCCTCCCAAATTGAGCTACCGGGCCTGGCCATCTATTATACAGATATATACATAAAATGGTACTATAGTTAGAAGAGTCAGATAACGCCAGGTTAAGTGATTTCTCCTTCTGCTAATGGATTTGCTAATTTTCAGCTAGCTGAAGACTGATTTTTTCCCTAAGATGATATCCTGATAATGCCTGTGACATTTCCAGTGTTATAAGTACTCAGCATTTTCAGAATGCAAAGTGAGTAATTTCTGGCTATAGATTCATTAGCGAGTCATTTCTGGCCTAATGATGGTTCCCCTAAAGGGCAACATAAATTACATTAATTTTATAATTAGATTCTTATCGTCAATCATATCAATGTTGATGTTTACTGGATACATCACCAAATTAGAGATTCTCTAGCCTCAGTAGAAATAATCTTTCCTTGTCCCTTCTAAAGTGAGCCTGAGGAACACACGTGCAGTACATTGTGACAAAACAGAATCACTCTAGAGCAAGGTCATAGCTTTACTGAAGGATCCTGGGCCTTTATAGCTGCTATTGGTGATAGGAAGTGCTTTGAAGAGACTGCTCAGATGGCCAAGCATTTCTGAGCCCAGCCTACCAGCAGAGCTTCAGGTGACTTAGGTCAAAAAGATGAGCTAACTCAGGCTGCACCATACTCTGGGGAGACACCCTTGTCCCTCCATCTTGTCTATTAAACACTGGCAACTGGTTAGGGAAGGTTTTAATTTTAATATTCTGGCAAATCACAGATTATTAACCCACTTCCCATTCAGATTATGAACACTCGGTGTTCCACTTACCACAAAGGAAATTGCTCCAAAAGTATGTTGTCTTATGTTGGTCTAAATGTCTTTTTCCCATTATTTTTGCATTTCCAATACTAGACGTTCCATGAACTACAGACTAATGTTTGTATTTGTTTTGGAATCAGGTATTAGTAAATACATACTTATTTCACTTTTCTAAGATAGTGAACAGTCAAAAAAAAGTATGTTCTTTTTCTTCTCCTTATTCAAATGGCCAAATAGGTGCCCCCAATCTACTAAAACAATTTTTTTTTTTTAAATCACAGGCCCAGTTTTCTATTCCATAGGTACAGCATTTAGCTGATTAGGTAGCCCAAGGCAGGTCCATGCCTCCTATACTTTGATTTTTCTGTCATTAAAACTGAATAATCACACTGATTCTATTCACCTTGGTGAAGGGTTTGGACTCTTAATTAAAAAATCCTACATCTAGATAAATTGTAAACTCACTTCTCAGATGCAGATGGTGGAACCGTACTGAGCCTGTGGAGAGCTCCAAGGGGCAGGTACCTTTGCTCACTGTCCCTGAATGTC
The DNA here is from genome assembly GCF_027406575.1 of Nycticebus coucang. Taxonomy (NCBI): domain Eukaryota; kingdom Metazoa; phylum Chordata; class Mammalia; order Primates; family Lorisidae; genus Nycticebus; species Nycticebus coucang. Next base: position 56,456,447 of record NC_069799.1, read on the forward strand.
TCAGGCCCCAGAAGGGTGGGGCTAGATTTCCAGCGCTATTGGGTGGGAGATCGTACCTGGCATTTGCCTGAATTATCTTTGATTAACTCAGATGTTCTAATTTACAGGCTATCCCTAATGGATGCTAAAAGGAAGAAGTAAAGAAAATTTAGCTTTAGATTTTCCTTTTTGCCCTTTTTTCTCATCAAAATTATAATAATTGAATTTTGTTGGTTGCTTTATTTCATACTGCTCCCCATCTAATTAATTATTATTATTGTTTGAGATAAAGTCTCACTCTGTCGCCCTGGGTAGAGTGCTATAGTGCCACCGTAGCTCACAGCAACCCCAAACTCTTGGGCTCAAGAGATGCCCCTGCCTCAGTCTCCTGGGCACTTGGGACTACAGGTGCCCACCATAACTCTTGGCTGGTTTTTCTATTTTTAGTAGAGACGGGATGTCACTCTTGCTCAGACTGATCTCAGACTCCTGAGCTCAAGCAGTTCTCCTTCCTTGGCCTCCTGGAGTGCTGGGATTACAGGCGTCTGCCACCACACCCGGCCCTATTTAATTTAAAAACTTTTTTAAAAGGGGGCATTACTCAACACTTAACCATTTCTTTTCTTTGCTTTCTCAATTATTTCTATTCAGAATGATATCACATTGCATATTACTTTGAAAAAAATGGGGCAATGGTTCTTTTGAAATATCTCCTATTGATATTTTTTTCAAATTGTCAGGGCACTAGAGTGGACAGTTTGGTTTCTCTGAGACCTCTGGCTTGCCTGTGTTACACTTGAACTTGCTTTGTTATAAGGGCTTTAGCTTTCATGGAATTTAGTTCTAAACTAGCACATGCTTCTCCCTCCATAGAATCTTGCCTCCTCTGAGGAGCCTAGTCTCCTAGCCACTCAGAGTGCAGAGGTAGGTGACATCTAGGTCATTGCTGCCTCTCCCTAGAGCCCGTTTCTTCTTTTCTGAAAAGACTCAATTTATTTACACTAATGAAATATCCCAACCAAAGGATTTCCCGTCATCTCTAGTTCTCTTTGACATTTCTTCCTCTATGACTCTAAAAACAAAATTGCAGTATGAATCTAAATCCCACGAGTTTATTTTATTCACTGAATTACTAATCCTTAGTTAATTTTCAATTTTCTCCAAGTTCTTGGAATCGTGACAGGATTCAGAATTAGATGGTACACTGTCATAAAGCCCAGAAAGATTTCACAAAAATTAAATCTCACTGCCTTCCAGAGAGTCTTAACCATTTGAAACAATAAACATGTCCTCAAATTTTTCGGATGGATGGATTTTTCAGGTTTTTCAGTCATGAAACAAATCGTGGAGAATCCTTGAATGGCTCTACGATTGCAGCAATAAATACACATGAAATCACTTATTGAAGACAGAATTGAGAATGACTCTGGCTTCTTGTTCCAGCACAGGGACTCCAGTCCATGCAGAAAGTATGGTCCAATTTCTAGGTGCTTCACTTCCTGACAAGTTCTCGTATGTCTGCTGGAAAGCTGCTGTCTCTTAGCATTAACTCAACTTGATATCCGTCTTGCTCTTTGACAAACTTTCCCAAACTTGGACTAAGTTCTTTTTCTTCCTAGAAGACAGTTACCCCTCATGGCATATAACTGTATTCTACTTGAAAGTTTTGTGTGTATTTCCATTGTATATGTAATTGCTTCCTCCTATAATTATGAAAGAGTGTGAAATATAATTACTTTCCGATGCCTGTGGTCTTTGTCACTGGTGTCTTCACATTGAAGAATCAGGCTGATATCTTTGATCTAATGCAATGACGTGATGTATGGAGCTTGGGAAAAAAGATACACATTTATGAATTACTTGATGACTAAGGATCATATTATTCTCTCATTTTCTTGAAAATTCTTTTGTTCATACTAATTCCTGATATGTTCTGAGACTTTAGGTTCATTATGATCTCGTTTTCTTGCAAATTATTTTGCTCAAGCTAATTCCTGATATGTTCTGAGACTTTACCAACTTTATTATGCAGATATTTGATTTCTTATGGACAATATTTGGAAATGAGTACTAAAAAAGATACAAGAATCTTTCAGTCCATGAAGCAACTTGCCAAATGTAATTTTTACATTTTACTAAATCAGGCTTTGAGAACGAGCAGTTTGTCTTGAATCTTGAATAAGGGTTAGTTATTTGATATTCTATTTTCCATCTACACAATAATTAAAATCCTCTCAATTTCTGCATCTCTCAACCTAACTTCCTGATTTAATATAGGCCTTTTAAAAACAGTGAGTTTTGATTGTACCTCAATATACCACTGCTATTTCATGAATTACCTTTCTGTAATCCAACCCGTTCCTTTAATTAATGATTTGGAAGCATAACCAAGTAGAAGACACATTTCACCTTATGTTTCATGTCTTTCCAGAATTTTCTAAGGCAACTACCACTATGATAATCAATTCTATATCGTTAGGGCAAGTACTTAAAAACTAACTCTTTAATACTTCAAGGACACTTGTGTAGTAGCCCCTTTGATGAAATGTTGGTTCCGAATTTTAATCCAGCAATAGCAACCTTTCCCATCTTTCTGTGATTTTGGTTTTACCATATTACATATAATGGCTAAAGATATTTTATAATTAATGCATAATAATTTTTATTCTCAAACTCATGTACTTTGAAGTTTTTAAGTTCTGTTGGAGCTTCTGACTTAAACACAAATTCTGAGGTTATAATTAAAGTACATAATTTGGCAGTATTCAAACCATGAATCTGAGTTTAATCCCTTTGTTCTATTTTTCCAACATCACATTGCTTCTAATTACATGATAAGGTCATCGAAGTTAAGTCTTTCACACTTTTAACTTGTAGATTTATGCCCAATTAGAAACATTCCTATTCCAGGCCTTTTGAAATAAGAGAATTCTTTGATGTTAATTTAATAAATATGTTTCAAATTGAGACAAGATTTCTTCAGGCCAGATGGAAACTGAGCTAAGGAGCCAAATATGTTTCTAAAATGACCTAAGATTTAAAATGAACTGCACAGATATTTTCTATTTTTTTTTTATTAAATCATAGCTATGAACATTAATGCAATCATGGGGTACAATGTGCTGGTTTTATATACAATGAAATATTTTCATCACACTGGTTAACATAGCCTTCAAGGCATTTTCTTAGTTATTGTGTTAAGACATTTATATTCTATCCCTAGTAAATTGCACATGTACCCTTGTAAGATGCACTGTAAGTGCATAGATAGTTTCTGATAAGAGTGTCAATTTTCTCAAGATAATATAGCCTTAAAGAAGAGTGGGGAGCTCTTTAATGCACAGACATGTAAAAAAAAATGTATTCATCAAGATTCTTTGAGTTAAGTGGTAGATTATCTTCAAGTTAGTTTATATGTAAAGTAGAAGTTATAAGAAAAATAGTGGGTTATATCATCAAAGAAAGGGCTTCAAGAGAAATCAGGGGCAGAAATCTTCAGCATGCTCTTTCTTCCCTCCCCCCTTTGCTGATTTTTACATGACAGCTGGCTTTGTTCTTGTGTCAGGAGCATGACTGCTGACATTTTCCAACTGTGACACCTTTGGCTCCTCCCACTGACTCAGTCACAGTTGGAGCTCATCTGATTGGCCTGGCTTGGGTCTGATATCATGCAATGGAGTATTCAATCAATCTGGAAAGATGGTGGGGCTGCATAAACAATCACCACAAAAATGACTATAATTATGACAGCTACCGTGTTGATTAGGAATTTCTACAGCACAATTAACAGGAAACTTATTCAACCATGTTTAAACAAACAGGTCAATGTAGTACCTTTTACTTCTGGAAGGTCTCAAAGGTAGGGGTGTGCCTAGATCTTTTCATCTAGATTTTTAATTAGGGTATCAAGTATTCCACTGCTTCTATTCTTTTTTTTTTCCTATCTCTTCCTCCCTTATGGGATTCAGATTACATGTATATTAGGCCACTTACAGTTATCTCATCTCTCACTGATATTCTGCTCATTTTTGCATTTTCTCTTCTCTTTGCATTTCACAACTCCTTTAACTGTGACCTAAAGTTTACTATTTTAATTCTTCAGTAATGTCTAACCTACTGTTAATTTCTTTATTATTATTTTTTTTTTATTGTTTGGGATTGATTGAGGGTACAAAGACTTAGGTTACACTGGTTACATTTGTTAGGTAAACTCCCTCTTGTAATTGTGTCCCGCCCCAAGAGGTGTGCCGTGCACCGTGACCCCCATGCCCTCCCTTCTCCCCTCTCGCCACTCGGCCTTCTCCTGCCCCACCTTCTATTAGCTCATCTACTGCCTTCATATTAGAATTGAGTACGTTGGATTCTTGCTTTTCATTCCAGTGATACTTTACTAAGAAGAATGTGTTCCAACTCGATCCAGGTTAATACAAAAGCGGTAAAGTTTCCATCTTTTTTAGTGGCTGAATAGTATTCCATGTGGTATACACATACCACAGCTATTAATCCATCCCTGGGTTGGTGGGCACTTAGGTTGTTTCCACATTCTGATGATTATAAACTGCAATAAATACTCTAATGCAAATATTCTTGTGATAAAAGAATTTTTTTTTTCTTCTGGATAGATGCCCAGTAATAAGATTTCAGGATCAAATGGGAGGTCTAATTTGAGTGCTTTGAGGATTCTCCATACTTCTTTCCAAAAAGGTTTATTAGTTTGCAGTCCCACCAGCAGTGTAAAAATGTTCTCTCCATGTTCATGCCAGCATCTCCAGCTTTGGGACTTTGTGATGTGGGCTATTCTCACTGGAATTAGCTGATATCTCAGGGTGGTTTTGATTTGCATTTCTCTGGAGATCAGGGATGATTAGGAATTTTTTTAATGTTTGTTAGCCATTTATCTGTCTTCATCAGAGATATGTCTGTTCATATCTCTTGCTCAGAGGTAGATGGGATTGTTTACTACTTTTTTATTGATTATTTTGAGTTCTCTGTAGATTCTAGTTATCAACCCTTTGTCAGATTGATACCCTGAAAATATCTTTTTCAATTCTGAAAATTGTCTTTTTGATTTACTTGTGTTTCTGTTCTTATCTGTGCTACTCCAAGGTGAGCCTCACCGCAAGGCCGTTCCTCTTACTGCTGTAGGGTAGCTGCCTTTGTGTGTTTGGGTGAGCTAGGTTGTTAGACATTTGAATTAGCATCTACATGAAATAAAAATGTTTTGCTGTTGCATCCAAATGAGAATGGAGGAAATACTCCACATCACTAATCATCAGAGCAATGCAAATTAAATATCATGTGAGGTATCATGTCACACACCCCAGAGTGGCTAAAATTAAAAAGACTGACAATACCAAATGCTGACAAGCATGCAGAGCAGCTGGGAGTCTCGTGCATTCCTGGCGAGACTGTACACTGATGGAACCACTTTGAAGAACCGATTGACGGTTTCTTATAGAATTAGATCCATACCTAATATTTGAACTAGTAAATCCCACACCTAATTATATAGCCAAAAGAATCAAACACATATGTCCACACAAAAATTGTACACATGCTCATAGCAGCATTATCCATAATAGCCAAAGGCAGTGACAAACCAAGTGTTCACAACTGATGAATGGGATGAACCAGGGTGGTAAGGTACATCCACAGCATGGACCACTGTTCAGCCGGGAAGAGGAGACAAATATCTGCTAAACATACACTAACCTCCAAGACATTACGGTAAGTGAAAGATGCCAGTCACTACTATATTGTATAATACTTAAGTGAGATGTCTAAAATAGACAAATATATTATAGACAAATAGACTACTATATTGTATAATACTTAAGTGAAATGTCTAAAATAGACAAATCCATAAATCCAACAATAGATTAATTGTTGCCTAGGACTGGGGGTGCCAGAAAGAAGAAGTGGGAGATTGAGAGTCCGTCTTTATGGTACAGAGTTCCCCTGTGGGATGATGACAGTTAGAAAAGGGAGGAATGTCAAATACCTAAAATGCTGTGGGACTGTCCAAAGGGTTATTTGATAAATGTGGGAAAGAATCTTACCTTAGTACCAGTAATTCAGCTTATAAAAACTTATTTTAGGGCTGAGCGCGTGCTCACACCTGTAATCCCAGCACTCTGGGAAGCTGAGGCGGGTGGATCACTTGAGCTCAGGAGTTTGAGACCAGCCTGAGCAAGAGTAAGATCCCATCTCTACTAAAAATAGAAAAACTAGCTGGGCATCGAGATGGGTGCCTATATTGCTTGAGCCCAAGGGTTTGAGATTGCTTGAGTTACAATGACGTCACTGCACTCAACCCAGGGCAACAGAGTGAGACTCTGTCTCAAATAAACAAATAAAAACTTACTTTAATAGTGAAAACTTCCTCATTATGTATAGAAATGTTTATTTCAAAAATGTTTTTAGTCACCAAAAAAATGTGGAGAACATAGGATTATCAAGCAATAGGGGATTGACTGAACATAGGACGGTATATCTGTAAATTGGAATTTGATCGCATAAAAATGCATAATGTGGGCGGCGCCTGTGGCTCAACGGAGTAAGGCACCAGTCCCATATGCCAGAGGTGGCGGGTTCAAACCCAGCCCCGGCCAAACTGCAACAACAAAATAAATAAATAAATAAATGAATAAAGATCAGCCTGAGCAAAAGTGAGGCCCTGTCTCTACAAAAATGGAAAAACCGAGGCAATAGTATCGCTTGAGCCCAAGAGTTGGAGGTTGCTGGGAGCTATGATGCCATAGCACTCTACCCAGGGCAACGCAGCTGGAGACTCTATCTCCAAAAAAAAAAAAAAAAAATGCATAATGTGTATTATTTTATACAGATAAAAATTCGGTTGTAAAAGGTTGTCCTCAATACAATCCCAATTAACGTTTTGACAGTATAGAGTCACCTATAAAAAAATGACTGGATACCTTGTGAAAGTCTTTTTGGTTTCTTGTTTATATTTTTCTTCAGGGATGGAGAGGCGAGAGTATATATTTGCTTTATAATTAGAAATTAAAACAGGAATATGTCTTTTTACAATCACTAAACTCTTAAGCTAATATCCTTTGAGTAAACATTTAATATGGTTGATCAGTAGACAGTAAGGAATAGCTAATAATGTCTCCATGCTAGGACTCCCTTTTTTCTTTTCTTTTTTAAATTTATTCTTTTGCTTTAAAATATTAAGGGTTTGCAAATGTTTTTGTTACATGGCTAGCTTTTACAATGCCTGAGTCAGGGCCACAAGCGGCCTGACACTCCCTGAACAGTGTTCAGGTACCTGATAGGCAGGTGTCACCCCTCCCCGCCTGCCTTTTCCCCTTCCTGATTCCGGCCATGTTTAATTCTTCCTGTTGCCATGTTTGTGCCCATCAGTGAGTTCAAATGATTAGAGAGTACCTTAGTGTTCGTTTTTCCATTCTTGAGGTACTTCACTTAAGATAATGGTCTCCAGTTCCATCCAAATTGTTGCAAAGGGCATTCATTTGTTCCTTTTAATGGAGGAGACCCTTATCTAAACATAAGCGTGGAGCAAATTTTCTCAGTAGCGGGGTTATTGAGATTTTGAGCCAGGCAGTATTTTGTATGGGAGGGCCAGGATGTAGGAGCTGCCCTGCACTCTGCAGTGTATCTAGAAGCTTCCCTGGCCTCAACTCAGCTCCCCACTCCCAACAGCAAAAGCAACAAACATCTTCAGATACTACAGAATGTCCCCTGAGAAGGAAAATGCTCTCCAGTTTACCATCACTGAATTGAAGCAAGAAAGTTCTGAATTATTTCAAAGTGGAATGTGTCTGCTGTAAAGTTTTACCTGTTTGCTCACACCTGCCCTCGTTTCATAATAGGGCAAACATCTCTTCATCAGGAAACAAATATCTGTTGATTCTCACTTTGATTTTCGTTAACAGTGGCCGGAATTGTTGTTGCGTTTTTGTGTGTATGCTTAAGCATTAATCATCGGTGTTGTTTCTGATTGTAATGCTGGTTGTTCTGCGCTTTGCACAGCTCGTTCGGCCGTGACAGGAAGCTGTGCCAATGACGGCGTGCACATTATCAGGGGTTCCAGCTTGGCGTCCACCCCGTTCGCGACCGTGTGTGGTGCTGAGAGGCTGGCTCCTATCACCGTGACTGGGCCAGTGCTACTTAACTTCTACTCCAACGCACAAATCACAGACTACGGGTTCAAGTTTTCCTATAGGATAACCTGTGAGTAGACGCAGTGATGGAGTTTGGCATTTTCTTTCTTTCTTGAGTAATTTACACAAAGTGTTCATACCTCACCAACTTGAAGATTCAGAGACTTTAAGGGAAAAAAAATTGTCAATTAGGTGCATGATACAAAAACACTTGGGCATTTTTCCCTAAAAACCAAAAAGGGAACTTTTGGCTAGAACCACTCAGAAAATCAAATGGCTAATTGAGGTTTATTTTATAATTTAAGTTAAAATGAACATTCCTGCTGTCTTCAGTTATTTATACGCAACACAAAAGTAACTTTTGGCCAGAATTATCCAGATCCCTATTTTCTTCCCAAGTCACTTTGCTATTTTATGAAAATTAATGTTATAAATTTAGAATGAATATAAAAGCATATCTTCAGGATCCAATCGAAAAGGATTTTTTTAATGTAAAGAGCAAAAGCCCTAAAGAAAAAGAAAAGATTGGGATATTCAGCTGTGCTCTAATTTACAAATTTTTTTTATCAAAGGCAAAAGGAAAAGGTAAGCCACAGACTGGACAAAGATCTCTGTGGCTACCAAGAAAATTACATCCCATTTCCCTACCTTGAATAGCCTTTTTCCCTCCTGTGTGGTTAGTTTGCTGACGATATTTTCCCTGTGGCATCCTGACTTCAGTCAAACGGGCACACAAATCTTGTTAACTTTTCTTGGTTTCAGTTTCTCTTTGTAACCAAACCCATTGCTAAAGGTAGGAAGTTAAATGGTTTCCCTGCAAATAAATTACTGTTCCCATCCACAAAGAAGACCCCCAAATGCTAATTTACTTAAGAAAAAGGCCTTCCTAATTTGTTCACAGTAGATGCTCTCCGAATCCTAACTCCCACCATTGGTAGAGTGTGATTAGATGGTTCTATGGCTCTGCTGACACAAACCGAATGCAGCTGAGCAGTGAATGGAGACACTGATGGATTCGTTGTTTTCTTTTGGTGCAACTGCTGCTCTGGAGAGTAAATCTGCTTTACATTCTTGTTCTCCTTAACCCCCCACTTTTCTAAAACACAGTTGGCAAGGTTAAGTATATCTCCTCTGAGAGTCTCCCTTGAAGAGTGTGGTTGATATTAAGACTTCAAAGTCTGACAACGGACAAAGGTGGGAGTTATTTAGGCCTTGAGGAACTTGGAGACCACACAGTTGTGTAGAAAGCAAAAGGGAGTAATTGCTGCCCAAATCTGATCTTTAATTTGCTGCAGATGTACCCAGGGGCCTATGCATTTAAGTACCTACAAACACGGACACAAGAGTTCTCCCTGCCAAGTGGGCTCAGCTGAGACAAAAACCAATAAATACACAAAGAACCTCAAGTGGAAGCCATAATTTGTTTTTCATTTCTGAGAGATGTGAAGTAGAACATATCTAGTGATAGAAATACCATCAAAATATGCTAACCTAGGCTGGGCACGGTGGCTCACACCTGTATCCTAGCACTCGGGGAGGCCGAGGCTTGTGGATTGCTTGAGCTCATGGGTTCAAGACCAGCCTGAGCAAAAGCAAGACCCCATCTCTACTAAAAATACAGAAATCGAGGTAAGAGGATTGCTGGAGCCCAGGAGTTGGAAGTTGCTGTGAGCTATGATGCCATATCACTCTACCCAGCTTGAGACTCTGTCTCAAAAAAAAAAAAAGAAAAATGCTAACCCTATCGTGATTTTAGAATCACAAAAATAAATAAATATAGGCCTTCCTCACCACAGTAAGCATGATCGTCAGGTGACGCAATCCAGTCTTCCTTATGTGTAAGCCCAAGCAAAAATAATAATTTCATATTGTTTATGGTGTGGCTTTATTATCTTTCTGTAGCTGTAGTTGTCTTGACTAATGAGTATAACTCGGGATTCTGGGCTGTTACCTGGTGGCATCGGGGAGGGCAGTGGGCTTCGCCTCTTCATGCTTACTGAGGAGCAATGACACCAATTTGTGCCACTGTTGTCCTTACTAGTCACAGCTAATTGCAGATCCATAGGAATGAAGGGCTCTCCATTTAATTCCACAGAAGGAACCAAACTGGAAAGTTCCAGAAATGATTTCCAGTATTCATCTCGTAATATTGTATCCCTGACAGAGGAGCCTTGAATCTGTGGTATTTCAGATTTCTAGATCGTAGTCTTTCCTGGATCTAGATGCCCGGAAAGAACTTTGGCTTCTGCCTGCCTTCCTCAGACTTCCAGCTCCTGCTGTCATCTCTCTGCGAAGCTGTCACGTAAATACTGGAAAGGGACAGTTACCCCCAGACACGTGAAAGGTTCTCTCTCCTTATCATCCCTCCAGCCATTCATTTGACTCATATTTATTCCCTTCAGAATGTGTCCAAAAATGTTCTTCCCTGTGGGAACTCCCTTGCTGTCTCTTGTCTTCTTACCCGGTGGGAAAAACTCAGAATTATTTGTAAACACGATGAAGAAAGGTTTAAATTACTTTAAGAAAAATAATTATTATCTCTCTTAGGGAAAAAATGTTCAGTAGTATAGAATATCTATCTCAAAATTATTTTTCCGTGCTGCGAGTGATAACTGTTCTCTGCATATTCTGCCTTCGGTCTTAGCCTGTGGTGGTGTGTTCAACTCCTCCTCCGGAATCATCCAGAGCCCTGCCTATTCCTTTTCCAACTACCCAAATGATGTCTACTGCTTGTACACCATCATCGTGAGCCATGACAAAGTCATGCAGCTCAAGTAAGTGACAATTTGCTTTCTTACGAAAATCATTTCAGCTTTATTTACAGAAAAGATAATCCTTTATTGACAGAAAGCTCTGATGGTAATTGGTGGGCTATAAGGAAATTAGAGAAAGGAGGAGGGAGGAAAAGGGGTGTAACCTGGGAAATGGGCCTCCTGCCTTCCGCGTAAACCAGTGGTGACGAAGGGGGGAAGAGGCACTCTGCCAGCTAAAGCAGTCATGATAGTTTTCTAACCCATTATGGAATGGGTTGCTAGTTATAGGCCCACCTTGAAATCATAGGAGGTAGGAGGGGCAAGAGGAAGCAGTTAAGATTTGGGCAATGCACAGCAACTTAACTCAGCAAATGTCTCATCTGTACCAGTATATTCTCTGCAGCCCAGCGAGGAAGCTTTGCTCATCACTGTCATGCAGCAGCCTGGGCTGCTAGAAGCTTCGCCTCTGCACTCATTTCCATGATCACCACTGCAGAGGGAAGGCAACGTGCGGCAGAGAGAGTTCTAGTTGTAAAACCTCTTCCGTAGAATAATATGTATCCATCTGTTTGCATTTCCTTGGCCAAAACAAGTCCCACAGCCATGCCAGATCTCAGAGTGTGTACATAAGGGCAGGCGCTAGGAAGGCCGAGAGCTCAGACTGTGCGGGGACATCCCCAGATGACTGCCGCATGGTAACTGGGAATTTCCTGTTAGAGCGCTAAGTGAGACTCGACAGAATTTTGTTTGTTCTTTTCTATTGAGAAATGATTTATTTTATATTCTTGATTTTCAAAATCGTCATCATCAAACTTCATTTTTCGAGCATTCTACAGCATGCCAGATAGCCTGGTTTGGTTTTCATATATGGTTCACCTAACCTTCCTATAAACTCCACTTTAAAAGAGGGAAACAAGAGCCCGTGAGAACGAGAATGGTGCTGTGGTTCTGAGGTCGGTATTTCTTGTCCTGTCACTCTAGCAAGCTTCCCACAAGCAAAGACAAGAGCACCAGTGCCACTTCACCTCGTAAAATAACAAGGGAGGAGGAAATGCTATGTTTTTAATGATATTAAAAATCTAAAGTGTTGCTGGCATAATAAATACTAGTTCGACTTGTCCAAACTTGATCTCAAATGGACTTTAACTGTCCTAGACTACAAACTCCTTCAAGAGTAGGACAATATCTTACCACTCCTTACATCCCCAGCTGTGATCACAGTTTTTAGCATACCGTGTCATAGTTACTAAAAAGATTTCATCCAAACTTTTGACCCGATTAGCAAAGTCATGTCTCATTTCTAATATTTCCTATGGAGTGAAGCTCAGATCGTCTGCTGTTAGGTTTGGCCCAGTCATCTTCTTTCTGTTTTTTAACAATGGAAGTCCAAATGGAGATTTTGGGTATTAACAGGGTATATTTCACAGATTCAATGATTTTGATGTGGTTCCCTCCATCTCCTGCTCCCGTGACTACCTGGAGATTTATGATGGTTCCAACACCAGTGATCCCCTTCTTGGCAAATTCTGTGGTTCCAAGAACCCACCAAATGTTAAGAGCAGCAGGAATACTATGCTCCTCGTGTTCAAGACAGATTCATTTCAAACAGCAAGAGGCTGGAAGATCTTTTTCTGGCAGACATTAGGTAAGAATTCTGGACATAGAGATATAGTTTTCATGCCTGTTACCCCTCTGCTCTATTTACTATCCCCCTCCTGATGATAGTTGCTTTTTATTTAAGAGGAATATGCCACATAAAGTCTTGGTTTCAAAAATAATGTATGCCATTTATTGATTTAAAAAAAAAAAGTCATTCAATGAATGTATACCTCCCTAGCATACAAGGCCAAAAGTTGCCCAGATGACCACCCTCACCTGAGGCCTGGGGTTCATTTTATCATCTGATAACTGGTAGAAGTGGAGCCTAATGCCAGCCAAGGGTCAGCTCAAGAAGCAAGTCCCCTTTTCCTGTGCTAACTTTATCTGTAGAGTGGGAAGGATCTTGCAGAATTTTAAGTAAAAATCACATGGGCAGACTTGACTGTCAAAGGATTGTTTTAGTAGCGGCTTGAGCATCTTCCATCCTGAGAAGGAAGAAGCTTGTTAGAAACCCTAACGGGAAATGCCAGGGGGCTTGACCTAACACAGAGGAAGTAGAGACGGGGCAAGTGTAGAAAATCTCAGCGATAGAAGGTAGAAGGCCCTGAGCAGGCAGTGTTTGGAACTTGATGATATGTCGCATGAGGATGCGAGCTGAAGAGTTTCTGTGGGTAATTTGCTGGATGCTGATACCTTAGGAGAAGAAGATTTAGGGGGGAAATGTTATGTTTCAGGTTGGAGGGCCTGTGAGGTATCAAAATGGAGATGTTTTGTTGCAAGCTGAAGCTTGAGAAGCAATTCGGGCTGGGATAGTGACCTGAGTCACCCCGAGGCATTAGTAAAGCTAGGTGTGAGGATAAATTGGAAAAGCTGCCCCAATTTATTCCCCCTGCGTGGGAGAAAGAATTGTCAATACCGAACACTGCATGTGAGAAGTAATTATCAATATCAAATTAACTCAGAACTGTGAATCATTTACTATAAAAGGTAATCAATTGCTTGTTTATACAAACAGCATCAGCAGCACGGTTGAAGATAAGTAATATTTGACTCTGGAAAGTGTTTTGATTCTTACATTTGAATACAGATGTAATTGATGTTCTAAACACTAACAGCTCTCCAGACAAATCCCATACTCCGTGAAGACTCAGAAAGACCCGGGCAGTTTTCTACAATAACAAGGGTGACTTTACTTTACAAAGTCTTTCTTCCTCTCTATCCCCTAGTGTGGGTAATCTTCATGTCTCTGACACAAAACAGAGCTTCCCTGCAACTTCTTTCCACTCAGCATGTGATTTTCTGTGTACGTGCATTCCTTGAAGGAAGCAGTTAAACATTTGTGTCTTGAGGGCTTCCCAATAAGCTGCAAACCTCACAACAAATTGTATCCAAAAGCCACCTATCCTACTTACTGTCTCAAAAATAACCTGAAAGCAAGTCTTGTGGGCAGATGGAGAGTGTTGCCTTAATGGAATTGTGTTTGCAAGCAACACAGAAGGGGATTTTGAAAGAAAAATTAATCTCCCCTTTGGAGATGTTTTTGCATAAAAGAGCATTTTAGCACAGACTTCAGAACAAATGGCATATGTTGGCGTGTGCTCTGCTCCCTGCTTTCAAATTGTTTCTTTCTCTTTTTCCTAATATTTTCTCTCAAGACCATTGGAATAGTTGTCTTAAAGCTCTCTTGTCTGCTGTCAGCAGCTCAAATCTCCCCAAGTTAGCCAGGGTTCCCTGGCCTCATTAACTATACTTTTCTGAGCTACACAGGAGACGCTTTTAGACTTACTGTGATTTTACAGAAGGAAAAATCTTAACACATCCAGGGCATTGCCCATGTGTGAGTCACTAAACTGTCACCGTAACTTGTTTTCCTCTGGCCACAGCGTAAGAGAAAGTTTAAGTGGAGAACGCAAAAAATGGGATTTGATTACTCGCCAGCGTCACGCTACCACTCTCTCTCCTTTCATATGAGGATGACTTTTATCTGCTTTTTATCTGCATAAATGCCATTGACCCCTTGGAAATACTTAGAAGTCATTTTAACTACATGTTAGTGGCAATTTTTCAATGAAAACCTAAGTATTATAATTTTGTATTGTAGAGGTCTTGCAAAACTTTCAAGACCACATCTGTAAGTTTGCTGATCATGCTGCATGACTTTTAAATTTTGTTTGTTCTTTTGTTGTTTGTGGTGTGGAAGAGAGGAGGGAATGATAAGAACAGCCTTGGTTATAGGGTTTATAGAATCTTGTAGTTGTAGATCTGGATAAAAACAGTTAGAGTCGGCTAATTGGGTACACCGCCTCTCTCTCGTCTATTGAAATCCACCTGCCTTTCCTCTAAAGAAAGAGAAAGCAACTCTGTGGACCAGACAGTGAATTTTCATATCTAAATCTTTCAGTTCAGCCTGGAAACAGTATCTTCACTGAGTAAATAATTAATGTGAGAAGGAGACCATTTTAGTCTACAACATTTCTGTTGAGATCCTAACTAAACCTCAAAGTAAAGTTTTGCAAATTTGCTGTTTAGATTATCCACTTGGAAATACTTGATGTACCTCTGCTTTCATTGTTTAGAAGTCAGTAAGGAGCCAGAGTACTTAATTGATTTTGGGGTTAACTTCTCCTTGTGTGTTTTTTATATTTGTATTGCTACTAATTCAGACCAGATTTGAGGGAAATCTTCCCTGCTTCATAATGACTAAATAAAGTGAAATTAGCTCCCCTTTTTTCATGGAAATTTTACTGTTGGAGACACATGTGCATTAAATTTAAGGTAAGGAAAAAGCAAATTTGGCAAGCAGTCCTCAGGAGCTGCTGTCTAACTGCAAGGCCAGTTCATCTGCCTGGTTCCGCTGTGCTCCAGCACTATGTAAATAATTGATCCTGACTAGCCAACAGCAAGCAAAACGATCCTACTGGGCTTCAGGCATCCATGAATCTCCAAAATTCTCTGAAAATCTGCACATTTTTCTGGACCAAGCATGTACTTCTATTAGTTTGTCAGTGACTTTTGTGCTCCCAGGCAGTTTGGAGGGCTACTGGTTCTGTGGATCTGGCTGAAGTGGATGTGCTCTCTGCAATGGAACTGGGCCCAACCAGGCATGAGGTTTCTGGGCATTTAAATTAGTAAGTGGATAAGGAGAGAGGAAGGTGTACCCCCCCTCCTTGTACACACACAGGGCAGCACGTCTCACAAGGACAAGGCTGTGTCCCTGGGAATCACAGCAAGGTCAGGCAGAGGCGACAGCAGTAGCTGGAAACACGACTCAGAGCTCCCAGCCCTCAGGTGCCCACTGCACACATGCTGAGGACAAGGTCACGGTCTTTCTTCCTCCACCTGCTTATCTGCCATCTGGAGAATGAGTCAGGTCACATTGACATCCGACGCAGAGACCTTTGCTATGAGACAAAGGCAAAAACACGAAAGCACATGTCTAGCGAGGACAGAATGAATCACAGTCCAACAAAGGTAAAAATACGGCCAGATGAGAAGAACTGCAGGCCGGGGAAGCAGGTGGCCATGGTCCAACTGATTCGTTATGTCTCTCCAGGTACTATGGCTCTAGAAAAGCCCTGTAATTTTTTTGCACTCAATTGTTACCCCAAGAAAGATCAATTTGAAATATTTCCATAGTCTATCTCTTAAAAATGTGTTAGGGAAGCAGATAATTCCTGCAAATCACCCTAGTTGCCAAAGGGAAAGACTCTCTGTACTAGAAAGATTGAAGTCTCAAATTTCTAGAAGGTTCTAAGACCCTCTCCGCTCTATTTCCAAAGTAAAGGGTGGCTGAGAGGGAGGGCAGAATCATCATTCTCAACAGAACCACTTCATGCTGCCACGATTCCTTGTTCTTTCTTACCCACTTTGCACGGACATCTAACCATCCAATTCTCAATGACATTTTCTAACCTAAATCTGAAATCAAACCTAAGTTCTAATTAAACCCTGAAGCCTTGCAGAGCCCTCACATGTAATTTTTAGCCCATCACCACCAGCTATATGGATGAGTTAAGAGAATAAATGGATAAAGTATGCCTACTTCCAAATTATATTTTGAAATATAACAGGTACCATATTTTATACATTAGATTATATCTAAATTCACTTCATTCTCCAAATTCAATCATGGTTCCCAGAGTAAAGCTATTACACAGAGAAGTAAATTAGGCCACTCACCCTCACAGAACTGGAAACACTAGATCAGACTTATTTCAGACAGCACCGAATCCTAACCACTAGACCACCAGGGAAGCTAGATCAGACTTATTTGATATTTGTGTATTTGATCTATGGATTTTTCCTTGTTACTTTAAGATCTGGCAAATGTGTCTCAAACACACTCCAGGAAAACGGTTGGGAATGGCAGGAGGAAGTTAAGGGCGATGACAAAGGTTCTCTTGTAAAAGGAAAGAAGGAAAAGGAAACAGGAAAGGCTGAGAAAGAAAAGCGGCCCCAGCAAACAGAGGGAACTCTAACAGGTCCAGTTAGACTTCAGCTGCTACTTACTTTTAATTTCCACAGTTTTGGTGTTAAGTTTACTCTTTGAGAGGAATTCTAAAATCCTGTAGCGAAAAAATAAATTAATGAAAATAAAATAATAAACTTTAAAGCATCCCATTAAAAAGAGGCACATATTGTATCTCTGGATGCCTCTCAGCAGCCCATGTAACATGCCAACCCACATTACTGTTAGCAGTACAAGCGCAGTAAGATAGCTGAATTGGAACTTGAATAGTTTGACAGATCGGCGCCCAAATAACTCTCAGTTTAGAAGTTGGGGGTAGTGCTCAAAAGCTAGAGAGGAATGTTCTTTGTCTGGTTTCCTGATGTCCTTTGCTTCCTCCGATGAAGTCCAAGAATGGGACGAGCTGAAACCCTAAACCCATCTAAAGAAAACTCCACTAAACCTTATTTCCGCCCCTTTTAAGCCTTGAAACTTTTACTGGTGACTATAGACGTCCCTTGGGGGCTGAGGCCAAAGAGAAGGTTATCTGCAGGTTATTCTTTGTGGGTTTTACAGTGAAAGGTTTCTTGCTAAGCTGAGAATGTGGGAATGGGATAAAGAACCCAACAAATGCTTAGTCCGCCAAAATCTTACAAAAGCAAGTAGACTGTAGTTAAATTCCAAATCATCAAAAAGAAAGGAAAGGATTTTAATACACATAGTCCAACACCAGAGTTTCTGCCCCCTCTTCTCCCCTAGATGACCAGGTTATTGCTCTGGTCTTGAAGGGCAGGGATTTCCTTGGGAAAAATAAACCCAAACAATATTGAGAACAAACTAAGTGATAAAACTGAGTTAATGGTAAATTATAAGATGACATTTTGAAAGATATTCATGTGAACAAGAGCTAGGAACCAATTACCCTGCATAAGCTAAGCCACAAAATGTTTGGGTTAAGTTGCAACCATAGATTTCCCTGTAATAATCATCATCCTTGGTCTTGACGTGGTATTTCCAGGAATATAAAAGCACAATATAACCAGTCAATAATATAAATTTAAAAACATTCTATGGTTATACATGAATTGTTCAGAAATGAAAGAGTATTAGGGCTATGGGACAATGTTCTCTCCTTGTTCCAATATACGAAAAGTTTGTTAACCTTCTGCTCACTTGCAGGTGAAGGCTTGTCACAGAGTCCCTGGGGCGTGATGACAATCTTTTGTCCCTGTACTCTGTAGCATGAGCTGCCTGACGCAGATTACTCCATCTAATCCTTATAACCGCTCCGGGAGACAGGATTTGCCCCAGTTTACAAAGGAGGACGGAAGAATTTAAGAGATTAAGTAATTTATTTGCAGGCAAAGGGGTTTATAAGAGGTAAAGCCAAGCTTTGAACTGGATTTGACCTTCTCCCAAACTCACGATTTTCCTTATCAGCCAACATTGCCTCTGTGGCAATTGATAAAAATACCCAGGGATGAAAAGAGAGCTAGAGGGGTTGAGTTTTCTGAAAGGCAAGTAATAACTTTTCTTACCATTGGGAGTAAAGATACCGCTCTCCACTTGTATCTCTTTAATAATGCCATGCCAATGTGAACCTAGTCCCAAATATACGATTACTGTGTCAATATCCCACCCAACTACAGCAGTCACTGTCTCTTCCTTTCCATTAGGAAAGGAAAATAATTTTAATAACCTGTACTGAGTATTAATACTATGCTATAGTATAGTTATATTTGAGTATTATACAATCTTCAAATATACTTACACAATTATATCTTATGTTTTATCATTTATATTTATAATTTATTTATTAGTTATATGAATAATGAATACCAAAAACTTATAAATATTATCAATATAATGAATATGAGATTTGATATATAATTTATATAATATACTACCATAAACATTTATAAGTAACATAAATATATATAGACAGTGTGTGTGTACACACACATACGTAGATGAAGTGAAAGCCCATTAGCTTTGCGACATTGTTGACAGGCAAATGTCACATCTGTTTTGTTGGCTTTGCATGGCCTAATGGTAAAGAATCATGACAGTTTTGTGGAGTTTGGAATGGAAGGGTAATAAATTTTCATATAAGAAGAATTCCTTATCCATAAGCAAAGGCCTCCAACTTCAAAAAATCCTTACAGCAGGAGTCTAACAAAATGGAGGGATTTGGACATTTATTTTTATAACGCAGTCTAATTGATATGGTTATCAGATAGTTCAGTTTACAATTTAGGGAAGTAAGTCACCAAGAAATGAAATGGCTTATCGAGGTTACTTAGCAAGTCTTGCACAGAAATGTGAAATTAATCCCTGTCTCCACTAAGTAATACCGTCCAGAGTAATACAAGTTGAAATGTCAATAGTACAAAGCACAAATATATCAACGACAATAAAACAATTCATTTCCTTGTTTGAATAATTGTTTTAAGACTATTAAATACTTATTTATAAATTCCACATCTTTGATAGTGGAACCTGTTTTATGTTCACTAAATAGCCCATTGCTATAATCTTGCTCTCTCTTTTTTTTTTTTTGAGACTCAGTCTCCCTCTGTCACCCTTGGTACAGTGCTGTGGCGTCACAGCTCACAGCAACCTTAAACTCGTGCCTCAAACTCACAAGTAGTTGGGACTACAGGCGCCCGCCATAACGCCCAGCTGTTTTTTGGTTGTAGTTGTCATTGTTGTTTAGCAGGCCCAGGCCAGGGTCTAACCCGTTGAGCGAAGGCACCAAGCCAATCTTGCTCTCTCTAAACAGAACATTTCCAACATTTTATGTAACTTTTGATTTCACGATCATCAATGTTGAGTAAGATGATACTTCCTTTAACTAGTGTTTCTGCACATTAATGTATCCTGAATTTTACATGGTATAAATTAGTGAATTTATAGAATTAGTGAATTCTGTAGAATTTAAACTATGTCTGCTCTGCTGCAAATATCTAATCCTATGGATTAAAGTTTCTTAACAAACCTCCAATCACTGAAAGCATCAAAAAGTTCCTAGCATAATGACATGAGTCAATCCACCACGAAGAGAGAATAATTTTAAATGTATATGTGCCACTTCCTCCCTGCACTTCTACTTGTTCAAAATTAGCCTTCTTCCACGGCATTTTTCTTGGTTCACATTTTCATAGCATGTTTTTGAACACCTTCTGCTTCAACTTTTCTCCCTCCTGAAGAATATGTTTGGGTTTTGTTTTGCTTTGCCTTTCAATTGAAGAATTTAGTGTTTTTATACCTAACATAATTACTAACATTATTAGATTTAATTAGACCTTTGTGGTATTTGTATTCTTTGCCTCACCCCTTACTTTAAGTCTCCTTTCTTGCCGAATTAAAATTGATCTCTTTTTTATCACTCTCAGTTTTAAATTATTATTTATGTATTCTCTTACTCTCCTTTTAGTGGTTACCTTAGAGGTTACCATATTCATCCTGTAATTAGGATATCATTTAAAATTAGTATTTTGATCATGTTATGACAAGTGCAAGACCCTTAGCACATTTTGTTTTTGAGACAGAGTCTCACTGTGTCACCCTTGGTTTAGCTGTCCTGGGCCGGGTTTGAACCCGCCACGCTCAGTGTATGTGGCTGGCACCATAACCCCTGTGCTATGGGCGCCGAGCCCCTTAGAACATTTTAAATTCATTTACCTCCTTTGTGCTTTCTGCTATCCATATATGTCAATTATTTTAATTAACTTAATGTAAATGTATTTACACAAAACAGTTTTATTTTTTATGCAATTATTGATGTATATTTATCATTGGTATTGTCTTTCCTTCCTGAATTTCTGTGCTTCCGTATGGGATTAATTTATTTCTTTTTGAAGAACTATCTTTTGTCCTTCCTTTTATGTTCCTCCTCTTCTTCCTCTTCGTCTTCTTCATTTAGATACAGGGTCCCAGGTCCCGTTCTGTTGCCCAGGCGCGAGTGCAGTACTGTGAACATGGCTCGCTCTTGTGCCCTCTAAGTCCTCTCTTAGGCAATCCTCCCAGCTCAGGGTCCCAAGTAGCTAGGAATATAGGTGTGAGCCACTGTGCCTGGCTAATATAAAAAAATTTTTTGGTAGAGATGGAGGTCTCACTATGTTGTCCAGGCTGGTCTCAAACTCTAAGCCTCAAGCAATCCTCCTCCTTGGCTTCCCAAAGTGCTGGAATTATAGGCATGAACCACTGTGCCTGGCTTGTGTTTCTGTTACAGATCTTCTGGTAAAAAGATTTCTTGGTTTGGGTGGCGCCTGTGGCTCAAAGGAGTAGGGTGCCAGCCCCATACACCAGAGGTGGTGGGTTCAAACCCAGCCCTGGCCAAAAACTGCAAAAAAAAAAAAAAGATTTCTTAGATTTTGTTTTTCTGAAACTGCCTTGATTTTGTGGGATATTTTCTCTGAATACAGAATTCTAGTTTGGCATTTATTTTCATCCAGCACTTTAAGGTGCTATACCAGTATCCTCTGCCTTGAATTATTTTGGTTAGAAAGTTATTGCTCTCAGGCTCAGGACCTCCTCTGATGTGCCAGAGGCTGCTTTCCTTTTTGCTTTCTTTTCAATAAATTATCTCACTTTAAAAAAGAAAAAAGTGCTCTCTGTACCTGGGGACCTCTGCCATGGCCATCCAGTTGTACAGTATTATATAATGATTGATCACTGTTGTTGTTGTTACTTAATTGTATTTTAGACATTCCCTTAGGTCTATATTAATATCTCATTGTGGTTTTAATTTGCATTTTCCTAATAATGAACCATGTCCATGTATTTTTTTGTCATCGTACATCTATCCTGTTTGGTGAAATATCAGTTTATATCTTTTGCCCATTTTCTAATTGGATTGTTTGTTTTTCTGCTGTGAAAGCTCCTTATCTATTCTCCATATAGTCCTTTCTCAGATATGTGGTTTGCAAACCTTTATTCCCAGTCCATATATTGCCCTTTTATCCTCTTGACAAGGCCTCATAGAACAAAAGTTTTTAATATTGAGAAAATCCAATTTATCAGTTTTTCCTTTTACAGATCATGTTTTTGGTATAATGTCCAAGAACTTTTTGCCTTTCCCAAGGTCTCAGAGGCTTGTACTATTTTATTTGAAAGCTTCACGGTTTTGCATTTTTCATTTGTGCCTATGATCCATTTGTGAGTTAGTTTTTATTAAAGGTATGAGGTTTAAGTTGAAGTCAATTTTTTTGCCTCTGGATGTCCAACAGCTTTAGCACCACTTGCTGAAAAGATTACCCTCCTCTATTGACTTGCTTTGACATCTTTGTAAAAGGAAAATCCATTGGTCATATTCATGTGGGTCTGTTTCTGGGTTGTCTCTCCTGTCCCACTGACCTCTGTGTCTGATCCCCACCAATATCACGTTGTCTCGGTTATAATGGCTACACAGTGAATCTTAGTATCAGATGGAGGGTTTCCTCCCACTTTATTTTTCTTCGTCAAAATCATTTTGCTATTTGAAGGCCTGAGCCTTTCCATATAAATTTTTAGCTTTTTTATGTTTGCGAAAAAATCTTGTTGGGGTTTTAATAGGAACTGTGTTAAACCTATGCCTCAGCCTGGGGAGAACTGATGCCTTTGCTACCTTGGGCTTTCCCAATGCAGGAACACGTATGTCTCTCAATCTATTAGGGTCTTCTTTGATTTCTTCTATAATTTTGTCCTTTTTAACACATAAACTCTGTACATGTTTCATTAAGGATGTACCTAAGTATTTCCATTTCTTTGGAAATATTATTTATAATAATATAAATAGTATTATGCTTTTTTTTAAATGGATGCCACCATGTTCATTGTTAGTACATAGACGTGTGACTGATTTGTATGTATTGGTCTCTTATCCCGAGTTTTTACTGAACACACTTACTCTAAGAATATCTTTCTATATCCCCTGAGATTTTCTAAATGGGTAATGATGTTATCTGCAAGTAGTGGCAGTTTTATTTCTTCCTTTCTAGTCTGTATATTTCTTTTCTTCCCTAATCCTGGCAAGAATTCTAATACTATGCTGATCCGACTCTGAGGGGCATGGCATGCATACCCTTGCCCGATTCCTAATCTTAGGGAAAAGTATGTCATTTTTCACCATTCAGTATACTGTTAGCTATGAATGTTTCTAGATTTCTCAACTTTTTATCAAGTTCAGAGGTTTTTCTTTATTCTTACTTTCCTCAGTTTTTAAACACAAATATGAGTATGTGTTAGATGTTCTCAAATGCTCTTCAGCATCAATTGATGTGATTGTATCATTCTGCTTAAGAAATCCTATTCAAAATTTTGATTCTCATGAAATGCTCTGGAACTCATGATACGTACGTAAGGTGTTTTCAGTGGTAGCTAACTAATGCAAAATAAATTAAAAGGTGACGACAAAATCCTCCTTATCCTGTTCTTTATAGTGACTGTAGCTACTGACCAGCTGCTGCAACTACATTTTCTTTAGTAAATTACCATTCTTTTAGTATTTTAGTTTTATCCTTCCCCAATATGACCAGACTTACATACAAATTCTTGGTTAAATTAGACCAGGTCTCAAATTAGGCTATCTAAAGTAAGTCAAATAGATTGAAGTGACTAAAAACAAAACAAAAAAGCTTCATTTCAAATCCAAAAAAACCATTCGGATTTTTTAATGCATACATAAATATTACACCTAAAATATTGTGCACATTAGAAGTTAAGGAGTAGAATCATGAAGTGTATTTACTTTTAAAGAAAAAGACAAAATAGTTTAATCTGAAACCTAGTTGAATTTTTAAAATTTTTGAAATACACTGCTCTGTGGCAATTGTAGAATGATAACTTTGAAAACCATAGGAAGGTTTATTCTAGAAAAGGATTATGCAGATTGAGCCCAGCTACCCTATGTGGTTGACAGGACGTGCCCCTTCCCGAAGGCACCAGGTTTAAATGCATTCGTGTCCGTTACCGCTGCTTCCTTCAACCCCAGCCTGAAACTACAGATGGCTCTCTGGGAAACAGGACAATGCCTGGATTCAGGCTGATCTGTATCTGTAAGGACGGCTAACAGTTCACCTTCTAAGTGGTGGTTGTCCAGACGGGTAGCGATGCTATCCAGAAGACCTCAATAAAATGTCAGCCACAAAAATGTCAGTTCTCATAATAATGATATTAAAAACCTATCTATCCAACTCCATTAAAGCTCTCAAGATGTGTCCTCTTAGATAATAACCTATTTTTCTTCCTTTATCAGATTGATCCTGGCTTGAGCTTCCCTCTGACGCTTAATCATTAGCAGGAAATAATCCAGGATTCAGTGACTGATTTTTAATTAAGTAGATCTGGGCCTGGATCTTACTGCTTACTAGGGGTTTACAGACCCCATATTTCTTTAGACAAAAACATTCTCTTTCTCTAAAGCAATAGCTTTTTGTGTGTGAGATGTTTCCAATGTAGAGAAGAAAGTAGAGTGACATTTGTTCTCGGGAACAGATGTGTTAGCGAGTGGCTCTGACACAGCCTGACTGATGGAGCAGGTGCTGATGGAGGGAGAGCTGTCTGGATGGCTGAAAAATGTGCAGTAGCAAGGAAGATGACGGATTTCCGATGCTAAAAATACCAAGTTTAAGAGGTCTTGTGGAGTAAAAAAAAAAAGCCAATTTCAAAATATCAAGACTGTAAATATCTATTTTTTTCAGATGTATGGGCCTGTATTTGATAGTCACGAGTTCTTTACATTGTTTTCTTCTACCACTGAAATAGAGAATAATAATGTGGCCAAAGCAGTTTTTGGTAAAGAACCCTTCTCTTATTAATAGTGACCTCCTTATTTTTCTCAAAGACACAGACACCTGCATTTCCTTTTGGCCGTGGGAGAAGCAGAAGCACAGAGCAATTATAGTGAGCACTAACGTGGGAGAATTAGAGGAGCTTCTTCTTTTTTTTTTTTTTCCTGCTGTTTTTGGCCAGGGCTGGGTTTGAACCTGCCACCTCTGGCATATGGGGCCGGCGCCCTACTCCTTTTGAGCCACAGGCGCCGCCCAGGGCAGCTTCTTTTTCCTGCACCACACAAACACCTATTCACTCCTATAATTGTGTGTTCACCTCAATCATTTGACTCTTCTGGCCAAGATTGTCTTATGATAATGTTCTCTATTTTCCTTTTTCTATGCGTCTTTTTGCTGTGAATTAAGTAGTGTGCTGCATTATAGTTTGATATCTCAAACAAGGTTTTTGTGTATGTACGAGTCCACTCTTACCGCGATAGTGTTGTATGTGTGTAGCAAACCATCCAAAATTCAGTGGCTTGTAATAAAAGCACGGCTTGCCGGTCTCAGCTCCAGGTTGCCAGTGGCCTGTGCTCAGCTCTAGAGTTGAGGTTGGGGTCAAATCTGCTCCATATTAAATCACTGTCTCTTTGGTCCAGGAACCAGAGTTACTCAGGGCAGGATCTCCCGGCAGATCATGGGAACACAAATGGCATGGCTAAAACAACAACAACAAACAAAACCGCCCCACAAGCACAGTTAAGGCCTCTGCCTTCTTGATGACCACTAATACTCATTAGTTTTACGACTAAAAGCAAGTTATGTGGCCAACCCTAACATCAAGTGGACAGAAAAATAAACTCTAGTCTAGAGCGCTATAAAGAGGACTAGGATCAGCCAATTGAGCTGGAAGCAGTGATATGCGCCTGCAATCTACTCGGGAGGCTGAAGCAGAAGACTGCTTGAGCTCCTGAGAGTTTGAAACCAGCCTGGACTACATAAGATCCCATTTCAAAAAAAAATAAAAACAAGAAAAGAAAAACAAGAATCGGCCAATCTACCATTCAATTCAGGGCGACACACACCAATAATTTCAGCACCGCTGTTCTGGAGTTACCTGGAACAAGGGTGTGTCTGCCTTATGTCATTACTAGTAGAAGTACTACATGTCAATGTGTGTAGTGGGGCATTCACTGTGCTCAAGTTCAAGTAATAGCCCTTATTATCTTAGCAATTATTAACAAGTAGTGATAAAGTAACATTATGCTCTATCATTGAGGCCGTCTATAGAAGAGCCAGTCCTGTTTTTCCAGTCTTATTTCTCCTCATTCTCCTTCATGTGCCCTCTTGTTTTCTCAAACAGAATCATGTTTTTCTGTGCATTCTTGTCCATTTAACCTTTAATCATGAGTTCTTTCAGCTCAGAATTGCCAATACCTGTTCCATTTCCACATGGTCTTACCCTGTCTATCCTTCAAGGCCTAGATCAAACATCACTTCCTCCCTGGAACATTCGAGATCCTCATAGCCCAAAGTAATCCCCCAACTCCTCACGGAAGACGTTTCTGCCTCCCTAATGGAGCCTACCATTTTCTAGATTGTGTCACCCTTACTGATTCCTGTCTCACCACTGCTAACCGATTGTCACTGATCTTTTCCCATTTCAATGCTAAATGTACCTCCTTGAATATTGAAACAATATTTAATAAATAAATTTACCAATCCATTCATACCCTAAGTAATTGTCCTTCCCTGATACACTTGTCGATAAGCTTATGTGGTTTACTTAATTAGCAATCAGTCCACGATGGAATGAAAGCTGTTCAGAGTCCACCTCCCTTCAGTCTGCAGGCCTGTCTCAGATGAGCAGAGTCATTGTCAACATGTAGTATGGTGTGGCGTGCTGCTTATGTTTCAGAATAATTTGGTTGTAGGTGCCATCTGTGGTTATAGCACTGGGTCTTTGGAAGCATTTCAACTCCAGGAAACGTCTGACAGTGCAAATATGCTATAGTCGTACCTGACTTAGAGCTACGGACAGGGAGGCCTGACCTACGGAACAATGCACCTCTCACCATCCATTTAAGGAAGGCCATCCATTTCCTGCCAACATCCAAGTATAACATCTTAGTGCCTCCTAAGGTTAAAAGCAATCCTTCCACTTTTTTAAGCAAAAAAAAACAAATGGAATGAGACAAATAGGTGAAAGACCAATGCCACTAAAATTTAACTTTGGAATTGGTAACGAATGCAAGTTTTGTCAACAGCACTTTGAGCACCAATTTAATCCCTGTTCCTATGAGGGCTGTTGCGAGCTTGATTCATCCTCACTGTTTCTTTTGAAATTATCCAGAAGTTTTTCTTCCTTTTATGCTCTTCTTCCTTCTGAGGCTTCGTCTTGGGTTGTGGAAACAGACAGAACTAAATCCTGTGTTCTAAAGATTTCCTTCTGTTTTGTTTTTTTTTTTTAATAGTAGACCATTTAATCATCTTGGGATTATCCTTTATCTCTTTTTTGTATTTTTATTCTGAATTATAACATATTTATCTCAAAGTAGACATTTTTCTCTAATGAAGTTTTGTTTTTTTCTTCAGCTTCCTCTTTATCGGGGAAAAGAAAATGTCCAATAAAGAGTGGGACTTAATAGGGACTACAGCCTCTTTCTAGCAGACTACTTAGGGCGGCCCACAGTTCGTTCTCTCTGCACATTGGAAGAATAGGAGTTGTCTTGTGCCCCATGTTAAATACACAGACACTAAGGAAAGCTGTGGTTAGTGTCTGTGAAGAAAAGAAAAGAAAAAGGTCCTGTGCATACTTTTTGTGACATTTGACACCACAGATAAGCAAAAAGAGAAAATGAAAATGTCAGCCTACCACTAGGCTGCAGATTGGACACCCCTGATTTAAATAAAAGATTTGTTGGGAATCAGTACTGTGGGGGTGCTGGGTATATTCTTCACAAATTCAGTTTTCAAGCTGCTAGCATTCATAAAAGTCAAACACGAAAGTCAAACATGTTCACATTTTCCACCAGTTTTATTTTGTAAAATACTTTTTTTTTTTTTTTTTTTGCAGTTTTTGGCCAGGGCTGGGTTTGAACCCACCACATCCAGCATATGAGGCCAGCGCCCTCCTCCTTTAAGCCGCAGGTGCTGCCCCAAATACTTACTTTTGTATAAAATTAGATTTTTTCAAGATTAGGAAAAGCTTTAATAAAGAGGAAAAGTTTCAATAAAGAACATCAATGATTCCAAAAATGCTCCTAGAACTCACTGTGGTTCCCCACTTCTCTCGGAAACTCTGAGCAGGAGACGCCTGAGGCTAGAGGGAGGAAGGGGAGCCACACGCCACCTGCAGAAGCCCGTGACTCTCAGGGAACAACCTGATAACCTTCACAGGGCGTGACAGAAAATGGGAACTATGCTCCTTCTTAAATCTTCCACATGAAACCTGAGATCTGTTCTGTCCGGTCTGCAGACTAACGTGTGTGTTTTAACACAGGGCCTCAGCACGGATGCGGAGGTTATCTGACAGCTCCAAATAAAACCTTTGTCTCTCCCGATTCTGATTTGGATGGAAGATACGACAAGAGTTTAAACTGCATCTGGTTCATAATTGCACCTGTAAACAAAGTGATTAAACTCACCTTCTATACGTTTGCTCTGGAGGCAGCAAGCAGTATGAAACTGTGCAGTTTTGATTATGTAAAGGTAAGGCCGTTCCACTGTGGAACCCAGTCTACTAGTCCCAGCCCGTCACACAGCATATTCCAGTTTATACCGCATAGGGAGTTCTGGAAGATGTGAGGACAGGAACTACTGCTTTTGAAAATGACCTAGTCTTCAGTGGTGCACCATACATATAATGTGACTGTATCGCCATATCAAATTAACCTTTTATAGGGGAGCTTCAGAAATTTTGTGGTTTCTGACATTAGCATGGGGATCCCCTGGTCATCGGTGCTTTGCAGGAGATGACCTCTGAGAAAGTTGATTGTTAAGGAGAGAAATACTCACAGGACCCTTGGCAAATCCTAAACTAGATGACAATGTCTGGGATGCAAATAAAATCCCTTTTTTGGTCTATTTTTTTAACTTTATGGATTTACTTCTCATATTACCTTTAGGTATGGTATGGAAAATATATTAGTTCTGAAGTCCCACTGAAAGGAAATTAAGAAACATTTCTGTTCAGTTGTGTGTGTGCGTGAGAGAGAGAGAAAGAGAGAGAGAGAGACTTGCCGTGTTGCCTAGGCTAGAGTACAGTGGTGTTATCATAGATTATTGAAATCTCAAACTCCTGAGAGCAAGTGATCCTCCTACCTCAGCCTCCTGAGTAGCTGGGACTGTAGGCACGAGCCACCACACCCAACTAAACCTTTTCCTTTTTTTTTTTTTTTTTTTTTTAATAGGGATGAGGTCTGGCTCTTGTTCAGGCTGGTCTCAAACTCCTAAACTCCTGACCTCAAGTGATCCTTTCCCCTCTACCTCCCTCAGTGCTAGGATTATAGGCAGGAACCACTGCAGCTGGCCTATAATTTACTGCTTCAATCTCAAAGTATGGCAACACTTCAGTCCATGAGGAGCTAAGTCTTATTGGAAAATTGGGGATGACACAAGCAGGTCGACAGTGAGCAGGATGGTGGATATTGGAATGCTAACTCACACATTTGACACAGGCCTGCAGCAATGTGCAAGTTTAAAGGGGATAAAAGTTAATGATAATCTGGGATGATCATGAAAGGCTTCACAGAGTAAGGGGAGATTTATTCAAGCCAACAAAGACTTCCAGGTCAGGTGAACATTGAGAAAAGGCATAGAAGTTGTAAAACGCACGTTGGATTTTATACAGCCAAAAAGAAGGAGTCATTGAAGATTTTCCACTGAGATGTGTGATGAGAGTCATATTTAAGGAAATCGAACCTGGATTCAGCATCTAGGGAGGACTGGAAAGAGTGGCATATCCGAGGGCTCCGGGGAGGGGAGGTCACCCCGAGGTGAGGGAGGTCACCCTGAGGCAGCCGGCATGGGGATGGCGTAGTGGGGCCAAAAGAAACTTGTAAATTTACAACGATCCTAGAACTTAAAATTTGGTTTTGAAAGAAAGGAAAGGAAAAGTCACAGACGGAATCCACATTTGAGCACTTAATTATATACATGTATTTTTACCATGATAAGCAGCAAGTCTGGGAGACCAGAACAGTATCAGGAGGAAACCGTGATAGAGTCGTGGGGCTGCGGTGGGCAGAGAATGGCGCAGAGCTGCAGAGGGAGCCAGCGCCACCACTGTCAGAGAGGAGGCAGAGCAAAGGGGATTGCTCAGTCCGGGGGAAACGATGCTTTCCTAGAGGCTGTCAGCGAGGAACTGGACAGCTGGACTCTCTCTCACCTCCAGGGAAGGTACCCAGGGAGGGGCTTGGAGAGGACAACAGAAACAGGAAAAAAAAAAAAAAACACAGATGAAAAAATCTGAAAAGCAGGCATCATGAAGTCAAGGGGGAAGATTCTTTCAGGAGGGATAGGAGAGCAGTGCTATTAAGTTGCCAAGTAGAGGCCAAGAAAGGTTCAGGTGAAGAACAAACTCATACTGGATGGAAAGCGTTTTAATAAAGTGTCCACACAGTAGCTGGATCGGAGGAGTTCATGGGAGACAACAGGGATGTCCTTTCAGGTTAAATTCTTCATTTCTAAAATCAGACTAAACGGCCTGAGCTGCTCTAACGCTTATATTCAAGACTGCTCCCCTGGTGTTCCAGAGAGGGAATAATAAGCTTTAGAGACAGTCTGGCAACTCAAACCCACTTTTGCTACCAGGAAAATTGGCTAATATTCCTGAATCTTCATCATTTCATCTATTTAAAAAAAAAAATCACATCATAGTATCTACCTTGCAAGACTATTTTGAAGGTGAAAATAACACTAGGAGTGTTCAGCACTGTGCCCGACAGAATTTGATTTTTTTCCTTTTGAGTAATTCCAAATAGGTGTGGACACTATGGACTCTCCCGTTCTTAAAAATATTAAAAATAATCAATTTACATATAAAATTACAAATTCCCCTTTTTAAAATTCAGAATATTTTGGTCCTCCCAAGAGGACTGATTGGATTTACCATCATGATCTGTTTTTATGGAATATAATTTAATAATATCATTGTAATTGTCTGAATTTCTTGAAGTCATTAGGACAGAAACAGCAATATCAAAGACAAAGAGTTGTTTTCTAGCTTCACAATACAATATCCTTTTTTTCTTCCTACTGAAGAAATTCTGTTCCAATCTATTCTTGTTTTCCCTCTTTTGAGAGCAATTTCCTTCGATTGGCAACTTTTCGGGCTTCTGGTAAACTGGCAGATCAAAGAACAGCCCTTGGAATGTGAAGCTTTGAGGTGTCTTATTAAAGAGATTCTCGGTAATACATCAGACATTTGATGCCTTTTAGATTGCTTGTTAGAGATTATAATCAAATAACTTTTGGGAAAAGCTCATTTAATTCAACCCTATAGGTAGATATGCAAGTAGAATCATGCCAATTTCATCCCTGATCCATAATTCCCTCACTCTTCATTCTGGAAGAGTTGACTTGGAGAGCGATTACTATAACTACGCGTGGTAGTTACAGTATTCCACGAGTGGTCACGGCTGAAATCAACATCCTACCCATTCTGTAAAGAGTGACTTGGCGTGACCGCACGCCACCCCTGACTGGTGATGTGGATGTTGTTAAAGACACATCTGGAGCAGCTCAGGCTCCTCAAGGAGCTGTCGGTAAAGTGTGGGAGACGTGAGCAAATTGGTGATTACACAGCACGGCAAACGTGATCAATGAGGGCAACGTAGAAAAGCAGGGCAGATGAGGTCCCATCGACTTCACCCTGAGTTCAGGAGAGGCTTTCTAGACAGAAGGACCGAGTGGGGATCTAGACCCTACATGGAGACTTATTCCCCTCTGTCATCCTTTACAAAATTCAGAGGAGCATCACTAAATTATCTGGACAGTTCCTTCAGTAGCTTAAGTAGAAACTTAAGCTATTAAAGTTTTAAAACCTTCTTTATTTAGAAGCTATTAAGCTTCTGAAACTATTAAAGAATTTTAAAAGTTGAGAAAAGAGAAAACACATGATTTTCTCCTCTGCAGTTACCCACATCTTCAAGAATTAGAATGTAATTCAGGCTCCAGGTCTAAGGCGGTTACGCCAGGAAACACACGCTCCCAGCATGCCATATGTAGCTGTGTGTGATTGACAGGTCCTCTGAGTGTCATTTATATCCTGGCGTGGGTGTGATTCCTCCTCCTCAGCCCTGTGCAGGACACCCCTGCAAAAGCCCCCCCGCCCCCGAAGATTTAGTGTTATCAGAGAACAGGAGAGCAGATGGAGGAGGTCTTGGCTCTGACACACAGGTGTCTAGGGGCCAACGTCAGCTGTTCAGAGGGTGCAGGCTGTGCACTTCAACTCAGGAGAGGCCTTATCATGACAGTGAACAAACTAATGTAACACCAGGTCCAAGCCAGGCGTGTATGTAATTTCCTTCCGTCCAGCGCTGGCTTCTCCCTCAACCTTCCCTCACATTTGCTACTTAGGTATTTAAAATCCAGATCAGATCTCCTAACTCTTGTAGAACGGGATCCAAGTTCCTTGTCGTAAAACCTATGTCATGGCTTGGCCACTGTCCTCCCCACTTCTCCTTTCTCTCAGCCTTGCCTCAGGCCTATCAGAAAGTCTGGAGTGGGTTGACACGAGCTGTACATGTCAAAGCTGTCACCCTGGGTAGAGTAAAGTTGCATCACAGCTCACAGCAACCTCAAACTCTTGGGCTCAAGCAATTCTCTTGCCTCAGCCTCCCAACTAGCTGGGACTACAGGCACCCGCCACAATGTCCAGCTTTTTTTTTTAGCTGTAGTTACCATTGTTGTTTTTAGCAGGCCTGGGCTGGGTTCGAACCCACCAGCCCCTGTGTATGTGGCCGGCTCCCTAACCACTGAGCTACGGGCGCCGAGCCTGTGTCCGTCATTCTTCCGGGGGCTTCCACTCATGTTCTTCTGGCTGATGCCCTTTCTCTTTTGTAGGTTTGGAAGGTCTCTACATACGTTTAAGGACCAATCCAAAGGTCTGTGTGAGACCTCTCCTGGCTCCATCTGGGTTCCCTGGGACACTCCCATTTTTTCACTGCAGCACTATTTCCCCCTATTTTGCATATAATTTGCACATACCATATAAATTTTTTTAATATACACATGCATTGTCGTATATATGCAAATATGCAAACATATAAATATATGTCTATTTAATTTATGGGCCTTCCTCTCACTAGCCTGCGAGAACCGTGAAGATCTAGAAGGCGCTTTCTACATCCTTGAATGCGCAGAAACTTGCACAGGGGTCTGGCACACAGGACACAGGGTACAAATGCTTGCTAATATGAACAGGATCATAAAGACACACGTGATTATAATGAAATTCGAACTTGTTTACCAGAAAAAGCACGCAGCTTAAAATTTGGCAAATGGACTCTTCTGTAAAGTAAGGGGGTTGGTTAGATTGCAGAATTTTTGAGTCTCTGCTGACTCTGAATTAATAATCACGTTTACATAGGAGAGACAGTGCCATCTAGTGGTACATTTATCCCCCCTTTTTTTTGAAATGATTTTTTTTTTTTTTACGGGGGCAAGACATGATTGCAAGAGGGACTTTACCTAACAATTGCAATCAGTATAACCTGGCTTATTGTACCCTCAATGAATCCCCAACAATAATAAAAAAAAAAAAATGATTATTTTTAACCATTTCTGCCTTATATAATACTAGCATTTTAAAATCACGTCAGTTGTAGGCCGGGTACAGTGGCTCACAACTGTAAACCTAGCACTCTGGGAGGCCGAGGCAGGTGGATTGCCTGAGCTCACAGGTTCGAGACCAGCCTGAGTCAGAGTGAGACCCCATCTCAACAAATAGCAAGGTGTTGTAGCAGGCACCTGTAATCCCAGGTACTTGACAGGCTGAGGAAGAGAATTGCTTGAGCCCAAGTGTTTGAGATTGCTGTGAACTGTGACACCACAACACTGTACCAAGGGTGACAAAGTGAGACTCTGTCTCAAAAAAAAAAGAATAACATCATCAGTGGTAATGGATGTCCTGAGCCTTCTGATACACTATAGTTCTGTTGCGAATTAAATGTTTGAAACTAGATACACACAAACGGTTGTTTTAGAAATACAGCGAAGATGACTCAGTTAGAAACGAACTTTCTAGTAATGTGTTTGAGAGAAATCCAAGCACCCACTATTTCAAAGGTGTTTGTGGAGGTTACCGTGGCTGGAAACTATTCTGGGTGTTGGCGACAGTATAGTGAATAAGTCAGTCTCTCCACCTGTAGGACTTAAGATTCTTGTTGGGAGAGAGACCAGGAAAAGCAAACAAGCAATAAATAAGATGTGTTTTGATTAAAATAGGAAAATGAAACAGGATTAGGCTGCAGAAGGCCAACAGTCCATAGGGCCAGCCTCTTTGAGGAGGTGAGGTGTCAGCTGAGGTCCCATGACAAGGAGCTGCAGCTTCAGCTGTGCAAGCTCCAGGCAGTTTTAGCAGCCGGCTGAGGCTGTGGGCAGGGAACCCTCCTGGGATGGAGGAGTTGCAGGGAACTGTGGAGGTGTCTGGGGGAGGCACAGGTCAGATCAGGTGTGTGGGACCTGCAGACCACGGTGAAGAGCTGGGATTTTACTTTAGGTGCAGTGGGAATCCCCTGGAGCATTTTAGGCAGAGCAGGAGCATAATCTGATGTAAATTTGCAAGCACCCAGGCAGCTCAGTGGTAGAGGGCGTGGCTGCTCTGCCGACATAGCGCCATTAAGAAGGTGTTACAGTGGTAAAGGGGAGGATGATGGTGTCAGCAATGGAGATGGGCCCTCTGGGATGTATTTTACGGTAGAATAAATTGGATGTGGGCGTAGCGAAGAGAGGAATCAGGGGTGACTGAAGTTTTAGGCTGGAACCATTTACTGAGGTAAAGAAGACTTTGGGGAGGGGTGGGTCGTGGGAGTGAGAAAGCACTCATTTACTAGGTATTTTTGGAGTGCCTTTGTGTGCACTCAGTAAAAACTATGGACACCGCAGTGAGCAGGACAGTCTGAAATGTGGGTCTTCATGCGACTCGCAATTTTTTCAGAGGGGAGGACGATGAAATTAACAAGTTAAAATACAGTAAGTAGAAGGTAACACTCTCTCTGGAGGAAAATCAGGCAGGAAAGGAAATAGGAAATGCTGGGAGAGTTTGCAGGAGGGAAGGGCTTACGGAGTAGGCGATGTGGGAGCAAAGACCTGAAGGAAGGTAAGAGAACGGACTACAGGGATATAGAAGGAAAAGTGTCTCGAGGGAAGGGAACAGGGAGTGCAGCAGCCAAGAAGCAGAAGTCGGAGGTGCCGTGACAAGGAGCTGCAGGTTTTCCCAAAGAACAGAGAGAACAAGGTGGAGAAATAAAAAAATTAGACCCGAAAGGCCAGGGGTGGTGACCTGCGGCCCTTTGTGATGGCTTTGGCTTATTTATAGCGCGTGGATGGGAGCAGTAGAGGTGAGAGCAGCCGGGAGCAGGGTCATCCTGGGAACAGAGGAAACCTGGCCATGACTTAGCCACCTTCACGCCACACTCTCTTTAAATCATACTTTACTTTCTCGGAGAGAAAAAGGATGTTAGGCCTCATACCAGGCTTTTACTGAAAATCATGAGAATGTAATTGATGCCGTTATAATTCTGTCCCTAATTTAAGACTGGCTCTAGAAATTCTAAATCTATTGCAACTTCACATCCAATTTAAGTTGCAAATATTCAACTTCTGGTGAACTAATGAAAGTTTTTTTTTAGGTATATGATGGCGATAGTGAAAATGCCAACGTGGCTGGAACATTCTGTGGCTCCACTATCCCTGCGCCTTTCGTCTCTTCTGGCAACTTCCTTACGGTTCAGTTTATCAGCGACCTAACTGTAGAAAGGGCAGGATTTAATGCTACATATACCTTCATGGACAGTGAGTTAATGGAGACATGTTTGCCTCTTATGAAATACATGTGTGTGTCTAGGTACTAAAAAGAATGCCATGCTCATTATCTCTAAACTCAACACTAATTACTAACGTCAATGGTAATTACTATCTCAGCTCAATGTCAATTAGTAAACACCACGTTAATGACTCCGTTTAATCTAGGGCACAAATTCGATGCCATCCTTAGTCAAGGATATGTGCATATACACCCCAGTCCTTAATAGAATGATGTAAATATTGCTCCTTTGGGCTGGGAGGAGAGAATTTTAAAGATGGCATGGGATGAGATGTGAGTAAAATGTTATTTATTTTTCCCCTCCTCAGTGCCTTGTGGAGGAACATACAATGCAAGTTGGACCCCACAAAATATTTCATCACCCAATTCCTCAAACCCAGATGTCCTGTTTTCCTCCTGTACTTGGGTGATTGAAGCTCCTCTGCACCAGCAGGTCAAGATAACTGTGTGGTCGTTACAGCTGCAGTCACAAAACTGCGCGCAGAGTTACTTAGAGTTTCAGGACTCAACACAGGTAACAATTACAGGACGAACAACAGTCACATCTAATGAGCTTTTCACTCGTGTTTGCAAAACACTTGAAGTAGCAAAGCCATAATTACATAAATTCTCAAAGTTACTTCCAGCTCCATGTATTTTTCAGCTGTGTACAAAGCCCTCGATTCAGGAGTCTCAAGAGACTTGGACATGGTCCTGTAGGTCAGGAGCTCTCAGATGTTCATGCACCTAAGGAGCATCTGGGTGTCTTGTCAAAAGTGTATACACGGAGGACCATCCCCAAAGCCTGATTCCCCTCCACAGCACCCATTAATCCGAATTTCTGAGAAACATCGCTGGTGTTTTGGCACCAACACAGGAGCTCATGGACTGTGCCTGGGGAAACACTTCTATAGTCAGTGGCTTCTATGTATGGGATGAATTGACACAGGCACTGGCTGCCTTGGGGGTGCACAGTGGTCCCACAGACTCTGGTTAGATTTGCTAAGGCGTAGCGCAGGCATGATCGGGGCACAGTGTGGGGTTAGTTGACTGGGGCTCAGGACTAGGGGGAAAGCCCAGTGGGAGATCTGCAGTGAGCTGGGACAGCCTGGGGGTGCTCAGAGCAACGGCATAGGCCTCACATGAGACAGAAGTGGTCTTGTATTTGGTAGGGAAGTGATTTCAGCAGAAACTTTGCCTCCCACCTGCTGCCCCTCTGGAAGGTGGGACACGGTGTCAGTTCCAAGTCCACTGCGAGGGCTAATTTCCACGCCTCAGCATCGAAGTTGTACTTGTGCATGTTGGTTAATTCACTATGGCCTATTCTTTTCCAAAACTAAATCTAAGGTGACTCGGCTTCCATTTCATTTCAGAGTAACAGACATCCAGGAATCCAGTTCTGCGGCAGAAATGCTTCGGCTGTGCCCGTGTTTTATTCTTCCATGAGCACTGCAATTGTCATTTTCAAATCTGGAGTTTTAGCCACAAACTTCAGAGTGAGTTTTACCTATCAGATTGCAGGTGAGCCCTGGAAAGTCATCTTTTATTCAGAAAAACTGCTGTCATTGCAATTATTGCCAGAATGGACTCCTGGGAGTAAATTAGTGTTTGTTAATATAAGCCACAGCCGTCTGACATAGAACTCTTCCCTAGAGCCCAGCCCCAATTTAGCACATTTCTAAAGCCGGTTTCTGGAGAATAATGCTAACTATAAAGCTCAGAATACTAGCACATTCTTCAAAGTCTGTGTAGTTAATTGAAAACTATACTAGTTATTAATTATCCACTTGGTCACATATGGAATCACTGTATATAAGAAGGTGCCCCAAAATGCATACACATTTTAAGAATTGAAAAAACTATATTAAAATTATAATACTCAATACATATGGATAACATTTGTTATCTTGTATATTATATCTTGTATCTCTCCTAATTCCAGAAGTCAAATGTTACTTGAGTATTACAATTTTAATACAGTTTTTTCCTTTCTTAAATTATATATGTATTAAAAAATTACGTATGCATTTTTGGCATACTTTGTGTGTGTGTTTGTGTACACACAAGTTATATTTTAAAAAGCTTTATTGAGATAGAATTCCTATCTCATACAATTAACTCATTTAAAGTTGACATTATAATGGTTTTCAGTATATTCACAAAGTCCATAACCACTGTGTCTTAGGAAATTGTTTTTTTAAAAACCAAGAAGCCCTGAAGGAGTCACCTGATTACAATAACCGAGAAGTTTATTTCCAGAGAACGGTTCATGTATTATTCATTTCGAACTTGATTATAACTAAAGCTGCCTTCGATTAAAACAAACAAAATTACTTTGGGTATTTATTACTAATTATGGAATCAGAACAAGTAACTCACCAAGTGAATCTAAGGTAATCCTAGTGTACAACTCTGTCTTAGAGATGAAGCCTTTACGTCTTAAAAAAAAAAAAAAGTCTAAATGTCAGCCCCCTCCACCTCAGTGTGATCAGAAAATTTCAGAGGATGCTGGAATTTCATCTTCAAAGGAAGCTCCCCTGGGGTCGTCCTTCCCTGTAATTGTGCTGTGTGTGGTCTCTGTGAATTCCAGGCCCCTTCCCAAGGGTTTCTGGGACCTCAAAGATAAACAGAGAGGCTGCATTACTAGTTTCTACAGTTCATTCAGATGTAATGATCTTTTTGCATTATGCCTGTCAAGTAGAAAGAACACTAAACACTTGGGTACATACCTTAATTATGGATATTTTGTTTTCGCTAAGATTGCAACAGAGAATATAACAAGGCGTTTGGTAATCTGAGGAGTCCTGGGTGGCCGGAGGATTATAACAGCAACCTGGACTGCACTGTTGTTCTCAGGGCCCCACAGAACCACACCATTTCCCTCTTTTTCCACTCATTTGGTATCGAGGACTCGAGTGAATGCAGGCACGATTTCTTGGAGGTAATACACAATGTTGAATATCTCTTAACTGAATTATTTAACAGATGACAGATCACTTAAGATTGTCCACCTTTTCCTCTAGTGCCACTAACACTCTCTGGCATTTATTCACTTCATTCATTCACCATCCTGTCATTCTCTGAACATTTACTGAGCATGGCTCTAGATGTGGGAAATACAACAGGGAACCTCGGGGCCCTCAGGAGGCTCCCAGTCTAAAGGGAAGGGCAGACAAGGGGTGGCCAATTGTAATAGGATGTGGACAGGACTGAGTCCAATATGGTCAGGGGCTCCTAACTCAGTCTGGGGAAGAGAAGGCTTCTCTAAGAGGCTCATATATGAGTTTGGATTTGAAAGGACCAGAGGGAGGTCCTGGTACAAGGCACTGACTTTGGAGAATGATGGCAGCACTGACTTGGTGCAATGGCTCACACCTATAATCCTAGGGGCACTGACTCACACCTATAATCCTAGGGGCACTGACTCACACCTATAATCCTAGGGGCACTGACTCACACCTATAATCCTAGGGGCATGGGTCCACACCTATAATCCTAGGGGTAGTGATTTATACCTATAATCCTAGCTGAGGTGGGTGGGTCGCCTTAGCTCAGGAGTTGGAGACCAGCCTGAGCAACAGTGAGATCCTCATCTCTACAAAAATAGAAAAAACAGCCAGACGTTGTGGCAGGCGCCTATAATTCCTGCTACTTGGGAAGCTGAGGTAAGATAATCCCTTGAGCCTAAGAGTTTGAAGTTGCTGTGAGCTGTGATGACACCACAGCACTCTACCCGGGGTGACAGAGTGAGACTCTTTCTCAAAACAAAAAAAAGAAAAAACTGAAACTAAATTGTCATAAATAGTTCACCTAATTTTCTTGATGACTACAGTAAGCCTGGGGCATCTTTAGTACAGTAGAAACTCCATAGTTGACCACCTGCTTACATTGACCTAACTTTCATAGACTGGACATGCACCACATGTGCGTCTCAGCACAATAGGCCTAGTTCCTTATGTTGACTACCTCTGTATGTTGAGCAGTTTGTTACAGTCCCTTGATGATCAACTCACAGGGTTTCTACTGTATTACTAAGGATTAACGTTTCCTTGAATAAGTGGTATGCAGTCGCGGGAGGTAAGCTCTGTGCTCAACACTCTTGGATTCTCTGGTGCAGCCAGAAGAGCTCCCCAGGGTCCTTTCTCCTGGGCATCACCTGCTCTGTGCGTGTGAGAAGGAACATGCGTCCTTAGTCACAGAGAGGAGATGTTTTGAGTAAGCCCTCATCTGATGGAGACCCCGCGTGTAGAGCTGAGAACCTCTCTGCCAGTAAATCCCCAGAGCTCCCGGGGACTGTCCACGGCAAGCCATGTTGAAAATGTATCCAGCCATAGGAAATAAACTAAGGGGGAACATGAGGAAACTGAATTCCCCCGTGAATGGATTTAAACCTGACCTCAGCGGACGCTCTCTCCCTCAGCTCCGTCTCATATACACAGGCGTCTTCAAGGTTTCCACAGAGTTTGTTCCTTTGCACCATGTGGACAGCTTTCGTTATTTATTTTTTTATTCTCCTTGCCTCTGTGATCAAGTCTTTGTTCCCAACGAAGCTGTCTACAGCGATTTGACCTTTATAAAATAAAGAAACTTCGAGTTTATGCAGCCGGCTGCTTTTCTTCTGCGGTCATTTCCTTTCCTGCTGGCTTTTCAGTTGCTGGTTTCTTGGTTGCTGCACGGGTTTTATTCCTCACCAAAAGCTTCTACTTTACATCCAGCACCTTCGCCCCTCGCCTGCAGCCCCCTTGTCATCTGACTTGGCTTCTAGGGCCTGTGATGCCCTGTCCTCCCAGAGCGTGTGATTCCTGCCCTGGCAAGGGACGGCGGTCCGACCTGTGAGTTTACCGGACCTGGAGTTCTGTTATCCTGGAAAGCTCAGCCCTACAGCGTGAATCTAAACCCTTCATTAATGACTATCCTTAACACACGGCACAATAACTAGCACCCAGAGGGAGCTCGTGCCTTTC
Source organism: Nycticebus coucang (assembly GCF_027406575.1). NCBI lineage: Eukaryota > Metazoa > Chordata > Mammalia > Primates > Lorisidae > Nycticebus > Nycticebus coucang. Next base: position 56,497,113 of record NC_069799.1, read on the forward strand.
ATGGAGAATACCTTGTCACCATGGGATGCAGGAAGGACAGAAATTCATCACGGTGTCACTTGTGCTGGCTGTGTTATGAACCTTGGACTAACTACCCCCAACCATGGAAATCCAAATATTTATAGGAAGTGTGATATTCACACACACGTGCAACTAGCAGAGGAGTGCGATATGGAAGTAGGAAGACTCTCATTAGGTGAAAGTCTCAGCACAGCCACAAGCCCAAGGTGACTGTCATGACCAGACATTGCCGTCTGCCTGCTGGACGCTGGGCAGCAAAACCTCACCTTCCAAGCCCAGAGGGTGAGAACGCTCCTTCAAGCTGTGCCTCCTTACTCCATAGAGTGGATCTGAAACTTCCTGTCCCATAGGCAAAGAAAGGAAACCACACTTCAGCCTGTAAGTGCAGCTGCATCTGGCTTTTGGTGCAAACACTGGGGAACAGTTTCTAGGCAGCCGGGTTAGGAAGCTCAGCATTCCAGTCAGGTTTCCTGCTGGGAGAGGAAGGTTCTTACTGAAGATGCCCATTGTTTGGTGACCAAGCAAAGGCCAAGCTCTGGACCACACTGGGGATCTGCCCTGGTCTTCTTCACCATATACTCCCCTTTCAGAGTCCCCTGATGTCCCAGAGATGCCAGCTGCCTTACGCTATGCTGTTGGCTATGACGCAGCCCTAAAGGCACCTCTCCAGACCAGGAAGACTAGACTAGAGAAACCTCACAGCTTAAGACAACCAGCAATGAACCAACTGTGGGATTGTAAAGGACATGGGGGAAGCTCTGAGATTTTTGAAGACACGGATCTATAAAGTCAGCATTTGTACCTGCCAAGTTGGTTCTGAGTATTTAGCTTGTGTCCTGTTTCCAAGGAAGCCTCAGAGCCCTCCAAGTAGGGCAGTGTTTGAGTGCAGGGTAGGAGCCAGGTTGCAGGGCAGAAAGGGGCTGAATTCACTGGTGGTTATCTCACACACCTGCTCATTTCCTGTTTTTATACACGTCGACTCTGTGCCGGGGGTTCCAAGACAAAAGAACACAGCCTCAGAATGTGTTCTCAAAGTACACTTAACACCAGTCAGAAATTGCAGGGTTTTTTGTGTCTGCTCCCCATGCAGAACTTCTTTTCATTCTGAACTTTATGATACTTTGCACATTGTATTTTTCTCAGAGCCTCTTTGCAGCCAAGTAAATTTCAATGGGAAATACACATGTTGTGCACAAATACAGGGTACAGTGAATACAGGTACAACAGACAACCAGAGACAGAGCAGGCAACGCTGAGCCCCGCTCCCAGCTCTCAAAAATTCATTTTCATTATATTCATCAACATGTTTCTGCTAAGGCAAAGGCTATGGGACCATTGCACCAATTAGCACATAAAAAAGCACCCTGCCGTTTTAATTGCAGGAGGTTAACAGATATTTCTGAATCCAAACACAAATGGCTTTTGCTCTACAAATTGAACATTTTTCACCTTTACAAGTAAAGGTGACGTCTGTGTATTTTAGAAAACCATTCATTCTTAATGATTTAAAAAGACAAAGCTTTTCCCAAAAAAGGTATCATTCGAATGGTCTCATTTCTTAATGTATGGCAATGATAAATTGGAAAAGAAAGTGTCGGAATAATAATTAATGACTCTTTTTTAAAGATAAGAAATGGAAATGATAGCAGTTCACCATTACTTGGGAAGTACTGTGGGACTCTGCTGCCAAATCCTGTCTTCTCTCAGAGTAATGAACTTCACCTCCGATTTAAAAGTGACAGTATAATCTCCAGTCGTGGGTATGAGATCATCTGGACCTCGTCACCCTCTGGTAAGACACTTGCACTTTGTGAATGATGAAGAAAACATACGGGGTGGGACAGAAAAAGACAGTTAAAAATACTTTTTAATGTTAGCTATCTGTGTATTTGATCATTTTCTGTAAAAAATGGGGATTTTTGTTGTTGGCTGTTTGTCAAAGAGCTAAAGGAAAATTTATGTCATGTAATACACATGTATTGAATTCAAGAAAGAAGGAATACCTTTATGAAATGTCCCAAAAAAACCTTTAAAATAAGAATGGTAAAAAGATCTCACTTTAAATAACTAAGTGATAAGAGTTCTATTAAGAGAATCATGAAGATTGAAATCGTGGCACATCAAGGAAGCTTAAAGACCATCTTGAATGCCCTAATTTCACAGATGAAAAGATAAAAAACTACATTAATGAGTTGCCCAAAATGCCAAGTTAGGGTGAAGGTTGGCCTAGACCTTGGGTGGTCATACACCCTGCTCACGGGCTTTATAATAACCCCAGCCATGCAGGGCATCTGTGTCCCCACAGGCATCCAGTCTAAATCATGTTAGCTTTCATATACAAATTAACAAATTGAACAAATGAACATCAATACTTACAGTATTTGACTTCAAGCCAATACTATAGTATATCAGTCATTAGCCTGGTCAAGTCACTTTGGTAATTCTTACATAATACATTCTCTTTTGGTTCAGCCCTGAGTTTTACTTTTAATTTTACTTCAACCGCACCATTCTTTTCAGCTCAGGGCATAGAGAGATCTCTGCACCATCAAAAGTGCACAATTTCACTCTCTCGAACAGTTATTTTTTCAAGTCCTTTATTTTTCCCTTCTGCTTTCAACCCACAATTTTCCAGGAACCGTCCTGAAGTGAAATGTCCCCAGGTCATGGTATGTAAGTCACTACAAAAGCTTTGAGACAGACTCTGTTACTGGTCCATCATTTCCCTTCCAAGAAGGACAGTTAACAGCGTCCTTTCAGATTCACTGATTTGCTCAGCTTATGGTGTTGTTGGGAGGGCTTCAGTTGTTCCCATCTGTGTGAATTTTACATTTCTATTTTTGTGTATCTCAAAACTTTCTTAATGACCCATGTATGTATGTGGGGAGAGGAATATACTTGTATGATGGAGTGAGGGAGGGATGTAGCCCCACGGAGGAGGGCCAGGAAAGGGGTTTCTCTCTCTGCTGTTCTTACAGAATCCCCGCACCTTACGAAAATATCAGTAATTATTGCCTTGACATGCCAGACTGAATGATTTACACTTTGTTGAACCAAACTTCCGGCCACATCTTCCTGGCAGGCTGTGGGGGAACTCTTTACGGAGACAGAGGCTCCTTCACCAGCCCTGGCTATCCGGGCACGTACCCCAACAACACGCACTGTGAGTGGGCCCTCGTCGCTCCTTCTGGAAGGTTCCTCACCGTCAGCTTCTACTTCGTCAGCATCGACGATACCGGAGACTGTGTCCAGAACTATCTCATCCTCTACGATGGCCCGAATGCTGACTCGCCATTCTCTGGACCATTCTGTGGAACAGTGAGTACAACAAACATTTTTAGATTCCCCCTTGTTATTTTAAAACAATGCCAGTAACTTAGTGTAGACTTTTAAAAGCAGATACAGACAAAGGGCAAAGCACAAGCCTTTTTTGAGTGCAATTTTTGGCACTTCCTTTCTATTTTGGGAGTAGGAGGGCCATCTGGTGGGCACTGCCTTAAATTACTATTAATAGTTACCAAAGTTAACTGGCATCAGAATCCCTGCAGAGTTAGTGACCTGTCATTTCAGACTTCCAGCTCCCACCCTCACACCTGCAGAATCTCAGTTTCTTGGGGGAGGATTCAAGGTGTGTTATTTGCTAAAGCTCCTATGTGATTTCAAATGGTTGGACACCCATGTTTATTCTGCAAAAATAGAACTACAGAAAATTTGGACAGCTGGCTCCATTTCATCTACTTCTTGCTGAAAATTGCAGGAATTCTTTGAAGAAGTGATAACTAAGAGTTTGGTTGTTCTTGTAAAGCTCTGATGAACTGGGTCTTCCCTAAGCATCAACTTAGAATCTTAACCATGGCAGTCCTCTACTCTCAGCACCCTCCGAGTGAAATTTGACACTTTAAAGAGCTGACAAGCAAGGGATACGCAGCTGCTGGTGACAGGGGACAGGGTGATTCTAATTGTTCTGCTCTTTACTCAGGTTTTCTACTCAAACTGGATAGAGAATTACATAAGCTGAGGAAATCTAGAGAAATCTGTAACTTACTATTTATAAAACTGATAAATGTTATTTTCAGAAATGTCAGAAAATAGATTAATTTTTCTAAAACCCTAAATGTCCTACATATTATTCTCAACACCATTCTTCAAATACATTTGCATATAGATACATGTTTCATATTGTTTTGTGGGGTGTTTTATCACCTTACCAATATATCATTAACATATTATCCTACTGGGCTGGGTGCAGTGACTCATGCCTGTAATCCTAGCACTTGGGAGGCCAAAGTGGGTGGATTGCCCTGAGCTCACAGGCTCAAGACCAGCCTGAGCAAGAGTGCAACCCCATCTCTAAAAAATAGCCAGATGTTGTGGCAGGCACCTGTAGTCCCAGCTACTCGGGAGGCTGAGGCAAGAGAATTGCTTAAGCCCAAGAGTTTGAGGTTGCTGTGAGCTGTGACGCCACGGTACTCTACCAAGGGTGACAAAGTGAGACTCTATCTCAAAAACAAAAAAACAAAACCATATTATCCTACTAATAAAAACACTGGCACATCCTATTTAATTGTTGGTTGGGATTGTTGGGTGCGGCTATATTTAATACACAAAGGCTTTCTGGATGGAAATTTAAGTCTCTTGGACTTACCATTATTAGAGACAGCACTCTGTTAAACTTTTTGGTAGCTAATCTTTCCAGACATAGTTTAATTACTCAGGGAGAAATGTTGACCAGGAACCAGCAGACACTGTTATCACTGTTATGCATAGCAGGCCCCCAGAAAAGAGACCCCACAAAATATGCCCACACATGAGATTTAGTAGTTGATTAGGTCTTTAATATTTAATTGAAAATTGTAAACATTTCAAAAGGGAGAAAAGAGATACAATTTTACAATACCATTACCTAATATTTGTATGGGATTTTGTATGTGTGTGATTTTTTACAACAACTCCGGGGGCTGAGGCAGGATGATTGCTTGAGACCAGGAGTTTGAGGCAACACAGTGAGACCTGGTCTCTGACAAAATTGTTTTAAAAATTAGCCAGACTTAGTGGTTCTGGCACTTAGTGCCAATAGTTCCAGCTACTCAGGAGGCTGAGGCAGGAGGATCACTTGAGGCCAGGCATTTGAAGCTGCAGTGACCTATGAGTGTGCTACCACACTTCAGCCCAGGTGACAGAGACCCTCCCATCTCAAAAATAAAAAAGGAAAAAGAAACAAAAATGAGAGAAAACTGAGACTCTTCTATGCCCTCCCATCCACACACACAAACACAGATGTGCCACAGAAACATGTGGGCATGTTATGAATCCCAAGAGGAAACTGTAATATAAATGTTGAGGATGAAAATAGTATATTTTACTCACCTGATCATTTTAGTTAAAGATGTGTTTCTTTTAGACAATTTTCATTAAGAACTTGAATAAGAAGTTCAAGGTTTTTTGACAACAGCTATATTGAGAGATAATTCAGATACCATACCATCCATCTGCTGAGAGGATACAGTTCAGAGGTTTAGAGTACCCTAGAGTTGCATGGTCACCGGTGTCAATTTTAGGACGTTTTTATTATCCTAGAAAGAAACTCTGCTAACCTGTTTAGCAGTCACTCACGTTTCTCCTCAACTCTGCACCCCTGCAATATTCCTTTGTAAATTATCTGCCTTAATTCTTCTCAAAGTTACTTATAGAAATATGTACAGACTCACTAAGAATTCTACAAAGCTTTTATAGTAGGTAGTTCTTTTTTTTTTTTGTAGAGACAGAGTCTCACTTTATGGCCCTCGGTAGAGTGCCGTGGCATCACACAGCTCACAGCAACCTCCAACTCCTGGGCTTAAGCGATTCTCTTGCCTCAGCCTCCCGAGTAGCTGGGACTTACAGGCGCCTGCCACAACGCCCGGCTATTTTTTGGTTGCAGTTTGGCTGGGGCTGGGCCTGAACCCACCACCCTCGGTATATGGGGCTGGCGCCCTACTCACTGAGCCACAGGCGCCACCCCTTTTTTTTTTTTTAACTAGGCTAGTGTATCTTGAAAGATTTTTAAATATGTGGAAAATATATCATTCTTTTTTTTTTTTTTTTTTTTTTCAATTTTAGGACACTAGCATAGCCCCCTTCGTGGCCTCCTCAAATCGGGTCTTCATAAAATTCCATGCCACTTCTGCGGCGCACCCATCTGCATTCCAGCTGACATGGGACAGCTGAGTGGGGGACGCGGTGTGTTTACCGAGCACCTGAGTCTGTATCACATGGGACAGGACCCTGCCATCTCTGCACATACACCCCTGCCTGTGCCATCAGAACAAGCTGCACTTCTTGGTTTTCACCAAAGCATTTATGGAACCAACTTTGCATATTGTTTGAACATAGACTACAGCTTCTTTAGTCTTGACTGTGTGTGTCATTCTTATATTTTGAGCTGAAATTTTAAAAAATTCCTTAAAAGACTAGAAATGATTATGACATCTGTGATATACATTTTTTAAAGTGAATATTGAAAGCAGAGGTATGATTTTCATTGTGAATATCAAATTGGGGATAATAAATGTGATGGAATTACACACAGTTACGCTGTGTTCATTTTTGACTCATTAAAATTTTGACTTTCACTATGGGGTATGTATAAATTTTCAAGTTGAATTTTTACATTTTCATGAAGCATATAATTTATATATGTGCATATATATATATATATATATACACATGAATCTTTTAGGGTGAACTCTGAAAGCAGGCTGGTTATGTTTAAATTTTAACTATTAAAGTGCTTACTTAACTTTTTGTGCCTCAGTTTCCTCATTTGTATAATGGGATTATTTTAGCTGTATTGTGGGGTTGCTATCATTAAACAAGTGTACACACACAAAGCACTCTGAACAATACCCAGTGGGTATTAAAAACATCAATGTTGGCGTCTACCTTGGCCATGAGTGATATGCCTCACCTCCCTATCATGCAAATGCACCTGTTTTCCCCACGAACATTCTGCAAGGGCCAGGCCCAAATCTAACCTACATTCATTTCCTGTCAGGACACTAAGTCAGTCTGAGCTTCTTCAAAGACCTTGGCTTGACTGTGGAGAAGTTTGCTGTGAACTCCGATTTCTCTGTTTCCCTCCCATGCGCCTTGGACTTGTTTTTCTGCCCACGGGGAGCCTTTCCCTGTTCACTCCCAGGACCCTGTGCCCTCGGCTCTGTACTCTCCCTGAGCATTCCCACTCTCTGGTGCTTCTTCATCCTGTGTGCGTACCAATTCCTTGGGATCCTCTCTGCCTCTGTTTCTCCTTTTGCTGGTGTGTTCGTGGTGAGTCCACCTGTCACCAGGAGTCAGTTTTTCCCGTAACACAGACAACATGCACACATCAGATGTGGACCTCCTTTCTGCCTGCACGTCAGACCTCCACCTCCAACTGCCTACAGACTGGGACACGAGTATGCTAGCTCCTCTTATTTAACATAACCAAAGCCAAACTCTCCCATCCTATCATCTTTCCCCAAGAAAATCAGCTTCTCGTTTTCAGTATTTGTAAGTGTGTGGTTGGAAGCTTGATTCTTCTGGCCTTCGTAGCTTGATATTCCCTTTCTTCACCCAGGCATCCTGGGGCCACCGAGCCTGACTGTCTCCATGTATTCCCCTCTCATTCCCACTCTGACTGTCCTACAGGAACGTCTCCTTGATCCTCCACGGAGCCTCTGGCTTTCTAACTCTACCCTCTCTCCTTCTCCTCTACTGTTCAGACTATCAGATTTTTGTGTTTTTTTGAAGTTTTTGGCTGGGGCTGGTTTTGAACCCGCTACCTTTCAAACTCTTGGGCCTCATTTTCAAGGACTTCCCCATGTACCTCCTGACCCACCTTCTTTGCTGAACAGACCTTCCCATGTACCACAGAGAAGAACTGTATACACCTAGCACATTCCTAGAACACTTTCTGTTTGCTTCCTACGCTTGGCCTTGCCCCCCACACTTCTGTATTCTAAGGCTGTTTTACCTTTTCCTTCAAAACTCTTACCCATTGTATAGCTCAGTTCAAAGCTAGTACCTGCATGTGGCTTCCCACATCTCATCACTGGGAATAAATTTCTGTCTTTTTAGTGTTTTCCTAGCAATTTTTGTAACCAAATAAAATATATGTTACCTTTTTAAAAGTCATATTTAGTTGTATGCATTTAGTCTCATTTAAATTATATGTTCTGCAAAGACACCATTCTTGAGTATCCCCACAGTTGTTAAATATTGAACGGAAACCTCTTGACTGGTAAAGTGTCACCGTAAGCCTGCTCTGCCAACCCTACTTCTGCCAAATGCAGACAGGTCCCAGGGAAACATGGGTTAATCGTAACTGCTAACAGGTCTCAGGGAACATGGGTTACTCGTAACTGCAAAGACTCTGAAACAGCCCAGTGGCCATTCAAAGCTAGAAGATGGTAGAAGATGGCTGTGGCTACAGAGGGATTGATTGACCTGTGCTCTCCGGGGCATCCTGGTAGCCACAGCTATAGACACACACCATGGGGAAAGGACCACGAGCAGGAAGAGGAAAACCCCAGCTCCACTCAGCGGCCACAGAGTTCCTCAAACCTATCTTCTTAAACCAGGGTGCCAAGGTAAGTTACTTAGAGTTCTTACCTCTGGTACTTAAAGCTCTGTATTTTTTGAGATTCCTTCTCCCCAAAGCAATGTATTCCTCATATGAATTTTGTTCAAAGAAAAATATGAACCTCAATCTCTCCATCATATTCCCATTGTTCTAATTTTTAAAATTTCCTCTCTTTGCCAGTGTTTACATAAAAAATTTACATTATGTGTACTGCACAAAGTCTTAGACTGCATACCACATTTATGACATTAAAAGAATCTGGCGTGTTTCTAGTGCTCTCATTTATACCAGCAGCTGTTAGCTAACACAATCAGAAAATTTACATCTTACCACCCATCAAAATCCTGCTACTTCTGGAAGTCTTTACACCAGGGATTTTCAACCAGTGTGCCTGGGCACGCTGGTGGGCTGTGAGAGGGTCTTAGGTGAGCCTCAAGCATTTTTAAAGATGGTTATTTTAGAAAGAAGTTCAAAGCACAGTAAGTATATTCTTTTTTTCTACTCTTTTTTTTCTTTTTGATCGACATAATTTAAGTGTGCCGTGGAAGTTCAAGTATAGATTCACGTGTGCTGTGAGATAAAAAAGGTTGAAAAATGCTGCTTTAGACGGAAGCCAGAGGGTTTTTAGTTAGATGACTCCTTTGGGGGAAAGCTCCTGAGCAGTTTCTAATTTTGATAAAACCTCTAGAAATAAGTTAAAACTTGTTAATTCTTTTTTTTAAAGCAAGTAATTTATTAGAAGAAATATTTATAACTCCAACAGAAAAAGAAGTAGTAACTATAATATATAAATGAATTAATAATAAAACACATATTAATAGATTTAAAGCACAAAGAAAAAAGAGAATAATTCACAGAAGGTAATATACAAATAAGCAATACTGTTATAAAAAATATGAAACAGCAAAAATAAATTTGTTCAATAAGATGAAATAATATGAATTCCAGACATAATGTTGTGAGATGGAGCTCACTATTGTTAATTCTTTTATGTTGAGAAAACAAATTCTGTCAGTTTAATGTATTTGGAAAGGCAAATTCTCAAAGAAATGCTATTTTAAGGAGGACCGTGTTTCAGGTCTCCCCCAGAGTTCTGCGTATTTCTACTCAGGTCAAATAAATAGTATAGACAGAGCATTTACAACAGAGAATCAAATTCCTTATCAAGTATAAAGAATAAACGGAACCACAGAATCAAGAATTTCATTTGTCAGACTATATCCCTCAGGAGCACTGGGGTAACATTTCAGATACATCTCAGGGTGAGTTAAAGTGACTCGTATGAATATGAAAACTGTTTATATGTATTTACTTTCAAGAGTACAGAGTTTCCATAAGCACGGCCATTACCTCCTCCTAGTTTGACAACACTGAGATGTGAAGTTATAAACAGTTCAGCAGTACAAGCTGCTATTTACCAAGAAGTAGGAAGTTGAACAGTGTATCCCTGTCTCCCAGGTTTCCAGAGGGAGACAGCTATTAGCTTCTTTTTCATAAGAAATTCCAACACCTTCACAAAATTCTTCACTGCCTCTAACAAAGCAAAAGAATGTACAGAGGAGATTTGCTGTAAGTTACATATGCAAAGTGAAGTCTTAGGAAGAGCAAGACACACCAAGTGAATAAAAGAAGCTGTAGTGTATACTACAGCATCTCATTCTAATACTCAAATACCAGAGAAATTATTTCTGCAGAGTTTGGAGCCACGTCGATAAAATAAAATACTCTCACCTTAACAATTTCTGCTTCCTTTCACCAACTATGAAGGACAGACACGTCAACTTCATGGATGGTTCTCGATTGGGAAGAACAGCAAATGCAATGAATAACAATATCCAACGCAAAGGCCGGAACAATGGACCAATCGTAGTGAGATGAAATTTGATAGGGATAGATATAAGATCTTGCTCTTTTATCGAGAAATGAATTGCAAAGGCACAGACCACAGGGCAAGTTTAATGGTAACGTGAAATGACAGAGGAATTTTATCTGAAAGGGAGAGGAACATGATGTGGTTGTCAAGAAAAGGTGATTTGATCTTAGATCGCGTTGTTAGAGTAACGGTATCACTCTCACTCAGAGGGGCATTGTTAGTCTGTCCAGGAGGTGAAGAAAGCATTGTCAAATGATTATGTGATTTTAAAATTGAAAATACAGAAAAAGATAAAATGCACCTTTCCAGGAATCTTCCAGGCTAGCTATCTAAAAAATAAGCAGTTCTTTCTTAGTGGGCTAGGGGATGGTCATTCTTGAGAAATAGCATTATCATATATAGCAAAAGGGCTGTGGGCTAAATACGTTTGTGAGCATTCATCTGGGAGGAGAGAAGAGCCCAGGCTACTCTTGTTAGTAGGACCCATCTCCTATCCTCTGGTTCTTCTTTACACGAATTTACTTATTTCCAGATGTTTATTGAGCATCTACTATGTGACCTGTACTAAGCACACCAAGGATAAGGTGGAGAACAAGACAGCCACGTGATTCCAGCTACTGATGTCTCCCTACTCCACAAAGCACATTTCCCAGCTCCATTTTGCCTGGTTTTCTGAGCCAGTCCCAATGCAATAGCCTTCATTTTCTTACCTGGTGAAATGTACACTTAGTCAACTTCCCAGATCTAGTAGCCAGAAGATAACTTTCCTTCTCCCAGATTGGGCCACATGGAGCTTCAGGGCTAGCAAGCCAATTAGTTCACTGTGGTGCATGTATCTGGTTGTTAAAAAACTGAGTGATACCAAAATACTGTTCTCAGGCTATATGCAGAATCTAAAAAGCCATCATGAAAAATTTGTTGGTTATAGGGTGGGTGGGAAGAGGTCTTATTTGGAAGTTAATGGAAAAAGGTGTTCTGCAGAAACTCAGAAAAGCACTAATGTGAAACACATAAAAGAAGAAATGCTCACTGTTTACAACTGATGGAGTACAAACGGAGAAAGTCTCAAGACCCTCCCATTTTAAGCACGACAGGAACTATGGACCACCTGCTTAGGAGGGACCAGGCAGGAGGCAAGAGCCCAGCCCAGCACAATGCTCCCTCGCGCGGCTCCTCACGGTGCATCAGGTTAACACTTGGCGTATAAGCTACACCAGGGACCTGTCCCAGGTAATAATGCCTGTTCCTACTCTTTCATGGTCTAAGATCCCACGTTGTGGGGAATAGGCCTCCCCCTCATCTGGCATGTCTCTCGTCCCCTTCCTTGTCCCCCAAACAATTGGAAACTCATCTCTTTTAGTGTCCAGGGTTAAGTCTACCCATCACTGGCTGGAGTGGCCCTCATCTGCTTCCAGGTCCAAGACCAGATTGAGCCAGAGCGAGACCCCGCCTCTAAAAATAGCCAGGTGTTGTGGTGGGCACCTGTAGTCCCAGATACACTGGAGACCGAGGCAAGAAAATCACTTGAGCCCAAGAGTTTCGGGTTGCTGTGAGCTATGATGCCATGACACTCTACCAGGATGACAAAGTGAGACTCTGCCTCAAAACAAACAAACCTTGGTAATATTTTGAATGATGGGGGTAAGGGAACTAATTACATCTTTTTGTTCAAGTATTAGGTCTTTGACCCCAGTTCTTGACACAGAGCTCTTAAATCCCTTGGAATTTTCTGGGTGAAATTAGCTCGGACAAATTTCACCCAGGAAATCTGGATGAGAGGAACTTCTTTTACCATAATGAGGTGACTCTTGGGGGTGGGGGAGCTCCTGGTGAGGGGCTGGTAACTAAAAAGGTCAAGCGATGATTAGAAGCTTAGAACTCTCAGTCCCATCCCACCACTCTCCTCTGGGAAGTGGACAAGGGCTGGACGTTGAGTTAATGATGGATCACGCCTACATGAGGAAGCCCCAGAAAGCTTGGTGAACCCTGGAAGTCAGAGAGCTCTGGGCAGATGAACAAGCCACATACTGGGAGGCTGGAGGACACCCAACTCCAGTCGACACTCAGGGCCCTTCCAAACCTGGCCCCACGAGTGGTTTCATCTGCAATTTGACTCTAACTCAGGTAGGTAGATAGTGTCGGAATAAATCTGCAAGATGCTCACTTGGTGTCTACTAGAGACTTGCCTGGTGCGTGGGGGACATCTAGTGTTAGAAGTGTAGGAAAGTAGGAAAAATAGTTTGGTTTTTCCTGTCTCAAACAGGAGAGCAAACAAACGTCTAGAAAACAGGAAGTGAATGAAAGCATGCTGATGAATGCAACAGAAAGAAATTGCAGCCCCATATAACTTCGAGAGAGAAACGCAGCAGGGTTGGGAATCTCTGTCCCAGGTGTTATCTGGATGTGGGGCTGGCAGGTACAGGGTGAGAAGGTGAGAATAGAAGTAATGCAATTGTGTTCATTGGCACATGCAATCCATCATTTCCCTCCAGGGAAGATGGCTTGGTGATGATGTGCAGACATAAAACTAGATTTTTGCCTCTAAAGAAATTTAAACACATCCCAGGGACCTGGAAGGAAAATGATACTTGTAAAAACAAGACAGAAAAGAAACCACTCCAGCTATCCGGAAAAGCTTAGATCTTCCCACTTGAATGGGAAAAGAGAACCAAGAATCAATCACCAGACGAAGAATTTCACTAGCATGAATGGGAAAAAAATTAGGTAAATATACATAAAATAGGACCTTGGAAGAAACATAACTTAGTGAACAGAAGAAAGGTTTAACAACTATTATCCTCAGAGAAGACTGAGGGGAGTGCATTCAAAAAACAAAAGTAGGGTGCTATTATAAAGTAGGGTGGGGCCCTACTCCAATAGGACTGGTGGCTTTATAAGGAGACTAAGAGTGTGCTTGCACAGAGGGAAGGCCTTGTGAAGACACAGAGAGAAGGCAGATGTCTGCAAGTCAAGGAGAGAGAACTCAGGAAAAATCACAGCTGATAGCACCAGGATCTTGGACTTCCAACCTTGTTGTTGAAATCACCCAGTCTGTGGAATTTTGTTATGGTGGCCCCAGCAAACTAACACAGGTACTAACATCTTCAACCTACATAGTCAAGATTCACTATCAGAAATTGATCAAAGAAAAATTCTCATTTTCTCAAAAAGCACTTTTTGAAAAAAGATAATGATTCAAGAAAGGGATGTATCAGTAGAATACCAGCTAATAAATATAGATAAAATCATGAGGTGAGAAAATCATCAGTGGATGCTAAAACTAGTGGGGAAAAGTGAGATGAGGAATGGAATATTTACATAATCCTGTAGTTCGATTTTAAACGGAAAAATAGTTTAAACGGAAAAATGGTAATCATGCACTGAAGAAAAATTACAGATACCACCTTAACCAAGTGATCAAAGCTAAAATCACCTGTATTGGGATGAACCAGTATAATTTGTACCTTGATACATTGCTTTACTGGTACTTCTCCAAAAATTATAACCCGTCCACTTTGAAGGACGTTCTGCAAAGTACCTGCCCTGTACACGTAAGGAATGTCCACTTCAACAAATGAAAAGGCTAAGGAACTGTTTCAGATTAAAGACTAAGGCAAGCATGATCCTTTCACTCAGAATTTTTAAAGAAGAAATTCCTTTTCATATTTAAGGGTACAGAGCCATTGATTCAGGACCATTATTCCAATATTATAAATCTCTCTAAGGCTTGAATTGCTGTTACAATCTGCAATATAAGAATGCCTATGAGTGTACCCAAAAGACTTGTCCATCATCTGTGATCCCAGGAGGAAAATGCCCATCAATTTTAAATTCCATGGTATGAAACTGTCTCTAAGGACACGTTTTTGGGCGTGAGACTCACAGGACACTACGGAGTGACTGGAACTGTGTCAGCAAATAGGCAGAGGCCAGCAGTTTGCCCAAATTCAAAATTTGGTTGCCTTTGGAAGAGGAAGTGGGGGGTTTCTGGAAGTGGTAACGTCGTATTTCACAGGTGTAAAAAACAACTTCTGACTTTTAAAAGGGTAGGCTTTTACTTGTAGCTTCTAACCCTGAAGGTGGTTCCGGTTGCTTGAGATCAAAAGGGTCTGGTGCAAAAGCCAGCAGTAGAAACCTACAAGATTTTAAAAAGCACGGTTTGCGGCCGGGAGCAGGGGCTACGCAGACTGACTGAATTCCGGTCTAGAAGAGCAACTAACACATGAAGAGGCTGGCAGGGCCGTTAAAGGGACAATTATGTACACTGGACTCAGGGCAACAACGTCTGGCGAGGGGAGCAGCAATTACAGAAGCAGGACTCTGAAAGCTTAATTTACTTTCGGCTTTTGCAGGAACCACCCTCAGCTGTCACCTTGCTTCTGTAGTCGGTCCCCAAACCTCCCTGCTTCCGCCCACAGCACCCGGTGTTACGACCGACCAAGCGAGCATGCGCAAAACTAGAGCGCATGCGCCAATTCCAGTCCAATCAGAACTTCAAAATTAAGGGCGTCCCCGGAGAAATTGACTGAGCTCGGTGTGGGGCGGAGTCTCGAAGACAAATAACGGATACGATTGGTCAGCCTTGGGGTTCGCTTTCCTTGGTGGGCGGAGCCTCACCCGGGAGCCACGTCTAGTGAACCGTTCTCCTAATTTGGGAAGGGTCGGGAGCGGGCGGGGCGTGGAGCTGGGAGCGGCTCCGGGAGCGCCTGCGCCGAGCGCCCGGCCAGGGCGTGTTCCTCGTTGGTGCCAGTTTTGCCCGGATCGGGTGTGCATCTCTAGCCGCCGAAGCGCGTCCCGCCGAAG
This sequence comes from Nycticebus coucang, assembly GCF_027406575.1. Classification (NCBI taxonomy): domain Eukaryota; kingdom Metazoa; phylum Chordata; class Mammalia; order Primates; family Lorisidae; genus Nycticebus; species Nycticebus coucang. The sequence goes on from NC_069799.1 coordinate 56,512,409, forward strand.
CCTGTCGCTCCACGCCCACCCCGCTAGGTGCTGCTCTCCGTGGTGAGTGTACCTGGCTTTTCACTCGGGTTCGCTTTCCCGGCGCTGCCGGGCTGGTGCCGGACCCTTCGCACTCCCCGCCCCCGCCCTGCCCCCTCCGGCACCCGGACCCTGCGTTCTGACGCCCACTCTCCAGCCCCGGGAACACCGGGGAGAGGCGGCGGAAGGGTCTTTCCTTTCTCTGCCTGCACCTTGCTGCCATCGCCCACGTGTTTACTGTTGTCGTACAGACCATGTCCAAGTCCCTGAAAAAGTTGGTGGAGGAGAGTCGCGAGAAGAACCAGCCGGAAGTGGACATGAGTGACCGGGGCATCTCCAACATGCTGGACGTCAACGGCTTGTGTAAGTTCCCGGGCAGCTCAGGTCTTTCCCCGGGGGGATGAGCTGGAAGGGTTTCCAAGTTTGCCAAGTAACTGCTCGTCCTGGTGTGAGCGATTATAATTCATCCAGCCCCCTGCTTGTAAACACCACTTGTCAGGAGCTTCCTTGAGATACTTTGCAATCAAAATTTACTATGTTCTACATGGAAAACGAACCTGGTAAATCCAGGATAAGAATCACACAGGCAGTTGTTGCTGTGCTGATTCATAAATGTCATACATTTGGGTGGATTCTCCATTTACTGAACAGCCAGTTAATATTTTTAACTGGGAATCGTTTTCGAATCATTCTTCCTTTTCTCTAATATAGTCTTCAACCATGAATGAATGGCACAGAGAAGTCACGTGATTAATAAACATTCTGTGCCCAGGGTCTTTTAAACATTTCTTGACTCTTTCTTTTTTTCTGGGTATTTATTTTCCTAACTTAGTTCAGGCTTTTTTTTTTTTTTTTTAAACTCCTGCTTGTGCTGTGGCGATGGCCTCCCAGCTGGCTTTCCTTCCTCCAGCTGTACTGCCCGGCCTGATGACCATGTTGCTGTCAGTGTTATTTTCCTGTGACCCCCATCTCCGTCATGTTACTCTCCCTTAAAATCAGGCTTTCAGCTGAGGGTGGCTGTGAAGTCAGTGATTTGAACTCAGCTGCTACTCAAACATTTCACCATGTAGGAACATCGGACCACTGTTGCCAGATTAATTTACTTTTTTAAAGAAGCCAAGATACTTTAAATTTCCTTAGTTTGGGATGTTGGCTATTAAGTCCGCTATTTAACAAACACTGTGTAAGTGAAATAAAGCACTTCTTCTGGCTAATGTGGCTACATTTTGGACCTTCACGGCGCTTCTCCAGCTTGTCTGTTACTGACAGTGATGCTCTAGGTTTGCTTGGTGTGCCATATAGGGCCTTTGTGATTCTGACCACACCCTTATCCCTTCCATGCATTTGTGTCCCAGCCACACTGAATCTACTGCCCTTTCTGAACCACAGCATACTCGTTTAGATCTTGATGCCTTGTTCTTCCTCCTTCCCACTCTTGTGTACCTGAAACCCTGTTAACTTCTGTTAAGAGTTAGCTTAGGCATTGCAGCCTCTGCAAAGCCTTCTCTGTGTGTATCAAGCTGACATAGTCACTCCATCCTCTGTGAAGTTGGACATGCCTTGCTTTGTGACTCCTGTTACATAGGATTATATATATACACACATGCAGATGTGTATATATATTTTTTTCTTTTTTTTTAAATCTAGAAATCTCTCTTCCCTGCTGAGAGACTAGGAAGACAAAGGCTGTGTAACATTCAAGTTTGTATTCTTTATAATAGTGTCTGGAGCCCAGGAGGTGCTCAGAAAGGTTTGATGGATGAAGGAGGTCCAAGAATGGTGGATTAGGCCTACAAATTTGTGAGACCCAGTCTTGGATGTGACAAGAGAAAGAAAGAAAATGTCCAGGGAATCCTAAAAGATGATGGGTAGCTTGTTAGGCATGGAGAGAGTGGAACCAGGATTACTATGAATCCATGGTTCGTGCCTGGACCAGAGAGTGGGGTTCATGCTATGGATATGTCTTGGCCAAAGGAAAAGGAATGAACCATTGTACAGTTTGCATTTGGTAACTGTGATGAAGATACCTGCCTCAGGCTTGGGTTTTGGTGCATGTTGGTCTTTTACAGCAGGAACGGATTCCTGATGTCAGCAAGAGAGTAGCTGTCTTCAGAACTGAATTGGTAGCTGTAGATCTGTGTTCTCTCTGCCCTTACCTAGCTGTGCCACATTGTGATCTTTACTGGGAACATTGTTGCTAAAGAACAGTGGTTCTCAACCTTCCTAATGCTGCGGCCCTTTAATATAGTTCCTGTGGGTTGCGACCCACAGGTTGAGAACCGCTGCCTAGAGGAAATAGAGAAGGGAGTGGGGACGGGATGCCCAGCACAAGGTTACCTTTGCCCTCCGCAGGGCTTTCTGCCCTCTGCACCCTTTTTTTCATGAGGATGAAAAGAGGCTGTTTTCAGCAGAGTAGCTTTACACCCTCCAGCTTTTGAACAGGAGACTTTATGTAATATTTGTAAGTGGGAAGAATGGCTTAGCTATTTTGGTTCAGCTCCATTATCTCTTTGAAGCCTTGGCTTTTATTGAAGAAGAAAAGATAACCACTTGCTTCCTGAAAAAAAAAAAATGTTTCCCATACACCGAGTGGTGAAATGCAAGATCATTCTTAAATTTTCCCAAAGTGGCAGCTGAGGAAAAGCAGCACCACCTCTTGGGAGGTTCAGTGGAGGTGAACTTGGAGATTCCACCTTCTCTGGCTTCTGTAGTGTTGGCCCAAGCAGTGGCTACTGTCTGCTAACTCCCTGACCATTGGTCTCCTTGGAGTCTGGAGGCTTCCAGAAGGTTGTGCAGAAGCCCATTCTCCTCTCGGGCTCCTGAGCATATACTTGTACTCAGGGGTTTGACATAGCTGCCTTAACCGTATGTGAGAATTCCCATGTACTTTCACTTATAAAATGTTAACTCTAACCATGCAGTTTTATAATACTTTAGTATCCACGGTAAACACAGGAACAGTGAACAGTTCACTCGCACGTACAGTGAATGAGTATTTCTGTCTCTCAAGCTTTCCTGTCATCATCCTTATTTAATTTCTCTAAAGGTTTAGAAACAATTAAACTTCGAAGATAATGAGGCTTAGTGTTATTTCTAAGCGTAGGAGATGCCCATCTTTCTGCTTGGGAGAGTTGTGTCTTGTAGACACAGCACTTTGCTTCTTCACAGACAGTAAATTACCTCTGAGAAATATTTTGAGGCGTTTAGGTACCAAGAAGACCTTTCTAATGGGGAAAACTTCTTAGGGTGGAGACAGATAATCAGGCTGGCTCATCAGTTTTCTGCCAGCCCAGCCAGATTCTAGAAATGCTTAGATCCAACCTGGAGAGGCAGAGGAGCACAGTGCGTATGAGGGGACCTTGGATTTGTGCAGAAGGGTTCAAAGTTGCTCCTTCGCACTGTGTGACATTAGAGAAGCTACTTAACCTCTCTGAGCCTCACATTCCTTGTCATCAAGTGGAAATGTAAGCAGACTGGTTTAGGGCTAAACACCGTAATCCTATTTAACTGATAATTATTAATGCAAATATCCAGTTAGAGGCTCCTTAGTCTATACTCAGTTTCAACATAGTCTGAACCCTGAATTTAGTTTGGTTAATTAGACCGGGTAAGGTGTTTCTGTCATAGATTAGAATTTTTTATGTGGCTTGTTAGAACCTGGAGTGTTTGGCACTTTAGCCTAGGGTTCTAATTGATTTAGATTGCTATTTACATGAAATTAGTCCTAATTTTATTTCTTTTCCACTTTTTTTCTACACAGCACATAATGTGCACACACATTTTCTTCTTAAAGCTTCTCAGAGTAATGCTGCTGATTTTATTCTTTTACTTAAGGAGATTGATTTCACTGCTGAAGCTCTTTCCTGAGCAGCAACTGTCGTCAGCTGGATGATGAAGTTGGCGTTGAAGGGCCAGTAATCAGCTCCCGTAGAGGCAGCCAGGCCCAGCTGTAGGCGGACGGACTTTCTTTCATTTCTTTGATTTGTATCTTTTATGACTTTTTAATCTCTTCAAGTTTATTGCCTTCAAGGGTGGTCAATCCTTTATCATTTTTTTTAATCAGATTAGACTAAAATATTTTTCCAATTTTTAAAAAGAAAAATAAATAATCTGCTCTCAAGGGGGCAGTCTTTCTAAAGGACCATACAAAGTAATCAACAAACACTATCATGGGTTATCTGGGAGGGCTATTTCAAAAGTTTTGTTAAGCCTGGAAGTGGTCCCCCTGTTAGGAGCACATGTTATCAGTAGGGGCTGTTTGGAGCGGAAGATCAAAGAGAGGAAGAATGTGCAGTTTTAGCTGTAATCTTTTTTTTTTTTTTTTTTTGAGACAAAGTCACAGCTGTCGCCCTGGGTGGAGTGAAGTTGCATCACAGCTCACAGCAACCTCAAACTCTTGGGCTTAAGTGATTCTCTTGCCTCAGCCTCCCAAGTAGCTAGGACTATAGGCGCCCGCCACAGAGCCTGGCTGTTTTTTTGTTATAATTGTCATTGTTGTTTGGCAGGCCTGGGCTGGATTTGAACTCGCCATTTCTGGTGACCTAGCCATTGAGCTATAGGCGCCGAGCCAGCGGTAATTTTTCTTAGAACCTGTTATGTTTTTCATTTCACTGAAGTCATATGTAGTGTTTTTAAATGCGTCATCTCTTGGCCTGAGAAGACTTTTTGCCTCTTTTCTCTCCCACTAACTCCCTCACTCTCTTGTCAGTGAATGCTTGTTGAAAGAAGCCAGGTCTTACCTATTCACGGGACTCCATTCTGGTGTCACCCCTTCTGGGAATCCCCCCACCCCGCAGTATGCTCAATTTTAAGCCACCATCACATCCGACCTGGCTGAAGTGTCTCCTCCTGTGCCCACAGTGCTCTTAGCCCTGAACTTGGCATAGTGCTTGATGAAGTGTACCCAAGAAGAACATTATTGTTTCTAGTGAAGAAATTCAAGGCAACTGAGCTAGAAAGTGTGGCGCAGGACAACAGCACACGTACCCTGTCTCCATGCAGACTTCTCCCAACTTTCAAGAGGGGGAAACAGTTTACAGCTATCAGGAACATAAGGGATCCCACAAGTGTTATTTTTGATTTTAGGAGCGGATAACAGCTGGAAATATTTCTTTTTTCTTTCTTTCTTTCTTTTTTCTTTTGTAGAGACAGAGTCTCACTTTACCGCCCTCGGTAGAGTGCCATGACATCACACGGCTCACAGCAACCTCCAGCTTTTGGGCTTACGCAATTCTCTTGCCTCAGCCTCCTGAGCAGCTGGGACCACAGGCGCCTGCCACAACGCCTGGCTATTTTTTGGTTGCAGTTTGGCGGAGGCCGGGTTTGAACCCACTACCCTCGGTATATGGGGCCGGCACCCTACGCACTAAGCCACAGGCGCCACCCAGCTGGAAATGTTTCATCAAGATGGGAAATAAAAACAAAGAAAAGTTGCAACCCCTTGGGTGTCACTGGACCAATAATGACATTTTACCATTTTGCCATCATTGGACATTTCTGCTCCAGTTGGCTGCTTTTTAGTGTGCTACTAGCTGTGTGACCTTGGACAAGTTACTTAACTTCTCTGTGCCTCGGGTGCCACATCTGTAAAGTGGGAATAATAAGAGAACCCATTTCATAGGGTCATAGTGACCTGCTGTCTGCAAAGCGCCTGGTCTGTCACCTGGCACATACGGGTCTCCATGTGCATGGTTAGCACACTCGTGTGTTGCTTAGTGGTGGATGTGTTTTAAGAAATGCGTCACCAGGTGATTTTGTTGTGTGAAGATCATAGACTATATTTATACAAATCTAGATAGCAGCCCACTGCACACCTAGGCTCGATGGTACAGCCTCTCTCTCCTAGGCTACGCACCTGGACAGCAGCTTACTGTACCGAGTGCAGTAGGCAGTTTAAGTATTAGTGTATCTAAACATAGAAACGGTACAGTCAAAAGGTACAGTATGGTCATCTTGTGGGGCCACCTTCATATGTGTGATCCGCCATTGTCAGAAACATTAAGCAGCTCAGGACTGTATTTTAAAAACTGTTCTAGCTGTAATCCTAGCACTCTGGGAGGCTGAGGTGGGTGGATTCCTTGAGCTGAGCAAGAGCAAGACCCCTTTTTTATCAAAAACAGAAAAATTAGGCATCCTGGCAGGCAGCTGTAGTCCCAGCTGCTTGGGAGGCTGAGGCAAGGGGATTGATTGAGCCCAGGAGTTTGTGGTTGCTGTGAGCTGTGACACTACAGCACTCTAGCCTAGGGCTACAGAGAGAGACTGTCTCAAAAAATAAAAATTAAAAAAAAGTTTAAAAACCGTTTCATCTTATGATTGTACAATAAATGCAAGACAGTGTCTCTTTATTTCTTGGGAATCTTGGTGCTGGTGCTTCTCAGTGGTCGTGCCCCCTTGTCTCATGGCCTCATGCCACCAGGCCACCCGCGGTCTCCTCGCTTGATTCAGAATTCCCAGTAGATGGGCCCAGGGTGCAATGACGGCGGTGACCACAGACCAGTGAGTTGAGCACCGTGGACAGCCCCAGAGGTGGCTGGGAGACAGTAGGGCATTTCACGGGATTTTAATTGTGCCTAATTCTTCGTTGACAATGACACATGTACATTACCAACTATTGATGGTTTTTCAACTAAGAATCAAAAGGCCCTAGTTCACCTAATAACTATTTATCAAAGGTATTTTTTTTCGTGATAGATATTGTCTAAGCAGAGTCATTTGGGGATGTTTCTGTTGAATTTTTAAATTATTCAGTGATAAAGTTAATATTTGCTATGTTAAGACAACGCTAAGGTGTTTATTAGATCTAACGTAACTGTGTTTGCAGTGAGAAACCGTAACACCCAGTGCTTTGCCATTGTAATCCATAACACCATGTGCAACTGAACATCCCATTCCGCCCTCACGTTGAGAAACCGTAACACCCAGTGCTTTGCCATTATAATCAGCTAAAACTGGCACGGATAATAATTGAAAACTATACCCTGTACCCTCTGTTCCCAAATTTACATGAAAGTGGTTGAAAGAAAACCCAATCTAAACATACGAGATACAGAGAAAAAAAGAGATTATTTCCTTATATCTTATAAAGGCCTCTTGCTTCTTTGAATAGCTTATGCTGTTTTGCCTTATTTATTTCTGACAGGCACAGGTCCAGGTGTGTACCTGAGTAGGGAAATGAAGAGAAGTGGCTAATTCGGCAAGCGTGCCCAGTGCCCACTGGCAATCTCATCGTGTAGTAGAACCCGTCCTCCCTGCCCTCCCCGCACTGATAACTCCATTATCAATTTAAGAATGCACTCCAGGATGCAGTCCACCCCCGCTGGCGCTGATTGAGCTGGAGAAATAGGAATGCTCTTCCAAAAACACACATACTATCAAAAAATCCACTTTAAAAGCCTTGAGTGAAGTGATGTACATATGTGAATCTCTGACTGTGTAAGCTGATACATTTTCACACCAAGAAACAGGACGTTGTCAGCAGCCTGGAGGCCCCAGCATCTCCTGGTCACAGCCCTCAACTCTTTCTGAGTTCATCCTGTGATTATTGATGTATTTGGATTATCTTTCTTTCTTTTTTTTTTTTTTTTTGTCTTCCAGATTTTTTTCTGCTTTCTGTGGTTTTAGTTGAGCTTTCTGTATGATTTCATCTGTCTCCTGTCTGCAAATTTACCTTTAAATTTTCTTGATGAGTGTCCTAAGCTTGCAATAGACCTTTGTAACTGTCTCAGTTGATTTTCCAATAACATTGTGCCTCCCGCCTGTCCCTTATAACATGTCATTTACTTATCTGTAAGCTATAACAACCAATATAAGGTTGCTATTATTATTTTGAACAACCTGTTACCTATTAGATCAGTTAAGAAGAATAATAATAAACCACTTTTTTTTTTTTTTTTTTTTTTTTTTGTAGAGACAGAGTCTCACTGTACCGCCCTCGGGTAGAGTGCCGTGGCGTCACACGGCTCACAGCAACCTCTAACTCCTGGGCTTCCGCTATTCTCTTGCCTCAGCCTCCCTAGTAGCTGGGACTACAGGCGCCCGCCACAACGCCCGGCTATTTTTTTTTGTTGTTGCAGTTTGACCGGGGCTGGGTTTGAACCCGCCACCCTCGGCATGTGGGGCCGGCGCCCTACTCGCTGAGCCACAGGCGCCGCCCATAATAAACCACTTTTGATGACCTCTATTCATTTCTTCTTTAACATCCTTTAGGTAGATCCCAGTTTATTAAGTATCACTTTCCTTCTGTCTGATGAACTAACTTGTCTTAACATTTCTTACAAGGCGGGTCTACCATTAAGTTGTTTCCTCAATTTTTTTTTTTTTTTTTATTGTTGGGGATTCATTGAGGGTACAATAAGCCAGTTACACTGATTGCAGTTGTTAGGTAAAGTCCCTCTTGCAATCATGTCTTGCCCCCATAAAGTGTGACACACACCAAGGCCCCACCCTCCTCCCTCCATCCCTCTTTCTGCTTCCCCCCCATAACCTTAATTGTCATTAATTGTCCTCATATCAGAATTGAGTATATAGGATTCATGCTTCTCCATTCTTGTGATGCTTTACTAAGAATAATGTCTTCCACTTCCATCCAGGTTAATACGAAGGATGTAAAGTCTCTATTTTTTTAAATAGCTGAATAGTATTCCATGGTATACATATACCACAGCTTGTTAATCCATTCCTGGGTTGGTGGGCATTTAGGCTGTTTCCACATTTTGGCGATTGTAAATTGAGCTGCAATAAACAGTCTAGTACAAGTGTCCTTATGATAAAAGGATTTCTTTCCTTCTGGGTAGATGCCCAGTAATGGGATTGCAGGATCAAATGGGAGGTCTAGCTTGAGTGCTTTGAGGTTTCTCCATACTTCCTTCCAGAAAGGTTGTACTAGTTTGCAGTCCCACCAGCAGTGTAAAAGTGTTCCCTTCTCTCCACATCCACGCCAGCATCTGCAGTTTTGAGATTTTGTGATGTGGGCCATTCTCACTGGGGTTAGATGATATCTCAGGGTTGTTTTGATTTGCATTTCTCTAATATATAGAGATGATGAACATTTTTTCTTTTTTTTTTTTTTTTTATTGTTGGGGATTCATTGAGGGTACAATAAGCCAGGTTACGCTGATTGCAAGTGTTAGGTAAAGTCCCTCTTGCAATCATGTCTTGCCCCCATAAAGTGTAACACACACCAAGGCCCCACCCACCTCCCTCCTTCCCTCTTTCTGTTTCCCCCCCCATAACCATAATTGTCATTAATTGTCCTCATATCAAAACCGAGTACATAGGATTCATGCTTCTCCATTCTTGTGATGCTTTACTAAGAATAATGTCTTCCACGTCCATCCAGGTTAATACGAAGGATGTAAAGTCTCCATTTTTTTTAATGGCTGAATAGTATTCCATGGTGTACATATACCACAGCTTGTTAATCCATTCCTGGGTTGGTGGGCATTTAGGCTGTTTCCACATTTTGGCGATTGTAAATTGAGCTGCAATAAACAGTCTAGTACAAGTGTCCTTATGATAAAAGGATTTCTTTCCTTCTGGGTAGATGCCCAGTAATGGGATTGCAGGATCAAATGGGAGGTCTAGCTTGAGTGCTTTGAGGCTTCTCCATACTTCCTTCCAGAAAGGTTGTACTAGTTTGCAGTCCCACCAGCAGTGTAAAAGTGTTCCCTTCTCTCCACATCCACGCCAGCATCTGCAGTTTTGAGATTTTGTGATGTAGGCCATTCTCACTGGGGTTAGATGATATCTCAGGGTTGTTTTGATTTGCATTTCTCTAATATAGAGAGATGATGAACATTTTTTCATGTGTTTGTTAGCCATTCGTCTGTCATCTTTAGAGAAGGTTCTATTCATGTCTCTTGCCCATTGATATAAGGGATTGTTGGCTTTTTTCATGTGGATTAATTTGAGTTCTCTATAGATCCCTGTTATCAAGCTTTTGTCTGATTGAAAATATGCAAATATCCTTTCCCATTGTGTAGGTTGTCTCTTTGCTTTGGTTATTGTCTCCTTAGCTGTACAGAAGCTTTTCAGTTTAATGAAGTCCCATTTGTTTATTTTTGTTGTTGTTGCAATTGCCATGGCAGTCTTCTTCATGAAGTCTTTCCCCAGGCCAATATCTTCCAGTGTTTTTCCTATGCTTTCTTGGAGGATTTTTATTGTTTCATGCCTTAAATTTAAGTCCTTTATCCATCTTGAATCAATTTTTGTGAGTGGGGAAAGGTGTGGGTCCAGTTTCAGTCTTTTACATGTAGACATCCAGTTCTCCCAACACCATTTATTGAATAGGGAGTCTTTCCCCCTAGGTATGTTCTTGTTTGGTTTATCGAAGATTAGGTGGTTGTAAGATGTTAGTTTCATTTCTTGGTTTTCAATTCGATTCCAAGTGTCTATGTCTCTGTTTTTGTGCCAGTACCATGCCGTCTTGACCACTATGGCTTTGTAGTACAGACTAAAATCTGGTATGTTGATGCCCCCAGCTTTAATTTTATTACTAAGAACTGCCTTAGCTATACGAGGTTTTTTCCGGTTCCATACAAAACGCAGAATCATTTTCTCCAAATCTTGAAAGTACGATGTTGGTATTTTGATAGGAATGACATTGAATAGGTAGATTGCTTTGGGAAGTATAGACATTTTAACAATGTTGATTCTTCCCATCCATGAGCATGGTATGTTCTTCCATTTGTTAATATCCTCTGCTATTTCCTTTCTGAGGATTTCATAATTTTCTTTATAGAGGTCCTTCACCTCCTTCGTTAGGTATATTCCTAGGTATTTCATTTTCTTTGAGACTATGGCGAAGGGAGTTGTGTCCTTAATTAGCTTCTCATCTTGACTGTTATTGGTGTATACAAAGGCTACTGACTTCCGGACATTGATTTTATAACCTGAAACATTACTGTATTTTTTGATGACTTCTAGGAGTCTTGTGGTTGAGTCTTTGGGGTTCTCTAAGTATAAGATCATGTCGTCAGCAAAGAGGGAGAGTTTGACCTCCTCTGCTCCCATTTGGATTCCCTTTATTTCCTTGTCTTGCCTAATTGTATTGGCTAGAACTTCCAGCACTACGTTGAATAGTAAAGGTGACAGAGGACAACCTTGCCTGGTTCCAGTTCTAAGAGGAAAAGCTTTGAGTTTTACTCCATTCAGTAAAATATTGGCTGTGGGTTTGTCATAGATAGCTTCAATCAGTTTTAGAAATGTGCCACCTATGCCTATACTCTTCAGTGTTCTAATTAGAAAAGGATGCTGGATTTTATCAAATGCTTTTTCTGCATCTATTGAGAGAATCATATGATCTTTATTTTTGCCACTGTTAATATGGTGGATAACATTTATGGACTTGTGTATGTTAAACCAGCCTTGCATCCCTGGGATGAAGACTACTTGATCATGATGAATGACTTTTTTGATGATAAGCTGTAATCTATTGGCTAGGATTTTGTTGAGAATTTATGCATCTATATTCATGAGTGAGATTGGTCTGAAATTCTCCTTTTTGTTTGGGTCTTTTCCTGGTTTTGGTATCAGGGTGATGTTTGCTTCATAGAATGTTTTGGGGAAGATTCCTTCCTCCTCAATTTTTTGGAATAATTTCTGCAGTACGTGAATAAGCTCTTCCTTGAAGGTTTGATAGAATTCTGGTGTGAAGCCATCTGGACCAGGGCATTTTTTGGTTGGAAGATTTTTTATTCTTTCTTTGATCTCAGTGCTTGAAATTGGTCTGTTCCAGAGCTCTATTTCTTCCTGGCTGAGTCTAGGGAGAGGGTATGATTCCAAATATTGATCCATTTCCTTCACATTGTTAAATTTCTGGGCATAGAGTTTCTTTTAGTATTCAGCGATTATCTCTTGTATCTCTGTGGGATCAGTTGTTATTTCCCCATTATCATTTCTGTTTGAGGTTACTAGAGATTTTACTTTTCTATTTCTCGTTAGTCTGGCCAATGGTTTATCTATTTTATTTATTTTTTCGAAAAACCAACTCCTGGATTCATTAATTTTCTGAATGATTCTTTTGTTTTCAATTTTATTGATCTCTGATTTGATTTTGGATATTTCTTTTCTTCTACTGAGTTTAGGCTTAGATTGTTCTTCTTTTTCCAATTCCATAAGATCTCTTGTGAGATTGTTGATGTGCTCTCTTTCTGTTTTTCGAATGTAGGCATCTAAAGCGATGAATTTTCCTCTCAAAACTGCTTTTGCAGTATCCCACAGGTTTTGGTAGCTTGTGTCTTCATTGTTGTTATGCTCAAGGAAGTTAATGATTTCCTGTTTTATTTCTTCCTTCACCCATCTGTTATTCAACAGAAGATTGTTTAGTTTCCATGCTTTTGTGTGGGGTCGAGCATTTTTGTTAGAGTTGAGTTCCACCTTTAGTGCCTTATGGTCTGAGAAGATACAAGGTAAAATTTCAATTCTTTTGATTCTGTTGATATTTGTTTTGTGTCCCAGGATATGATCAATTTTGGAGAATGTTCCATGGGGTGATGAGAAGAATGTATATTCTTTATCTTTGGGATGGAGTGTTCTATATGCGTCTATCAAGCACAGTTGTTCTAGGGTCTCATTTAAATCTCTTATATCCTTGTTTAATTTCTGTTTAGAGGATCTGTCCAGCTCTGTAAGAGGAGTGTTAAGGTCCCCTGTTATTATGGTATTATCAGATATCATATTGCTCAGACTGAGTAAGGTCTGTTTCAAGAATCTGGGAGCATTTAAATTGGGTGCCTAAATATTTAGAATTGAAATGTCTTCTTGTTGTATTTTTCCCTTGACCAATATAAAGTGACCATCTTTGTCTTTTTTGACTTTAGTTGCTTTAAATCCACATGTATCTGAAAATAAGATTGCAACTCCTCTTTTCTTCTGAATTCCATTTGCCTGAAAAATTGTCTTCCAACCCTTGACTCGGAGCTTTAATTTGTCTTTTGAAGCCAGGTGTGTTTCTTGCAGACAGCAAATGGATGGCTTGTGTTTTTTAATCCAGTCAGCCAATCTGTGTCTCTTCAGTTGGGAATTCAAGCCATTAACATTTATGGAGATAATTGATAAGTGTGGTAGTATTCTATTCGTCTTATTTGGTGAGAGTCCATTGCTTAGTTTTATCTTTTGCATCAGTGTGGAGGTTAGGTTCTGTCCTTTGATTTCTGAGTTCTTACTTTGCTGCTGATCCATTGTGGTGGTCAGTGTGCAGAACAGGTTGAAGTATTTCCTGTAGAGCTGGTCTTGTTGTGGCGAATTTCCTCAATGTTTGTACATCCGTAAATGATTTGATTTCTCCGTCAATTTTTAAGCTTGGCTTAGCAGGGTACAGAATTCTGGGCTGGAAATTGTTCTGTTTAAGTAGATTAAATGTAGATGACCATTGTCTTTTTGCGTGGAAAGTTTCATTAGAGAAGTGTGCGGTCACTCTGATGGATTTGCCCCTGTAGGTCAACTGGCGCTTACTCTTGGCAGCTTGAAGAATCGTTTCTTTTGTCTTGACTTTGGACAGGTTCATCACAATGTGTCTTGGAGAAGGTCGGTTAGAGTTGAGGCGACCTGGGGTCCGATATCCGTCTGAAAGCAGTGTGTCAGAATTTTTGATGATATTTGGGAAATTTTCTTTTATAATATTCTCTAGTATGGCTTCGATTCCTCTGGGGCATTCTTCTTCCCCTTCTGGGATTCCTATAACTCGTATGTTGGAACGCTTCATAAAGTCCCATAATTCTGACAGTGAACGTTCTGCTTTCTCTCTCTTCTTTTCTGCCTCTTTTACTATCTGAGTTATCTCAAGAACTTTGTCTTCTACCTCTGAAATTCTTTCTTCTGCGTGGTCTAACCTGTTGCTGATACTTCCCATTGCATCTTTAAGTTCCCTGATTGACTGTTTCATTTCCTTCAGCTCTGCTATATCCTTTCTATATTCTTCATATCGTTCATCTCTTATTTGATTCTGTTTTTGGATTTCCTTTTGGTTATTTTCCACTTTATTAGAAGTTTCCTTTATCGTTTCCATCATTTCTTTCATTGTTTTCAACATGTGTATTCTAAATTCCCTTTCTGTCATTCCTAACATTTCTTTATTGGTGGAATGCTCTGCAATAGCTACCTCATTGTCCCTTGGCGGGGTTGTTCTGGACTGGTTCTTCATGTTGCCTGGAGTTTTCTGCTGATTCTTCCTCATGAGTGATTTCTTTTATCTGTTTCCTTGCCCTAATTTTCCTTTCACTTCCTCTTGCTCTTTAAGTTCTCGTGCCTGTGGAAATTGCTGGTGGGTTTAGACCCCTTGAACACACGCGACCACTTGCCGGTTTTCTACTGTGTTACTCCTCCTCTTGGAGTCCAGAGTCTCTCGCTGACTCCCTGTATCCTCACAAGGATGATTATAGGGAGATTCCATCAGCCAGAGATGCCCGGATCCTATCTCCCCAGACTCATGGTGCCCAGATGCAAGGAAGCTGCTACTCGGCCACCATCTTGCTCCCTACGTCTATCTTAGTTTTGTTTTTAAAGAAGCTGTACTTTAATTTCTATTTCTCACAAGACATATTGTTTATTTGCTGGTGTGTGTCTTTGAGTTTAGTTTTCATTTCTGAAATGATTTTTTATGTCTGCTTTTTTGGTTGGGTTTTCTCCCTTTATTCCTGAGTTTTTCAAGTTCTGATTCATAGTGTTGTTTTATGTTGTGTTTTTTTTTCTTAATCTTTTTCTCTTGTTTTTAAATGGTCAATAACAGGTTTGAGCTATTTTCTGGGCATCTCTCTGATTGATAAGCTTTTGTTATCCGTTACTTTATTCTATTATTTTTATCTTGCTCATGTTTATAATATTTTCTCAAACATTCTTAGGGAGGGTGGGTCCTCAATAGCTTTTCCAACTTCTACAGAGCTCTATTTTCTTGTGTTTTTAGGTAATTTTCAAAATATAGTGACTTGCTTTTGAGTGACCTGGCTGCGTCCTTCTCCCCACTTTTATCTGGACCTTCTCTGTCCTTGGTCCCTATTAGGGTAAATGTTTTGATTCTAGGCCCTATCCTAGGAGGGAGCCCCATATGGTGAGCTTCCAGGTCACAGGGTCTGGACTTGTCCTGATGCTGGCCTGCCAGCCACAGACAAACTCTTTCTCATTTCAGCTCTTCTTTTCAAATTGTTCCACTGGGCTGCTGGTGAGTTTGGTTGGCTCTTTGGGAGGGGTTCTCTGTTCTCTCAGTTTTCACCCCAAAGATGAGATCCCGTGTCAGTCTCGTGGCTATTTGTAGCTTGTCCCCACTCACTTGCATTTTGGAGTTTTTTGTGGGGACACTTTCTCATCTAGTTCTGTTGTAAATTGCGTCCTTGGATTTTTTTTTTTTAATTGCTATCCAGATAACTCTGTCTATTTTTATGTGGGGATTCTCACTTCCTAAAACAGGCTGCCGTGTTGTCACGGTGCTCCCAGCACTGATGCTCCCTCTTCAGTCTAGCATGTGTAGGAGCTGGTCACTGGGCTTCCGTTCCTACTACAGACACCTGTGTCTTCCAGCCAGGGTGATGGGAGCCTGAGCTGCAACAGCCATCACTGGCCCCCACCCCACCTCCTGCTCTGCGGCATAGTGCGGCTGTTCTGAGGTTTTCTAAGGTTTCCACAGTCAGCAATGACGTGGAGATTGTTTAGAGTTGGTGGACAAGTTAGAAGTATCAGAAGCCTCCAAAATGTGGCTTAAAGGAGGAAAACAGTGTTCCTTTCCCATCATCCTCCAAGGTGAGTGTCGCTCCTCAGCCTCAGTTGAGGTCTCTGTCCCAGGTCAGCGTCCGCTGGCGTCTCTGTCCCAGGTCAGTGTCTGCTGGTGTCTCCTTCCCAGGTCAGCATCAGCAGGCGTCTCTGTCCCAGGTCAGTGTCAGCTGGTGTCTCTGTCCCAGGTCAGCGTCCGCTGGTGTCTCCTTCCCAGGTCAGTGTCAGCTGGTGTCTCTGTCCCAGATCAGTGTCCACTGGTGTCTCCTTCCCAGGTCAGTGTCAGCTGGTATCTCTATCCCAGGTCAGCGTCCGCTGGCGTCTCTGTCCCAGGTCAGTGTCAGCTGGTGTCTCTGTCCCAGGTCAGTGTCCGCTGGTGTCTCCTTCCCAGGTCAGTGTCAGCTGGTGTCTGTGTCCCAGGTCAGCGTCCGCTGGTGTCTCCTTCCCAGGTCAGCGTCAGCAGGCGTCTCTGTCCCAGGTCAGCGTCCGCTGGTGTCTCCTTCCCAGGTCAGCGTCCGCTGGCATCTCTGTCCCAGGTCAGGGACCTTGATTCCTCTCCCTTCCTCCCTTTGCGCCACCTAGGGTATTTCCCTGTCTGCTTGCTTGGTGCTGGTGGCCAGCCCTCGGAGGTCTTCGTGTGTTAAGGTAGTGGAGAGTGAAGGTCCTCAATCTGGAGTGTCCACATTACTTGATTCGCGTTCCCTTGGTGAGAGCCCAGCGTGCAGGCTGAGTTCATGCTCAGTTCAGTACTTTGATGGTCTCAAGCTCCTACTCTGGAAGATTCCTTAGGAAACCTCAAGAGAGTTAATATCCCCAGAGTTCTTGCATATTGATAATAGACAGCAGCAGGTGCCTTTTGTACTTGAAAGTCAGTTTTACTGGATATAGAGATTGGCACGTTCCTTTTCCGGAGCATTATAAATGCGTTGTTCTGTTTTCATGGGGCAGTAAAGCACTGCTATTCAAAAGTCTGATGATAAATCTAATTTTTCTATGTAAATAGTTTGTTCTTTTTTCCTAGATGCTGAGAAGATTTTTTTTTTGCTTTGAAGTCTAGTTAGTTTCTTCTGGTGCTCTAACAAATTATCAGAAAATTGATGACTTAAGATGTCAGACATTTTTGATTTCACAGTTCTGGAGGCCCAAAGTGCCAAGTCAAGGTGCTGTCAAGATCACATTCCCTCCTATGGCTCTGGGTGAGGAACTGATTCTTGCCTGGGTCAGGGAGGCTGGATGATGTGAGGGTAGACCAACGTCCTGCTAACACTCTGACAGTGTGAGACAGCTACAAGGGGACATGGGGACACGCAGTGAAATTCTCTCACTTTTCTTCCTGTTTGCTTAGAGTCATAGGCTCCCTGTACACATACAGAAAGAGAAAGGTTGACATTGTCATAGGAATCCTGTGTGAGTTTCTTCAAGTACATCTAGGGTTGACAATACGGAGAGGGTGTTACCTAGTGGTTCAAAGCCTGGGCTTTGGAATCATGGTCTTTATTTTGCTGTTTACTTAGCATCTTTGTGACTCATTTTCCACATTGATATAATCGGAAAAATAGGCTTCTCCTCCCATAAAGGATAACGTGTAGTACATGTAGTATCAGGTGCAGATTGGGTACAAAAAATGGTTGTTATGATCAATAATAAGGAAATTTTATGTATGTTAAGCTGAGACAGTCTGTCTTTTTTTATTATTATTATTAAAGATAGGGTCTTGCTGTATTTTCCAGGCTGGAGTATAGTGGCATCATCATAATTCGCTGCAACCTTGAACTTCTGGGCTCAGGTTATGCTCCTGCTGGGAATACAGGTGTGTACACTACACCTGGCTACTGTTGAATTTTTTTTGTAGAGATAGGGTCTTGCTGTGTTGCCCAGGCTGATCTTGAAGTCATGGCCTCAAGCAGTTCTCCCACCTCAGCCTCCCAAAGCAGACACAGTCTGTTATGAAGCTGTCATCGTGGGAGCTCTGATAGGTGGGAGATTGGGGAGTAGTAAAAAGTCTGATGGACCTTTGGGGGAAGGACAGGAGAGGAGATGGGTGTGTGGGTGTCCTCATTGGCCTATTTTTTGGCTGAGTTCATGTGTGTTGGGGTGAAAATGCAAGTGAAGTAGACGGGAGTGTGGGGTGAGTTGTCATGCTCAGAGGGGGTCTAGGGAAGCCTTGAGGCTGCTCAGAAGAAGCACACCCAAGTTTGACTTAGTGAGCAGTTGACAGTGTCATCCCAGGTGATGAGTCATAGAATTGGAGATGGCAGCACTTGGAGGACTGGGTAAGGGATGGCATGCAGGGAGGGTAGCCGCAAACCAAGGTCAAGTAAAAATAAGGGGTGAGCTCCCTACAAGACCACATCCTGTCTTGGCTGTGGTAAGAACAAGTGACACACAGCGGTCCTCAAATACTTAGTGACCATTGAATGACTGTCAGCCCATGGAGCGCTGAGAACCCTGTGTCTCTTGTACGGCTGGCAGGTCTCAGATTGTAGGTCCTTCCCCTTTGAAAGGGCGGAGCCTTGTGGGGCTGGGCTCAGGGGAGAAGTGTGGAGGGAGGTTGTGGAGGAGCAGAGAGACGCATTGAGAAAATGAAGGGAAATGTCTGGCATCAGGCCCGTGCCCTGCCCAGGTGGCTTTTTTCTGCAGGGTTCCTGGGGTTGGGGATACGCCCTGCTGTCTGGGTGGAAGGTGTACGCACAGCTAATGCGGCCCGTGTCCTCACTCGAACCTGTGGATTGCAGCTGCTTTTTGTCTTGGGGACACCATGTGACACATACAGTTGGCACATGGTGGTTGTCACCAGTTGCATATTTGCTCGTGCAGTAAAACAGTGTCAAAACTAGTCAGTTTTTAGAGGGTTCTCTCTGCTTACTAGCTCTGGGGGCAAGTCACTTAACCTCTCAGGCCTCACTTTCCCCCTCTAAAACTGGGAGGGAGATAGAAAATTCTAGTAGTGCCTTGTAGGGTGGTTATTGTGAAGAACAGGGTGAGTAAATAAAGTTCTTGGTACTTGGTATCCATCAGCTGCTGTTACTATTCTAGTAGCAGATAGAAAGGGTCCGGTGTGGCTCACTGATGTAGCGAGTATCATGTTAATATTAGTTCCTGTTTCTTGGTTTCATAGCATCAGGTAATATAATTCAGGCTTTTATTTTAAAGATGAGGAATTCATGCTCCGGGAAGACCCAGTGATTTTTCTCAGGATCTCATGGAATTACAGTGTGGGCCTCACACTGCTGGGGACTGTGTACCCTTTGCTGTGCTTCAAGTCACTTTATGTAACTGTCCTATTTTATGGACTCCAGGGAAGAATTTTCCATTCAGGTTTAGATGGTTTTTATTAAGGTAGGAATTGCTCCCTTCTTATCAGGAGCACAAGGTATGAATATTATTTTCCCAATTTGGAAAGAATAAACTCAAGATTTAGAATCTAGAAACCTTAGTTACAGGTTTCTGATTCCCGTGGCCTGTGGAACCTTGGGAAAGTAAATTTACCACTCTGGGCTACAGTCGTCTTATCTGTTGAATGAGAAGCTTAAGTTCTTTGATTTCCTAACATACATACATTTTATGTTACACAAATAAAATAGTTTATGTTAGAAGAATGAGTCAGTATGAACAGGCAAAATAATTTTTACAAAAAGAAAAGATAGGTAGAGATAGCATAAAATCAACTCTGGTCCCTGAAGATTTTACCAACTCTAAAAACTTAGGCATTTAATGAGAGTTTCAGACCAGCTTACCTTCTTCATGGCACAAATATCCTGCGTATTAGTCAGGGTTCCACAGGAACAGAACCAATAGACTATATATAGACGTATAAAAAAGGAGATTTATTATAGGAATTGGGTCATGTGATTATGGAGGCTGAGCAATCCCATGATCTGCCATCTGGAGAAGTGGAAAAGTTGATGGTCTTATTTAGTTCAAAGCCAAAGGCTTGAGAACCAGGGAAGGGATTGGTGACACTAAGTCCCAGAATGTGAAGGCCCATGAGCCAGGAGCGCTGATGTCCACAGGCAGGAAAAGATGGATGGTTAAGAATTTGCCCTTTGGCTTTTTGATGCCTGCTCATGCTGAGGAAGGCAGATCATCTTTGATCAGGCTCTTGATTCTCATACTATTCTCTTCTGGAAACCCTCACAGACACATCCAGACCCATCCATAATGCTTCCCAGCTGTCTGGGCACCCCTAGCCCAGGCCAGTTGACAAATCAATCACCATCGCATTCTTTATTGTACCCTAGAGTTTTCTTTCCTGGGCACCCCCTAGCCCAGTCCAGTTGACACATCAATCACCATCGCATTCTGTATTGTACCCTAGAGTTTTCTGTCCTGGGCACCCCCTAGCCCAGTCCAGTTGACACATCAATCACCATCGCATTCTTTATTGTACCCTAGAGTTTTCTGTCGTGGGCACCCCTTGGCCAATCCAGCTGACACATCAATCACCATTGCATTCTATTGTATCCTAGTGTCTTCTGTCCTGCCCTTCTTGGTACGGAGCAAGCTCATGGAGGGCAGCAACTTCCTCCCACTCGTTCCATCCTGCTCCCACCAAGGAAGTGCAGTCCCTTGAGAAGTAGGCGGAACCCACTGAGTTTTGTTAATACCATCCTGTTTAAAACCAAAGGGGTATTAACGACTGCATATCTTAAGTTGATTACTATATTTTTCTCTTTAATTCTCTCAGACATCTTAGAAATAGGATTTTTCCTTGTATGTTTTTCCTGAAGGAAACACTGTACAGTGACATGTGGGGTCAGGAATCATGTGAGCTCCCCAATTTTAGTAACACAGCATATTTGATCTTTATCCTTTCTGTCCTGGTGGGCTCAGAGCCACCAGTTAGTGACCAGCTCATGGGAGTTTCTCATCATGTGAGAATTCTCTGCTCTTCCTTGTAGGAAGAGGAGGCTCTGATAGTCACTGATAGCCTCCATATCTGTAAAGAGAATTCAATGGATTCAGTCCTGTGACCAATTATTTCGAAAACTTACTGGTAAAGAGTTTCTAGCCATGAACAGTAACTTGTTTTGAGAGAAAGAAGCTTTCTTCCTGCAGTGGTATTTTTAAAGTTTTAAATTATGAACAAAATTCAAAAGAAATGTCTTTATGATTCCGGGTGTGTTGATGAATATGATATTTATATTATTTGTTGGTATCAAACATTTTATTGTCTGTCTTCATTTTAATGTATTGTCAGAACCTGCATACTTAAGTACGTCTGAATCTGTATCTTACTACCAAGGGTGAAATAACTTCAGCCGCGCAACTCTGCCAGGCATTTTAATCACATATCATGGAGATTGGTCAGCATTGCTTCCTGGTGCTGACATCTGGCCGGCTCCTGCATTCCTGTGGAGTCTCTGCAAGGAAGGTTATTTAAGACTGTCACTGGTTCAAGTCCACCAGGGAGCCAAAATGGCAAATCCATTTGGACCACCCCTCATGTTAAGTGCCAATGAATTCTTCCTAGTTCAGAACTTTGGGGGGATTTGAGTTACCATGGGTGCCTCTGTGCACAGCTCCAGAGGGGCTGCTCACAATGTAATGTGTACAGTTCTGTAGAGT
Organism: Nycticebus coucang; assembly: GCF_027406575.1. Taxonomy (NCBI): domain Eukaryota; kingdom Metazoa; phylum Chordata; class Mammalia; order Primates; family Lorisidae; genus Nycticebus; species Nycticebus coucang. The sequence goes on from NC_069799.1 coordinate 56,533,694, forward strand.
TGTAAGGGGCTCCCCTGGAGGTGGAAAACAAGGTGGCCCTCTTTGAATATCCCAGGAGGATATGGTGGTATTTCTGGTGCAACTATAAGAGCTGTCCAAGGTGATAGCAACGCCTTTCCAGTGGTTTCTATTTGGAATGTACGGTCTGTGAAACTAGGTTGCAGTCTTGTTTTTGTGACCACCATTATGGAACCTTCTGTTTAGAACCTAAAGCTGGTCGATTCTAACCTGCGGCGGGATTCCAGACTATGTCAGGTTCCCTGTTACTTTTGTGTGTTTTCAAATCTCCTTCCCCTCGTCTCATCCTTGCCTGCTTTCCCCCCAGTCCTCAGGTATAAAGGCCATCTCTGAAGTGCTACCAAAGGACGAATCTGCTTCCTAAATTGCCAAAAAGAAACTATGAAGACGAGCACCGGGTGCCCCATCTTCTTGCTATGTTGGGTTATCTTGAAAACACGTCTGCCGTGCCATCTGATCCCATCTCATTTATTTCTCCTTTTTCATATTATCTACTTCATGCCAAAGCACAAGGGGAAAAACACTGAACCTGTTTTAAATAGATACTATGTGCTTCCTCCTGTGAGTTATCTAGAAATACTTATCTCTGTTTCTAGGAGTTTTTGATTCTTTGATTTTTTTTTTTCTGAATTTACTCCATTGAAGTACCGACTGCCTCCTTGCAGCCGTGTTTTTTATCTCTGTGCTTAGATAAGCCTGAGCGTGATGCCTTAATGCCCGTTTCCATCTGCCCCCGGTCCAGCTCACCCCCAAGGCATGTCTTAATTCATCATCTCACAGTGAGTGACATCTCTTTCTGAACTGCTGGCACCCTTGTACTTCTCCTTCCCTGCCTCCGGGATCCTGTCCCACCTAGCGTTTTATTTAGGTTCCCAGAATTGGGTGACTGTGTAGTTTATCATCCAAACCGGGGCCTTTTTGAGAGGAACAGCCCATGCGATAACCTGACACTGTTGCAGGCTAATCAGGATGTGCGGTTGATGCTACTTCTAGAAAAATCTCCAAGGTAGAAATTATTGGCACATGGAGCATGATCAGTTGATGTCTTGTCAGTTAGTGGCCCAAGGAGTCCTTGATCATCTTTCTTCTGAAATTATTGAGCTAATTGATTCCTTTCTGAGCATTTTCCTACTGATTCCATTCCTGGACAAAGAATAAATAATCATAAATCTTCAGTGCAGTGCAGTGCCCATACCCTCCCCTACCCCCGCTTGCCCCACAAACATTTCCCTTCTAACCATTTTGCTTCCTGCTGTTCATTTTGTCCTGATCCAGTGTTCATCCAAATAGCATTCCCAAAGAGGACAGAGACAGAATATGAGCCAAGGCACTCCAACGTTTAACTGTGCACGTCAATACATTTCCTTAGTCGTTGAGTTGAATTTTGAAACGTATTCTACTCTGGAAGTGCCTGGGCAAAGCATGGTTGAACATTGCTTTAGGAATTTTAATAACAGTTTGTTTGTGCTCTATGAAGCTCATACTTAACAGTTTATGGGTAGCAGGCCCATTAGAGGCTGTGATTAACACAGCAGAGATTTACCAGTGTTGTGATTAAGGTCAGCGGGGCAGCAGGAGCGGGTCAGTGGTACAGCCCGCTTCCATTTTCCCCGACGTGTTTCACTAGGGTAGCTTTTGTCCTCTTAAATAACCCATTCTATTTTGGTAGACCTTTCTCCCTTTTCTTTTAACAGTGCAGTTTCCATACAAGGCTCACAATGAACTCACCATACCCGAGTGGAAGGGAGTGGCTGGTTGTATAAATAACGCCTGTCACCACTTGGTCTTTGCATGTCCTGGGCTTTGTGGGTGTCTCTCGACTTTTGTCTAACTTAACTACCCTCCCTGCAGACACAACCTGGGGTCCTTTGTTGCCCTAAATATTTTTTTCAAAGATCTTTTATTAACTTTTTTCTTTTCTGCTCTAATTTTTCTCCCTCTTACCTACTTTAACATGTGGACCTGTAACAATAGCCAGAAAGAAAAATACTTTGTGGGGGGTGTGATCAGATGAAGCAACAACTTGAATTTCTCTTCTCTGTTAAAGAAAAAAAAAAGTGTGAACTTTGTTACTTTCTCTCCAGCTAAGTAAGCCTTTGTTGAAAGGATGCAATGAAATCATCAAAAAGAACTAGTTTTCCCTAATTTTTTTAAAATTATTTAAGGCCTTTATTAAGAAGGGCTTGCAGTTTGTTGACTTTTTTGAAAACATCAAGTTATAAACTTTTATTACAAATTAAAAATGAAGTTCTTAAAAATCTCAACTTGACCAGATAGGAAACAGTTTAAAAACATTTAAAGGCATATTGAGAGAAACCAGTCTTTAGTTTTCCCTAATTAAATCCTGTCATCGTGAACCTTGGGTTCTGAGCTTTGCTTTTCTTTGAGAAGAGCCAAAGTTTTTCCTTCTAATTAATTAGTTACTTGTGGTGTTTTAGGAGAAATTAATTCAGGGGACATGGAGGGAGGTCATCAGTTATCTTTTGATTTTGGTGACTTTCAGATGGATGGTCTGCCAGTTCCTAGCTTACCTATCTTTCTTGGTAATCAAAGCTCTAATTTTTTAGGTGGCCTGTGGAAGCCACCCTGTAGCTAGGCATCACCATATTACTAGATTTTGACTCATTGTTGATAAGAGGGTTCTGGGAAGTTTCCTGAAAGAGGAAGGCTTTTATTTTTCCTTTTCTTCTTTTTGAGAGGAATGTAGACATCATGGCTGGGTTCAGGCAGTGATCTTGGACCATGAGGTGTGTCTCAGTCACTTCAAGCTGCTTACAACAAAAAAGCCATACACTAGGTGGCTTAAACAACAGGAATTCATTCCTTATAGTTCTGAAATCTGGAAAGGCCAAGATAAGGTGTCAACAGATTTGGTGTCTGGTGAGAGCTCTCTTCCTGATTTGTGGAAGGCAACCTTGCTGTATCATCACATAATGAAAAGAGAGCTCATCTCTTTCCCATCTCCTACTACTAGGACAGCGATCTCATTTGTAAGAGCTGCGTGCTCATAACCATATCACCTCCCAAACGCCTTACCTTCTAATCCCATCGCATTGGAAATTAGAACATCAAGCTATGAATTTTTCAGAGGCACAAACATTCAGTCCATAGCAGGGTATGAACCACGCGCAGTGGGTGATTTAACAAGATACCAGGAGCTCCTAGATTGCCTATGTGTAAGTCAGAGGGAGACTCCTATTTTGTGTAGCCCTTTTTATTTGTGGTCTACTCTCTCATGAAGCTAAGCATAGACTTAGTTGATATACCTATGAATCTATTTCATCTTATTCGGTATGACAGATTTTTTTTTGATTTTTTTTTTTTCCACATCAGACTGTGTATCTTAGAGAAGACTCCTTTATTCAGTAGCCCAGAAGATCATAACTCTTAAAAATAAAAGCGTATGAGATTTCTACAGCATGTAAGATCTTAAACTTCATGTGGGAAGCCACCACCATTGTGATATATTTTTTTAAAGCCACAAAGATGCTCCTCTCCTTCCCCTTGGCCCTTTCTTTCTCCTTCCCTGATAATTTGGTCCTGAACCCATGAAATGGTACAGAAAAAAGAGAGGTGTTCAGGGGGTGGTGGCCGGGGGTGGAGTATGGGAACGTGATTGGTGAGGAGCGCACCCAGGCTAGGTGTGCATGTCAGAGCCCAGGCAGGGGGAGGAGGGAGGCCGGGGGGAGGGCGGCTGGTGTAGAGTCAGTGTCACAATATACAGAGGAGGAAGGAGTGGCTGGGATATGTTACTGCAGTGAAGCCATGTTGGGTCATGCAAGGCACTCATGAGATCTCACAGCGCCTGTCACTTTAGGGCTTACCAAGGCACAGGATGAGGTTCCGCGGGAGAAAGCACGCACAGGGGAGCATGGCCAGCCTGAGAGGCTCGGTGTCGCAGTCCCCAGTGTCAGCTCCTCAGTTGCACAGGACTCACTTTGCCTCCAGGGTAGGACTCATCAGACGTGTGTGACGGATCTTGGTGTCAGGAGAGCCTGGTCAGAAATGGCCAGTGGTGACTTCTATATGCTGGTCACATAGCCAGCGCAGGCCCTGTGGCCAGGTGTAAGGCATGGATCCACACTCTCTCCTCCTTAGCTTGACTAAGAGTCAGTGTCAGACTTCCAGGTGTCCCACGATGAGCATAGAGCCGTCCGGTCTCGTTTTAAGATACTATTTTATGCAGTTATGTGTAAGGGTATTGATTAAATAAGTACATAGGCTAAAGGCAAGGGAAACCGGAGTTCCCACTGTTAGAGGTGAGGATGACAAATATGGAAAGAGAGAAAACTAGAGTGAGCCCTGTGATGTATTGGAATTGGATATATTGGGGTGAACTTACGGTTTTTAGTAATATAAATAGATAGTGAAATCAATATTGATGTCACAAAAGAGAGTGTGTCTGTCTGTCTATGCGTCTGGGTGCTCCCTGTCTCTGTCCTTCGCGAGGCTAAGAGGACTGACCCTCCAACAGCAGTGAGACCATCTGGGACCCAGATTTGGGCTTGTAAATACCATTTTCCACAAAAAGGAACCAGAACTCTTGGGAGAAATGGCTCACTCAAGGGATATGGTAGGAAAAATATAAAATGAGCCTGAATATTGTGTGCCTGAAAGCCCAGAAGTGCTCAGAGAACCATGGGATGTGTCAAAAGGACCCACAGGCAGCTTGGATGGACTCCCACTGGCCAAGCCTGGGATAATTTGAGCATCAATGCCAATAATAAGGATATGTTATAACCCATCAGCTAAGGTAAGAAACCACAAAGCCACAGAATTATAAATAAATAATTGCCATCTCTCAATAGCAACCCACTTGGTGTTTTGGATTGGATAGTTCTGTCATGGGTTGGGTTGCCTTGTGCATTGTAGAAACTTAATAGCATTCTTCGCCTCTGTCTGTTAGGTGTGGTAGAGGGTAAGCAGGTGGTGAGAAAGTGGCTAAGGGCAGACAGCGGAACTGAATTGTAGCTAGAAACCAATTGAAGGCGGGACATCAGGTCAGCAGCTTAATCTCACTGGTTCAGGCTGGGAAAGCAAGTCTTTTGAACTTTCCTGTTGTATTTTGTATTTTGAACTTTCCTGTTAATTTTGTGAGGGTTTTAAAAATAACACGCAAAACTTGTGGTCCGTGGTGACGAATACTCATTTTCTTAAAAGCATCCTGGTCTCCAGCATTGAGACCCTTCCTGAGAACAGTTTTTGTTGTTTTATGTGCCTTTAAGGGAAAAAACCTGTACCACATTAATAGAATGTTCTTTTAGAAAGAATACTGGAAAAAAAAAATCTCAATCCATATCAACCGACCAATACGGTAAATTCTAGAACCCAAAGTGGGAGCTGCATCACTTTTCTCTCTTCTCTTTGTCTCTCCCTCACTTTTGTGCATATTCCCGTGTGTGTTTTCTTTACGGTAGGAAAGACCGTGCTTTAAGCAAACCTAACCTTGTTGAACAGATTAAACCTCCGTGATGACGTATGAAGCTGGGGAGTGAATCTGCATTTCAGACCAGTCTTTGAACTGTCACCCCCAATATGTTTCAAGAACACTGTCAAGGGTCTTTGCTCCGACTCTCCCATGGTGTGTCTGGGAAAGCACGCAAATGAAGTAATAGGCGCCGACCTTCTGTTCCATGATGTTTCTGTTGTGACGGGGTAGCTTGCTGATCTATCTATCTATCTATCTATTTTTAATTAGCACATAGGGAAGGCCTTTGCGTCTCTCTGCCCCTTTGGCTGGTTCTTCTGACTGGCACCTGTAGATGGAGATGGATGACCAAGATTATGCAAGCAGACCAGATCACCAAGCAAAGCTAACCGGCCCTTGTCACGCTTGATCCCATGACATTAATCTCATTAGCTCTAACTTGCTCTGCTAATTGCACTGTTAATCGCATGACTTTTCTTCATTTGGTTTAACATGTAACAGATAGTGCTCTGTAAATCTTGGCTTCTATTTGGATGAGCGCTAACACGTCAACCCATGAAAATAATTGAGCGGTTTTCACCCTGTTAGGAGTGTGGGTATAATCTGGGTACGTTGACTGACTGTGTGACTTTTTGTTTTCTTTCCTTTTAGTTTCTTTATCCCATATCACACAGCTGGTCCTCAGCCACAACAAGCTAACAAGTAAGTGACCTTTCTCGTTTGTTAAAGTTTCCGACTTTTGGGTGGTATTACAGTCCTGCTGATTCTGTTGTTGTTTCCTTTGAAGAAAATAATGACAAATGGTTATTTGGGGAAACCTAGTTTGTTTCAGTGACTTCACGATTCAATAGCACTTTGTCTTCCGTATTTTGTACTTTGCTATTACTTTGAAGGTTCTGTCGTACTGTGTTTGGTAAACTGAAGATGGAAAATGACATCGTTGCTCTGGAAATGGTTCTATTCAGGGATGTAAATACTGTGGTGACCTCAACTGCCAGATCATCGGTTAGCATTAAGTAAGGAGAACTTATTGAAAAAAAATTAGAATGAGCTTTTTGTGTTCATGTATATTTCCTCCTCAAAAGAGAAAGCTAACTATTGAATATGCCTTTATACTCTCTGCCTGATAGAGGGAAAACCACAAAATTCATATATGTTATATGCAACTTACAAATTATGTACATTATATACGAAATACATATGCAAATGTATTTTGCATCTGCATTTTTCAAATTTTTGAGTCCGGTTTCCTCTCTTCCCCCCCCCCCCAAAAGAAAACAATGATAATTCTCTTGGGCATCAATAGTGTCATGGTGTGGTTACCAAACAGTAGAATTAGTATCTGTTTTTGTAAGAATATCTCGTGTGAAAGCTGGGCCGTTTTATTCTTAGAGTTGTGGCTTTAAAGATTTTAATGACAGAGCCCCACTGTCTTTCTGATTCCTAATTGACTGTCTCAGTCCTTCGTGCTTGCCATATTTCCTGCAGACTTGAATGATTTTCTAATCATGTGGCAAGCATTTGTTAGGGGGCTGTCCGAGTCCGGGTGAAATTGAGCCGAATGTCATGTTGAGGGATTTGTGTCATGAATTTATGTATGTATGTGGAGCTTGAGGCAATGTCACAGAGCTGTTGATTATGGAGAATTAAGAGTGGCGGCAAAGGGCCCTCATGTACAAGAAGCAGGCGGATTAGTCCATTCTTAGCCAGAGCGCACATTGGTAAAGCAAAGGCTGAAGAGCACAGTTGTCACATTTAAGCAGGGCAACCACCAGTCGTGCGTGTGATCATTGTTGTAACAGGTAATATGTTGCCAGCTCCATTGTTTTTGTAGCAAATGGTCCTGCGGTCCATGGAGACCCTAATTCCAGTTCTGACAGGATTAGTGGTTTGTTTTGAAGGCTGAGCTGTACTGATCCCTAAATTCCCCAAGATTTTGTGAGCAGAAATTTCTGCTACTTTCCATCACCTAGTTCACAAAAGTATATCTTAATTGGTAGCTGACCGTGGTTAGGTGTGCGTCACTGTTACAGCAAGCCAGTTTCTATTTACACAGAAAGCAAAACAGCCTTCATTCCTATTCTATCAGTCATCGATCTGTTCTCCAAAAAAAAAAATCTTTCAAATAGTGTAGTTTATTTCTTTTCTACATGTTCACAAAGATAGAAATTCAGAGCTCGAGAGATCAATTTTGTTCTCCAGGCATATAATATTAGATTAATTTAGAGAGGCATACACGGGGCGTTAAATTCTGTTGTCCGTTGAAGAGGTTGACCATGAACGCATCCAAACTTCGTATTTTTTCTTTGCCTGTTTTTTTCCTCCCATTCCGTTTGAGACACTTCTGACCTAATCCAGGAAACTAATTAATCGTCTTGGTAAATTCTGTTTCAAGCCGCTGTGTGAATAGTGTCAGTGACATCCAATCTGTTTCACTAAGGTCAAATTAGCATCTTTTACTATTTTTCTGGCATTTAAATGAATGACTTTGCTATGGTTTTTCAAGTGTTTATAGTAAATAGGTCCATTTGATGGAAATATAAATATGCATTAAATGCCAGTGGCTGAGCACACCCCGCTGTCACTTTTTACCGTAATCAGTGTCTTTCACTTTCTGTTGTTTTTAATAGGGACTGGCTGACAACGTCACATTAAAACCATTGGGACTCAGACGATAAACCCCTCAGCACTGCTCTGCTCTTGCAAAAATATTTGTGTTTTTGTCTTACTATGCCAATTACACCACTCTCTGACATTTCCTCCTGTGTGCTCATGGGATGAATGACTTTTCCTCAAATTGGGATCTTGATTTGGGGACACTGTTTAACTCCACTTACCTGAGTTAATAGCAGGGCATCAGAACAGTGTGGTACTAGGTCGACCTCCCTTTTCTTGCTGGTGGGTTTGAACTTGACAGGTGCACTTGAGGCAGTACAGTGGGGGCCTGGGGGATGCTGAAAGTGGACTGTGTGATCCTGGAACTCTTCAAGATTTTGCGAGCAGAAATGCCTAAAGTTTTCTATACTGCCATTCAATGAAAAATATTGAAATATTGTTAATTGCTGTTAGAGCTTCATTGCGAGGAGAGTGAACCTATTTAAGTTTAAACCTGGGGGATCGGGGCAGTGTTGATGGGATTTGGGTGAAATCAACGGGGGAGTTAATCTGTCTGCAGCAACCTTCCTAGATACCTTGTATATTCATAATGTCTTTAAGGACATTGGAGGATGAGTAGCAAGGGAATCTTTTTCTTCTGCCTTTTTGCTGTGATTGGGCAAGTACGAACAGATGTTCTTTCGGGCCCAATGGGAAGAATTTCAGAGTGAAGAGCCTTTTGGAAACATCACTTTCCCTGCACACCTGCCTGGAATGCTGCACACACTTGACAGAAATTCTCTTTCTCTTCTCTCTCTCTCTCTACCTCCTTCCACCTAATCCAGCCCCACATGCCACGCCAGCTTTCCACCCAGTTGTTACTGCAAGACCGATCTCTCCCCGTACAGGCCCTGACTGAGTCCATGGCCTGCTCCTGCCGCCTCTCCCACCCTCTCCCCTGCACAGCCCCTCTCCATCCTCCCCGGGAGGCCCCCTGACTGCCCTGAAACCTCCCTCCCCGTACTGCTCTTGCAGGTGGACTTTCTGAGACCCACTCAGCACTGCCTCTGTCCCCTCTCCCTCTGCGTTTCTTCTGTCTGCACACAGATTTTAGGCTTCTGTGAAAGCAGCCCTGTTTCTTACTCTTCCTTCATGCCCATGGCTGAGCACAGAGTGGCTTCCCAGCAACTCCCGGTGTAAACTGATGAATTATTGCTCTCAGGAGGCACCTGGCTGACAGGGCAAGCCAGAGAGGAAACCGCTGTCCTCAGGGAGAACATTGGGACCACATGGTTTCTTTGGGATTAACCGGAGTGGGGACTCAGGGAGACGTGGCTGCCACGGGCTTTGTTCCGTTCCTTACTCACTGTGTGCTTGTCTCAAACACACTGGACTGTGAACACTCTAAAGATATGTGACCTTGTGTCTGAGAAATTGCCGTTCATTTCCTTGTTCCAGCCATGTCACCATTAAGGAATGATGTGCTGTGCCTGGGGCACTCCGGTACATTAGAGGAAGGAGCCACAGCTGGGGAGACTGGCGTCCTAACCACCCGGCGACCCTAGTGTGCTGTGCTGTGCCCTGAGTGTGCCTGCTTCCAGAAAGCCTTCCCTCCCCCTCCAGGTCAGGGTCTGTTCTCTTTCACTTGGAGTTAGTTTTATGTATTTAAAGCCCCAGATTATTGACTGATCTGCTCATCCGGTGAATTGCATTGTAAGTTGCTGGAGGTTGGGGACCTTGTCTGACACTTATTTTGAGTCCCGCTTCTACAGAAGTGCCCGAAGCATATTGCATGTGTAACAGGAACACAGTTATGCTGGTTGACTGGTGGGTTGTTCAGGCGATCCGAGGGGCTGAGAGAGTCGTCTGAGACGCCCTACCCGAGGGAATGCCTGCTGGAAGCGCCACTCCCGGAAGGGAAGGCAGCGCTTACTCCGTAGGCTTTGCCCTCCCCTCCCCGCCCCTTACTTCTGTGGTTACCCTCTCCTTTAAGCCAATCTGCTCCTTAATCTGATTCGCGAGTCTTAGGGTGCTTGGGAGGTGTTAGCTTCGTCAGTGTTTTTCTTAAAAAGGCATTTTTTTCGGAGACAGCCATTTTAAGGCTTGTCCACTAGAGGTCACTGTTGAGATACCTATTCTTCCCCCTCTGGTCTTGAGCGTAAAGATGAGAAACCAACTTTGTGTTGTCAGAGGGAATTTTTTGCAGGATTTTCAGCTGTGCACCACATGGGGCATGTCGCTATTGTTATTTACATAGTGCAGTCGCTACCCTGTTTAAGATAGGGCCTTATAGAAGGAGGTCTCTTACTTTTGTTTTCCTCTTGCAATTCAAATATTCAGGTTCACATATCAATTTTATAGTGTTTATTGTGGCTACTTTCTTGAATTAGAAACATTTTTTTCTTCCAATATATTTAACTTGGAAGACTTGGACTGCTTTCTGGAAAGTATTTTATATTTAGCATATGTGATAATTTTTTTTTACCTGTGGAAGATTTAAAATATTTATAGCCAAATTTTTTTTTTTTTATTGTTGGGGATTCATTGAGGTTACAATAAGCCAGGTTACACTGATTGCAATTGTTAGTTAAAGTCCCTCTTGCAATCATGTCTTGCCTATAGCCAAATTTTAATTCCGAGATGTCTGTAAAAATCAGGAAAATATGGATTTTGTGCATATTTGTACTGATTCTTTTACTAGTGAATACAATTGTGTAGGGAGGAATACTATACATTATAAAATGTAGTATCTTCTGCATCAATGATAAAACAGTCTCTGGGAACGACTTTTTTTTTTTTTTTTTGCAGTTTTTGACCAGGGCCAGGTTTGAACCCGCCACCTCCAGTATATGATGAAATCAATGGTGAAATCAGAATCTACTCCTTTTAGCCACAGGTGCCACCTTTTTTTTTTTTTTTTTTATATAGTATCTCACTCTGTTGTCTTGGGCTGGAGAGCCATGGCATCACTTTAGCTCATACCCACCTCAAACTCCTGGGCTCAATGACCCTCCTGCCTCAACCTTCCTAGTATCTGGGTCTACAGAAGCCTGCCACCAACTGCCACCACACTCAGCTAGTTTTTTTTTTAGTTTTAGTAGAAATGAGCTCTCACTCTTGCTCAGCCTGGTCTCAAATTCCTGGGCTCAAGCAATCTGGCCTCCTAAAGTGCTAGGACTATAGGCGTGAGCCACCGCACCTGACCTTGGGCATTACATTTTTAAATTGAAGCTTTTCTTGAACTTTTAAAATAATTGTGTTCCTACAGCAACACCCACCTACAAATATCACAAGTGCCTTAAATAGGATAATAGTATTTTTTATTTTTGTGAGCCTTACATGTTGGGAATAAAGTACTCACCATTCTGTATAAGAAACATCCAGGCTATCTTTTTCCCTGTACAGATATCGAGCAGTCAGCCGGCTGTGTAAGCCTTTTGTAAGTGTGGGTCTCTAAATGTAATTGCTCAGTTTTATACTTTGAACTCTTAACGGCCATGTAAAACCTTTTCCTGAGGTATGGGCAATTTTGCCTACAATTTCAGGTCTTAGCTGTGACCATATCTTCTCTGTTAATGCATTGGAAATACCTAGGCAGGTAGTAAACCTAGTTTTATGGCAAAAGGTGGACTTTTATATAAACTATTTCCTATTAGTTATAGCTTATATAGGAATTTGGAATTATAGCAAACAAGGCAATGCTGTTTTCTTTTGTGATTTCAGCACTTTTTCCCCTAAGAACATAGACGTTTATACCTTTTAATTTTCTACAGATATGTATATAAATAGGATATCTGCCTTAAGTCTTCTTATAGATGAATTAAGATGCATGTTTCACACGAAAATATTGCATCCTCAAAACATGTGGATGCAATTATAACGAAGAAAATTAAGCAGCTTTTAAAAAGTGTGATAAATCAAAACCCTTTTCTACAGCCATAATAGATTATTGGGAGGAATGAGAAAAATTAACTGTCCCAATACATAAGAATGACCTTGGCCATTCTTCCCAGCCCTTGCTGTTCTTAAGTCTCTACTTATCCCCTTGTTCATACATTATTTGTCATCCTTGCAGCAAAAGTTCTGGTGCATGGCTTGTATGAAATTAAACTGCAAGTGGGGGGGGGGGAGGGCGGGATATGCAAAATAAATTGTCTGTATGTCATGCATTTATCTTGTGACAGTATCAAAACAACTTGCTGTTTGCATTTTAACAGCATCCATGTGTATTTATAATACAGAGGCTTTGATCAATAGCTTATTTTTTTAATTAGTACACATTTATCAGTTTGCTTCTGTGCCATCACTGAAAGATTAGTGCTGAAAAAGTATATACATAGTATTTTTTAGTCCAACAGCTATTAATTTAACAATATCTATCTGATGGTACCAGTAGTTAGGTTAACATGAAAAAGTGTGGCAGTTGGGAGTATGTTAATTTGGGCTTTAGTAAGTGAGCATGTGAAATCATCCCAGGGAGTTTGTTGGTCCAGGGGCTCAGAACCAGCCCAGCTCAGCCCAGGGCTGGTGGGTAAAGTCTCAGGACCCTCCTCTGGGTGACTGTGGCCCCCCATTCTCTTTGTTGCCAGCTCTGCCAACCAAAATGTACCTGTTCTAGAATCCTTTTTCTTGGGGTCATTCTCTGTGCTAAGAGGAAGCGAGCTAGTGTGCAGGATAGTCATTCTTCCACAAAGTATTTTTAAGGGGATGAACTTAGTCATGAGAACTTCAGAATGGTGGTGGACTGTGGAGTGAACCAGGTGGCAGGTGTGAGTCTGTCACTTTCCAGGTCATCACTAGCATGTTAGGGAGCTGATCTCGAAAAGGGTTTCTTTTGCTGTTTACAGTAGAACACCTGTCAAATGGAATTGAATTAATAGTAAGATATTATATATAGATTTTTAGTTGACTATCCTAGATAGTGTGGGTGGGTGTCGTAAGTTCAGACAGTAAAGTTCATGAACTTATCCTAGAGAAAGTGCTACATGCTTCATTGCTGAAAATCGCCATGGTCACCTTTGAGGCCTCCCCCTGGGAAGCTGTGCGCCAATCCTAGTCCACCCATCAGAGCAATCGTAGAACTCCTTTTCTGGAATGGCACCAGAGCTGTTGTACGAGGTCTGACAATGAAGTTTGCAAACTCATCTCAAAGTGCCACATACTTCATTTCTGAGTATCACTATGGTCAGCAGATGGCCCAGGGGAGTTCTTCAAAGGTGACTGTAGTGATATTCAGCAACGAGGTATGTAGCACTTTTTCTAGAATGATTTCTCAAACTTAATTGTCCAACCTCATGTAGATGTGTACATGTGAGTGTGTGTGCGGGAGTGTACAGTGAGTATCCTAAGAATAGTACTTGGGTGCATTCTTTTAGAGCATTTCTTTTTAACTTTGTCAAAGTCACTGAGGTTTTTAAGGAGTAGACTGAAGGCTTTGACCGTGCATCCCAGAGATGCGGGTGGTAAGTACAGTGGCCTTGTGGCTCCTGGTGAGCTCGTCCAACATACCTCAGATTGAAACCCGGGAGCAGGGGAGAGATTGAAGCACGAGCATGTTTGTGCTGTGGATACACTGATACTTCTTTGAGGGGCTGTTTCTTGGAAACAGTTGTCTAAAACTTGTATAAACATTTGTATACAACTTTTGAAAGATCATTTGTCATGCAGCGAGGAGCTCATTCTTGACGGCTTTTTAAAAATGTTCATGAGCAACACCTTGTTTTCTTAAATTTACATTTTGCTAAGCAAGAATTTGCAGTTTTGTAGCCACACATATGCACCTGCACACACACACTTTAACTCCAGGACAAACCTTGCGACTGCCTTTCCTGTTTCTATTTCTGTGTCTCTTTGTCAGCCAGCCTAATAGCTCCTAACTGCTCTAATGCACTTGGCCTCCAGTTAGCAAACTCTTTGACTTCATTTTCTCCCTTTTCCAAGCTGAGAGCCTCTTTTTGTCTCATGTTTGGCTGTTCCTTTGGCGTTGTTACCCTTCCTCTATATTCTTGTTCTAGTCAACTCTTTATAGTTTTTTTTTTTTTTAATCTGAAGTTCCTGCCCCTCTCTTCGAGTTTTGCCACCCTTCATAAAGTTAAGGCGAACACTCATTTTCCTCTGTGAAGCCCTCCTTTCCCTCCAGCTGAGCCCACACTGTGGACAGTGAAGTGTCAGGCACTCCACCGTCAGTTAGAACATAAAGGACAGCAAACACCCCACGTGCAGAGAAACTGTAGGGTGACATGAGAGAGAAAAAAGCATACAGGTATTGAACTCCTCCCTACCCTGTATCAGTTGGAGGAAACGGGGGTGAAGTGGCTAAGTGAGGAGGCAAGCAGGTGGTGGGGCTTTCTGTGTCCCTGCCCGGTGCCCACACTCGCCACGTCCGATGCTGCCTCTGCTAGTAACTTCAGTGTGAGCTGGCAAAGCCCAGTCAGGTAGCCATCTAGGAGGAGGTGTATCTGTGGCTCGGAATCCTTACGTGTTTCAGAAGAGCAGGGGGAGTTCCCAAGATCAAAGGCATAGTCGTCATAGTTAGATGCTGTCTAAGCTCCCGCATGGATTGGCTGGACTTTCCTAACCCTCTGCTTGCAGTAACTCTGTTACTCGGCATCTAACAAATAGGTAGGAAGAGAAGCCACTCAGCCTCGTGCTGGAGTGATTCTTAACTGGGAAAGAAGACAGGACTTGGCAAGGCACGCTCTGTGTGTGAGAGAGAGAGAGAGGCTTTGACTTTTACTGTTTACTGTCTGCCTCTCAGTGTTAAATCATCGGGAGTGGAGTGTAGATACATATTCCTACATTGTATGTTACATGTAGTAAATAAATAAAGGCACACACTCACTCACACACACATGAGCTTACTTTCTCCATTGATCCAAGTTTCTTCTGTGTTCTTCTTTTCCTTCTTACTTTTTCCAGTGTTTCTGGAATTTCCTGGGCATTTTTCCTGTGGGAGCCTCTGTCCTTTTCTTAGCCTTCTCTGGAAATCACTTTCTCTCCAGGCCTCCAAATGCCATATCTTTGCCACTCAGTACTGTTTCTCTCACCCGGATCCCAAACTAAATCTCTATTCCTGCATCGCTCGGCCAGCGGGGTGGTGCATCCAAACCACAGTGTCGTTTAGAAGGGGTATTCCTGCGAGAATTCCCAGTTTGTGGGCTCCGCTGAAGAGGGTGAGGACTATTCCTTGGTGCTCTCTGCGATGTTAGTATGAGATTCAGGCAGTAACTAGTTTTCGTGTCCTCAGAGGAGCAGTCCACGCTTCTTTAGGAGGTTTAGTTGCGCACGTACTTTTCTAGCTCAGGGACATAAACTTCTGCGTGTTTGGCTTGATAATATAAAATCTACCTTATTACCTGCTTGTTCTGTTTTTCCTCTAATTTGGGTGTAAATTGATTATTCTCTTTGCTGCTGGAAGAATAGAGCTACTGTTCTGCAGTGCATTAAGTCGGGGATATTTTTGGTTACTAAAATTACTCAAGCTGCAGAATCCTCAGGAGGCCATGGTGGGGTACAATCAGTCTGTACTTTGGGGCCTGCGTGCTCAGTAAATGCTTGTTGACTAACCCAAAGTAGCATCTCCATTGCGATTTACAAAGCTGATGATATTTGGCTTTCCTTGGGGTGGCTTCTTCGTTTGCTCTTTTATTTTGACGTTGAGGAACATGTAGAGCCTTTCAAATGAGAATTTTCTTCACTGTTTGATAAACGGTATGTTTTTAAATAACCTCTCACTACTGTAATTCCTATTTTAATAACTGTCACGGGAGAAATTCCATAACATCTGGGAAGCTGGTTATCACGAGTGTACTTTTGAAATTTCAAACTTTTACAGTAATTTATAATTAGTTCAAAATCTACCTTGTGTTTTTGGCCAGAAAACAAAGGGTCATGAATCACTATAACTGCAAATGACCTTTTTTGCATATGAAATTCTGAAGAGTATAATTATTCGTATGCAAGAGTGAAAAGGTTGTTCTTTAGGTATAATGATTCAAATGGCTTTGGGGGCTGTGATTCCCAATTTACTGAAAGAATTGGCATGTGTGTAATTAGTTTGGGCATCCCCTCTGTGGTGTGAATAAACTTACGTTTTCCTGCCATTGTAGCTGTGAATTTAAAAGACTGTTTTTACTTCAATCAGAAATGGCCCAGGTCGCATTTCATATAATTACTGCAAATTTCGCTTCTTCCTACTTGCTTGATTCTGGCTAAGTGGGGGTTGGGGCCTTGGTGTCTGGTATATTCATCAACTATTGGAGCAAAAAAATGTATTCTTTCACCATTTTTTTCGCTTAAATATTTCCTCAGCATTTACATAAATAATCTCATTGTTATATTTTCTCAGGTTTTCAGGGATTTTTCTTGCAACTTTGTTGTAGTTGTGTAATACACTAAGTTATCTAAAAAACAAGCTCATATTAATATCCTCTACCATTTCTATCCCTCTCTACTTAAACAAGAAAACACCAAATAATGGAAATGCATAGCATTGTAAAACTATGAACAGACACTTTCATTTGTTATGGCAACAGACAAAACTCTGCCGTGTATAATATAAATATATCAGGTTTTTAGAAGCGCTGCTGTTTGATTTATTTTGCCGTGACTCACCCCGTGTAGTGTCCTTGGGGAATTATTTGGCCTGCAGGTCAGTGACACTTTGTGGTCACTGGACACAGTTGTGTTGCACCTGCAGCAGCAGGAGGGCGTGTGCACCTGTGCCGTCTGCTATCCAGGTCCTGGCTGTGCAAGTGCCAGCTCTGAGTCTCCCTCTTCCTGTCCTTCCTGTAATTCACAATCCATCACTGTCTTCACATCAACAAGGCAAAGGCTGAATCATGAAGTTGCTTTTTTCAAAGAGGCTGGGTCTTCTGCCTTTCATCCTAGTTCTGGGAATCACTAGCGCTAAGCCAGCCTTTGGTGCTTCTGCAAAAAAAGTTGGGCAGAATGTAGCCCTAAGTACCCAGAAGTTTGGCGGAGGTGGTGGGCAGAGGTCACCTCCGGATTTCATGGCCATGCTTGTGACGGAAAACTGCCTGTGTTCAGAGCAGCTTCTGGCTTCCTGGCAGCCGTGGGTGTTCATTAACGTGGTGCCTGGTCCATCAAAAAGGACCTGGCTGTGGGAGTTAACCATATGGTTCTAAAGACCAGTGTGTGACCCCCGACTCTCCCGTGGGCTGTACCCAGGCAGAATGCCCGTCCTTCTGTTCTGTATGGTGCCTGCTGTTCCAGAGCCTGGCCCTCCTCACAATTTTGTTTCTTTGCCTCAGGGACCACAAGATGCTTTGGCTCAAAAAGCCTACAGATCAGCTGTACCCAAGCTGGTCTGTCCGTGCCATCACTGCCGCCCAGTGCCCTGCAGCTAGGCCTTGGTGGTCAGAAGCCCAGCAGCGAAACAAGGGGGCAGCTTTCCATGTGACCACCCTTGGTCATGATGGATGTGCTACCAAGTGACTTAATTTGATGGACTAGGGAATTCAGGGCTTCCTTTCCCTCAAATGATGTCCATCTGGCTGAATACCAATTTCACCTTAAAACCCACATGGGGATGCAGAACTCGACTAGAAAGGGTTTGATCGCAGGACCTAGGGTGAGCATATTGGCCACCTAAAGTGTCTCATTTGTTTTGCTTTTCATGGCTCTCCAGGTTCAATAAGGAGTCTTGATATTTGAATAAGACCGATGACTATACCCTCGTCAGCATTATTATATAGGGTGAGAGACGTAGGTATTGGATTGGTGATCTGGATGTCAGCAAGGAATTAAAAGTTTTCTGAACCAAAGTAGGTTCCCAGAACCATTAGCAGCACCAGCATCCCCAGGGAAGTTGTTAGAAACGCAGACTCTCCAGCACCACCCTCCCCTCCCCTCAACCTAGTGAATCAGAAACCCTGGAATACCCCAGGCCAGCGTGTTAACAAGTCCTCTGGTAATTCCGATGTACTCCATTGTGAGACCCACCGCCCTGGCTCAGAGCTGACCAGTAGAACTTTCTCAACGATGGAAACTGTCCATGTCCCTGCTGCCAGTATGGGAGCCAGTTGCCATCATGCTCTTAAAATTGGCTTGTGTGTGCCTAAACAGTGGGCTTGTTGATTTTATTTAATTTGACTAATTTGGGCTTAAATTCAAGCAGCTACATACAGCTAGTGGCTGCCCATCAGATATCCCGGCCCCAGAGCATACCCTGCTGTTTACTATCAGTGGCTAAACTCCTGTAATTCCTTAAGTTAGGGGTTGTGGAATTATTAATTTCATGGCATAGAACAGAGTCCTTCAAGGGTGAAACTCTGAGAGCTCTAACAGTAGTTGATGTTAAGTCTTCTTTTGGAGGGGCAGCGCATTGCTAGGGGCCAGCAGGTTGAAGGAAGCCTGTTCTTCATTCTTGGGGGAATGTGCTTCAAATCTGCCGAGCCTGGTGAATTCCGCCTAGTGTATGTGTAACTGATGATGGTGGACACGTCTTCTTAGAAAGATAAAGTTGTCGCTGTGGCCAGCGTTCCTTGCATTTGGAGCTCTGGTTTATCCAGCCTGTCCAGCGAGGTGGACAGGCAGACCTGCTTCTTTGCTGAGGGAGCTTTCAAAAGAGATGTTAATCAGCCCTTCTTACGGAATCTTCCAGAAACTGTGATGAACTGCTGACGTCTGGGCCAGCACATCTAACAGACAAAACTCTAGACTGACATTCTGATTTTTCTCTGTGCTGGGCTTGCAGGTCTGAACTGTGACCCTGGAGACCAGTTCTCAGGGGTGACAGGACCCCATCTTTGCTCTGGGCAGAGAGCATCTACAGTCACCTGACCCTTAAGCTACAGCAGAATGGGACATTCCGGAGCCAGGAAACACTGTAGTCTGGGACCGTTCCCCCAAATCTGACAACTGTAGTCTCCAAATTAAAGCAGCCATCATGGGCTATGCAGAAAATGATATTAAATTCTCTGTCAGAGCCAAGTTCTACATGACTGAGCTTCCTAATTGACGGCCCCATTTGCTGAATTATTTAAGTCCCTATCATTGATTTTCATAATCCATCTCCTCTTAGAATCATAGAATGTTAAAGTCAAGTGGAAGAGAACCAAGAAACGGTCGTAATCCAGTCTTTTCATTTTACATGTGAGACGGAGGCCCAGAGAGGTTGTGGGCTGAGTAAGGGCAAGCACAGCGGTGGAGGGCCGAATTAGCAGGAGCCTGAGGTCGCGTGACGTCGGTCACAGAGCAGGGCTCCTGGCGAGGCACCACCTCGCTCTTTGGTTTACTTTGTGTGCTCAGCTCCTTGTAATCTCTACACATGTTTGTACAGCAGGAATCATAGGTCAGAAGCCAGACAGTCATGAAAAAGGAACACTGCACACACAATATTAAGAAATATATAGTGCTCACTCTATTAATAGTTATATTCAAAAATGCTGCTTCCTGCTCATGTGTCATGTAGATAGCTGAAAAATTCCAATAAAGCGTTTGAACTGATAAAAATTGTAGCTGCCTTTTTTGGGATAGATAAAATTGTTCATGCTGTGTATGTGTATGATTTGATCATTGCACAATTCTTAGTGTTCAGGTTTTTTTTCTGGACGGTTGTGTTAGGATTAATTTGTTTTTCCAAGTACAAGGCTTGTTTCAGTTGATTGACTTTGATGCCCTTTCTTTTGTAACTTACTTTCTTTAAATGGCATGCCTTTCCTCCTTTATACCCCAAATATGGAAATGCTAGGTGCTAAATGCTGTGCACATAATAAGCACTGTCTGAATACTGGTGGAAAGAGTGAATGCTGTCCTGTCTGGACAAGTCCAAATTTTAATTCCTTTTGATTTTTAATATGGTTGGGAGGGATTCTATATTTTAAGGAGAATATTAGCAATATTAGCAATGTAATTGGGTCCCCCCCCCAGCTTGAGTGGAATCGTAAACAAAAAATTCACATGCACACCCAAAGGCTGGGAGAGGTTTCCTAAATTGAATATGGGGTTATTGTTTGTGCCCACAAAACAAAGCCCTAAATCACATTTAGCATAATTTGTAGTTTTAAATTGGACTGATTTAGCAAGGAGAGTGAAATAATCTCTCATCCTGTCAAAACGGCGATACCTTTAGACCAGCATTTAATTGCATTGGCAGAGTAACTTTGGGAAGGAGGCAGTAATTCTGGCTGCATTATTCTTGGTTTGTGGCTAAATTGAGATCATCATTTTCTCCTGGTTTCACTAACTTTCTTTATTGCTCTTCAAACTAATCTGATGAAGGCTTAATGGTACCTGGAGGGGAAGGGGAAGGGTGAGGTCTGTGGGCGGCAGGGCCTTCCCTCTCTGACCAGGGGAGGGAACAGGGACAGATGGCTCCTGGCAGCTCTGAAGGCACAGCCTGGTGATTTTCTTGGTGGTCATTTACCCAAAGTGGATATCGCTCATTTGCATAAAAGAACGTTATTGACCATGCACCTGAAAATGTGCTCCTGGAGCTCTTCGTGCAGGTAGAGTTCACATGCATTCATTCTGGTGTCCCAGAGTGCAGGATAATTCCCAGCTGCCTGGATTATCCTATGAAAATCTGTCCTCTTGTCTCCAGCCACTTCAGAAGCTAATCCATGGCCCAGTCTACAGACCACTTCCCCCTGCTCCTGTGTCCTAGCACAGAAAGATCCATATTCTTTACAACCCCTTCTTCCACTGAAAGCATTTCTCTTACCCTTTATCGAGCCTTTCCTCTGAAAGCAATCAGGTCAGTGCTGCCTCAGACCAGTGACTTTCAACTGGTGTGCCGTGAGAGGCTGTTAGGTGTGCCACCAAAAGTTTTGAAGATCATTAATTAAATTATTTTCAAAAGAAGCTCAAAGTATGGTTAAGTGTATTCCTTTCTTTTTTTTTTTGATCAACATAATTTAAGTGTGCCACAGAAGTTTAACTGGAGGTTCAAAAGTGCTGTGAGATAAAAAAGGTTGGAAACCCTGCCGTAGACATTTCAGAAAGCTGAAAATTATGACTCAGAACTGTCATGAGCAGTGTGCCTGTCCTTTTTACTTTTGGTTCCCTGGATGCTGTCTTCTGGAGTTCTTGGAAAGGCTGTCTCCTTAAATATTTTGGGTGTATGTTTGGCATTTTCCACATACCTTTCTTTGTAGAGGTTCTAAGCACAGGTATTCCTGGTTCTGACTACAGGCAGCGGGTTTTCCCAGCCTCCTGGGGCTCCCCTGGAGGAAGCAAGTGGGATGGGAAGTAAATGTCACTGCTGTATGGAACATCGCATTCTCTTGTGTCACACTCAAGGCCTTGGTCAATGTTCTTAGTTACCCGGGCAGTCTTGGCATTAGAGTTGGCATGAACCATGTACAAGGAAATGTTGTAGAAAGATTGAATAGCAAATGAGATGGACAAATTACAAGCTACCAAGAGTCCACCGCTGGTTTTAGAGTTCTTACTTTTGAGATGAAGATGCCTTTGGCTTTCTAATTTACTGGCACACACTCTAGGGAAGGAGGAACTTTTGGCGTCCCCAGTGGTTTATTTTCACTTTTGATCTACATACCAGTATTCAGAGCATGCCACTGAGTTGGCTTTTTGTATTTCTATATAATAACAGTATATTGATCTGTTGCTAATCTGATGTAACCTTTGTGTATGTGTGTGTGTACCTGTATTGATCAAGGTATATTTCTCCAGAGGCCAAAATCACAAACAAGGCAGGTCGAATATTTCATCATTTAAGGTTGAGCTTAAGTGGTTGTGATTTCATGCAATGTTGAGAGAGGACAGTGCCTCAGATTTGGGATTAAGCAGCTTGGACGTCCTGTCACTCGAGAAGGCGTTTGGATTTGTCCTGAGGGTGGAGAAGCCCAGAAACCAAAAGGAAAGAAAACAGTTGCACTTATTAGACATTCTATGACAACTGCGAGCTGTCTGCCTGGGAGTATCCGCATTGATGGCTGTCTGTGTTCTCTCTTGCCCCTTTAACTTACTGCCGCCCTCCTCATGGTCCATTTGAACCAAACTATGCAAAACATTTTCCTAATTGTCCAAGAAGCGGCATTACTCCTTCCGCTTGGTGGACATGTACTACGGAAAACTCAAGTTCAGATCTGTATGTGAATCAGATGGTCCTATCGCACTCCATAGCTTCTCTTTTCTTGGAAAGAAAAACAAAACGTGTTGCTGGCATTCCTTGCTAGGAGGGAGGTTTCTGGATTCACGTTCAGCATTCTTGTTTCCCTAGCTGTGCCACCGAACATAGCAGAACTGAAGAATCTGGAAGTGCTCAACTTTTTTAATAACCAGATTGAGGAGCTCCCCACGCAGATCAGCAGCCTTCAAAAACTGAAACACCTGAACCTCGGGTGAGTCTCTGCAGAGGGAAGAGAGCGGAGGGAGGCATGGGGTGTGTCTGAGAGCGGGCTCCATTGCTGTCATCGCAGGGGAGAAGCGGATTTCTAATTTCTTTTTATGTTTTATGTTTTAAAAAAAAGTTTTATTGTTTTAATATTTCCTTTCAATGGCCTACATTAGTGCTTATCTATCTGAGAGCTAATTGAGAAGCTAATTGTTGGCACAGTCAGGGAGTTTTTTTACTGTATTTTGTTTCCAGTTCAATTTTATTTCAGTTATGTTGACCGAGGAGGGACTGATTTGCACGGCATTAACTGTTCAAACAAGTTGTAATAGGGTCGATTTTTCTCTGTGTTGTTAAATAGAACAAGTTTGCAAAGCGCCTTTTTTTTTCACCCCCCCCGGAGGGGAGGATATATTGCCTAAGATTGCCTCTTTCCTTCTTCCGATTCTATTATGGAGTTGAGTTTATAATCCTGTGTCTGACTTATGCAGAGGTGAAGAGTTTTGATTCAGCTGAGTTTGCAGAACCAAGGAGCAGTGAATCATCCTAATACCTTACCTTCCTCTATTGCTTTGTGGGTTTTAAAAGTCTTTGTGCTGGCGTTTGGCCCTCTCACCATTTGTGGGGTATGAAGGGCAGGCTTTAGTGCTTTAATTTCAGAAAGAGAAAGCCAACCCCTTTCCAAGGGGTTAAGTGATCTGCTCTCGAGGTCAGTGGCCAAGCCGAGGGGAGAAGCCATTGTTCTGGGTCCACATATTATCCAACAGACGCTGAGACCCCAACTGGGGTCTTCTGACCTTGTTTGGTGGCTTCTGAAGTCCATCTTCATTCCCATAGCTTCATTCCCAGAAGAAACTTCCCACACGTGCGTTATTGTCCGTGCAAAGTAATATATTCATTAAATTGTGGCTGCTAAGTGTTCTAGTTAAGTTGGTGATGTACGTGGAGTTGCAGTTGAAGCTGGCCAGGTATTTGTCAATTTAATAGGAAGCCATCGTGAAAAAAAGTCTCCCATTCATGAAGTGATATTTTAGTCCATTCCTTCCACAGGGACAATAGTCAGATGCTTTTATTTGAAGTTTGCCCTGGCTAAGAGATCAAGAGATCATCTTTGTAAGAACCAGGAACATCCTTTTTTCTAATGCCTGAGGAAAGAGGAGTTTAAAGGAGGGCGAAACATCACTGTAGATAAGTTTTATTTCTCCCTACAAATTGGGAGACGGTTTACCCATCTGGCAAAGTGGAAAAGAAAGGGTTCTACCTATATATCTTGGTTTTCAAGATTATTAAGTTCTAATATTCAATTGGTATTTAAGAAAGAAGTTAAAACTATATATACATACATATATATACACATATAAGTCTTCTTGTTAATTTCTTCATTTATTAAATGAGTGATATGCATTATTTGTGTATTTCACTAGGAATAGCTCCTGGTCCATGCCAAGTGTTACCTATTACCATCATCAACATTGTTTTGTGTATTTTTTTTGTTTATTTCTATGTTAGAAACCTTGCTGGCATTGGGCATCAACAGTGTAAGTCATGGTTGGTCCTTGGCCTTGAGTATGGGGTAGGCTAGCTGTCCATGAGCAGGAACAGCCTATTGGGTCGCTGATATTATAGCAGCACCTGAGCCTACAGGTGAGGTTCTCAGGAGGACACACACACGGGGTAGCCTTTGAGCCAAGACTTGATGCATGAGAAAGAATTTCTCAGACTTACAAGTCACAGGATGGCATCTCAGGTTGAGAGAATGACATTAGCTTGGAGCTCTGCATTTTCTGGGAATTATAAGGTTTTTGACCTTGTTCAGTGTAAAGTGTGAGGCAAGGAACATTAAGGTAAGAAGCAAGACTAGGCAGGGAATTGTGAATGTCTGCTGTTCCTTTAATGGGACTTGGTTCCCAGCTGTGCCAGACACTGTTCTAGGTACTGGCCATCAGCCCCTACGGAACTTGTGTTACAGTTGGGAAAACCCCCTTTGACCAAGTAAATGTTTATAGCTGTGGCAGAGAGAGTGCTAACGAGAGGCCTTGTGTGCTAAGTAAATTACGGAGCTCCTGTTTTATCCTACTGGCCGCTGAAAATGTGCACAGCAGAGCCCTGGGTGTGAAGGGAGGTCCGGTTTTCATACGAAAGATCAGTGTGGAGAAGAGCGTGGAGAGAGGGAGGGAGGTGCAAGGTCAGGACACCAGTAAGAGTTCTGGATTTGTCTTCCAAGGGAACTAGGACAGTGACAGTGGGGGCCAGGGAAGGATTTTATATGAAAAATGTGTAGGAGGTAGAATCGACCGGACAGTAACTGATGGGATGGGGTGACATCAAGATTTCTGTGTCGGGCGGCTGAAATGAAAATACAGATGGAGACAGGTTTGGGAAGAAGATAATGAATCCAGGTTTGGTTCAGTTTAGGACAAAGTTGTAAACTTTTTTGGAATGCCTCTTAGCTGCCTTCTTGTTCTCTTTGGAGTTGTTTGCATTCTGGCCTCTCCGTGTTTTGTTGACCGTATGAAGCTTTCTATATTTAATAACATAGCTACATAGATGGGCTTGTCAAAAGTGTGGATAAAATTTTGAATTCTTTGGGAAAGGAATTCAGATGGTTTGCGATAAAGGGTACACCTGTCCTCAGATGTATGTACTGTACATGTATGTTGTCAAGAGTTACACATACATGCACAGTTAGGCAGGTTTGAGGCAGGTTATAGCAAGGGCTCCTTAGAATAAGTGGCCAGAATAAAAATATATACATAGGAGACCGCGAAGCAGAGATGTCAGGCTACCCATGTGCATGATCCCAAAGGCAAACTCAGCCAGAACTTGCTTTTGAAGTTTCATCGAATATTTGCTATTTATTCTAATGACTGTAAGACCCGAAAGCATTTTCGGTTCCCTGAATAAATACAAGATTATGTTCTTAATTCCTTAAATATGGTTTATTTTATATTTTCCAAAAATCGTAAACCCATGTAGATTCTCATCTTTGTAATTATTTCTGGGAACACCACGCCGAATTATTTGGGCATACCTTTTTTGACCTAGTTTGTTGCTTGAGATTATCTCATGATAATCCTTAAGTACTGTGTGTAATATTAACGGATTTTGATGTATTTATATATTTATGTATTTGTTTGTTTTGGCTAAGTGAGTAGTCTCACTGTGGTTGTGAGAAAAATTAGTATTTAGAGCCAGGAAGATTTTGTGGAAGCAGATTACCTGTAGAGAACAAAATGCTCCAAAGGGGAGGCATTAGTACAGGCCTCCCTGTGCTTTTGAAGAAGAGAAGGAAAAAGGAGGCCCAGTCGCCTTAGATTCTCTAGTTCAGTGATTTTTAGCCAGCGTTCCGTGAGAGGAGCTAAGGCACGCTGCAACAATTTTTAAAGATCATTAATTAAATCATTTTTGAAAGGAGTTCAAAGCACAGTAAGTATATTCTTTTTTCTTCCACTCTTTTTTGATCAACATAATGAAAATGTGCCGTGGAAGGTTAACTGTAGGTTTAAGTGTGCAGTGAGATTAAAAAGGTTGAAAAACACTGATCTGGTTTTATACACTTCTCCATCATATACAGGCATTAGTTTCTAATACATATTTGGAAAATCTTCACGTGGAAACGAAAGAATTTATACTGTTTGGCAAAGTTGAGTGCTAAGCAGCTTCTTGTTTAAACACGTGAAGTGATTGGAGATTAAGCTGGTGTAGCACAAGCAGATAAACCCCACTCACTACTTCATGCCATCCAGACTGGCCTTCTCCTAGACAAGCTTGCCTGCTTGGGGCTGACTCGAAATTTCTCTCAAACCCTTTGAAATATAATTGTAGGCCAGGCATGGTAGCTCACACCTTTAACCCAGCACTCTGGGAGCTCAGGAATTCAAGACCAGCCTGAGCAAGAGTAAGACCCTATCTCTACTAAAAACAGAAAAACTAGCTGAGTGTTGTGGCTGGCACCTATAGTCCCAGCTACTTGGGAGGCTGAGGCAAGAGGATCGCCTGAGCCTTGGAGTTTGAGGTTGCTGTGAGCTAGGGTGATGTCATGATACTCTAGCCCATGGGATAGGGTGAGATCCTGTCTCAAAAAAGAAAATTATATACAGTTATCCAAATTCTTTTACAATTTTTTTTAGTTCTGACTATCTAAAATGGCCGTCTCCTAAGGCAAGCTTGCCTATTTAGGGGTGACTCAAAATTCTCTCGAACCCTTTGAGATAATTGTTGCACTTGCTCTCGTTTCTCGAGACACCCCCTGGGAGCCATGGAAGGTGTTAGGTGCTTTGTCCCTCAGCCTCCAGTAATGCTGCCCTGAAAGGATTGTTAGCCTCTTTTTGCAGTTAAGGAAATTGGATCTCAGAGAAGCTGAATAACTTTGCCAAGGTCACCCAGCTAGCAGGGTGGAGCTGGACTTGTCACCTTGCTGTGTCACACTTTCCAGCTCCACTCTTTCACTGCCTCACTGTAACCTCTCCTGGAAACCTGGAGCATTCCTGCTGTCAGAGTGTAGCCTTGAGAACACACGTGGAGAGGTGGGTAAGGAGAGACGGACCTTAGCACCCCTCGTGAGGGAGCCAGCAGAATCCATCTTCCATTCTGCAGAGAGAGACGCGGCCGGCTCACCAGCTCGTGGGCTGATGTCCGGAGAAAGAGCCGGGCATCTCCGCAGCTCCTCACCTCCTTCATAGCTGGGGCTGTAACTCGCAGTTCTTCTGGACTTCATGAAGCATTTGTCTGAGTAAGGGCTTTCTGCCCTCCTGCCAGGTTAGCCGGCTGACTGCTGTTACTACTGTCAGCTACCCCGGGGACTTGCCTGTGTTCTCACATGTTGTAGGTATTGCTTTATCACTCAGAGGTAAAAAGAACGTGCAGTTCAGGTAGATTCTTGTCGCCGGGAACTAGAGAGGCTGGTGCTTGCTCTAGGCTGGAAATTGGGGGGAGTGTCCATTCCTTAAATGAAATGCCTCTTCCCTCTCAGGCTCTCTAACCATGGATTTCCCATACCTGCTAGTGCAAAAGTATATTTCTGTATTTGGAAAGAAAAGCTTTTAAGTGTCAGCAATCTTCAAAAATAGAGAACTTAAAGCAGTATTTAAAGACAGCAACTCGTGTGTGTGTCTGTACCTTTCTTTCTAGTTCTGATTTTCTTTCACTTTGCTCAGAATCCTAACAGAATCCAGGGGTTAGGAGTTGCTTTGGCTTCTGGGAGTTTCAAGACGCTGTCGGACACCTGAACACCTTCAGTGGCAGTCAGAAGTCCTCAGTCCTTAACCTCTCTTAGGCCGTTTTCTCATCTCAGCACAGAAGTAATTACAAGCTCTCTCTTGCCTGTATTACAAGATTGTGTTAGTGAAAAGTGAAATAAATACGCTTCACAAATGTGGGTTCATGGAATCTGTGTAATCATTGTTATCACTGCAGTAAATAGTCCACGAGGTCCTTTTGCTGAGTGTAAAGTCAGTCTGGGGCTTTTTCTCCCCCAGGGGTGGAAATCTACTTTTCTCTCTTGGTTTCCCCCTCTGCTGATAGCTATTTCCTGTGCCTGCTAGGAGTGGACGGGATTGTGTCTGTTAAGAAAAGAATCGATGCTCAGAATGATTTTTAGCATCACAGCCCCTTCCACCTTTTAATAGCTGTCAACTTCCAGTAAATTTTTTTAATTGGCTTTTAAGTATGCTCAAAGAGAACTGCATTAAGAAAAATGAGGATCTTAAAGAAAAGGATGAAAGATAGTAATAGAAAAAAATTCCTTATCACATCTCACTTCTGACACCACTTGTCAGGGCCCAGGACTGGCCAGGTCTCTGCCCGGCTTAACTAGGTTCTGGACGCGGACGACTAAGTTACCTTGCTCAGGTCTCTTAGGTGCCTGAGGGCTATCTACTTTAGCTAGAGAGAGAGAGTGTCTTAGAGAGAGAAAAGCAGTCTTCTTAGAAAGATAGATCTTAGCCTTTAGCAGAGCTTAGTGATCTTCAGCAGAGAGATGCCGTGCTGGCGTTCTGCAGGCAGGAGAGGAGACAGAGTCAGAGTAAGCAAGTCCATGATAGAATGCGCATGCTCCGACTGCCTGCCCCTCCAGCCTAATATAAGGGTGATCTCATGCCTCTCAAGACCACAGGCGTAGAGACTGCCAATTCACCACTCACTGCTCTCATCTCACGAGCTCTCGTGCTTGATAGAGAGCTAAATCCCTCTCCATGCCCTTTCCACCAAGGTGTTCCATTATTGAGCTATACAGGTATTTCTTACAACTCTCACTCCTCCCAGCCATAGGCTACATGGGCTGCTACAATTCCTTTCGACTTCATTGGGGAGAGAGAGAAGAACACGTCTTCTATAGACCCTTGATCTACTGGGCAGGTTAGGGACGCTGATCTCTAGAGCACTCTAAAATCCACATAAAACTTTCAACTCCCCCAAAACTTAATTAGTAACAGCTTACCGTTGGCTGGAATCCTTACCAATAACATAACAGTTGATGAACAAATATTTTTGTATGTTATATGTATTTTAGACTGTATTCTTAGAATAAAGTAGGCTAGAGAAAAAATGGCATGAAGAAAAACATAAATAAGAAAATGTATTTACTGTTCTTTAAGTGGAGGTGAGTCTTCTTAAGGTCTTTCTCCTCACCGTCTTCAGGTCAAGTAGGCTGAGGAAGAGAAGGGGGTTGGTCTCACTGTCTGAGGGTGGCAGAGAAAAAAAGAAAATGCTGTGAAGACTGTGTTAACCAGTTTGATGAAAATATTTCAAATTGTATATAAAACCAGCACATTGTACCCCACGATTGCATTAATGTACACAGCTATGATTTAATAAAAAAAGAAAGAAAGAAAAAAAAAGTCCACAGAGAAGTGGACATGTGGTTTAAACCATGTTGTTCAAGGGTCAGCTGCATAACTTTTTAAATTTTTCCATTGTGGTAAAGTAGGTGTAACATGAAATTTGCTATCTTCACAGTTTTGTAGTATGTAATTCGGTGGTGTTAAGGATACTCACGTTACTGTGCGACCAATTTCCAGCATTTTCTCAGCACTCTTAGTATGGTGTATAAAAATGCGGTTTTTGGATAATGACTTGGATTTTTCTCTCCTCAACAACAGCATGAACAGGCTGAACACGTTGCCACGAGGATTTGGGTCTCTACCAGCTCTAGAGGTTCTGGACTTGACCTACAACAACTTAAGTGAAAATTCTCTGCCTGGGAACTTCTTCTACCTTAGTGAGAAACTTTTAATTCTATAAATCTCCTTAACATGGTTTTAGATGTTCTAAGAGTCAAATTTATTTGCCAGGGCCCGAACTCCAAGAGAAATTACTGGACATACGTATTTTTTTCTTCACAGATTGCCTTTGAATATTTCTTCATAGCTCAGCCGTATGTATATTTGATATATAGTTACGTGACACCTCTGGGCTGAAGTCGACTTAATGTCATATTAACTTTCTGAGAGAGATTATGTACCTAAATTAGATCAAGTCTCACATTTAGCTAAGAGACTTGACTTTCTTTTTAAAAAGCATGCTGAAAAGAAAAAACAAAATTGTATCTTCCCATGTTGCTGTTAATTCTTTGTAGGATATTTGCCCAACATATTCCAATCAATTATTTATGAAAATATTCATTAATAAACCACTGACAGAATTTTTTAAATTGCTAGCCAGAATTCTCATTTTAATTTTAAATAATATTCTTGTTGGTGTATTTGTACACTACATAGTCAAACATTAAGGAATTATTAGCCACAGGTGAACCCACCTTATCCTTTTAATGCAAACAAATGTCTTTCTGCAGGTGCTCCTAAAAATGAGAAAAAAGATGATTTTCTAGGGACTCGTAAAATATTTAGGAAAAAGTTTGCTTCCAGTAAATGAATATTTTACTTCTCTAAATGGTAACATTAATGGCATCCAGAAAATCTGAATTTTTCTGAGCTAGTCTTTAAAATTTCATTTTTTTAACGTTGGGCACAGTGTCTCTCTCAGACTTTCTCAAGCGCATGAAACCAATGGTAAAATACTTAATTTGGGCCATGGGCGAAATTGTTTTTGTTACGTTATCATTTAGTCCTTGGCAATTTTAAAACATGAGAATGTCGTTAAATACCTGTAAACAAATTAAATAAAACATGCTTCTAATTACACTCCCCCTTTTTGATTGAAGATAAAAAGGTGCCTTTAAGATTTTAAAGCTCTTAGTAGTTTGGGATCGTACTATCATCCTGTAATACTGCGAATCAGTTTCAGATAACTGATGTGCTTGCTTTAGGTTTTACTCTGTTAATTTCATGTCATTGTTTTAGCCCCTTTGTCTTCATTTATTTTTTGTCCTAACGCTATAGAAAGAAGTGATAATAATTAGTCTGATTGTGGAACTCATGAACTGTAGTTAAAGCCTTTATCGCTAAAAGCCTTATATTTATTTTTAATACAGCTCTATTTACATAAGAAAAGTCCTTTTTTTACAGGGCTCAGTTTCCATGAAAGAGCCTTTTTGCTCTCGGTATCAATAGAAGTGGGACTGGTGGTTTTCTTTGTTTTCCTTTGAATGCAAATGGAGTAATATATGCGAATCAGAAGTCATAGAGAAAAATAGCTGTCTTTTTTGAAAATGCTTTGAAACTCCGTGCTGAAAACTGCGTTAGGTGCCCACAGTTGCTAATTGTGTCTGTCCTGGACACCCCAGCCACACAGTAAGCCGGTAAATCTAGGTTTCACCTGCTTGTTATTATTGGGAGTCCTAGGTATGTCACGGGCTTTTCACCATGCCGGGGTTATTAATCAAAGCTGACTCCCGGTATTGATCAGACCTCAAATGGTTGGGTTCCATGCCACCCTGTTTATACATCGCTGTTTAATTTGCAGCCACCCTGCGCGCACTCTATCTAAGTGACAACGATTTTGAAATCCTGCCGCCAGATATTGGGAAGCTTACAAAGTTGCAGATAGTAAGTAATTTATCTAAATTCTTAGAAAATCAATTCACTTCTCCAGCCCTTGTAAGAGTAGAATCAAGTCAATTTGAGCAGGAGTAAGGTTTGTTTTGCAGGAATAAAGCCCTACTCCTGATACTGTCTCTTGTTTGTCTGCAGACACTTGTAACTAAAGGGGAAAGATTGAGGGCATTGGAAGAAAAGTGGGCATAGAATAGGCTGGGAGTTTCTGGGGAGCGCCTTTTGGTGTGAAAGTGTTTTGACAACTCCTTGTTTTCTTGTGTTTAGCTCAGCCTGAGGGATAATGACCTGATCGGGCTGCCTAAGGAAATCGGGGAGCTCACCCAGCTTAAGGAACTCCACATTCAGGGGAACCGTCTGACTGTTCTGCCCCCCGAACTAGGTAAGGTTGCCACAGAATGAACTTAGCTCTGGGTTTAATTAGTAATGATTATCCAGTGTTTCAATTCTAAACCATCTCTCGCTTCCTTCTTCTCATACTTTCTACCTAGACACCCAATTCTGATTGTTTTAAGATCATTTGTCATTGATTAGAGGTCAGCTGTGAGGTTTTTCACCTTCCCTCGATCCAGGTTCTGTGCCGATAAGTCCAGAGTCTCAGAATCTGCTGATGAAAGATGACTCAGCTCCCTGCATGATGTAGTAGTAGAAAGAGGCTGGGTTTAGTAGTGAACGGCTTATCCATGGCTCCTCATTGTTTGCTAGCTAGGCGAGCTCTCTGGGTCCTGGTTGGGTTAGTAATAACCCTTATCAAAGCATTACCGAGTCTCAAGCCGTCGCCCTGGGTAGAGTACTGTGGTGTCACAGCTCACAGCAACCTCCGGCTCTTGGCTTACGCGATTCTCTTGCCTCAGCCTCTCAAGTAGCTGGGACTACAGGCACCCACCACAATGCCCGGCTATTTTTTTTGTTGTAGTTGTCATTGTTTAGTAGGCCCAGGGTGGGTTTGAACCCACCAGCCCCAGTGTAGGTAGCCAGCGCCCTATCCACTGAGCTACGGGTGCCACCAATCTTTTTTACTTTTTTGATACTTCTTTCTTTTTTAAAATTTCAGGTTAACGTGCGGGTACAAACAACTAGGTTTGCATTTGCTAGGTCGAGTCCCTCTTGCAGTTGTGTTCTGCACCCAAGAGCTGTGCCGTATATCCTTACACTGTGCCCGTTCAGTGGGAGCACACCAATCCCCCCTCCTCCCTCTTCACCTGTCACCTCTTCCCCCTCCCCCCATCTTGAATTGAATTGAGTTTTTCTCTTATGTGGCGTATATTAGATCATCTTTTGACTTCACTTCGGCATTTAGTACATTGGATACTTGCATTTCCATTCTTGTGATACTTCACTAAGAAGAATGTGTTTCAACTTTATTCAGGTTAATACAGAAGACAAAGCATCAATTTATTTTTTTTAATTTACCCTTAAAAACATTTACCAGTAAGAGTATTTGTTATGGCTGCTTAAAAATACCTTTTGCAGATATGCATGTGGTTGGTCCTCTTCTGATCTCGTCTCTCTCCCTGGCAGTTGTTAAATGTGCTCTTGCTGGGGCTCCTTGGGCCTGCTCCCGGCAGCTGAATCTCAGTTCTCTGCCTGGTCATCCTCATGGCCCAGGGAGGGCTTCTGGGCCCCCCTCGTAAATAAACTCCAGACGAATGTTTCTATTTCTGTTTCATGCTGCTGCTAAAGGTTCGTGAGGTCCCTCATCTTTTTCTTGTGCAGACTTTCTTTTCTTTTTATTTATTTATTTGTTTTTTATTGTTAAATCATAGCTGTGTACATTAGTGCAATCAAGGGGTCCAATGTGCTGGTTTCATATACAATCTGAAATAGTCTCATCAAACTGTTCAACATAGCCTTCATGGCATTTTCTTAGTTATCGTATGTGGACATTTGTATTCTGCATTTAGTAAGTTTCGCCTGTACCCATTCTAAGATGCACCGTAGGTGTGGCCCCACCCATTGCCTTCCCTCCACCCTAACCTCCCCCCTCCCTTCCCCTCCCTTGGCCCTTTCCCCATATTCTTGTGCTATAGTTGGGTTATAGCCTTCGTGTGAAAGCTATAAATTAGCTTCATAGTAGGGCTGAGTACATTGGATACTTTTTCTTCCGTTCCTGAGATACTTTGCTAAGAAGAATATGCTCCAGCTCCATCCATGTAAACATGAAAGAGGTAAAGTCTCTATCTTTCTTTAAGGCTGCATAATATTCCATGCTATACATGTACCCAGACTTTCTGTATCCTCTAATTTCTTCTGTTCTTTGAGTGGCGTGGTTTATTTTGCAATTTTTTTTTTTTTTTGCATCTTTGCTCTAAAAGACTGTAATTAAAAAACACACACACACATTTAGCCCCCTGTTCTCAAATGAGTCTGGTAGTTGAAAAGAGGCCAGTTATTATGAATTAGGGGGCAAGCACCATGAAGCAGGGGGCTTTTCTATTTGTTCCCTGCTAAGCCCCGTACTCAGCGTGTGCCAGGCATGTGGTAGGGGTGCGAAGAACACGTAGTGAATGAATGAATGTGACGAAGGCTTTGGGTAGCGAGAGGTTAAGGAGGTTACGAGCAGGCAGAGTTTGACTTGTGGCCATCATTGCCCTGTAGGAGAGCACAGGTGCACAAAAATCCTACCAGCACAGAGAGTTGTGGCAGGCAGACCAGTGTTAAGGGGAACACTCGTGTGATGGCACGGAGCAGAGGTCAAGTTGCACCTACACTTTTCCCATCTCTTGTATAGTTCCTTTGTTGGTGTAAAAGGCTGGGGGTGGTTATTTTATGACATCTAAGAGCTGAGGAGTAACTGAGCACCTCCTCTTCATTGAAGTTCAAGTATAGCAGCAAGAAAATGTTTTTGCAACAATTTTCAGGGCAAAAAAATTCTTGTCTAAGGGAAGATTTTTGTGTGGTGGTAATTGTTAACCATGAATGTTAGCGTTAGTAATTCTTGGAGAGCACTTTTGCAGACTATAAATACCTCCCCAACCTGCTGAATCAAGATTTCTATGGGTGAGACGAGTTCTTGTGTAATCTGATAAAACCCACTTAATACTATTGACATGCATCCTGGGTTGGGGTTGCTGAGTAGAAACAAGAAAATGAATATGTATTTTGTTGTTTTATTTTATTTCCTTGATTTAACAATGAGGCATTGTAGGATATCATATTAAACAATTATTTTAACAGCTACTCATCTGTTACAAAAAACCTAGTGTACCTAAGCATGCCTGTTCATATATATTTTTAAATCTTACTCATTTCACTATCCTGTTTAAGTACTTCTTGTAGTCATATTTGTTTGACATTTCGGTTAAACAGCTCTCTGCTAATTAATTGTGTCTGTGTGTGTTTTATTTAGGAGTAGAATTAAAGATAAAGGCTTTAAATGGCTTGACTTTTGCTGGCCATATGTGGAAAAGCTTAGTTTTAATATCTACCTGGTGGCCGTTTTTCCTAATTACAGGCAGACACTTAGTTGGAAATAAATGATAAACCTTTAAGAGTCTGTGTTACAAATCTAAGCTCAAGATGAAAAGAAATGCATTGTTTATATCTTTGAACAGTGGTTTTTTTTTTTTTTTGAAGTTAAGAATAATATAATACACTAATACCTATTGTAACAATAGCTACTGCATATTAAGGCTTTGTGTGCAAGGCATTCCGATGAGCTTTTTCCCAGTAGTATCACCTGTAATTGTCATAAGACTTGTAAGCAGACTTTTTAGAGGTGAGGAACCTGAGGCGTGGAGCGGGCTGGTGACGTTTCTGCAGGAACACAGCTAGTGAGTCCCAGAGGTGAGATGTGGATTGACAGTTCAGTGCACCTGACTGGTGTACTCCCACTTACAGGCCAGTGAGAGGAATCCTAGAAATGTGGTTTTCAAGTTTGAACAAAACACAACACCTCCCAAAGGGGCAAGAGCATGGTCAGTTACATGGTGGGATTTTCCGGTGCACATGTATGAGCAAGGCGGAAATAACTCTTTGCAATTGCAGCTGAGATGGCCTCTGCAAAGCGAATTGCCATCCCACCGTTCCATTCCCAGCCAGGTGCGTTGTCCCTGTGATTCTTTCCCCCTAGTAAACACGCACCACTTTAGCAATGGCTTTTGTTTGTCCATGTACCCAGTCCTGAAGGTGACTATCTGGAGGCTGCTTCTGGCTGGCTGATGAGCAGTGCCGGGGCCTGATGTACTTGAAGCTTATTATAACTGTCCCTGCAGCAGCCACTGGCTGCAGGTTGCTCCTGGGCGCATTGTAAAGTGTGAATGGTGATCTCTCCTCTGTATATATGTTTTTTGCATATATGAATGTACAAGATAAATGCTTTTGCGATTTCTGTGAATTTCCTTTCAAAATGAATCCAGAATTCATTGGTATAAGTATTTCAGCCAAGCAAGGGACTCCAGAAGAGTTCCAACTTGTCAGATTTTACTCATTTGT
This sequence comes from Nycticebus coucang, assembly GCF_027406575.1. NCBI lineage: Eukaryota > Metazoa > Chordata > Mammalia > Primates > Lorisidae > Nycticebus > Nycticebus coucang. The sequence continues at coordinate 56,569,437 of NC_069799.1, forward strand.
TACAACAGCAAAATAAAAGTCTGGGGCCTTGGTAGGAGTTTTACTACACAGTTGCATTACTTTCCTGTTGTATGCATTCTTGAATAAATTATTTAAACGGTTGTATCTTCTTCTTGAACAGTAATGCTCTTACTTTCATATGAGTGCCCATACCTATAGAAAATGAGATGTGAGTTGGGTCTGCCAGTTTTCCATTCCTTTATTCATTGATTCATTCAGATTTTTATTAAGTTCCTACTTTAGGCCAGGTCTGGAGTCCAAGGAACTTCCTTTTCCAATAATGTAGAATTTACTTCTTCAACAACTGTTTATTGAGTCCTTTGTCATGTATTTGCTGAGGATCATGACGAGAGACAGAACACCCCTTAAGCAGCTGACATCCTATCTTGGAGTAGGGATGAGAAGAAAGAGTGGGGGCGGATAAACGAGAATGAATGTACACAGGGTGGTAAAAGGCTTAGGAAGAGTGTGCCGGCAGGGCTTCCGTAGGGGCGACCAGAGGAAGCCTCACTCAAGGTGCCGCCTTTTCATCACCTCAAGGAGGGAGGGGGCTCGGCTGGTAGAGGGGACAGCAAGTATGCAGGTCTTGGGAATGGCTTGTGTTTTGAGGAACAGCAGAAGACTCGTGTAGCTGGAACAGAGTGAGCAAGGGGGGAAGTTACAAGAGTTGAGCTGAGCTGGGTAGTGGGGGGTTGTTCACACGAGAACTGTTGGTCATTGTCTGAACTTTGGTGATCACTCTGAATGACATGGACTCCCCTTAAGACAGTGGTTCTCAACCTTCCTAATGCTGCGATGTATTTTCATTGTTAAAAAGGGGTCATGACCCACAGGTTGAGAACTGCTGCCTTAAATGGCCCTGTCCTAATCACCACATATTATTTGTTATCTTACGTGAGGAAGAGACTTGGCTGATGTGATGTACACTCTTGAGATGGGGAGATTATTCTGGATTATCCAGGTGAGCCCAGCATAATCACAAGGGTCCTTATAAGAGGAGGAAGGGGGACAGAGGTGGCAGTTGAAGAAACGCTGACAGATGCAGGAGCCTGGAGTCTCGCGGGGAAGGGGCCAGGATCCGAGGGGTGCGGGTGAACTCCATAAGCTGCATAAGAAGGGAAGTGGGACTTTCCCCTAAGTCTCCAGAGAATATTCAGCCGTATCAGATCCTTGATTTTAGCTCCATAAGATTCAGGTTCTGTGAAATCTGGAGCTGTAAGCTAATAGATTCCTGTGGTTTCAAGCCACTGCTGGTGTCATTTGTTACGTAGCAATAGGAAACTGATATAAACGAGGAAGAATTTGAAGGGTTTGGAGCAAAGGCGTGGCATGACCTGACTTATTTTTCAAAGATGCTCTTTGGCTGCTGAAAACAACTGACCGGAGCCAGGCACAGTGGCTCACACCTTAATCCCAGCGCGCTGGGAGGCTAAGGCAGGTGGATTGATTAAGCTCAGGAGTTTGAGACCACCCTGAACAAGAGCAAGACCATGTCTCTACTGAAATAGAAAAAAAACTAGCCAGGTGTTGTTGTGGCTCCTGGAGTCCCAGCTACTCGGGAGACTGAGGCAAGAGGATCGCTTGAGCCCAAGAGTTTGAGGTTGCTGTGAGCTAGGATGCCATGGTATTCTACCCAGGGCAACTGAGTGAGACTCTGTTTCAAAAATAAATAAATAAAATAAAATAAAATAAGCTGATTGCGGTAGAGGGCATAGGTGGGAATGGAGAGTGGCGATTGTAGTAACAATCCAGGTGGGAGTAAGTGCCAGCTCCCTCCAAAAGGGAGTGGTATTCACCTACTGGATCTGTTTCCAGGGCAGGACTGGTGACGGTTTAAATGAGGTGGTAAAAGAGTCAGGTTCACACTGGGGTTTTGGTCTTGGAAGATTCCCAGCAGAGTAGATTGAGAAGATGGGGCAGGGAGAGGAGACTACCGTTTGCTGAGTTTGGGATATCTTAAGTTTGAGATGCCATCCAGATATCTAATTGAGAAAGCAATGAGATACTGGAACTTGGAATTCAGAAGAGAAGTCTGGGTGCATAGAAAATTATGGGCATTAGCAGCATACGTTTAAAGCCACCAGTTGGATGTGACCCTCTTGGATTTGACTGTAGGGGATGAACCATTGAACCATGAAGCCTTTGGCTCCTACATACAGAAGCCAGAAGGATGGAGGCTGTGTGGGGGTAGGGCTGGCTCCCAGGCAAGCATTGGTGGCCACGTCAGGGGTCAGGGGCTGTGTCAGCATTCTCCTGGTTGAGACCATAGTCCTGCATTTCTAGAGGTTTGGAATGCCTTTGTTTCAGAGGAGAGATGCATCCTCTGTGAGGAGGATTGAGGCTACCTTCTTTTTTTTGTTTGCAGTTTCTGGCCAGGGCTGGGTTTGAACCTGCCACCTCCGGCATATGGGGCTAGCACCCTACTCCTTTGACGGCAGCACCTGTGGCTACTCTCTTTTTTTCCTAACTTCTGCCATTAATTCTTTCAGGGCTTGGCAGCGTAATAGACAGACTTGAAATCTCCTCCCGAGCCTGCCTAAATTCAAAGTCTCTTTTTGGCCAGTATTTTCAGCCAGCATCTAATCTCTCCAAAGAAGCAGCCAGATGACTGACTGACTGTAGTTTCACCCCAACCTTGCGTGTATATTTCCTATTAGGTCATGGAAGAATTAATTGGTAGAGAAGATAAAAGACCAGATTGGTAGAAGAGAAAATAAGGGCAGAGATATCTTGATAACCCTCAGCAAAGGTAGATACCTACAGAGAAAAACAGCGTAAAGATGATCTCAGAGCTGAGAGCCAGCTACACCCAGCGGTTGTGAGAGTATTCTTTTCCGCTTTTGCATTTTTTTACTTGCAGATGAGAGGGTGTTGTCCTGTGAGCAGAAGATTTTGTTTTGCGTGGCTCTGATTCCTAAGGGCTCCCTGGTTTCCATTACTTGTTCTTTGTTGAATCATTTCTGACTACTAGACATTGATGGAACCCTTCAGTAAGTGTTGTCCAAATAATTGTCTTTGGAAAAGAGAAGAAAATCCCATTGCTTAGCTGGGTGTGCATCAAAGCCAATGTGTCAGACACCAGAACAGGATCTGCGCCAATCTAAGCAGCCTATGGAATATGCAAGGTTGACAGTGAAGTTCGCGAACTCATCCTAGAAAAAGTGCTACGTAACTCCTTGTTGCGTATCACTGTGGTCGCCTTCAAAGTGCTCCCCTTGGGAAGCTGAGCACCAACCCCAGCACCTAGTCCACCTTCAAAGCACTTTTTCTGGGATGCGTTTGTGAACTTAATTGTCAGCCCCTCGGGCTAGCTGTCTTAGTGTCCTGCTTTACATGCCGGTGATTAATTGCCATTTACTACGGTAACCATGAGAAGCGTATGTATTCTTTCTGGCACACTTGGGGAGGGTAGGAGCCAATATCAATCCCATTCAGGGACCAAGTGACGTCCTGAATTAAGAATTTCCTCCCAGTTGTATTCTCCAGGATGAACAGAATTAAGGAAAACTGTATAGACCAATCTAAGATCTTTGTTATATCTCTTCATCCTTTCCCTGTGGACACTGAGAAACTGGAGAAAAATCCTTTCTCTCCTGGAAACTAGATTTCCTTTTTGCCTGCCTCTCAGTTAAGAAAGAGTTTTGTTTGGGGCGGCGCCTGTGGCTCAAAGGAGTAGGATGCTGGCCCCATATGCCGGAGGTGGAGGGTTCAAACCCAGCCCTGGCCAATAACTGGGAAAAAAAAAAAAGTTTTGTTTGGTCAGTTAAGTCGCTGGTTGATTCCAGTCGTCTCGTTTGTCTTTTCTGTAATTGTCACTCTGTCAATTGGGTCCCAGTTATTGTATCCAGAGGTTTAAAACATGTTTGTAATGTAAAGAGTATAGAAATTGTCTCGTCTTCGTTGGATTTTCAGTTCCTCCTCGTCCTGTGACTTTGGACAAGTTATTTTACCTTGTATGTCTTGAGTGAAACGAGGGTGATAACAGCCACAGTAGGATCATTGTGAGGACCAAGCGGACAATCACGTAAAGCAGTGGTTCTCAACCTTCCTAATTGCTGCCTTGTTACAAATGGAGCAAAGGGGTCGCGACCCACAGGCTGAGAACCGCTGATGTAAAGCATTTTCGCCCTGTGTCAGGAATGAGAACACCTGCTTTGTGTTAGTTAAACGCACGCGTGCACACACTCCCAGCACACGCACATGCTCTCGCTTATACTAATAAACTGTGACTATTGAGAGGCCGGTTTTCTGAAATCTGAGCTCTTCTGAAACAGTCTGAGCATAGAGGTCACCTCAGCTGCACCCTTTTGAAAGGGAAGAGGCAGCTGGTTGCTGAGAGGCTGGTGAGAGAGGATGACAGGGCGGATCCAGACGTCAAGGTCTCACCTTGCACGGTGTGACAGGTTGGTATACCCTGAGGATGAAAGAAAGGCTCTGAGTTATCCTTGTGTGAAACTGAGGCACATCAGAGGTGTCAGAAAGGAAAAGAGAGGATAAAAGGGGTGGAGAAGATGGGGGTATACATGGCTGGTACTAGGGTGGGGAAGAGAACCAGCAGGCAGCCCCTCCGACTAGGTTTATAATGAAAGTCGAGGGATTTCTCCCCATCTCCGGTCCCTCTGTGAGTTTTATATTGAGTCTGGGAGCAGGTCACCTGCTTCTTCTATCTAGGAATCTCGGTGGCTGGCTCTTGGGTGGGGCTGTCATTTGCTTGGTTGTTTCGTTCAGTTACTCAGGTAGTCACCCATCATTCATTCCTTTCTTTTTGACGCCCTTCGAGTGACTGTTAACTTGTCCTTAGCCTAGCGTTTGCCCGAACTGATGAGACTCCCTTCTGCGTCCCGTGTCACCATCTCCCACTCTGCAAGTGGCTGCACTGTTTGCTAACTGATTTCTCACTGTGCCTCCTGTTACCTTCTGTGAGCCTGCTCATTTCATTGTGATGATTTTTTCCAGAGTTGTAAAGTCTGTTCTGGAGTTGGACAAGCTGGTTTCGCTATCAACGAAATCTTTTAACTCTTTCCTTAAAAAAGGATTTAATGTAGTTATTCACCATATCTAGAGTAGTCAGATTTCAAAGTCGTAATAAGTAAGTTTCTTTTCCTTTTTTTCCCTTTTTCCTCAGTCTGTGCTCTCCATCCTAAGTACCTGCCCTAACCCAGCTGTATATTGTTATCAGAATCAGTTTTCTCTGCCTCAATCCTGTAACTATGTTCTCAGCAGCCTTCTCTCACTTTTTTATGATCTTTGCTCTCTTTTTGCTGAATAGATACAGCAGTAAGTGACAATGGAATTGTAAATTGTGCCACTTGTACACACACAAAATTGAATTTGTCAGTTGGTCACTGGAGATTAATTTTAAGCTAGATAGAATTCCATAAATTCCTAGGTGTTTATGCAGAATATCATAATTTACAGAAAGGTTTCATACACTTAAATCTCAGTTCCGTAACGTAGCCAAGAACTCTCTGGCCTCTTTTTTAAAGATGGTGGAACCGAAGGAGCTTGTGACTTGCCTAAAGCTACGTTATTTTCGTGACTTATTATTGGCAGAATCCACACTTCAGATCTTTCAACTTCAAAAATAAGTTTTCCTCCCAATAGTATACCCACCAGGATATCAATACTGAGCCAATAAAATGGCATAAGTTATCATTAGACGACAGATTGCAGTGATCCCGTATATGTGCCTTAACTTTATATGAAAAATAAAGAAAATGTAGGGAACAGACTATTTGTACTCAACTTTGAATTTTTACTTGGCTTTTATCGCCTGTTCTTACATTTTATTTCTGTGCTAATATTTCTTTTTGCCATGTTTCACAAAAAAAATCATATATTATGTCCTTTGATTCCTGTGGTCTTAGTCGATAATCAAAAACGACTCCCGTCAAGTCTCCTACATGACATTTTTTAACAAGTTCCATTTTATATATTCTACTTCAGTGAATCTTTTGCCCCAGAAAATGCTTTAAGCGTGGATTTTTAAAATGCTAAGTGAATTATATTTCTACCTGGTGAGTTATTGCCTTAAAGGGGGTGGGAAGTTGCAACACATAAAACGTTCTCGTTCCACGGTATAAATTTCAGGAGGCCCAATGCCAAGTCCGGCGTGATTGAACGTGTGCATCAATCTGTGTTAACGCCAGCTGGTAACGCATGCCACTGTTTGCAGTGGACTTCCTTTGATTTAACAGGACACTAAATGTATTTTTTGCCCTGGGAGAAATGCTGGCAGTGCTGAGATTCCAGATTTAATTTTTTTTTTTTTATTCCAGAGGCATGTCTGTAAATACAGTTGTTACCACCTGAAGACATATGTCTTACATTTATGTAGCATCTCCCTTCAAAGCATCTCTCATGTATTATTGTGTTTCTATACATAAAAATTAAGCAGTGTTATTCTACATCAGACCAAATAATATTGCAGGGGTGAGTATCAGTTTCTCTGGGGAAGGGAAGAGTGAAGTGGGGGATGATTATCCCTCATGTCAGCACCAGAAGTCCCAGCCTTATCTTACCGCCACGGGTCAGCCTTTCTTATTTGTGTTTATTTAAGCCTTTCCAGAATTGTAACTGAGTATTAATTCCACAAGTGGACTTACTATATGAAGCATCGAATTGTATCATTTGCATTTCTTATGTTTCAGGCAGTAGCCTGCATTTCAATGTTAGTAAATAAGACCAGGCCCATTTTCCGTGCGTTTAGTGATTTTAATCTGCCTCGTATGCTTCAGTGCTATCTCTGCTCCTTTTATATTTGCTATTTTTAAGAGGTTGGCTCTTCTCCCTTGCATAGCTTCCGTCTCATCTACTGCATCCCATCAGACTCTGACTTCTGGCCCTTGACATAGTATATTCTTGTAATCGGTTGGAGAGCAGGTGTAAGTGAAACATACATAATCCTTGCCCTCAAGAAGAATATCTGTGAAAGAAAGAAGCAATTAAATAGTAAAAAAATCACAAAATGGAAATCACAGCTAGGGAGTGTAAGCTCCTCTGAGACATTGTTCTGAGCCCTCATCTCTCACCTGGCTGGCTACAGACTCCACCTAACTGGTGTCCTGCTTCCTAAGCTGTGGCCCTGGATAGAGTGCTGTGGTGTCATAGCTCACAGCAACCTCCAACTCTTGGGCTCGAGCGATCCTCTTGCCTCAGTTTTTCTATTTTTAGTAGAGATGGGATCTTGATGTTTGCTCAGCGTGGTCTCGAACTCGTGAGCTCAAGCAATCCACCTGCCTCAGCCTCCTAGAGTGCTAGGGTTACAGGCCTGAGCCATCGCGTCTGCCCTCTTACCTTATGTTTTCTAAGCTGTTCTTCACATGGTGGTCAAGGTGATCTTACAAAATCACAAGCTATATTTTATCCCTCTGCTGATTAGAGTTCTTTAAGGAACGCTGTGAAGCTTTAAGACTTGGAATGGTCTGGCTGCCACATTTTTCTTTTTTTTTTTTTTTTTTTGTAGAGACAGAGTCTCACTTTATGGCCCTCGGTAGAGTGCCGTGGCATCACATGGCTCACAGCAACCTCTACTCTTGGGCTTACGCGATTCTCTTGCCTCAGCCTCCCGAGCAGCTGGGACTACAGGCGCCCGCCACGACGCCCGGCTATTTTTTTGTTGCAGTTTGGCCGGGGCTGGGTTTGAACCTGCCACCCTCGGCATATGGGGCCGGCGCCCTACTCACTGAGCCACAGGCGCCGCCCCACATTTTTCACACTATTCCATCCCCACTTAAGAGCCGTTCTCAGCAGCCTCCTCTCACTTTGGTACGATCTGTGCTCTCTCCTTGGAATTTTCATCTCCTAAACATTTACACTGTGCTTTTCAGGTTCCCATTTACATGTTTTTGCCCTCAAAGGAACATTTTCCTGATCATTTTCTATCCCAACAGTTCCCTTCCCGTATTTTTTTACTGTGGCTTTTTGTTTCTTTGTTTTTAGTGCATAGCACTGTTATTCAACAAAATATTTATTTTGCACCAGCTGTGTGTCCTGCACCATTCTAACTCCCTTAGGCATCAGTAGGAAAAAAGAAAGAAAAAAGAAAAACATTCTGCCTTCAAGGATGTTTAGGTCTGTAATCAGCTCAAATTAATGTTTGTGTATGATACGAGATAAATTTCCTTCTATGTAAATGATTGCTCCAGCACCATTTCTAGACGAGCATTTCCTTTGCCTATTGAATTGTTTTGTTGCCTTAGTCAAACACCAATTTACTATATGGGTGTAAGGGTATATTTCTGAACTATATTCGATTGTTCTGCCTTTATAGCAACGCCACAAGGTTTTGATTACTGTATCTTCGTAGAAAGTCTTGAAATCACATAGTGTAAATCCTCTACCTTTTAAAAGATTGTTTTGGCTTTTGTATGTCCTTGGCATGTTCATGTACAGTTCAGAATCAGCTTGCTGGGGTTTTACTTGGAATTTGACTGAATTTATAGATAATTAGGAGAGAATTAGCATCTATGTTAGCCATAGAGTCTTCCAATTTGTAACATAATATGCATCTCCATTTATTTCAGTTTTTAAAATTTTACTGTGTGCGTTAACTCATGCTTCTAATCCTAAAACTTTGGGAGGCTTGGGGGAGGATCACTTTGAGGCTAGAGTTTGAGACCAGCCTAGAAAACACCGTGAGACCCTGTCTCCACAAAAAATAAAGATAAAAAAATTGGCCAGGTAATTGTGGTGTGCGCCTGTAGTTCTAGCTACTTGAGAGTCTGAGGCAGAAGGATTGCTTGAGCCCAGGACTTCTAGCATAGGTGACAGAGTGAAATCCCATCTCTAAAAAAACAAAACAAAATTTCTCGTAGCAGGTGTGATAGATTTCAAATGCATGTATTTGTTAAGTTCATCCTTAAGTATTTTGTTTTTGATGGTACTGTGGGTGGTATTTTTAAAATTTCAATTATTGTTAGTATTACCTTATAGAGTTATGGGAGTTTTCTTTTTTTTTTTTTTTTAACAAATCGACGGTCTAATAGTTGTGTTTTAGTTTTTGGCTGGATTTCAGATGTTGTGGGGGGGAAGGTATATATTCCCTGAGATATTTTTCTATGTACACAATCTTATTCCTTCCATCCAAAGACAATTTTTTTCCCCCAAGTTTTATGCTTCTCGTTTCTCTTACTGCACTGGCTAGGTCTCCATGATAATTGTGGAATAGAGCAGTGAGGGCAAATATTCTTGCCTTCTCTTAATCTCACGGGGAAACTGTTCAGTTGTTGACTTTATCTGTGGTTCTCCCTTTAGTATTTAGCAAATACTGTTTATTGGGTTAAGAAAGTTTCCCTCTATTGCTGATTTTCTGAGAATTTTTATAAATGGGGGGGGTGAATGTCACATATGTTTTCTGTGTCTTTTGAGGTAATCACATGATTACCACCACTTCTTCATTTCTAATGTTTTATTTATAAATCTTGGTGTAAAATTTGATGTCCATCAACCTTGTTCACATGCCTTGTTATCATTCCTTTTTATGGTTGCAACAATAAGTCAAGTTCCTTTTAATCCTTCCAAAAATCATTGACCCCCTTGACCCCTAAAACCTGTAGAACTCTTTCCCCCAAAATATATATATTTTTTTCTATGAAGTTTTACTTATTATTTGAGGAATTTTAAGATGCCCTCAAATCTATCCATGGGCCCATTAGGATAGAGTTCCCATCCCAAATATTCCTACTTCTAACTTTCCATTCTAGGTTCCGGTAGGTGACTAGTATTGATGTCATTTGTGTATATCTTCCAGATTTTCTTCTGAATCACATGCGAATAAAAAACAAGGACTGAGCCCAGGATACGGGCATGGGTTGTGCCTGAAGTTATAGCTACACAAAGAGAAAAGCCAGACATCATTCATTTGATCTGTTCTCTTTCAAATCTAGTTCATAGGGTCTAGTGGTAGATGGTCTCACATTAAACTTTAAAGAGATGCTGTCTTCCCCCCACACCTTCCCACATTTAAAAAGTTATGTGCTACAATGTGAGACGAATAAATCATGATTCACTACCACAGTGTTGGAGTCAGTTATATAAATTGCCAATGAAACACTAAATCTGTCACTTTGTGTGTTCGGACCACTTAACAACTGGAATAGTGTTGGAAGAAGGCTGACTTGTTACCAAAAAGAAAAAAAAAAAAAAAGCAGATATAGTGGCAGATGCAATTAGCAAGATCAATGGTTAGTGTTAAAAGTTCATTGTTTGGTCATTTCAATTGACCCAAGTAAAAGCAATTGCTATCCCGAAGACACCGCGGGCTGTAATTTGCTATAAAAGAATACATGCAAGAAGGTGAGTTGCCCAGCTTTGCAACATCCTGGAGAATGTTATTTCTCAGCTTACTGTGTTCCTAGGACAGTGAGCAAAAAATCAAGCTTGTTCTTCCCATTCGTGCTTTTAATTGCTTGTCTAGAACTTTTGCTTACTGGTATCTTTTTTTTAAAGTTTACTTTTACAACAGAAATTTTCTGGTCTGTGTTTGTATTTTTCTAACTGTTCTTTGAAATTCAGTTTATTACAACTTTGTTTTTTCAGCCTATGAAATTTTTCACCATTAAGACATAACCTGAGAGGCCCAGGCAGGTGGATTGCCTGAGCTCACAGGTTCGAGACCAGCCTAAGCAAGAGCGAGACCCCATCTCTCAAAATAGCCAGGCGTTGTGGCGGGTGCCTGTAGTCCCAGCTACTTGGGGGGCTAAGACCAGAGAATCTCTTCAGCCCAAGAGTTTGAGGTTGCTGTGAGCTCTGATGACATGGCACTCTATCAAGGGCAATAGAGTGAGACTCTTGTCTCAAAAAAAAAAAAAAAATCATAGCCTGAGGATGAACTGTGATAAACACTACTTTGAATAAATTTTCTGTTATAAGAAGATTTTTTAAATATATATTTCGGTTTTTATAAATTAATGAAGTTGAAAATTTGTTTAGAACAATGATGGTGGTGATGATACAAATGAATAGCTTCCATCTATGAGTGCTTCCTCCTGTAAATAAGAAGTAAGTCTGGGGACCACGGTATAGGACTCACCTCTTGGGGGCGGGACACAAGCATAAGATACATATTATCTAGCAAATACAATCAGTGTGACTTAATTCTGTCTACCTGCCATGCATCCCAAACAATAAAATAAAAAAAAAAGTTAATCTTAAATACAACACTCCTATGAGATGAAGTTACTTTTCCCACCATTTTATAGATGCGGAAACTGAAGCTTACACAGGGCAGCCTGTCAAGGTCACATGGGTGGACTCTATTATTCTCATTCTAGGCATTTAACCATTAGTTGTGTTCTGTTGCAGCAGTTAGGAACTTACTAAATTCTTTTTATTTAATATCTTTCTAGGCCTTGGGAAAGATACAAAAGGTACAGTGCAGCTCTGTTTCCAACAGAGCTAATACCCTAGTGAAACCTGAAGAACAGTCGAGGCACTGTTAAATTCAGGTGCCAAGTATAATTGCAAGAGGAGTGCAACTGGGCAGAGACCACTGTGGTTTGTGATAGACTAAAAAGGCTTCAGTAATGTCTTAGTTATCTTGGGGTACAATGGCAAAAATGTCATAGACTGGGTGATTTAAACAACAGAATCTTATGTCTTCTCCATTATGGAGGCCGGGAAATCTGAGATCAAGGTGCTGGCTAATTTGATTCCTGCTGAGGGCTCTCTTTCTAGTTTTCAGGTGACACTTGTATCATTAAATGACCGAGGGACAGATCATCCCTCTCCTGTCTGTCCTAATAAGAGCACTAATTCCATTCATGAGGGCTCCACCCTCATGACCTAATTACCTTCTGAAGGTCCCACCTCTAAGCACTGTCTCATAGCAGTTAGAGGTTCTATGAATTTCGGTGGTGGGGGAAGGGAGGACAGAGACATTCAGGCCATAGCGAGTAGTGATGAGACTTCAACTGGCCCTTACCAGAATCAACAATAGTAAAAGAAAATGAAAGAACAAATGAATAAATAAGGAAGTAATGGTATGTATTAAATTCAATGACATAAATACAAATTTGATCTATTATTAAGCTATGGTTCCATCTCCCCTGTATCTTTCTTGGGCACCCGTCAGGACTTTTGCCTTTTATTCAGTTAGGTATTCTGCAATTGGATGGGTAATGTTGAGGGCATTCTTGTTGGAGCCTACTAATTCTGTCCTTTGCAATTTAGCCCTACTGTTTCTGAGGTTTATGAGGTCATGGGTTGCTTTAGGAAGCCAGACAAAGCCATGGCTTTGTTGTATGTTCTTGACCATTGAATGTGGGGTTAAATAACTGCCATGGCTCTCCTATATGAGCTTATCTTAATCACTCTCAATGTTTGAAGATAAATGGTAGAGCTACCTTTTATATCTCAGCAGAAAAAAATCAGCAGGAAGAGAGATTTCAGAAGAGAAGACTGATAATCAAGCATATAAAAAACTAGTCAACCTTACTAGCAATCAGTGAAATCCAGATTAAAACAAGGTACCATCTTGTAGTATATCAATTAACGAAGATTTTAGAAAATAATCATACAAAGTGACAGTAAAGGTTTAGTGAAATGGACATTTTCACACATTGCTGTTGGATTATAAATTAGTGTGTTGGTTATAGACCATTTTAACCAGATATCCCAGGCACTGTATAAGCCTCCCACCTTTTATTGGAGTATGTTCCCCTTGAGATTTTATCATCAAGAGAAAATCAAGAACTCAGAAAAAGTTTGTACATATATGCTTTTTTGCAGTGCAATTTTAACAGTGAAAATTTTGCAGCTACCTTATGGCAGTCCACTGATACAAAAATACTTATATAAACTCTGGTAGCTTATGGAATGCAAAATGATGTGAGAATGCTTATGATAGCACATTATAAAATTGCATTTATAGTGTGATTTCAATTATGGAGAATATTCACATGTTTATACAAAAATAAATCAGAAAAGTATTGGTTAACATCTCTGAATGTTGAGATTCTAGACAACTTTTATTTTTCTGCTTTCTTAAATTTTTCCCTTTTTATACATTGCAAAATATCTACATTTTGCATTACCTTTGTAGATTATGTCAGGCTAGCATTTACTATACAATAGACTACCCCAAAACCTGTGGATTGAAACAAAACCATTTTATTTTGCTCATAATTTTGTTGGTCAGAATTGTCTCAGCTAATATATACTGGTCTTTCTCATGAATCTGGGGTCAGCTGGGGGGTTGCAGATAACTGAGTGACCTAAGATGGTTTCAGTCACATGTCTCAGGGCTGGCAGGCTCTCTGCCAAGGGGCTGCAATTCCCTTCCAGGCGGCTTCTCACATCTGACATGCTGGCTTGGGTTTGCTCACGTGGTGATCTCTTTGATGAACCACATGAGGTCCAAGCTCAGGGTCACAAGTACTTTCCAAGTCTCTGCTTCTTTCACATTTAATAATGTTTCATTGCCAAAATCAAGTCACATGACTGAGCCCAGAGTCAGCATGCAAGGAAACTACCAAGGGCCTGGGAGGTGCAGAGGACATGGAGTGGGATGATTACAGCCATTTTTGCTAATGGTCTTTCATATAAACAGTGGACTCAATGCCATAAAATAGAGAATAAAGGGTGGCATCTGTGGCTCAAGGAGTAGGGCGCCGGTCCTATATGCCGGAGGTGGCGGGTTCTAACCCAGCCCCGGCCAAAAAAAAAAAAAAAAAAAAAAATAGAAAATAAAATGAAACCTGTGACTCATCTGTACCCTAACTTGAAGCCTTTATGGCATGGGCTCCACGGGGAGATTAATAGACATATAATCAAAGAATGCCTGTGTTGGACTTTTTAATAAAAGCTATTCTCATGGGGTAAAGTGATAATTTCATTTTGGTTTTAATTTCTATTTCCCTGATGATTAGTAATATGGAACATTTTTTCATGTTTGTGGTCCATTTTTCTGTCTTCTTTTGAAAAGCTTCTGTTCACATCTTTTGCCCACTTTTTGATGGGGTGGTTTGAAGTTTTTTCTTCCTGACTTGCTTGAGTTCTTTGCAGATTCTAGTTAGTAGCCTTGTATCTGAAGTCTAGCTTGGGAATATTTTTTCCCATTCTGTAGGTTGTCTATTTGCTCTGTGACTTATTTCTTTAGCCATGCAGATGCTTTTTAGTTTAATCAAATTCTATTTATTTTTGTTGTTGCTGTGATTGCCATTGAGCTCATATTCAAATTCTTTGGCGTGGTGGATATCTACAAGAGTGTTTCCTACATTTTCCTCTAAATTCTTGTGGTTTCATGCTTTACATTTAAGTCTTTTATCCATCTTGAATTGATTTTTGTGGTGAATGGTGAGAGGTAGGGATCTTGTTTCATTCTTCTGCTTGTGGATATCCAATTTTACCAACACCATTTATTGAACAGGGCTCCTTTTCCCCAGTGTATGTTATTTGCATTGTCAGAGATCAGTTGGCTGTAGGTAAGTGGTTTTATATCCACGTTCTCTATTTTGTTCCATTCGTCTATGCCTCTATTTTTGTACCAAAACTATGCTCTTTTGGCTACTATACCCTTGTAGTACAGTTTGAAGTCATAGTATGATGCCTCTAGATTTGCTTCTTTTGCTTAAGATTGCCTTGGCTATGTGGGCTCTTTTCTGGTTTCAAACATAGTATGGAATTAATTTTTCTTGGTCTGTGAAGTATGACAGTGGTATTCTGATGGGGATTGCACTGAATCTGTAAATCACTTTGGGTAGTATGGATATTTTAACAGTGTTAATTCTGCCACTCCATGGGCATGATATGTTTTTCTATTTGTGTCCTCTACGATTTTTTGACTCTGACGTGAAGTGTATTTTTGTTTTAATAATATCACTAATAACGTTTTAGAGCTCTGTAAGAATCAAAGCATATTTTATGTCATTGCACATTTTCTGTGCCAAGATAAAAATGTATTTTTCTACCCTCCCTTTGTGTAGCAAGAGGCAATAAGCTTTATAGACATTTTAGGAATCGTATTTTGAGGCCTCAAAAAGTTTGCTAAGCTGCAGGACATAGTGTTGTGAATAGCTGAAGGAGATAGTGGAAATAAGCACCAGGATATTTCTGTATAGTGTGTATTAGTTTCCTGTTGCTGCTATGACTGATGGCTGCAAACTTCATAGCTTAAAACAACCCCAGTTAATTCTCTTAGAATTTTAGAAATCAGAAGTCCAAGATCAATTCTACCAAGTTAAAAGGCCAGTTGTCACTTGAGTTGATTTCTTTAGGAGGGTCTAGAGGAGAATTCACTTTGTGGTATTTTTCAGCTCCTAAATGATTGTCTGCATTCCTGGGCTCTCCATCCTTCTTTCCATTCTCAGAGCCCATCACCTCACTCTCTGCTTCCATCGTCACATTGCCTTCTCCTCTCACTCTGGTTCCTCTCCCATCCTGTTTGTAAGAACCACCATAATTAGATCTGACTCAGAAAGGTGGTCTCCCCACCTGAAGATCCTTAACTTGATCACATCTGCAAAGGCCTTTTTGCCCAGTGAGCTGACATGCACAGGTTCCAGGGGTTGAGACATGGATATATTTTTGGGGGTCTGGGGGCCTTATCCAGCCTACTAAATGCAGTCGTGTATGTCCAAGCCTCATGATTCAGTTGCATTTGTGGAAATGACTACTTGCCCCCACTTCATCGTGGGTTCACTTCTCCTTCAGATGAGCTGGCTGGTCTGCAGGGGAACTGCTTAACTTCAGCATCCTAATTCCGCTGTGATTTGGGTCTGAGTTTGATGAAGAGTGTAGGTGTAGTCAGGCTCATTTTCATTATTCATATTGGGGAGGAATGAAGTTGATATTGCCTGCCTCCCTCATTCTATATATTGATATTATGATTAATAGCTTTTGACACAAAACTATTTTGAAATATGAGTCTCTTATGACGTATTTTGACAGCAGCCATGTCATCTTTTAGCTGTTCTAACAGGAGTAGGTTACAGGGACTAATAGCTCACTGTTCTGTACACGAGTAATCAACCAAACATGTCATGTCCAGAAATATCACTAAAATGTCAACCACCCAATCTTTTTAAAATAATCTCATTCAGAGGGTTGGAATCTTCCTTACTTGCAGTTTTGAAATATAAAATTTTTTGAAGACAGGGAGCCCTGAGTTATTTCTTTCTTTCTCAAGAGATGCCAGATGGATGTTGAATTAAGTCCAGTTTTTAGTTTTTCTGCAGATAATTTTTTAAGTGTGTGGTGGTGTTTTGGATTCTTATCAGTGTGTTCTCCCTCCTCTAGTCTCCCACAGCTACCCACAGCCTGGCAGCAGCGTGGTTGCCTTGGTACCTTTTCCTGAAGGATGTCTGCAGTGAAATTTGGTTGTCTAAATAGCACGACTTGTCATCTAAAAGTAGAAGTCATTAGCACGACGCCGTTTGGCTAGTGGTGTCTTGAATACTGTTTTAACATTTTTCTTATTTTATCACTTTACTGCTAATGTTTACTCATGTCCCCACTGGAGATTTTGGGGCCTGGTTCACAGTATGGATCTGGAGTGAAAAATATGAAACATTTTCCCTAAGAGGCTCCTGGAACTTGGCCCAAAAACAGTGGCCCGAATTGGACATGTTATGTATTTTTAGAGACCCAAACTTTGAAATTCCAGCTCCGTTATTACTGTGCGTAATCAGTACTATTTGCATGTTTGTGGCAGCCATCCACAATTAAAAATGCCTTCTGTTGTTTCTAAGGAAAATGAAATTCCTGCCCACTTCTGCGTGAACTTTAATTGGCCTTCATGGTAATTATAAATTTGCCTGAAGAACATATTTATCCCAGAAAAAGTAGGGGATTTGTTTTTAAGTTTGACATAAAAGTTGAATTGGTGCTTTGAAAGGATATACACATGTCTGTGTTCCTCCATTCAAGTTGTTTTCTGCATATAATTATAAGAAAAGATGCAGCCAGGTGGAACATCGTCATTCTTTCCACTCAGGTGAGTCAACTATATACAGTCAGCAACTGCTGTCACTGCAGGTAGGAGGGGAGGTGACACCCTGTTCCCTCGATGGTGGACATCTCAGCAAAAACCAACTGGCATCTTATGTGGTCAAGGATGCACATTAATTAGTTCCTTGAAACTCTTTCCTCATTATTTCTAGGTATGTTGTTAGAGAAAATGTTCTGGAGTTCAGACTGTTGGTTTTGATAATGGGAAAACAAGTTGAAGTCATTAGGGTATGTCATCTTGTTTGTAAAACAGTCAAATGACATGCATTTCCTGCATGGGCGATCCTATTTTATCATTAAGGGACTTGATCTTCCTTGAACCCATGGCTCACTTCATCCAGTAGATACTAGATAAGGAAGTCTATTTTTTAGTTGTATTAAATATTGTAGATTTTTTTAGGGGAATAGGAAGGATAATGGGGAAAAGGAAATGAGCCCTTTCTTAATATTAACGAATTTGATTTCAGGGGAAAAAAGAGATTGTATTACTGTCATAATTTACATTCATTATTTTAAACAACTGAAACCATTC
This sequence comes from Nycticebus coucang, assembly GCF_027406575.1. NCBI lineage: Eukaryota > Metazoa > Chordata > Mammalia > Primates > Lorisidae > Nycticebus > Nycticebus coucang. Next base: position 56,586,916 of record NC_069799.1, read on the forward strand.
AGAAAGATAAATTCATTCCAAAATTCCATCATCTTGAAATAACAATTAATATGCTTCGGTGATCATCATTCAAGATAAGTCCTTGACTCACAGAGAGGGTTGGATCAGGAGGTAGAAGGGTAATTGTACTGACAAATAAACATCCCATTGTTTAAACTTGAGAAAGGAAAAATAAAGATATTACTGAAATTTGACTACTTGGGCCCCAAAATGTTACGAGATTAATTGTGTAAAGATTACTCTAAAGTAAAAATAAAAATTATGGATAATATTGAACAGCTTTCTACACATACACGCACATATATATATATAAACACATTTATTCATATACATGAATACACATGTATGTTTTATACGTAAATATAGAATATCTATTTCAAACTGTGTTTCTAAAAATAGGTTGATAGCCTCTTGATTTGATGTCTCATTGGCTGGATTTAGTTGTCCAGTAGTCATTTTTCTGAACAGGTTCATGTTATAATACATCCTACGTTCCTGTATACTTCATGTCTTAGTTCGTTATGAGATGCCGTAACAAAATACGTGAAACTGGGTAATGTATAAAGAGTAGAAATTTATTTCTCTTTGTTCTGGAGGTTGGGAAGTTTGAGATCAAGGCACCAACAATTTCAGTTGTCTGGCGTGGGCTGCTGTCTACTTCCCAACTGGCACCTTGGTACGTCCTCAGGAGGGAGTTACGTTGTGTTCTTATGTGGCAGAAAGCAGAAGCGCCCCCAGGGAGATGAGCTCCCTCCATCAAGCCCTTCTGTAAGGGACTTAATCCCATTCATGATGCCTCCACCATCATGACTTCGTCTCCTGGAGGCCCCACCTGTTCATACTGTTACAATGGGGATTAAGACTTCAGCCTGTATTGTGGAGGGCACAGAAGCATTCAAACACTTGCAAATTCCTGTTTTGTTCTTGTTTGATAGATAATTTGTCTGGGTATAAAAATCTTGAGTCACATTTTCTTTTTCTAGTCCTTTGAATGTAGACCCTGTCTTTTAGCATTGGATTTTTTTCTACAGTGACATCAGAGGACAGCCTGAGTTTTCCATTTACTGGCGGCTTCCTTTCTCTATTAGGATGCCTGTAGGATTATTTATTCTCATTCACTCACATTGTCTCTCTCTGTCTTTCTCTCTCTTCCCTCCCCCACTACTATATTTATGGAAGGATAAATATTTCCCTAGAGAAAGTGCAAATGACATCTGTTTATAGCTCAGTGAATTGTCAACATGCAGAAACTCAAGCAACAACTTATACAGTTAAGAAGTAGAATACTAACAGTGCCTCGGGTGTCCCCTTGGGCCACCTTGCAGTCATAACACAGGCCTTTTCTGTCCAAAGGTCACCAGTACCTTAACTTCTAATACTGGTGGGTTTTGCCATTTTTTTGAGTTTTGCACAAATGGAACCATTCAGTGTGCTTTCTGGCTCCTGTCACTCAACGTTGTATCATGAGATTTATCCTTGTTCTCACTGATAGCTGGATTCCAGTCATTTTCCTTGCTCCCACAATCTCTGAATTATCTGTGCATCAACTCCCCTTCCCATTGGAGCCACCTGTTGGCTTAGGTCACCAACCCCTCTCGCTTTTCACATGTTTGCACTTTGAAGTCATAGGCTGTGGATGTGTTGATGAGTCAGCACTAGGTACTGTGTGTGACTCCTCTGTTGTACATTGAGGAACAGGGCTTCTCTGGAGCTACCCACTGTCTTAGCCCTTCAGCCGGTGGTTCATTTGAAGGGGTCTTAGGACACTCACCAAAATCTGTGCCACATTCAGATTCTAAGATGCTGTGTGTCTACTGCCAATGCTCTCCCTCCTTTTGGTCTAAATTTCCCTGAATTCATTTAACATTCATTCTAGTTTGGGTAACGGGGTAGTGACTGTTTACTTGTTTCATTTAAGAAATCATTCTATTGTATTCCATTCTGTTTCCCACTTACAATAGATTTTAAGGAAGAGGAATATAGAAAAATGCTCTTATTACATCCTATTTGTATTTGTCTCATAAACTACCTTAGGAATAAGGACATTTAAAACCCATTAAAAACCCAGGGCTGATCAGGGAGATTTGTACCAACAGGGGAGAGTTGTAGATGGACTTTGTTTCCTATGGGGCCATCTCAGTGGCCTTCTTCTGCCCGTAGTTACCCTAGCATCCTGCTCACCAATCTCAGAGCCCATTTTTCTACAGGCCCAGCCCTCCCCTGTCTTGAGTTAGCCCTGATACCTGCCAACCTGTCTGAAGCTTCCCATTTTTCTTTGAGGCCTGTTAATTCAGAAGAGTGCTTTAACCAGAGGGGGTAAATCATAGTATGAGGCCAGCTTTATGTTCCTTTATAGGTTTTTAATATCAGAAAATGGAGAATTATTGTAGGCTGCCTTCAAGTATGAGCTTAATATTATCATTCATCAACAAAAAGCATCTGGAAACTGCCATCGGAGCTCATGCTCAAATGCTTCACTGAACTGTAGTGAGGTGCTTTTTGTTCTAGTGTGTATAATTTGGTGCCAACATGGCAGCCCCCTAAAGACAGAGCCGTCACTTTACAAAAGGAACAGTATTTCTTTAAAGAGAAAAAAAATACATACATATATATATATATATATATATATATATATATATATATATATATATATATGCATGCCTGGGTTAAAGATTTAAAGTGACAGCAACATTTTAAGGAAAATACCTTATCTAAAGGATAAAAAAGTACAGGATCTTTTTAATTTTGTGAAGGCAAAAAGTGGAAGCCTAATGAACACATGTATATGTGAAAATAAAAATAATACAGGATCTTATAGTTCACTAGAAACATAACCTTTATATCTGATTATCCATTGTTGTTCAGTCCACCAAAGTGGTACCCACAGTTGAAAACACCGCTAAGAATAAAGAAGCCAGATAGCCACGTCCTTTGCTCCCCCAACTGAAAATAATGCCAATTACTATAAATTATATGATGTGATATAGACATATGTACTCATAGTTTGAGTTAGACAAAAATAGTGTGCTCTGCCCACAGCTTTATCTCCTCTAATCTGTGTTGCACAGAATATTGTCTGTTTGGCCCTTCTTTAAATACTTAGGTAGACTCATTTCTTGAGTCTTAATTTTGAATTTCTTTTCTCAAGAGTCCCAACTCCATCACCCCAACCTAGCCCTGTCATTTCCTGACTCTGTGGCCTTTGGGAAATTATAATCCTCGTTGTGCTTCATCTGAACTGTGCACACATCCTCAGCATGTAGGTTCCTTTGAGAGGCTGAGATCATAACATAAAGCATCTGGGCTAGTCTCTGGTGCATAAATGCAAAAAGCATTTCTCTGATCTTCATTTGTTAGGCATTCATTTAAGGCAAATATTTTTACTCCCCTCCTTAAAGAGGGAAGCTGCTGGGGAACAGATGAGTGTGATCACGTGCCAGGAGTAGAGAGACAGCAGTCATCACTCTGGTTGGAGCTTGGAAAAGGCTTCATTGCCAGGCACCGCACCAGATAAAATCATGGTGGAGTGGGAGAAACAGACCTAGGTGAATAAAAGTGAAAAAAGAATTGTGAAGTGTTGTTAAGTTCTTTGAAAGAAAGAAATAGAAGCTGCGAGAGACAAAAATAATGGGGAGCAACTTTAGAGACCTCCAGGCAGGCTTCTCTGAAGAGGTGATGTTGAATTACATTTTGTCAGGAAGCAAGGGGGATAAAAGGGTGTTTGTGTAGGTCCAAAAGTAATAAAGGCCATGGTGTGTTTCAGTGACCCATATCATCCGATAAACGGTGCCTGGGATGGAGGCATTGGATTGTCTTGAGTGAGTGAGTGAGCTTGAATGATACCATTTTTTAAAAGTATAATTGTTTAAAAATTTGAGCCATAGAAGCCTTAAAGAAAGATGGAGACTTTACCTCTTTCATGTTTACATGGATGGAGCTGGAACATAATTCTTCTTAGTAAAGTATCTCAAGAATGGAAGAAAAAGTATCCAATGTACTCAGCCCTACTATGAAACTAATTTATGGCTTTCATATGAAAGCTATAACCCAGTTACAACCTAAGAATATGGGGAAGGGGGGAGAGAGAGGGGAGGGAGGGGGAGGATGGGCAGAGGGAGGGTGACTGGTGGGATTACACCTGCGGTGCATCTTACAAGGGTACATGTGAAACTTAGTAAATGTAGAATATAAATGTCTTAACACAATAACTAAGAAAATGCCAGGAAGACCAGGAAGGCTATGTTAACCAGTGTGATGAAAATGTGTCAAATGGTCTATAAAACCAGTGTATAGTGCCCCATGATTGCATTAATGTACATAGCTATGATTTAATAAAAAAAAAAAATTTTTTTTCGAGCCGTAAGTGCAACCACTGTGAGGAGCCTTGTTTTGTTTATCCTTAAGATTTGCCATTTGTAAATTTACTATTGTAAATTTGGTTAGATTATATGACACAATTTGTTCACGTTTTTTGATATAAGATTACTACCAAAAAAAATTGTACTCTTGTAAGATCTCTGTGTCTCCACATCATGAAAATTAAATAAAATGATAAATGTGAATAATGTATAAAATGTCACATATAAACAATTTATTTACTTTAAGGTAAATAAATTACCTTAATTTAAGGTAATTTAATAATAAATACCTTAAATAAGGTAATTATTAAATTATTATAAGGTTGTTATTTTGTGTTTAAAACAATTCTTGCCATTGAAAATATCTTCATTGTCCCTTTTTTTGATGTCAGTTTTTATGGTGGTAATGAGAAATACTAGTATAGGATTTGGGAATCAACAATAGCAGACTGGAATTTGGGGACTGACTATGCCGTGTTAATAGCATTAACAATAGCAGTAGCAATCAGAAGAGCTGTTTAGAAGTGCCAATACTCAGATCCAAGTCAGGGCTCAGCTACTTCAACCTTTATTTTTGTGTGTGTGTAAATAAATTGAGCTTCGGAAACACTTTCACCCATTGAAAACAATTTTGTGTTTGTTGATTGTTTTCTTTCTTGAATAGAGTATCATAGTACTTTCTTTTTTTGTTATTTGTTACCGTGGCAGTTTTTCGTATTTTTAACTGAAGACAGTTGGCTTTCCAAAAATACTGGAAACAAATTCATGATGTAATCATGCTCACCCACATCCAAAATTGTGGTAGATCTCCATTTTCATTGTTATATATAGTAATGCGTTTTTAGATGTTAGGACTGGTAAGTTGTCTAAGTAGACCTTTGAGAGGTGAGGTAGATTTTTCTTCCCTCAAGTTTTACAGTTTTTTTTTTTTTTTTTGCTTTCATTTTGCTTAAGTCTGTTAAATTTTTAAAACATACTAGTTTTTGTATCTTTGGCCTTTTCTTGACTCTAGATCAATACTAGATGATGAAGTATCTCTTGTTTATAGTATCTTTCAGATATTCATTTTCCCTTTATCACTAACACACAAAAAAAGCAGATAGTTGTCTATAAGAGTGGAAATTTATAATTTTTTTTTTTTTTACTTTTTTTCTTCATGTTTTTTTCTGCTGTAGTATGTAGTTTTTGCTTTCTTTGTATTTTTCATATCTTGAAGTAAGGTATGCATGTTTATATCTGTTTTCATGAATAGTTATATGGAAATAATTGCTTTTACATAGTGGTGACTTTTTTTTTCTACAGTGCCTTTATTTCTGAGAGATTCTTCCTAAACTTGACAGCAAGTAAAAATAAATTTCATCAAAATGCACTAAAACGGATTGTTAATATATAGCCTAAAAACATTTGGCTTGTTTTTTGAGCACCACAGAATTTTGAATTCACTGAAAATTAAGTTACAGTTGTTAAAGTTTTTTATGTAGACTTAGCAATTGTGTCACTCACAATTCTTGATTATCTTAGTGCATATATGATATAATACCTGCACCCTTCCCACCTACAGCCTCTGGGAAGAGTGTAACGCACAGCACCAAAGTAATAAAAATATAAGCTCCAGAGTGAGAAGCAAAGCTGAAACAAGCCATTTTTACATATAACTTAAGTTTAGGTTCTGTGTAGTAGGCTGATCCCTTACTTAACCTTTAATAAAATTGGATTCAAGGGTATTTATATATAAATAAAAAAATAAAGTTAATTTCCTTTCATACTTCTAGCTTGAAGTTTCTAGTAACGTATGATGATGACATTTAAACTTCAGTATTAACCCCATTGGCTGAAAAATTGCCATCCTTTTTTATTAGCTACATTTGAGGATAGGTATTAAAAAAGGGAAGGTTATTAGGATGATTATTGTTAAGATTATGCTGTCATCTTCAGACTGATGAAATCAGCCTGTATTTGCTTGTCCTTATCTCCTATAAAGTTAACTAAGAAGTCATTTCCTCTTTTTTTATAGTTAAGAAATTAAAATTTGATAACCTCTCATACCTTTCAAACTTCCCTTAAAAGGTTCTTTAGTTACATATGCATCGAGAATCCTGGTCAGACTCCTTCTGTAAGTAATGTTGTAGACAATGTATTTGTGTAGGTGGGTACAGATTGAAGGTCAAATGTGGTTATAAATCCTAGCTTAAAAGGCCATAGTTGTGGGTCTCCTTCTCATGTCTGGCCAGTGTCTTCATTTGGTGCTCATATCATAGCCTGGAGGGAGGAGCAGGACATAAGAATCAAGGAAGCATAGCCTGTTCCCTCTCACCCCACACCCTAACTCTCCCAAGAAAGCAGCATTTTAAAACTATCAAAAACATGTGATGTCTCTCAAACATGCTTATAGTCAGCCATGTACATTGTGAAATATGAGTCACGACTGTTTCTCTGCAATAGTATACAAGTTTCCATTTTTAAGAATAAAAATAAATTACAGTATCGCACACCAACAATCAAGAGCTCCAAGCCTTCTGCAAAACACTGTAGACCTGCTACACTCTGTCTCACATTCATACCCTGGCCCTGGCATCCACCTGCCTCCCTTAGCCTGTCCATGGAGTCTTCTCCCTGATGCCCTACTTGGATCCAAACCTATTCTTCCTTTTTCTTTATTCAAAGATTTATGAGATACTTTCAATTTCCATAATCTCTCTGTGGAGATTTTCCTAAGCAATTCTTATCTAATGAAATTTTATTATTTTAGAAATGATAATTTATTCCATGTATAACTACATGAGATTTTGTTCTTTTTAAAGACTCTATGAATAAACTACCAGATTAAACAAAAACACTCCTCCACTTTTTGTTTTAGCTGTTGCGTAGGGAAATGCTTGCCTATATTAAGTCAGCCTGTTAAAAATATTCATTCTGTCCTATCAGTGAAAGTATCTCATACTATCCAAAGCCATATGCGGATTTGATGCAATCCTTGTCCAAATCTCAATGATACTTTTTGCAGAAATAGAAACATCCATTCTGAAGTTCACATGGAATTGCAGTGGACACTAAATAGTTGAAACAATCTTAGAAAAGAAGAACAAGTTAAAGGACTTACCTGATTTCAACCTGATTTCAAAACTTACTCAACATTACAGTAATAAAAATAGCATGGTACTGGCTGAAAAGCAGATGTATAAGACCAGTGTTGAATAGAGAGTCCAGAAATAAATCCTCACATATATGGTCAAATAATTTTTGACAGTAGTGCCGAGACCATTCAATGAGGAACGAACAGTCTTATCAACAGACACAATGCTGGGAAAACAGATATCCTCATGGGAAAGAATAAAGTTGAAAAGAATGAAGTTGGGCCCTTGTCTAACAGCTTATATAAAAGTGAACTTAAAATGGATCAAAGACCTTCATGTAAGACTTAACACAATTATAAAACTCTTAAAAGAAACAGTAGGGGAAAAGCTTCCTGGTATTGAATTTGGTGATGATTTCTTGGCTATGATACCAAAGGTATAGGCAACAAAAGAAAGGATAGACAAATTGGACTTCATAAAAATTAAAAACATTTTCTGCCTCAGAAGACAATATCAACACAGTGAAAAAATAACCCAGAGAAAGACAGCCAACTAGAGCTGCACAGTCCTTGACTTGCCCACAAAAAGGGACCGAAACAACAAATAGACAACTAGACTAGAGTGAGGAAGTATCCTGGAGAGCACTAGGGGGAAAAGCCCCATAGATGGCGAGTGAGGCCTCCTGCCTCTGCCATGCTGTCTTCCCCACTGTGAGCCTAATGAGAAACAACTTCTCATAGGAAAAAGGTAAGCCGGAAATCCCCAGTGGTCATGATTGCAACCACCAACACTGGCAATCCATGTTGCCTCTCAGGCCCCAAATCCAGTTTGAAGAATGTCTGGGGGCTTATACAGCTATAATTCCTCAAAGTAGGAGCCCACATTGAGGACCCCCATCCCTACAGCCTAAGCCACTACAGCTGGGCACTATCTTGAAACTGGATCCACCTCTAGAGTATGTTCTCCCCTTGGGGGTCAGGAGTAGTAAACTCTTTTCTTTCCTGAGTACCTGATGTCATTACACTACATTCACTCAGGTGCCTGCAGCAACACAACTCCTGCTGTCCTGAGCCCAAGCCAGATGGAATAACTGAGTCCCTCATGTTGAAACACATATGACACCTCCCACCCCACCCCACCCTCAGGGAACAGGTAGACCTGCACAGTGGGAAAGCTACTAAACAGCCAGCTAGCTACTTTACTTGTACATATCTGTGCCACACAGCCAGCTGGCCTGCCAAGCACAGGCACACTTACACCTGGGTTAGCAGGCAGTCCTCTAGCAGCCCCATCCCCTGGACAGACAATTACAGGGCAGCTGGAGCAGCTACATCTGCCCCTCTAACAAACAACTATAGGACCACCTGACATTACTGCACTTACACGCAACTACCTAGCCATCTGTCCAGTAGCAGCCACACCTCTTTGGAGACAGCCATATGACTGACTGACTAGCACTTTGTGACCACACACATCTACCCAGAAACAGACAGACAGCTCAGCACCCCTATTTCCAGCAAAACCACACCATTGCCATCACAAACTTTCAAAAGCCCACATCACTGAGGCAGTTGGAGACATTGCTGATGAGGATTAAGCTGAAGAAACTATGGAAATGCTTCTTAATCCCAAAATCAAAGCCAATGCACCATATCCAAATCACACCCTAGGACTTTTTTGAACCCAAAATCAAAGCCAATGCACCATATCCAAATCACACCCTAGGACTTGTCCTCAGGAAAAACTGTCCCCTTATGAAAGCTATAACATGAAAATGGAAAAAGTGACTATTTTATTGGATGTGGAGATGTCAATGTAGGGACACAAGAAATGTGAAAAAGCAAGGAGACATAATCCCCCCAAAAGAACACAATAAGTCTTTAATAACAAATCCCCCAAAAGGACATTAACAAAATGCCTGAAAAGAAATTTAAATGATAATCTTAAGGAAATTCAGTGAAATATAAGAGAACATAAACAATTTTATAAAATCTGGTAAATCATTCATGCATGCTATGAATTAGAAATCCAACAAAGAGATCAGTATCGTAAAAAAAGAAATGTTGGAGCTGAAGAAGTTAATGAATAAAATAAAAAATGCAATACAGAGCTTCAACAACAGATTGAATCAAGCAGAAGAAAGAACTTTTGAACTTGAAGACAATGTTTTTTGAAGTCTCTTAGCAGGAAAAAAAGAGAAAATAAGAAAGTTTAAAAAGTGAAGAGGGCATAGAGGAATTATGAGATACCATTAAGTGATCAACTATTTGCATTATAGAAATCCCAGAGGGAGAAGACATGAAGAAAAGCACAGAAAGACTTTTTAGTGAATAGCTAAAAGCTTCCCACATTTGGGAGAGACATGGACATGTACATTTGGGAAATTAAAAAGTTCCCAGTTAGATTCAGTCCAGAAAGAACTTTTCTAAGGCACATTGTAATCATACTATCAAAAGTCAAAGACAAAGAGAATTTTAAAAGCTGCAAGAGAAAAGTATCACATACAGGGAAATCTCCATTAAACTATTATCAGATTTCTCAGCAGAAACCTTGTAGGCCAGAGAGAATGAGATGATGTGTTCAAAGTGCTGAAAGTAGGAGTAAAGAAAAACTCATCCAAGAATACTACATCCAGCAAAGTTATTTCTCAGAAATGAAGAGAAATAAAGACTTCCAAACAAGCAAAAACTAAGGGAATTTATTCACCACCAGACCAATTTTACAAGGAATGCTTTAAGGGAAGGGTATCACTGGAAAAGAAAGGGCAACAATTACTATCATGGAAACATGAAAAGTGTAGAACTCACTAGTAGAGGTAAATTCATAAATCCAGTCCAGAATACTCCAGTAACAATGCTGTGTAAATCTTTTAATCTAATAGCATGGAGGTTAAAGTCAAAATGATCAAAAACAACAATAGCTACAACTATTTGCTAAGGAACATAATAAAGAAGTAAATTAGGTCAACAAGATAAATTGTGTATTGGTGGGGGCAAGAATAGACTATTTTTATGCAACCAAAAATTAAATTGCTATCAGCTTAAAATAATTTGTCGTAACTAAAAGACCTTCGTGTTAACCCCATGGTAGCCACAAGGAAAGGTGCTACAGCAGATACACACAGAATAAAGAGAAAGGAAACAAAGTTTAGCACCAGAGAAAGCCACCAAATGACAAAGAAAAACAACAAGAAAGGAAGAAAGTGGGGGGGGGGGTCTATAAAACAACGAGCAAACAGTTAACAAAATGGCAGCAATTAGTTCATATCTATCCATAATAACCATGAAGGTAAACAGGCGAAAGTCTCCAATTAAAACATATAAAGGGACTGAATGTATGAAAAGAACAAGACCCAAATATATACTGTCTATGGGAGCATTGCCTCACCACTAAAGACAAACATACACTGAAAATGAAAGGATAGAAAAAGATACTCCATGCAAACAGAAACTGAAAGTGAGAAGTAGCCATAGCTATTTCAGGTAAAACCAATTTTAAGACAAAACTGCAGAGGCAAAAAGATCATTATATAATGATAAAAAGGTCAATTCAACAAGATAATACAACAATTATAAATATACATCCACCCATGTGGAGAAAAGGGAACACTTCTACACTGCTGGTGGGAATGCAAATTAATACCTTCCTTTTGGAAAGATGTTTGGAGAACACTTAGAGATCTAAAAATAGATCTGCTATTCAATCCTATAATTCCTCTACTAGGTATATACCCAGAAGACCAAAAATCACATTATAACAAAGATATTTGTACCAGAATGTTTATTGCAGTCCAATTCATAATTGCTAAGTCATGGAAAAAGCCCAAGTGCCCATCGATCCACGAATGGATTAATAAATAGTGGTATATGTACACCATGGAATATTATGCAGCCTTAAAGAAAGATGGAGACTTTACCTCTTTCATGTTTACATGGATGGAGCTAGAACATATTCTTCTTAGTAAAGTATCTCAAGAATGGAAGAAAAAGTATCCAGTGTACTCAGTCCTACTATGAAACTAATTTATGGCTTTCACATGAAAGCTATAACCAAGTTATAACCTAAGAATAGGGGAAGGGGGAAAGGGAGGGGAGGAAGGGGGGAGGTGGGAAGAGGGAGGGTGATTGGTGGGATTACACCTGCGGTGCATCTTACCAAGGGTGTATGTGAAACTTAGTAAATGTAGAATGTAAATGTCTTTAACACAATAACTAAGAAAATGCCAGGGAGGCTATTTTAACCAGTGTGATGAAAATGTGTCAAACGATCTATAAAACCAGTGTATGGTGCCCCATGATCACATTAACGTACAAAGCTATGATTTAATAATAAAATAAATAAAAATAAAGAAATATACATCCACCCAACACCAGAGTACATACATATATAAAGCAAATGCTATTAGACATAGGATAAACTACAATGGAATAATAGTAGTGGGCTTCATTCCACTTTCAACAGTGGACAGATTATCTAGACTAGGGGTTCTCAAACTATGGCCCGTAGGCCACATGCAGTGGTGTGATTGTACTTGTTCCCATTTTGTTTTTTTTACTTCAAAATAAGACATATGCAGTGTGCATAGGAATTTTTTTATAGTTTTTTTTTTTAAAAACTATAGTCTGGCCTTCCAGTGGTCTGAGGGACAGTGAACTGGCCCTCTGTTTAAAAAGTTTGAGGACCCCTGATCTAGACCAAAAAAAAAAAAAAAAAAAAAAAAAATCAACAAAGAAGCATTGGGCTAAAACTGCATAATAGATCAAGTGGATCTAACAAATATTTTTTAAAAGTTCCATCCAACTGCTGCAGAGTATACAATGTTCTCAACTGTATGTAGAACATTCTCCTGGATTGATCACATTAGCCCACAAAACAAGTCTTAATAAATTTAAGAGATTATGTCAAGTATCTTTTTTGACCACAATGGTATAATACTAGAAATCAACAAGAACAACTTTGGGAATTTTTCAGATACATGAACATTAAACAATGTGGTCTTGAATAATAAATGTGTTGGTGAAGAAATAAAAAGAATATTAAAAAATATCTTTGAGAGAAACAAGAATAGAAAAACACCATGCCAAAACCTGTGAGACATAGCAAGTGAAGTTTTTTTTTTTTTTTAGAGACAGAGTCTCACTTTGTCACCCTTAGTAGAGTGCTATGGCATCACAGCTCACAGCAACCTCCAGCTCTTGGGCTTAGCCTCAGCCTCCTGAATAGCTAGGACTACCGGAGCCCTCCACAATGCCCAGCTATTTTTTTGTTGTTGCAGTTTGGCTGGGGCTGGATTCGAACCCGCCACCCTCGGTAGATGAGGCTAGTGCCCTACTCACTGAGCCACAGGCGCCACCCACAAGTGAAGTTTTAAGAGAAGTTTATAGCAATAAATGACTACCAAAAAGAAGGAAGATTTCTAATAAACAATCTAATGGTGCATCTCTAAGAACTAGAAAACAAGAACAAAGTAAACCTAAAATTGGCAGAAGGAAGGATACAATAAAACTTAGAGCAGAAATAAAAGAAGTAGAGCCTAAAAAAAAAAAAAAAACTCAAAAGATCAACAAAATGAAGAGTTTGTTTTTTTAAAAGGTAAAATCAAAAAACCATTAACCAGACTATAAAAACAAAAGAAGATGTAAATAAAATAAGAGATGAAAAAGGAGACATTGCAACCGATGCCACAGAAACACAAGGAATTGCAAGAGACCATTGTGAATTGCTCTGATAACATAGAGGAGTTGGATAAATTCCTGGACATATGAAACTTACCAAGATTAAATTAGGATAAAATAGAAATCTGAACAGGTGAATAATTAATGAAGAAATCAAATCAGTGAAATAAAGTCTTTCATCAAAGGAGAGACCAGGACCTGATGGCTTCACGGCTGAGTTCTGCCAAACATTTAAAGAATTAATGCCAGTTTCAGAAAACTGACAAGGAGGGAATACTTCCAACATCATTTTACAAGGACAGAATTACTCTGATTCTAAAAAAAGACATACAGAAGAAAACTGGAGGCCAATAACCCTGATCAACTGATGTAGAAATTCTTAACAAGATACTAGCAAACCAAATCTAACAACATGTTAAAAAGATCATCCACCGTGATCAAGTGGGATTCATCCTAGCAATGCAAGGATAGTTCAACACACAGAAGTCAGTAAGTGTTACATAGCACATCAACAAAAAGACAAAATCATACGACCATTCAGTAGACACAGAAAAAAAAGTTGACAAAATTCAGCTTTCTTTCATGATGAAAACTTTCAACAAATTAGGTATAGGAGGATGTACCTCAACACAGTAAAGACCATGTGACGAACCCACAGTTAGCACCCTCCTGAAAGCTTTCCTCTGAGGGCTGAGACATGTCAAGGATGTCACGTTTATTCAGCATGGTACTGGAAGTCCTACCCAGAACAGGTAGGCAAGAAAAAGAAAGAAAAGGTATCCACGTTGGAAAGTAAGAAGTCAAATCGTCCATCTTTTTTTCAAATGTTATGATCTTATACATAGAAAACACTAAGGACTCCACTAAAAAACTGTTAGAACTAATAAATTCAATAAAGTTGTAGGATACAAAATCAGTATACAATCATCAGTAGTGTTTTTTCCCTTAAGCATTTTAAATAATATTTAAGTTTTAATTGTTTAAGCAATTTGTTTTATGCTTGCAAAAGAATAGTGACTTTTCAAAGTGTGATTCTTAAACCACAAACAATCCCCTAAGAATTTATTAGAAAGGCAAACTCTCAGGCTTCACCCAAAACTATGAAATCAAAAGCTGTGGAGGTTTTTGTAATTATTCGTCTAGAAAATTCTGATTGCGCCCTCATGTTTGAGAAGCCCTGCATTAGTAAACTTGGAATACGCGAAAAGGTAACATTTTTAATCACAAAGTCTAAAAATAACCACTGTTATTTGGAAGGTATTTCTTCTAGCCTTTCCTGTGTTTATATAAGTATTTCTTCCAGTCTTTTTCTCACATTTATGTATATGTGTGTGCTTTTTCAAAACATGCTGTAGAAATTCTAGAGCCTACTTTTCAACCTGTAGTACCATGTCATGACCATTACTCTGTGTCACCGGTTCTCAACCTGTGGGTCATGACCCCTTTGTAACAATGAAAATACATCATGGCATTAGGAAGGTTGAGAACCACTGCTCTGGGTTGGCGCCTGTGGCTCAAGGGGCTGAGGTGCCAGCCACATACTCCTGAGCTGGAGGGTTCGAATCCAGCCTGGGCCCGCCAAGTAACAACGATGGCTGCAACCAAAAAATAGCTGGGCATTGTGGCTGGTGACTGTAGTCCCCGCTACTTGGGAGGTGGAGGCAAGAGAATTGCTTGAGCCCAGGAGCTGGAGGTTGCTGTGAGCTGTGATGTCACAGCACTCTATCCAGGGCAACAGCTTGAGGTTTTGTCTCAAAAAAAAAAAAAGAGAGAAGCACTGCTCTGTGTCATTAAATTTTATTTGAAAACATTTTTAATCATATGGCTACGTATTATACTATCCTATGAGTGTTTGATGATTTGTTAAGCAGCCCCTTAGATGTCTGGGTGGCTTCCAATTGTTCAGGAGGATATACGCAACACTGAATTGAAAATTTGCATTCATAAATCATTGTCAACATCTGTGATTATTTCCTCAGCCTAAATTTATTACTAGGGTGGGAATTACTAGGTCAAACAGTATGAACATTTTTATAGCTCTTAATATACATTGCTTAATTGCTTTTCAGAAAAAAAATATCCCAACTTGGATTCTAACCATCAATGTAGGGAAAGTATCTGTTCCTTGAACCCTGGCCAACCCTGGGAATCACAGTCCTTTCAGATGTGTGTCAGTTCGATAGGAGGATATTTATGAATTACCAATGAGTAGGACACACAGCTCAGTCTTAAAACCTTGAGGTTTTTCTAGTCGTTGTACTGGCTCACATTTCTATATTCACAACCCTAAATAGTAGACACCCTCTTAGATCTTGTCTCTTAACTGTAGATGTTAAGGTTAATACTTGCTGAAATTTATTCTTCCAGTACCACACGCCCCTCGTCTGATGCAGACACTAGTAGGTTTTGTTTCGTTTTGTTTTAAGGGTGTTACAGCTCTTCCAAGGTGTGCTGTGGAATAAAAATAACTGGGCAATCTGAATAGGGGTGAGCATCGTGTATCCTGGCCTTTGACATTAGACTAGAGAGCCTTCTAGAAAGAGAGAAACCAATACAAGGTGTACATAAAGTTCGTGTGCAGTTGTACATAGTTGACTGTTTTAGATTGCACACTAACTTTATGAACACCCTATATAAGTAGAACCTCCGTCGTTAACCACCTCAATACACTGACCACCTTCTTCAGGTGACCTAGTTTTCATGGGCCAGACTGCACCACATGTACGTATCAGTACAGTCGACCCCGTTCCTTATGTGGACCACCCTGTATGTTGACCAGTTTGTTACAGTCCTGTGGGTGATCAGCACAGAGGTTCTGCGGTCAGTTAGGTTCGAACCTAAGTTGTGCTATAGATTCTACTGTTTCTGTAGTACCAAAAATCAATTAAGTGACACTGGTATTAATATTAAATCTTTTTTTTTTTGTAGAGACAGAGTCTCACTTTATGGCCCTCGGTAGAGTGCCATGGCCTCACACAGCTCACAGCAACCTCCAACTCCTGGGCTTAAGCGATTCTCTTGCCTCAGCCTTCCAAGTAGCTGGGACTACAGGCGCCCGCCACAACGCCCGGCTATTTTTTGGTTTTGCAGTTTGGCCGGGGCTGGGTTTGAACCCGCCACCCTCGGTATATGGGGCCAGCGCCTTACCAACTGAGCCACAGGCGCCACCCTAATATTAAATCTTTTTTAAAAAAATTTCTGGTTAATGTGAAGGTACAAACAACTAGGTTATAATATTTGCATTTTTCGGTTAGCATCCCTCTTGTAGATGTGAATTGTAGAAGGGTGGTTTGAGATAGAATGTTAAAAAATGTTTTATCATTAAAGAGGCAATCCTGTACTTTTATTTTTAACTTAAACAGTCTTGGTAAGGGTTGGTTCATGATAACTATTAATTCTATGAAAAGTAAGGATACTGAAACTTACCAGTTGAACATACGTTTATTTTAGTGTATTTGCATTAACCAGTGACTTCTGCCTGAAATCTTCAGGGTACTTGAGGTGCTCTTGGTGCTAACATTTCCAGATTCCTATTACCTTGGAAGGATGTCCCCAACTCAGCCCCCATGAGCTAGAGAACTTAAAGCAAAGGGGGGCCAGGCATGGCCCAGTACCCCCAAGGAACCCACCCAGTGAGTGCAGCAGACTGCTTGCTGCTTAGAACTTTTTCAGTCCTCAGGGACAGTGGCTTTTTGGCACTGGGGATGAATTTCATGGGAGACAATTTTTCCATGAACTGGTGATGGGTAATGGTTTCAGCAGATTATATCTTCACCTCAGATCATCAGGCATTAGACTCTCAAGGATCCCACCACCCAGAGCCTTCACACAAACAGTATACAGTAGGCTTCACAATGAGAAGCTAATGCTGCTGCTAATCTGGCAGGTGGAGCTCAAGCAGTGATGGGATTGATGGGGAGTGGCTGTAAATACAGATGAAGCTTTGCTCATGTGCCTGCCACTCACCTCCTGCTGTGTGGTTCCTAACATGCCAAGGAGGGCACCAGTTTAGGGCCCAGGCCTTAGGGACCGCAGTTCTAGGAAATGAAGTCAGTGTTCCTCAGTTTTATCCCAACTCTGCTTTTGATCACAGGCCTTTGAGAATCTCATGAACAGGGACCCTTTCCTCAGAAGAGCGCTACCTTGCAAATTTTGCATTCAATTTCAGGAATTTAAGAAATTCTCATGGATACTCCTATATTAGGCAAATCATTTACGATATTCACAGGTTTCACTTATAAGAATAATGAAAATCATATTTTATATTTCCAGACTGCTTTGCAGTTGATAGAACCATTTCGTCTATACATTTCGGCTCCTGGCCTCCATCGTGTCTGTTAGTAATGTTACCCTCACTTGTCAGATGCTGAAGCTGAAGCTCAGCAGAGCACAGAGATTTGCCCAAAGTCTCTCAGTCACCAAGTCATCACTCCCTGCTCATGTGGGAGGCAAGCAGAAACAAGGTTGCCTCCCATATGTAGCAGCATGATCGGAAAGTCCTGAATGAATGTCAGGCTTAAAACATGTGTTGTTTATTTACGGCCATATCACCGTGTAAGGTAAGGCCACCTCTGTGTGTGTGTTAAGGCTGTGTTAACCTCACCACTCTGTCGCCAGTTAATCATAAGTGACTGAGCCTCTCCTATGCCATGTCACCCTGGACCACAGATATCAAATAGCCAGGAAGAGCATAATATGGAAACAATGTAAAATGCTATTTTTCTTCATTGTTATAAGGATTTCTGAGCCTCTTCACACCAGCACACACACAAATCACGTGCTCCTATTGTTGTAGCTACTTGGCAAGGTGGGTTTTTCTTTTAATCTTTTTTGTTTAAATTATGCTTTCCTTGACTAGATCAGAAGAGTAACAGTTTTCTTTTTCTTTCTTTTTTTTTTTAAGTAGGTACCCTACAGCAGCATGCATTACGTGAATTAAACGAGCAAAATGCCTGTTTTAAAAATGTGTTACGGGAAAGGCCAGGCCGATGGCTGCCAGAATGACAGTGTGGCCTTGCGTTCCCCGCAGGATAAATCGGAGAGCTGTCATGAGACAGCCCAGCTTCTGTTGCCTTGACGATGCACAGGAAGAAAATGAACTTCAGACCTAGATTCGCAATCCTTTTAGGGCTGTGTGGGCCAGCACTGTAATGCAGACAGAGAAGAAGAGGCCACCAGCATAGTGGTCACTGCCATAGGACGGTGCTGTTTTAAATACCATTAGCGTCCCTTTGTACCAATTAGTGTGTACAGGTATTTTGAATTTGTTTCTGACAATTCCCGCTTTCAGTGTACTTTAATTGATATCATAATGAAAATAATACATACTTGGAACAAGATGAAATCCTCCAAAGAGAAAATTAATAATTTACCCTTTGTTCTGCCAGTTCAAATCCCTGCCCCACCTAATTTCCCTTCTTTGGGAAAGCCAAACTTAACAATTTGATGTTATTCTTTCTTTTCTTTTTCTTTTTCACATTACAAATGTATTCATACACATGTATAGAATTTCTTCCTTCTGTATTTTTCCAAAAATCATATGATAACAAACTTAGTATGTTCTTCATTTGGTTTTAAATGAGGGTAGACCTCTTTGCAGGTCAATAGACTCCAACAAAATCTATTTTGGTAACTAGAGCATTTCATAGTAAAGCTGTAGCTTATTATTCTGTTTATCTTGGTGATAAACATTTTGGTTGTTTCCTGTGTTTACTTATTGCAAACATTTGCTGTTACAATATAAGCATCATTTTATAGGCCTAGGATCATTTTCCCTTCAGTTAAATATGTTACTAAAGAATTATGAAAGGAACTTTCCAAAGTCAGCCATTTATCTATAATCACACACTTCTATAATTAGTAGCCTAGCACATTGTGATAAGAATTGTGGAGACTTGTGTGTAGAATCTCTCTTTCTATATGGAGCAGCCCTAAACGTAGCTTTCATTTTGTCTTGGAGTCATTTGTGGTCATTTTCCTTGTGGGGACTCAGTGCAGAGCAGAGGTGATCTTTCAGCTGTCCTAATGTCCCATCTCTGTCTCTTCATGAGCAAATCAATTACTTGTGTTTGGGCAAATGTGGTAGACTAATGACAGACTAACCCGATTGGCCATGGTTATTTTAGTTTTACCTTGTTAGACCATGGTCTTAGATATTTATGACGGAGCCTGGCTTTTAGAGCACATTAATTTAAAAAGCTCTCTGTGGTATTACTTTAAAATGAGGAAGGAAGGGAAGGATGCTTTGAGGACGTGAAAAATTCGCCCACATCGCCTCAATTGCTGACGATGTGATGAATGATAGCCCTGGCCACATGTTTCAGGATTTGGAATACTCAGGAAGAATTCTTACAGTGTGATTATGGAAACAACCAATTTCCATAAGTGTAAATGAGCATGCTTATTAATGGGCTGCAGTTTCCTGTTGCATTCAATCATGTTTATACTAGCAATGAGAATGATCGTTTTGCATGATGTAGTGTTTACTCAATTACAGTCGCATGGCAGAGCTTGCTGTACCGGAGGCTTTGGAAAGGAGCATATGTGGTCCTTTTGCAGGTAATAAAATGGAAAATCCAATTTGCAATTGCAGAATAAGCCTCTGAGTGATATATGATCTTCCTAGCAGCATCGGTCAGAGGGTCACCGCTAATCACGACGCTGCCTGGCTTCCCTAGTGGCCTGAGCCGGAGCAGTGAGCAGAGTCTGTGTCTGGGAGCCAGCCAGCGTGTCTGTAGATGCACCCCTTTCTAGCTTATTAGATCCTCTTTGTCACAGTGCTTAATCCTGCTGCCTGATCCTTGTTAGAACACCACCAGAGTACCGCTCAGCCTTCTAATAAAGGGGATGGGTGAGGGCCCCTAACTTGGCGCGCTGAAGCGTGCAGCGGCAGGGCGATTGCAGGCTGACTGACAGTGGGGTGAGATGCTCCCTGCATGTTATTACTTAAAAGGGAACCCACCTCCGACAGCTGACAGATGCGCTCTGCTGTAGCGATGGGAACTTGTTGCTAGGCCAAGATGAGACGGGTGACATCTTTTCACACTGTATAATAGCCAGCTTTACTCTAATTATATTAACCCTCTTCTGAAATCGCTGCTTTCCCGGCTGGCAGCTGAGTGTGGCGAGAGCACCCAGAGACAAATCGCTTGCTGGGAGGATCACAGCTCCACAGCAGCAGGTATTGTGTTATCTGCCGATGACATCAAGTTGGAAAAACAAAATGAGTGCGTCTGAGCGCGCCGAACCCCAGTTAGAACTCTGAGCGGGCATTGCTCCGTCTGGCTCATGCGGCTTCCATCTCTGTCACCTGTGATAGTTCCTCCTGTAAGGTCTGCCATGAGCATTTAACATGCTTTCCATAGCTCTTTATTAAAAAGAGAACACCATCAAACTAAAAGCTGCTTTGTTTCCTCCCCCTCCCCGTAAACCTCAATTATTCTTCTTTTGGTAGGCTCTCCATCCGTGGAGCTCTGGGAAGCACCTGCAAGTTTGATTTAGTGGCATCGTGTGATACTAAAATGAACAAATGTGGGTGGGGGAGGGTAGCCCAGCCCCCGCTCCCCCCCCCCCAAGATGTGCAGATGGATTGAAAGTGATGTGAATGCCGATATTCATGAGTTGCTCCGGGTCCTTCCTGTTTACTCTGACTCTCAGACATCAGTGTAAGACTCCTTTTCCCTGAAGGGAGTATGTCTAGCTCTGTTCCAGCGTCTCCTATGTGCTCCAGTTAGCAGACGTCATTTGCAATCCCCATGCCTCTTCTGTCTCCACTGACAGCACCTAATAGAGACATCACTTGGGATTGACAGATCTTCAGGGGGTGAGAGGCTTCAGACAAAAGGGCCCAGAGAACATGGCTGACCTTTCCTGGCATTATTCCCTTAGGTCCATCTTCTATGACTGGCAATCAGGGAAGAGCATAGAACTTCAGTGCATTATTTTCAGAGGATTACAGCTAAAAAGACTGCCAGCTTAGTAAGAAGCTGTGAATAAGTTAACAAGAGGCTGTGTACATGCCAGGGTGGATTTGTAGGTTGTAAGTAGTAGCAAGCTGACTCTTCTTCCCACAGAAATAGCACCTTTATCTCAAGTTCAGAGATGGTCCATTAGAGCCAGCTTTGCTGACGACATACCTATGTTTTTAGAATATTGCTGCAGGCCTTGGAACTTGCTGGAAGAAAACTCAGGGTGCAGCCTGGAGGAATAAGATAGTCTTTCCCCCTCACATTCCTGTATAGCAGGGCAAATTTGGAACAGTTGAGGCTTGTCTGTGGCGTCCTTTTCAAACCCTTTCTCTGATCCATGTTGCTCTCATGCTGACCGAGCCCTGAAAATACAGCATAGTGAGAAATGCTCTGTGCTCCAAAGACAGCTAGCACCGTGCTCTTCTAGCTCTTCTCCATAAAGGAGAAAAGTCCTATTTCTGTGATTGTCACCTTAACCAGATGTGAAGAAGACAGCTGTCCAGTTGAGTTAATTCATCATAACGTGTCTTGAGCGGTGCTTCAACAGAATACAATTCTACCCACTAGAAATTTAGACTGTATTTCTCAGTAGGATAACGAATTCATAGGGACAAGGAGGAAAAATATTTAGGACAGAATAGCCGTTAGCAGGGAGCTAGCTCCTCTTTGCTTGCAAGAGGGACTTTACCTAACAATTGCAATCAGTGTAACCTGGCTTATTGTACCCTCAATGAATCCCCAACAATAAAAAAAAAAAAAAGTCACTTTCTAATTCCATAGAGATGTGATTTATGCTTTTTGTGGCTTCTTATTTTTCTCATCTACTTTAGAATGCATATATTTTTCCAAAAGTCTCAATTTTCCTTTTTTGAGACAGAGTTTTACTATGTCACTGTTGGGGGAATGCCATGAGGTCATAGATCACAGCAACCTCACACTCTTAACACTGGAACAATCCTTTTGCCTCAGCCTCCTGGAACAGCTGAAACTACAGCCGCCCGCTACAACTTCTGGCTAGTTTTTCTATTTTTAGTAGAGACAGGGTCTCGCTCTTGCTCAAGCTGATCTCAAACTCTTGAGCTCAAGCGATCCACCTGCCTCAGCCTCCTAGCAATGTTTTTTTTTTTTTTTTTTTAATAGTTGGTTCCCCGCTGATGTCAGTGGGCAGAGCTTAGAGGCAGGAAGATAATACGTACCCATAGGTGGTTTCTTCAATGGATGTTTTCAGCAAGGTTTGTTCACCTCCAGCACCTGTAACCTCAGCTACAGGTAAATTGCTGTGTCCTGTGGTCGCTGTTGCCTGGCATGTAACCCCTTCCCCTCCGTGGCTGTGCTTCCTGAGAACAGGGGGCAGCCTACCATGCTGGATGTAAAATAGGACACTTCAGAAAGGCAGACTTGGTTTTAAATGGATGACTTCTCTCCATAAATGTGTCCAATACTCATTTTTAGAAAACAAGGAAATTGGAGAAAAAGAAATAAGAGCACAATATGGAAGACAGGACACCTGGAGTACAGCAAGCTAAATACTAAGAGGGAATAGGAATTATAGAGAAATGTAAACAGGAAGTGTTGAAAACCCCCTTCCCAAGTAAAGGTAAAAACAAAAGGTGATCAAGGGCAGCCCCTTGCCAACCACATTAAACCAAAGAAAGGCGCTCATCTGCGCAGTCTGTACAGCCCTTGGGTTTCCATGTGCCCCAGGCGGCTTTCTGACTCATGGTTGACAGAATCAAGCTCATTAATTTCCCAAGTGACTGAATATCTGACTAATAATGTTTAATCATTAAGATGAGGAAATTGACAATATTGATAATCTTGGAGAGAAACGGGTCTGCTTATTTTTGTACTTAAGACCAACAAATTCTTGGTTACTTTGGAAAGATCACGATGAATTACTCCATCCTAATAGGAATATCGGTTTTCTTTTAAAAATCTTAATCTTAAAATTATAATGGTTTTTTCTTTAAGTCCACATAATAAAAAGTGGTAAGATTCAATGTACCTGTTCTTTTGTTTTAAGAAGAAATACTACCTCATCCTCCTTGTAAAAGAGGATTTATCTGTTCCTTTCCAATGCTTAGATCATCTAGGAAATGATTGGCTTTGTGGCATATTCTTGTCCCAGAATATGTTTTCATTGTTCTGAATTTAAAAAAAAAAATAGACAGTAGAACCTCAGAACAGGGAAAACATCTTCCTTTATTTTGGTTGTTCCTTGGGAAGAATAATTGTCAGGTGTCTATGTTTGAACAGCTCTGGGCTGTGGACCAGAAGTCTGAAAAGGGTCTTCCTCAGTAGGCGTTTTGGGGAAAGGCCTCCCATCCATCACTGCTCTTTCCTGCTTTTGTAGGGAGCACGTTCTATGAGACTCTTTCCCACACTGGCTTTTCCATTTTTGAATAAACAAAAAAGAAAAAATCAGATTCAGCTGATCAGTAACAGATGTTATCCAGATGAGGGGATGCTTGCTGCTCTCAGTAGCTTATCCTGATTGATCAGCGTTGACATGCAACCTGATAGCTTCACCAGACGCTGAAGATTGGGGTCAGGTTCAATTCCCCATGCTGATGGTTTTTTTGGACATATTAGTTAATTTCCTGAGTTTCCATTTCTTCTCTTACAAAATGATGGTAATAACTAACCTTAGAGGATGCTGGAGAATTAAATGAGGAAATGATTTTTTTCTTTGTTTGGTCTTATTAGAATTCTAATTTTTGTTACACCGGTACCTTGTATAATACTTTAGTCAGGTCTCTTGGTGTGCCTCTCTCCAAAATAGTATTCCCTGTATCCCATTGGTAAGTTTTTAATCCATCAGCCCCTCTCCCACCCTCCCCTATTCCTTGGTTTCTAGTGTCCTTAATATCGCTTTATGTACCCATCTTTTAGCTCCCACTTATTAATGAGAACATGGTGTTTTGTTTTCCATTCCTGAGATACTTTACCTAGGATAATGGTCTCCAGTTCCGTCCAAGTTGCTGCAAATGACATTGTTTCATTCTTTTTTATGGCTGAGTAGTTCTCCATAGTATATGTGTGTGTGTGTGTGTGTGTGTGTGTGTATGTATATATGTATATTTTTCTTTATCCACTCCTAAATTGATAGGCACTTAGGCTGATTTTGTATCCTTGCAGTTGAGAATTATGCCACGATAAACATCCAAGTGCAGGTGTCTTTTTTATACAATGACTACTTTTCCTCTGGGTTGAATAATAGGTCTAAATTTATTCCTTTGAGGAACCTCCATACTGTTTTCCATAGGGGTTGTATTAAATTTTGGTTGTACCATGAGTGTATAAATACCTCTCTGCAGCCATGCCAACGTTAGTGTTTTTGACTTTTTAAGAATGGCCATTCTAATAAGGATAAGGTGGTATGTCATTGTAGTTTTAATTTGTATTTTCCTGATGGTTAATGATGTTGAGTATTTTTTCGTGTTTGTTAACCATTTGTCTATCTTCTTTCAAAAAGACTTCTGTTCATATCTTTTGCCCACTTTTTGATGTTTTTTTTTTTTCTTGCTTGTTTGTTTGATTTCTTTGTATATTGTGGACATGAGTCCACGATTGGATATGTATGTAGTTTGTGACTGTATTCTCCCATTCTGCAGGTTGTCTGTTCTCGTTATCGCTCATTCCCTTTATAGTGTGAAGCTTTTTAATTTAATTAAGTCCCGTATATTTATTTTTTTTGTTGTTGCATTTGCGTTTGGAGTCTTAGCCATGAATTCTTTGCCCAGGCAGGTGTCCTGAAGAGTTTTTTCTACCTCTTCTGTAGTATTCATAGTTTTGTGGCTCACACTTAAGTCTTGCATCCACCTTCAGTTAATTTTTGTAAATGGCAAGATTTGGGGATCCCACTTCATTCTTTGGTGTGTGGCCATCCCAGTTTTCCCCTCACCCTTTATGACTAGAGCTTTCTCTTTCCAGCATATGTTGTTGCCTACTTTGTCGAAGTTCAGTTGGACATAGATGGATGGTTTTATTTCTATATTCTCTATTCTGTTCCATTGGTCTATGTCTCTACTTTTGATATGAAGGCCTTGTACTATAATTTGAAGTCAGGTAATGTGATGATTTCCAAATTTTTTTCTTTTTGTTTAAGATTGTTTTGATGTTCTGGCTCTTCTGGTTCCAGGTGAAGTTTAGGATTAGTTTTGCTAGATCTGTGTGAAATATGATGCTGGTATTTTTGATGGGGATTGTGTTGAATTGATAAATCGCTTTGGGCAGTATGGACATTTTAACAATGCCGATTTTATCATCCCTGAAAAGGGGATGTTTTTCCATTTGTTTGTGTCATTTGCAGTTTCTTTCCTCAGTGTTTTGTAGTTCTGTGGAGTCTTTCACCTTTTCTGTTAGTTTATTAAGTATTTTATTTTCTGTGTAGCTATTATAAATGGTATTGAGTCTTTGATTTGACTCACCACTTAACTATTATTGGTATATAGTAATAGAAATGCTACTGGTATTTTGTACATTGATTTTATTACCTGAGACTTTGCTGAAATTATTTATCAATTTCAGGAGTCTTTTGGTAGAGTTCTTAGAGTTTGCTACATAGAAGATCATATATATCATCGGCAGAGCTAATTTCACCTCTGCTTTCCCAATTTGGATGCCTTTATTTTTTCTTTTGCCTGATTGCTCTGGCTGTAACTTTCAATACCATGTTGAACAAAAGGGGTGACAGTGGGCACCTCTGTCTTGTTCCAGTTCTTAGAGGTAAGGTTTTCAGCTTTCCCCATTCAGGTTTGTCATTTATACCTTTTATAATTGTGAGGTATGTTCCTTCTATGCCTTGTTCGTTGAGGCTTTTTATCATGAAAGGATACTAGATTTTATCGAATGCTTTTTGTGCATGTGTTAAGAAATTTGAAGTCTTTGTTTTTGTTTATGTGCTGACTCATATGTTTTGATTTGCATATGTTAAACCATCCTTATATTCTGCACTGAAACCCATGCGATCATAGTACATTATGTTTTTGATGTGCTGTTGAATTTTGTGTGCTAGTATTTTATTGAAGATTTTTGCATCTATCTTTCTAAGAGATATTGGTCTGTAATTGTTTTAGTTGTGTCCTTTCCTGGTTTTGGTGTCAAGGTGACACTGGCTTCATAGAATATGTTTGGGAGGATTTTCTCCTTCTCGATGTTAAGAAATAGTTTCTGTAGGATAAATACCAGTTCTTTGTAGGTCTAGTTGAACTCCTCTCTGAACCTGTTTTGTCTGGGAACTTTTTTTTGTTGGGAGATTTTTTTATTACTGCATCAATCTCACTGCTCATTACTAATCTGTTCAAGATTTCTGTTTCTTCCTGGTTCAGGCTTAGGAGATTGTTCATTTCCAGGAATTCATCCATTTCCTCTAGGCTTTCTAATTTGTGTAAAGGTTTTGTAGTAAGCACAGAGGACATTGTGAATTTCTGCACTATCCCTTGCAATGTCTTCTTTTTCATTTCTGATTGAACTTACATGAATCCTTTGTCTTCATTTTCTGGTTAAACAGACTGGCAGGCTATCATTTTGTTTATCTTTTCAAAGAACCAACTTTTTATTTCGCTGATTCTTTGTACATGTTTGTGGTTATTTATATTTATATTTTGTTCTGCTCCCAGCATTGTTATTTCTTTTATCTATTGACTTTATATTTGGTTTGTTTTTCCTTCTTTATTTCCTTGAGATGTAACATTAGGTTGTTAATTTGCGGTCTTTCAGTCTCTTTGATGTAGATGTTAAAGGCTCTGAAAATTCTCTTTAGGACTGCTTTCTCTGTATCCAATAGAGTTTGAAAGCCTATATCTACTGTGTCACTCAGTTCAGTGAATATTTTGATTCTGTCTTAAATTCATCAGTGACCCAATGATGCAATTGGTTCTTTTAATTTCCAGGACTTGGTGTAGATTTGGGTGTTTCTCCTGGAATTGATTTCTTGTTTTATTCCACTGTGGGCTGGGAAGATACATGGTATGATTTCAATATTTTTTTTAATTTATTGAGACTTGTTTTGTGGTCTAAGGTATGACCAATCTTGGAGATCGCCCCATGGGCTGACGAGAAGAATATGTATTCAATAGTTTTTTGGAATAGAATATTCTGTAAATGTCTCTTAGATCCATTTGTTTTAGAGTCCTGTTTAAGTCCAATTTTTTTTTCATTTTCTGCTTTGACATTATGTCCAGATATTGAAATCCCCAGGAATTAAGATGCTAAGGTTCCATTTTTTTGCTTAAGTCTGGAAGAATTTCTTTATGAAACTGGGAGTCCTGTGTTAGGTCCTGTATATATTTAGGTTTGTAATGTCTTCTTGTTTAACTTTTCTCTTTACTGTTACATAATGACCATTTGGCGTTTTTTTTCTTTTTTCTTTTTTTTATCATTATGAATACACCTGTTTACGTATGGTGTCCATTTGCTTTAAATATTTTTTCCATCCTTTTACTATGAATCTGTGTGTCCTTGTGTTTAGATGTGTTTCCTGGAGACATCAAATGCTGGGGTTGTGTTTTTTCTTCCATCCAGCTACTCTATGTCCTTTAAGTGGGGTAGTCAGACCGTTTATGTTGAGTCTTAGTATTGATATGTGGGCCACTTTCCTGTTCATCATGTTGGATGATATGTTATTGTTTTCCCACTTGTGCTATTATTTTGTGAGAGCTGTGAGCTGGAACTTCTGGGTGTCTTTACACTGGTTGGCATCTCATCGTGTCATGTCATGTACAGTGCACTTTTGAGCATTTCCCATCTGGCTGGTGTAGGAG
Source organism: Nycticebus coucang (assembly GCF_027406575.1). Lineage (NCBI taxonomy): Eukaryota > Metazoa > Chordata > Mammalia > Primates > Lorisidae > Nycticebus > Nycticebus coucang. Next base: position 56,614,754 of record NC_069799.1, read on the forward strand.
TCACAAGTTCCATTAGTACTTGCTTGTCTGGAAAAGTCTTCGTTTCGCCATCATTTAGGCAACTTAATTTTGCAGGACACACAATTCTTGGCTGGCAGTTGTTTAAGAACATTAAAAATGGTGCCCCTGTCTCGCCAGGCTTGTAAGGAAGGTCTCCACGTTTGCTTTAATGGGTTTCCTTTGTAGTTTAGTTGTTGCTTTCATCTTGTGGCTTGTCAAATTTTCTCCTGTATTTTGACTTTGGCACGGGTTGTGACTATGTATCTTGGCAGTGTAATATTTGCTGTGAATCTTCCCGTTGTTCAGTGACCATCTTGTATTTGGATGTTTGAATCCCTGGCATTACCAGGGAAGTTCTTCTCAATAATTCCTTCAAATAGATTTTCCATGCTTTTTGCTTTTTCTTTTCTCCCTTCAAGGTACCTGTAATTTGTATATTGGCTTGCTTCACATAATCCCATATTTCTTTGAGTGATTGTTTATTCTTTTTTCTCCATCATTGACTTAACTGGGTTAGTTTGAAAGTGTTTTCTTTAAGCTCTGAGATTCTTTCTTCTGCTACATTGTGCCTGTTTTTGAAGCTTTCTATTATATTTTGTCATTCTCTAAATGACTCATTTCTTTCAGTTCTTTTATATTTTTTATGTTACATATCTCTTTAGTGACTTTTTCTTATTTTTCATGTACATCTTGAATTTTTTTTTTTTGTTTCTTTGTGTTGATTTTCAACTTTCTCTTAGATTTCATTCATTTTGTTTACTGTCCATATTCTGATTTCCATTTCTGATATTTCAACAATTTCCTTTGGTTGGGATTTATTGCTCTGGATCTACTGTGATTCTTTGGGGTTGTTAAACTAGCTTGTTTTTTCATGTTTGTGTGTGCGTGCACGTGTGCTGGTTTCTTCTTATCTGACACCTCTTCTCAGGACAGATAGGTTTGCAGCACACCTGTTAACTTTTGCTGGAAGCTCATCTACTTAGTGAGAAGGAGAAGTTCCTACATAGTGCTTTTGTGTCATATTCTGGAGGATTTGACCTGTTGAGAGAGGGCTTTATGCATTGAGACCCCATAACACAGTATTCTCCTGTGTCATCTTGATTTCCTGTAGTTTTCACATTCTAAGTTGGTGCTGGGAGATATTTGTTTGAATTGGTGAGTTGGTCCACAGGCCGCTGTCAAACACTCAGGCAGGAGTAAGACACTCTACCCAGAAGCTGGTGGCATTACCTTGTCTAGCACCTATGCAGATTGCAAGACCTTGGCATATGCCTGGGCCTGTTCCAGGACTTTGGTTGACAATAAAACAGGTCACAGGACCTTGGCGGATGCCTGGGTGTGTCACAGAACCTTGGCCAATGACTAGGTGCGTTGGTCCCTAGGCCACTGTTGGGAGCTCAGGCAGAGTTCTGGGTGAGTCCCTCTCCACCAAGGTGGGAATTGCAGGAGATTGCTCTGTCCAGGTCTCTCCACAGTGGTAGCAGTAGTTGTTTGATGAGGTTAGCTAAGCAGTGGCCACAGGTGTCAGGGCTGCAGATACTCACTTTACTCAGATTTTGGTGTAATGGTGGTATGCAGTTGGAGGGAAGTTATTGTTAGCAGGTCCATGGTGGAGAACTGGACCACCGGCTAAGTGTTACCTGGTGGTGCAGGGGCCTGGTCTACCAGTCAGTGTGTGGGGCTAGATGGCTTGTTCTTCTGTTTGGCACTCCGAGTCATGGGGGTGTGGCCTGCTGGCCAGTACACAACAGAAAGAATGGCCCACTGCACAGTGTGTGGATCTGTAGGTTCTCAGTGAGGTGGATCTCTGCTCAGTGCCAGGGTCCACAGGAGTATGGTGCTCAAAAGAGTGGCGCTCCATGCTGGGGAGCTTGTTCCACTGGTTGGCACATGGGGCTGCCAGGGGTGGAGGCTCTTGGTGTCCAATTACAGGCATGCAAGTACTACAGTGAAGCCAATCCCTGTGTAGACCAAGAGTTTAGAACCTGAGAACTCAGAATAGCATCAGCTGCAGCAATCTGGGACCCAAGGCCAGCGGGTCCTTTCTGAGCCTATTTTCTGACACAACTTCCTTATATGGGCTCTAAGCAGTTCTCTGATAAGCACAGAGGCCTGCAGTGGTGGGGACACCCCCCCGCACAGCTCAAGTCGCCGTGTCCATGTGGGTGTATGTGACCGTGGGCTTTCTTTTTTATCTCTTCCCCAAGTGTCGGGGTCATCCTTGGATACCTTCCAGTCTTAGCAAGTAAGAGTCCCTGTCCCCATCTCCTTCACTCTTGAGCTTCTCCTGTTGGTTCTCTGATGATATCCAGTGCTCTGGAGAGGGTCTGTCTGTAGATGGGCATCTACCTGCAGTTTTCCAGCTTCTAGAGAGTGGCATGTGCAGGCTGCTTCTTGTCCACCACCTTGTCCCCACCAAGGAAATGATTTTAAAGGTTAATTCATAAACTGATTAGAGCTAAGCAAATGTTAGTCGCTATCATTACCATGTCAGTGGGATTCATTTAGTGCTGATGCTGAGCTTGTGTTGCTTGAGTAGAACAATAATAATTTTACTTGTGTAATATTCTTGTCTTTCTTCATTCATATTCTGCTGTGGTTGACAGAAAAGTGATGTTGATCAGATTGGGCTTAGATCAAATAAAACAAGCAGTGGTGCACATCGACATCCTCAGGATAGGATTTCAGGGAGATTTCATGTTATTACTTCTCTTAATCTTGAACAAGTCACTTTTAGCCTCCATAACAAATACCTAGAAAAATCCTTCCAGGTTGGCTTCCTGACATCTACTTTTTCTCTCCATCCTTCTTCCTTCCTTCCTTCGTTCCTAATTTCACGGGCCAGGGTACTGTCACTAACATTGCTTGTGGACCAGGGATGACTTAGGCAAAGAAATTTTTAAAAAATCCGATGACCTACAAGGTCCTTAGGATTGTGCTGTGGTTACTAAGAGGACTTGTAGAACTCTTCTGTGTTGGATGCGATGACCTTCACTTTTTTTTTTCCTTCATCTTTTCAGGAAACTTGGATTTAACTGGTCAGAAGCAAGTATTCAAAGCAGAGAACAATCCCTGGGTTACCCCGATTGCTGACCAATTCCAGCTTGGTGTGTCCCATGTTTTCGAATACATCCGTTCGGAGACATACAAGTAGTAAGTAAATTGCTTTTCTAAAATAGTAGACTGTGATTTGATGGTATTTTTAATTACTCCTGTTTTTGAAAACTGATCATGTGACATTCCTTTGGTGTCATTCAACACACAGGATCTAAAAATACTCTGTTAAAAACCACATGTGGTAATCGTCTCTATTATTTATAGATAATTTTTTTATTTTTTATTTTTTTTTTGTTGGGGATTCATTGAGGGTACAATAAGCCAGGTTACACTGATTGCAATTGTTAGGTAAAGTCCCTCTTGCAATCATGTCTTGCCCCCATAAAGTGTGACACACGCCAAGACCCACCCCCCTCCCTTCGTCCCTCTTTCTGCTTCCCCCCCCATAACCTTAATTGTCATTAATTGTCCTCATATCAAAATTGAGTACATAGGATTCATGCTTCTCCATTCTTGTGATGCTTTACTAAGAATAATGTCTTCCACTTCCATCCAGGTTAATACGAAGGATGTAAAGTCTCCATTTTTTTAATGGCTGAATAGTATTCCATGGTATACATATACCACAGCTTGTTCATCCATTCCTGGGTTGGTGGGCATTTAGGCTGTTTCCACATTTTGGCGATTGTAAATTGAGCTGCAATTAACAGTCTAGTACAAGTGTCCTTATGATAAAAGGATTTTTTTCCTTCTGGGTAGATGCCCAGTAATGGGATTGCAGGATCAAATGGGAGGTCTAGCTTGAGCGCTTTGAGGTTTCTCCATACTTCCTTCCGGAAAGGTTGTACTAGTTTGCAGTCCCACCAGCAGTGTAAAAGTGTTCCCTTCTCTCCACATCCATGCCAGCATCTGCAGTTTTGAGATTTTGTGATGTGGGCCATTCTCACTGGGGTTAGATGATATCTCAGGGTTGTTTTGATTTGCATTTCTCTAATATATAGAGATGATGAACATTTTTTCATGTGTTTGTTAGCCATTCGCCTGTCATCTTTAGAGAAAGTTCTATTCATGTCTCTTGCCCATTGATATAAGGGATTGTTGGCTTTTTTCATGTGGATTAATTTGAGTTCTCTATAGATCCTAGTTATCAAGCTTTTGTCTGATTGAAAATATGCAAATATCCTTTCCCATTGTGTAGGTTGTCCCTTTGCTTTGGTTATTGTCTCCTTAGCTGTACAGAAGCTTTTCAGTTTAATGAAGTCCCATTTGTTTATTTTTGTTGTTGTTGCAATTGCCATGGCAGTCTTCTTCATGAAGTCTTTCCCCAGGCCAATATCTTCCAGTGTTTTTCCTATGCTTTCTTTGATGATTTTTATTGTTTCATGCCTTAAATTTAAGTCCCTTATCCATCTTGAATCAATTTTTGTGAGTGGGAAAAGGTGTGGGTCCAGTTTCAGTCTTTTACATGTAGACATCCAGTTCTCCCAACACCATTTATTGAATAGAGAGTCTTTCCCCCAAGGTATGTTCTTCTTTGGTTTATCGAAGATTCGGTGGTTGTAAGATGTTAGTTTCATTTCTTGGTTTTCAATTTGATTCCAAGTGTCCATGTCTCTGTTTTTGTGCCAGTACCATGCTGTCTTGAGAACTATGGCTTTGTAGTACAGACTAAAATCTGGTATGCTGATGCCCCCAGCTTTATTTTTATTACTAAGAACTGCCTTAGCTATACGGGGTTTTTTCCGGTTCCATACAAAACACAGAATCATTTTTTCCAAATCTTGAAAGTACGATGTTGGTATTTTGATAGAAATGGCATTGAATAGGTAGATTGCTTTGGGAAGTATAGACATTTTAACATGTTGATTCTTCCTGTCCATGAGCATGGTATGTTCTTCCATTTGATAATATCCTCTGCTATTTCCTTTCTGAGGATTTCATAGTTTTCTTTATAGAGGTCCTTCACCTCCTTCGTTAGGTATATTCCTAGGTATTACATTTTCTTTGAAACTATGGTGAAGGGAGTTGTGTCCTTAATTAGCTTCTCTTCTTGACTGTTATTGGTGTATACAAAGGCTACTGACTTATGTACATTGATTTTACATCCTGAAACATTACTGTATTCTTTGATGACTTCTAGGAGTCTTGTGGTTGAGTCTTTGGGGTTCTCTAAGTATAAGATCATGTCGTCAGCAAAGAGGGAGAGTTTGACCTCCTCTGCTCCCATTTGGATTCCCTTTATTTCCTCGTCTTGCCTAATTGTATTGGCTAGAACTTCCAGCACTACGTTGAATAGTAAAGGTGACAGAGGACAACCTTGTCTGGTTCCAGTTATAAGAGGAAAAGCTTTCAGTTTTACTCCATTCAGTAAAATATTTGCTGTGGTTTTGTCATAGATAGCTTCAATAAGTTTTAGAAATGTGCCACCTATGCCTATACTCTTCAGTGTTCTAATTAGAAAAGGATGCTGGATTTTATCAAATGCTTTTTCTGCATCTATTGAGAGGATCATGTGATCTTTATTTTTGCCTCTGTTAATATGGTGGATAACGTTTATGGACTTGCGTATGTTAAACCAGCCTTGTAGCCCTGGGATGAAGCCTACTTGATCATGATGAATGACTTTTTTGATGATAAGCTGTAATCTATTGGCTAGGATTTTGTTGAGAATTTTTGCGTCTATATTCATGAGTGAGATTGGTCTGAAATTCTCCTTTTTGTTTGGGTCTTTTCCTGGTTTTGGTATCAGGTTGATGTTTGCTCCATAGAATGTGTTAGGGAAGATACCTTCTTCCTCAATTTTTTGGAATAATTTCTGCAGTACAGGAGTAAGCTCTTCCTTGAAGGTTTGATAGAATTCTGGAGTGAGGCCATCTGGACCAGGGCATTTTTTGGTTGGAAGATTTTTTATTGTTTCTTTGATCTCAGTGCTTGAAATTGGTCTGTTCAGGAGCTCTATTTCTTCCTGACTGAGTCTAGGGAGAGGGTGTGATTCCAAATATTGATCCATTTCCTTCACATTGTGAAATTTCTGGGCATAGAGTTTCTGGTAGTATTCAGAGATGATCTCTTGTATCTCTGTGGGATCAGTTGTTATTTCCCCTTTATCATTTCTGGTTGAGGTTACTAGAGATTTTACTTTTCTATTCCTCATTAGTCTGGCCAATGGTTTATCTATTTTATTTATTTTTTTGAAAAACCAACTCCTTGTTTCATTAATTTTCTGAATGATTCTTTTGTTTTCAATTTCATTGATCTCTGATTTGATTTTGGATATTTCTTTTCTTCTACTGAGTTTAGGCTTAGATTGTTCTTCTTTTTCCAATTCCATAAGATGGCTTGTGAGATTGTTGATGCGTTCTCTTTCTGTTTTTCGAATGTAGGCATCTAAAGCGATGAATTTTCCTCTCAAAACTGCTTTTGCAGTATCCCACAGGTTTTGGTAGCTTGCGTCTTCATTGTTGTTATGCTCAAGGAAGTTAATGATTTCCTGTTTTATTTCTTCCTGCACCCATCTGTTATTCAACAGAAGATTGTTTAATTTTCATGCCTTTGGGTGGGGTCGAGCATTTTTGTTAGAGTTGAGTTCCACCTTTAGTGCCTTATGGTCTGAGAAGATACAAGGTAAAATTTCAATTCTTTTGATTCTGTTGATATTTGGAGATCAAATATCAACAGATGATCAATGATCAATTTTGGATGATCAATTTTGGAGAATGATCAATGGGGTGATGAGAAGAATGTATATTCTTTATCTTTGGGGTGGAGTGTTCTATATGCGTCTATCAAGCACAGTTGTTCTAGGGTCTCATTTAAATCTCTTATATCTTTGTTTAATTTCTGTTTAGAGGATCTGTCCAGCTCTGTAAGAGGAGTGTTAAAGTCCCCTGTTAATGATGGTATTATTAGATATCATATTGCTCAGACTGAGTAAGGTCTGTTTCAAGAATCTGGGAGCATTTAAATTGGGTGCATAAATATTTAGAATTGAAATGTCTTCTTGTTGTATTTTTCCCTTGACCAATATAAAGTGACCATCTTTGTCTTTTTTGACTTTAGTTGCTTTAAATCCACATGTATCTGAAAATAAGATTGCAACTCCTCTTTTCTTCTGAATTCCATTTGCCTGAAAAATTGTCTTCCAACCCTTGACTCGGAGCTGTAATTTGTCTTTTGAAGCCAGGTGTGTTTCTTGCAGACAGCAAATGGATGGCTTGTGTTTTTTAATCCAGTCAGCGAATCTGTGTCTCTTCAGTGGGTAATTCAAGCCATTAACATTTATTGAGATAATTGACAAGTGTGGTAGTATTCTATTCGTCTTATTTTGTGAGAGTCCATTGCTTAGTTTTATCTTTTGCATCAGTGTGGAGGTTAGGTTCTGTCCTTTAATTTCTGAGTTCTTACTTTGCTGCTGATCCATTGTGGTGGTCAGTGTGCAGAACAGGTTGAAGTTAATCCTGTAGAGCTGGTCTTGTTGTGGCGAATTTCCTCAATGTTTGTATATCCGTAAATGATTTGATTTCTCCGTCAATTTTTAAGCTTAGCTTAGAAAGGTACAGTATTCTGGGCTGGAAATTGTTCTGTTTAAGTAAATTAAAGGTAGATGAACATTGTCTTCTTGCTTGGAAAGTTTCATTAGAGAAGTCTGCGGTCACTCTGATGGATTTGCCCCTGTAGGTCAACTGGCGCTTACTCCTGGCAGCTTGCAGAATCGTTTCTTTTGTCTTGATTTTGGACAGGTTCCACAATGTGTCTTGGAGAAGCTCGGTTAGAGTTGAGGCGACCTCGGGTCCGATATCCCTCTGAAAGCGGTGTGTCAGAATCTTTGGTGATATTTGGGAAATTTTCTTTTATAATATTCTCTAGTATGGCTTCCATTCCTCTGGAGCATTCTTCTTCCCCTTCTGGAATTCCTATAACTCGTATGTTGGAACGCTTCATAAAGTCCCATAATTCTGACAGTGAACATTCTGCTTTCTCTCTCTTCTTTTCTGCCTCTTTTACTATCTGAGTTATCTCAAGAACTTTGTCTTCTACCTCTGAAATTCTTTCTTCTGCATGGTCTAACCTGTTGCTGAAACTTTCCATTGCATCTTTAAGTTCCCTAATTGACTGTTTCAGTTCCTTCAGGTCTGCTATATCCTTTTCATATTCTTCATATCATTCATCTCTTATTTGATTCTGTTTTTGGATTTCCTTTTGGTTATTTTCCACTTTATTAGCAGTTTCCTTCATTGTTTCCATCATTTCTTTCATTGTTTTCAACATCTGTATTCTAAATTCCCTTTCTGTCATTCCTAGCATTTCTTCATAGGTGGAATCCTCTGCAGTATCTAACTGATGGTCCCTTGGCGGGGTTGTTCTGAACTGGTTCTTCATGTTGCCTGGAGTTTTCTGCTGATTCTTCCTCATGAGTGATTTCTTTTATCTGTTTCCTTGCCCTAATTTTCCTTTCACTTCCTCTTTCTCTTTAAGTTCTCGTGCCTCTGGACTAAGGGTTACAGGACCAGAAGGGTGAGAAGGTTGAAGAGCAAAAAAGGGATGAAAGAAAGGACGACCGAGTGATAAGAAAAAAAAAAAGAAAAATAGAGAAAGGGGAGGGGGTGGGTAAAAGGAATATTGACAAAAAGAAGAGAGGCACAGAAAGAGGGAGACAGAGCGATATAGGTGTACAGTAGGGTACTTCGACACAATCTTAAAAAAACCCCACCTTCTGGGGGTGCCCAGTTGGGTAGTTCCCTTGAGGTCAGCAGCTCTTTGGTAGCCTGATCAGACATAGTACCCAACCTCCACCAAGTAGAGAGGAAAGACAAAAATGCTATAAATCAAACCAAAACAAGCAAACAGAAAACTTTACGGGACAAAATTGGGTGAAAAACCAAATAATAGCGGTAGAAACACTAGCAAAAATGAAGTTCTAGTTATTGAAAAAGGCAGTAATGGGAAATCATAATTAAACTGGAAACACTGAGAAAGCAAAAGGATGTATATGGAAAAAGTTGAAGTTAAACAAAAACAACATCATCAAAATAAACAAATAAAAAACAACCAAACCAAAAAAAAAGAAAACAAAACAAAAAAAAACACAACTGAAAACAAAGCAGTGTGTATATGTTATTGAATATTGTCTGGGCAACACGTGGTCTTCTGGGGTATGAGATGTGAATCACAGTTCTGATATGACTGGAGGCTGCTGATTTCTCAAACCCCAGCAGGTAGACACCCTAAATCTCTCTTCAGCCCACTTAAAAGGCACTTTGAACTTGTAAACTTGCTGAGCAGAAGCTTTCCCAGTAATGTGCTTGTCCCTGGAATCACTGCTGAAGTGGCTATACACTTACCCAATGTGCCAAAACCGGTCTCACTCTGCCCCTGAGGGTTAGGGCTGCAAGGCGGCTCAGACCCCACCCTTAGGCTACTTGGTCGCTGGGTTACCAGCTCCCACCCGATTATAGCTCTGCGACCCTGAGGGTGGAGCTTGCGGGGGGAGATCGCTCACAATGGCTCCCTGTGACCCACAGCCAAACACTATTAGCTCCGTCTGACTCAGCGTCTCAGACTGGGGCCCTAGACAACAGCCAAAGTTCTCCACACTCCTGCTCAGGCTCTCCCCAAGGCGGTTCAACTGAGTGCCAAGTCCAAAGATACCAAAACAGTTCACAGGTAAGGGCTTTCTGGTTTGCAGTCTCACTGCTACCTACTGAACTTACAGTTGCGGGCGGGTTTAGACGGATTGAACACACGTGACCATTTGCCGTTTTTCCACTGTTTTAGTCCTCCTCTTGGGGTGCAGACGTCTGTCGCTGACTCCCTGTATCCTCACAGGTGTGATGATAGGCAGATCCCACCAGCCAGAGATGCCTGGAGTCCTATCTCCCCAGACTCACGGTGCCCAGATGCAAGGAAGCTGTTACTTGGCCGCCATCTTGCTCTGCCTCTCATCTATTTATAGATAATTTTTAATTGAAATTTTCAAGAGACTTTTAACCAATTTTGTTTAGAGAATTTTTGAGATATTAAATTAGTTGAATATTCATGGCACTAAGGAAATTTACCAGACACATTCAGATCAGAACATATTTTTTTTTCCTTCTGTGACTGCAAAGAATTACAAGCATTCTGAACAAAATTGTTAAGCAGTTTATTTGTAAAATCAATAGAGCATACTAGGAAAGCATCATTCTATTATTTAGAAGCTTTTTCTCTAGTGAGATGATAATCTCTCTAAGAGGAAGGAGAAAGGCAGAGTGGAGGAGGAGGAATCATCGGCTTAAAGTCACAGCATCAGATGCCCCAAGTGCTCCCTGCAGGTTAGCAGCACCTGAGGAGAGCACCCCTAAAACCTGCCTATTCCTGCTTTTGTTTCTCAGTGTTTTGGACAGTGGGAGGAATTCTACCGCCCCAACTGCTTCTCTTTATCTCGTGTCATTGTTTTCCTGTGTTATCTAAGCTTTCCCAGCTCTCAGACAAACTGTCATTTATCTCAGTGCCTAGCTGACTCCAGAAGCTAAGACACAGTGTAGTTTTAAGCATCTACTAAAAAGATTTGAAAACATCCATAGTTGGATTTAATTTGTTTTTGTGTCCGCTACCCACTTTTAAGTATTTAACATCTGGACTAGTAGAGAAAAAGTGGAGAGGATGATGGAAGGTCACAATCAGTTAAGACATTCATTCATTCATTCATTCATTTATTATCAGAAAAAATGCCCAAAACTCACCATAGTCTTCACTGAATCTGTGCTGGGCCAGTGTGTCCAGAATGACAGACAGGACAGAAGCTCCACCCAGAGATGGCCCGCTGGTGTTTCATAATGTTCCTGCCTGAGTACTGTGCTCTGGTCAGATGTTTGGGGTTTGCTGTGGTTGTGTTTCCTTCCATCTGATGGAATCACAGGGAAAATAAATCGTGAATAGTGGCCTATAATCTCAGTACCCCCAAATTGCCAATTGATGCCATATCCTCATATACAAAAGCAGCTTAGCCCATGGCTACGATTTCTTTTTTAGACAATACCATGACAATGTAATTTACAATATAAATCTTAAGACTTAACTTCAAGGCCTGGCATGGTGTCTCATGGCTGATATTGTAGCACTCTGGGAGGACATGACAAGCTTCAGCTCAGGAGTTTGAGATCACCCTGAGCAAAGGGAGATCCCATGTCTACCAAACATAGAAAAACTAATCAGGTGTTGCTGCGGGCACCTGTAGTCACAGCCCCTCGGGAAGCTGAGACAAGAGGATCAATTGAGCCCAACAGTTTGAGGTTGCTGTGAGCTAAGATACCATAGCACTTTACCCAGGAGGACAGAGTGAGATTCTGTCTCAAAAAAAAAAAAAAAAAAAAAAGGGCAGCGCTTTTGGCTCAGTGAGTAGGGCACTGGCCCCATATACCGAGGGTGGTGAGTTCAAACCTGACCCTGGCCAAACTGCAACAAAAAAATAGCCGGGTGTTGTGGCAGGTGCCTGGTAGTCCCAGCTACTCGGGAGGCTGAGGCAAGAGAATCGCCTAAGCCCAGGAATTGGAGGTTGCTGTGAGCTGTGTGAGGCCACGGCACTCTACCCAGGGTGATAAAGTGAAAAAAAAAAAAAAAAAGACTTCAGGATAAAATAAGTATAGGATGTGTGTTATTACTTCATAAGCTATATAGATATATACAATTATCACAGATTCCATTGTGTTTTTTTAAAATATGAATATAGCTCACCCTTGGAAATTAGTTATGAAAATGTGTGAAAATATAATTGCAAATTAGCAGATCATTGTTTACTCTGTTTCTCTTAAGTTTTTAATCATTGCTGTCATGAGATTTAGGTAGGGTAGGGCTCTAATTTTTAGTAAATGGGAAACTGTTTAGAGCTTGGTTTGTGGGGTATCTTGTAAAAATCATTCTGTTTATGATAACAGATAGCAAAATACGTGAGCAAGCTCCTAGCCATCAGGAATGGAAGGAAATTCTATTTAGTATTCAGGTTAACAATTTTTTTTTTAATTTACTATTGACAGATTTATAATTTATAGAGCATTCAAATACATTGAATATGAAAGTGCTTCTAATTTTAATTTTTTATCTTAAAAGATTAAGCTGTGAGTTTATGGATTTTATATGGCCTCAGAGTCATTATTAGGCACTTAATCACCAAGATCCATTATTTCTAACTATTTCTATTTATTTGAACATGATCAGGATTCTGGATAAGCCAGAGGTTTGTTGCTTTAGTTGAGTTCATTAATGGGTTATTTGGAATAATAACGTGGCACTATACTTCAATCAGTAACATATTTGAGATGTATATCCGTACCCCTATTGCTATTATTAGCATCCTTTGGGGGGAGGGTTTGGAGGAATCTAGGCAATTTGTCTGCTTGTTTGTTTTTTCTTCTTGATTTCCTTGTGGAGCACTGGATTACCTTTTATACAGTTAAATCAAAATGAAAAGGCATGAGTAACTATAAAAGAGCCATTGTTCTCTTTCTAGGGTTACTAGCTGGTACCCCAGGAGCTCTGTTTAGGGTGTCCACGTGAGCCTCTGCAGAGAGGACACAGGTGACATGGGTCCCTTTACAGCAGGGACCCATTGTGAGTTCTTCTCTCCTTCTCTCCTCCTTGGGAAAGAGAAGAGTGTTGATGACTCAGTATATTTCAGTTTTTCTGTTCTTCTCTCATTCTCCCTTAGTAGCTACCTAGCATTACTCCTTTGTCAAACATACTAGCCAAAATATAGATTACTAGCGGGGATGTAAGTCAGATTTTTAGCCTTTAAAAGAATAAAAACCTGTACAAAAATGCTACCTTTGTGTTTCACCAGATTAAGATACACTGATTTTTGAAATTCAGCATCCTCCTTCATGTATATGAATATATCTGCACCATATTAGTATATTCTCATGTAATTAGAACCCAGCTTCTTTCTTTTAAGCAGCTATTTCACAACAAATGGATTTTTAATATCTTAACTGTCTGAAAAAAAATTCTAGTTAACAGATACTTGGCTTTTTTTTTATAAGTTTTATATGTGGCAGCCTTCAGAGAGGGCAATTTATTTATGATACTCTCATTTTTTTAAAAAAGCAAATTTCATATTTAGTGCCTTCATTTTAGATCCTCTATTCTAAAACCTATAGTTCCTAATTGTCACCCCTTTGTCTCTTTTTAGTTAAGCCACATACACCCTATTCGATTAAAAAAAAGAAATCCTTAGACATTTATCTATGTCTGTGAGGTGTGTGTTTACCTATCATTAGACTACCATAAAAGCATGATTTTGTTTTGGCACTTAAAGTACCAGCGAACCTCCTCCTTTTCTTCCAACCAATTAACCTGTTACTTAGAGAGAGCAGCAAAGAACTAAAGAACTTACCGGGACGTTTTCATTTGCATGTGTGGTCGACTTTCACAGTGAGCTTCATGTTCTAAGCACATCCTTGAGGCCTTCTGAATCTAGCACAGAGCAGATGAATTATCTGATTTACAGGCTCTTGATGGACTTCAAGAGCAGACACGGATGTTTGAAACAAAACAGTGAACTCAGTGTGTAGGAAGAGCTAAAATAACTTGGAGATGATGTAGCTGGATGAAGATGTGGACTAGCTCACTTCAGCAGGAGGAGGTGTGGGTAGGTGTGGCGGGTGGGGTATTGAGGTATAGATCTGCAGAGATTGCTCTCTGGAGTTGATACATTTGGGGCATTAATCACATCCTCATCATTTCTCAAGTGGAGACGGCCCTTTGTTCCTCTGTGGCGCTTTCCCCCAGGGGACCATACTGGCTGATGTCATTACATTGCCCGTTATAAATTATTCCCTCTGTTCAAGTAAAATAATATGCTCAGTTGGGTTGTTGAAGATCTCATCCTACACAGCGCTTTAGCATTTTCAGACTGTAGTTGAGTTACACATTGTCCTTTTACCTCTGTGTCATGATGGCTGTTCTCCGTCTTTGACTCTCTTTGTTTCTGTGAAGCGGAGTTATGATGGAATAGTCACTGCTTGCTAGGTTTCCAGAAGGTAGATCCCCCCTCCCCCCAAGGAGGGGCAATCAGGTTGAAGTTAGGACCCTTGACGAGATTCTTTGTGAAAGGGGGTAAGTCACGCTTTGCACATTTCCATCAGGGAAGGTGGATAGCTTTCCACAAGTCATTTTAAAAGATGACAAGTTAACACTCATCAACAAGTTAACAAAAGAAGAGATTTGACAAATGTTAGGCTGAAAATATGTGGGTTAAAAGAGGCATTTGGCAAACAGGCATTGTCACGAAGGCTGCAATTTGCAAAGCATGGCACTGCTGAAGCTTTGTCCCCAGCGCAGCAGAACCCAAAAGATGCTCCCCTGACGTTCTTTTTCTCCCTTGGGAAAGGTGCCCTTCTGGCACCTGGTTTTTTGTGTTTTGTTTTTTAATCTTAAATGAAGACTGGCCATTCTGTTAACACCTATTAGTTAATGGTAGCCATTTTAACGAAGCAATGTTTGGAAATGGAGAGCAACAATAAGAAAAAATGCTGAGAAGTTCTCTTCACTGGAAATCTAGCAAAATAAATCATCCTCTTGGATTTGCAAGGATGAGTTGTTTTATCTGCCAGTTATCGTTCTCAAGTTGCTTTACTTGTAGAATTAAGACTAATTAATGTGGTTTTTTTTTTCCTTCTGCACTGTGAATAAACCTATTACAGGTTGTAATGGACATAAATGGGCTTTATTAAAGAGCTCCTATAGCCTCTGAGGACTGTCGAGTCAGCCACCTGGAAGTTCTTTAGATGACTTTACCTGTATATCTGGTCCACCAAAGGCCAGAGCATTTCAAACCTAATAGGGAGGCCCCTTTGCTTTAAGACAGCTCTTTACAGAAGGAAATCACGTCTAATGAAAACTCTAGAAAACTTATTATTTTCCGGTGAGATATAAATGGACATGCAAAACTAGCAGATAGTTTTATAAATATCTTCGGAAAGATAGAGAAGAGTGTTAAACTTCCAAGACCTTTCCAGCAGTTAGTAAATTTTACATAGTGACAATCGGTATGCAAAACAGTGTATACTTTTCTTTTTCATTACCGTATCTGAAAATAGCTCAAAATAAGCCACAGACAAACATTAGTTCTGTAGAGTAGACATGCAAATGAAAAGCCATTTTTCCCCTAAAGTTTTTGACATAAAGATTGTTTTATTTTTAAAAGTTGACTGTATTTTCTGTCCCTCCTGATTTATGTTTTCTTGGTAGCTGCTACGCGGTATATTATGGTTCCCTTTACAGCTACTAAATGTATTATCACATTTTCTTCATCATGTAAACTAGGATTCAAACTTTTGACATCTCTGGACCTATTTTGCATGAAAATATGTTGCATTCAACCCATATTGCTAAAAAGTATCAAAGAGAAAAAGGAAACCTGAAACCCTCAAAACCCGCATAACCTTACATCCTGTCTCCTCTTTGATGTTCACTGTCAATGGTAAAGTTACCTAGCAGGCCTTTCTTCAGTTAGTAAGAAAGTCAGAAAAAGAGTTGAACATGTTTATCCCTGGGAGTAAATGTAAGTCAGGTTGTAATATCAGCTGTTGATCTTTGATGTAATTTCTCACCTGTTTACTTCAGGCCCGGGGAAGGTTTGAACTCACCACCCCTGATCTGCAGGACCAGTGCCCTAACTACAGAGCTACGATGTCCAGCTTCAACTGTTTATATATATGGTCATGAGCTATTAATTACCCTACTTAAAAACACCTCTCTCTTTAAGGTGACAGGAGGAACATATAGAGTATTTGAGAAAAAATACATAATAATTTTCTTTCATTTCCAAGTTTTTTGATAGATCACATAATACATTTTTCATTTTAGAGAACTTTTTTATTCCTGCCTTGTAACTTGGTTAACAGTATTACTCAATGTACTTCACGAGTGATTAGTATTTTTCCTTTTCCTTTTTTGCATTTTCATAATTCATTTGGTATGTGAAGTGTTTGCAGGCCTCGGAAGCTTTGCTTTGCTATAATTTTATAGCTCATGCAGAATGGTCTCCAACTCCTGAGCTCAAGCAATCTTCCTGCTTCGGCCTCCCAGAGTGCTAGGATTACAGGCATGAGCCGCCATACCCCTCCATTTTCTAAATCTTAATCCATCCTTATGCCCCCACTTTCTTCTCATAGACTTGGCTTTCAGAATTACGGGTTCCTCTGAAACATGCAGATTTATCATGGTTTCACTGTTGGGACACAGGGGATAGTGCCCTGTTCTTGGCAGAGAGGACACCGTTTCATGCTTACTTTATGAAAGCCAAGCCTATAAAAAGACAGAGGTGGGGTGGAGGTGGGAGTGGATGGAGGCTCAGAAAGACACAGGAACTCCTCTGTGAAACTCTAGCAAAAAAAGGGAAAATAAGGAATCCAAACCCGATAGAGGAAAACAGCTGCAGATAGAGAAATTGATTGATTCTGATTATAACCTGGCTTTTTTTTTTTTTTTTCAAATCAAAATAACATGATTTCTTTTGTTTACTTGTTTTTGGAGTTTCCAGTCAACACATATGTGTGGTACACATACAGTACTCTATTCTCAGAGTACTGATCTTAGAGGGGACTTCTGGGTTCAGTTTTGTCAGAGGTCAGTGGTCTCAACATGCTCCCCATCAGACTCCCCATGTAGAAGTTCAAACTAGATCACTTTTGGGGGTTTGTCCCAGCCACAGTTTCTAATCCTGAGTTCTCTGTCTTTCTGGGAACCATGTTTTGTTGTCTCCATCAGTTCATTGTTTCTTTAATTGAGTTTAATTCTTCAATTTGCCTCCCATCTGGATTTACTTTATCAATTTTTTTTAAAGGCAACGGAAGATGATGATGACCCTGAATATAAATTGTTACAGGAAAATGGCTACGAGATAAAATGATCAGATCAACCTTTTTATTCTATATTTTATGGAATATCTAATATATGTTTGGCAGTAACTTATTCTTACCCATGAATTCCTGGCACTTTCGATTCTTCAGACTTATTAATCAGGGTAGTCAGCACCAGAGCAATTTTATGAGACTTACCAGTCATCAAAAATTTATTATCAGATAAATCAAAGAAGCAACGAGCATCTTAATAGGGTGGAGAAAGTAGCATGTAAAGGATCATTTAAGACAGAGCTTTTTGTCAGTGGTGTGTTATATTTACAGCCAACACCAGAGAACTTAATCGTAATTTCATGCAAATAGCCAGCAGCGTGATAGCTATCTTCTTAGGTAAATCCTTTCTCTTTGTTTTTCCCCTGCCGAATATTGTGTTTGGTCTAAGACTGAGAATGCTAAAAATATGAAAGATTGGAAGCATCATTTTCCGATGTTAAGCCTACAGCATTTATTTTAAAACAGTATCTGCATTTTCTTCTGAATTTTGTTACAGTTATCATCCAAAGTTAAGAATTCCTGGCCTCACCCCTTTTCTTTGGGGGCAGGTTGCTAAACTTGAGCCATTGGAAGTGGCAGAGGGAGTTGCCTTTCTTGTGATCGGATTCCATGTGCAGCTTCTAATGGGACACACAGGCCTGTGTCCACTGTACCCTTTGGCATTTTTTGGACACCCTTTTGGAGGTATAATAAAAGATTTGGGTCTTTATTGTACAAGATGAGCTGATTGGAGGGGAGATTTTTCATCACCGTAGTCCTGTCCTGAGCATACCCAATTCTCAGAATCCCCTACATAGGAGGACCAGGACAGTAGGCCAGGTAGGAGCCAAGATGCCACGTGACAGCCTTTGTCCAGAGCCCCCGGGAATGGACCCAGAATACAGCCCATCAAAGATACAACTGGGGTTCCACCTCACATCTTCACATATCTCCTTTCTCTGCCTGGAATGTTCTTTCTTCCCACTTTGCCAATTGAATGCCCAGTGATTCTGCAAGTCTCAGGTTAAATATTGCTTCCTAAAAACCTTTTCTTAGAATGTTTCCCTGCTGCTCATGAACTGTACATTCCTTTTGTCATCTTGAGGGCTTCTGCTTTTCTTTAGTATCAATTTTAATAATAACATTAATAGCTATCAGTCATTGAGCTGTTTACCCAGTGCTTCATATGCATCAGGCATCCTTGTCAGTGTTCATTTGTGTGAACACCACCCATGTTTTGGTGAAGTGCGTATGTTCTCTCCCTAAGAGACTAGAATCTTTTTGAAAGCAACGAACATTTTTCCTCCATGATTAGGCTTCGCAGGCGACGTGCCCTCAGCGTCTGATTGTATAAGAGGACTGTCTCATGCAGAGGGACCTTTGACACACGGCCCTGATTTCTGGAAGATGAGACCATTCTGAGGTCTGGAATGGACCCAATTACAAGGTTTATTGTTTTTGCTGGTATGTGATAAACAATACTGGAAAGATTAAAATGTGCTCTCAGTCTGTAACATGACGTTTTGATTATGTCTTCCAAGGAGCCCTTCCTTATTTGTATAGGTTTCTTCTTTTGATGACACTACTTTCATGGTGCAAGTGAAACATGTCCTTCCCAGATAAATGAATTGCATTCGAAAGGGAATCCTTCCTCCAAAGGTACCTGAGGGCTCTGGGGTTTCCTAATTCTGCCTTCTCTTTGTCCAGCAAGGGAGTAGTCCACCCAGGTACAGAGTGTGTGGACGGTGCTCAGAAATGTAGAGAATATTCCTGAGGGATATGCAGTGAATTAGTAAGGCTCAGTTATTTCTGGAGAAAGAAAGTGGATGGCAGGAAGCAGGGAGGGAAGGATTGTACCAGCCAATCTGGGGAACTTTCTCTTCACTCTTGATCCTTTGAATGTTCGGTTTTATACATGTATTCACTATTTTAAAGATTAAAAAAAAAAAAGCCCGTAGAAAGGAAGAGACCTCAAAGAATGTAGTTTTATAACTGTTTCTGTCTCCTGCTCTCTCCCTTTTCCATTCATCTGCCTGGATTGTGTGAAATCCTTTCTGGTCCCTCTCTCTCTGATCAGATACTCTGAAACCCTTCAGGGTGACATCACCTCTTAAAGTGTGTCCTGAGTCTGGGAATGAGATTGTTTGGGGACTTGAGAGACGGTTTCTCACTTAGTGCAGTGACCCTTCTGATTTTTGGCTGAAGCATTATGAAACCTAACATTGTTTATAACACCTGCCAAATAACATTAGTCTTCCCTGGATTCTTGGAAGAACTCGTACAATCTGTTTTTCCTTGAGAATTCAACGTGAAATGGGAACAGGTGGTCATCCACAGAGACTTAAGAAGAGAAAAGGATAAAAAAAAGGGAAGTGGACTTCTTCTTTGTTGCATTTCTTTTTAGAGATATTTTCCCACCTAAGATGTTAAGAGGTGGGCTTTTTTATTTTTGAAATAAAGGAGAACGGATCTTGAAAGAACCGATTGTGTGTTAGAGAATGGAACTGGGCTTATATGAGACAAAGGTTTTTTTGTTTTGTTGCTTCTCTCTCCTTTATTTTCTTTTCTCTTTCTTTTTTTTAGCTGTAAGCTAAGATGATGTGTGTGTTTCAGACTGTTTATGGGAGATTATGACCATTTTAAATCTGTTCTTGTGCATTCCTGATAGAAACTGTGTGAGTGGTGATCTTTTAATAGAATGTGTCTTGCAACTACAAAATTTATTTTGGTACAAAATTCTACATAATGCCTAAGAAATGTAAATTTTGTCAATAAAAGTTTTTGTTTTTGAAATACTTTTGACATTTTGGAACTGTATTTTTTTTTTTGTAGAGACAGAGTTTCACTTTATTGTCCTCGGTAGAGTGCCGTGGCATCACACAGCTCACAGCAACCTCCAAATCCTGGGCTTAGGCGATTCTCCTGCCTCAGCCTCCTGAGTAGCTGGGACTACAGGCGCCCACCACAATGCCCAGCTATTTTTTTCTTGCAGTTTGGCCGGGGCTGGATTTGAACCCACCACCCTCACCTGCTCACTGAGCCATAGGCGCCGCCCTTGGAACTGTATTTTTTAAGTTGTCTGGGGACAGTTTCTGCTTTATTTTTTTTTTTAAGTTTAATTAAAACAGGGCATCAAGAAAAATACTGATCCTAAAGTAAAAGTAGTCTGAATGAATTTTTAGAACATGACCAGAAAAGATTTGCAGTTGGGGGAAAATGCTCCTTGAAGACCACCCCATGAATGCATTATACAAGGTGACTTTGGTTTGCTGTGATTAAAATACTAAGACTCTCAAGCAACTTTGCTAAAAAAAGAAAAAAAATTTTCAGAAAATGCATTATAAAGTCAGCTACTCCGAGTTCCCTCTCCCCCATTTATTTATTTTTTCTTTTTCATTTATTTATTTATATTATTATTAAATCATAGCTGTGTACATTAATGCGATCATGGGGCACCATACACTGGTTTTATAGACCATTTGACATATTTTCATCATACTGGTTGACATAGCCTTCCTGGCGTTTTCTTAGTTATTGTGTTAAGACATTTATATTCTACATTTACTAAGTATTGATTTGCATTCCCACCAGCAGTGTAGAAGTGTTCCCTTTTCTCCACATCCATGCCAACATCTCTGGTTTTGGGATTTTGTGATGTGGGTTACTCTTACTGGAGTTAGATGATATCTCAAAGTAGTTTTGATTTGCATTTCTCTGATGATTAAGGATGATGAACATTTTTTGATATGACTGTAGGCTGTGCGCCTGTCTTCTTCAGAGAAGTTTCTCTTCAAGTCCCTTCCCCAGCCTGAGATGGGATCACTTGTTCCTTTCTTGCTTATACGTTTGAGTTCTCTGTGGATTCTGGTTATTAAACCTTTGTCGGAGACATAACCTGCAAATATCTTCTCCCATTCTGAGGGCTGTTTGCTTGCTTTTATATTCTGTCCATGTATTGACATCCAAGTGGATTAGTGTGTGATGGAATTTGCCTCAATTACACAAGGGAGGGAGAATCAACATTCATTGACTTGCTGTTAAGTTTCCAGGCCCTGGTGGGGTCTGTACAGGCTTCATCTCCTATAGGCTAGTGACTCCGGGAGATGTAGGTATTCACCTCAGCTTTCACGTGGGAAAACGGAGAGGCAGAGATTAAGTAAAATACTTGGTGTTTTAGCCTGGTCATGGAGCCAGAAATCAACACTGTCTCATTTTCCTTGCGGCTTTGGGTAAGATCTAGGAAGAAGGTGAGGAAATGTGCTGATATTCTGGAAGGGGAGGGAGTCAGTGTAAGAAGCTAGGGGGCATGTGCACGGTCACTTGACTCTTTGGGTCTGGAATCATGATCAGTCTCCTGCAGGACCACGTCCTGTCCTCAAGCAGCGTTGAAGGCACCTGCAGGATTGAAGAGCTCCTGCCCGGTTTTCCTTCTGCCTCCCTCTTAGGCCCTGAAAGCCCGTCTTCCCCGTGTCTCACCGGGGCTCTAATTTAACACTCTCTTGTCTGTGTGGTTATGGTATGACAAGCACAAATCTATTTCCTGCCAGCCACACCCTCTGGTTCAGTGGGTGTGTAGTCAGCCAGTCTGGGCAAGACAGTTATATAGGGTTAAGAGTCCCCACTCTGGAAATCTGAAATCCAAAATTTTCCCAAATCTGGAACTTAGTGAGTACTGACTTGGTGCTCAAAGGAAATGCTCATTGGAACATTTCAGATTTTCAAACTGCAGATGCTAAACTTGTAGGTATAATACAAATATTCTAAAATCTGGGGAAAAAATCCAAAACACTTCTGGTCCCAAGCAATTGGGATAACATCCTAAAAATCCCAACTGCTTCTGGTCCCAGGCATTTGGGATAAAGAATACTAAAGCTGTATTGTTTTGTAGTTTGCCTTCACTCAGTGAATGAGCTTTCTCTGGCATACTTTGCATGTCTTATTTTATATTGTTGTTATCATTGTTCTTTCTCTATTTTGGACTTGATTTTGGATTTCTGGCCTTTCTCAGCCTGTCTTGTACCAAGTGACTGAAGTCAGGTTGGCTCGTACATCCTTCCCAAGCATTTTTCTTGGTCTCCTCCTTGTAACTTTGTTTTATCAGCACGGACCCAGGCTTTAATTCTCTTGCCCCACTAAGTGAAAGATAGTCTGAAAACCTAAAACTTGAGGCCCAAGAGCACATGTTTTCCAAATGCATTGATGCTGGCGATCTGAGGTGTGCTAGCCATTTGATTGACAAGCCACAAATATAAACTTGTGTGTAAGAAGCATGCATTCATTCTGGTATTCCCTGTTCACTATCATCTTTGTTACATTTGATTTGGACTCCGTATCTTATCAGAGTTTATTCATCCCGTCCTCCCTTTGCCAAGCC
This sequence comes from Nycticebus coucang, assembly GCF_027406575.1. Taxonomy (NCBI): domain Eukaryota; kingdom Metazoa; phylum Chordata; class Mammalia; order Primates; family Lorisidae; genus Nycticebus; species Nycticebus coucang. The sequence continues at coordinate 56,637,053 of NC_069799.1, forward strand.
CTGCCTGCTGAGTTACACCATGTGTTTGCATGGATAGTGATCCCCGGTTTCCATGTTTTCATTTCCCTTTCTCTTCCTGACCCTGGATTCAAGTGTTCTGGAATTGGCTGCTAAGTGTGTAAGTTCAAGGAACTCTCCTTGTCACTGTTCCTAGAACACCACCTGCCTGAAAAGAAAAAGAAATAGTAAGTTCCTTTTGGATTTTTTCCTAATAAAACCAAAAGTTTGGGCCACTCAGTAATATAAAAGCTTAGATCACATGGTGTCTGGATAGAGTCCCATTCAATTCGGGGACAGAAACTGACGTAGAGAAGATGCAGTAACAGCCTTTTAAGACATTGTCCTTTCTTGATTTTCTTGGGCAATGATATTTGTCTTTAGTCTTATATTCAATTTCTGAACTGCCTTTGACTAGTTCTCTCAATCAAGTTTCAGCCCAAATGCCATCTCGACAAAATGCTTTCCACGTCACTCTACCTAAAATGGACACCAGTTGGGTGCGGTGGCCCACAGCTGTTACCCTAGCACTCTGGAGGTCAAGTCAGATGGATTTCTTGAGCTCAGGATTTCAAGACCATCCTGAGCAAGAGCAAGATTCCATCTCTACTAAAGATTAAAAAGCTAACCAGGCATTGTGATGGGCACCTGTAGTTCCAGCTACTCAGGAGACTGAGGCAAGAGGATTGCTCCAAACAAGAGCTTGAGGTTGCTGTGAGCTGTGACCCCACAGCACTCTACCCAAGGTATCAATAAAATAGATCCTATAATCCACGCCCGCACTCTCCCAACTAAAGTTGTTGTCACTCTTATGGTTAGAATGGAGGTTCCTGAAAGAGCAGGGATTTCGTTTTGCAGACTTCTCTGTCCCAGGAGCCTCAGACAGTGCCTGGCATCTCGTGGGCTCTCCAAATCCGTAATGAATGAAAGGGCGGCGTTCTTTCAACCATACATCATTGCCTGTGGCTTAGACATTTCTGCTAGAGGAAGTTTTTTTTTAAAATAAAAACAACCTTCCGTCACCCATGCATTACACATTTTTAGTGTTTCCCTTCTTCCTGTGTCTGAGCTGCTCAGATTTCATGATATTATTAGTGCTGCTTCCCTCACCACAAATGTGTCTCTGATGTTTCCAAGGCTGCAGCCTTCCCCAGCCAGCTATTTCCCAGCAAATCTAGTCACTCTTTTTAGCCACGCTTTGAAAGAAACTCTTGCACATGAAATTTTAAAGGGTGATAATGGGGGAAAGAAAACAAATACCAGAAGCTTACCCCAGGGTCTTTGCCCTGGACTCTGCCTGTCTGCCTTCCATTTTGCCTTTTGTTCATTCCTTGGCGAGGGCTTCCTCCCCTTGCTACCTTTGTGAGCGGGACCTAGATTCTGGCAGCCGAGCACCTCGGGATGCAGGTGTGACTTTTGTCCTCTGTCAGGATGCTATGAAAGAGCCTATAAAAGGTGAATTGGCAGGCTTTGAACTACCATAATTGCTTGAAAATAAACAGCAGAGGAGAGGGAATACAGTTCTTCCCAGCACTCAAAATACGTGAGTGTTTTGTTAGCAGGTCAGGAAAGCTACTTAGAGGCTGATCTCGGAATGCGAGGAGTTCAGATTGGAAAAGGGCATCTGAAGTGCTTGTAATCATGCGGTCTTAGGGAACCAGAAGCCCCCGATTGGCTGCATCGAGAAGGAGCATTCCCTGTAGTTGGTTGTGTGTGCTTCTCCCGACACATGTGTCCTCTGCGATGCAGCCTGACCCGTTGAACATGGGGACACTTGGCAGACGCAAGGCAGCATGGTGTGCTTTAAGAAACATTTGGCTTGTCTTTGCACAGAAGAGTTACATCAAGACATGGCTTCTAAATACAAAGTGAAATTTTTTCACAGACTGAATTAATTTTCTATATTGCTAAGAAAATTCTCCTACTCAAATTTTTCATTGTTAATTAAGTGTTGAGAAGAGGGGGAAATGGCTTTTTTTTTTTATTTCTCCTAAGACGTGGCAATAGCATGAATTAGTTTTAATTTTGTGCACCACAAAAAACAAAAAACTTGTAGCTGCTCTGTTTATATAAGGCCAGAATTCCTGCTTTTGGAAATAAATGTGGCTGCCTGCTACACAAAAGGAAACCAGGGGCTGCATAGCAATTGTCAGAACCACAACCAGTAGCCCACTGCCAGCCGGACTCTGAGCCTTACCAGACCCTAAAGCTGCACACCTCTGCCAGTGGGGTTCAAGGACCCAGGAGCAGCATTTCTATGGGGCCAAAGGGCTTCTGAATCTCCCAAAGGAAATGTACATGAATTGTGAAGTGCCCTTTAATGTGGAACAGGTGTAGCCTGGGAGAATAAGCCAGCCCCAGGAGGTGTGCAGGATTCCCCGTTACAGTGTAGACTAGTGGGTGTGAGCGCTAGTTCTAGAGGTGGCTGCCTGGGTTCAAATGCCACTGTTAGCTCTGGCTAGCTTCATAATACTGGGCCAGTTAGATTTAATTTAACATCTTCTTTGAGAAATAATTGGCATACAATAAACTCTATATTTAAGGTGTACAGGTTGATGCATTTGGACATATTTATAGACCCGTCTAACAGGCAGTTATGACAGAGCTCACATTCATCATCTCCCAGTGTTTTTCTGTGTCTTGGTATAAACCATATCCTTCCCTCATGCCTCTCCCCTTCGCCCCTCTATACCTAGGCAACCAGGCCTACTTTCTGACTATATATTAGCTTGCATTCTGTTAATTGTTATATAAATATAGACATACAGTGTGCTCTATTAAAAAAAAATCTGCTTTCTATTAACATAAGTACTCTGAGAGTCATCCATTGGTGTTCCATGTATCAGTAGGTTATTTCTTTGCATTGCTGATTAGATATACCACAATTTGTATATCTATTTGCCTGGACATTTGAATTATTTCCAGTTAGGGGCTACTATAAGTAAAGCAGCTATGAACTTGGAAGTTTGTGGTTGCACACATACAGTGAATTCATTGTCTTGGGTAGATACCTCAGAGTGGAATGGGTGGATCTTATGGTAGGTATGGATTTACCTTCTTAAGTAAATGCAAAACTGTTTTTCAAAGTGGTGGTACCATTTTACACACCAACCAGCAGTGTCTGAGAGCTCCAGTTCCTCCATGTCCTCATCAATATTTGGTGTGGTTAGTTTTTAAAATTCTATTAATTCTAATGGATTCAAGTAGTGTCCCCCTCTCATTTTGAATCCCATTTATCTGGTAAATAGAGATGTTGAACTTTTACCATCTTTATATCTTTGGTGAAATTTTTGTTCAGATCCCTCCATATTTTAAAGTTGGGTGGTATATTTTCTTATTCAAGTGCTGAGATTCCTTTTTTCTTTAACTGCTGAGATTCTTTACATACAGTTGGCCTTCCATATTTTGGGGCTCCCCATCCATGAATTCAACCAACTGAAATCAAAAATATTTGGGAAAAAAGCATCTGTACTGAACTGGTATAGACTTTTTTCCTTGTCATTGTTTCCTGAACAATGTAGTACAAATAAATTACATAGTAATTTAACAGACACTTTACCAGGTATTATAAGTAATCTAGAGGTGATTTAAGGTACACAGGAAGTTGTGCATATGTTATATGCAAATACTATGCCATTTTATACAAGGGACTTGAGCATCCATGGATTTTGTTATCTCCAGGGAGTCCTGGAACCAATATTCCATGGATACCAAGGGACAACTGTATACAAATCTTTTACACATATATGCTTTTGTGGTCTGAAAGCTTGTATTCCCCCAAATTCGTATGTTGAAACTCTAACTTCCAAAGTGATAGTATTGGGATGTGGGGCCTTTCAGAAGGTTAGTAGGTCATGAGGGCAGAACAGTCATGAATAGAATTAGTGCACTTATAAAAGAGGCCCGAGGGAACATATTTGTCCCTTCCACTATGCCAGGCTATGGCAAGAAGGCTTCATATGAGGAACAGATCCAACCCTTTCCATACCCTGACTCTGCAGTTGGCTAGAGCTTGGTCTTCTCCACCTCTAAAACTATGAGAAATACATTTCTGTTCTTTAGAAGTCTATGGTGTTTGGTTATAGCAGTGTGAATGTATTAAGACATCATGCTTTACAAAGCTTTTCTTCCTGTTTGTGGTTCATCTTTTTATTTTACTAGCAGTGTCTTTTGAAAAATAAAACTGTTTAATTTTGTTGAAGTCCCGTTTATCAATTATTGTTTTATGGACTGTGTTTTTATTATATCTTCTATGTTTTCTTCCAGAAGCATTATGATTTTAGGTTTTGCATTTAGGTTTGTGGTGTATTTTTGAGTTAATCTTTGTATATGGTATAAGGTATAGATCAAAGTTTATATTTTTGTATATCCATATGCACCACTGGGATACAGGTTGATTGTTTTGTATATCTTGATTTTTTTTCTGCTTGTTCTATCAATTATCAAGAGATGATTGTTGAAATGTCAGAGTACAGTGTGGCTTTATATGTTTCTCTTTGCAGGTCTCTCAGTTTTTTTTTTTTTTTTTTCATGTGTTTTTTAGCTCTGTTATTTGGTCCATAAATGTATTACTTGTATTCTTTGGCCAGAAATAGACTCTGTCAAATATTAATGTTGCCACCCCTGCTTTCTTATTATTAGTGTTAGCATGGTATACCATTTTACGTTTTTTATTTTTAACATATTTATTAGATATCTTTATATTCAAAGTGTGTTTCTTGTAGGCTATACATGGTTTGGTTTTGCCTTTTCATCTCATCTGACAATCCCTGCCTTTTAATTGGGGTATTTGACTATTTACATTTAATGTGTTCTGTTCATTTGTTTTAATTCTGTTTTCTCTCTGAGTTTCATTTTACATAGCATGTTACTTTGGTCTTAAGGTCACTAATCATTTCTCCATCTCATACATTATAGGGTTCTTATGATACATTTAGAGTCTTTGATATATTATCCTAAAGTCAGGATACTGATTAACTCTGAAAGAAGGAGAGGATATTTTAGAGGGATTGGCACCACTTTGTTTTCTCTCTTGACCTAGCTGATGGTTACATAATCGTTGATTTTTAAACTCCTGTTTGTTAAATGAACATATGTGTTTTATATGCTTTTTGGCAATAGTTATGTTTTCACAGTTTAAAAAGTGTTTTTGATGACTTGAAAATACTACGATAATTTGTTGTATATTCCATTGGGTTAAATCACAGTGATGAAAAGAACTGCAAAAAATAACTGGTTTTACATTTTGTGTTATTAGTAATAATTTTATGTTTTTGACATATTTGGTTACATATTTATCATAGTATAATGAAAATAATTATGTTAAGTATATACTACAATCCTGTGCTTGCATTGAAAATATAACAAGAATTTAATGTGTTGTTTTAAAAAAAAAATAATAATAATAAATAATAATTTTTTTCCATGTACCAAAGGGGCTTGTTTATAAAGAATGACCAAATCTGTAACAATGAGCTTCTGGATAATTCCAGACCCCTATCAGGAGAATATACAACATCTGGAAAGCAAGGAAACTGTCAGAGACTTTCAAAACAACTCAAGCTGCTGACTTACAAAGGCTTCTATTAGCCAAAAAAATAAGATAGTTGAGAAATTAGTAAGAAGAAAAACTCTGTATCAAAATACTCAAACTTGTTAGAAAATCCATTCAGACAAACCAAGCATAAAGAAATTTTTTGACAAAACTAGGAAATTTGAATATTTGATATTTTGATGACATTTATTTTTATGTATGATAATTTGTACTTCATTGTTTTGTAGTGAACTAATATAATTTGTGGGATTTGCTTCAAAATAATCTAGGAGACTAGGGGACAGGTAGAAGTGAAAATGAATGACACAAGACTGGTCCTAAGTAGATAATTTTTGAGGCTGGGTGATAGGTACATGGGGACTTATATTACTATCTCTACTTTGTGTGGGGGTAAAATTTTCCCATATAAAGCTAAAAATTTTTTAATGCTAATACAGTGAAAGGATGAAAAGAGCCTATATCATAGACTTGTGAAGATCACTATAAAAAAGAGTTCAGATTCTGTGCCTTTTATTCCAATATCCCCCCTAAAAGGTTCTTTCATTTCAAGTCTAAGTAGAGTTAAGAAAGAGTTCTGTGGTTGCTGTCCATGGTGCTGACCAGTACTGACCAAGGGAATGCTGGAAGAAAAAGAATAGTAGCCAGGACAAGAGGCCTGAAAGATGACTGGTCTTACATGCACTGAATTCGAGATTTCTGGATACCCTTAAGTGGAGAGTTATCCAATAGGGGAGAGATTTTATGGACCCTAGAATTCAAAGAAAAAAATTTAGGCTAGGGGTCGCATTCATCTTCCTTGTGACTTAGTTCTCCCAGGCCCCCTGCTTTGGGTAGTCATGAGCTTGCCAACCTGTCATTAGGTGCAGCCAAAACACTATAGCAACAAACTATTCTAACTGCACGGGCTTTCACTTCGAAGAGGTAGGGTCTCTGTTTATCCATTTGCGTCTGTGTGTACATCGCCAGCTTCTTTGAGGAATTTGTCAGTGATTGATTGCCTACATGTTGGATCATACCCCAGTATAAAAATGGGTCCTTAGCATGTACAGTTATGTAGCAATCACAGCAAACACTGAAATAAGAACTCTATTTCTTATTTTCTTTTTTAGTCACCTGTGCTTTCTTCCATAGTTTAAAATGTGCTAAGTTTTAGCTTCTTTGTTGGTCTCCAGCATAAGCAGTGGAAAGCAGACCTTCTCCTGGGCTGCTTGAGAAAATAATTTGTTGGGGCTCAGCGCCCGTAGCACAGTGGTTACAGAGCCAGCCACATACACTGAGGGTGGAGGGTTGAAACCCAGCCCGGGCCACGTAAACAACAATGACAACTGTAACAAAAAATAGCTGGGCGTTGTGGAAGGTGCCTGTAGTCCCAGCTACTTGGGAGGCTGAGGCAAGAGAATTGCTTATGCCCAAGAGTTTGAGGTTGCTGTGAGCTGTGATGCCATAGTGTTCTATCCAGGGTAATAGCTTGAGATCCTGCCCCCAAAAAATAAAAATAAAAAAATAATTTGTTGAACTGATTTATACTGTGTCAGCCTAAATAGAGACTGCTTTATGTAGGTCTTAATTTTATAATTTAAAAAATGGACCTAGACAGCAATTGTACTACATTTTCTGGGGAGCCATCTCTATCTGTTTATAAGCTGACATGTACTGGGTGGTGTTAAATACCAACACTTGGCCTGGCTTTCACATTGGGTATGAGGTATGAGTAAAGAAGAGAAGATGGTGAGAATTGGCAGCTTTTGTGCATACAGTGTCACTGATAGACAAAGCGAGTCTTCTCTTTGATTTTTTTCAAAAAGAAGACATTGACTTTCCCTACGGTGGATAAAGTAGCCAAACACTGATAAATCAGCATCCTGTGGAAATTCCAAAATGGAAGTTAATGAAAAACAGCTAAAAGCAGTGTAATATTTTGAAAAAATCAAAAAAGAAAGAAAAAAGAAAAAGATATTAATTTTAAGCAGATGCTTCAAGAGAATCAAATGGGCCTTTTAGAGGGAGATAGGCCTGGGTCTAAATCACATCTCTTGAGTCTCTGTGGTCCCAGGAGCATGAGCATGTTATTTTACTGTTCTGAATCCATTTTTTCTTCTATAACAAGCGTTGCAGGTTTGTGAATCACACTCTGCATAGCCCTGGTCTAACATTTAGTTTTTAAAAATAAGCTATGGTGGGCCGGGCGCAGTAACTCATGCCTGTAATCCAACACTCTGGGAGGCCGAACCGGGTGGATTGCTGGAGGTCAGGAGTTCAAGACCAGTCTGAGCAAAAGCAAGACCCCATCTCTAAAAACTAGCCAGGCATTTTGGCAGGCCTGTAGTTGTAGTTTTCGGGAGGCTGAGGCAAGAGAATCACTTGAGCCCTAGAGTTGGAGGTTGCTGTCAGCTATGAAGCCACAGTACTGTACTGAGGGTGACTTACTGAGTCTCAAATACCTCAAAAAAAAAAAAAAAAAAGAAAAGAAAAGCTATGGTAGCACCACACATTTCTAAAGTTCATATAAATATCAATCTTAAACAATATAAGTTTCTGAATATTCTTTCTTTTTTTTTTTTTTTTTTTGTAGAGACAGAGTCTCACTTTATGACCCTCGGTAGAGTGCCGTGGTGTCACACAGCTCTCAGCAACCTCCAGCTCTTGGGCTTACGTGATTCTCTTGCCTCAGCCTCCCGAGTAGCTGGGACTACAGGCGCCCGCCCCAACGCCCGGCTATTTTTTTGTTGCAGTTTGGCCGGGGCTGGGTTTGAACCCGCCACCCTTGGCATATGGGGCCGGCGCCCTACTCACTGAGCCACAGGCACCGCCCTGAATATTCTTTCTAATAGACTGCAAGTTAAAGTAGTGAGGCTTGAACTACTACAGAAAGCAATACCCAATAGTGTTAATGGAAAAAGCAGGCCGCCTCCCAGTGAACTGACGTATTTTGTGTTCATAAGTGTATATCATGTAGATCAGCAGTTTGGTAAGTTTAAACATGGATCCGGCCATATTTGTACACAACAGGCCCTTTGATGGGACGTAGCTGCCTGGAATCATGTCGGGGGTGATACCACGGAAACAGCAAATTGACATCACAGTTGGAAAAGTGTTAACCACTATCAAAGACAGAAAATGAGGTCACTGCAATGTGACTCCTTTTATTTACAGATGTAGGAAAGTTCATAATGAAGGAGATCAGAGTAAAGGCAGTAGAAAAGAGCTAAAGTGGAAATGCTTTTAAAATTCCCATCTGAGGACCTTTGTGGCTGCATTTAGAACCAGGGAAAACAGCAAAATCATAAAACGTGGCGGAGGAGGGGCAATGTGTTCAATGAAAATCTATTTCAAGTGTTTTGTTTTAGCAGGCTCAAATTATATAAAATTTTAAAGTTCACAAAACCATAGGAATCATCGAATTTTCCTGCTTATTTTTCAGATAATAAAACTAAAGCCCAAAATGGTTAAATGACCTAAGATAAGACCTTGTCCCATACAGTTACCCCTGCCTGAAACATTTCTACATCCGCGTTTCCCCCCCCCACACACACACACACTTCTGTTTCCCATCGCCTGGTTAATTCTCACTCTTCTAAAAATTTTAGGTCATCTACCATTTTCTCAGAGGGGTCTTCCCTGACCCTCGTCAAGGTCAAATAATGATAAGAAGAGAAAACAACCACAGCTAATATTGAATACTTGCTATTTTAATCATCATAACTCTGTGAGGTAGATACCCCCAATTTACAAAGGAGAAACTGAAATACAGGGGTATTAAGTAACTTGCCTGGACTTACAGTGAATATATATAGAAGAGCCAGAATTCAAAGCCAGACACTCTCACCGCAGACTCTAAGCTCAGTTCTAGTCTGGTAGTTACCTATTATCAGGGTACCGTTACCGCTGAGGTATTTGTTACTTTCATATGTTTACATTTATTTGTTTGGCTATTTGATCAAGACTAGACTGTAACTTTCAGGAGGGATCAGATCACGTATCTTTTGATTTACCATTTTTTGCCTAATGCCTTAGACCTGACATCTATCAGGGTCTTTGAATATATTTTTTTCATAGATAAAATGGAGTTCATAATAGCATATTTTAGAGTGCCATTTGTTCTAATACTGTACTACGGTACTAATTGCATTGTTTTGACAGTTAAGTGAAATAATAAATATAGACCGTTCGCTGGTTTATGTCACCTGCTGAGTATTCAGTGATTAAAAGAGATATACTTCTCATAAATGGGATTAGAGGTCATTTAAGCTTAAGACCACAAGGCAAATTCTGAACCCAAGTGGCCAGCGCCCTTAACTTCTATCCTCTACCCTTGTTTGGTGCCTATAATGAACATAGTTAGAAAAGTGAGCCTTAGAAAATAAATTGCTTTTCAGAGGTGATTTTAGGCTCTTAACTAGACAGACAGCTGAAGTGTAAGTTTCCCAGCTACTCGGGAGGCTGAGGCAAGAGAATCACTTGAGCCCAAGAGTTTCAGGTTGCTGTGAGCTATAACGCCATAGCCTCTACTGGGGGCGACAAAGTGAGATCTGTCTCAAAAAAAATAAAAGATCAAGACAGACTCAGAGTCTTTGTGATTCAGCCGTAGTTAACACAGGACTTTCTGAACCAGCACCTCAAGCATCGGGAAAGGCTAAAGAGTGTTATTTTCAAATCAGCTCTTTATTCGAGAGTGTAATTGGTATGGCCTTATTCAGTTACAGCAGGAGATAAGTGCTTGCTTCTTTTCTCTTTTTTTTTTTTTTCTTTTTTTGGTCTTTTAGATATATTTATTTCTACATGAGTTCCGTATCTTGCTGTACATATTTTGAGCAGATAGGATGCATTTTTTTCAAACCATATCCATGAAGTTAGTTCAGCATATTATCTCTGGGTACAGAGATGTGTTTGGCAAGTGCTGAGCAATGTATTCTAGTATACAGACTCTTTCTGTAGAATAAAAATTGAGTTATAGAGTTCATCTGTAACATAGTGACAGATAAAATGGTGAAGAGATCAAAATTAATTTTAATCATACAAAAAGCACAAAGCAAAATGCAGATATCCTCAAATCAAAAATAGTAGCATTCATGAAAGTGATGATTAATTATTTAATTCCGAGGACACATTATAGTCTAAAATATATTTTATTATATATATATAAGGTTCACAACTGGCTAGCTGTTTTATGTGGCAGAATACCAGCTCTGCATATTTATTAAAATTATTCATAACTGCGTGGCTGACTAGATGAACTATTGGGTTCTTGTTCCTTGATCTAATATATGATCTTGTCCATTTATCATGGCATTGTAATAGAAATTTGTCTAAATTTTAGAATGATCCATGGAGTATTTTCGGTATCAGCATCTCCTAAATACATATTTTATCATTTCCATTTTTGCCTAATGCTATCTTTTACCTAGGTTTTGAAGAAACGGTCTATCTCCATGGTAATTTACTGTTTATTTTTTTCCTTCGAGGAGTAAATTCCCGATAAAAATCTCCGTTTATGATGAAGAGTTATTATAATCTCATTAATATTTAATGTAAAAATGCTTCTAGTGTCTAAAATTTGGATACAATGTGAATTCTTTGGTGGAAGAATAGGAGTCATGGTCTTCATGTGCATTTTATGGAGAACTGTGTTTGCTTGGAGTTGTATTTGTTGAGTATCTTTCCCATGGCTGTGATCGGTCTGTGCAACAGGGTGGTGGATGGTGGGTTCTGGAGCCAGACTGCCTTCAATTCATATCCTGAGCCCACTGCCTAGTATGTATGTTATTTAACTTCTTGAGAATCAGTTTGCTCACCTGTGAAATTGAATGATAATCATGTCTGCCTTCTAGGGTGGTTAGGAAAGAGTATGTGAGGTGCTGTGTATAGTGCATTCAGAGTTCAGCCAGCCACATAGTAAGCATTCGTAAAAGCTAGGTGCTGTGAGTGCTAGTGATGGTAGTATGTCCTGCCAGGCCATAGCAAGTGCGGGCTAGGGTTTTAGTAAGAATATATGGAAAAACGTATTTATCTGCAGTAACATGTCTCTGAGCCGCTGAAGACTTCATCAGAAGACGATGTAAGGAAAGAAAAACAGATAACTCTTAGACTAGACTGTTCAGTGCCAGGTAGCAGAGTTCACAGAATGGTGTCAGCAAAAAGTGCAGCTCCAAGAGGGGAAGTGACCTCTGCAGAGTCACCCAGCCAGGACTGCAGACTCCATCCCAGGTCTCCTGCTTCAAAGTTCAGTGCTCAGTATGTTTTAAAGCACAGCTAGGCACGGTGGCTCACGCCTGTAATCCCAGCACTCTGGGAGGCCGAGGCTGGTGGATTGCTTGAGCTCAGGAGTTTGAGACCAGCCTGGGCAGCAGCGAGACTCTGTCTCTAAAAATAGGCAGGTGTCGCAGCGGACACGTGTAGTCCCAGCTACTTGGGAGTGTGAGGCAAGAGGATTGCTTGAACCCAAGAGCTTGAGGTTGCTGTGAGCTATGACGCCATGGCACTCTACTCAAGTGCTGGAGACTCTTGTCTTAAAAAAAAAAAAAAAAAAAGTCACTGGTAGTGTGTAACACCTCCTTGCTTCTTGGTTTGGTGTCCTAGCTATTTTTAACCCTCCAGAAATATTTTTCCAGCAGTCAGACAGTAAATGACCAACTGTCTCAGAGCCAGCACCATTCCCAATGCCCATGAACGGCTCTGTCTGAATTTCTCAGTGGGACACGGCTACAGGAAAGGGAAGCTCACAGTCATCCGTAATTTCCCTCAAGATGTTGTAAACTTCTGAAATTAAAATATAGCCTTTCTTCCTTATAAAACAAAGTCCTGTGTTAAAGGAGATGCATTAGATGCTTCCGAGCTGTATGTTTTAGTGGGTTCTATAAAATTCTCAATAAAGGAAAGGTCAGCATTGGTCTCATAAAACAGTGTTCATGGAGGCATATTTTGCCCAATTGCCAGAGTGTAGAGTGATTGAACTGCCCTTCTTGGAAAGGGCCCTCTGACCTATCACCTCCATGAAAAGACCCCACTGCTGCCCCTCTGTCTTAAAGGTGCCACCTGCGCCTGGCTCTGGGGTCCACCTGTCACCAAAGGGAAATTAGAAGAGAAAGATGATTCTGTTTCACCACCAGCCTGGGAGCAGGACCTGCCCTTCTGGCCCAGCTGCAGTTTTGTGTTCAAGGCTAAAGTGAAGGGATTGTCGTCACACTAATTTGTGGTCTGTACAGAGCAGAATCCTCTTTCTGTATTTTCACAGTGACCATGTGAGAAACCAGAAAGCCCAGGGGTGACCTTTGTGTGCTGACGACACAGGTAGTTGTTCTGCGTGGCGAGGGGCTGTTTGTGTGACCTTTCTGGTTGTCACCATAGCCTCCCAGCCTGCAGAGCCTCCTGCACTGTACAATGGCAGAGATAATGGTCCCAGGCTTATTCCACAGAGCAGTTTTGAGACTTAATTGAAGAATATTTTTAACCCATTATCAAGAGCATTAGGAGGAAATGTTCAAAGAGGCAGGCTTGATGCAGCTCTTTCAATTGAAGAAAGTGGATACCCAAATAAGCAAATTATAACCTTAAATAGTAATCCATCTTTATTTTCAATCCCTCATCTTTGCAGGGTAAAGAGCCCTGTCTTCACTCTGAGGGCACAAAAGGGAGGCAGACGGAGCCGGAGCATCACAGATGATTCTCCCTCCTGGCGTACGTGAAGGTGGAGTGCCCTTTGTTTAGAACAGGATGACTTTGAATGGACAGTCCTGAATCAATTTTTCAGAACGGCACTAACCATGTCTGGCCGGCTTTCCTGATACATACAGATCTGGTTGGAAGATATTTAAAGGTGCTCAGGCGATGTGAAGAGAAAGCGGAGTCTGAGGCCCCATGAACGGGCTCTTCTTTACGTCATTATTCCTGAGTCCTTTCTGTTTTTACACTGAGCAGATATGTTCTCATCTTGTCAAACTTGGAGGGATTTTTTTTTTTTTTTTTTGAAGAGAAATGCCCTCAAAAATTATTATTACCACAACCGCCTTCTCACTCACTCATAGATTATAGCCAAATTTAATCTTCTCTTTCACTTCACAGGATATTGAGTGTCATCTTGTGCTTGGTTTCTTTGACTACTTTGTCTTGTAATTTTTAAATGGCAGGGGAAAAAAAAAGAACACAATTTTTTCTTTCATTAAAATAAGCCTGTATGAATTAGCATATGAACTATCAGAGAATGTCTAACTAATTGAAGTTTGGAAGCCTCGGTGGTTTAAACAAAAATAGAATGGCAGCAGCATTTTCATTTATCAATTCTTCTTTCCTGTATTCTGTGGCTTTTTGAAAAAAAAATGTGTTTCAAGTCACCAAAAATATACTTCTAAAGCTGTGACTAAAATTTGCCAAAATTAAGACACCCAAGGGTTCAGGGAGGCTAGATTGTCTACATATGGGACAGTCAAAAATTGATGGTATAATTTTATTAGGAAAGTGAAGACGCAGTATTCTTTGGGGAATCAGTAAGAAAAATATAAGAAAACCTCTCTTTGGAGAATGTCGTACTAATTTATGATGTCACCAACAAATGAATATTGGTTCGCAAGGATTTCTGCTCTTTCAATTAATCAGAAATCAATTCAGAAAAATTCACCAGTGTTTAAGAGAAGTACTGCCATGGGCTCACATGAGGTCAAATGACCCATGAAGATTCTTTGTCTTAAACTTGTGAAAATAGCAATGTCAATCTGATCAACATACTGGGTTATACTGGCTGTGAGAGCATTGCAGAATATCTTTTAGTCTATGTAATTTATTTAAAAACTTTGATATTCTCTTAAGTGGGTATGAGGACGGAGGCGGGTGGGGGTTAAGGTGTATGGCATACCTCTTGGGGGTGGGACACGACGACAAGAGGGACTTTACCTAACATATGCCAACAGTGTAACCTACCGCATTTCCCCGAAAATAAGACATCCTCCAAAAATAAGACCTACTTACAGGAAAGATAAGGCGTCCCCTGAAAATAAGACCTAGCGCATCTTTGGGAGCACACCTTAAAATAAGACACTGTCTTATTTTCCGGGAACCGGGGTATTGCTTTGTACCCTTGATGACGCTGAACCAATTAATAAAAATTAAATTAAATTAAATTTTAAAAAGCTATAATATTATTTCACAGTTGTTCCTGCCTCCTTGTATGTTCGACTAATTTTAAACATCTTTGAAAGGCACATACAAAAAAGGAAAGATGTCCATTTCTTGGGCATGTGTGTATTAACACACACAGATGTACATATGTGTATATGTATGTGCACGTGTCTGTGATAGTTTATGAGGACCATGTATTCTGAGCACCTTCTCACCATGGAATGCTAGATGCAGGATCAATCAGAGAAATGTACTTCATGAATGTATAGTTGAACTTGCAAGAGAAGTTCCCAAAGGACAGAAAGTCCTTGCAGGGGTGGGAAACCTGTGGCCTTCTGATTTTAAAGCTGTTCTTTTTTAAACACCAAAGGAGGCAATAAAAGCTTCCTTTTTTTCTGGTGCGTCCCTTTTAATAAAAGGATTTGTTCTGTGAAACTTGGATTCAGTCAAAAGGATGCACTTAAGGACCTGTTGCCTTAAGGCCACAAATTCCCCAAAGGGGCAAGTGAAGGGAGGCAGGACTGTCCCAGTAACTCAGCCCATGAAAGAAAGTTGGAACTCAGTGACCATGGAAGACAAAGAGATAAGGAGGCCTGCGATCTGGGCAGAGTTGGAGGACCACACACAAAACTCTGTCACAGAGCCCATAACATTCAAAGTGGGTACATAAACCCTCAAGAGTCAGAGCCAGGAAAAATTAGCCCACTGTGGCAGTGAGCAGAAGAGGAAGGTGTCTGTTCTTCCTGCTGGGATTGCTTGAGCTTAGGAGTCTGAGATCGCAGTGAGCTGTGATGAGGCCATTGCACTCCAGCCCAGGAGACAAAGCGAAAGTCTGTCTCTAAACAACAACAACAACAAAGGATTACACACATCTCAAGAGAAAAATGAATGAACTGAATGGGAAACCTTACCCAACTTAAAACAACAGAGAGACAACTGAAAATCGATAAATGGTTTGAACAAACATTTCAAAGAAAAGAAACCCGAATGGCTAATCTATATGAAAAATGGTCAACTTCATTAGTAATCAGGGAACGATAATTAAAACCATAATGATACCATTTTTATACCTACCAGATTGGCAGAATAAAAATTTGGAACAATACTGTTTGTGAGCAGGGATACCAAGCTATAAGTCTCTGAAATTCTCATAACTTCATTCCCTTCAAAGACCTGGACAGACAAATATAGTCTAATTTGGACAGACAAATATAGTCTAATTTCTCTAGGGTTGGATTTTACATGAGGAGAAGGTAATCTAACAAAAATATTATACTGTTTTTCTTAATAAGTACCAAATTATTTTGTAAGCCAAATTAATCTCTAGTCAAACCTTGACTATTAGGGTAGACTTACTTTTCTTAATAAGTACCAAATTATTTTGTAAGTCAAATTATCCTCTAGTCAAACCTTGACTATTAGGGTAGACTTACTTTCTATTTTCAATGGGAAAGAAATACCTATGAGAGAAAAATCCTCTACATAACAGATAAAGACCAGTTTTGCTTGGTTTTTCGTTTGTTTTATTTTGTTTTTTTAATCTCAAATGTCAAGGCTAGATCCTTCAAAGTAGAACTTTATGGAATAGTCTTCTAACATATTTTCTGCTTTTATTCCTGTTGTAAATGGAAAATGTCAAATTGACATACAAAATGAAGAATGAAAACATGAGATCTGCAAGTATACAGTGATTGGAGTAAAGGAAAAGGCACAGAACACTGAAACTCCTTGTGTTCGAGAAGAGATGCCTTGGAACAAAACCCAACCACCCACTAGAAGAATCCCCCAGAGGGTCACGTTGCACCTAGCGTGGACCAGTGGGAAAGACTTACAGAATTGGATGACCATGACCACACACCTGTCTGGAGGTGACCTCTGGGGCACTGAAGAACATTGAGAGAGAGGGAAACTAAAGACAGTGTTCTGAGCTCTCGGTCTTACCCCAACAAACACAAAAGTCTACTCTAGAAGAATAAAATCTAACCTAGAAATGTTCTTTGGGTTGGGTATGATAAAGATGTAATGGTAATACTAACATAGAGAAAAAGCCTGAAAATCTAATCCAGAACAACTACACTCACAGCGTTGCCTAGTTTTTTAAATTCTTAGCTTCCAAATAACTTTCAGCGTCTAGCGAGGCTAATATGCACACACTCTTCCTGCCTGAAAGCATACTTCTTAAAAATTCTTAGTGTCTGGACCAAACTGGATAGTCAAGGAAGTTACCTAATTAGCCAGGAAAGCTAAAGGAAGTATTAGAAGTTACCATGAGGGGAGAAATCTCTGTGCTTGGGTTTGACTAGTTGTCAAACTTGGTGGCAGTGGACTAGGTCTGAATCAATATTTCTGCCTGGAAGTCACAGACCCTTTATGAGAGATTGGACTCCGTGTTCCCCATCAGCTGACTATGTTCCCTTGTCACTCATATTTCATTTTCAGCTTGTTACACTGACAGAAAAATCTCTATGGAATAAAGAACCAGTTTTCTAAGCATATAAAGCAATATCATATTTGCATATTTCCAGGTTTTAAAGAGAACAGCGTTTTTCCCTGAAACATTGTTTGCCTGGAAGGTTCTTTTTTTATTTGTAGGGTAACAGTAAATGTTGACAGCTACTAAACTGTCTCCCACTTGTTTCTGCTGATTACTAATTGCGTTGATTAAATAGTAGGAGAAAATAATGAATTTTTTTTTTTTAATTCAATGACATATTTCCAAAAAAACTTTCCTTAAAAACCCTGAGTGAAATGTCTGGCTTCTTCTGATAAAGCCCCTTTTCTTTTGCATTCCATAATGTATTTGTGGAAGTATCTGTAAGCTGATTCTGTTAGGTAGGTAAGTCGCTCCAGTTTTAACCTCTGCTAATTCAAATACATGATCGTGCATATGCCGTGTACACTTGGCTGGTCAAGGATGTCTGATGGATGGAAAGGAATACTGAAGCGACCTAAAAATCGCTTGTTTAAATACATTGATTTTATACAATCTGACTCTGCATCCTCTGGCTGACATCTTAAAATGAAATTCTTTATCTGGTGTTCCCTTTATTTTCTACAGGAGATAATCCTCTTAACGAACAAGCAAACAAAACTCTAATCTCCTTTGTAATACCAACAATTGAAATAGCTGAATGCCCCACAATACTTGATCGAGTAAATAATAATGGGGCAACCATATCATTGAATGCTGTGCAACCATGGCACGTTGTGTTGTATAAGATTGTTTAGTGACTTTGGGAACTTTCATAACATACATTGAAAAAGCAGACTATATAATTGTACTTAAATGCAGATTTGTCTAGGGATAAAAGCTTTTCAGGGGCTGTATCTCCAGTATTAACAGCATTCTTCTCAAGTGGTGGAATTGTGTGTGAGTTTTGATCTCTTGGGCTTTCCAGTGCTTTGCGGTTTTTCCATAATTATGTACAACTTCATTTTGATTTTTTTATCTAACAATGTGTACATTTTAGCAATTTATCATTTTTGCTAACAACATAGAAAATATTCTAATGGACTGCTAAAATTTAAAAAACGATTAAGGAAGAAAAGAACAACTTCATGTATTCTTTGGCTAATCAACTAATAGATTGCTTGCACATTTTATCACCAGCATAGATTTCAATATAATTACAGGCAAACCTCAGAGATATCTCAGATGCCAGTTCCAGACTGCACAACAAAGTGAATTTTGCCATAAAGCAAGTCACATGAAGTTTTTGGTTTTCCTGGTGCGTACAAAAGTTATGTTTAGTCCATACTATGTTAAGTGTGCGTTAGCATTGTGTCTAAAAAGCCAGTCTGCATACCTTAATTAAAAATATTCTGTTGCTAAATTATGCTGATACAGACAGATGACCTGAGCACATGCTGTTAGAAAAATGGCATTTGCATGACACAGGGTCGCCACAAACCTTCAATTCCTGAAAAACACAATTCTCTCCAGAGCTCAGCGAAGTGAAATGCACTGAAACAAGGTATGCCTCGATGATAGAATTAATTTATCTACGTTATTTTATGTACACATGTGCAAATTATATACATAATTAGCAAGCATTTATTGTGTGCTGTATATGCTGCTAAACCCTTTATACACGTTTTCAGGGAGACAGAGAACAGAATCACCCCCACTCTGTACAAGTCAGCAAACTGAGGCTTTGATTAAGTTATTTGCCCCCAGTAATGCAGACTATGTAGTGATGGAGCCCAGCGTTGAATCAAGGTCTTTCTCAGCCCCAAGCTGGTGCTCTTAAGCCCTACCCTTTTTTTTTTTTTACCTTTTTGGTTTCTTTTTTTAAAAAATTATTGTGGGTACATACTGGTTATAGATCTTCATAGGGTATGTGTGTTTTTTTTTTTTTTTTTTTTTTTTTTTTGTAGAGACAGAGTCTCACTTTATGGCCATCGGTAGAGTGCCATGGCCTCACCCAGCTCACAGCAACCTCCAACTCCTGGGCTTAAGCGATTCTCTTGTCTCAGCCTCCCAAGTAGCTGGGACTACAGGCGCCCGCCATAACGCCCGGCTATTTTTTTTTTGGTTACAGTTCAGCTGGGGCTGGGTTTGAACCCGCCACCCTTGATATATGGGGCCGGCGCCCTACTCACTGAGCCACAGGCGCCACCACGTGTGTGTTTTGATACAGGCATGTAATGTGAATTACAGCAGTCTTGTGCCTGTTTTTAATCGCTGTGAAATATTAACAGTGGTTTTGCCTTCCTCTCTTTCTTGTTTTCTATTTCTCGTTGGAGAAGAAGATACACATTTCATTTGAGAGAAAAGTTTTAGGATTGGCTCCATCAAATTGAAACAAGTGGTTGACCCCTGTCTCACATCCTCAGCTATCCATTGACTAATCCAGTATTAGGTTCCATCTTGCACATTTTATTGAATGATATAAAATGCATCTATCTGGGAAGGTAAAGAAGCACTGGGGCTGTATCACTGCTTGTGATTCTTAAGTTCCACTTAATGCTTTTCTTCTTTTTTTTTGTTGTGTTTTGTTTTTTGCAAAGTTAGCAGTGAGCACAGTGAGTTTAACTGACCCTGTCAGTGTAGGGCATTTGAAGTTACTGGAGGGTGTAAGAAAAGAAAGGCGTTGCTAATGCAAACTCTTTACTTACGTGGGAATCTAAGAGGTCTAAGTGAGAACTCGGCTTGCAGGACTAACCAAGGCATTCATTAGCTGTGCATCCTTGGGGCGTTAGTAAATTCTATGAAATCCCTTCGAGGACACTATTGCCCCCTAACCCCACTTTTTATAAGAGTTTCTAAAAGCATATTCTAGTTCTTAGACCATAGGAAATTCATTTTTGTCTAACAGTGTCTTTCTGCTCATCTGAAATCAAGTGCAACTAACTTCAATCAAATCATAATAAAAATTGCATACTGAAGTCAAAAAATGATATGCAGTGTTGGTAGTCATAGATCTCTTTAGGCTAATATATTTAGCTAATATCTATTTCACTAATATGTGCGTTCAGACCCTAGTATTACTTGTTACAGCTTTTTTTTAAAACTAAGGAGTGAATAAATATTTGAGAAAGGAGAAAAACCCTGATTGTTTTAGCTCTTGCACTGAGTTAAAGCCCTTTCCAGCACATTTATTCTCATCAGTACTGTGTGAGTGAGGAGGGAAAGCTGTATTACTACCGTGGGAAGTTCAACAGTGGTTTTGATTTTTATGCTCTACACACACACACACATACACACGGTATTGTTTAGTGAGAAGAATTACATGTAGGAGTTGTAGAGATCTATTTGTATCTTGGCTTTTTCCTAATTGTGCACCCTTAGGCACATCAGTGAATAGTTCTATTTCATCAAGTTAAAAATGGGGATACTGCTGGGTGAGGTGGCTCACGACTATAATCTTAGTACTTTGGGAAGTTAAGGCAAGAGAATTGCTTAAAGCCAGGAGTTTAAGACCAGCCTGGACAACATAGAAAGACACCCCCACCCCTTTTACAAAAAAATACAAAAATTAGCCAGGCATGGCGGGTGGTGTGTACATGTAATCCCAGCTACTTGGAAAGCTAAGGTAGGAGGATCACTTGAGCCCAGGAGTTTGAGGTTGCGGTGAGCTGTAATCACGCTACTGCCCTCCAGCCCAGTTGCAAAAAAAAAGAAAAGAAAGAAAGAAAAAAATGGGGATACTGCTAATAGCCTTTAATAAACACAAGGTTGTTTATTAAAAGCAGGTAACATGTGGGAGTTATGCAAATATGAAGCCTGGGCCGCCTTCTTCTTCATGAGACTCAGCCTTTGGAAAGTGTCCCCCACCCCCAGTAGTGTTGTGTATTTGAAAGTTTAATGCTTTGTTTCCCTGCTTGGCTCCTATTTTTTCCCCCTAGATTTTTTTTTTTTTTTAGCCCTCCTTTTTATATTTTTCTGTGCTTTAGGTAAAAGAAAGATTTATATAAAAATAATTAATAAAAGATTCTTAATTTACATCTAATGAGTAAAATTGAATGTATATGTTTGTCTTACATTTATGAGTTTTTCTTTTTTGAAGTATAAATTTACATGGGCATAATGCACAGCTATTATATTTGTGTGTGTGTGTGTGTGTCCATTTCCCTGAGTTTTAACAAATATGTATATCCGTACTACAGTTAAGATAGAGAACATTCCCATCAGCCCAGAAAGTTTGACAAAAGGGGGTCTGTGTTTGAAAGTGGCTGACGGGCGGCGCCTGTGGCTCAGCGGGTAGGGCGCCGGTCCCATATGCCGGAGGTGGCGGGTTCAAACCCAGCCCCGGCCAAAAAAAAAAAAAAAAAAGAAAGTGGCTGACTTTTGACTTGGGTTTTCTTGCCTGGGGTGGGTGAATCAACTTAGCAGTAGTAGAAGTTTCTCTTTTATAGCTTCAGAGCAGACTTCTGAATTCACCCTCTTTTACTGCTGACTGGCTTTTGGAATGGGAGACACTTTGTTTTCCTTCTCTATATAAATTTTCCCACCTTTGGCGGCAATATGAATCTCATGGTTCAGCCTCCAGAGAGATTAAGGGTCTTTCGGATTTCACGTAAGAAACATTTTAGTGCTGTCTGTCAAATTTAATTTGTGTGATCTGACCCCTGCCACCACCCAGAATTTACAGTTTGCGTGTACATAAATGCTCTCCTCCTCCAAATAGAGTAAAATGTAGTAGAAGTCTGAGTTACTGCCCATTTTAGGAAATTAGACTTAAAAACAAACCAGCTATCTCTTTAAAATATAAATGAAGTTTTCGTTTATTTGCTTTATTCCCCCCTTAACACAATTTTAGATTAGTTCAAAACTGACTTGTATTTTTAAGTCCATTGTTAGTTTTAAAGGCCTTCCTTATATATAGAAGTTAACTATAAGAAAAGTTTTTAACATACTGCTGAGAATTGTCAGCCGTCAATCTATTAATATTTTTATTCTTTGAATCAATAGGAATCAATACCTAAACCAATGCCTTTCCGGTAGTATTTCAAATGAGCATGACTTACAAGAACAATTTGTAAAAGTATCCAAAGTGTGTGTGTTTCCCCTTGCCTGTGTTTTTACACCTCTTCGATTTTACTTTATGAGTAGCAAAAGCAAACTGTCACTCTGCCCTGTAAATTGAAGCTTTTAATAACTATATCTGTTCTACAGCATTTGTCAGCTTTGAATATTCTGTCAGTAGAAAATAAAAATAGCAGTGAAACTCAGCAGCGGTGACACTAAAAATTTATCTGCTTATGCTAAAGTAAGGTAAAAAATATAATCTTGAAGGATGAACATTTGGCATTTTCCTTCAAATAAAGTGAATTTAAACTGACTCTTCCTTGAATAAATTTTAGATGAAAAGTTGTAAGTTTCATCATTAAACACAGAATACCTTTTAACCTAGAAAGAAGAAAATAAAAGGTTTACTTCAGATCACTAATTCAATCATCTGTGCCTTGTTTGACATCAGCTTGAAAAGTAAGTTTTATAAATACATAAAAAAGAAACACGATAGCTCAGTAGTAAAAGCTTCCATGTATGTAGTGTTTAAATTTTTAAGCCGCTTCATCGTAAAAATTCACGCACAGATCATCTTGGATATGTGACAATAAAAAATTAATTGATTTAATAAAGATGATTCAAGTAAATCAAATCTACACAAATTCCATAGTCTACGTTTTTGTTCATAAATTATATTCATCTGTTATAAATATTAAAAACATGAATGAAATAAACATACATTATGAAAAATTCACTGCTTCCTTTTTTTTTTTTAGATGAAATCATAAAAAGTTTCTCTGGATTTTGTTGGTGCTGACTTCCAATTTAAGTTAGACTCAGTTCCGGCCAGCGTGTCCCTTTTCTATGCCTACCTACTTGTAAGTCTCTTCTCAGAAGATACTTTGATCATTATCTTTATCAATAACAATGAATGTTTAGGGAGGACCTACTGGGAGGCGTGTTTAATAAGTGGTGATGATAGGTCAGGGCTATTTTAAGTAGGAAAAAACTATTATTAAAAGGGTGCTTAGCTGTGCTATGGTAATTTCATTTAAACAAACCTCCGTCATCACAGAAAGATAATTGAAGAGACCCCATAAGCATGCTTATTCCCATCCACCTCTTGATGAATCTGCGAATATAGGAAACCTTTTAAATATCCACAATGAACTAAAAGAGATGGTCTTCAGCCTCAGAATGTACATGCTTACATGTTTTGATTTAGTTTTGTACCAGCATTATTGCGTTCTTATAGATTGAACCTGAGGGAAAGAGTGAATTAATTATTGAAAAATTAATGAGATAAACTTGCTTACATGTAATTTTTTAAAGCATTCTAGGACAGTGTTTCTCACCGATAAGCAATGCCTAGTTTTAAACATTCCTTTGGAGGGAGTGGAGTTTGAAGAGTTTTAAATGGCAGAATATGTTTTGTTTTTTTTTTTTTAAACAAAAGTCCTAGTATGGTGTTAAATCCTATTTTTTGATAGTGATAAGTTAGGAATTTACTTTATCGCTGTGTGTGAATGTTTTTTTTTTTTCCTAAAATTAAATCCCCTTATGTCTCTTAAAAGATTTTATTTCAAAGATTAAAGGAGTGGTTTCCAGTAAAATTGGAATGTTAATCACACATTAATGATTTGTAAAGATGGGGAGAGGATCGCATTTCTTTTTCCCTGCGGAGAATTTTCATACTGAATTTAGTTAAGAATTCAGTTGTGTTGGGCGGCGCCTGTGGCTCAATGGGTAGGGCACTGACCCCGTGTACCAGGGTGAGGGGTTCAAACCCGGCCCCAGCCAAACTGCAACCAAAAAATAGCCAGGCATTGTGGGGGGCGCCTGTAGTCCCAGCTACTCGGGAGGCTGAGGCAAGAGAATCGCTTAAGCCCAAGAGTTAGAGGTTGCTGTGAGCTGTGTGACGCCACGGCACTCTACCAAGGGCAACAAAAGGAGACTCTGTCTCTACAAAAAAAAAAAAAGAAAGAAAGAAAAAAAGAAGTCAGTTGTGTTTTATCTGGTTTTTGGGGAAAAAGTCACTTGCCTATAAAGATCTTAATAGGGAAAATGGGAACTGAGAATTTTACTTGGACTCCCCGTCCCCTTGGAAGTGATGGGAACAGGCATTTGCATTTATTTTCTTCCTTGTTGTGCCTCTGGGCTGGAAGGCAGTCAGATTTTTGTTTGCTTTTGTCTTTTTTTTTAGTAGCTCTGATTTTAAGTACCTCTTGGATTTCCAAACTGTCCTATGTTCTTTCAGGTACAATATTTCTTTTTAAAATACTGATAAGATTCTCCACTTTGAATGTGCTTTTTCGTTTTAATTTTGTTAATTGATTTGGTTAAATAAGTTATCCCAATTGTTTGGATATTGAAGAAATAAGATGCGTATCTCAGAGAAGAAGAGTAATTTAATTCTTTGTTTCCACACTTGCTGAATATGTCTTTCTGAATCACAGCGGCTACTTCTAATCCGCAGTGTTTTAGAGTATTTGCCTTCCTTTTAAATAAATTAGAACGAAAACCTTTTTAAATTAAAGCTGCATTGATGGTTCAAAAAATTAAATTAAAAATAAAGATGAGATTGTTTAAATCTTTGATTAAGCAAGTTCATGAAGTTCTCATGTTTTTTTGTTTTTTTTTTTAAGAAATATTTAATGCGCTTCCCTTAACCATTTAAAAGTCTCAGAACAGAATCATTTTATAAAACATTTAGTGGAAGGAGAAACATAAATATACAACAGAAGTCTTTCTTTGTAAACAAATGAAATGAAATCATTATCTGGCAAAGCTACTGCTTTTATACTTTGTGACTTAGGCAAATTATTTAACATTTTTCAGCCCACTGTTTTCTGTTCTTAATAGTTAGGTTAAGAAAAGCTAGTCATTAAAAAACAATATCTTGGGTTTTCAACAAACCATGAAATGCAGAAACACTTTGTTCTAAATCTTCTGAATATATTCCAGGTACTTTTAATTTTCTGGAAAGCAGTGCTTTTAAGCATAAGGGTGAATAATTGAATCTCCCATCTAACTTCAGGAGAGAGAAAAGAATTTTTGTTGTGTGTTTTAGTCATCTGTTTACCTCTTTCCTTCTCGATTTTTCCCTTCCTGCTTCCTCAAACAAGCCATCAACTTGACTAACTTGAGATTTCCGTTTCGACCCCGTTATCTCCAATGTGGAGGCTCATTAGCAGCCTCCTCCTTCACGTGTCTTCATGGTCAGTATGGAGGGGAAAAGCAGTGAGCAGTCTGTCCAGAATCAGACAATCAGTCAGCATCTGAGAAATCAGCTTATCTGAACTTGACTCCTTAAGTTGTCTTTGAACTACCTCAGTTTCTCCGAAACGATCAGTCTTTCAGAGACTACAGGAAAAAAGTGATTCAGAGAGACTTCATTCAGAAACAAATACGTAGCTCAGTGGTCATCCCAGCTTCTGCTTATACACCAAAGAATAGTTAGATGCCATAGAGCTCATTGATGGTGGTGACAGTGTCTTTTTAAAAAGGCTTTATTGGCTCAGCACCCATACTCAGTGGTTAGGACGCCAGCCACTACACTAAGGCAGGCGGGTTTGAACCTGGCCCGAGCCTGCTAAACAACAATGACGACAATAAAAAATAGCTTGGTGTTGTGGTGGGCGCCTGTAGTCCCAGCTACTTGGAAGGCTGAGGCAAGAGACTCCCTTAAACCCAGGAGTTGGAGGTTGCTGTGAGCTGTGACATCACGGCACTCTACCTACGGTGACATAGAGAGATTCTGTCTCAAAAAAATAAAATAAAAAATAAAAAGGCTTTATTGAGACAGAATTCACATACTATACAATTCACCCATTCAAATGTATGATTCAGTAGCTTTTCGTATATTCATAGTGTTACCATTCATCACTACAATGAATTATAGAACTTATTTATTCTCCAAAAGAGATCCCACAACTCCCAATCTGCCTACCCCCTAATCTACTCAGTCTCTGTACTCTTTCTGTTCTGGAAAGTTCATATAGATAGAGTCGTACTGTACATAGTCTTCTGTGACTGACCTTTTGATTTAGCATATTTTCAAGGTTCGCGCATGTGGTTTAGCACGCGTGAGTAATTCATTCCTGTTTACGGCTGAGCAGTATCCCATTGTATGGCTATGCCTTATTGTCCCTTTGTAAACTGATGACTCTTTTGGTTATTCAGCTGTTATGAATAATACTGCTCTGAACATTTTCATACACATTTTTGTGTGGCTGTGCTTGCATTTGTCTTGGGCATATACCTAAAAGGAGTGGCATTGCCGGGTCAGGCAATAGGTATAAGTTTAACCTTCGGAAGAGCTGCCAGACTGTCTTGCAAAGCGCCCGTACCCATGTCGTGTGCTCACAGCACTGTCTGAGGGTTCCATCCTGACCAGCACATGTTATCATCCGACTTTTTAGTTACAGCCATCTCAGTGGGTGTGAAATGATACCACTTTGTGGTTTTGATTTGCATTCCCTTAATGGCTCTGACGTTGTGAATCTTTTCAATGTGCTTTTTCCTATGTTTTTGATAGTGTTATGCTGTTTTCCCGAAAATAAGACATCCTCTGAAAATAAGACCTACTTACTGGAAAGATAAGACGTCCCCTGAAAAGAAGATCTAGCTCATCTTTGGGAGCACACCTTAAAATAAGACACTGTCTTATTTTCGGGGAAACAGGGTAGTTACAGTGTCTTTCAAACGAATGCTCACCACCACACTCTTTTGAGGCCTTTCCTCTGAAATACTGGCTGACATGTGCATGCTATGTCTGTAGTAACCCCTGAAGCTGGAAGGAGCTTTAGGACCTGCCTTGGTAACATCCTGGGTAGACGTAAGAAAAAAACATGTTAATAAATATAGGAAGTAAAGTGTTTGGGGAGCTATGATGGAAGTGTGCACAGGGACCAATGGGAACATAAGGGTGGAAAGTTTTGATCCTGCTGGAGAGAAGGGGATTGAGCAGGGGGAAGGAGTCACAGAGGAGGTTTGGGTTCATCGTAAACAATTATATTTCAGCCACTGAACCAAGAAAGGGACCTGAAGATGCGAAGCCACCTCGTGACAGTACGGGCAGTGAGCAGTTGCGTTGAGAATCTGGTTCTTGACAGTTGAGATTTTTAGGCCACAGTTGAACATAGCATTTTTAACCTGGTGTCTTTCTGCTTTCCTAAAACCCTCCCAACTGGGGAGTGTGATTTCTCCTGCAGGGTAAGATAGGGCAGGATGTTTCAAAATAACTGAATCAGGGCTGACCACTGGGTCTAGAAACTGCTTTGTTGCAGTAGCTTGTGTTGTGGTTGTGGTTTCTGTTTTTAAATGTATGCAAGAATTCCTTTTAGTGGCAAGCCTGTATGTGAAAATTTAAAAATCCCTTTCACAAAAAATTATAATCTTCAATTTACGAAATATGAAGTGACCTCTGTAGGTCCTGGACATATGTGAAAAAATACTTTTTCTTTTAAAAATGTCGTCGCTAGTTACCTACAATGAAATATGTGAATTTTCAGTGTTTTTTCTAATTTATTTATTCTGACTATATTATTCTTTCTTTTTCTGTATCTTCTGTGACGGTTTTTGAGGGAAAGATCAGCTTCTGGGAAACATGCAAAGAAAACCACCTTCAGTGCTAAATCTCACGTAGAACTAACAGTCCTGCGTCTTAAAAACCCTCCAAGATCATATTTAAAAGGCGTTCAGGAGGGGTGACTTCCAACAACCCTGACTGGCCCAAATCCTTATTTATGTTTACGAAATTCACAACTCTGACGTGATATTTCAGAAGGCCGTATAAAATGATACTGCCCATTGGTCATGGCATTTAATGGTTCAAGAAACTTTGTATCTTGAAACTTTGTATCTTGAAACTGGAACCATTCCAGCATCACTGCTTCTGTCCACCCCCTAAGATACATGAAGGAAGATGCTGAGAAGTCAGAGCTATTAAACGTGGTCAGACAATTTCTTTGATCTTATGTTCTGATAGATAAAATTAGAGATCAGAAATACAAGGGTTCTGGAATGCTTTGATGAAAAAAACAAGCTTTTGCCAGAAATGCCATGAAATAGTTAGAGCTTAATCACTTGAACTGATATTTTCTTCAATGTAATTTGACCTATCACGACACATCTTTTTAGCTTGTAAAAATCACTTTTATTAACAGCCTTGAGGAAATTTCCATGGCTAGTCCCTCTTCCTCTGACTATCCCTCTACCGTTCACCATAAGCATTCCCGTTCCTTTTCTTCTTTCTGCAGATTCATTCTGCATGCAAACTCAGAACATGGGGCTGTACTTGGCAGATCATACCCGCAGGTCTGGGAGACCCACTCAGCCTGATTTAGATCCTACAGTCACCACCTTTTAGCTGGATGACCTTGAGCAAGTCCTTTAACTTCTCAATTTTCTCTTTTGCACCGTGTCAAGGCCATGATGACACGTACATCCCAGGACTGCTATGAAGAGTGAGTAAGGTAGTAACAGGAAATGCAGATAAATTACAGGTGTGTGGCACATAGGAAACGCCATTCCTGTGACCTGTAATCACTATCCTCGTGGTCGTGTCTACTTAGTGGGAAAAAGGAGTGTTTAATCCAGATCTCTTAGACTATCGAGGAACATTTTTGTTATGGTGATGACTCACTTCAAAAACATAAACTTCATGTATAATTTGTAAGTCATACCCGTCTGGGAGTGTAGTAGTAAGTTGTTGATAACAATCACCCCAGCTTCTGATTTTCGGTGGCTTAGCAGGTGCCGGACATGACTTTGGACAATAATACAGGACCCCCGTGGGTACCAAAATCTGCAGGTGCTCCAGGCCCTGATAAAAAATGGCATGGTATTTGCATGTCCACCTGTGCATGTCCTCCAGATACTTCAAATCATTTCGAGGTTACTTATACATGTAACACCTAAGCTGATGTAAATGTTATACAAGTACTTATTATATTGTTTTGTTTAGGGAATAATGACCAAAAAAAAAAAAAAGTCTTTACAGGTTCACTACAAATACAGCCATCCATTTTTTCTGCTTCAAATATTTTTATTTGCAATTAGTCGAATGTACAGAATCAGGACCCAGGGATATGGAGGGCTGACTGTGCTTCTATTTCCTAATTTAGCCTGAGCAACAACCCTTTAAAGCAGGGTATCCCAGGTGTTATGTACATCTGGAAACTGAGGTGCAGAAAACTTAGCTAACTTTCCCCTGATCCCATAGTAATAAAGGTGGTGGCATCACAGCAGACAACTCAACAGACCATTTTGTATATTGACCTCTTTATGTGATGGGGTGGAAATGAATATGACACAGAAGTGATTTGTCATTTTAATTCTTGGAAGGAAGAGGAGTAAGGGAACAAGAGTTCACCATATACTTGTTCCTGATCTCATTTCTTATAAAACTCATATAACATATTTTAAGGCATGCATTCATTACCATAAATGAAGCTTCGGCCCACGAAGTGCTGAGCTAACTAATTTCCTGAATTCTTTGTATGAGTATAATTTATATGCTGAAAATAATGTTTACATCTTCACGTATCCACTAGACACACTGGAGTAACAGGTAGCCATTATTTTTAGGGGACTAATGGTATTTCTTGTTTCTGTAACAGCGTACATCTGCCACCCTTTCCTGTGAATCGCTGTTGATGTGTCTGACGTTGCCCAGACAAATTTGTATGATCTTCCTGGCCAGGCGTTATTGCACTGAGTTTTCATGCTGTCTTCAATAAAGCAGTCCTGCACAGATTCCTAACTTTCTTCCAGCTAGTATCTCCACATAGCCACGTTGTCTTATAAATCTCTTCTTTATGAAAATATTGATCGCTTTTCTTGTTATCCCCTTAGTAAATTAACATAAATACATGCACTTGTTAAAAAGGACTTTTTTACCTTTTCACCTTTTTTAACATTTTAACTACAAGCATTGATAATTTTTTGTTTTGACTTATTAAAGAATGAGCAAGAAATTTTACTGTATATAAATTATACCCCCAATAAACCTGACTTTTAAAAAGGAAAAGAAAACATAAACACTTGACATTTTGAGACTGGCAGAGAATTATGTTCAGATTCAACAGAGAATTTACAGGATTTTGTTCAATTTGGTGGTTAGTCTTTTGAAAACAGGTTTAAGATTACTGCTTATGCATAATATATTGCTATTTACAGGGTCCATTTGGAGAAAACTTATTCATAAAACTAGAAGAGAATGTTATAAATTGGATTTTAAGAATAATGTTCTGATTTTACATAACGTTGACATCCCTCCAAAGCCAAGAAGGATGCTTCTTTGTTTATCTACCGTATGAAAACATGCCATCCTGAATATAATTAATGACCAGAAAATTTAAGGCAAAAGAGTCTCTTCCCTCAGCAGGCAGCCGACAATCTGTGAAAAAGCATCAAAGGAAAAGGTTAGAGACCCAAATTCTGTCGCTAGTGATAGATTCCACTTGCTAAGCAATGGGAAAGGCTGGCATTGGTGTGGTCTTCAAGACGCCTTCTGTGGGCATCTTAATTTTTCTATATCTTCCCTGGATCACCCGGTCTGGTTTTCCACACATGTATTACCATGTCCCTTTCTTCCTCCTGGCCTCCCGGCCTGCCTGCCTTTGTTCATCTCCACTGCTTCTAGTAACTTTATTAAGGAGAAAGTGGAGATCAGTATTCTTCTGTATTGCCAGGTAATGTATTAGATGTCAGAGAAAATCAGAATTAGAGTGAGATCAGACCGATGCCTGTTATCAATCCCACCCCTGCTTCTGTAGCTAAGAAAAATCAAGAGCAGCAAGATGTTTTTATAATCCTATAATACCAAGTTTATAAAAGTCAGCTGTATCTTAGATTCTTAGAGCTAAAAAGAGTCTTGTAGGACACTTTTTACGGTAGAGTAACCAGCTTGCCAGGGGCCCCTCCGCTCTGCAGGCCGGGTTTCTGATGCCTTCCCCTGCTCAAAGCTGAGATGCACGTCATAGCCCAGCCTTTCCCACTCCCGGTCCACCGTGGAAGATGGATGGCTGTTGCCAGATGTGCACTGGGATGAATATCCCAGGGTGGCTATAGCAGAAGTCTAAGAATCATCCATGTGGCCAGCACCATGGCTCACACCTGTA
This sequence comes from Nycticebus coucang, assembly GCF_027406575.1. Taxonomy (NCBI): domain Eukaryota; kingdom Metazoa; phylum Chordata; class Mammalia; order Primates; family Lorisidae; genus Nycticebus; species Nycticebus coucang. The sequence goes on from NC_069799.1 coordinate 56,668,290, forward strand.
ATCCTAACACTCAGGGAGGCTGAGACAGGTGGATTGCTTAAGCTCAGAAGTTCAAGACCAGCCTGAGCAAGAACAAGACCTGTCTCTAATAACAGCCGGGCATCGTGGCAGGTGCCTGTACTCCTGGCTACTCGGGAGGTTAAGGCAAGAGGATCACTTGAGCCCAAGAGTTTGAGAGGTGGCTGTAAGCTATGACACCACGGCACTCTACTGAGGGCAACAAAATGAGACTATGTCTCAAAAAAAAAAAAATCATCCATGATTTCAGGCTTAAAGTCTAAAAGTCATGTTTCAGGAAGGCGGGCGGTGGTACTCCTGATAGGAATCTAGCTCAGAATCACTTGAGCCCAAGAGTTTGAGAGGTGGCTGTGAGCTGTGTCACCACAGCACTCTACCGAGGGCAACAAAATGAGACTATGTCTCAAAAAAAAAAAAAAATCATCCATGCTTTCAGGCTTAAAGTCTAAAAGTCATGTTTCAGGAAGGAGGGCGGTGGTACTCATGATAGGAATCTAGCTCAGAGAGCCAGGTCCATTAAGGAGGTGACGCAAGACCAGCCTCTGTGATTGTCCTAATAATAATGTGCATGCAATAGCCAATGCCATGTATGGATGGGGACATGGCAGTGACCTTTTCTAATTCCTGTCTGCTTTGAGGAAAAAACCTGATGGCATAAACTATTAGTTGTGGAAGATGCTCCTGTGACCTGATTTCCTGTGGCTCGAGAGCCTGGCTTTGGTAATGGGAAGGATATTCACGTCCTAATAACTATGCTTAACACCGACGTGGGGACAGGACCCTTGTTGGGTTCCACGCTTTCAGCAGCAGCACTGGTCAAACACTTGTTTTAGGTCCGTGACAGGCCTTCAGCCAAGGGGTTCAAAGGTACCTGGAGACAGGTGTGTTCCATGCCCACGTGAGCACACTGGGGGAGACACATCTTAATGAGCTAGATTCAGAGGTAGATGTTCCTTATCTGTGTAGTAGGGTGTGGGTAGAGAGGTGGGCTGTGCCCTGAGAGCTTGTAACAGGGACTTGACAGAGAAGGGCACACATGCAGTGGCCTTGTGGCATCAGAAGACAAGGCCCATTTGAGGAACTGGCTGTGCTTGACTACGCTTGGAGTAAGGAGAGTGGTCCCAGGTAAAGACAGAGTACAAGGCAGATGCCACCTTACTCCAGGCCCCATAGTCCACAGTAAGGATTTTTACCTTTTGATCACAAGTGTGAAAGGGCAAGGTGGGGATCAGATTTGCGTTTTGAAAAGATCACCTTGGGGTATGTGCATAGAATGGAGTGAAGGTGCCCGTGGATGTGGAGAGACTGGTCACTAGGCTATTTCGGGGGCCTGGATGAGCAACAGTGATTATTAAACCAGAGGAATAATGAAAGGGTTAGGGAAATTGTTTAGGGTTGAGAATTTGGCCCCACTCAGGTAATGAGTAGGTGAGAGGAAGAGTGCAGGGTCCAGGGTTGTTTTAGGGAGACGTATTCCCACCACCAGCAAAATCAATGCAGGCTGTAAAAGTACAATTCAAAATTCCCAGCTCCAACAGGCAATATGTTTTGTTCCCTTCCTCTCCTTCCTTCCCTCTCCTCCCCCTCTCCCTCCTCCTCCTCCTCTTCCTCGCCCTCCTCCTCTCTCCTTTTCTCTCCTTTTCCTGTCCCATGATTTTCTTAACTTTCTGATTCATCTCAGAAACATTGGGTGCTTGTAAAGAAACTTTGGCCCATAACTTTGCAGATACCCAATGCTGGATCAGCTCCCATTAATATGCAATGGGAGTTTGATATTAAACCTTTCTAAAATATATCGTCTCATTTATATTAAAAAACGTGCAACTTCTGAGCACTTCTTTAAAATCACTGGAAGGATAAAACATGAGTCGGCCGGGTTATTTGTAGGTGCTAAACCGAAAGACTGCCTGAGTTGCAATGTTGCTGTAAATATTTCCAGCCCCGACAGGTAGATGCAATAGGAAAAACCCAAGCAAATTCTTAGGATGCCAATATTGTCGCAAAGTCTCCATGCAGAATGAAGTTGTTTGACAAAGTGTTTCCCTGGTGATTTTGGCTGCAGATGAAAATGTCTTCGACAATAAAATTTCGCGCCTGCGTCTCAGGTCTGCGCTCTCATCAGTCAGCAAATGACAGATCAAGGGGATTTTTTGCTGTATTAGTTAATACATTGGCAGAAATATGTGAACCATTGCTATTCCCCGCGATTTCAGTGCATGGATTTTTTTTTCCTACCTTGAAACATTAATTTTAACTAAAATATTTTGCCAGCTCTAAATTTATTACTAATCAATAAGATTGCATTAGAACAGAGATAAAAAGTTCTTTATTACAAGGATTTTCTTAGTTACCAGGACTAGAAGACTTACAGTAGCAAGAGCTATACTGTTTTGCCATCATTTGAAAATGGTTTCAAGAAATTTAAGGGTTGGTAAAGGCAATTAGTGATAAAGCATATTTTAATTATAGTAACTGGATAAGCTGCTTACAGCTTTATGGATTAATACATTATTGTTTAATAGGTCAGAGTCACGTGTGATTTTAATCACACTTCTTACTGTAGCCAGGGTTTTATTAGCACTGGTGTTTTATAACTTAATAATTTATACCTAATGAGTTCAGAAGTTCCATTTGCGTGATATCGAAGAAATAATTTACCCCATATATTCCCACTCATCAAGCAAAGCAGAGTCCTTCAGGATCACAACCAAATAACTGTCCGAGATTGTTTTGCATTAACGGATACTTATAATAATGAGATCATTTTACACCGTGTTATTTCTGTTGATGCCAAGTCTGGATTTCACAAAGCCATTTAAAACACAGGAGGGAAGATGAATCACAATAATTTCACACATATTTAATAAGCATGAATTATCCCGTGAAGTCGGCATCCATTCTTTAAGTTGTGAAAGCCATAAGGTGTTGGAGTTACTGCTCCATTGTGGAATTTTCTCGTCTAGCACTGCCCTCCCCTCCCTCCTACCCCGCCCCCCACAGTCCTGGCGGCGGCTTCTGTGCATGTCAGAAGCTGTTATGTGGACTGGATTGAGCCGTGTGTATTTTCATGGCATCTGTGTCGTGGTTTAGCTCAGGGTTTGCAAAGCCTTCCTGCATCCCAGCCTCTAGGCGTCCATTACCATCTCAGAGAAAGCCGGATCTCATTCCATCCAAGACTAACCACTCAAAGAGCCCTCACCCCTACCCCCGCACCCCCCTTGAGAACACCTCGGGCCCCCGTCCTTGAGTGGAAGCAAAGAAACTAACACTCAGTGATTGAGTACTTTTCAGCAGGCACTGTGCTAGTTTATACTTGTCATTTTTGTAAAGATTTTATTTTAACTCCTAAACCCACTGGGGTTTCAGTTCTGTAGAGTCTTTTGAGGCCGCGATGTGATATTGGAGAACCCTTAGGCAGAGACGAGCTGCATGCAATGTAAGGATGTTAATAGGAAGCAAGCAAATCTGAAAGGGGAGCTGGTTATGTTTAAACGAATATGGAGACCCTGGTGGGTGTCATGTTTGCTGGTACACAGGGGTGCACCCTGAGTGTCCGGCTAGAGGACCCCGCTTGCAGCACTTCCCAAACTTAATTGAACATAGGACCCTATTGGGAAGAGTATTTTCCCTTAGCATCTTTGTCTATAAAATATATAACTATAAATCAAAATATATAATCCCACTACTGGGCATCTACCCAGAAGAAAAAATAATCATTTTATCACAAGGACATTTGCACTACATTGTTTATCACAGCTCAATTTACAGTGGCCAAGATGTGGAAATAGCCTAAATGCCCATCAACTCAGGAATGGATTCGCAAGCTGTGGGATATACATACCATGGAGCCATAAGAAAAGATGGTGACTTTACATCTTTTGTATTAACCTGGATGGAGTTGAAACACATTCATCTCAATAAAGTATTTTACTGAGTATGGAAAAGCGCAGTCCAGTCCACATAACAGCTTCTGACATGCGCTGAAGCCCGCTGCTGAGATTGGCAGAATGGAAAAGCAAATACCCAGCGTGCTCAATACTAATATGAAGCCAGCAGATAATTTAATTTTCTCCCACATTGCAGAAAAACTCATTTCAATTCAAGTTGAGGGAGAGGGGAGAAAAGGATCAGGGGGTATTAGGGTGCTCCCACTTAATGGGCTCTGTGTAGGGGTGCATGGCACACCTTTTGGGTGTGGGACACAACCGCAAGAGGAATTCTGCCTAACGATTCAAATGTTGTGACCTGGTTGTTTTCACTCTCACATTAACCTGAAACAAAATAGATAGACCTATATAGATAGATACATACACACAAAATATATTAAAAGGGGCACAGTTACCCTATTCTGTCTGTCACACAAATTTTGTTAGGATTCGTTCATATGATTTACAAACTGGAAAGTAACATAAAATTGCAACAAACTATGATTTTTCTGCTCTTTTGATTGTTTTGGAAACAGAGTATTAAATAAGTGATGTGCTGAACACTTTCTTTAATTGTCTGGAGTCTAGGGATCCAGATAATGTTCTTGGAGTTACATTATTCCTCCTCCTCAACTCCCCTCTATGCTGGGAAAATCACTACTTTGTTTCCAGGATTCCTAATTGCAGGAATCCACTGTGAGTCTCCGTGGCTGGTGTGAGCTCTCCTTCTCAATGGCTGGGCTACTTCTATTCATGCTGTTTAGTGCTCGTGATCAGTTAGTATAATGTCTAGAATGGCTTCTCTTTATATTAAAGCTGTCCTGTAATTATCTCTTCCCTCATGATCCACACTCAGCCTTTCTAGATTGTTCTAAGCTTTAAAAAGGAGGAATGAGGGAACAGCCAAGTTCATAGCAAATTCCCCGCCCAGCAGATCGCTGGACAGCCTGCCCACATACAGTCCCTCTGGCTCCAGCCTCCTGATTTCTCCTGTCTAACTAGTTCATGCTCACAGCGGCCAATTCATGAATGTTCACTGAATTACTAAATAATTTTGGGTACTGGGAAGGTGCTGTTTTGATTGTAGGCAGAGGCAGGATTGAATTTCTTTGTAGTTTGGTTCGGCGCTATTTAATCTGCCTACATTGACCAGGAGGCCACAGAGCTCTGCAGCAGAGGTCTCTGGGAGCTAATTTGTTGATAGTGTAATTTATCCGTAATGGTCAGTTGCAGGGAATAAAAGGGACAGGTGTCACTCAATATGAGCACGGCATTCGTTCATTATTCATATATTCATTCAACCAGTGTTGATGATGGTGCCTGTTCCTTACAGCAGGGAATAAAATGCAAACCCTGTCCTCATGAAGTCTGCAATCTAGTGAGGAGGGACAGACAGTGAACAAATATGTATTGAGTTAGGTGGTGACAAGGATGAGACGGCAAGACATGTGGGGATGGGACTGCATGCTTATTTATGGTGACCAAGGAAGGTCTCAGAGACCTAAAGGATGTGCAGAAATTTAGAGAAAAATGCTTCAGACAGTGGTAGCAGCTGGTGCACCTGCTCAGGGAGAAGCTGGCCACACAGAGGGACCAAAGGGACAGTGGCCAGAGGTGAGATCACACAGGTGATGGGGTCAGACCACATAGGGCTCTTGTAACATTGCCAGGGGTTTGGCCTTTGCTCATGATGAGACAGGAAGCCACTGGTGTATTTTGAGTAGAAGAGTAACAAGATCTTCTTAATGTAAAGGAGGGAACAGAGAAAACAATTAGGAGGGAGTTGTAGTCACCCAGGCAAGAGCTGATGGTGGCTTGGTCTGCCCTGACAGCAGAGAAAAGGGTGAGAAGTTGTAAAATGCTGGTGTTTATTTGGAAAGGGACAGACTGACAGCGCTAACTGATGAATTGGACGTGGGTTGGAGAGGAGGCAGGGATGCCTTTCTGTTTCAGCTGAGCAACTAAAATTCTCATTACCAAGATGGGGTAATACTGGGGATGGAACAAATCTGAAGGAGTGTGGGGACAGTTAAGGGTGAGCTGCCTCCAAATGTCTAAGTGGGGATTTTCAGTAGGCAGATGCCTCAGGAAGGCTGGAGATGGAGATGGCTGTTGGCTAGCATCCCTGTGTCTGGAGGAGACCACCCGGGGAGTGAATATAAAGACCAGATCTCCAGACACTGGGCCCAGAGGCCCCAGGGAAAAGAGGAGAGGGGAAATTGCCAAGGAACAGCTAGTTCTGAAGAGAACCAAGAAAGCAGAAACCAAGTGAATTGAGTATTTCCAGGAGGTGAACAACTTTGCCAATTGTTGTTGATAATTGGAGTAAAATAAGATGGAGAGCCTTTAGAGTTATCAACCTCTAAGATGGAGAAGTCTTATCAAGGTCAAGAGCTTGCTTTGGTGACATCATGAGGCTGGAAGCTTAGCTGAAATGGGTTCAACACCAATAAGTCCTTGAAGAGTTTGCTCCAAGTAAAAGAGAATGTGGAGTCGAAGAACGGCACGTTACAGTTGGGTAATACTGCAGTGTTTTTCATGCATATGAGGGGCTAACGGGGGCGGGGAGATGGGTAACCTGGGAGAGGGTGCCAGTTGCTAGAGCGGTCTCATCGTATGGGCAGAAGGGCTTGTGACCTTGGATGCAGGAGGAGGCGCTGGCCTCGGCTGGGGGCCCAGTGGCAGGAGGGAAGGCAGAATGCAGAGCGCCGGCCTGGGGGCTGGTGAAGTGGGCTTGAGAGCAGAGGTTCTCTGCAGAGCATTGCCATTGTCTCAGTGAACTAGGAAGCAAAGTTATCCTTCGAGAGGGAGGATGCAGGGGGAAATATTGTAGTATTAGAGGTTTGAGGAGAGAGAAACAGGTATAAGATGGTTGGCTAGGAGAGAACATGGGCTGAAGATAAGAGAGAAGGGGGGGCAAGGAATACAGGGTGTCTGGATAACTCAAGAGAGCTGAATGCCCTGTTTCTTCTTTTTTGTGGTGGTTTTTTTGAGACAGAGTCTCACTCTATCACCCTGGGTTGAGTGCTATGGCATCATAGCTCACAGCAACCTCAAATTCTTAGGCTCAAGTGATTCTCTTGCCTCAGCCTCCTGAGTAGCTGAGACTGCCCGCACCTGCCACAACGCCCAGCCAGTTTCTTCTGTTTTTAGTAGAGATGGAGTCTCACTGTTGCTCAGGCTGGTCTTGAACTACTGAGCTCAAGCAATGCACCTGCCTTGGACTCCCCCCAGAGTGCTAGGATTACAGGTGTAAGCCACCGCACCCGGCCTCCCTGTTTCTTCTCATTGCCACATCAGGAGAATTTAACCAGGAAATCTGCAAAATTAACCACTATTCCATTATATAGATGTACCACAATTTGCTTATCCATTTGCTGATTATTAGACATGAATGTGGTTTCCAGTATGAGGCTATCGTGACTACAGCTGCCGTGAACGTTCACTTACTGTATTCCTCTCTGTAGCAGAATCGCTAGGTCACTGCCTAGGTCTATATTAACTTCTACGACACTGACGGTTTTCTGAAGTGGTTGGTCTGCAAAAGTAACCAGGCAAATGCTTCACCCTTTAAGGTAAAAAATAAGCTATATTGGATGGGAAGTGCTATAGAGTAGAAATTCAGTCTCCACTAAGTCTTAGCAAATCTTAGAAAAGTTGCTGAACTTCTGGACTCAACTTCCACAAAACCTACATGGTGGAAATAAACTAGGTTATCTGTAAGGTCCCTTCCAGACTCCACATTGATTTTTGGTGGAATCCTGCCACATGTTAATAAACAGAAAGCCACATCTGTGTGTGTTTTTCTTCCTTGGGAGTTGAGCAGCATTTAATGTAATGGACATGCTGAGAAAATTCAGATCCAGAAGCAGGAGGATTGGATTCCCAGGAAGCACATGGTTGTTTATGAAAATCACATGGTCTTTAGAAGAAAATAGTGTAAGGCGATATAGGACTTCACTCAAAACTTTCCAGAAAGAAAGTTATGTACATGTACATATTAATAGCTCTAATTCTTTTTAAATTATAACTAGGCGATGCATTTGAGTGGTTAAGAAGAAAACAGGTACACGCCCACTGTCTGGGTTGCTGTGGCTTGTTTTGAAACCAGTGTATTGAAACTTTTGCATCTGTTACTTTTGCTGAACTACCCGTAAGTGTTTTGTTCACCTGGGCAGTCTCCAGCCAAAGAGAAAAGAAGATTCCTCTGTTTCCTCCTGGCAGACAGGAGCGATAGCCCCAAAGCCGTCTTACACCAGATCTTGTGCATAAATAGATCTAAGAGTGTGTCGCTGCAAATCTCCCTGTTAACGTCAGCAGTGTGTGGTGAAGGGCGCGCTTCGGCAAAGAGTGAGGAGTCACGGTTCACTTGGTGGAAGTCATCTGATGAATAGAGGCTGCTCGAAAAGACAGATTGGACATCAGTGTGAGATCATTCACTGCTGTAATTTGTCTTTTGGGTTAATGAGAATTACGAGTAGGGAGGGGAAAACCAGTTGGAGATAGCCCCGAACCAGGTGGTGATCAGTGGTGGAGGTGGACGTCCAGTCAGTCTCTTCCACCCTTGGTCCTGGGGTTGTAAGGTCTTGACATACCCAGGGCAGGACGATTGCCCTCTGTGCATCACAACTTAATTCAAAAGAGACTCTGCCAAAGAGTCTGAGCATTGCGAGGCCTGCATGGGCCGTGGAATTGCAGACCTGAGCTGTGAGAGGTCAGGAAAGCCAGACTCTTGGCCCATGTGGAGTCCCAGCATATCTGACCTAATTGTCACTTGGCCTCTGCTTGAATACCTCTAATGACATGGGGCTCACTACTTCGCATAGGCCCCAGATGCTTTTCAGAACATTCTCTGAAAGTACAACCTCACCACACTAGTGCTGTGTTACCTTCCATGATGGGAGAAGAGAATCTAAAAACAAAAGCATAATGGGGCCGGCACATGTGGCTCAAGGAATAGGGCGCCAGCTCCATATACCGGGGGTGGTGGGTTCAAGCCCAACCCTGGCCAAAACTGCAAAAAAAAAAAAAAAAAAAGCATACCTACAGCTAGCGTTGGGGTAGTAGCCTGGTTGGTGGTGTTTTCCTCCCCAGATGGGGGTGAACGGTAGGTACCATAAGCATTGATTTCTGTTCTTGCTTGGAGAAACAAAGAAATATTTTTTTGCCTACCTAGGAACCATCATATTGTATGTGATCCTGATTTATCTTCACATTGGTCTATACATCTGATTATTTCTCACATTTGGCTGTGTTCTTCAGAGCTATTCAAAAGTCTGTTTATTTGTTCCTTCAAAGCACTAATTCTCAATAGGAGAATGTTGCCCACCAAGGTCATGTGGCAGTCTCTGGAGACATTTTAGTTGCCACAACTGGCATGGAAGGGGCTTTTTATATCTGGTAGGTAGATGGATGTGCTATTAGATCCTACAATGGGCCAGGTGTTGGGGCTCATGCCTGTAATCCCAGCACACTGGAAGGCCAAGGCAGGTGGATCACTTGAGGTCAGTAGTTCGAGACCAGCCTGAGCAAGAGCAAGACCCCAATAGGAAAACTAGCTGGGCATGGCGGGCACCTGTAGTCCTCGGGAGGCTGAGACAAGAGGATCACTTGAGCCCAAGAGTTTGAGGTTGCTGTGAGCTGTGGCACTGTGGCACTCTACCTAGGGCAACAGAATGAGACTGTCTCAAAATAATAAATAAACAAGAAAAAGAAACGATCCTACAGAGCATAACACAACTGGCGTCCCTCACCTCCACCACAACAAAGAAAATCATCTGGCCCAGAACATATTAATGCCAAGGTTAGAAACTCTGGTCTAAAAGAGTCCGAATACAAACAGCCAGTAGCCTCCTCTGATAGTGGCCAGCACAGCTGACAGTTTTTTGCTCTGCCTTCTTAGTATCTAGGAAGATTCAAGAGTTTTAATTTCATAGGCAGAAGAGCCTCTGCATTTATATTTGTCTTTGAGGGTCTCACAGAAGAGTTACAGTAGGATCAAGCAGTTTGCTGTAGAAAGAATTCATTGAAAGTCAGGTGTTGGGAGGCGCAGTGGCTCTCATAGAATGCGGTAGCTCATTTAAACCGTAACTTTCCTCATGGGGTGCTGGATGTACCTGTGAATCCTGAATAGGGGCTTACATATTTAAAAGGCCTCTCGGTTTTTAAAGACACACCCAATTTATGACTCATAAACCAGAGAGGTATTATGTATGTTACCTCCAGTTAAGGGAGAAGATAGAATCAGGTCAGGATCAAAGAGTTTTAAAAGACTGTTGTTTTTTTAATATATGTATACTTTACTCATCCAGATTCAGAAAGCAATTTGTTTTCTGTGGTTTACAGAGAATTCCAAATCTGGTGTACTGTTTATTGATTGGTGGGGTTTTTCTTTGGCCGATCTTGTTTGTATAGCAGGGGAGACAAAAAAACATTTTTGAAAGAAAATCGTATGAGGTATAATTTTTTTCTCGTCTTTAGAAGGCAAAAGGAATGCTGAGGGCAGTTGGGATATGTAATAGCGTGTGGCAGGCATAGGAGTGAATCATTTCCTGCACACGCTTTCTGGGGTAGGACCCAGGCTGAGAGAGGACGCAGAAGAGCTTGTCAGTCGAGGCTCATTAGATGAGCCCCACGACTCTTCTGGATGCTTCCAGAAGCAAGGCCCTGTGCCACTTGCCATGAGCACCACTCAGGTCCCCTCTTCTCCCATCCTTTGACCCAAACCAATCCAAACTTGTAAACGGATGAAATAAACATTTCGGGGAGCCTGCTCTGTGCTGGGCATGGGAATTAGAATGGAAACACATATTCTTCAGGGACAAAAACAGCAGGCCAAGGAAGCATCCAGGCTCACCACGAATTCTCACTTGGTGAAGAAAGAGAGGCCTGTGGGATGCTGAACTGTCTACCGGAATCCAAAAAGAATTGGCATTTTCTTTTCTGGCTTGTGACCATAATTACTGAAGGACCGTTTTCTTTTTTAAGTGAAAATGGTAAAACTAAAAAATAGAGCGTGGCTGGGCGAGATGGCTCATACCTGTAATCCTAGCACTCTGGGAGGCCAAGCTGGGGGGATCACTTGAGCTCAGGAGTTCGAGACCAGCCTGAGCAAGAGCAAGACCCTGTCTCTACTAAAAATAGAAAAACTAGCCAGGCATTGTGGCAAGTGCCTGTAGTCCCAGCTACTCAGGAAGCTGAGACAGGAGGATCACTTAAGCCTAAGAGTTTGAGGTTGCTGTGAGCTATGATGCCATGACACTCTGCTCAGGGTGACAGAGTGAGACTGTCTCAAAAAAAAAAAAAAAAAAAAAAAAAGATTAAAAAAAAAAAGCTAAAAAATTGAGCAATGTGTAAGTAGTGATGGACATTTGGAGTTTAAAGGAGCTCTGGGGCACAGAGTTCTTCCTTCAGTGGTGTGATTTATTCCTGGTAAAGATCACCCTTGCCATTTCCTGTCCTTGTGAGACTCTCAGAAACACACAGCTGGGGTCCCGATGGCGGCCAACGCAGGGCAAGCGCACTCTCTGAGGTGTGGCCATGTCCCTGCCTTGCTAGCAGGACCCGGCACCCAGTGTGTCCTGTGCTCGTTCATGGCTTAAATCTCTTCCACAGAACTCTCCATTCTTCTCTCTGGAGACGTGCTCTGAACAGTCACCCCCAGTGATGACATTGCAGCTCTCATGCAAAAGCTCGCCTTCTGACTCTCGCCTATGAAGATGACAGTTCTCTCTGTGATGGCCAAATTAATTATCAGAAATGGTTTGCTGGCAGACAGTCGGATGCTAATTATGATTGGAACTGTAGGAGCCTTGAAACCCAAATGTGTTAATGTTCATTGTTGTTGATAAAAATTAAAAACCATAAAATATGGAAGAAAAATATTTTAAGTGAAAACAATACAGATTAAGCTAGGAAACTTTAAGTCAACTGTAATCTGAGTGAAAGCTGTGATACAACCCACAGTTTGGGAGAAGGGCTTCGAGAAGTAGTTAATTAATTGTTAGCTTGTTGGTAGACTGAGAACTGAGCTTGGATATTTCAACGCAAAGCCAAAAAAAAAAAAATGAGCTTTAATTAAATTTAAGGTGACTTTTAGGGAAGTGTTTTCAGAAAATCTAAGTTTGATTATCTAATATGACTTCATACTGTGTCCCAGGTTTGTGGAATCTTTCCAGCAGGTTTTACCTAGGAAGAATTATTTTCAATTAAATGGACCATGACCATTGCAGAAGGAATCATGAAACGCACCTGTAATGCAGAGTCGTGCAGTGAACAAAGCCACCCAGCTCACAAAGGGATAGTCCAGGAGTCAGCTGTACTAATGCTGGCTTTGAGAATCATCTTCTTTCCCATCAACACTTACATTAACGAGGTGGAGAGATGAAGGCAGGCAGGTGCTTTTTGCCATTTGATGCAAAAAGGTTGAAAATTAAAAAACAATGGGAAACTTGCTAATTGTTCCATATACGTATGTGAATGCGCTTCCATTCTTTAGAAGCACTTACAATATTCCAAGCATACATTCTAGAATAATCTTTAATGACTAAGAAAACAAAAGGCACCCATAAACACTTGGGGGAGGATTTTATTGGGGAAGGGTCTTAATCATTTTTTTCTCAGAGAAAGTTAAATAATTTATGATTTCTTGTTAAAATGTGGTGACTAATATAAATAACCATCTAAAAAATAAATTTTGTCTGATGTTGCATCTCAGTTATTATGAATGAGATAGAACTTTCTGCAAGAAATGTACATTTCCTTTTAGGGGGGTGTGTGTGTGTATGCAATGGGGCAGTGAGTTCCCAAGTCTGTTAGACACTCATGAGTTACTCTCAGCACAGATTCATTTCTCAGGGAAAATTTATGCAGAGACAGGTGCATAAAGTCCATTGTTCCATGGCAGAACTGGTTGTGGTCAAGGAAACAGTGATGGTATAAGAAGTGCTTTGAAAGTCCCTGCCATTTTTCTACAGTTATACTCAGGGTAGAATTCCCTGATCCCTCTCATGCAGCCAAGGTAGGAATGCAAGTTCCGCCTGTCAGGAAGTTTGGGGAAACTGAACTTAACAAAATCTCATTTTTCTTTGTGTCATCTAACTTTTTCTTGATAATTTTCATTCCTACCACACAGCGATTCAGTGACCTCAATTCCATCTCTCACGAGCCAGAGAGGAAAGCGCTCTATGTTTAAAGAGACTCAGAGTCTCCTGGCTGTCCTTGTTCTGCTAAAGGGAAGCTGTGCCCACAGATTGGCTGTTTGGCTCTGTGGAAAGGGGTAAGGACGGTAGGGCCCGCGCAAGCTGTATGAACAGATAGCCAGGTAGAGTCTCCTGACCAGCAGTGACCACCTCCTGCAGTAACTTGTCAGAAACACAGAACCTCAGGCCCTACCCGAGACCCTCTAAACCATCTGCACTTGCACGGGGTCCCCAGGGCAGGTCTGCAGGCTCCCAAGCAGACCCTCAGCTGCCAGGTGGAGAGGAACACACTTCAAGTATCATTTGATGACAGCAGTGTTGATAGCATTGCTCCCAAGATGGAAGCATTTAAGAAGTATACAGTATGTGACTTTTTTGTGTTTTTTTTTTTTCTTTTTTTGTTTGTTTGTTTGTTTTTGAGACAGAGCCTCTCTCTGTTGCCCTGGTACAGTATGGTGGCATCACAGCTCACAGCAACCTCAAACTCTTGGGCTTGAACGACCCCCTTGCCCCAGCCTCTTGAGTAGCTGAGACTACAGGCGTGGCATCTTGAAAATAGTCACAAGCGGTGAAAATGACTCAAACACCAGCAAAGCTATTAAGGGAGGAAAATCTCCTTGTGGAACTGCTGCTGGAGTTGAGGAAGACTTTTTTCATCCCTTTAGATTGTTTGGAAGGTCCAATAATAAAGTTCAATGAATAAAAAGTAAGAATTGATAAAAAGAGAGTAGGTAAAAACTTAGGTCTAATCCAGTTTCTCAAGATTCTTGTTTTGAGCTGACTTACAGGCATCTGCCCCTTGTCTTTCTTCTAAATTCACATTTCTTGTAAGACAGCTTCAGATGACAAATCAGACATGTCACATAAAATCATTTCTTCTATTTTTTGTCGAGAAAAAACACACAGCATTCATCCACTCCCTTTCCTATCTCATGTAGCTGTTGGTTAAATGCACACAATTTTATATACCCTAGATTAAAAATGTGAAATGCCCTTCAATCATTTTGTTCTATTCACAAGTAAATTCAAAATTTAGCTTATTCAGAGGAGGTTAAATTATGTGGTCAGTGAAGCTTTTCAGTACTGAAAAAAAAATTAAGTTTATTCAAAACATAAATTGACGGCAAGGTGAATCACTTCTACTGTGGAGTGTAAGAATGTAACTATGTTAGTACCTGTGTTTCCGTAATATTTTCTGATATGGAGGAAAATTACTATTCTTTGATCTTATAACGGTTATTTTATAGAAAGTTAAAAATGGAAGTATTGCAAGAACTTTGGCAACTGCTCCTCCTCACTCCCAGGGTCATGTTCTCCAAACTGCTAATTAATGTGAAGTCAGCTTCATGTATTGAGATGTTTAATCAATTGGCAGATTGTTGTCAATAAATATGTGTCTTAAGTGGTTTGTAATAGACAGGCTAATGAAGTACCCTCTGTGAGTGTCAGAGCTATTTGAAAAAAATCTCTCTTCCTTCTGGGCGGTTTGCCATACGTTATTAGTCTCCCTCTGGTTCAAAGAAGAGTGCCCTTCACCATGGCTGCCCTCACCTCCGGATGGATTGTCTGGAGAAGCAGAAAGTAAATTTCATTTTCTCCTAGCAGTTAGTCAAGCAATGTGAGGCCAAAAGGGTGGTTGCTGATAATGTTAATGGTGATCATTGTAGGTAATATTTCTTTCTTTCTTTTTTTTTTGGAGACACAATCTTACTCTGTCACCCTGGGCAGAGTGCTCTGGTGTCATAGCTCACAGCAACCTCAGACTCTTGGGCTTAAGCCATCCTGCTGCCTCCACCTTCCAAGAAGCTGGGACTGCAGGTTCCTGCCACACTGCCCAGCTAGTTTTTCTATTTTTAGTAGAGACAGGATCTCCCTCTTGCTCAGGCTGGTCTCGAACTCTTGAGCTCAAGCAATCCGCCCGCCTCAGCCTCCCAGAGTGCTGGGATTACAGGCGTGAGCACCAGGGCCGACCCTAGGTGACAGTTCTTCAACAGTTGCTATGCACATGCTGGGCTGTTCAGCAGTATAATTTATTTATCTTCCATCTTTGCCACAGCCAGGGACCATGAGAACGGTTCCTGCTTCTGAAACCTCTCAGATTCTGTATGTTACAAATTCAGAAGATGCCAAAACACATATATACCCATTATAAGAGATGCTGTCTATGTATTATATACAATGTCTGTACTTAGAGCACCTCTTGTAATGGCAGAAGTGACTTTCAGTCAATCTTTTGGTATTGGTATAGATCAAGTATCCTAATTTTAAAGCAGTATTTTCCTTTATCAAAATATGTATACATTTTTTGCCACTCTGTTTTATTGCCATGCTACTACAATCCTGAAATAGATTTCATAGATAAAATAACCTTGTCTACATGTGACGTTTGAAAAAGTCATCATATGATTCCCCAACCATAGTGTAATGGACAAATAAAGGGCTGAGAATTTATTGTTGACATGTACATTTGCTATATAAGTGTTTGCTCCTGGTTGTACTCACAGAGAGAAAGTCAGATGTTTGCATCTGTGCACAGAAATTCTGTTTATTTGACAGCTCTAACTGCAGGCTGGTAGCGGTGTGAGGTACTAGCTACTCAAACACAGTTGAGTGTTTACCCTGTCCGTGACATAGTATCCTGAGACAATGAGCAATTCTTAGCAAAGCCACAAAAGCAAAATAAGATACACTCTGTCCTCGAATTGCACCCAAGTTGCATCTCTGGCATGTCCGGTGTACATTGATACTAGGGAGAAATGTTTTATGTCCACATATTCAATAGGTTCAGGTTCTAAGCCCCCGTAATTGTACATAGAGCTTTCCCTACACGGGTGCCCAAGGGAAACTGAGAAGCCAGGCACCCTGGCTGGCCACTTTCCATGTCCCAAGTCTGGTTTGCTGATGAAAAGCATCTGGCACCCCAAGCCTTCACCCAGTAAATGCCATGGAACCCCCTTGTCATGAAGAGAGCCACACGCAGCCCTGCACATTTCCAGGAAGTCTCCAAGGAAGCACTGCCCCCCGTGACACAGGGGCCCTGTGGTTGTCATCCCTGTTTTTCCAGTGTGGCAACAGAAGTTTCTGTAGTTTTCTCCAATGGGCACAGCCAGGAAGTGGTGGAGTTGGGATTCAGACTCTGATCTGACCCCAGAATCCATGCATTCGGCCCACTGTTCATTTTCCCTTGCCCTTTGGGACAGGCCACCGTTGCCTCACGAGAGCCTGTGTAGGCCCTATGGGTCATTTCTCAGAACGGTGCTTGTGAAAAGGAAAAGGATTGATTAAAATCTACTCAACGCCCCTGGCTTCCCATCTACTGTGTCCAGGCTCTGCACGTGGTGCCTGATGTTGACGGCAGCCCTGCAAAGTGGTCGTGGGCATGTCCTGTTCACTAACAGAAGGCTTGAGTCTGCACCCCGTCCGCAAGCCACCTGCCAGTGAGAAGCGGAACTGGGTTTCAAACTCATTTTGATTTCAGAGCCCGAGCACCACTCTCCCACCTCTTCCCTATTTACCCTCCAACTTCTCTCTCATGACCTGATAAGAAAGTTAACCAAATAATATATTGGCCATGTGAGGACGCTGGAAAGTGACAGAGGACATGGCTATACCAGGACATTGATATGGGCCACTTAACCCATTTCAGGGTCTTGATGAAGGTCTTTACCAAAGCATGATTGGTGCTCAGACTCAGAAGTGGGAAAGTACTGCGTGCATCTCAAGCAGAACATGCTGGGGACCCTGCTGTCACAAGGACACTGCTTTCTTCAGTGTCTGTGTGACTATCTTTTGAGATCTTTCAATTTAAAAAGTCCACACCCCACTCCTTCCATGAGGCAGGCACAGGCAAGCCTTGAATAAAGCCAGGGGCATCAAGAGAGTGGTGGGGACACACCAGTCCCCCCTCCTCGGGAACAGAAGCTCTCCGTAGTTGGTGACAGAGAGAGAGCAAGCCTGCTTTCCTCATCGAGCCTTGTTCACTTCCTCCCAGCAACAGAACAAAAGAAGGCCTCCTTCCCAAAAGAGTACAAGTGACGGCTTCTGCCTGAATTTCCCCCAATTTCTGTATTTGTCTTTGTTTATTATTGTATCATATTAATAAATACTATGCAGCTAATGTTCCCATCTGGCAGGGCAGAGAAAAGAGCATAAAAATGAAGCTGTGGTTACATCACTTCAATACTAATGAAGGTGATACCCACTTGGCGTGGTAGAAAGGTGGGTCTTTATTTTAGAGTTCTTAATTAAGAACTGCCAAGTGACTAATATTAATTAGGAAGCCAGCTGTAGCCTTCAGTTTCTCGGTATATTTCTTATGAACCTGTGAAGGGATTAAGTCTCAGCCTTTTTAATCAATCAGCCCATGAGCAATTATCTATTAAGTATACTTCATGTGGACGGGACCAGGCTAGGCAGACAGAGATTTTTAAGATAGTATCTTTGCCTTCGGGATCTCCACCTAACTGAGGAGCGTGCACAGATAGAGGGCTGGGATTTCAGACAGTGAGGGCAGAGCACCCTTTGAACCCTTTGAGCAGCAAAGAGATGCACTGGGTTGGGGCAGCTTTTTCAGACTGCACCGGGGCCCTCATTCCTCTGGGATCACAATCTCATCTGGAACTAATGTAAAGGATGGGAGGGTGTCTGATCCCTGGGGTGCTGGGGCTGCAGGAAATGGAGGACCAGCCCAGCAGGCCAAAGAGTTGGTGTTTGGAGGAAGGGTGAACCATGATTGTGAGGATGACTAGAGCTGGGCCCTAGTAGAAGGGGTGAGGGTTCCTACAGGGGAGAAGTGCTGGGCCCCACAAAGGAGGAAAGAAGGAGATCAGGACAGTTGGACCAGAAAGGAAAGTGACAGGCATTGAGCTGGGGTGTCCATTCTGCTCTTCGGTGCTGAGTCTGTCAACCACCTGGTGCGTTCTTGATCTTCTTGATTGCACACGCATGCACGCTTGTGCACACGCAGGCGTGCAGACACACACATGCAGACACACACACGCATGCAAGCTCAGCCCAGGGGTCTAGTACCCTGAGCCAGAGTGTGGGGAGAGTAGTTTAAAGGGTACGTACTATATATACCTAACATGACCCTCTGCTCATTAATAAAATTACACCTAGAACAAGGCTCTGGTCCCTGTTCCTACAGTCTAAGTCTCTTTTGATATTGCTGTGTCAGTATCCATTGAATTCTACTTTGAATCCCCAGCAACTGAAAGAGGATTATGTGAAGATTAGTTGTAACATACTTTTTCTTAACATTGCCTCATATACAATATTACCTATTACAGGTTCTTTTCAGGTCTCTCCTAATTTCATACCTAGACATTCTGATCACTCTTTAAATGTGCAGTTGTGTTACATCGCCTGCTGGGGTGCTGTGGGTTTGCTCTTGCACAGACCACGAATCCAGAAGTCTGCCCCTCTGCATGCTCCTTGACAGACTTTCTTGAGTAGTATTTCTTTGAAGTCATCTGAGGAGATGTCTAGGTCAGGGGTCCTTAACCTTGAACCTGGGACGGGGTCCTTCACAAAGACTTACCCTTTACAGACTCACTGTAGGGAGCTGAGTTTGGCGTACTTTTCTTCCCCTCAGACTCTGCCATCCAATTCTTTTTTTCACATATATTCCCACCAAGTGCTAATTTTCATTCAGGTTTCCCCTGTCTGTGTGTGTGCGCACACGTGTGTAAATTTTCTCTAGCCCTAGTTTATAGCCTTGTTCAATAAATCCAGACAAACAGAGCGGTCTTCTTCCCAAGTACACACTTTTTCGGACAAGCATTTTCCCAGACCCTACCTGCAGCTCTAGGTAAGTCCCCATCAGTTGCCTTCTCCTCTGTAGAGTGCTTCCCTGATGCCGTGATTTGGAAATCCCTGAATATTGTTATAGGCACAGTTCCCTGGAGATAAAAAAAAAAAAAGAAACCTTGGAAGTAGTAGATATATGCTTTTCTTTCCATTTTCCATTTTATAACTTGGAGACTCTTACTAACTTTGTGTCATCATCACCGGCCTTGAATTGAATGTGATAAATGGCCCGTGTGAAGAGTATCTTACAAAACAGCCTCATAGATACAGAAACACTGTTTTCCAGGGGAGTGATTTGCCCTTGACCACCGGTTAGCACCTGTATTGTTATGATATTTTTCCTTTAATTGGCTTGCTTTCTCAAATTTACTTATAAAAGAAACTTTTAATGATACGATAAATTAGTCTTGCTTGCTGTGAATAAAAATACGTATATCATAATTGGCAGCATGGATCTGTGTACACGTAGAGTCTTCACAGAACATGCTTAGGGGAAGCACGGGTGATGGAAATGTTATATTTCAGGGGCTGAGGTGAGGTGAGGAAAAAGCCATTTGTCCCTCCTTTGAACTTTCAGTAAGACTGTCAGGTTTAATTGGTCATCTACGTTTTGTTTCCACCCATATTTTTTAACTTCAGCGCTGTTGATGTTTGGGGCGGGATACTTGTTTGCTCTTGGAGGCTGTGCTGGGCCCTGCAGGATATTTAGCAGCACCCCTGGCCTCCGTCCACTAGAGGGCAGTAGCAACCCCATGCCACTGCTCCCAGGTATGACAGCTGACTATCAAAAAAGGCTCTAGAACAGTATTTTTCATCCTTTTTTGGTTTCATAGCACACTTGAACCTGTAGTTAAACTTCTACAGCACACTCAAATTATGTTGATCCAAAAAAAGAATTAAAAAAAAAAGGTATTTACTATACTTTGAACTTCTTTCAAAAAATAATTTATTTAATCTTTAAAAATTTTTCATCACATCTAAGATCCTCTCATGGCATACCAGTATGCCATGGCACGGGAGTTGAAAATCACTGCTCTAAACATTGCCAGATAACCCCTGGTAGGGGCCAGAGCCCTGCAGGTTAAGAACCTCTGTGTAAGACGTAAGTCATTATATTGTATTTACTCTTATTTTTATTGTTGGTCGTAAATTGTCACTTTATTAAGTATGCATTTTTAAGATACTCTACAGTTTTTAATTAGGTCCATGTTTTAGCATTTCTGCAAGTAGTTCTATAACTCCCCTGTCCACAAAAAGGAAGCTCCTGGCCACACCACACTGAGGCTCCTTGCTATAGAGGGAATTTAATGCTCTCTACTGATGTCAGTTTCCAGAGGGACCTCCCTCCCCTCCTCATGTGTTTCTGGCTTCCATGCAAATATGATTCCTTTGAAGAAAATTCAGTGAGGAATTACATCCCGTATTTTCCATTATTAACATCTACAGAGACCTACATGTTTGTGAGATGCTGCTCGCTTTCAAATACATTTATCTCTTTGAACTTTCACAAAGTCTGATAAATATTATTTGTCTCTTTTTTCTTTTTCTTTTTTTTAAATCTTTTTTTTTTTCTAAGTTTTTAGAAAAACTGAAGCTTAGATTAAATGATTTGTCCAAAGCTACACCACTGAAGTTGCTCTTCTGTCAAGGGAGAATATTAGAGGCAGTCTTTTCCAAAACAGAGAAATGTTCACATAAATAATGAAATGGAGCACGGAGTCATAGGTCAGCTGTCAGTAATTGGGGTTATGATCGTGTGGTAATACTGCTTTTATTGGTGCAGTAACTTTTGTTTAAAATAACTAATAAATAGTAAATTAATAAATGACTGATAAGTAGTGCACTATGAATTATTAGTAGTTTTGTTTTGTTTTAAGTATCTTAGATGACAACTTGCAAGAAGTATACCAAAGTACTAATAGAAGTTATGTTGAAGTAGGGTACTTCTGACCGTTGTAACCTTCTTCTGAATTTCTTTTTTTTTTTTTAACTAAATCATAATTGTGTGCATTAATGTATTTATGGGGTACAATGTGCTGATTTAATATACAATGTGGAAAGCTTACATCAAACTTGCTAAAATAACCATCACCTCACTTAACCTCTTTGTTGTGGTAAGACATTTATACTCTTAATAGTTTTGAAATATACCATTTCATTATGCACATTAGGTGAGGTCCCACCAATGCCCTCCCTCCTCCTGGCCTCCCCCTCCCCTGCCCTCCCTTCTCCCTCCTCTTTTCTTGTTTCTGGACCATAGTGTTTTATCATTCATATCAACTTGCAGGTGATTGTATATTGGTTTCATAATAGTATTGAGTACATTGGAAACTTTTTCTTCCATTCTTGAGATACTTTACTAGGAAGAATATGTTCCAGCTCCATCCAATAAATATAAAAGATGTAAAGTCGCCATCATTTTTTATGGCTGCATAGTATTCCTTGGTATACATACACCACAATTTATTAATCCTTTCATGGGTTGATGGGCACTTGGGCTGCTTCCATGCCTTGGCAATTATGAATTGGGCCTTCTACGTTTCTAAACAAGTTATAATAGATTGCCATTTATTTGAAAAATGAAATCTGTAAGTTAAAAATGAAAGGATACAGTTAACATTACTACAAAGTTGCCTTTTCTCTGTAATTTTCACCATGACCATTCTGTATGTGGACAGATGTCTCCATATGTCTGGGCTTAGCAATGTCTCAGTTAGTTTGCTGTACCTTTGGGGAGAAGGGCGTCCTGCCACCTCTTGTTCAAGGAGACACATAAGACACTTCTTTGGGGTACCCCGCCAAGATACTGATGGGTAGCAGGACAGTTGATCTGCTCGCTCTGGTTTGGTTTGTTTTGGTTTGTTTTGGTTTCATACAATCCTAGGATAAGATTCAGCCTTACCTCTCTCTCAAGAGAACAGGCAGAGAACTTGCTATGTGCCTAAATCGGTTCATGCTGAGTCACAGCAGCTGGTCGTGTTGCTGTGACAGAGGGGAGACCGATAATGGGCCACAGCACTATCAGCTCTTCCCATGGACGAGACGGTGAGGTGAAGCGAGCCCTCCCCCCCCCCACATACTGCCAGGCAGCTACCTGCCACTGGCAGAGGGAGGAGAACATTTCGTAAACTGCGTGAAAATCCCCAAATGATATTATTTTTACTTAAACATTCTTCCATCTGTGTCTTTCCATTCATTTCTTAGTGCTTTATGAGAAATAGGTGTGTTTTGAGCTTCAGTATTTGGGTAATAATTGCGAACACGGTTCTTGAGAGAGATCGTTTTCAGCAAGGTACTCAGTGGTATGGCATTCAGTGCTCAAAACCCCTGTGTTGGGTGGCAGGTGAGGCTCAGGTCCTGCCTGTCTGGTCCTGTATGGAGACCTCACTGATTACTCTGAGTCTGGGTGAGTCTATCGCACCGTCTGAAGGAGCTTTCCTTTTGGCTTCTGGTGTGTATCAGTTGTTCTTGTCAAAAACTGGCTGTTTCTGGATTTAACATCTACCGGAATGTTCAGGTGCTTTTTGCTTGTTTACTATGCCTCGGTGGTACCCTGAATTTGAAATTGTGGTGTTGGTAAATGACCTCCTTGGCATGATTTTTTTTGTCAAGTCCAGGGGGAGTTTGGTTTACCTATTCCTACTTCTCGCTCCTAATGCTAGGGTTGTCCAGCTCATCGCCACATTAACTTTATCCCTTGCCCGTATTTTGAATTTTTTTCTGGCCTTGATTCTGTATCCACCAACCCTCCACGGATTTTGAATCTTAACTCAGTAATTTTTCCTTGAAACCCCAAGTTCCCAAGGACTGTGGCCCTGGTGTGAAATTGTTCCGTGTGTTTTTAAAGTGATCTTCGCATCCATCAAGAGATAGTCTTCTGTACTCTCCAGAAGCACTGTGTCACATCCAGAGAAAAGATTTGGTGTGGGCTTTAAAGAGCTGCAGACGTTTTAATAAAAGTTTCTTCTCAGTTTTTCTCTGATGTGTATCAGGAGGAAAGTATAGTAACAGAGAACAGAGCATTACTGCAGCCTGCCTGTCTGAATACATTTCAGTTCATTCAGCTAGATTTCCCTGAAAGGGGAGCTTTCCCAGCCAAGCCAGCCCTAAAAACAACCAGGGGGACAAGCTCCGATCTGGGTGCTTACAGATGTCATTTTCTTCTCCTTAATATCTTAGTCTGCAGCACGGTGACAGACAGGATCAAAACTAATGTTCTAATGGAAATTAACAGTGCCCCGTGTCGGGTGGAGATGTGTTGAATCCTCACGCCCAGCTAGAGTGGCAAAGCCCACCAGCCACAAGGCCAGCACTTGGTGTGAGCCCATGTAGTCCCCAAGCCTTCGTGCTGGTCAGTGACCATTAAGGCTGGTCAGGTGGCCTCTGTGGGGATGCGACAGCCTACTTCCAAGCAGTTCCAGGAGCAGGAAGCAGAGAGACATATGGAAATTCCGCTCTCATGCTTAATATACAACATGCAAAATGAATTTTTCATATTGGCTTTTTTAAAAAATGGAAGCGTTCCAGCTTTGCCTCACTGGTGTGCCTTTTGGAGTCAGTGTCCTTTAAAGCAGCCAGAGGGGGAATCACTGTAATATAAGCAGAGTGGTGTTTGCTAGTGAGAGCTGTAGGAGAGAGGATGATGATTTTGGAAACATTATTCTGAGTGTTGAATTGAACAAAGAGTTATTAGTGAAGGAAAAAAAAATACCCGGAAACACGTTGTTAATACTCTTAGATTTGGGCCTGGAGAACCATACTATGAATTGAGTAGAAGATAAATAAAGAGGAAAATAGCAAATTAAGGGGACAGATAACCAGGAAGACGGGGAGAGGGGGAAGGTTGCCGGCTGGCATCGGGAGAGGACATGTAACTAGTGTCTGATGCATTTCCTTAAGAATCAGTGTGTTTGCAAATTGCTCTGTTGCATCTTAGCAGAATCTAATCTGAGTAACGAAGAGCTGACGGGCGAACATGGTTGGATGAATTCCCTCAGTTCTCCTGAAATACAACAGAGCAAGGAACAGTATAATGAAAAATAACAGAGAGAGTAGCTAGGGGCTTAAGTTATGATCAGTGTTCATTACAACAAATGACATTTTCACTGCAGTGTTACCATAAAGATTATTGGCTCTTACGTAATGTGGTTCCCACCTGAATAGATTTGAGAACAGCTTAGCCCGTGAATAGGAGAAGTGCAGCAGAGGCCTGGGGATACCATCAGTCCCCTTATTCATGTTTTCAATTAGTCCTGGTGAGCTGCCTGTTCAGAACCCTGGACAGAGCCAAAGAATCTCCTTCCTGGGAGCCTCGCCATGACTATCTCTGGCATTGACTAGCGTGGTTGTGTGTTACAGTCGGTGAAGACCAAGCTCAGAAAGTGACTAAACTTGTTGGGAGTTTCATATCCAAGGCCCCCTCCTTATGTTCCCTGCCATTTGCTATTTTTCTCAAGCATACATATTACAACATTTTAAAAAATATCTCTTTGGAAAGGAAGCTGTGTTTTGTGTAAAACTTTGGGCACACAACCAGAAGGCATTTTGCAACTCTGTGGCTTCAACCAGCTTTGGAATGGACAACCCCAGTTCTGAGCACGGTGCGTAATGGCCTGGGTTTGCTGAACACCTGTTTGGTACCTGCTGGGCGCTCTGTTATTTTGTCCTCACAACACCTCCATGAGTTATGTACTATTATTATCAGTCCTATTTTGCAGATGAGAAAGCATTTTCAGAGAGGTTAGGTAACTTGTCCAAAGGTACCCAGCTGCCAAGAATTACTAATGAGTTGCACAATCATGTCTAACAGTCTGCTGTACATTATAACTTCCACACAGGTGCTGAACATAAAGGGAGATTCATTCATATTCATTCTCTCTCTCTCTCTCTCTCTCTCAAAACAGGCTGGGTAGCCAGAATATTTGTTTTCAACCCATATTCCCAAATCATACCAGCCTTGCTTGTTGTGTATCTCAAAGTCAACTCTATAAAAGTGTCCCCCGTAAGAGCAAGCTCACTGCCTGTTAGCCAGAGGTACAGACGGCAGCCTCGGTGATGTGGGAGATACAAACAGAACAAGGAGACTCAAAGAGGCCGATGGGGAGGGACTGCCTTGTTGCAGAGAGAGAAGCAAAGTGGTGTTTGGAGGCACATCAGCAGTTGTCAAAAGAAGAGTGAGGAAGAAATCTAGGGGAGCTCAACAGTAGGGTCTCTGGATCTCACCCCTCTTCAGATTCTAATGTTACATTTTTGAGTTTTATGGGGAAAAGTAATACCCCAACACGTAGTGGGGAATTTAAGAATATTCTCAGCCCTGATGTAACCAGAAAATTTAATATTTTTCCCCCCTTTCTCTTCTAAGCTCCTTCTTCTCTGCTTTGTGAGAGCCTGATTGTGGTGGCCCCATCTCGTGGCCACTGCACCTGTTCGGGAAACTTCTCAGCAGCCCATCATTCATGGCACCCAGCCCACAGGTCAGAGCCAGACAGGGACAGAGGAGTGTGAAGTGCCCCAGGCTAGATTCAGTGCCGGGTGAGGACATCTGGCTGCCTGGGAGGCGTCAGACTCAGGAATATGCCTGGCCTGTTGCTGCTCCTCCTCCGGCCCCCGGTGAGGGCATCATGGACGATGTACTCTGGCCAGCCTGGCTCTCCGAGCTACTTTTATGTATTCTGGCTTTGGGGGAAGAGAGGGACTAGCATACATTTCTCCAGCCAAGTAGAATTCGTGGGCTTATGGAGTTGTATGTTTTGCCCTAAAGACCTTTCCAAGCTCATAACTATTACAGACAAAATTAAGGATATTGGGGACACCTCTGTGTAAGTGAAAATATACACACACACCCATAAGAGGGTAGATACGTGGGTCACTACTGGAGCTTCGGACAGACTGTGCTGTGGTCCATTATTTCACTTTCAAGAACCACAGTCAGCAGCATCCTTTCTGATTCACCCGTGCAAGTTTCAACACCAGTTGCTAAGAGTTTTCATTTATTTTCGTCTGCATGGATTTTACATTTCTTGATTTTTGTGTATCTCAGAACTTTCCCTTTTTTTGATTTTTATGGGGGTTTTGAGATTTTTTTTTTTTTCCAAAATAGAGTGTCATTCTGTCACCCTAGATAGAGTGCTGTCGCGTTACAGCTCACAGCGACCTCCAACTCTTGGGCTCAAGCCATCCTCTTGCCTCAGCCTCCCGAGTAGCTGGGAGAACAGGCACCTGCGACAACGCCCGGCTAGTTTGTCTATTTTTAGTAGAGACTGGGGTCTTGCTCTTGCTCAGCTGGTCTCAAACTTCTGAGCTCAAGTAGTCCACCTGCCTCAGCCTCCTAGAGCGCTAGGATTACAGGTGTGAGCCACCACCCCCGGCCTCAAAACTTTCTTAATGACCCACATATTCCCTCTTATGTAGAAGGTTTCTAGATAGATAAACAGACAGGCGCACTTTCTTTCTTTAAAGCATGAAAGGTAACGAGGTAGTCGGGATGCCAGAAAAGGGTCTGTCGGCCTTTATAATGCTTTTCAGCAAAGTACAAGAAGGTGACTCAATTCGTATCTGCAGTGTGGTACCATTCCCACTAACTGTCTGTGGCTCTTGAGCTCTTGACTTGTAACCTACCTGACTGAGCTGGTCTGTAACTATAAATATACCCATCAGAATTCAAAGACATACTACAAGAAAAATCATTACACTTAACAGCAAAAATTTACTGAATTATTTATTAAAGGTAACATAGATCATTAATTTTTTTAAATTGATTGCATTTTGAAATGATAACATTTTGGATATATTACGTATGGGTTGAACAACAACCCATTATCAAAATTCATTTTCATCTGCTTTTTACTTTTTTAATATGTCTGAGAAAAGGGAAAGTACCATTTGTGGCTCGAGTTACCTTTTGGACAGCGTTATTCTACAGAGATACGTGGGGACCAGGCCTCTGCAAATTGGAGGTGCTAATATGTGTTTAAAAACAAGATGTTAAAAGTAGCCTAGGAGGAGAAAAATTAACTCCCTTCAGGTATTCAAAGTAGCCAACACTGGTAAAGAAGAAAGACCTTGCTTGCTTCACCCTCTGGGGGAAAATATACTAGACGCAAATCTTCATGGATGATAGTTAATGGGGGAAAAATGTTTCTCTATGAGGACATTGTCAGGATAGATAGTAGGAGTCGATTGTTTCCGAACATGGTTTGTTGATATTTGAAAATAACTATGGTGTGTGTGTTCCCTTGGGATCCTCCATCCACAGCCTCGTCACTGTGGGCCTAGGAGGAGCTTTGCAAACACCTGTGCCTCTGGCATCTCCGCCCCACACTTTAACTTCCACCTCGCTCTCACCAGCTGTATTTAGAATGCTCTAGCACCTTCCAGGGGTGTTTTGTGGGTGAGATTCTTAGATGAAACACTTGGGATTCTTGGATGAAAGGGGCTGTTATGACAAGCTTTGCTCTTCCCTCTTCGCCCACGGCCACAGTTTTGCTTGGAGCCCACAAGGCCTGTTGGGGGCATCAAACAGCTAAAGCTCTCATGCAGAGAGAGGCAGGTCCTCCTGGTGGTGTGTCCCCAGGGTCCCCACCAGATTCTCTGCTGGTGCATGGAATGCTTGTACGTCATTTTTAACAACTTACACCACAGACCCCCTAGTTTTTAACCTTTTTTGCGCTTGTAGGCCATAAATTTCTCTGCATCTCTTAAAAATCTTCAATTAAAAAAAAAAAAACTAGGAGGTGGTCGGGAGCAGGGGCTCACACCTATAATCCTAGCCCTCTGGGAGGCCAAGGCAGGTGGATTGCTTGAGCTCAGGAATTTGAGACCAGCCTGAGTAAAAGCAAGACCCATCTTTAAAAAAATAACCCGGCCTTGTGGTGAGTGCCTATAGTCCCAGCCACTGAGGAGGCTGAGGGAAGAAGATCATTTGAGCCCAAGAGTTTGAAGTTGCTGTGAACTATGATGCCAAGGCACTCTAGCCTGGGCAACGAGTGAAAAAAATAATAAAAAGGTAAAAATAAAAGAAAAAAAACTAGGAGGAAGTGCATGAAAAATATTAAATGTGCTAAATCTACCCAGGAGCTACAAGTGTGTTTTACATTTTAAAACTTTTCTTTATTTGCCATGTTAGCGTTTCAGTCTGCTGATCACTTGTTCCGCCTTGTGTGACAGAATCCCAATTTTCCTACAAACATAGCATTCCTAGTTAAATCTGAGTTTCATGAAAACAACAGACAACATGTTAATATAAATGAGGCAACCTAGATTTTCACATGCTGAATCTGGCAATTCTGACCCTCTTCCACCCTCAGTGCATTTGGTCAACATGTGCCCCTCCCATTCAGTTTCAAGGGCAAGTATCTAATCTAGACTTGCTAAATCAGGTTAAGAACTTCTCATAGTCTGCCATTGTCCTCAGAATAAAACCCTGAACACCTCCAATTAAGGTTTTCCTTAAAATGGTCTTCCAACTTTATATTTTATTTTATTTATTTATTTATTTTTGCAGTTTTTGGCCGGGGCTGGGTTTGAACCCACCACCTCTGGTATATGGGGCCGGTGCCCTAGTCCTTTGAGCCACAGGCACCTTAAATCATACCTCCCCCCTCCCTCTGAACATGACAAAACCTCTGCCCCATAAGACCCTCTGCAGTCTAGCAGCCATCCATGCTCAATGCCCGCTTTAGCCTTAGCTTTCTATTTACCCTCAATCAGACTCTTCCTTCTCTCCTATATGCTTTTTTAAGTCCTATGTATCCTCTCCGCTAAATAAGTCTATCTATTAAGTTCTTTACTTGTTCTTTCCAAAGCACTTAATGTTAACATCATTCATTTCATCACTGATTGTCTCTTTCCCTCTGTGTATATACACTCATGGGCATGTATGTTTATACACACACACACACACACACACACACGTATTAAATACAGATTCGCACTGAAGACTTGCTGTGAGCAGGGCTCACACTCTCCCCAGGGCAGCGTACCCGGGCTCTGGAATCTGCCTGCATTCACATCCAGGTGCCGAAGCGTCTGTGCCTGTGTGGTCAGGATGTGGAGACCTGCTTGCTGGGCTGTGCGGCTTCACGGAGTAGGGTAGAGCTGGGTTTGTGCTCTCAGCTTCCTTGGAGAGAGATGGTCCTGCCAGGGTGTCCACAGAAAACCTGGAGGTGCTGAGGAACCCAGCCTGCTCTTACCCTTCTGTTTCCTGCCCTGACCACACCCCTCTGATGGGCGGGTTCTCTGCCCAGCTTACTTGATACCCTTTTTCTGGTTATAGTGGAGTCTCACTAGTCCGGGAGATGTGCTAGTGTTATTTTGGGTTGACTTTTAATGTTTCCTCTTTGAACCATTTTGTGCTGATTTTACCCTTGAGCACACAGACGCCAATCTTATCTCCCTGAAATTCAAGTTTTTTTTGGGGGGGGGGCGCCTCCCTCTCACCCTGACAATGGTAATCGCTTCCACCAATTCTGTATTGTCAGGGTTTGAAATTTAAAGTGGATTATGTATACATGATAGGAACAAAAGCGATAGTCATTATGATCATATAGTATTAACATCCAGCTATCCCTGTTAAGAGACCTATTAGATAATTATCATTTAGCTTTTGAAAGCTAGATTCAAGTTAGTAGATTGTCACACTAGTGTTTTTAAAGAATAATTTTTGAAAAGGGCAAATTGCCTGTGTAATTTGCACGCCCAGTTAGTGCAATTTGGGCACAATTCCTCTCTTCCTTAGTGTAAGAATACACCTATCTGTGTGTGTATTATAAAGACTCACAGACCTATATGGTTGGGTGTCTCTTTTTAATCACTACAAATACCAAGAACTAAATGAATCCTTTCTCTTCGTAACAAATATTCACTCCAGGTGCGAAGTCTATCAGGGAGGTAGCTTGTTTGGGAAACTTACCAGTGCCCTTGGACTGATTCCCTTTGCCTTTGAGTTTATTCTGGAAATTGCAACATTTAGCACTTTGCAGTTTAATTTAAAAGGATTACCTATTTTCTTAAATGCTTAAGCAAGGAGGCAAGTTGCAGTTATTGATTTTTCTCTGCATATATTCCGTGAAAGCTCTATCCCCTGGGAACATACCTCCTGAACTGCATGCTTGCCGGTGACAGCTCGGACCTCTGATACATAACCAAAGACCTTGCCTAATATCTTTGCAACTGCTCAGGGAATTTTTATTAAGTAAAAGCATCATTAGAGTAGACAGGATGATGAAGTTTAATGAGCATCTTCTGTGCAGGATACTGTTAGTTTGGCGCCCCTAGCGTGCACCTCTCTCCCCTCTAATGGGGCAGGCAGATAGCCTCCTGAGTGTGCGGGGTGCTTTTATATCTGCCTTATGTTGTATTTTTATGTAGTCTGGTATCTGTTGCAAGCCAGCTATGTATTCTTTTTGGATATTTATATAGATGCCTTTTGCATGTTCATGTTTATTCTTTTTTTTCCCCACTGCATGTTGGACACAGTAAGCACAGTGAGGAGGACAACATGGCAGGCGCACGGTGCTGTTAGTGAGTGACATGGAACCATCTCTTGGAGGTTTGATCTCAAAAAAAAAAAAAAAATTGCATTTTGAATTAATGAGACTTCTCACAGGAATAGGGTAACTGTTCCTTCTTTTTTTTTTCCTAAGACTCAGCAATTTATGTGCTAAGGTTCCGTCCCCAGCCCCTCATAGCTGCTAGATAGGATAAATAAAGATATTGCAAATGTTTATTAATAATCCAGGCTTCACACTTTTTGTCTACAGATTTATTTGCAGGGATTTTAAATTTAGTATCCTGCCAGAAGATTTCAAATTATGAGCAAAATTATTTCTCGCCATTATTTTCGCTGGCCGTCTCCTTGGCTTTTAAAATTGGTTCTTTTCCTGGTCTGTATAAGGACTTTCCATGGAAACACCCAAAACAACAGTAGGAATGCAGATGCCATGAGCAAATGACTTAAGAGCAGCATATTGTACCTCTCATCTACCTGGCATTCGGAAACACAATATTTACATAGCACACAATGTGTTTCGAGCCGTGCCTTGAGTGTGGAGACTACAAAAGAAGACGCAGAAGTCTGTAGTCCTGAACAGATATCCCCATTTTCCAGTTAAGATAGCAAAGGTCGGGGAAAGGCTGAGGTTACTGGGCTCTTAAATGGCACAGCTCACACTTCCCTTGTCTTTTCTACACTGGGCACTGCCAGCCCACGCCCAGTTAGTGCACAGAAGGAGGTGAAGTTGGACACAAGTTAGGCCTCCAGTGTCCTAGGCTCCACTCTGTGCCAGCGGCCAGTCTGGGTCCCCAGTCCAGGGGGCGCTGGGCACCATTTTCCATGCACACACCAAACCTGGAGACATTGTTCTGGTAGTCACGTGTAAGAGGACTTGGAAGAAGGGCTGTACCAGCGTCACGCAAGCCAAGAAAGGAACCGGTACAATATTCTAATGGCCGTGTAATGTGGGCCTCTGTTTTAGGGTACAGAGAAAAAGAATTAATAAAGTTGGGGAGAGAGTGAAAATAAGAATAAACCAACTACCAGAAAGCAGCTACGGGACATTGGGCCCATGGCACCTGAGTTGCAAACCTTTGGAGACGCTAATGAAAGCTGTGTTCCTCTTCTGCAGAAACACGCACATCCAACTTAAGAGTCTGAGATACTTCTGTGATCCGGGGCTAAGAATTTCTACCGCAGGGGAAATTTCAATCAGACTTGATTAATATGGCAACTGAAAAAAGAGGCAGATGTCAAAATGACTTTAGCGTTTAACCCTCAGGGTTGGAAGGTGTAGGGGGATGGACCTGGGGAAGGCAGTGTCAGGGCCCTTCTCTGCTCTGTGGGTGGTTCAATAGCTGAGTGTCCAGTTGGGCTGAGGAGGTGGCGACTTGGAGAGCTGCCTGGCTCAGAGATGATCATTAAACCTATAAAATTAAATGATCTTTCAAAGGAAGAGGATGCAAAGAGATCAGAGCACAGACAGCAGGACCAAAGAGGTGTGCAGAGAGAGAGCAAGAACCAGACCATGCCCTAGATCCCTGTAGTCAAGGGAGGGAATTTTCAAGAAGGAATGTGGTGGCACCCAGCCATCTTCACTGCTGCCGCAGTTGAGATGCTTGGATCCAACTGCAATGATAAGATTAAATAAAATTCATCTGTCAGCTGATAGAAAATCTTACATATACTGCTTAATAAAAAATGTGTTGCCAAATTTATTCTGAGTATGGTGGGCACAATGCTTTTGCCGTACAAGCTCAGCTGTCATCAAGGAGTGGTGGTCAGTTACATGGGGCTTAACGTAGCCAATGCTGGGGCTTTTAACAACATGCCTCGGAAGTCACCAACGTGGTGACCTGGGCAGTCTGCAGAATCATTTCTTAGTGATTTCCCCAGAAATAATCTTCAGCACTGGTCTTTCAGGTGGCCACAGAGGCCAGGCCCCTCCCCTTTTTTGCCTTTGGACCACAGGTGAGCTAGAGAGCCCCCGGGGGGCATAGTCAGGCCAGTAGTTCACCTCCCACTGCTCAGCGTGTCCCAGCTTCTCATCTTTGAAGTTGTCTTCTGTGACAGGAGCTGTTCATCAGACTCCCAAGGGTAATAGATCCCCTCCTGTCACCTGGGAGTGTCTCTGTTGGTTTTTTCCCACTCCATCATCATCTCCCAATTATCACCTACAAGCCAGGTTTCAGTGCAGAGAGTCTGTGCCAGAGGGTCCCTCCTCTGTGGATAGAGCATCTGCCCACCAGCCACTGCAGCCCCGTGGGTGACCTTGAGCCCGGCTGCCTTTGTCACACTCTCAAGCCACCGCAACCAGGCAGCAGTGCCCACTGAGACCCTCCCCATGGAGGGGAGCTGCCCCAGAGGCATAGGGTGGCATGTGGGCTCTATGGCCACTCTCTGGGCAGGGGAGTGGTTTGTTAGAAGCAGAAGAAACTGGCCTGAGTCACGGAGCTTCATGAGAGATCAGAAGCACAGCTGCCCTTCTGGGGCACCTCCTGTGTACCCCACAGACAGGAGCATTTCTGTGTCTGATTTAATCTTCCCTCAAGCCCTCCAGGGTAGCTGGAAATGGTCATCCTCATTATGCCAATGGGGACATCAGATGGTAGCAAGTCAGTAACATTCCTGAGGCTATACGTCATTCAGAATGCAGAGGTGAGCATAACTCCATGGGACTGTTCTCTGCCCCTCACACAGTGTTTGGGGTCTCCTGTAGGGCCAGACAGGTACCCCAGAGCAGAGAGCTACAGTGGGGGTGTCACCAAAGGGATGTGCTACCCAGGAGGTAACCGTAGCCCCGAGGTCGGAGGAGTGGACGCTTGTGTTTCCCAGGCGCAGGGGAAGGTGGGAAGGAAGCAGTCGAGCAGGAGAGACTGTATTCACCTGTATTCACCAAGACCCCAAGGAAAAAAGTACAAGTCACAAGCGAAGGAAACTGGCTTCTCAGGAGGATAGAAGTCTTGGCCAGTCCTGAGGCCAGTCCTGAAGCTCCCACATGTACCCAGGCATGGTGTGGCATGCTCCCTCCTCTCGGGACCTGCACCTGATAAAATATCTGCTTAGTCACTGCTACAGATATTCAATCTGGGTACAAGCAAAACACGGGCCACCAGCATTAGCTTCAGGGGACTGGGGACAGGGATGATCCCCTTCATAGTAGGGGATAGTTTGCATACCTGTTTTTGCTTCTTCCGGTAGAAACAGCACCCACTTTTCCTCTGGGGTGTCTTACCTTTCCTAAAACTTGGTCTATCTTTTCAATGAGCAGCTGGCCCAAAAACATTGCATTTTTTGCTGCTGAAATTAAGCAGAGTCTTCAGGGATAGGCTGCCCTGCCTGGCCAAGAGAGGTTCACCTGCTGGGTCTGTTCTGTGTTGCTGCTGTAACAAATTCCCTCCAACTAAAACAAAACAAAATTTATTATTGTATAGTTTTTAAAGGTCAGAAGTCTGAAATCAGTGTCAGTAACATTTGTGTCTTTCTGGAGACGAGGGAGGAATGCGTTTCAGGCTTCCAGAGGCCACCTGGACCCCTCACCTCTGCAAGCCCTTGCTCTGCAGACTTCTCTCTGACCCTGACGCAGACATTCCTGCCTCTTGTAAAGCCCTTTCGATGACATTGGGCGCACTGGATCATCCAAGATTGTCTTCCCAGGTTCTTAGCTGATCACACTTCAGGGTCCCCTTTGTCATGGAAGGTCACACAGTCACAGGGTTCAGGGATTAGGATGTGGCTGCCTTTGGGGACCATTATTCTGCCCACCAACTCTAACTTATCAAACCAAGGCCCTGGTGCTAGTCGCTGGTAGAGTCACAAGATTTTGGAGCCTAAGCTGCATGTTGTCACTGCTCTACCACAGCCCGGCCCCCACATGGGAATGGCCGCTGAGTAAAACGCCACCTCTCCTCTGCCCACGGAGCTGGGGGAGGAAAAGCACTGTGTGGCGGCCAGCGGCCAGCTCTGCCATGACTCACTGAGGAAGTGGGGCGATGCTTTTAGCTCTGTCTTGCCTGCTTTCTTCAAAGAGGATTAACCTTTTTCCAGAGGTATTTGAGGATTTAGCATTGACAGAAAATAACCATGTTACTCTTCAGAGGAAAAAGCCCTAAAGCAGTAAGATGACCATATCATTATCTTTGTCGAATTGCGTTGACGGTAACCCCACATCAGTCCAATTTTTGAGCAAGCATTCGCTGGCCACGCCCAGTAGCCTTGCTGTGGTGCCAGGCTTGTCAAACTGCCACTGCCACCCCTCGAGGAAAACACTGTCCTTATTTTACAGATCAAAAAAACTGAGGCACAGAGAGGGAGGTGAAGGTTGCTGAGAGTCAATAGCTGGGGAGTGTCGCAAGTAGGGTCTGAACATCTAGCTCAGGGCCTGCCGCCATCTCCCACCTGGCCCTTTGTAGGGACTGCTGTGTAGCCCCGGCAAATCAGGCTCACAGAGTAGAATCTGAATCTTAAATGGCAGGAACTGAAACACTAGAACATTCCAGTTCCCTCCAGAAAAGGAGAGGAGCCCTGCTGAGTCCCGGGCAGCCTCTGTGCCCCCATCTGAAAAACTTCCCCGATTTCCATGTCAGGGCCCTACTGAACACCCGGCCTTCTGAGAAGCCCACCTCGCCCTCAGTCCCCACCTCATTTGGGGCTGAGGCCTTGGTGGAATCCTTCCGATTCCTCCTCCTCTTCTCCTGTGCCCTCCTGGAGTCACTGACACCCTTTCCCAGCACCCGTGTGACCAGGTTTCTGTGTGTGAACTGTGGAGTCCTATTGCTGTCAATTTTTATAACTTTTAAAGTTTGATGTCTGTGCATAAGGATGTGTATACCACATTTTTTTTTCTTCATGGGCAGGAGGGGTTGGAAAATAGAGGAGAAAGGTACGAGGTTGCATGAAAGCTGTACAGCTGAAGAGACCGAGGCCGGAGGGGCGCAGTCAGGCCCTGACTGCCTGCAGGAGACAGGAGCGGGGAGACCCGAGGCCTCCAGGGCCCATCACTCTTCAGCGTTAAGCCCCTAGGCATCACCAGGAGGAAGAGAAGTGCAGGGGCTCTGAGAGGAGCAAGGGTTCCAGAGTGCACTGACAAGCATGAGGAATAACCAGACAGACCCGCCGGGGCTCAGGGTTCTTCCCACCTGTTTGGTATATCTGGGAACGCTGCTGGGGGGGAGGAACACGGGGTGGGGGGGCTCACACAGGTACACAGAGTGATGTCCCCATCGCAAGATCGTCAATTTAATTATACCCGCAGAGTCCCTTTTTCCAGGTAACATATTCACAAGTTTCAGGGATTTAGGACATAGATGTCATGGGAATTGGGCCAGCCACAGAGGTAAGGTTGGACACACTGCACTGGGACCCAGGGCCTACTCATCAGGGAGATGTGTAAAGTGTGGAGAGGGGAACCTCCCTGTGTCTCTTGTGGAAGGAAATGATTCTCCTGTGGCTCCAGGGAAGACACTGCCAGGTGGGCAGGGATGGGCCACTCTCTCCACTCAGGAGCAAAAGGCCCTCTACACTAATTCTTACAGAACTTGAAAGCCAGTCCGCAGGCCCTCATGTCTGGGACACATCTGGTACCTTTTTAACATGGAGAGTGGCCTCCCTCTTCCTAGAAATATCCCCAGACCCTGGCTGGACATGTGTGCTCTGCCTGGCAGGTCTGCAGGATGGCCGCACTGTGCACCAGCCCCTGCCCTTCTGTCAGCCTCGGTGTCGTCAAGAACACCGATGTGCACTCAATTGGGCCGCACTGTACTCGGCCACCAAGTGCCAGCATCAAGAGAGGACATCATTTCCTACAGTGGACATTAGAACTTGGCCACCTCATGCAGAGTGGTGGCCACGCTCTGTGCCCGTGCTCTTGAGATGGTTCATGGCCACTGCAGGCCACGGAGTCAGATGGTTCCTTTCATCTGGAGGGGCTGAGACTCCCCCAGGGCTCTCTTGGAGACACGGTTATATCAGTATGAGGAGTTAAGGATGAGTTGTATTTATTTTAGGCTGGCTTTTAATTTAGTTTAATCAGAATTACTCATAAATTATCGATTAATTACCTTCTGCCGTCCTGTTAAGTCCGCTCAGCCATGAAGCCAGCATCGCTGTGCAGTGGAAGCCACCCGCCGTCGTCGTAGGGCACTTTGTCAACATTTAATCAGCGGTACTTATTAAGGTGGCATTGATGTGTGGCAGCCACCCCCCTGTTATCCATCATGCGGGAGCAGCCGGCGTGGACTCAGACACCATTGCTCTTTGTCACATTAGCCAGCCCCTGGGCTTTCAGGCCAAGCGCAGTGCTACTTTCCCCTAAATGGGCACTCCGTCTCCCCAGTTCAGCCTAATTTCTGTCACTGTCGACTTGAACACCTGCCACCTTTTGAACTTAGTCTGGAACAGCCGGGCCGCACACTACAGTTTCTCCCAGTGGGGTTGAGGCCCCAGGAAGCTTGTCCGGGATCGGACATCGTGGCCTGGTGTGCGTGTGTGTGCAAAAGAGAATTTTATATCCTCAGATACAGTGTATGACGCAGAGAGAACGGGAGTGATCTTTTGGTTTTCTCTGGCTTACTGTGTTTTTCTGAAGATGAATCTGTTGCTGAAGGCTCCATCAATTGAAGAGTATTTTGTATTAATAGTAAAACAGATCTCACGGTTTCCTTTCTCTCTTTCTCTCTCTCTCTCTTTTCAGTCTCTATGGCAGACACATGCAGGCAAACCCAGAACCTCCAAAGAAGAATAATGACAAATCGAAAAAGATCAGCCGGAAACCCCTGACAGCCAAGAACAGATAAGAAGTTGCCATCAATTGGACTTCGGGCCCCTCCTCTCACCAACCCCACCCTCTTTCTGCTCTGTCTCTCAAAGAAGTACAGCTGCGCGGCCTTTTTCTTTTTTTCTTTTCACCTCTGTCTCTCTAGTACTTGCCACCTTGCCTTTTAGATCCCTTTGGTAGGTGGTAGATTGTTACAAGGTCTTAATACCTTTTTCGTTTGTTTCTTTAAAATTGCCAAAGGCCGGGAACAAAGCTCTTATTCAACTGCAAATTCCATAGTAGGCATAGATTTCAGCTTCCTGAATAGACATCGGGAGGGTGCTTACTGTCAAAAGAGTAATTAAAATCATGTAAGCATTTAAATGTCACAGTTAACACTTTTCACTCTTTCTTATTCACGTAACTCCTTATTTTGCTTTATTAAAAGACTTCCTCCACCATCGAAATATTATGTTAATTTAACTTACAAAGGATTTAATAAAATCTGGAATTTGTATCCCATGTCTCTTCTTGACTGCCGTCGGGAACAGTCCGATCTTGGGGTGTACACATTCCTGTTTGCTTTTCTCCCCCCAATCTCTGTAGCCAGTTTTATCGGCTATAAATGATAAACTGCCAAAGAAACTTTTCTTGAAAGAAATGCAAAATTAAATCAGAGTTCGTTTCTTCTCACATTAATTTGTCAGGTTTTTTTTTTTTTTCTTTGAAGACTGTTTCTAAATTAGGAAGGAGGAGAAAAACACATCTCTAGGAGATTCTGCCAAAGGATTTTGGAAAATAGCATTCCTTCGCCAAAGAAATGGTGACTTCTGCCAGGGGCTGGTAGACAAGAGCTGTGAAATGCAGAGAGAGGGAAAAAAAAAAAATAAAAATGAAGTATGTTTTTTGTCACTGCAGAAAATCTGCTCCTATCAAAGCGTTCTCCTAAGCGACTGTAATGCCAAAGAGTCATGTAAATGGGCACATGCCACACCACACCTAGTGTGGAAGCCATGGTGGCAGAGTCATTAAACAGCCAATTGTTTAACATCTGTGATGGCAGCTTCCCTTCTTCCCAGCAGTGATATGTATGGAAAGGAAAATAAATCCAAGCTGAGCTTTTGTGCTTCCCTAGAGGGCTGCCAGCACCAGGATGCTGCCCCCTGAAAAGGTGTGTGAAGATGCTGGCTGCTCCCACCCAGAGGGAAGGTCTGCCCTCATCTCTGCTTCCTCCCCTACCAGCTCCCAGGCAGTTCCCAAAACCTGGACTGTGGAGAGGTATTTAAAGCCAAAACCAAAACAGAAAGTCCCCAGTGAATTAGAGAATGGGCGTTGAATCTAAGGGGCCACAGAGCAAGGGCTAAACATCCTCCTTCTGGACAACTATGGGCAGAGGCCTTCCCAGCTGCCCTCCCTTGTTTAGGGGTACAGCTGTTGTAATTTTTATAGATGCAATTTATAAATTCTCAGCCTGAATTTCTTGAATTGATTTTTTTTTTAAGCTGATGAAATTGTAAAAGGAAGTACAATGTCTCTGCTGTTGTTGACTAGGAAGACTTTTCAACTAGCGACAAAGCTTTAGAAAAAATATAACAATGCAGGCGGCGCCTGTGGCTCAATGGAGTAGGGCGCCAGCCCCTTATGCCGGAGGTGGCGGGTTCAAACCCAGCCTCAGCCCCGGCCAAAAACTGCACACACACAAAAATACACACACACACACACATATAAAAATAACAACACTAAGGGCCCTGATGAGTAAGTTTCTTTAAAAGGTGAAAATTCCAGGTGGAAATCTTGGGCAGTACACACACATTCACGGGGAGTCAAAGTCTCAGTATTAATCAAAAAAACAGAAATCAAAGCAAAAATAAGCTGTGAGTAACAATGAGAAATGAGCAGATGTTTTTAAGGCCGTATTTAAGCACAGGAAGAGTACCATGAGATAAACCTCTTCAGCCACTGCTGTAGGGAATATAAATTTCTCTCTAGAAAGGTGGAAGCAGTTTGGCAGTATGTGCAGCAAAACTATCAAACTGGTGCTGGGACCCAGAAGTTTTCTCTCTAGGAATTGATCCTAAAGGAATTGTCAGAGATGCTGTGATAACACACCTACAGCTCTGTTTGAGAAGTGTCTGTACAGCATCCTCTATGGAGTGAACACGTGGGGAAAAGCCAGATTCCCACCAATGGAAGAAAAAGTCAGTGAATCGTGGCATGATCACATGACAGACATTGCTGAAGACGTTAAAAATGGAACGTATCCAGTTAAGTAGGAAAAAGCAAGATTAAAAAATCTTAACATATAAGGATCATGGTCCCCACTGTGCAAAAAGGAAATTATGTTTGTAATATGCGTGTGTAAAAAATTCAATGAAAATGGAACACAGTTTAATGCAAATAAATTTTCTCTGTGTGGTGGACTAAGGTTTTTCTTCATTTCCTTTTTTATACTTCTGTCCTTTAAATTTTTTATAATGAGCATGTGTACTTTTGTTATGAGAATGCATTAAATACATATTTTTTCAAAATGAAATTGGTATATGTTATGGTATATGATGCAATCTAGAAAATACATATATTGAAATTCAAAGCAGAATAGAAAACGTCAGGGTGGTTATCTTTTTTTGTTTTCTTTTCTTACCAAAGTGAGTTTCACATCTTTTCATACCCTGGTTTTGGTTACTTGATAATCTGGATGCACAAAATAGTGACAGTTCAACAGGTGGTCATTTCACGAAGACAATATGACCTTTTGAGCAAAGTGGTGAAATCATTTGTCACCAATGCTGCTTAGCAGTCTAGTCAAATCAAGGCACAGTAAATACTTGAATTTATTTCTTACGTTAATTGGATTGTATAAAACTCAAGAAATAGAGAAGGAAAAAAATTTTAGACATTGTCATAGGGTTTTCTACTTTGTAATTTGAGTCTACTTCATCAAGGCCAAGTTTCCCTAAAGAAAAAAATATTTATAAATATTATTATAGGTGAGTTTATTAAACCCTATAAAAGTTCAGCTGTTTACCTGAATTTTTGGTTTCTCTCATCATGACCCAATTGTTACATATTTGGTTATTTAAAGGAGTAATTTTCGACCATTGTGCCGTAAGAGGATTTTAGGTGTAAAAATTTTTAAAGATCATTAATTATTTTCAAAAGAAGTTCAAAGCGAAGTACGTACTTTTTTTTTTTTTTACTTTTTTTCGATCAACATGATTTAAGGATGCCATGGAAGTTTAACTATAGCTTCAACTGTGCTGTGAGATAAAAAAGGGTGTAAAACGTTGATTTAAAGCCTTCTGCAAACAACAATCAGTTTATTCTGTGACAGCTGGAACTGGAAGGGCCCTGCATTCCGATTCCTATGCTGGGAGAGTCTGTGTCAAAAGCAAAATCCAAAGTGCCCTTGAAAATGTGAGTCGATTTCAGAAGAACCTGTGGATACCCTGCCCCAAAATACACATCTGCGGGAGATAATATTTAAAGCCAGCAGAACTGGCAAGTAAACTAAAAATCTCCGTTCTACCCTAGACGTTTTATAACCTAAAATTAGACAATAATTACTCACGTGTCTACCTCCCCATCTATAAGATCATCCACATATACCATATACAGAAAGTGCCCAAAAATGTACAGACGTTTTAAAGAAAGGAAAAACCTGCTAAAATTGTAATACTGGAATATATACCGATAACGTTTGTTATCTTGTATCTTGTGTCGCTTGTAATTGCAAAAGTCAAACGTGACTTGACTATTACGATTTTCACGGTATATACACATCTAAACAACTGTGTGTACGTACATATGAATTGATCTTCCCATCAATAGCAGTTTTAGAAGACCCCGGTGCTCTTTAGAAATGTCATGTTTCTAGTTAGACTGCGTATACCTATTCTGTGATATTACCTCTCACATGCTTATTTTATACATCATAGAATTTGGTAATGTGCCATTGCTACATTTTCCCCTTGATCTATTTTCTATGACTACTAACAATAATCATTGATCGAGGGCCGTCCATGTATCAAACGCTTTGCGTTTTCTTCTCACTCAGTGGCCATCCTCATTTTGCAGGAAATTTGGCCTCCGGAAGATGAAGGAACTTCCTCAAGGGCCCACAGCTGGCAGGTGGCAGAGGAAGGATGAAAAGGAGGTTCCTGTGACTTCAGAGCAAGTGTCCTTTTCTCCCTCCCACACCACACTCTCCTGCCAACCCAGACACCCTTGGTCTGTCCAACAGCAGCAGTCTGCCTTCCTATCATCCTTTAAGTTAGAGTTTCTGCTTTTCAGCTCCTGAAATGTTCATTTTATTAACACGTTTAAGTCAGTGCCTGATGACATGACAGGGAAGCGTTTCCCCACTTCTCTAAATGGCAGAACTTTGGTGCCTAGGGCCTCTGTTCCCCCGTGTGGTCAGGCAATACAGCATCTCTCTGATGAGCAAGGGACATGTTGACCAAAACAGGGAAGCCTCGCTCCTGAGAATAGCTTCGCCTTCTTTTCCCATCTCATCCAGAAATGCATTTCCAAAACGATCCCATTAAGGAAATATTTTACACCAAAGGGGATTCTCTCCTATGACCTACCAAAGAGCACTGCCTCTTAAAATAGGCAGAAAAATGGCTTTTAGTTTCATTTTCAAGCACTTTTGGCCTCACGTCATCAGACCCCCCAGGGACTTTGTTTTTAGTGGTTGAATCAGAGGCTGAAGGAGGACCCCTATCTTATCAGCCCTGGTCTCCCCACACCTAGGGG
The DNA here is from genome assembly GCF_027406575.1 of Nycticebus coucang. Classification (NCBI taxonomy): domain Eukaryota; kingdom Metazoa; phylum Chordata; class Mammalia; order Primates; family Lorisidae; genus Nycticebus; species Nycticebus coucang. The sequence goes on from NC_069799.1 coordinate 56,710,242, forward strand.
TGTGTGTACCTGAAATATGTTAGACTTTCCAATACTGCTGCATGCGTGACTGCTGTCTGCCTTGGATAGTTCTGATGTTGCCATTTTCCTTTAGCATGTAGACTCTCTTTATAAATGGAAAATGATCTCTTAGAATGTTTAGAGGCTTTCTAAAGGGTTGGGCAATTATGCTAATAAATTTGCACATCCAGGAATTGGCAGTAAATTAAGTAATCTGGGCTGGATGAGAATGTGGTGTTATCAGGAAAGACTTCTGATTAGGATTACTCATCTCCGACTACCTAGGGAATGTCCCAGCCCACCATGAGAAGCAAGCCTCCTTTTAAATCACCCCAGAGCTGGAATGGTGCCCTGTCCCCACCAGCCACCCCTGAAGGCATTCCCGTCACCCCATTCACAGGACCAACTTTGTCTTCTTGGCACACCGGCTGCCCACCACACCCTGACCTCGGTGTCCCCTGTGTACAGGTGTCATCAGCAACTCTGCCTCGTTCCTGCCCTAAGAGGAAGGTGCTTCCACTGCCTGCCAGCTGAAAGCAGGGGCAGAATCACAGTCCATTCATAACTCCCCCACAGCACCACCACAAAGGTGGACAGCCTTGCTGTTTGGGGGTGCGGGGGCTCCATGTTTTGGTCATTGTACAATCAGGATTTGAGCAGTGAACCACCTTTTAAATCACCATACACAAGGCAGCAACGAGAATCATATTTTCATTAGACTTCATAAGAGTCTAAGTAACTCCCAGACCGGAGATCATCTCGGCATGCGGCAGCTCCAGTGTGAGGCAGAGCTTTGGTGGTGGTGGTTAGCATCACTAACTGAAAGGGTTTGAGTGAGAGGCAATAAAGACAGAGCTTGATCTAAAGGTTGCTGTGGAAAGTGCAGGTGTGTGAATGGCACGCAGATGAAGAAATTTGGGTCCCTGCCTGCTAGGAAAACACTGCAGAGGGCTGGGCACAAGTCATGTACCTTGGGCACTGTTCTGCATTAAACAGTGTCCCTCAAAGATTCATGTCACCTGGAACTTCCAAGTGTGATCTATTTGGAAATAGAGTCTTTGCAACTGTGATGAGTTAAAATGAGGTCATACCGGCTTAGGACAAACCCTAATCTAATGCGTGGTATCCTAAGGCTGTGTGATGACACAAGGGCACACAGGAAAGAAGGCCATGTGACAAAGGAGGCAGAGATTGGAGGAGGCAGCTGTGAGCCAAGGGACACCCACAATTGCCAGCAACACAGAAGCTGGAAAAGGTGAGGAAGGATTCTCCCCTGGAGCCTGCGGAGGGAACGTGGTCTTACTGAACCTCGACCTTGGACTTCTCGCCTCCAGAACTGAGAGAGAATAAATTTCTTCTGGCTTAAGGCACCACGATGGTGGTACTGGGTCACAGCACCTTAGGAAACAAACACTTCTATAATCAGGTCAGAGCAGATGGTGTAACACAATGCGCTGCCTCCAGTCACAGCCCTGTGATCAGACGGGAGAGGCCAGAGCAAAGGGGACTGTCCTCAGTTTGCAGTCCATCGTTAGCAGCCTGGGGCCTGTGTGTGACAGCCGTCCTTGGATCCTGCATATCAGCCTGGACAGTGAGTCCTCAGCAGTGCTTAAGGGACTTGGCTGACTATCCTGCTCCTGCCTGGGCCATCCAGATTCCCAGTGAAGAACATGAATGATTCCGACATCATCAGGTAGTTTCTGTTGCTACAGAAAAGTCTTAAGAATGGAACTCTCTTTTGGGGGGGAAGAAAAACTTTTGGGTTACCTGGTTAAAGAACTCTCCTTTATAGATGTCAGATGACATTCTGTTGTCACATTTTCTGATCCAAAGCTAGCAAGAAAGACAAAAAGATCAATATGAAAAGGTTTGGGTTTTTTTTTTTGTTTTGTTTCATTTTTTAATGAGCTGGCTAAATGTTTTGTTTTGTTTTGTTTTTGAGACAGAGTCTCACTATATTGCCCTAGGTAGAGTGCTGTGGTGTCACAGCTCACGGCAACCTCAAACTATAGGGCTTAAGTGATTCTCTTGCCTCACTGGAGACACCTTTTTAAAAAATCATCTATTATCACAAAATCTCAAAACTGCAGATGCTGGCGTGGATGTGGAGAGAAGGGAACACTTTTACACTGCTGCTGGGACTGCAAACTAGTACAACCTTTCTGGAAGGAAGTATGGAGAAACCTCAAAGCACTCAATCTAGACCTTCCATTCGATCCTGCAATCCCATTACTGGGCATCTACCCAGAAGGAAAAAAATCCTTTTATCATAAGGACACTTGTACTAGACTGTTTATTGCAGCTCAATTTACCATTGCCAAAATGTGCAAACAGCCTAAATGCCCACCAACCCAGGAATGGATTAACAAGCTGTGGTATATGTATACCATGGAATACTATTCAGCCATTAAAAAAAATGGAGACTTTACATCCTTCGTATTAACCTGGATGGAAGTGGAAGACATTATTCTTAGTAAAGCATCACAAAAATGGAGAAGCATGAATCCTATGTACTCAATCTTGATATGAGGACAATTAATGACAATTAAGGTTATGGGGGGGGAAGCAGAAAGAGGGATGGAGGGAGGAGGGTGGGGCCTTAGTGTGTGTCACACTTTACGGGGGCAAGACATGATTGCAAGAGGGACTTTACCTAACAATTGTAATCAGTGTAACTGGCTTATTGTACCCTCAATGAATCCCCAACAATAAAAAAAAAAAAGAAAATGCATGATAGTCACAGAAATATAGAAAATGTTAAATGTCATGTCAAACTCGTAAAAAAAAAAAATAAAAAAATAAAAAATCATCTATTAAATACTTAAATAAAATTTTATTTTTTAGCAGACTAGTGGTTTCTCTAAAATAATTTTTAAACTACTGAGCACTTTGTACATGCCTACACTATCTAATTATACAGCAAACAGGGTTTCTTTGTTTGGGGGGGGGTTTTGAGACAGAGCCTCAGTCTATCACCCTCAATAGAGTGCTGTGGCGTCACAGCTCACAGCAACCTCCAACTCCTGGGCTTAGGTGATTCTCTTGCCTCAGCCTCCCAAGTAGCTGGGACTACAGGCACCCACCACAATGCCCGGCTATTTTTTGTTGCAGTTTGGCCGGGGCTGGGTTTGAACCCGCCACCCTTGGTATATGGGGCCGGCGCCCTACTCACTGAGCCACAGGCACTGCCTGAGTATACAGTTTTTTAAAAAGCAGACAATCCTACCCTCATGAATCTAAATAGTAATGGAAAAAAACTATCTATTAACTAATATTCACACAAAAAATTAGAAATTTTATAACATGCTGATCCTCTGAAGGAGAAGAATTTGGTACTATAAGAAAGAACAATCAGAGATGCCACTGAAGCCTTGAGGGAGTGATGTTTTGTCTGAAGGAATTATAGGGGCTGACCAGCCGAGAAGAGGGTCATTGTGGCTGGAGCCGCGCAGAGCGGTGGCAGAGGTGAGCAGGGACGAGATGGGGCTGGATTTTCCTTCTCCACAAATGTTCATCAGATGCCTACACCAGGCTTTCTTCTTTCTTCTATTCCCAGTTTCAGAGACACATCAGCGAACAAACGGGCGGCTTTTCCAGCCATTGTATGGAGTTTGGATTTTCTTACAACCCCAAAGGGAATTCACTGAAGGATCTGAAGCAGAGAGTGCTGCTCCGTGGATAGCGATGTGAATGATACCCATGTTTAGTTTCCTGGCTTCAGATAGCAAAATGCCAGCCATCCTGTCCCACAGCAAGGGCACGTCCATACTGCAGAAGTCTTTGTAGGAAACCAAGAACTCAGGGGCTGGCTTTTAATCTGGTGGTCTGTTTTGACCACTAAAAAAAAAAAAATGAATGAACTTCATTTCACCTTGAACAGTAATTAGCACACATTAAGTTCACCAGTACATTTAGTGAACTGTCGTAAAATCATGGCTATATGCTGACACCAAAGTGAAAGGAGGCGCCACATCGTCACACGGGATCTATTGATGACATTTCAATCATAAGGCAACTTGTCTGCTATTTTGCCATTCTCCTCTTCAAGGCCACTCAAACAGGCCTCCAAGCAGCCCGCTGTTTTTTTCCTTTATGATTTCTGACTGTAAGAGAACAGAGATCACCAACTTTATAGAGATCACATGGATGCATCCTAAAAGAATTCTTTACCACATTTGCATTTTTCACATTTTCCTAAGAAATGCTTCCTTGCATATAGTTAGCAACTTATGACATACTATATGGAGACGAGAGCAGATAGATATAAGTTCCCTACTCAGCCAATTTCATTTCATCAAAGCGTTAGGAAAGAAAGAAAAATACTGTCATCCTCTTCTCTGCATTTCCACTCCTCTTCAACAAAGATCATGGTCTCAAAACCAGATGTCAGGGGACCTGGAAGGAAGTGGTCGCCCAAGGCTTCCAGAGACCATCTTGTCCAATCCCTTCATTTGGCAGATGAGAGGGAATGAATGGGAGCCCAAGACAACATGCATGATCCCAGAAATTCACGAGCCTTGCTGTAAATTAGTGGTAACATGAGGACAAGAATCTTCATATGCAGACCTCTTTCAGGGCTCATCTAAATAAAATAGTAAAGTCAAAGTATGGAAACAGAATGAGACAGTGTATGCTGGTGTGTTCTGTCCTCAGAGCACATAAATCTTCAGGCCTGTATGGACTTCATCTGGGGAATAGCTTTCATCTGTAGCTTGTGTCTCTTTCATGAGGAACGGAGTGATTTAGGAGATCAGATATTTGGAAATGCACAGAGTTACCAAAGGCGGAGTGTCTGTAGCTTAACATGGCACAATGGTTGTTTTGCCACTGCTGGATGTGGAGGCAAAACACCAGAATCAACTCAAGCTGACTCACAGCCCCCGTGACAAAAGCCTTGACAGCTGGAGTGCGATACAAGATGCTTATCTGGATAATCTCAGAGATCTAGAGGGGAGGGGTGATTTAACTCCCCTCTCCAAACAAAGCAAAAATGACTCCTCTTCTCTAGCTATCTGAGAAAGACGGACTAAACCCTCATGCAAAAGTGATGAGCATCTTCTGTTCAAAAAATCTTGAGAAAGATCAAATAAAACCAAGGGCTAGGGAAATGGAACTGGTGGTTTCATACTTGTTTTGAAGATTGCCTGTAACAGAGAACTAAGTACATTGGAGTTAAAAATCCGTCTAAACCAAGTTAACAGACACAGCAGGTCTCTCGTAGGCCATACATTTTCTCCCCAAGCTAACACAGAGACAGAAGACGAAGGAAGGCAACTCTCTCCTATTGATTTCATTACCTGGCCCCCAATGTGTGCTGTTTTAGGTAGACTTGAATAATCCCAGGACAATTTAGCAGCACTAAGCTGTCGGTTTAGTGACATATCTTCATTGACTGCTCTTTTTTCTTCTCCCAGGATGAGCTGAAATGCACAGGGGCATCCCCTGATAACTTGTCTTCCCTTTCTCTCCCAGCCCTTGGAACCTTTGGTCTCCTCCAAAGCAAGGTTACAAGCCTCAAGCAGCTCTCCCTAAGTAAGAGGGAGCTTGAATCAATAAAAAATAAGGAGTGGCCAGAATAAATAAGTGTCCAGAAAGATGTCCAAGGGAAGCCCTTGAGTAGACTTATTTGTGGTTATCAAAAACCGAGAATTAGGAGAATAACATGGAGGAGAAAGCCAAGGGTAGCAGAGAGATTGCTGAGAAAAATCTGTGTGTCAGTAAAGTAATCTGGGCCATTAACAACCGGAAAGATGGGATTCACCTTTTCCATTCAGTATTATTTGAAGTGACAGCAAAATAATAATTAAGTCTCCTTCCTTATACTTCCATTTAGGACATGCAAATGAGGTGAAAGTATTTTTCTTTTCCAGCCATTTCCACTGAAATCCTGCTCTTAAGGGTGTTAATTCTCTTCCCTCCAGGAATACATAGCCAAGCAGTGGACTTCCACCCTCTTTTCGACAGGAAAGTTAAAAATGGTAGATGTTTTTAGAATGATGTTGTCTACCATAATTTTATGCTTGGATCTGTGCGTGGTGCAAGTGGCTGGTTAGTGTCCATACAGGACCCAGCTAAATTCCAGGATTTCAAAAGTGCCTGGGGAGGGTGCTCTGAGGCCTGCAGAGTCACAAAAGGGTTCTGCCCTCCACGGAGGGGGTGTTTATTACGGAAGAGTCTGTTATAGATGTGAGTCTATTGCTGTCTTTCAAAGGCTATGTTTCTTGAAACATTTTAATGTCCTCCCTCTGTTGGAATCATCTGTGTCCAAAATAACAAATGGTCCCATACTTTTCTCCCTCTGTACCCCCAGGAGGCTTGTTTCTTTGAAATAGATGGAAATCAGTGTGGGCAACGTGAGGGAGGTCCAGAGAAGAATAAGATCAGCCGTTCAAAGCTGGCAACCACCCCTAGACCCCCCTCTAAATTGCTATTTCCATGTCACTGAGGTTTTTTTATTTTTTTATTTTTCATTTTAAAACATTCTGAGATATTTTCATGGTGTTGTGGCTAACCATTTTTAGTCAGTTAAAAAAAATGCCTTTATCACCTCCCACCAGGAAACTCATGGAGCACACTGTTGGAGATGCTAAAACTTTTTTTTTTTTTCATTTTCTCCTTAAAAATATTAATGGTAAGCATTTAAAAAGAAAGTAAAAGTATTTAATTTGGTTTCCCGACAATTCAGTTGGAAATTAAAAATTGTTCATATCACTGTGAATAAAGCATCTGTTGAGTAATCACCACGAAAAAACCTGATCATTTTTATCAAACGGGAGGGCAGGTGCCAAGTTCCCCTACCCTCCGAGTGGGTGTAGAGAATGTGCCATAATGCGCCGGGAGACATGTCTCTGGGTTGGAGGGCTCCGATTTACATAATTAAAAGGCTCCATCCTGAAACAGTAAGAGATCTGGTCGATGAGAAAGACAAAGGGAGAGGGAGGTAGCCAGGAGCTGGGGTAAGTGAGGAGGCTGAGACCAGACAGTTTTGCAGCTTGGCGTAATCAAGCCTGCAATCCGGCTGACATGCTGGACCTCCTCTCAGCCTCCATCTCTTCTCAGAAATGAAACCCAAGGCTGTCTTTCATCCAGCCTTGGTGAGAGAGGGACACAGTGTCTACAAGATCCCCCAGGCAGCTGACAGCACTTGCCCCCCTTTTAATAGCTCCCCAAGCCTTCCTGCATCCAGAAGCGCTTCTAAGTTGGGAAATGGTGTTTTGTTTTGCTCAGTGGACTACATAAACCATGGCCAACTTCCAGCCACAGTCTCTCAGAGAAGACGAGGAGGGTGGCAAGCCATACGCACCAGCTCCTGGCCGTCGGCGTTCTCCCCCACGGTGGGAAATGCAAATGCATACATTTTTTTTTTCTTTTTCTTAAAAAGAGCAAAGACATAAGTGAAATGAAGTTGGAAGGGAAAAGAGTAACAGAAACAAAACCAGGGGATGACAACATAATTATTTCTAGAAAGAGCTCGGTAGATGCAAAATTCCCACAGCAGTTTCCCCTCCAAGTGGCTCGTAAGTTCACCCATGGTCAGAGAAAGGAGAATCTGCTGCCTGGAGACCGAGGATAGTGAACGTGTAGCCAAGTTCTTTCTTCCTCACTTATTTCCTCTCTCTGGAAAGGCCCTTTTGAAAAAAATTAGTATTATTAAATAAAATACCTGCACTAAAACACACCAATGAGCATAGTCATGTCGAAGTCCTGACCACTGTAATGGGACCTTATTTGGAAATAGAGTCACTGCAGGTGTATTTTGTTAACATGAGGTCATACTGGGATTCACTATGACTGCTTGTTATACAAAGAATGTTACTGAAGAGAAAGAGCCACACAGGAGGGAAGATGATGTGAAGAGACACAGGGAGAGAAGCCAGCCAGGGACAGAGGTTGGATCCTTCTTTCTCAGCCCTCAGAAGACATCAACCTCGCTCTCACCTTGATTTCAGACTTACAGCTTCCAGAACTCTGAGATAATAAATTCCTGTTGTTTAAGCCACTCAGTCTGTGATACTTTAACTAAACAGGCGGTTCCTTGATAATAGCACATAACATCAAAAATAATGAATGGTAACACTCATTGAGTAATTTCTGTGTGCCAGGATCAATGCTTTGCCTGTGCATTAATCCTCGTGGTTCCCATCTCCCGCTGCATCGGGGTATGATGGCTAAAACTCTGGCAACCGTTTTTATCCACAAGTAGGACAGAAGCCAACACACTTGAGCACCTCAGGGTTAAAAGACAGGAAAAAAAAACTGGATCTCTCATGATGACACAGGGATACTGAATCAATCAACTTCAGAACCGTCTATTTTGAGACTTTTTAAAAGTGAGATAACAGTATCTTTGTTGTTTAAACGACACTGTGTTGAAATATATTTTTTTTCTTGCTGTCAAGAGCATGCTAACTGATACATTTCCCTCCTATTAAATATTTTTTCACCAACTTCCTCTGAAGGGAAGGGATACATGGCTTTCATTTCGATATTTCTAGATCTACCCACAGGAGCTATTATGACATAGGAAAGTAAAATTCAATCCGTGTTCGTTGAATAAGCAAATAGGTGAATTTATCCTCAGATATGAGTGGTATTTAACAGGTGGGAGTTGAAAACTCTTATGAATTGAAATGATTTGCCAAAGATCGTGTGGTGATTCAGTGATTCAATGGCACGAAGGGGGCCTCCTGACCACCTCATTTTCACGTTACCCTGCCTTTCAGGCCATTTTTATAATCATGAAATCCTCTCCATCATTCTGTGTCAAATACTCTCTCCTAATTCTCCACCCCCGCCCCCATATTTCCAACCTGTACCTGATACACATATTTCCTATTCGTGCATTCTTTAGAATTTTTTATTCTGTCTGTAAATACTTTACTTATTTGTATCAGTAAGAGTCTAGAAGCCAGGGACCGCATCTGTGCTTTATCTCTGCACAGTTCCTGCTACAGCTCGAGTTTAATTTGGCAAGAAATAAATCCCTCTGGATGATGAGGATGGTATCTGAAAACATAAAATGAACTCTGCAGAGAAATAATCTTCACTTCTCAGCCCATATCCTGTTTCCTTTTCAGGAGGGAATGGCTAAATGAGACATTAATAGGATTGGAAACATTTTATACCTGTGGTCTGAACCATGCAGGTTTTCTTTTTTTTCTAAGTCTGTGAGTTCGAGTCTTTTGTACTTGGGACAAGCTGTAGTTGTAGAGAAGAGATTCATGAGTCATCCACGAAATTGGTCTCACTGCTTTGAGTTTATGTCTCTGAATTTGGGACTGAGAAATAAGAAATTATTATCTCCAAGTGTTGGCCTTTGTCTCCAGTTGCCTCATTGTGACTTGAGATTCAGCATGTTTGCGAAGGAACTTGTGATCACCTGGGAACACAGATTGACTTCCTTCTCTGACTTCTAAATCCTGTCACTTTGAACCTCATCTTTGTGGCCACCTAGGATCAAAACCTTTGTTATCTTTTATTGCCTCTTTCACGTTCCATATCAGCCAAATTTTGTTCATATTCCTGTAAAGTATGTCTAGTTTATTGCCAGTCCTTTCTAGCTCCATCACTACCACCCCAGTTCAATCTCTTAGCTGCTAAGGATGCCGTTATATCTTCCCAGCTTGTTTCCATGAATCCAATCTGTCCCCCCTGAAATCAATGAGAGTGCAAGCAAATCCACCTTCCTTACACATCTTTCATTCCATCAGAGCATTTTCCTATTCAAACTTCATGGTGACCTCCTATTTCCTTTTATGAAAAAGTGCATTTATATTTCCAAGCGTATCCTATTTTGCCTATGTAACCATATTTTCCACTCTTCACCAATATATGTAAGTTTCCTCAGATTGTATGATTTCCTGCCCATTGCCCCCCCAAATGAAGAGCTCATCTTACCTTATCACCCTGACCTTAATTGCTCTCTCTTTGCTCTTGACCTATTGAAAATCAGCCTGGTCTACGACAGTGTTCTCAATGGGGGTGATTCTGTCCCCAGGAGATATTTGTCGATGGTATTTCCAAGAGTTACAACTTGGGGAGGTCCCCAGGTGCCGCTAAACATCTGTGATGCACAAGACAGTCTCTAGCAACAAAGAATTATGTGGCCCAGAATGTCTGAAGCACTGAGATAAGGAAAACCTAGCCTGGCTGGGCCTGATGGCTCACACCTGTAATCCTAGCGCTCTAGGAGGCTGAGACAGGTGGATTGCTTGAGCTTAGAAATTCAAGACCCACCTGAGCAAGAGTGAGATCCTGTCTCTATTAAAAATAGAAAAACTAGCCGGGTATGGTGGCAAGCGCTGTAGTCCCAGCTACTCTGGAGGCTGAGGCAAGAGGACTGCTTGAGCCCAGGAGTTTGAGGTTGCTGTGAGCTATGATGATGCCACAGCACTCTACCCAGGGCAACAGAGTAAGGCTCTGTCTCAAAAAAAAGGGGGGGAAATCTAGCCTGATTGAATAGGTACAAGAAACAGGAGTCAAGTGACCTCAGCGCCAATCCAAACTCTGAAGAGTGGCTTCACTGGAGCTCTCTGGGCTGAGATATCTTCATGTGTTGGACAAGGTAGGCAGAACGTGATGCCATGAACACCCTTGAGCCCTTCCTGCCACGTGACCCCCTTTCCTTATTCTTTAATCTTGTTAATTTGTACCCTGCACTTTAAACCTTACCACGTTGTATCTTGGATATCTGTGGATGTTCCTCGCATGTGTATTTTTCTGCCCTGTTAGCTCTTGCCCTTCACCTTGACGGTGAGGACCAGCTTGTCTTTACCAACCCCACTGAGCAGAACAAGTGCCTAAGTATTCCTTGTGGACCGACTAGGTGATCCTGTTCCCAAACAAACATTCCCAAGCCATCTGAGACATAAGAACATGCCTATGTATGTTCAGAAATCCAAGACGCTCTGTTTTGTTTGGTGGAGCCAAATATTTTAAGTTGTAAAATGTTGTTTTGCCTAACAAGATAAAGGAACATCTTACTCTTTCAGTCTCGCCCTTTTGGGATAGCGGATAGAGCCAAATTCCAGAGAGAAGGATATTTCCCTGAGACTTACGTACTTTGTTATGATTATAAGATTAACCCATATTCACCAGGGAAATATTTTATGTTTTTCATTTTTTTAACCCTAGAGAAGCTGGGCAGGGAAAAATTTTGATATAAAAATGTGTATAGCGCATAAGTAAAAATAAATCTTCGCCCTACGATCTGGAGATAACTACTGTTAACATTTTGATCTATTCATTCAGTTTTTGAAAATGAGTATATGTACCTGAATATATTATAAAAAGCAAAGAACGTATAAATAGATCATAAATTCAAATACTTTATGTACAATATACACACATCATCCTTACAGAGGCTGAAGAGTATATAAGGTGACAAAGAAAATAGTATTCATGCCCTTAATATTTTCCCACAGAGATAAGCCCTTTTCATAATTAGTTGTATCCTTCTTGGTTTTTCTATGCATATACAAATAGGTATCTTTTTCTTTTTATAAAAATAGCATGTACATTGTTATGCATCATATTTTTCCACATACCACATTTTGGATAACTTCCTACATCATGTATAAATCTATTCCTTTCTTTCAAACCTACATTGTGATGCTATCGAATAAATGTAGCAAACTTTTTTTGAACCAATCTCCAATTATAGCTTGCTGAGTTGTTTCCATTTTTTGCTCCTACAATCACTTTTGCAAAGAATGTTTGTGTATATATATACACAGTTCAATTCTCTTGCAGGTTTACTGTAATACAGATCTTAAAAGTGGGAATTCTGGGTCAAAAATGGGTGCCATGTTAGCTGCTGCTGATCTGCCCTTCAATATATTTTCTGATTAGCTTTCAAAAATGGAATTTATTTGGGTAAAACTTGGGGAAAAATTGGTAGAATTGTAATAGAAGATTATCATATGGACCTACTGCTCGTATTTTAATTTCTTTGCAGTTTATTGTAAGGTTAAAATTATATCCCACATTGTAGTGGGGAGAGGGGAGGAGGCAGGGGGATGAGGGTGTCCTGGTGTGTGCCACACCTTTTGGGGGCAGGACACAGTTAATAAGAGGAACTTTATCTAACAAATGCAATCAGTGTAACCTAATCTTTGTACCATCCAAGAATCCCAAACAATAAATAATAAGAATAATAATAATAAAAGAAAAGAGAAAGAAAAAGAAGATAAAGTGAGTCCTAGCTGTCTTTCTTAATAGCAGTGGTTCTCAACCTGTGGGTCACGACCCCTTTGTAACAATGAAAATAGATTGGGGCATTAGGAAGGTTGAGAACCACTGCTTTTAGGAACTGAATTATTATGTTAGAGCTCAGATCTAGGACTCAGTCTGCAAATGAAGGAAAAATATATATCCCACATTGACTTTTATGTTTGGATTGAGTCTATTCTTATTCTCCATGCAAAACCTGTCTCCCATCGAGCACAGTCAGCCTGTCCTTGAGTTCTGAATAGGCAGACATCAAGGTCCTCAGTAAGAAAAGTAGCATACCTGGGTAGCTTTGAAGTTAGACTACATTTGACTCTAATCTCTTTTTTTAATTAGTGGCTGTGTGTCTTTGGGGAAATTACATAAATCCTCTGAGTCTTAGCGTTCTTTTCTGCAAAATGGGAATAACTATAAATACTAGCTCGTAGGGTGGTTTGGAGGGTTAAATTAGAACCTTACTACGGTGCCCAGCAGACAACAGACACTTGTTGACTGGTTTCCTTTACGGGTGTCATGGTTGTAACTCAAGAAAAATTGAAGCCTGTTTCTAAATAGGATCCAAAATGAGATGCCAGAGATCAGTGCCAAACCCCAAATCCTATTTTCCACATGGGGCAGGGACTTGGCATTGGTTGACCCTAGAAGACTTTCCATTCATCCTTATCATTCAGTTTCCCTAATAACTGCAAAGAAAAGCAAAGTGGAAAGTGAGATTCCTGGACTTACTGCACTGCAGCCAGATGAATCTGGGGACAGAAGGGGACTTTTCCACTGGGTCTTGGTTGGCAGGGTTATAATCCTTGCACCTTTCAGATGAACCAGACACGGAACACTTTGCAAGAAGTAAGGCATCCAGGGAACACTGTCGTTCTTGAGAAGTGAAGTCTGCGTTATTTTGTCGTATTTGTTCATGTGAGACAGCAGAGCCCAAAGTGTCGTGAAGAGATGATAGCAAGAAATTCCACAAAAGAATGAGTGACAGTAATTGGAAGGAATTTGGGTAGAAGGGATATGAAAAAGGAGCTTTTTATTACTAAATTCTCTTCTTTTTTACAACGTAAGTGATCCTTTGTAATGTATTTATTTTGACAGTAGTCCAAGACTTTAAAAATAGTCCCATGAACCCCTTATAAAGTATGATAATCAATTTCTAGATGATTAGATGGATTAAGGAAATTATTCATCTACTATATTTTTCATCTCAGATATTTTTCAAATGTCACTTGAGTCTCTTACACTTAAAAAAAAAACCATCCTATTAGCCAGTGCTCACAGTAAATGTAAAACTAGTGGCACAAATATTATGAATAGTTCCTCGCAGGACAAAATTTGATTCGTGTGAAGGCAGATGACATTATAAAGGATAGTCAAGATATCAGCAGAGGGACTTGGTATGCAACTTGATTTACTCAGCATCTTTGTCACTTTATAGATTGAGATATGATGGATGGTAACATTAATATAGAAAGTATGTTAATATTAGAATAGGCTTTAAGATCCCCTCCTACAAATTCCTCCCCCTCCTCAAATTGATATAATTTGGAACAAAGTACCCTACGGCTAAGATGCATCTTCAACTTCTTAGCCTCTTAGCCTCTCGATAGAAGGATTCTTTGTTGTTGTTTGTCAAATGGGTTTCTTTGAGGTCTTCTTCGTATACAATAAAACGTACCCATTTTAAATATACATTCAGTAAGTTTCAGCAAATTTATACAGGCACATAACCAACACCACAGTCTAGGTATGAAACATTCTATCACCCCCAAATTTCCCTTTCAACCCTTCCCACTCAGCTCCCTCTCCCCTTTAGCTCTAGGCAACTGCTAAGCTATTTCTGTCACTTGGGATTGGATGTGTACTTTCTAGAGTTTTCTATAAATCATATCTTACAGAGAATAGCATTCTGAGTCTGCTTTCTCTCGCTCAGCGTAATGCGTTTGAGATTCCTCCACATTTTTTCATGTGTCGGAAGTTCGTTCCTTTTCTTCCTTTTTCTGGCTTGTTACTTTTCTATACTGTGAATATAGAATGATAGGTGTATCCATTCAATTGATGGGAGGAATTTGGTTTGGTTCCAGTTTGGGGCTATTATTCATGAAGCTACTTTCTACATTCATAAATAAGTCTTTATCGTGAACATACGTTTTTATGTCTCTTTGGTAAATACCTAAGAACGGCGTGGAAGGGCATATGGTAATTATATATTTAATTTTGTAGGAAACTATCAAACTATTTACAAAATGGGTTTAAATCCCCACCAGCAGTGTATGAAGTTTCTAACTGTTCCTTATATTTGTCACAACTCCGTATTATCCGTCTTCTCACTTCTTGTTCATCCTATGCAGCATGTGTAGTGGTGTCTGACTGTGGGTGGTGACAGTGGTGTTGAACCTCCTTTCACACGCTTACTGGCCGCGCCCATACACTCTCTTTTGTGAAGTATCGGTTTGTATTGTGCTATTGTGCAATCCATGGCTTGCCTCTTAATTTTCTTTTTTTTTTTTTTTTTTTTTGTAGAGACAGAGTCTCACTATACTGCCCTCGGGTAGAGTGCCGTGGCGTCACATGGCTCACAGCAACCTCTAACTCTTGGGCTTACGGGATTCTCTTGCCTCAGCCTCCCAAGCAGCTGGGACTACAGGCGCCCGCCACAACGCCCGGCTATTTTTTTTGTTGCAGTTTGGCCGGGGCTGGGTTTGAACCCGCCACCCTCGGCATATGGGGCCGGTGCCCTACTCACTGAGCCACAGGCGCCGCCCGCCTCTTAATTTTCTTAGCAGCATCATTTTGAACACCAGAAGTTGTGAGTTTTTATGAGAAGAGACTCTTTTTAATACCCACTTCTTTGTCTCCTCCACGACTTTGAACTTGGAACAGAGTTTTTGGAACACAGCAGCACAGCCTTAGCGACTCTTTACTGACAAACTGAAAAAAGCAAAACATGAGCTCTGCCTGGAGAACTCCGTTCTCACTATTGACATCATGGCTTCCTTCAAGTAAATTACGCAAAAGTTTTAAGCAGTCCCACCAGCTAGAAAAAATAACAGTGCTCCCAGTTTATAGTCAAATGATCTGAGGAGTGAAAAACTGGAGTCCCTGACCTGAGGTGATGAAAAATGGCTGAGGCCGAGCAGGAGACACGGTGAAACTAATTGGTCACAGTGGGGGGTCTAATCCAAGCCCTTGGTAGGTGTCTCTTGGTCCCTAAACCCACTGAGCTGAATAATTACAAGGCTGGGGCCTGAAGGGATTAGCCCAGGTCTGCAGCTATTGTCTCTTTCACTTAAGTTTCTTTCTTTCCTTTTTTTCTACTCTCTCTCCCTTTTTTCTTCCCTTTTCTTTCTTTCCTTTTTTTTTTTTTTTTTTTGTTGTTTTCTTTGCCTGCGCGCACTCTGTTCAGCTGTGTTTAGTTCTGCAATTCTTTCTTTCTTGTTTGTTTTCACCCCAAACCCTTCCCGCTTCAGGCTGTCCCCAAGAGTCCCCACCCTGCTGGACTCCTTATCTTGTGCGAGTGGTCACCACCTACTCCCCAGGCCCTCAGCTTCCCTTTTTGTAATCACTAACAACCATGGTTGCTACCCCCCAAAGCACACATGCTTGAAATAAAATCAAGCCACACAGGGAGGTTCAAAATATAATCTAAAAACATTAGCCCACCCCCAATAATTATCATTCTCATGAACATTATCTCAAGCCTTGTTTACTCATCCTAGAAAAAAACGCTATAACTCTAATTACTGAATATCACTCAGGTCACCTTTGAACTTCTCTCCAGAAAGCCAAGCACTGACCCCAGTACCTGGTTCACCCTTCAAAGCAATTGTGGAGCTGTTTTTCTGGAATGGCCATCCGAGCTATTGTCATACGAGGTCTGACAATTAAGTTCACAAACTCTTCCTAGAAAAAGCACTTTGACTAGGCACTGGCCTCTGTGCATTGCTTCCCAAGGTGAATGCTTTGCAGGTGACCCTAGTGCAGCACTGAGGTATGTAGCACTTTGTCTAGGATGAGTTCATGAGCTTCGTTTTCTGACCTCATATATTACACATAAAAATATTTCAAAATATATATACATATTAAATACATATAGAAAAATATATGTAGACATACATATAGACATAAATGAATGTATTTATATATGTATATGTACATATACAACGTGTACATATGTATAAATATGTGTACATACATTTTTATATATACACATGTGAGATATTACATATATAGTATATTTATACACGTAAAACAAAAAATATTTCATGCATATTTTTACGTGAAGTATACATAGAACAGATGGTCAAAACTTTACTAGAATGGGGTCATGTTATACGTGGTATTTTAGGTTCATTAAAGGTTTTACATTTCTTTGAATTTATAAAAATGAAAAGAAACTGAAGGAAAGCTGAAAGAAGAGTAGACATTTCTTTACCAGAAGCAACACTACGTCCTAGAAAATCCCTCTAAAGTTAGTAAAAACACAGGCTAGTAACAAACAGGCTCATTCCGTTTAATAACAGCTCTATGGAGTTATACTTGGCTTCCAATAAACTGACATACTCCAAGTGTAGAATTTGACAAGTTTCGCTTTTGTCCGTGACTGTGAAACCGTCACCACTTTCCAGAGTGAACAGATTCTTCACGACCAAAAGTTCCCCCGAGCCCTCTTGTGTATTTCCTTCTTCCACCCTCCCTGACGCCCTTCCCCAGGTAGACGGGCTGTGAGATTAGGTTCGCAACCTTTCTTTAACCTTCACATTACATAAAATTCTGATTCATTAATGATTTGTGTGATTTATTTTTTGGTTTCATGGCCTTTCTAGACAGTATGAATTTTGACAAAGTCACATCGGTATTGTTCACCAACTACCTCCTAGCACAGTCTGGCTCAAACGAGGTGCTCAGCACGTTTTCTCATTTATTTAACAAACACTTATTGTTTGAGGAAGTGGACATAGAATGATACATAAACTAGACAACAGCAACAACAAATCCTTACCCACAGGGAGCTTCCATTCCAGTAAGGGGAGGTAGATAAGGAACAAATAAACATGTATTACGTGTCGTGTGTTTTGGAGAAATGTATGTATCTGTAATTTATACAAATAAATTTGTATGTATGTAGAGTGTTCTGAGAAAACTAAAGAAAGAAGTAGGGATTGCGCTGATGTGAGATGGGGACTGTTTGCATGGGGTGGCCATCAAGTTCACGTGCAGTTTTAAATTGCACCCTATTTTAAATTGCACGTGAACTTGATGGACACGCTGTATATGGTGCCTGGGGAAGTACTTACCTGCAGTGTGACATTTAAGAAGATACCTGAAGGTGACCGTAATTCAGAATGAAGATGGGAAGGCGTGAAGAAAAACTGTAAATGGTGTAAGAAGAGGAGGGAGAAAGCAAATTTACGATGGATTACTCAGCTCCTCGTGATAGGAGTCCATGTTCAACCAGAAATTTATACCAAGCTAAGTAGCATAAATTTAATATGTATTCTTTTTTTTTTCTTTTCTTTTTTTTTAAAAGACAGAGTCTCACTTTATCACCTTTGGTAGAGTGCTGTGTCATCACAGCTCACAGCAACCTCCAACTCCTGGGCTTAGGCTAATTCTCTTGCCTCAGCCTCCCGAGTAGCTGGGACTGCAGGTGCCTACCACAAGGCCCCACTATTTTTCTGTTGCAGTTTGGCCGGGGCCGGGTTCGAACCCGCCACCCTCGTTATATGGGGCCGGTGCCCTACTCACTGAGCCACAGATGCCACCCCTAATTTGGATTTTCAAGTTCACTTCTTTCCTTCAACTCTCCCTGTTCTTGACAGAGGAAGGCTCCCTTAGGCCTCTGTGGGGATGCCAGATCTCAGCCAGAGATTAGGAACAAAGAATAGCAAGGAACTGTCTAAACCTAGAATTTTTAATAAGGATTAATTCAAATGTCTGTTTCCCATCTTTAGGCAGAATTGGTTCTCTCTTCCTTGTAATCCCCTAACACAGAGGTTAACAAACTATGATCTTGGGTGGCACCTGTGGTTCAGTGGGTAGGGCGCTGGCCCCATATATCGAGGGTGGTGGGTTCAAACCTGGCCCTGGCCAAACTGCAACCAAAAAATAGCTGGGCGTTGCGGTGGGCGCCTGTAGTCCCAGCTACTTGGGAGGCTGAGGCAACAGACTCGCCTAAGCCCAGGAGTTGGAGGTTGCTGTGAGCTGTGACACCATAGCACTCTACCGAGGGCAATAAAAGTAAGAGTCTGTCTCTAAAAAACAACAACAACAACAACAACAACAAAAAACACTATGGTCTGACGGGTCAAATCCAGCCTAGCACTTATTTTCATACTTAACTCCCCAAAGGTGAAGAGCTGCTCTTTTCTCTTTGTTTTGGAATATAGAAGGCAGACAGTTCTCTCTCAGCCACTTCCCACTGAGCATCTCCCATGTGCCATGAACTGTGTGAAGTCTGCAGGATATAGTCCTGCACATACAAACAAGCATCTGTCCTCCTGACATCAAGCTTCCAGGTTAGTGATTAACATTTGAGGGTTACATACTATGATTTACACCACAGAAATGGGTGGTAAGACAAATCAGAGCTTGATTTATTGCTTGCTGATTCTCTGGGGGCAAAACCCAATTATAAGAGGGACTTTACTTAACAAATGTAATCAGTATAGCCTGGTATCTTGTACCCTCAATGAATCTACAACAACAACAACAACAAAAAAGTGATGGAGAAAACCCAGCAGATTAAACTTAAAAATGTGTCTGCGTTTGTGTGCGACTACTACGTTGTAAATGGCACTAAAGCAATATTCTATATTCAAAAAGGATGACCTGATTCGGCAGAGTAGCCACTCAGGTCACTGACAAATGACTGAAATTGCAGCATATGTTTTCTTTCTTGTTTCACTTTCTGCTTACTCATTGTAGTGAATGAAAAGATCTACCAACATTCATGTCAGAACTACGCTTATTCGTCAGTCACAGCTTTAACGGTGGCTGTAGACACAGGAATTCATCAAGAGTTAACATTCTATAGAATTAGTTGGCTCACGTGTGGATCCACCCTTGTTTTTTCTTCTGCAGCAGCATCACGAGTTCCACATCAAAAGTCAGAGGGGGCTTGGTGCCTGTAGCACAGTGGTTACAGCGCCAGCCACATACACCAAGGGTGGCGGGTTCAAACCCAACCAGGGCCAGCTAAACAACAATGACAACTGCAACCAAAAAAAAAAGATGGCTGGGCGTTGTGGTGGGCGCCTGTGGTCCCAGCTACTTGGGAGGCTGAGGCAAGAGAATCACTTAAGCCCAAGTATTGGAGGTTGCTGTGAGCTGCAGCGCCATGGCTCTCTACCCAGGGTGACATAGTGAGACTCTGTCTCATAAAAAATAAATAAACAGTCCCAGCTACTTGGGAGGCTGAGGCAAGAAAATCACCTAAGCCCAAGAGCTGGAGGTTGCTGTGAGCTATGACACCACAGCACTCTACCAAGGGTGACAAAGTGAAAAAATAAATAAATAAATAAATAAATAAAAACGTCAAAGAGGGGTAAACGCTCTGTATTGCCTATTGGTTTGTGACCAGATGTTCATCATGGCCCAGCGAGAGTAATGGCAAGGCGGTTTGTGTAGCAGGGTTAAAGACCCTCTTTAGCAACACCAGGTAGGAAGCCAGTATCAGATAAAACTTGCATGAGAGAAGGTGGCACGTTCCTTCCTGGCTTCTAATTATGAGTTACTTTGCATTGAGTTTTCCTCCTGCTCTGTCTGCCTAAGGCTACCATTGGGCTACTTTTTTCCTTTTTATTCCCTTTACTTTGGATGACAATGTTTGCAGGTCCTGTGCCTGCTCTGCTACTCTGAGGTGTGTCAATTCCTGAATGAGCTCATGCAGTTGTGTGTCAAGAGTCAATGCTCTAAAGTAGATCACAGTTGATGTGTCTGCTCCTTTTCCTAACTCAGGCCTGGTGGCATCGGAAGGTGCTGTCAGGGCAGGGGGTATGATC
Source organism: Nycticebus coucang (assembly GCF_027406575.1). NCBI lineage: Eukaryota > Metazoa > Chordata > Mammalia > Primates > Lorisidae > Nycticebus > Nycticebus coucang. The sequence continues at coordinate 56,730,467 of NC_069799.1, forward strand.
AGTTTCTATTGTGCATTTTGCTTCCTCACCAAGTTGTGTAGGTGAAATGTCTAACACCTGGACCACAGGAGCAGAGAGAGGGCTGAGGGGTAGAGGTGAGCCAGGAGAATTCTTATTTGGTGCTATGGAAGATTAGTGTCTTGCTTTCTGGGCCTAGCAGATGTGTAATGCTTCCTCTCTTGAGGACATGTCTATGGGTTCTTTGGAGACATTTTCAGAGCTGGAGATCTCCTCCCTGCAGTTCCCTTGGTGAAGGAGGAAGAATCTCTCTTCTTCTTGGTCTTTCATGGTCCCTTTCTCAGCCTCTGTGATCTGGACTTCACTCTCAGCCTCTATGCTAGTAAGGTTCCTTCATCTTGGGTGTAGTCCTCTTAGACCAGATTACAACCAGCCACTCAGCTCCCTCCCACACAACCCATTTCCAGTCTGCAAGAGACCCTGGTGCATCCCTTGTTCTGACAAACTCCTGAGAAGCCAGACGTCCCCAACTCAGCCATCCCTCCTTTGGCTCACCAACCTCTTTGCCACTCTTCAGAGAAGGAGTCAGACTTTAGGCCACCGGGTCAGTCCCACACTGTTAATCTAACTCTGGGGTCCCAACATAGTCTCCCGGGCTCAGAGTGCAAGGGAGAGCCTCTCCAGCTGCTGTTGGGGTGAGTGTGGTAGAAAGGGATTCCAAGCACCCTAAGAGCTCTCTTGTACCCCCTTTTATTCCTTAGAAGTACATTGGGGCTTAAGAATCCTGTAACACTTCCTGGTTTTCTCTTTTGAAAACTTAAAAGCTTGGCGTGGCGCTTGTCTGAGGAATATCATCTATTTTATCTCAGTGCTTCAGCTGAATGTAAAACTTTTCTTTCCTCATACGGGGAATCTTAAAATTAGGGGAATCTCCCGATTGCCTAGAGAAGGTATACCCACGTTTTGAGGAAGACTGATGGATCTTCTGGCCTCCACTGTTTTCTTCTTTGGAGAAGCTGTCCTGTGTGTACCCACAGGGATATCAGAGCACTGTTTTCCAATCTTTTTTATCTCCATGGCACACTTGAACCTACAGTTAAACTTCCCCAGCACACTTAAATTTTATTGATAAAAAAAAAAAAAGTAAAAATAAGGAATATACTTACTGTGCTTTGAACTTCTTTGGAAGATAATTTCATTAGTGATCTTTAAAATTTTTCACGGCACACCAGTTGAAAATCACTGCTGTAGAGTCTAGAACCCGACACCACACTCCACGACTTTCATACCTATTCAGTGATTCTAATAAACTTAGTAACTTAGATAAGTGTCTGTGAACATTATAAATCATGTTTCATCAGCAAGCGGTCAGAAGCAACTTTAGTTGACTTACAGCCCAAGAAAAACGAAAGGAATCAACTTTGTTTTCCCTGCAGCATTCTTGCTATGTCTTGGCGTTTCAAAGATTTCTCATGTGTCAACATTGAAACATCCATCTTGACTAATGGAAAAATTTACCCCACAGGATTTTACAAAAGGCAAAAATTTGTCCTTACCTTCTATCAGGCTATCTCCTAGAATATTTTAGTTCAATGTCTTTGAAATACACGTTTCTTTGACAATGTTTACCTACGTGTAAATGGTAGACTCTTGATGATAAAATTTCATATAAGGAGTTTTCTATGTTACAAATTAAGAGAAAAACATCTAAGTTGTATCAGGGGAAGAGAGGCGAGTTGTTCAAGGAAGAAAACCAAAAGCCCACCAAAACATAGAAACTGGATCGGTGCCAGCCACATACACCAAAGGTGGTGGGTTTGAGCCCAGGCCAGGCCTGCCAAATGGCAACTACAACCAAAAAATCGCTGGGCATTGTGGCAGGTGCCTGTAGTCACAGCTACTTGGGAGGCTGAGGCAAGAGAATGACTTAAGCTGAAGAGTTGGAGGTTTCTGTGAGCTATGATGCCACAGCACTCTACTGAGGGTGACATAGTGAGACTGTCTCAAAAAAAAAAAAAAATAGAAACTGAACTTACACAGCAATTATTGTACAATACACTACTTGTTAACCTAAGCACAAATCCTCCTTTCCAAGGTTATATTCTGCCATTATCTTATACATTGTCTGTCTCTCCCAATTTCACATCTCTCCCAAATATCCATTTTCTAATCAGATTTCCCCCAATTCCTAAACAAGTTACTGTCTTCTTGGGATGACTTTTCTCCTTCTTTGTTGCCTAATAGCTAAGGATTAATGCAAATGTCTCTTTCCCCTCTTTAGGTAGAATTGGCTCTCTCTGTTCCTTGTAATCCCTTAACACAGAGGTTAACAAACTACAGTCCAACGGGTCAAATCCAGCCTATCACTTTTTTTTATAAATCAAAGTTTTATTGAAACACAGCCATGTCATCATTCACATATTGTCTGTGGTTACTTTCTTGCTACACTATAGAGTAGAGCAGGCGTCCTCAAACTGCAGCCCGCAGGCCACATGAAACGGTGTGAATTGTATTTGTTCCCATTTTGTTTTTTACTTCAAAATAAGATATGTACAGTGTGCATAGGAATTTGTTCATAGTTTTGTTTTTTTTAAAACTATAGCCTGGTCCTCCAACGGTCTGAGGGACAGTGAATTGGCCCCCTGTTTAAAAAGTTTGAGGAGGACAGCTGGAGTAGAGTAATTGCAACAGGGACAGTTTGACTCACAAAACCTAAATATTAATCACCTGGTAGTTGACAGTAAATATCTGCTAGCCCCTTCCCTAAAACATTTGCACTTGTGTAGTAGAGCCCTTGTTGTCTTAGATGGAAATTGCTTGTCTACCAGCTTGCCCAGCCATGTAGTGATAGTGTTAGTCACTCAGGATGCAGACCATGGGGAACAAAAACTCTGGAGGTAGACTACCTAGTTTCAAGTCTTAGCTCTGCCACTTATGAGCTGTTTGATCTTGAAAAATCTATTTGATCTGTCTGGCCCACAGGTTCTCATTTGCAAAGTAGGGATAATAATTGCAAAAATTTGCTTCCAGGATTAAGTGAGATATTGCAAAAGTACTTTGAATACTGTGTGGAACAAGAAAAAAAGTTGGCAGTAAGTAATTGAAAGGATGGCCTTGTTAATAAGCTAGTTAACAGAGAAAGATAAACTATCAAACAGACAGTAACAGAAACTAAATCTTAGCACATAATTGCCCCTTGAAAGGGAAAACTCACAGTACAACTGCTCTTTGTTTTGTTTGATTTAACACCTGAGACTCAACTTGCTATCTTTAAGATTAACCATCTGCAGTATCTCTAAGAGTTCATTTTCACAGTCTTGAAGAACCCTAAATAGATAACAGGGGTGCAAGCTCTCTTGGATATGCCAGAACCATATTTCCAAGGATTCTGATGAGCCAGCATCACAGAAAAATAAAAAAAATAAATAAAAAAACAACTGCTTCAGCTGTCTCCTATTATCAGCTTATAACATTAACTATTTCTTTTCCCTTCTTCCCTATAAAAATTCCCAACTTCCTCTACGCAGGCCCAGAACATCCCTCTCTTTCTTCTGTGTGCTGTGGCTCATTCCCTTCTCTTTCTGAAAAAGCAAAATAAACTTTTCTTTCCTTCAAAACTATTCTAATCTTTGTCTGAGAAATCTACCTGCACTGTGAAGTCCTAGTGAGTCCCCACCCTAACAGTAATCTTTTTATTCCACGTGCCACTAAAATATCCCAGCACTAGTAGAGAGTACCTGGAATCTAGTGCCTTTTCCATAAAGATTTCTTACACTTTCTGGTAGAGTGAATCAAGAGAAAAAGACATAAATATTCCTGGGAGATTAAAATAATGGAAAATATCCAAAGTCACAGACTGATTCCATGCACGGAGCATAAATTTGACTTAACATCAACATTATGAAAGGAGGCACAATAAAGCCGAGATCTAAAAATCTTCATAGAAGAAGGAGAAAAGGGAAAACTGGAAAGCTTTGTTAGATAATAGAAATTCTCCTTGAGTTGCATAATTAGATAACAGGAAACTTAACAGAAATGTTGTGGGAAAGCCTGCCCTCCAACACTCCCTACTACTCCATTGAGTTTAAAAGAAAGCAAGCCAGGACATCAACATAATCCTCACCTGCAGTGCATGTTAAGGCGAGAAACTCCCTACATCCTTATGTACCAGGATTATTGAATCAATCAAATAGGTGCCTACAAGAAGTACCCACAACCTGGCACCAAATGGAGCTAGGTAGTCCTCCAGCTTGTGTTAACCTCCAGGGCTTCACCTGCCCATCTCATTCTAAGCATGTGGTTTCTTGTGCTCTTTTTAATCCTTCAGCCTCTCTAAGCAGAAGCTAAAGCCATGACATTGTAGTTCTGTCACCGCTAAGGAGAACTGTGCTAACTTGCCACAATTAGAAGATCTTTGAAGGTCTTTGCCAGTTTTTATCAAGTCATAAAAAGCAATTATTACAATTAATGCGATTTACCATGTGTTAGTCTTCCAGAAAGCTATTTCAGGGTAGGGCTGCCATCTGTCTCTTTCAGAGTGATAAACTTTATAATTTAACTCTGACCAGAGTCCCAGGTTTTGTGTGTAAAACCTCATGGAGGGCCCTCATAGGAATCCACTCTGGTGTGGCTGTTGGGTCCTCCTGGGTCTCGGATTCATAGACTATCTTCATCTCCATTGTGAGAAAGCCTTTGGTGGCTGGGCAGGTGGATGAAAGAATCTGGCTTCAGGTGGATAGTCAGACACTCCTTTCTGCAGAGGAGTGCTCCCTCACCCAGCACAGGGAGCTTACTCTTTGCCAACTCCTTCCCTTAACACAGCCCTGATGCTGAAAGATGCAGTCTACCAACATCGCCTCTGACAACCAGGAAATATAGAGGAAACGCCATAACTGGCATATGTTGTTGCACGAGCCAAGGGAAATAGAACAAGGCTTGCCAAAGGGATCCAGGCTGAACAGGAAAGAAATGAGGCAACATCATGACTTCAAATTTATGTCAAGTGATATTTTGTAAAATAAAAACAGACACCGAAGATCTGACTATGAAAGATCACGTTAAAATCTAAAATAATTCCTTGCTATTGTTATCCTTTTGAAGAAAACCAACGCTTCTACCTTTTTATTTTTTTCCTTTTCACATAGATGGTTTGGAGTTGGTGGGAAATATGAAATGATATAAACCATTTAACAAGCATAGTGCCAACCAAATGGCTGGAAAACTCATCCTTTGCTTCTCACCAATCTGCCTCATTCCTCTGAAAGAAATCTGGCTGCAGAGCTGCTAAGTGTATAGTGAAAAGAGAAGCAGGACAGCCTTTTCCTAGTAAAAACAGGCCTCACAAAGGCAGTGAGACACTAACCAGCTTTTCTCCTCGTTCACACGCTTGGTAGAAGCTGCCATTGCCCAAGTTTGGCACATCTTTCCAATCACCATGAAGATTTTCTATGTAAAAATATTTATATATCCCTATAAAGTACTATTCTGCATGTTTTTAATGACTAATTTTTTTTTATAATGTTTTTCATCCCAATGCTTTGGTTTGTATAGTATCTTTTTTACTGTGATCCATATAGTCCTTGGGTATAGGAGAAGTTGCTGGAAAATAAATTAGATCCTTTAAGACACCCTTTGGAACCTGCTACATTTATTTATTAGAAGACAAGCTGTTTCCTCCTTGCCCACCTTCAAATGAAGCCAAGCAACTGGGATGAGGGCATTTGTCTGAGGTGTAATGACAGAGTGTCCTTCAGTGGACAGGGCCAGGGAGGGGTGGAGCATTATGCTTATTATTCCTGAAAACGTTCCATTTTTCTCCAATATTTTGAGCCAATACAGAGCCTTCATTTATGTGGCAAGGGAAATAGAGACATCTGTTTTACTGCCATTTTCTTAAAAGATAGTTTTCTTCACAATGTTTTAACCATGTGTTCATTGCTACATTTTTCTATTTTCTACCGAGTTTTTGTTTGTATGTTAAGATCTATGTTTAAAAATTACTATCGGAACTTCATATATTTGAAGTTCTCAGATTTGAAATGATTTGAATGGTTGACGTCTTCAAACATGATTGAGTTTTGCATATCTGACCTTCCGTGCAAATGAAATATAATTTTCAAAGTAAAGTTAGTAGATATGAAAGCGATCAATACAGTGGTCATCAGTGTTTAATATGTGTCCAGCCCTTATGCCATTTCAGGCCCGACTGGCTTTAAATCAGAACTTGGGTGGCAACAGTCAGGTGAGCGGAAGGGGAAAGCAAGGCATCCCAGGTGCCTACAATGATCACAGACACTGCAGTTATCCCTTCTGCAAAGGTGGATACCCATGGGACTGGTGGTGTGGATGCGGCCCAGGCAGCCCCGCGGCCCCTGGACACAACATGTGAAGCCCCATGAAGAGTTCTTGGCAGCCTGGCCATAGGTCTTTCCAATGACCTGACAGGGCAGGTTTCTTCTGAGGATGAGGAGGGATCTGTTCTCCTTGGCTTGTGAATGGCCATCTTTATAGTCACCTGGTGTGGCCACTGTATGTGCCTTCCTGTGTTCAAGTTTTCCCCTTAAATAAGGAAGGACACGAGTCATATGGGGTTGGGGGCCCATCCTGCTCCAATAGGACCTCATCTTAACTAATACCTTCTGCAATGACTGTATTTCCCAATGAAGTCACTTACATTCTGAGGTACTTGGGATTAGGACTTCATATATGAATGGGGTGTGGGGGGTAAGGGAGTATAACTTAATTGACTCTGGAGCAACAGCTTTGTGAACCTGGGTCTCTGAAAGTTGTAAATCAGACCATGACAGGCTCATCTCCACCTCTAAGACCTCCTCAGTGACAGTGAACCATTGTGTGAACTATAGACTTGGGCCTGTTATTAATGCCCCAGTGCTGCGTCCCCAACTGTGACACATGTCCCCAATAATGTGGAAGGGAAAACTGAGGGGAGTGGGAGGAAGAGCATGGGAACTCTGGACTTCTTGCTCCATTGGTCTGTAAGGCTCAAACTTCTCTGAAAAATAGTCTATTAAAATTTTTTAAAGGGCAACTTGGGCCAAGTGCAGTGGGCTCTCACCTGAAATCCCAGCACTCTGGGAGGCTGAGATGGATCACTTGAGGCCAGGAGTTTGAGACCACCCTGAGCAAGAATGAGACCCCTGTCTCTGCCAAAAAACTGAAAAATCAGCCAGTTGCAGTGGGATGTGATTGTAGTTCCAGCTACTTGGGAGGCTGAGGCAGGAGGATCACTGGAACCCATCAGTTGGAGATTGCTGTGAGCTCTGATGACGTCATTGCACCCTAGTCAGGGCAACAGAGACCTTGTCTAAAAAAAAAAAAGTATAAATAGTATATAAACAGAAGGACCCCTTTACTGGCTGCACCAGAGCCTCCAAGGACCTTGGGGAGCTGTCCCCTTCCCTCATCTGTGACCCCTGCTCCCCTTGGCTCTGCTCTGCACAAGCAGCACGGACCTGACCTCTGTTTCTAGAGCCCCCTTTCCTCAGATTTCCCAGTTTCCCTATCAGTTTTCAGAGAGGGTAACGAGCCAATTTCCTGCTTTTGATTTCCTTCATAGAATTTCTCCTTGCTCGTTTTATTTTTATTTTGTGTCTTCCTTTTCAGTCTCCCGTTCTTGTCCTCATGGGGCCCCTCCCTGACTGTGTGCATATCACCATCTCCGCTGAGACCTCCCTGCTCTGAGCCACCATCTGACTGGGTCTGCTGCAGCTGCCTCCTAACTGCTTATCAATAAGATACTAATGAAGACGGGTGGGCGCCCTTGAAGACCCATCCAACAATCTCACCCTTTCAGTGCAATTTGGATTGTTTTTTTTCTCCTGAACAGTGTTCCTGTAAACACAAAGGGATAAAAAAGAACACCCTTCTTCCCATAAAGATCTTTCTTTAGCATTTCCCATTTAACACCTTGGAACTGTGAGTGTGACCACCTGAGTTGATCTCAGCTGGTCTAGTTGGGAAGGTGATCCGGAGAACAGTGAGAATTTATGAGGCAATTTGGAAAGAGATAGATTTAAAAACACGGAGTGTTCCTGGTAGATTTTGGAGCACAGGTGTACTATCTTCTAGTTGGAAAGAATTGCAGAGAAATGCTGCCCAGCGCTGTGCATTAGCTGATTCATGGGAACAGCTCCGACATTACCTCAAAGTAAATGGGCTTTAATAGGTGATTTGAGAGCCAGAGAAGGAGGGAAGGGCTTCTGTGCCTCATTTTCTGAAGGAAATCACTCTGATTCCTCAAGAAAACAATCACAGGGGTGAGTGAGTTCATGGCTTTGTTTTGGTTTTTGTTTGTTTTTGCAAACAGAAATGAACTTGGACCAATTTAGGCAAGGACGCGGAATAGATGGCAGGACTCGGGAATGTCAAGTGGAAAGGAAAGGCAGGATGGACATGGACTTGGGAAGCTGCTGGAGAGCCCTCGCGTCCTTCCACTGCTTCTCTCTGCCTGGCTGAAGAGTCCCCGCCTCTGTGGACTGTCTTCCCTCTGCCTTCCCTCCTCCCTCTGTTGCCTGAATATACCAAATATGAGTCCTCCAGCCAGAAGAGGCTGTCCTGAGTCTCTTGGTCTCAATCCAAGTTCCTGGAAGGGTCGTCTTCACTGGACGGTGTCCATCTGTGGTCCAGTCTGTATGGCCACGAGAAGGGAGGGCAGAGGCTCAGGGAGCTGACACCCTCCTTCTGCCCCTACGCTTAGTACACTGTGGAGGAGAGATGAAGGGGTGGGGACTTTGGATGATCTTCAGGGAAGGGGAGTTGTTGGGAGCTGGATAAATATTCCCTGAGGACTTTAAAGCCTGGGAGAATGGGTCATTCATTTGTTAAAGATTCCTGAGCAGGGGCTGAAAGAGGGCGGAATTTCAGGCCTGAGGATCAATCCCTTCTCCTAAGAAGCTGTGACTTAGTGGGGAATGAGATTACGCATGTATGAAAATGCCAGGAAACATGTAAATAGGACCTTATTTAATAAAACTTTCACTGGGTGAAACAGCTGTACTCTTGCTCAGGGCTGCCATAGCCAAGTCCATGGATTAGGTGGTTTAAACAACAGAAATGAGTTTTCTGACAGATCCAGAGCCGGGAAGTCCAAGTTCAAGGTGTTGGTGCGGCTGTGTTCTCCTGAGAGCCGTGAAGGAGCTGTTCCAGGCCTCTTTTCTTAGCGGGTAGGTGGCCGTCTTCTTCCTGCGTCTTCATGCTGTCCTCCTTCCAAGCACGTGTCTGTGACCTAACCTCTCCTTATAAGAGCCTCAGTCACATGAGATTAGAATTTACCCTGAATGACCTCATTTTAGCTTTATCACTTCTTCGAAGCCCTGTCTCCAGAAACAGTTGCATTCAGAGGTAACTGGTGTTTAGAGCTTCATCATATGACTTTTGGGAGAAAGGGGGACAAATGCCTAAGAGACAAGGAATGAAGGAAATTCCAATCACTAGCGTGGCCAGGAACGTGCTGTCCCCCGAGACTGGAGGTCTGCTTCCCGTTTCCAATCAACGCTGGCTGCCTCTCACGCATTTTAATTGCAGCAGCAGCAGAAGGGCAGATAACAGAATAGCATTACTCCAGTTACCATTTCCAGGGAGTTTAATGAGTGTGACTTCGCTCATGTAACTAAGAGATTTGAATGCTGACCTTGACTCAGTCAATGCTTCCTTTGAAATTATGTCCAGTTCTCTATTTTTCTTCCTCCATTTGCTATCTAAAGCAGATGTTTACAGCCTCATGCCTGGGCCCTCCTAATAGCTTCCTGCATAATCTCCTGGCCTCTAGTTTATCCCGCTTCTTCTTCATCCCACATACGAAGTTTAGATTCTTCTTCCCAAGAGACCATGTTCTTTGTTACTCCCATTTCCAGGAAACTTGAAAGTGGACTCTCTGCCCAGCTGTCTCAAGATAACCCCCAAATTCCTAACTTTTCACCAATCATACCTTGTCTCCTAACTATACCTTGCATGTGTTTTTAATTTCTATTGCTACTAAAATAGAAAACCTCCTCTGAGTCCTCCAGATGCACCCCCACACTGCCCATGGCCATTTCCAAGGGCACAGCTTTGTTTACATTGCCCCACCTAGAATGATTTCAAGGGCCCCAGATCTGAAGGCACTGATTCAAAAGAAAAGTTTTATTCACATTTTAGTTCCTTAGAAATGTCTTCTCTAATCATGCTGTGTAAAATAGCGCTCCATTGATTCGATCAAAATCCTATAAGCCCCCTTTCTTTTCCTGTGTGGTGTTTCACAGTGTTTATGCAGTAATGAAAGTGAAATTAGGTACATAGGTGTCCTTTATTTATTTATTTATTTTTTTTTTTTTGAGACAGAGTGTCACTATGTTGCATTGGGTAGAGTGCTGTGGTGTCACAGCTCACAGCCACCTCCAACTCTTGGGCTTAAGGGATTCTTTTGCCTCAGCCTCCCAAGTAGCTGGATCTACAGGTGCCCACCACAACACCCGGCTATTTTTTGTTGCAGTTGTCATTGTGGTTTAGCTGACCTGGGCTGGGTTCGAACCCGCCAGCCCAGGTGTGTGTGGCCAACACCCTAACCACTGAGCTACGGGAGCCAAGCCCATGAATGTCTTTCTAAGAAGAGGAGATTAGGACAGAATCACGCACAGGTGGAAAACCACAGGAAGACACAGAGATAAGACAGACACTGTCACATGCAGACCAAGGACAGGAGTCCTGTCTTATGTCAACCTGTTGACACTTTGATCTCAGACTTGTAGTCCCCAGAACTGTGAGAAAATCAACTTCTGTTGCTAAGTCACTTGTCTGTGACACTCTGCTATGGCACCGTTAGCAACTGAATATACCATTCTCTTCTGATGGCCACCTATGAGCCTGCCAGGGGCTTTCCAGGAACCTTTCTTTTTTTCTGAGTCACAGACAACGCACGGCCTCCTTGCTTCAATTTAAATCCATTGTCTCTTGTTCTGTCCTCCAGCAGAGAAAAAGAATTCCTTTCACATTATGCTCTGTCGTCTAATACAGAGCCACTCGTCACTTATGGCTATTTAAATTCTACTTAACTCAAATGCAATCAAATTGAAAATTGGAATTCTCTATTGCACTAGCTACATTGTTAAGTGCTGGATAGCTGTCTCTGATGAGTGGCCACCCTACTGGACAGCACATATGTAGAACATTTCCAACATGATGGGAAGTTCTAAGGGACAGTGCTGGTACAGAAGAAAGCAGAATCCCCCACCCCTTCAAGCCCTAACCTGGATGTATTTATTAAGGTTCTCCCAGTTGTAAATGATATAAACCCACTCAAAGTAAAATATTAAAAAAAAAAAAAAGTGGTGTAGGAAGGTAGTGATGGGCCTTACAGGGAGATACTTGCTGCCCCACAAGTTCAAAGGGACAGTTAAAAGAACCACAGGCAGCTCCAAGGACTTCAGCAGAAGGGCTTTGTGACCCGTCCTCTCTGGAGCTGCCAGTGCTCCTCAACGTCCGCATCTTTTTGTTCCAAATCAGGAGAGAGGATCCAATCAGCCTCTGTAGAGTCTGCTCAGCCAAAAGTGGCTGGTAAGAAAGTGGCATGGAGTCCTCAAGGGTAAATGGCTGGTGACTACCCATCTTTTTTCTTTCCAATAATCTTAGAGATCAAGAGTTACTAAGAAGAGAGCCACGGCCCAGTAGGGGTGCAGGTTCTGGCTAAAGGTATGTCTTGAGCAGTTGATAGAGAACCTTTCACTGGACCGCGAGAGTTGCATATGCTATGAACATGATGTTTCTCTTGACTCATTTGGAAAACAATCACTGAAGACTGACTTGGTGTACAGGTGCTGGTATAGATGCTCTGGGAGCTGTAAAAGGGAGTAAGATATGTTTTGTTACAAATATACCTAACCCCTTAATACAAACTCGTTCTATCCAAGGCCCAACAATTTGAGAACAGCAAGGAAGCTGCCATCACTGAATTCTTTGCTTTTTACTTTAGCAACCTTCATAAATACTTTTGTCACTTTGCTGCTTCATTGTTATGAAAAACTAAACAAAACAAATAGCCCCCAAACCTAAGGTCTTCCCTTGCAAGTATCCCGTTTACTTTAATGAGATTTTATCGCCAGGATCAGCTATGGCCATATCTTCTCACAGCCCCAAATTTTATATGACCAAGAAAAATGCTGCCATTTTCCACTTGCATGAATAGTTCATCCAAAAAGATTTTTTCAACCTCAATCTTATACATTTTATTTAAGTCCATGTATATATACCTCAATCATGCCTTAGCCCCGAGCTCTAGGGTTGCAGTGGAATTCCACCCAAAGACTGCAAATCCCTTTAAAATATGTTCTCTGCCACAAAGAGGCCACTTCATTTTGGAGAACTCGGTCTAGATTAAATTCTCTCCTACTTTAAATTAAAAAAATGTTACCCAAGTGTATAATGAAAATGATTGCATTTATGGTTAAAAAATTAAATCACTAACAATTCTAAAATTAATAATCAGGAAGCAAAGGGAGGGGTATATAAAAAGGATGACAGCAAAAATGAATCTCCTAGCCAACGAAACAGTGGGGGTTTTAATTTGCATTTGCCCACTCCCAGCTGTCCACTCATAGTGCACCTCCATCAAGTTTCTGATGTCTGTGAAAGACCAAGTTCATGCCACCGGGACCTGAAATCGGCATAACAGCAGATTCTGAGGTGGTCCCAGGAACAGGTAAATCTTCCCTGTTCCTCTCATTCCTCCCTGTGGATTATGTCTAACGCCACTGACAAACAGTCTAACTGTCATTTCAAAGAGATTCCAGTTTCTTACATATGCTCCCAGTGCTTCAAAATCTGTGACCACGATGAGATTTAAACCCTGGACTCAAAGGTGCCACCATATGTGAAACGTGAGTTAACTCGGACAAAGCTAATAGATAAAGTCCCCCAGGAAAGGGAAAGGAGCAAAGCATTTTTTCTGTTCTCTTTCAGATTCTCCTTCACTAGTTTAAACCATCTATACAGTTTTTGCATTTTTATTCCTCCCCCCCCAATTCTCTTTTGTGCTACAGAAAGGTATTCACTCCCTCTGTTTATCACCATTGTAAGAGCACTTGCCTGGTAGTTTTTGTTAACAGCAAAGTGTTACCTTTGGGTGGTTGCTAGTCCTGGGTGTTAATGCAACCATTGTGGGGATGACTTTGTCATCCTCTGAATCCATTTCCAGTTCATTTGCATCACACGATACCTATTTCTAGATTTGTGTGTGGATCTAACAGCAGCTGAAAAAATCATTAAAATTCCTACTATATCACATCCTCAAAAATCTTCAGAAAATTCCTTGGCTGTCTCAAGAGTACTGTGACGCCTATACCTTGCATATACTTGTCTATATTATGGAGATTTTGAGTTAATTAGGCAATGACTTACTATAGGTATTGAAATAAATACTCTAATTATAAGTGACAAATTAAATGTGAGGGGGAAAGTGACTTTTATATGTGCAGTAAGTAGATCACTGCTTGCAAATTCAAAGGGGTACGTACAGTTGTTAATTTTTTATATCTGTATAGTTCCCAGGGGTTATGAATATCGTTATCAAATAGCGATGCAATCATTTTCCACTTTCAGAATCAGAGCTTTTAGTGTGAGTTACTTAACTTCCTCCGTGCTCAAGGTTGTGTTTTTATAATACCAGTAGTAACACTTTTGTATCTGTAGTATTTCACGGGTCAAAATATTGTAGTCATGACTTGGGAACAAATCTGCCAAATGGTTTAACTTTTTTTTTTTTTTTTTCTGTAGCTAGTCACATTTGACTGATCTTTTCAAATTATAAACTGAAAAGAAACAAATGTGGCATTTGTTTGCATTTGTTCTAGCTGAGCTTCATCACTCCAGTGATAGCATTTATTGCACTTTAGCTTTTTATTTGGAAATGAGTTGTCACCCCTTCTGGTTTAAACTTCATTCTTCTGTTCTTTCATCTATCCCATCCATTCTGTTCTTGCTAATCGTGCTTTCTGGCGGTAATATTGGTCTGTTATTCCGCATGCCAGCTTTCTCTGAATGAATTTCAAGATATATTAGGGAATGATGAGTTGAATGAGGCTCAGGCTGCTTTAGTTCCTCATTGCAATGTCTTTCTTCGGGGCTCATAAAGCTACTTTTGCCAATTACTCACGCTATTATTTCATACCCCTTGCTTGAAAAATTTATCTTACAATTTTGGGATAGGAACAATCCCCTTTCTCCTGAAAAACTGAAATGTTTCTTTTAATAAATCATGAGGTAACAGTAACTCGTGGTGTTTCCCTTTTTGCCTTGGCTATTGGGGAACTCAGAAAATATTTTTATTTTGTACATAACAGCTATCATCATCCTTGACATAGCATTTCTGGTGCAACTCTTTCTCCCTTCTCCCCGCCCCTTCTTTTTGGCTGGTTAACTGTAGTCCTCTTATTTTGATTTTAAAATAACTATTTTATGTAATGTGTCTTTTTATTTTCTTGCTAGAAACTTCAAATACTTTTTGGAAGGAGGTGATAGAATCGATATGATCATTCTGTATTTTAGAAGAAATATATTGTCTCATTTCTTGACAACAAATAGGATATAGACAAAAAAACTGGACGGGTGCAGTGGCTGACACCTATAATCCCAGCACTCTGAGAGGTAGGAGGATTGTTTGAGCTCAGGAGTTAGAGACCACCTGGAGCAAGAGAGAGATCTTATCTATTAAAAAAAAAAAAAAGACAAAAATACCCTTCCACAAATCTTAAAGAAATGAGGTAAAGAACCCCACAGAAGAATCCCTGGGGATCTCCGATAGTTTAGATAGCTTTGCACCCATTGTGGAGGGCCTGGCAATCTGTGCTCCAGCGGCTGGACATCTGACCATGTGGGCAATGAGGAAGGGCATCTGTGAGCAGAGTGGTCACAGGCCCTGAGCAGCTGCTGAAGGGAGCTGACCGCAAAGGCCTGGTGGGAGACTGTTTGGAGATGGGCCAGATTGGAGGAGGGGACACGGCCAGCAAAGTCCAGTGCTCTTCCTGCATGTTTTCAATTAAATTAAATCGAATGACATAGTCATATGGCCACCTCAGCAGAAATCCCTGAGGAATTCATGTTCCCCTTCAGTGGCTACAGTGGAATTTTTGCAATGACCATACACATGGTATAAGACATTTTGAAAATGCAATGGTTAAACAAATTGGATCATATTTTTGAACTCTTAGTCCTGAATGCCAATGGGTCTATAAGCATCCACTCCCAACACCTGTCAGTCTGACATTTCCAATTCCAACTCTTGGCTGGCTTCTCTCTCAATTCTTGTCTTTACCTCTTATCTATGAATGGATACTACTCTGGTTCTTAGTCTAAGCTTTTTTGGGGCAGAGCTGAAAGAATTTCCAGTCTTTTAGGGACATCGGATCTTAGAAATGTCTAACGTCCAGTCCAGGCTTATTTACTACACGCAGATGTGTGAAGTCTTTAGAGAGTTCTTTTGAGAACTGTGCTATTTATTCCCAAATCAGCCATGCAAATCAACAAACATGTATTAAGCCCCTAAAAAGACCTGGTATTTCTCTCAATCACAGGGGAAAAGACAAGAAAGGCCTGTAACAAGGTGGAATGAAATAAGTGGTGTAAGAGGAGAAACACAACGTCACTGGGAGTGCAGAGAAGAAAGAACTCACCAGTAGTGAGAGACAGAAGAAGGAGATGGCTTTATTTATTTTATTTTATTCTTTCATTCATTCATGAGACAGAGTCTCACTCTGTTGCCCAGACTAGAGGGCCATGCATCAATCTATCTTGCAGCAGCCTCAAACTTCTGGGTCCAAGTGATCCTCCTGCCTCAGCCTCCTGAGTAGCTGGGATGACAGGTGCCCACCACAAGGCCTGGCTAATTTTCTAGTTTTAGTAGAGACAAGGGTCTCATTCTTGCTCAGGCTGGTTTCCAACTCCTGAGTTCAAGCTCAGGAGTGCCGAGGAAGCTCATTCCCACAGTGCTGGGATTACAGGCGTGAGCCAAAGCGCCGGGCCAAAGGGGTGGCTTTTAAATTGCGATCTTGAATGAGGGACAGGACCAGGAGGAGGTGGGTTGAAAGAATGGAGGGAAAGGCTAGCACAGGGTGGGAAACGACAAGGCCATCGCAGGCGTGATTAACTGATAACTGGAGAGTAGATGGGACGAGAGGGCCAGCTGTGAAAAATCAAAGCTGGGAATGTAAAGAGGCTTTGCACCCATCGTGGAGGGCCTGGCAATCTGTGCTCCAGAGGCTGGACATCTGACCACATGGGCAATGAGGAAGGGCATCTGTGAGCAGAGTGGTCACAGCCCCTGAGCAGCTGCTGAAGGGAGCTGACCGCAAAGGCCTGGTGGGAGACTGTTTGGAGATGGGCCAGATTGGAGGAGGGGACACGGCCAGCGAAGTCCAGTGCTCTTCCTGCATGTTTTAAATTAAATTAAATCAAATGACATAGAACACACTAATGAGACGATAATAGAACAGATTTATCCAGAGAATTCATTCTATTCAGCACAGTCAAAACGTGAGATGATGGGACATGCTGGAAGGAAAAGTAGATGATGTTTAGACCTAGGGCATGATTTTCTGAGAATCACACTTCTCCTAAAATTCTTCTGAATGGGCTCTTAAATTTTTTCTTCCTCTTTTCTATTCAAGGACCTTTTTGAAAAAGACTCACTGAGGGTGGGCACCACCCTCAGCCCTGGACGATGTGGGCAGAGGACCAATCACAGTTGTTTGTCATGGCAGCAGAAATGATTGTAGTGAGTGTGGCAGAATTGTGTTCTCGGCCTCTTAACAGGGGAAACCATTCTGGGTGGTCAGTACCTTGTTCTCATCATCTGGTCACTGGGACCCTCTACCCAGCCACAAAAACAAATCCTTAAGAGTAAAAGTGAAAGAAATGAGGTGTGCAATTTATTCTATTAAACATATAGCTACTTACAATGAGTAACTTTTATCATCTCCTAACCCCGGCCCCTGCAGGTTGTTACAAACCTAAAATACCTTTACATTGATCCTATTCTTAGGATTATGGTTTCAAATTATATCTACTTTGCCAGAGTTTAGTACTATCCCTGAGATTGCCTCCATTAGGGAAAAGAAAATATGTCTGTTTGCATTCAGGTACCCAAGGGGCAAGGCATTTGTTCACTGGACATGCTGTTCATATTTGAAGGCAAGTTGCACTGGGGTTACACTCATATAGGAGTAGAGCTGAGTACACTTGTACTTGGTGTTCAAGCCTCCTCCGCCTAATTACTCTAGCCACATTCTAGGCTATCAGCTGCTGTTTGGCAGTGTCTGGCTATGTTAGAGGCTTTCTGCAAACTCTCCTTTCAAAATGCTTGGGGCTAGGCCCAGTGCCTGTAGCTCAGTGGCTAGGGCACCAGCCACATACACCAGGGTTGGTGGGTTCAATCCTGGCCTGGGCCTGCCAAACAATGACAACTACAAAAAAAAAAAAAAAAAAATAGCCAGGCATTGTTGTGGGTGCCTGTAGTCCCAGCTACTTGGGAGGCTGAGGCAAAAGAATCACTTAAGCCCAAGTATTGGAGGTTGCTGTGAGCTGTGATGCCACGGCACCCTACCAAGGGTGACATGGTGAGACTTTGTCTCAAAAATAAAAAAAAAAAAAAAAGAAAAAGAAAATGCTTGATGCTGTAGGTTTTTAAAAGAAAACCGTACCATAAGAGTATCACGATTCCCATCACTGGTTGCCCAGTTGACAGTTTCTCAGATGAGTTCCTGTGATAGATTTATCTTCTCCTTGAACATTCAGCTGTTTTCAGTTTTTTGAATTCACCCATCTTCCTTATGATGGGGTTATCATGACCTCAGTTTAGGACTCACTGAGCTCTGAGATCTCATTCTTGGTTAACGTTCCCTTTAATTCTACATTAAGTAGGGTCACAAGGAGTGAACTTTCTACCCGTGGCAGGTATAAAACATATCAAAAAAATTATATCCATCCTTGAGATTTTTATCTTTCTGTCGATTGAGATACTCAGAACTGGAGCTCCAACATTGTAGCTGAGTCTTCTGCAATGTGCTGGTTACCATTTCCGTTTGCTGGAGTCCATGCTGTCTGACAACAGGCCAGCCCAGCTGGCTCGCCATGCGTCTTCCATGGAGAGTCCTATGTTGACAGTTCCCTACTTGTGTGGTGGGAATTATATTGCTTGTTCTCCTCCAATGCACAGCAGCCCTCTCTGGTGTTTTCACACAGGTCTCAAATAACTACTCAATAATGTTTAAATACTCTTGTAACTTGTAGACTTGGAGACTTTCTAGAGGACAAAGACCTCATTTTAATGCACCCTACTAGGTCCTAAGTCTGAGAATCTGACCTCACTACAATGAATTCAAATGACCTTGATCTAAAACTTGTTCTTACTTTGGAGAAGGATAAAGTGACCTGGGTTTTGAGTTTTATCTTGCTTCATTTTATATTCTAGAAGAATACACAGAGCCAACGCTCCTGGAGAACTTTTGTGTTCTTTCTAGTTTTGTCTAAGTCCATTTTAGGCCATTTGTCTGCAGTCTGGCCCTTTGCCCTTAGCTTCTTTGTTAAGCCTTGTGTTCTAGCATCCAATTCATGGACACATAGACTACTCCGTAGTCCTACAATATACTCAGACAAAAGTTGGCATTTATTGGGCTCTTATTATGAGTCAGTTACCATTGAAATTACATATATTAGGCTGGGCACAATGGCTCACACTTATAATCAGCACTCTGGGAGGCTGAGGTGGGTGGATTGCTTGTGCTCAGGAGTTCAGAGACCAGCCTAAGCAATAGTGAGACCTTCTCTCTACTAAAAATAGAAAAACTGAGGGAAGAGGATTACTTGAGCCCAAGAGCTTGATATTGCTGTGAGCTATGATGCCAAGGTAATCTACTCAAGGTGCCAGAGTAAGACTCTGGCTCAAAAAAAAAAAAAAAAAATATATATATATAATTTACATATATTTTTATATATATAATTTATATTTTTATATCTTTATATATAATAAAATTATATGTATATGTAAAATATATATGTGTGTGTATATATATATGTGTATGTATATATATACACACATATATATATGACTCAGCACCTATAGCACAGTAGTTACAGCGCCAGCCACATACACCAAGGCTGGCGAGTTCGAACCCAGCCTAGGCCAGCTAAGCAACAATGACAACTGCAACAGAAAAATAGCTGGTTGTTGTGGCAGGTGTCTGTAGTCCCAGCTACTTGTGAGGCTGAGGCAAGAGAATCTCTTAAGCCCAAGAGTTGGAGGTTGCTGTGAGTTGTGATGCCAGGGCTCTCTACAGAGGGCAACATAGTGAGACTCTGTCTCAAAAAGAAAAAAAGATTATATATATTAAGACACTTAATTTTCACAACAACCCTATGATTTAGGTATTCGTGTTATTTCAATTTTACAGAAAAAAAATTGGGCCTCCAGGAGATTAAGTAACTTTCACAACTACTAGATGAGGAGGGTAGGACTCAAACTAATGACCCATCTGATCTGAACCCATAAGGACAAACTGCTTCCCTACATAACTCCAGACAGACCCTTCGTGGTTAGAAATCTAGAATTCTTCACTCAACCGAGTATATGTTCTGAAATACAATACAATTTGGAGACCCCCAAATTAGAGGTAAATAGCTGATCTGGTCTCATTTTTTATATTTAAAATTTTTTTTATCAAATCATAACTGTATACATTTACAGGGTACAATGTGATGATTTTATATGCAATATAGAATGCTTAAATCAAATTGATTGATATAAACAGCATCTCACTTACTTATTTTTTTGGTAAGGCATTTACAGTTTACTCTTGGTTGTTTAGAAATGTGCCCTTGTGTTGTGCATATTAGTTGAGATCCCTTCAAATGCCCTCCCTCCTCCCACCAAACACCTTCTTGATTCCCCTCCCTCCTTCCCCTTGTTAGACTATATTTGTGTTTTATCATATGTAAGACAGTGTGTTTTTATATTGGTTTCATAATGATATTGAGTACATTGGATACTTTTTTTCCCCATTCTTGAGATACTTTACTAAGAAAGATGTATTTCAACTCCATCCAGGTAAACATAAATGATGGAAAGTCTCCATCTTCTTTTAGGCTGAATAGTATTCCATGGTGTACATATACCACAGTTTGTTTACCCATTCGTGGGTTGATGGGGATTTGGGCTGCTTCCACGACCTGGCAATTATGAACTGGGCCCCAGTAAACATTCTGGTGCACATGTGTTTGTTGTAAAATGATTTTCTGGGTACATACCTAGTAACGGAATTGTGGGATCTATTTTTATATTTTTAATGTCTGCTTCTTTTAAGTAGCTGTTGGGTTTGTTGGTTTGTGTTTTGTTTTTTTTTTTTTCTGTAAGAAATGCTATTTCTGGTTAAGTGCTGCTGGATTTGGAAATCATTCTCATGACTAAGTATTTGTTTGCCTAGTGAGAGCCTCACATAGGGCTAAGCTTTCAGTGGGTACTCAATAAAGATTAATGGATAGCCATGCATGACTATGTGGGAGTCGTGTGCTTAGGATCCGCTCAGCTCTCTGAAAGGGACAGAAATGATGTGGGGAGGATGGAAATGCATGACTATCATTGTCACCACCCAGTCCTAATCCTGGGTTTCTAATGGATTGGACTTTGTCATCCAAAGGGGTCCCAAGGGCCCAGATGCAGAAGAAATAGGAATAGAGACTCTGATGTTTCTTTTGTGTGTGTGCGTGTGTTGTTTCTTATTTGAGAAATGGTTAGGAGATGCTGTGGAAATGTGATTTCAGGCCCCGCTTCCAAGATTAATATCAAATATGAAAGAAAACTTGGTTCTCTGATGAGCACTGAAGAACATCAAATATTTTTTTAAATTGACACATTTTCTATTATTATATACATATAAGGATGATGAGTAATATGCCATATCAGATGGTTGATTCAAACTGTCAGAACAAGAGCTGAAGCGTGAGTAACTTTCCAGAGAACCTTCTGGGAAATTCAAGCCATGAAAAGTGGCAGTCATCAGCCCTAAGTTCATCTGCTACCAAGTCATCCCTGAAAATCTTGGAGGGTGGGGGTGGGAGGGGACAAAAGGTTTCCCCCACATTGCATGGGGGGCCATTTCTACAGGAGGGGATGGAAACCAATCATTTAATCTTACTTCACTGAAAAGCCAAATTGTGCACTTGATAGAAAGTCTAGAGTGAGCACATGGCCTGGGAGAAGAGGCCGTCATCATGGGGGATGACTGCTGAGCCCTTTCTAAATCTCAGCAGAGCTTTAAAATGTGAGAACACTCACTGGCAACATCAAATTTGCCTTGGCATCAGAGAGTAAAACAAAAGAAAACCTCAACTCTGAGGACCAGCATGGTGAGTCCTGGGCTTGGATAGGAGGTGCCAATGTTACACAGAGGGAAGTGCAGCAGGAAGCTGGTTGGATGACTCTGATTCCCCTCAAAGACCTGCATCTCAGCTTCACCACTGCCATGAGCAGGGGAGACACCAGCTTTCCAGGGTCCCTGTCAACTCTAACGTTTCCTGCTGTCCCTGAGGTGTTCCTCTGTAAGATGAACCTTCTCCCGTGGGAAAACATCCTGTATCTTGATGTTTTGAGGAGAATTTATTTATACATCTCTACCTTTTGAAAATCTCCCTTTGTATCCATTACTGAACTCTTCTTAGCAATAAAGAGGCTTTATGGATTTTGATAATTTGGTATATTAGACACCAGTTTATTTCATTAATATACCATCCTCCATGGCTGTCAACACACCTTACCACTTTATGGTAAGAAAGGTGGCTTTTGAGAAGCCATCCAGAGGTGATGTTGGGGAGGAAGCAGATATCATCATAATCAGGAGAGAAGTTAACTATGTGTTTGCTGCTTTAAAAGATGAAAATAAGGTAGTGCGTGTGAACAAAGATATGACAAAAGTCTCTGTGTGATTATGCCCGAGAAATAGATGCACATTCCCAGAAACCACTACCTTAGAGTAAAAGTTAAAGGTTTGGGAGGTGGGAAGACTGTTTCCAAGTACCGGGAGCAGTGGCTGTGTCAGCAGCCAGGTGGACAGAGAGAGTGTGGAGACCCCACCTGGCTGAGCTGCACAGCACAGGGCTTGAGTCTCTAGGTCAAGAACTAAAGGAGTTCCTGACATTTCTCTTAAAAAGAATCGATGAATCTTTGTTTGCTTCTGTCTTCTCATTTGACCTCATTCCATTTGGAAACAGAGAGGGAAAGAACTGACCACTGGGTGTCCATGCCATGGAGCGGCCGCGTGGGGGAGGGGGTGTCCGTGCCATGGAGCCTGCAGACAAGATCTCAGACTGCCGATCAGCCCCCAGAACCGTATTGTATGCCGGCTATCGTCTCATTTGCTCCTGCCTCTCATTTCAGATTCTCGCCCTGATGTAATAAGTCACCGTCTTCCCAGCCATCATCCCTGTATTGACAAGCAAATGTCACCCATGTTTGATTGACATCCCTGGCTCCTGAATGCAGAAATATGATTAGGGATCAATTCCACTTATTTATTGAAAGCCGTTCTGTGTGTCTTCTGTATTTGTTGGTGGGATAGCTCACCCAATATCTACCTGGGGAGAGGGGGTTGTCCCATGAAGATTATAAACCCACGCTGTTCCTTCTCCAGCTGACCTACTGGGGATGGGGGGCTCTTCTTTCTCATAGTTTTCCTAAATCCCTCCCCTCCAGGAACATTTGGGAAATCTGCTATGGAGCTTATAGAATTCTTTCCATATGTTAGGAAAAGACCTGGTGTAAACACCGCTTGCCTGATCTTAAGACTTTTGATGGCATTTTGACCAGTGATTTATTTCTCACACTGTTGCACCTTTAAAGTAAATGCCACTTCAGGTCCCATGGCTCTGTCTCCTGAAAGGCTGCTGGAATTGCAAGCCTGTAAGTAGAGTACACAGGTATGTATTCACCGCGGTGCAGCCTTTGTGCAACCACCCCTCCCGCCATTATGTGGGCATGCCCATTTAAAATCATTGAGAACTGTCCTTTGGTCTTTCAACACACCTTAGTGTTCTCAGGTTAACACCTTATTTCATTTAGAAGGCCGGGAAGGAAAACCATAAGGTTAAAAAAAAATCTCATGTACCGTTTGGAAAATTCTAAAGGGCCCTCCTTCTGTTGTTAAATGTGGCACTTTGAAAAACACCCTATGGGTGAGCCAGCAAAGAAATATTGTCAAGCAAGCCGCCCTCCTTTCAACCTTCACCCACCCCTACAACTGAGGCTGCTGGCAGTGGGGACCTCCGGGACTCAGGTGTGACCCTGGAGTCCTGAAGACTGTCGCACAGCTGTCTCCCTCCCCCAGGTATGCCCAGCAAGAGCGCTGCCATAGCCTGGTTCAGCGAGGGAGTATTCAGAGCCTCACTGTTCATCCATGTGCAGAGAGGGGGAAAAAGAGAGGCAAAAAAAAAAAAAAAAAAAATCCCACATTGTCAGAGTAATGCCAAACTCTCTGTGAGTGGGACGCGCACAGCAGATGCTGCAGAAAGCTGCCAAGCGGCTCCCCTTCCTCTGTGCCTTGGGTGCCTATAAATTGCTCCGGCGCGCGTTTGTCAGCCTCCTCTCCTCCTGGCAGGTGGTACCCAGGCAGAATTCTGCGCTCAGTCTCTCCGGCGCTGCGCTCCCGGCCGTGCGGCGCTCTCCGCGGCTCGCCAGCTCCTCCGCTCCAGCCCCGATCCTCCCGGAGCCGACCCGACCGTGCCCCGCGCTCCCCGGGGACCGCCCGCCCCGGGCTCTGGGGCTTTGGGGTGCGCCTCGATTAGACTTGGGGTGGTTGCAAAGGAGGAAGGAAAAAACACACACCCCGGCACGCGCACAGCCCACCGGCAGCGGACGGGCGAAGTGAGCGAGCGAAAGAAGAGGAGGCGGCAGAAAAAGGCAACTTCAGACGAAAGTTGGTGCGAACTGGCGCAGTCTGCAAAAACGGGAAAGTCGATCGCGGGCGGCGGCGGCGGCATAAAAGTGTGAGCGGCCCCGGCGAGAGCGGCAGCGGCGGCAGAGGCGGCTGGCTCTGCGCTCCGGGTGGCCGCGCGGGGGACAGCCACAGGTGCAAGGGGCCCGCGGGAGGCGAAAGGGCGCCCCGCGCACCCTCCCCGCCCCCGCCCCGGCTCGGGACTTCAGCTCAAGTCACTTGGCGCCCGACCTCCCTCCCCAGCCGCAGCCCAGCGGGGGGAGCCGCAGCGGGCAGGAGCGGCCGGCGCGCGCCCGCCCAGGGGACTTGGGGTTCGCAGGGGGTGTTTTCGGCTCTGAGGAGGTCCCCGCCCAACCTTCAAAATTTTGTCCAAAAGCAGACAAGAGGATCGCCCCGCGCTGAGCCGGCTGGTGGGCAGCAGGAGGCGCCTGATCGCCGCCGGGGCGCTGGGGGTGGTGATGGTGCTGCTGCTGGTCATCCTCATCCCGGTGCTGGTGAGCTCGGCCGGCACGTCGGCGCACTACGAGATGCTGGGCACCTGCCGCATGGTCTGCGACCCTTACGGGGGCACCAGGGCGCCCAGCACGGCCGCCACGCCGGACCGCGGCCTCATGCAGTCCCTGCCCACCTTCATCCAGGGCCCCAAAGGCGAGGCCGGCCGGCCGGGGAAGGCGGGTCCGCGCGGGCCCCCGGGCGAGCCCGGGCCGCCGGGCCCCGTGGGACCCCCGGGCGAGAAAGGGGAGCCGGGCCGCCAAGGCCTGCCGGGCCCGCCCGGGGCTCCCGGCCTGAACGCGGCCGGGGCCATCAGCGCCGCCACCTACAGCACGGTGCCCAAGATCGCCTTCTACGCCGGCCTCAAGCGGCAGCACGAAGGGTACGAGGTGCTCAAGTTCGACGACGTGGTTACCAACCTCGGGAACCACTACGACCCGACCACCGGCAAGTTCACCTGCTCCATCCCGGGCATCTATTTCTTTACCTACCACGTCCTGATGCGCGGAGGGGACGGCACCAGCATGTGGGCCGATCTCTGCAAAAACAACCAGGTGAGTGCGGGAGGCGGCGGGGGAGGAGACCCCGGAAACGGGGTGGGAGCCAGCGGAGGGAGGGCGCGGCTGCCAGGGCCCCGGAGCGACCACGGGCGCGGGGGACGCTGTTCCACCCTAGAGAGGCGGGGGTCGTGCGGGCGGAGGGCGCTCCTCCGCCTGAAGAGGGCGGCGCGGGAGTCCAGGACCCTCTCCAGGTTTGCGAGGGTGTGAGCGCGACCCTCCAGGGGCTGGACTCTGGAAGCTCTGTTCCTTGGTCCCCTGGGACGGCTTGTGCACTGAGGGAGTCCCGGAGCAGAAAGCGACCCCTGGCCGTGGTGTCCCCAGCAACGTAGGATCCCTTACAGGCTTTCCCGGGAATCGAGAGGGCTGGAGGAACCCGGAATGGGCGTGCCTGGGCGGCCAACTCGGGGGAGAGGGACGAGGGCCCCAGGGAGAAAGAAGGGCCCCAGGTGAATCCAAGCGGGTCGCATCCTGGACGGAGCTGGGACCGTGGGGCCAGCGGTCTTAGAGCCCTGGTGGCATCTGGGGCGGTGAAACTCACACATAGTTTCAAAACGCAAACTCCAGTTTAGTTTTCGGCTGGAGAAGGAAGGGAGAGGCAAGGAACGCTGAGAAGAAAAGGGAAAGTTGAGGTTCAGGGTCTACAGCTGTAAAACACAGCATGCAGCCAAACGCACCACCAGACTCCAGGAGATTGTGGAGTTAAGTAGGAAGGCGCCGGGGCAGTTGACCCCAGGTTGGGGGGACAGGGGGGTGATGACCTTCCAAGCCCAGCATCCCAGCTTCCCAGCATCCCAGCATCCCAGCATTTGAGGTGTGGGCTTTCCAGCTAACCAGCTGGCCCGGAGGACTTGCTCCCCTGAGCTGGTCAGCGCTGCCACCAGGGCCACCGCAGTGTTGTTCTGGGGGGCCACTTTACTGCGGAGAAATTCGCAGTCATTGCAAAAGCCAAGGAAGCTTGTTTGATGTTAGAGGAGGAAAATGATAATTTGTAACTAACTAAAAGTGTAATCGGACCTTCTGTACACGCAGAATTAGCAGCTCCTGGGGCGAGGCCTTGCAGCCTGCGCTGTGGGCCAAGTTTCTGGGCTTTAACTTTGCTTACTAAGTGGCAAAGAATATGGAATACATGACCCCACCACCCCCATCAGAGGCCTCCTCTCCCGCAGCCACTTTGCCTTAACAAGGGCTATCCAGCTTCAGGTCACTGGATCCTTGAAAATTCAGACCTTCTTAGATATAACCCATGTTTCTATTTAGCACTATTAGAGCAGAATTTCCTCCAAAGACCTAATTCAGTGTCAGAATTCTTTCAAAGTGAAACACTATTCTCCTGAATGTGTGTGCGAGAGAGACTGTTTCCATCCTTCCCTACAAATAGCTTAAGGGACCCTCAGGAGGCGAAGAACAAAATGAGGAAAAATGGCCACCAGGAGGCACTGGCAGAGTTGTTTATTATAGTTGTTATGCGCGAAAATAATATTAAGATAAATACAAATTATTCACAAAGCAGTGGGGTAGTTTGGGCAAATGGCTAAACCAGGCATGACTCATTGTAACCAGAATGGAGCCTAACAGAATGGTTGGTGGCTGGCCCCCACAGCAGGTAGCTGCCAGGTACCCGCTTATTTACAAATTGGCTCTCTTTTTTCTCAAAGGTTAGGTCTGGAAAACACCATCAGGCTAAAGGGATTATTTTTAGAGGTATCACGTAATAGGAAATAAGATCCCAGGTTTATCAGCAAATACATAAAAATGCTCACATCTTTAAATACCTCAAAATTTCAGCTGCACGAAAAACCAGGGATTAATACATTCAAATTCATTAAAATGTTGATGTCTATGGACCGTTAAGCTCATGCATTTAATACCAATTCCAAGAAAATCAATCCATAGGGGTTTTCTATGTGCTTTTGTTTTAAAAATTATTTCATTTTTGGGGTATAAAATGCTCCTTTGTATCACCCTAACCTACACATTTCCTGAGGCTCAGGAAAAATTATTAGGTAGAGCAGCTGACCTTATCATGTATAGTGTTTTTCTCTGACAATATGAGGCTGCTGCTTCTGCAGAAGTGTGCAACAGGTAATTGAGAAAATAAACATATAGTGAGGAACAACATATTTTTGAGTTCAGCATAGACTATTTTAGAAAATGGTTACTACACTCTTACTATCAAGGAATTTTATCTCTAGCACTACTTCGTAAAGTCTGATCAGCAGGCAGTTACAAAAGAGAAATCTCCTAAAATCTCTTTTTATTAATTTTAAATAAATACTTTATCCTTGATTTCTAATTACTCCTGTCTGATCACTTCTTAGCGTGACACTTTTCCCCTTCTGAGCTGACCTAATTTGTTTTCAGAAAACAGAAACCCAGAGATCCATGTCAGTGTAATGTTCTATGGATTAAGTGGATTTTGAGGAGCATAAAAATTAAACTAAAAATGCACTTCACTGTAGGAGAGAGCAATACCTCTGGACTGTAACCCTGTGAGAGCCATTTTATTTATGCTTTGTGTGGAACATAAGATCACAGATGGAAACATCAAAGACCAGCAAATTAACATGATATGCCACACTTAACCTTTTGTTTATGATTCCACAGAAGTACAATGAAAATGAAATTAGGAGAACATCAGCAGCAATTAATTAAATTAGCAAATGTTACCATCAATAGCATCTCTAATGATAAACTCTCACTAACAGGATAATGTTAAAGCTATACAACCAATTACAGTCTCAAAACACATCACTAAAAGGACCACGGTTCTCATATTCCCCATGAACCCATCCACCTAAATTTAATCTCACCATTTGTTGAGAGCCCATGACAGTGCATATTAAAGGTAAAAGCTGAACTCAAATACCTTTACATAAGATGCAGGAAATATTTTTAATATTTGTATACTTTTAGTAGAAAACCTAAAAAAAAAATTGCTATTTGAGTGCAATCAGTATCATACCACTATAATAAGCCACTTTAATAAAAAACGAACCTGGCTCATGATTAAAACTATAAAGTCATTAAAGACCAAATTTTACTCTTAAGAATTTATTAGTTATGGCATTAATGAAGATAAAATGTACTAACAAGAATGAATCGTTTGTGGGCTGATATTAATATATTAGAGAGTAATTAATGATATGTCAAATAAATTATATTTTTAGGGGCAGTGGACTAAAGTTAAATCAGAATCTTAATAGTTAACATATAACAAGAAGCGATATTCGAATACATTTAGGTGTAAATAGGGATCTTGGGCCAAGGAAAGGAAGCATCATATTCCCAGACAAAATGCTGAAATCAGTGTACATTTAGGAAGCTGAAAATAGCCTTCAGGGTGAACACATTATCTTCCTCAATAGTTTGATGGCTTGAAAGAAGAATTGCTGAAGTCACAGAGCTGGATACAGGAGCTTGAAATTTCAAGTCCTAATATACTTTTAGAGTATAATCAAGCAAACAGGCATACTAAAAATCGTGGAAAGTGCATTGGAGTATGGCAATTATTTAATTGAGAAAGTCTTATGGTGCTGTATAGTCTAAAATCTTAGAGAATTACTTTCATTGAAAAGCATCCATGCTGGCAAAACCGAAAGGGTAACGTTTTAGTCTCTGGAATCACTCTAATGCATTCCCAGGCTTTTGTGGTTACACCGACTGAATAAAAATGGTAACTAATGTTCACTTGGTTTTGTGGCTACACCCTAGAGAATAATAACTGCATTATATATTTTTAAAGATATGTCTCTGCATCAAGTGATTTTAATGTGTCTTGGTTCCTAAATGCTTTCAATTAGAAAGCAATGTTTAAACACAACCCCCATAGAACATGCAATAAATACCCAAAGCATTGACTAAAATGTGTCTGGTTATTAGTAATAGCAGAGAGGTAGAGTGTGGCTTGATAATCAATTAATACATATGATCAGATGATGTATTACTAATATAGCTAATTAAGATTTTGTATTTTAATATCCTTACCCACTAAAAATCCATGCATTAAAAAAGTCATAATAGCAACATCCTCTTTACAGATATTTTTCCCCTCTGTTAATTAATGACTAGATGAAATTAATGAATCAAGGCATTCAACTCCTACAAACTGGTGATTAAATCCTAGGAAATATTATGAAATTAAGTTGTGTTGTTATTTAATGGTCAAAATGAGTCACTTCACTGAATTGGTGTATACATTGGTGTCAATGCTTCTAAGCATAATTACATGGTACATTGCTTTCATTATATTATGCACTTAGCACAGCATTAAGCAATTCTTTTTTCTCCTTTGACTATATGATACTCAGAAAGGAAATCTTTAAAATACTACTCCAGTGACTTTAAAGTTCAGCAATGTCAAGAGTCTTCTCCTTTTTTAATAACATTTCAGCATTCATCTGGGAATGTATCCCATGAAAATTTAATTTGAAAACCTATCATTTAAATTTTGAAAGAAATGCATGGAGATTCTTGACTTATGTCTCATTTCTCTCATTTTGCCAAGTGATAAAATCCAGCACA
Source organism: Nycticebus coucang (assembly GCF_027406575.1). Lineage (NCBI taxonomy): Eukaryota > Metazoa > Chordata > Mammalia > Primates > Lorisidae > Nycticebus > Nycticebus coucang. The sequence goes on from NC_069799.1 coordinate 56,759,961, forward strand.
TGGTGCCCCAAGGTATGCGTTATTACCTAGTACAGTTTACAAAACCACTAAATCACTTGCAGTGTGATTCGGAGCAATATCATTGTAGTGGAATAGATACAAGCCACCAAGTAGAAGACGTTTCACTGAAATCAGTCAAATACAAGTCTGCTTAGTGAAAGATTTTCCAAGGGAGAATCAAAATATATCTAAATGAATACGAAGTCTAATTTGAGCCAAAAATCTGACAGAGTGTCCACGTAACCCAAGATGATAAACAATTTGTTTGCAGATGTCCATCAACTCACTAATGAGATCACAGGCTCGACTTGAGCAGATTATAAGCAACCTCCATCCTCCAAACAGACCACATGTTTAGAATGGAGTAGATATAAAAGGACATTCAATGAGATCCCTGAAAATGCTTGAAATTTGAGAGATCTCAAATCATGAAAATTTAGCTTGTATAACTTTTAGATATGTTGAGATTAAATTGTTGATTTAAATGCACATATCATAATGAGGTGATAAAAAGTCACAAATGGACAATAGATTCTGAAAACTTGGGTGATATAACCAAGGATGTTTAATGAGTTCAACTTTTGAAGTAGTTTAGAAAAGGGGCTTTACTGCAATTAGATTTTTACAGCCTTAAGTCAAAGAGCTTTCTTCCTTTTTTTTTTTCTTTTTACGTAGTAGAAAAGTTGCTATTTCTCTGGGGTTTTAGCCTATTATTTAGATCTCAATTTTCTATTAATTGTGGTGATCGACTGAAATTGGACTTGAATTTCTGCATTCATATACTGCTGGTTAGACTATGGCTAATTGACTTAAAATGCAAAAAAAAGAAAACACTTTAATTTATGCTTCAAAAAACAAAAGGTGAGCATAGGGATTCAAGAAATAAGAAAAATGAATGACTTAGGAAGAGAATAGATTATATGCTTTGCTTCCAGTGTATGGTTAGAACAGACTGCTCTCTTCCTTTTGTTCTCACTGATATCCTTGAAACTGTTTCAGAGAGATCCTTCTGAAGCTGTGAGGTCAAGGTGGACTTCCCGTGCTATGGCAGAAAGTCTGCTTGGGATGCTGTGAGAATGGCAAAGAAAGAAAAGTTGAGAATTCTCTTTTGTGAGTTCTAATTCTTGTCTGTTTCACGTAGGTGCGTGCTAGTGCAATTGCCCAAGATGCTGATCAGAATTACGACTACGCCAGTAACAGTGTGGTTCTCCATCTGGAGCCAGGAGACGAAGTCTATATCAAATTAGACGGCGGGAAAGCCCATGGAGGAAACAACAACAAGTACAGCACGTTTTCTGGATTTATTATTTATGCTGACTGATCCTGCAGAAACCAAGCTTCCCGTTCTGAGTCTGAACACTGGATTCGTGTGGCTAACGTCCGTGAATCAAGGATCCCGGGGGATGCCGATTGCTGGGCACCTCAGTTGTGTATATGTGGGGAAATCAAATGCTACCTGACTCACATCTGTACCACGCCGAAACATGATGTAAAAAATATAAACGCAAGATAAACAGATGTGTGATCCTCTACCGCCAAAGCAAATACTCCTTGTTCGTAGTGTCCATGTGAATGAAGTCCTATATAGATCACAGATTTTTATAGAAAAATCTAAGACACTGAATTATTTCTTCAATATATATAATACTTTGGTGTACTGTGATCTTGCTGCTTTTATCCATATGTCAGCTTTGGTTCTTGTGAGTTTACCTGCTACTTAGGATACTTGGAGTCCAGTCATAGTGTGGGGAAGATTTGATTCTTTTGTCCTGCAGGAGAAAGTCTAATTGAAATAATGCTGCTTGTCCCCAAAGAAATTGTTTGCCTTGGACTCTTGTTATCTTTAGAGCTAGACCTGGGAAGGATTCAACTTCAAGCCTTAACCTGGAATTTTCTGGATTTGAGGGAATTCCCAAGTCTGTGGTCACTTTCTCATTTCTTTTTTTCCTCTCTTTTTCTAGTGATAGTCTTTAAAAGTAGAGATTGACATTGTATCATAGGATTACCCTCCTAACTGTGAAAATGTGTAATTACGTATGGAATTTAGGAAATCCCCTGTGTGTCCATTTTGTTGACTGAATACATTCAGATGTACTTGGAAATTGAGAAATTGATTCTTCAGTTATTAAATCAAACTGAGGCTTTTTTCCTTCTTTGGAACAAAAGATGATTCATAACCCAATGCACAAAGGTTTAATTTGAGCTACTGTGCGTGTCACCAAAGGGACACGAGGTAAGGCCTTTAAATAGTTACTGCAAGTCTCGGGCCTGAGGTTATTCCAAAATTAACAATTTCACATATAACCAATATGACAACAAAGTGTTTATATTTTATGCAAATATCTGCCACACACACACAAGTATTAGATGAAATGTTTTATATGTGTAAAAAATATATTTATACGGCTTTAGTTCCATAAGGCACAGTGGCTATATAGCCTCAAAATTTTAATTTTAGAAAGCGTATGCATATACACATACTTGCATCAATTATCTGACTTATTTTGGATTGCAATATATATTCACAAACAAAAATATATGGCATAGCAAAATAATGAATGACTTCTCTTTAAGAGTTATCCAGAAAATTCAATTTTCTTAGGTTTGAAAAGCCCTGCCCTTCACATGTCTGTAAGTTTAGGATGTGATTGCTTTACCAACATATGCCAATGACCTTAACTGCATTCTCTGGCAGACTGTTAGCTTGAGGACTGCAGAAACCAAGTGGGTCTCCTTTGCAGTATTTACGAATTACATGCATTTGAGTTATCAATATTTTCTTTTTTCTCGGGTGGCTCGAAGGTGACAGTACAGTAGATTTTGGGAGTCATACAAATCTTTTCTATGGTGAAAACCCACTGCTAAAAGCCATCTCTTTAATCTAAGGAAGATTAAAAAATGTATCTTGATAATCCTAACAATCGCACAACTTCCACTGTTACCATGAAAAATCTGTTCTCCTTTCTGTTGCCTTTGAAACTCTTTGACAAGTGGATTTCAAAAGCGGCGATGGAAAAATCTGCTTGTTTTACTGGTGAAGGAGATTTGCATTTTTTTCATTTAAAGGAATTAGTTTGTTCTCCTGGCTCATTCCTCTTTGGTACTTTCTGTTCTAATACTCAGAAAGCTTGATCATCTTTGATCAACAGAAATATCTTTTCTTTAGCAAAGCTTGACTTTTCCAAGAGTTATGCACAGTGTTCCCAGGTGAAGGCATTCTTTCCTCCAGTTAAATGTTGTAGTCTGAGTAACTGCCCTGATTTAATGATTAAAAACAGCCCATTCATCAAGAATAATGACTAATTCTACCTGGCCTTTCTAATATGTAAGATAACTGATAAATGAATTGCAGTGGAGTTTATTTCTGTTTAACAATATGTATTTATCAAAGAGGAAATGGCAGCAAGGGTTTGGAGAATTTTTTTGAAGTACTAAAAAATATAGTGAGGATTCAAGCAAAAGATTCGTTTAGAAACAGCAGTGTACATCGACTAAGTGTTTTAACTGAGAGTTTTTAAAAAGGCTTTATTTATACAAAACTATCAGGGCTGGATATCTTTTAAAGAGTAGGTCCTAAAATCAGGCTGTCGTTTCCAAGAGATCTGACCTTTTCTTCAGATAAAGAAGCATTATTTTTCTCTTTTTAGGCCCAAGGAAAAGCAAAAGGTAAAGGAAATAAAGGGAATATATCTACAAGGCAAACATTTCTCTCTTTTTGCATCATATCTCATCAATTAATTAAATTGTGGCCTTTGTTATTATAAATGTAATGATTCATTAAACAATATTATGTAATATATTTTGACTTTTATGATTGAATTTTTATAATTCAGTACTGTTCTATGTTCTTATACAAACTTCGCAAAACAAAATTTATGGCAAGAATGGAGACCACAAAGCCAAAGGCATCAAGACTGATTTATTTTAAGGATATAGAGACAGGTGGACAGCAAAACATTAACCTTTCAAAATATTTTTATCATTGTGAATTGGTAATGGTATTACAGTAACCCATTGGGAAAAAGTCTTAAAATTTAACTTCCCTTGCTGCAGAAGTTATTTGAAAGTGCCATATTATTCATTAAGCATTAATTAAAGAACAGCGGAATAATTAGTAGGATTATCAATATTACAAGAACATTAGATTGCTCCCGAAGGGAATAATTCAACTGGAAACACTTTAAATTTTTTCATGTAGTGCAGCTAATAGATTAAAAAAAAAACCAAACCAATGCCACTTACAGGTTATAAACTTCAAAATCATTGTTTAGAAATAGGTACTTCTGTATTTATTTTATTAAGGCAAAAACAATAAGAGGTCAATTAGGCTTAGTCACTCCCTGGAGGTGCAGATGTAATAACAGTCAGCTGGTTTGGGGGGAGGCCAAGGCTTCTCTTTCTCATTAGCTGGAAGTAATCCGTGATTAAGTAAATGATTAATATCTCACAGTGGGTTTGAAATCATTGAGTGTTCCCTGCAAGTTTTATACTTGAAGGTGTGAATACCGGAAAGCAACCATCCTATTTGAAAGTTAGCCATCGCTTAGGGTTTTCTACTAGAATCTTATCAAGGGTACCCTCAGTTATTCCTCTAAGTAACATTTTAGGAACAATGTTGGTGAGTATATGGGAATAGCCGTGACCTCCGTATTTCCTCAGCCGGTGTTTTGTATGTATGTCATGGGCCATCAGAATTCGATCTTCATATCCTTCATCTACCAGAAGACGCACCCTGTGAAAAATGTTAACCCGTTAGATGTCATTTCTCTCCCATTTTAGATTTTGGGGGTGTTTTCAACTTTTCACTCAGTGATCTGTCATGCTTGTCCTAAATATATTTGCCTTCCACTATGGCACGAGTGCCGAGAGACCTTTAATAAATATTCTGTGGTGATGATAAAGACAAGGCTGCCTCCTAGCAGGGACACGATCCTTATTCCATGCACACAGAAATTTCCAACCTGTGGTACGTTTGACAAGGCTCGGCCATACTGCGTTAAAGATAGCTCCTAATAGGACACGCCAGTTTGAATGACCACTTTGGCATTTCACTAAATAACTTTGTTCTGGGTTTCTATCCGGCATGTCTATTCTCCTCCCTAAAATCTCTCTCTTCATGGGCCCATTCTCGGAGTTCATCTCCATTCTCTCTTTTTGCCTAGCAAATAAAATCAATGAGTGTTATGATTAAATAGGGAAACAAAAGGAATCCTCCTATAAGACATTCTGTGAGTAAAATCAGTTGGTTTGCAAGTGACAAGCATATGGTAAGCTACGCACTCCTTGAAAAAAAGAAAAGGTTGACAAAGGTACTCCAGTCTTTGGAGCACGTGCCCCTTGGAAGTCTAAAGGAATTTTGACATAGTTGTAGTCTCTGAGCATCAGGTTACCTTGACCAATAAAGATTTACTCTATCTTCCTTCCACGTCAACAAGATTGCTAAAACTAATAAGCTTTTCCTTTAAATGTATAGGCAATTGACTTAAGAACAGCTTCCTGACTGTGATCTAAAAACTCAATCCTCTTTGCTTTGTTAAATGCTCTAATCTGGAGTGTGAGTCACTCCTGACAGCCACCATCTGTAAGTGTCTGGACTCTGGGCAGTGTCTGCCATGACTTCCAGGGGTCTCTGCTGGCAGGAGACGCAATTTGCAGGCAAGGCTCTTTTCTGGGATTCTCCGTACAGTCTTGTGTGTGTCTGGATTCTAAAGTAGATCCAGGTGGATGGACAGTGCCTCCCTCCAGAGGTGGATTATTTGAAAGACATGGTTTCTGTTTCCATAGCATTTCTTGGGATTTGAGTGCAAGAGTCATATTTAATAATATTGACAGTAAGCAAAATGTAGGCCACCAGACCTCCCCCCAAAAAGCCCCTCAAAGTCCTGCCCTCTGAGAACATACATTTTAATGTAACTTATAATTGAAGATTAGACCTTGTACCTGCAGATCAGAGGAATGTGGACCTCACAGCAGAAGAGCCAACTTGGGCTCTTTGTCTAGAAATCAGTGTGCATGTCACATGATCCCTGTGACTGTCCTTAAGTGTATGTAACGCCGTTTGTGCCACTAAGGTTTCTTGCCTGGTTGACATTTGTGTTATGTCCTAAAGTTCTGATCGATGTCAAAACTCCCTTAGACTTCTAAGGGGCCAGGGCTCCAAGGGGCAAGGGTTCCTTTTGGAACACGCTCTATTTAAGGGAATTATCTAAGAGAATTACATTATTACTTATTTAAAAATGGAGAAAGATTTGACAGAATGCATACACGATGCTAAACCTGAGTGTGAGAAATCTTGATTCACAATGGCAAAAGGGGACCAGAATACAAGCCCTTGTAGGTGACACTTTGTCACTGGTATTTTCTGAGCATTTCCCCCACAGTTTTGGCCTCTTTTTCTCCTCTGAGAAAGACGCTGTCTCATGCTACAAAGGCTGATCGTATGGAGGAGCCAGTTCCTATAAGATGTCTCATGTCATATCTTGAAACTTGTGTTTCAAGTTGTGACCTAGTAAAGAAAGAAGATAGCAGACAAGATATTCTTGTTTAAAAATGGGAATCCGTAGAACGCATGACAAATCTGGAGACTCGTTATCTCATGAGAGAGGGACTGCTGTGGCTCCAGAAACACAATTATGTTCTGACTCTCAAGGAACCCTGCCTGGTCATGCTAAAACTAACGATCATCTCTTATATTATGCCGCTGTGTGAAAGAACCGGAGTTACAGAGACGCTGCCAGCAGGGAGGAACGGCTACAGATGAGAAGACAAAAAATCACAGTAATTATAGAAATACAAATGAGTTAGTGTTTTGCAAACAAATATTAGAGAGAGACTCCAAAGTGTGAAAAGGCAGAGATATAATAAGATTTGAGAAATGGAGCAGAAGATTGAAAACAGGTGTTAGACGCAGAATTGTTGGTGCTGAAACCAGAGGTAGGCAGAAGCGTGTTTCTCTGTGCTTGCTCTTTGGAGGTTGAAGATGGCTCAGAAAAGGACTTCAGATGAATGGTGAAGTGCACAGAGGTGGGGGACAGTGGGGCCCTGGAGTACACACAACCCAAGAGGTCAGCCGGAACTTAACGTGAGCTGTCCTTGGATCAAGTGCCCTAACCCATGGTTTTAATTTAAGGAAGATTAAACACACATACACACGCTTATTCATATGTATGGAATAGTATGCTTACATCATGTATATACACACATTTATACATAAAATGTTATATATACACACATACTTTTTAATGTATTTCCATACATCCAGAATGTTTTACATTCGGCACAGTAAAAGATAACTAAACACCCAAAGAAGCTAAGGAGAAATTCTTGGAGAAGGCAGTGGCCACCCTTCATATCTCCTTCATAGATTCCTCTTTGCAGATTGCTCCTGTCTTTTCTAGAAGGTCTAGGAGCCTCGTGGAAGGCATCAAGAGCACAGACCGGCATGAAAAAGCTTAGGAAAAGGAAGCAGATTTTGAGTGCAAACTTCCCATTTCCAAAATAAATCATAAGACCTGCGTGGAGGCCATTCATCAGCAAATCATGTTTTTGAGATTGTGAAAGACGAGAATGACCCATCGTACCACATGATTTTCACTCCCAGAGGCCTTTAGGCAAAGAGTATCCACCCGAGTGTGGCACACACTACCCAGGCCCTAGAGAAACCTGTTTGCCTGGATTAGATAGTGTTCCTGAGCAATTAAAATCATAAAACAAGAGAAACAAACAAGAATCAATCTGTGTGTCAAAGAACTGATTTGAGTAGCGCTCCCGAAAAACAAAAACAAAACAAACTGAGCTTCACTAGCCAAGGTAGTGGGAGCAGTCTACTCATGGAGAGCTGAGGGCTACCACCTAAGGTAACTAGCATAACATTGACAAACTAGCTCTCTCTGCTGCTACTAAACTTAAAGCATAATTAGCTGCTAATGAGGTCCTCAGGGAGGAATGCGGAAGCAGCAGAAGGTACACAGACATAAAGGTTAACTCCCCAGGGGAAAGACCCAAGGATGTTGCAACTGTGACCAGGCTCAAGATCTTCCTCCCAAGTCCAATGTGTGTGTGTGTTCAACCACCAATCCTGGAACCTCACAATTTCCAGACATCGCTTCTTAATGCCAGCTTTGCTACTTCCGTTCCAACCAGTTTTCTACACACATAACCATATTCTGGTCCTTGTCATCATGGAGAAATGCTCCCATTCTGAAATCTCAAATCTCCAGAGTCCTGTTCCGATCATGTCATCTCTTCTACCATTCATATACATCCACCCACTTCATTAAAGCCTCCAGTTACCTTCCCTGCTACATTATTCATACAAATCTGCCTGTATTCCCCTCTACAGTTACTTCCCTCCCACTTGGACCGCAGACCCTCATCTCAACGCCCTCCTTTGTTCCCTTGGCTATGAACGTCACCTTTTAGATAGGGTCTCAACCCTCCCTCTCTTCAACTGCTCTCAATTCTGCTTCTACTCACTAAGTTTCTCTGATTCTACTACCAAAACGCAAACTATCATTTTGGAAAATAATCATCACAACACATGGTTTGATGCCAATCATGATTTCCAGCCTCAACTGAGTCTTACACACAACACGTTCTTGTCCGTGTATCTCCCCGTTCACCCGGCTGCCATTCCCAGTCCCATTCTACTCCACCTGTCCTGTCCTAAACCCATTCCTTCTTTCTCAGGAGGCAGCCAGGTCTGTCTCACAGGGGTGCTAGCGAGCACCCGGCCACACCTTCTCAGTCTCCTGTTCCCCTTGCTGAGACATTGATTGGAATTCATACCATTGTGTTGCGCGCTTTGATTTCAACTGACTTTCTATTTGCTCCCCTGATACCCTCTGTTTGTTTCCTTAGGAGTCTTGCTCTATATTTCTTATCTATCCAGATTTTTTTTTAAAGTCAACCTCCATGGAACACTCCCATATTCTGCACCAGTGACTCAGCTAAAAACCTGGCATACTTCGTTTCCTGCAAATTCTATAGCACCCCCAGGGAATGGGCTCTACATCCCTGGATTCATGCTAGCTGGGTCTGCTTTTGCTCTTAGCTACATAAAAATTGCTGAACTCTTGCCGAAGCCTCCCTTGGTCCTGGGTTGCCTTCCAGCCCCACCCCTCTGCCTCCCTCTACCACCACAATTCTTGAAAGAGTCACCTCCACTTTCTCCTCTTCCTTCCTCCTCTTCCTTGCTGCCTCTGCATTTTTCAAGTCTTTTCTACTAAGACTGCGCTTATTATCAAATGTGAGCCTCTGAATTGTGGATCCAATGACTGCTCTTCAGCTTTGTCTCACTTGATATTTGCCGTCTATTACAGGTGGTCAAGCCCTTCTGCCATGATGATTCCCCTCCACTGACTTCCATAACAACCTATTTCCCTGATATTATCACTTTGAAAATTTCTTTTCGACCTGTCTTTGAGTGACAGTTGTGATTCCATTTTTTAAATGTCTCTGTCCTCATCCTCTTCTGAGTGATCTCATTCAGTCCCATAGTTCAAGCTATCACATACAGATTGATGATGTCTAGATTTATATCTCAGCCCTAATCTTTACTCTGAGCGTCCATCCTTATCTCGGGGTCCCAGTGAATAGCAACGCGTACATCCTCTCAAACTGAAGTCTTCCTTGTCAATCACAAATCTATTTCTCCTCCCAGATTTTCTTTTTTTTTTTCTTTTTATGAGACAAGGTCTTACTCTGTCACCCAGACTGGAGTGCAGTAGTGCAATCACTACAGTTTCGAACTCCTGGCTAGAGAACTAGAGGTGCACACCACCACGCCCAGCTAATTCGTTTTTAAATTTTTGTAGAGATAGGATCTTGCTGTGTTGTCCAGGCTGGTCTCAAACTCCTGGCCTCAAGTGATCCTTCTGGCTCAGCCTCCCAAAGTGCTAGAAATAATGGGCATGAGCCACCCGACCCTCAGCTCTGATTTCCTAACTTGGTTCATTCAATCTTCATAGTACTGTTTGACCAACACCAAGCCCAACAAGTAACTAACTTGACTCCTGACATTTCCACCTGATTGCAAAAAATGACTTAATAATCGTCAGCTTTCATCACACATCGGGCAGTTTTTGGAAGATGCATGTTATATGATATTTGGTCTTCAGACATAATATTTCTCTCATTTAAGTTGTAATCATTCCTCTAATGAATACCTTTAATAAAGTATTTCAAATATTAATTGTAAAAGTGTGATCAACATGGGAAAAGAAGCAGCCTATTTTATTAGTGGTAAAAGAAGGAAAACACCTTTCGTTCTCTGATTGTTATGGCAGGGACTGGGTATCAGCTGTGTTTCCTGTTAGCTGCCCGTTTGCGCTGAACTTGTAAGGCTCTGCTAAGCTGTAGCCTACTTAGAATGACTCATTTTCTCCTTGAAATAATATGTAGAGATTTTCTCCCTGAAAACAGCATAGATATATTTTTCTCTGCAAGTCTGTGGTTCAACCTGCTCACTGTTTTCTGAATCTTTGCTAATACTCACCCAGATAGGATAATCAAAAAGGGCTAGTAAAAGGAAACACTGGGAGATTTCATCATATTTACCGCCTAATTCTTTTGTTATCATCTGGCATATCAGTGTCTGGGTCGAGTTGGTAATTAAGGAGTTCAGTGCCAAAGAGATCATATTCCAAGTAACTGCCAAGTTGAGCAAATTCCAGTAGCTCCTTCTTACTGGGCAGAGACCTACAAATAATAAAACAAGACATATTGTTATTTTTAAGAGCGTTATTTTCCACAGATTAAGTTTTTAGCATGCCATGTACTAGGACACAGTTTAAGTCAGGTAATAGAACTTTTGAGCTGGCTCTTACGATGTGATTATAAAACAGTAAGTTCAATGTTGTTACCAGAAAAAGGAGAGCTTACCCACCCAAAAGGGAGTTTTCCTTTCTAAAGTACTTGGAAACTGTACACTTATTTTAATCTTGTGACCATTATTCAGAAACAAGCTTGAATTCTCCTTCGGAATTGTTCTAGGGATAGGCCCCGCACTCTTTTGAAATCCCTTAGTGGGGCAAATTTTCATCTCCTAAAAACTGCTGTGAACTGTGAAAACCTATCAAAGGACATCTGGCCATAGGTCTAGTGAATTAGGTGACTAATACCCATCCGGTTAAAACAAGAAGCCTTGCTGTAAGGTAGCAGGGTGATTCTCTAGTGAAGATCGTAATGTGGTTCTAAAATTGTTTTCAAAGCCTGGTAGATGGAGGGTCATGAAGAGTGACACCAGAGTCTGGAGTGTATGTTGTTTAAATAAAATGTATTATTTTATGGCACATTTTGTGGTTGTCTTCAAATTGCAATTGATATCCTGTTAAGAATATCATTCTTTTAGGATGTAAGACTGTGTCAATGAATGGGTGAGGAGAGAAAGGTAGGGTGGGTATCAGGTGAGCGGCGTATGACACAGAGTAGATTATCTCAGGGAATTTAGGTTATAACAAGTAAAAAGGGAGGCATTACGGTAACTCAAGGTGCCGCGGAAGAGATTTGATCACAGAGGGATCTAAGACAGAATAAAAACACCCTAGCAGGAGATAATCTGGAAAGAGTGTGAGGGGAAATACACCCCATTAGACTCTGCATGCAAAGAATTAAGGATCTAGAGAAAGGAAGTGATTGGGGTGCAGAATTGGCCTGCAGAAATGTTGTGAATGGCAAACAATCATTGTCTTAGTATCCACGCTGAGATTGTATTTCTTTGGTAACTCCAGGCTGCAAGGATTAAAGCACTATTATATGCCTGTAAATCTGCTTCTAAGAGGTCAGACTGATTTTCAGAGCCTGTTTTCCAAACCACAAGAAGACCAATTATGCTTCCCTGTGTCATGACTGGGGAGGCCTCTGCTTTCCCGGGAAGCTTCCTGGGAGTTGACAATCGACTTTCATTCTGAGCTGTCATATTGTGACTGGCTCCTTTTAATTCTGTTCATCAATTTAGCATAACTTACAGTTCACAATGTTGTTTTAGGCAGGGAGGCCAAAAAATCTTTCTTTTATACTATAAACTGTACATTAGTTCTGTGCTTTTCTTCTATTAATACTACTCCTGTTCCATGTTCTTACCATGGAGACCATCTTTTGCTTCCAAAATTACTCGGCTAAAAGAAGATGTGTTTTTCTAGAGTAAACATATTCTGTTTTTCCCAAAAGAAACATGCTTCAAAACAAAATATACAAAATCAACATAATGTAAGAGGAAGAGATAAGTTTAGTATATTTTCCTTTCGAGTCAATTAAGTGCAATTTCTTCTTCTTCTTCTTTTTTTTTTTTTTTGTAAAGACAGAGTCTCACTTTATGGCCCTCGGTAGAGTGCCGTGGCCTCACACAGCTCACAGCAACCTCCAACTCCTGGGCTTAAGCGATTCTCCTGCCTCAGCCTCCCGAGTAGCTGAGACTACAGGCGCCCACCACAACGCCCGGCTAGTTCAATTTCTTAATTACCCAATATACACCAAGTATTGGGTATGGGGGAAGGCAGGGCGGGAATCCAGTCACCACCAAGAAGTTGGATCAGGCTCTCATTTTCGTTCCTGATACCTTTTTCTTCTTTTGACCTAATACCTCGAGACTTAAGTTTTCTAAATTTTAAGTGACATATCAAGTGAAACGTTTATGGTTAAAGTATAGCCACAGAAAAGTCTTTGGTCTTAGTTACAATTGAAAATAAAAAGTACGCTGGGCACAGCAGCTCATGTCTATAATCCTAGCACTCTGGGAGGTGGGAGGCTGAGGCAGGAAGATCACGTGAGTCCGGAGTTCAAGACCAGCCTGAATAAGAGTGAGACCCCGTCTCTACTAAAAATAGAAAAATTAGCCAGGAGTGGTGGTGGGCACCTGTAGTCCCAGCTACTGGGGAGGCAGAGGCAGGAGGCTCACCTGAGACCAGGAATTTGAGGTTGCAGTGAACTATGATCATACCACTGCACTTTGGTCTGGGGTTTGGGCAACAGAGCAAGACCCTATCTTGATTTAAAAAAAAAAAAAGAAAAAAAGAAAGTTGCCTGTTATCATCATCATAGCTGAAAATTACAAGAATTTACTATGTGTGTGGTTGTGCTTTACATTTATTTTCTCATTTAAAACTCTCCATAATCCCAACAGGTCTCAATTTTACAGATGAAAAAACCGAGGTTTGAAAGATTACATGTAGACACTCACTCAAGGAATGCACTAGAAGGTTGGGTGTGGTGGCTCATGCCTGTAATCCCAGCATTCTGGGAGGCTGAGGTTGGTGGATTGCCTGAGCTCACAGGTTCAAGACCAGCCTGAACCACAGCAAGACCTGGTCTCAAAATAGCAAGGCATTGTGGTGGGCGCCTGTAGTCTAAGCTACTTGGGAGGCTGAGGCAAAAGAATCACTTGAGTCCAAGCGTTTGAGGTTGCTGCGAGCTATGATGCCATGGCACTCTACCAAGGGTGAGACTCTGTCTCAAAAGAAAAAAAAAAAAAGGGAATGAGCTAGAATTCTAATTCATTCCAAGCCTAGAACCTCTCTTGACCATTGTACTATATGGCTTTTCAACTGCCAAATTTTTTTTTACTCAAAAAACATTTTCCAGAATTACATTACCTGAAGGCTTAGAGGGTATATTTTCATTTTTAACTAAATTTCTTTCCCATAGAACCCTCAAATTAACACTTGAAAAATGAGGAACTTCCCGTGAAAGGATAGCATGAAAGTAAAGAGGTGAAAGTTGCTTAAGGAGTTTTTTTTTTTTTTTTGTAGAGACAGAGTCTCACTTTATGGCCCTCGGTAGAGTGCCATGGCATCACACAGCTCACAGCAACCTCCAACTCCTGGGCTTAAGCGATTCTCTTGCCTCCGCCTCCCGAGTAGCTGGGACTACAGGTGCCCGCCACAACGCCCGGCTATTTTTTGGTTCCAGTTCAGCCGGGGCCGGGTTTGAACCCGCCACCCTCGGTATATGGGGCCGGCGCCTTACCGACTGAGCCACAGGCGCCGCCCGCTTAAGGAGATTTTTAAATGCTAAGTCAGAGGGTAACTTCCTACAACAAGAACGATGGTACCTAACAGTTACTTTGGAAAATTTGAATGATGCGGTTGAAGAGAAGAAATTATATTAATTATGACAATCTCATACTTTTTTACCATGAGCCTTACATTGGTGTATATTCCTTTCAAATATTAAGGGGAGGCCAGGCATGGTGGCCCACACCTATAATCCTAGTACTTTGGGAGGCCACGGAGGAGGATTGCTTGAGCTCAGGAGTTTGAGACCAGCCTAAGCAAGAGTGAGACCCAGTCTCTACTAAAAATAGAAAAACTAGTGAAGCATAGTGGCAGGTGCCTGTAGACCTAGCTACTTGGGAGGCTGAGGCAAGAGGATCTCTTGATATTTTGTGATATGACCCCCTCTGGATAAGTAAGCATTGGTGTGAAGAATTAAGAAATGAATTTATTTACATTTTCCTTATCGAAGAATAAGGGGGAGAAACAGTGTCAGTGATCACACCTGCAAAATCCAGGGGGAGAAACAATGTCAGTGATCACACCTATTTTTCAAAGAAAGTCCTGCAAAAAAGCAGAGTATGGTAGTAGATGGCAATGAAGGAGAAGGTGAGTGACACAGGGGACACCAGGAAGTCAACACTGCACAGTCGTCAGGCATTTAACGCAGCCCTCACTCATAATTCTCATAAGAACTGAATTATGAAGGTGGGACATCTCCTCGTACAGACAGGGAAATGGAGTCTCGGAAAAGGTTGATGACTCAAGCTTCCCACCTGGGGAGCTGTGGAGACACCCAGACTGCTTTTGTGTTTGGATGCCATGTTCCTAGATGGGGTGTCCCCTTCATGGTGTGAGCTCCCCCCCTCACTCCATGGTACCTCCATTCCTCCTTCAGGGACCTCACTCCAGTGGTGTCCAGGAGCAAGCACCATGCACCTTGGATACTGACAAGGTGACTTACTCCCCTGAAACTGACACTCAGCTGGATGGCGTCCAGGGACTGCCAGTGCCACTGAAGCTGCATTTATGCAAGCGACTTTCTTATCTACTTGGAGAAAGGATTGACCCCAAGTGTCAGCAGGACACCATGGGAAATGGACTCTGCCTGATGTCCTTCAGATGAGGGTGACACCAAGATCCTGCCCTCTGCATCCTTGATGATCTCATAGCACAGCTTATGAGGTGGAGGTGAAAACCTCAGCCAGTTCTCCTCATTCCAGATTCTATGTACATGAATAATTCTGTTGTCTCTTATTCCAATTTCCCCCAGCTGTTAAGATAGGTAGTTTTTGCTTCTTGCCCTAAACAGCGAGGGGATTACAGCATGCAAAAGAGCCCTGCATCTGGGCCAGGTGGCTCATGCCTGTAATCCTGGCACTTTGGCAGGCTGAAGCAGGTGGATTGCTTGAGCTCAGGAGTTCAAGACCAGCCTGAGCAATAGCAAGTCCCCATCTCTAGTAACAAAAAAAAAAAAAGAAAGAAAGAAAAGGAAAGAAAAGAAAAACTGGCGTAGTGGTGCATGCCTGCAGTCCCAGCTACATGAGAGGCTGAAGCAAGAGGATCTCTTGAGCCCAAGAGTTTGAGGTCGCTGTGAGCTGTGATGACCCCACAGCATTCTACTCAGGGTGACAGAGTGAGACTGTCCCCAAAATAAATAAATAAATAAATAAGAGAGAGAGAAAGCTACTACATTTCCCTCTGAAGAAACGTCCCTTCTTCAAAGAGAATGAACTAACATCCATGTCATTTATGAACTATCTTTGGATTTCCCAGGAGTAAGATGAGATTTTTGGATTAAGTACTTGTTCATATCATTCATATGATCACACTTTTTCTGCTGTATACTTTACAGCTTTGTTCCTCAACTGATAAATACATTCTCTGTCTGTAAGGAACAGGCATTGATTTAGGGGAAGAAAACACATTACCATCAGCTAAGAAGATGGTGATCTGAAATTGTTTGGCTATCTTCATGTTCAGAATATGCTTCTCCTTTACCCAGTGTAGCAGAGCTGGAACCAAGACAGTTGATTCTGCTTTTCAACCCCCTTTATATGCTAGATCTTATTCATGTGCTAAGAGGTTTAGTTTAAGGTCAAAATGTACTCCGCGTGGGAGAAAAGAAATCTGCGTGAAGTGATAATTTAGACATGCTTCTCTAGGTAGAAAGGACCAAGAAAAAAAGATGCGATCCACAGGCTTAATGAAGGTGATAACAATATCCACATTTGTCTGGGGCTTTACAGTTTGAAATAACTCTCTACTACCTTATTTTCATTTCATACCTTCGTGAATTAATTCAGTAAATACCTACTATCGCCCATCTCATGCCATCCCCTGTGTTTGGGAATACAACTATGAATAAGAAATTTAAGCTGCCATCTCAAGGAACTTAAAGTCTGCAGAAGATGGATATTTCAGGTAATAATTATAATGAAATATGTGAAAAGCTTTTATAGTACAAATAAATACAAAGTAATTAGGAAAGACAATGAATGATTCATTTGAATTTTTGAATTTTTCATGTGATTCCCTGTGATTCATTTGAGTTGAATCTTAAAGTATACTATTTAGATAAGTGTTGGTTGGGTTCAATGTCAGGTAAGGGATGAACAATCCAGAGAAACACCTGTTGAAAGGCAAAGAGTAAACTTGCTTTTCCTGAATATAAGCCTGTAGTTTATTAGAGCTAAAGTGCATGAGGGGAGCATTAGCCATCCATCCATTTAATAAGACATTGTCAATCCCCTACTGACTATGAGTCATGAGCTCAGCAAACAAAGATAAACAACACACAGTCCCATCCTTCAAGAAGTTCAGTGTCCATCAGGGAAAGTGACACCTAATAATTGCTGTATAGAGTTTACCAAGTGTCATAGTAAGAGTGCTGCTAGGAACTAGGAGGACAAAGAGAGAAGACATCAAACATTGCTTGGGTGGTTCTGGAAAAGCTTTATAGAGATGAAACCCCCCACCCCACACTGAATTGCATTTTGAAGAAATAGATAGATCGCAGAGTGTTGAACGCAGGTGAGCAGCAGTGTTGAACGCAGGTGAGCAGCATATGAGACCCATCGGGCCAGAGTCCTGGGAACATGGTCAGGGTGGCTTCAGCCCAAGAGGTTTTGGTCCTACTGTGAATGACAGGAGATGAGGTGGGGGAGTGGGGGTGCCCCAAAAGACCAAGACTTTGGATTTTGTGCTGGAGGCCAAGGGTACCCATTGAAGAGTTTTAAATTGGGGGAGGGGGTGGAGGGCAGGAAGATTTGCACTTGGAAAGATCAATCTGGTGGTTTGCAAAGGCCAGATTTAGAAGCAAGGCTAAGGGAGGAAGTTTAAATTCAGGCAGCAGCAGAGGAGTCCGTAGAAGGGGCTGTGTTTGGAAACCTTAGGAGGCAGATAGAGGGGGCAAAAATTTAGACTAACAGCTAGGTGAACGGTGGTGTCTTCAGCTGGAATAGGGAAGCAATGGGAGGAGTAAAAGATGGGACATTGTCCCTACAGGGACAGTGACAAGGGACGGGACTCACAGGTCTGTCCTGGGCAGCTGATTAGAGGTTGGTGCCATTAAATAACAGGAATGTGGAGGGAGGAGGTTTTGAAACTCATCATAAGCTGGTGAAATAATTATGTCACATATTAACGTCATTGCACTCACGGAGAAACTCAAGGACAGGCCTTTTAAACAATCAACAACTAAGGAATTCTAACTCCTAGTCCTGCGCTCTTTCCTTTAGGCCATGCTGTGACTTGGTCGTAAGTCACCAGCCATTCCACTCTAGGAACTCCTGGGCCCAGACCATGGCGCCTGTGGGCTGCTCTGTGTTGCTCTCGGGACAGGTTCAAGGCCTGATAGATATATATAGAAGCACAGAGCACATTCCCTGCTGAAACGTACAGATTTGAGTACTTTTAAAAAGTAGGCATATAATCACAATAGCAAGTGATATGGATATACAAATGATTTATTAAAAATGTGGCTGGCTGGGCACAGTGGCTCACACCTATAATCTTAGCACTCTGGGAGGCTGAGGCAGGTGGATTGCCTGAGCTCAGGAGTTTGAAACCTGCCTGAGCAATAGCAAGACCCCTTCTCTAAAAAGTAGCTGGGTGCACCTGTAGTCCCAACTCTTGGGAGGCTGAGGCAAAAAGATTGCTTGAGCCCAAGAGTTTGATGTTGCTATGAGCTACAAGGCCATAGCACTCTATTGAGTGTGACAGAGTAAGACTCTGTCTCAAAAAAAAAGGCTGTTGAATTTCACTGATTAATTATTATAAAAATCGTTAACCAAGAAAGTGATTTCAGAAAACCTCTTTGTCAGGAATTTCTCAATTTATAACCAATGGATATTTGTACAGATTGAGCTATGTGGGATGCTTTAGTATTACATGAAAGGTTTTTAAGAAGTACTTAAAAGAATTATCAAACTCAACTAGAATTCTTCATCTAATCACCTAAAATGAATTATAAAATACTATAGTGCAAGATTTAAAAGAAATTACTCTATGTTGCTATCATGTAATGATTATAACTTAATGTACTATAATCCAGTAAATTTGATATTAATATAACTTTAAAACACTATTCACGTTATCATGTATATTCTTTTTTCTTTTTGGAGAAATATACTAGTTTATGCCCACAGATGTAGGTGAAGATTCATTTATCTTTTTTAAATAGGATTCTTTTTGTATGAAGGCATTCCTTTTATTAAATAGGATTTTTTGATTTGTGGAGTACCTGGGAAAGAGAAATAATAGGAAAATACTATAGCATGCCATTACTTAGATTTTAACAAGCACCTCTTCTCACTTTAGTCCGTTCTCTGGGAAGCCACAGAGATGTTTAATGACATCATCGGAAGGGATGATGTCACCCTCTCAATATTATGACTTCAGTGTGAGCTTAAGCAAGAGGAACAGATGGCTGCGAGAGAGAAAAACCCTTGTTTAAATTAGACTAAAACCAGAAATTGGCTCTGAGTTGCAAAGTGTAATTAGAACTTTATTTTAAAATGCATTTCACAGTTTATACATCCGAGGAAGAGCATTTTACCATATGAACTTTCCAGTCACCAAGTAACACAAGTGAGGTTGTGCTCATCATGGAAGGTGATACGCGGTTCGAGCAATGATAGCGTTGAGGGGAGGGAAGATAAATCTCATAGACATGGCAATCCTATTTGTTAAAATGTCACATTTCATGGGAATGGTGTCAGAGCTGTGAAAAATGGCTTTGGAATAAAATTATTAGTGGAAGGATTTGGTGGGTAGAATGTCGCGTGTGGGATACGTGACTGGCGCCTTCATTTACCCTGACATTAGGCAAATTGCCCAAAGTCTCTGTTAAAGAGTGGAGTTTGGGATGCTTGAGAATGAATTGGTGGTAATTACTAATTACCATGACAACTTTATTGCATTTCATTTTTCACTGTATGTATATAAAGAATTTCGGTACATTTCAGGTTGTCAGGAGTCTGCCTGGAGTCTCTCTGTCTGTCTTCCTTCTTTCTCCCTCCTTCCTTTCCTCTCTCCCTTCCTTCCTTTTTCTCTCTCTCTGGCTCTCGCTCTCTCCCTGTCCTTCCTCCCTCACCCTTTCTTTCCTCTTCTTTATCTTTTTTAAAATTGGTCCTATAAACCTGAAAGGAAATCCACACCAAGCATTAGCAGAGGAAGGAATTTGCCAAACACTTCAGGGCTTAAAGTACATTTTCTTAACCCTCGTACGAGCAAACAAGCTTGGAGGCCCAAGTAACTTGCTGAAGGTCACAGACTAGCAAAGGCTGGTATCAGAGCCTGGAGCCGGGCAACCTGGGCCCTGGATTCCCCTATTTCTCCCTTGCCCCCCAAGGACATAAAACCTACATTGCGTTCATGAAAGAGCATCTGCTGCCATCAGCTGCCATCACACACCTGCAACCTATAATGCATTCGAGGGTTTGTTTCCATCTCAGTGAGTACTCTTCACGAAACAGTGTTCATTATCATATCACATTTATCCACAATGGTACCCAAGTATTTATAGATGGGGGGACATGATCATGTGTTAAGAGTATCTAGCTTTTCTTATAATTTTCTTTTTTCCATCATAATGAAAACAGAAGAAATATCCATGGACATTAGTAACTGAATAGAGGGAAGTGGTGTTAGTTGTGTTAGTAAACATTTTTCTATCAAAAATTCTCACTTTGCGGAGCAGGCCTCTCCTTGGCTGTTTGAACTGATTTTTTAAATTTCTTACTCTGTGGCTGGATCTGAGCCAAAAAAACTAACCAAGATGATTTTATTACACACGTTCCCACACTGTGTACACTACTATTACACACTCATTCTTTTTTTTTTCAGTTGTTGGCTGGGGCTGGGTTTGAACCCCACCTCCGGTATATGGAGCCAGCACCCTACTCCTTGAGCCACAGGCGCCACCCACGCACACTTATTCTTTCCAGTGCTTTCTATACACTATGGACATAACGCATGCTTAATGTGTAATCCTCCCAAAAACTGTTAAGCAATCCAGTGCCACATTCATGGGATTCTAGATGTTGTAAATAATTGCAGATGCAAAACATTCTAATTTTTATTTAAAAAAAGAATGCTACTGTACTATTTAACTCTATAAAGATGTTTTGCTCATTTTCTGTTTGCTAAACTTTTGCCCGGAATTGTTTTTGAATGACTTCACATTAATTCACAAGTATTCTTAGAGATTAAATGTCTACAGTTCCAAGGATACCACATAACTATTTTTTCGTGGCTTTTCAATGAAAACCTGAAGGTTAAAAGTTGCCATCATTATAATTGAATAATCATTTTGAAGGCAAAGAGAGGTTGTTCTCTATGCTGCAGCCCAGTGTCTGGTGTATGATAATTAGGTCCTCAAATATTTGTGGAATGAATGAAGTGATATTCCACTCTTCCTTCATCTAATTAAGAGCATTAAAATATATCAAATTATATATTTCCGAGAGCTGGGCCAATTTGGCATGAAAGATCAGAGCAAAGAGAAGAAAAATGTGCTGTTGGCCCATCCCCTGAGTTCTCCACTCTTGTTTTCCAGAAACCCTTGGGTCAGATTCCTCCATCTTCCATGGCTAAGAGTTTTCAAAGACAGTGATGTGCTATGTTCCTATACTTAATTACCATTGTGCCCTTAATGGAACTCTAGGCCCTGGATTTCTATCAAAGCCCTTCAGCTTGTTAAATAGATAACCAAGTAGAAAAGTGATTCAGCCATTGCCCCTATTGGGGGTAGGGGACACTCAAAAATTTAATCAGAAAATAGTACCCCAACACCTACTCCAACACCATGTTGTTGGACCCTGCTTTCATTGGTAATGAAAGAATTTTGTTGTAAAAGTACCTACAGATATTCTAACAGTACATTAAGGATGAAATCTCCTTGGCAGTGAATGGCAAAAATTGTATCTGTGGGGTGTTTTTTTCAATCACATATAGCCTGTATTAGACCGGGTGGGGGGTGGGGGTGGGCAACAAGCCCCCTAGAAAAGTGGGCAATGTTCTAACTGGTCGTAAAATTATAATAAATGATTGAAAGGCAGAAAGCCTTTTTAGATTGAAAGAGCAAGCAGGAACACTTAAGCGCTGATGCTGTGTTCCAGTAAATGTTGACTTTGGGTGCCTATCACTGTCAAGGGCAGCCCCCTATGATGTCCTCTAGGGCTAAACTCACAGCGGCCAACAGGCCATTCGACAGGCCCATGTTTCTTAAAGGGAACAGATGGTTAGGGGAGGGCCTAGACGCAGAAGCAGATTTATCTTGTCAAGCTGTTATCTCCCAGTAAATGACCTTAAGCAGGTCACAAAGAGTCACATGACAACAATGTGGTTCAGCGGTCTCCTAAGGTGATGACCATTCATTAACCCTTCCCTCACAGGGCCCCGACCGCCCCATTTGGAAAGCCCTGTACCTATTTGTTGTCATTGTGTGTGTGTGTGTGCCCATGTGAATGCATTGAATTTTAATGAAGATTTCATCTACCTGTGTGATCAGGGGCAGACTGGAATATTTCATTTCTCTATTCTCAAGGGACGGAAATTTTGCAGGCCAACTTGGCTGAGGGTCAGTCCTGCTGGAGGTTCTAGAAGGGTCTGTGACACCACCCCCTTCACTTGTTACCTGGTCTCCTGTGGTTTGCGCACCTTCTCCCTTATGTCTGAAAAGGCATGATGGGAGAAATGAAATGATTTTCAGTTTTATTTGGGGCCTTCTTCCTTTCTTTCTTTTTTCCTTGGAAGCCTTGTTCTGAGATGCTCTTTTTGTGTGTGTCCTCTGTGCATTTTGTTGCATGAAATACATGCCCTTTTGTGATTTGTCCCCATTACAGAAAACTGAATTCCTTGCCCTTTCAGCACAGATCAGATTATGCGCACGGCCCAGCAGACCTCAGAGAGTCTCTGAAAGGCTGACCTAGTCCACCTTCAGCCTGGCAACTGTCTTGCTGTGAAGAGTCACTTCAAAACGCTAACGTTGCCCACACTTGCCTCCCTGGTTATTTTTTCCTGTTACTTTATATTCAATATGTTTTTCAAAAGGCACTAGTTTTCTAAAGCCCTTTTCCTTAGTTACCTCCCCAGTTATGTTTTTATTTTTTTCAGGCACTGACACCCTGAAAAAATTCATAACAGAGGTCTAAACTGGGGTGGGTGTTCTAGCAATGGTCTCAGAATTTTCTAGGATACTCTGAGATCGTCTGATCTCAGGCCAACCTTTCTATTCACTTCTGAACCATTCTAGAGGGATACATTGAAATCACAGCCAAATGGAAACCATATAATGTATCTCATCATTTGAAAATAATACATATGTGTGTTTCTATATATAAGTGTATCCTTATATGTATATATGTATGTACATATTTAACCAGAAAATGTATACATTGATTTTATGAGCAAGGAGATACTATTGTGTTAGGAGTTAAGGTTTATTTCACGTTTGCCAATGAAAGCTTATTTTCTATTTTTGCCAAGCATAATTTTCTAACTTACATACATGTCTAAGTGTAAATCAATAGGGCTAGGAAGACTGAATCATCCTGAGCCACTTGCCAGCAGTGTGGCAGACTAAACGTTCACAGAAAGCCTTTCCATTAGAGTGCATGTAAAATACCGAATAAAACAGAAGAGGAAAAAAAAAAAAAAAGAAAGTCATGTTTTTAAATGCTTGATTGAGCTGGTGGGAAAGTAAGCCTTGCTCAGGGGGCAGAAAAAACAAGAAAGCTGAGAAAATGAGAAATAAGGTGAGATCTGGCCTACAAGATTTTAATAGACCAAAGGAGACACAGCATGGGCCTAACCCAGGTGAGAGATCAGAGAGGAGGCAAGAGAAATCCCCTCACCCAAAGACAACACCCTTGTAGATGATCTAAGTAAAAACTTGGCCCACAGAGAGTTTTTGGTCATTACAGACAGTCCCTGACTTAGGATGGTTTGACTCAGCAAGTTTTCGACATTACAATGATGTGAAAGTGACCAACCTTCAGTAGCAACCACACCTCCGGTACCTGTACAACCTTTCAGTTTTTCACATTCAGTACAGTATTAAGTAAATTACTAACTATTATAATAAAGTGTCAAAATAGTCGACACTTTATTATAAAGCAGGAATTGCATTAGATAACTTTGCCCAACTGTAGGCTACTGTGAGTATTCCAAGCATATTTAAGGTAGATTATGCTAAGCTGTGATATTTGGTACATTAGATGTATTAAATGCATTTTCAACTTACAGTGGGTTTATTGGGCCATAACCCCATTGTAAGTCAAGTATACACAAGCATAGCTCTTTCTCTGTCTGATCTTTTGGTGAAAGAAGGGTGAGTTTAGAAAAAAGTCTCCCTTGAGAATTCATAACCATAAACCTTCCTTGCTGAGCTGAGGGGGTTCTGTGTGGTTCTAAACCCCCAAGTCTAAAATTTAGATTAAACAATCACAAAAAGCTGTGTAGGATTCCATGTATATGCATTCCCTACAACAGTCAAATTCAGAGACAAAAAGTAGAATGGTGGTTGCCACAACCTGGGGGAAGTAATGTAACTTAAAATTACTGAGATGTACGTTTCGGAATGTTTAAGATGGTAAATGTTATGTGTATTTTACCACAATTAAAAATTGAATTACTCAGTGTACCCTAATTCTTTCTACCCTCAATGATTCCCCCCCCCAAAAAAATATTGAATTACAAAATTTAAATTTAGCATAAAGTATTCTCAGGTTTTTAGTGCCCCCCTAACTGCCTACCATAAACAAACAAAACAAACAAAATCTAGAGAGGGGAAAAAAACAAAATAACCTAGTACTCATGATAATTTCCAAGGAGTCTGAGCTCATAACAAAAACTTCTGTTCTAAAACACAAGGGAATGGTGTGGCACCTGTAGCTCAGTGGGTAGGGTGCCGGACACATACACTGAAGGTGGTGGGTTCGAGCCTGGCCCAGGCCTGCTAAACAATAATGACAACTGTAACCAAAAAAATAGCCGGGTATTGTGTAGTCCCAGCTTCTGGGAGGCTGAGCCAAGAGAATCACTTAAGCCCAAGGGTTTGAGGTTGCTGTGAGCTGTGATGCCACAGCACTCTACCAAGGGTGACATAGTGAGACTCTGTCTCCAAAAAAGAAAAAAGAAAGAAAAAGAAAAAAAATAAAACACAAAGGAATAACTGAGTCTGCTTAGACCCAAAAGAACCCACAAAGTATAACATCAGAGTAAAAAAAAAAAAGGATAGTATAAATTAGATTAATCAATTATAAAATAAACATTTTATGGTTAATATTTTTATAAAGATTGAATTGAAAACATGTTGGAAGGAAAATAAATCATCAAAATTAACCAAGCAAATTTGAAAAGTCAACAAGTAGAACATAATAAGTAAAAAATAACTATAGATCTTAATACAATAAACCAAATAAACAGGATAAGGACCAGATTGATTCCATTGAAAAGAGAATTAGTGAATAGGAAGACAGAAATGAAGAAATTATGGCTTAGTGGACAGAACTATGAAAGACATGCTAAGAGATACAGGATACAGGACGGGGCTACAGGTGTCAAATTGGGGTTTGACGTGCAAGCAGTAAAGAACATGACAGTGAAACAGTATTTTAAGAAACGACAACTGAGGTTTTTTCAGAAACAATGGAAAACATCTTCACATTCAGGATTCCCAAGAAATGCCAAGCACACAATAAAAAGAAATTCACAGTGAGATGGATCACAGTGATAACGCAGAATATCAGAGACAGTGATGTGAACAGCCCCCGAAAAGAAAAGACAGATGACATCGGCAAAAGGACAACTAGTTTCAGCTGACCAGTCAACACCACCAATATATCCCAGTTGAAAATGGAATATCTGGGTGGTGCCTGTGGCTCAAGGAGTAGGGGGCCAGCCCCACATGCTGGAGGTGGTGGGTTCAAACCCAGCCTCAGCCAAAAACTGAAAGAAAAAAAAAATAAATAAAGAAAATGGAATATCTATGAAGGGCTTAAAAAATAACATGTAGAGGGCAGCGCCTGTGGCTCAAGGAGTAAGGCACACCGGCCCCATATACTGGAGGTGGCAGGTTCAAACCCAGCCCCAGCCAAAAACTGCAATAAATAAATAAATAACACGTAGGTAGCATTATCTATTTGAATTAATACGTTATGAAATTATCTACTATGAATAATGGAGTAAAGACATGTTAAGACAAACAAAACCCAACTATTTACTACCAACACAGACCTTTACTAAAGGAACTTAAAATGATGTATCTCAGGAAAAAAAAAAAAAAACAATTCCAGAATAAAGACCAGAAATGCAAGAAGGAAGGGTGAACAAAGAAAATAGCATGTTTCTGTTGAAAAGTTGATCTAAATGAACATCAACTATTAGTATGTTTTAGGACAACAAAATAATGTCTCATCATTGGATGCTTTTTAAAAAATCAGGTAGATTCAACACCATGGGAAAAACAGTATATAACTTAGTGATTGAAGTTAAAGAATTCTGAGATCTTCGTATTACTAGGAAGGACGGTAAAAACTATGTATTAAATTTAAAATTTGGCAAGTCAAATATGTATGTTAAATTTTCTATTACAACCATTAAAAGAATAGAAATACAATATACAGTCATCCCCTGGTATCCATCGGGGTTGGTTCCAGGACATCCTAGTGATACCAAAATCTGTGAATGCTCAAGTCTATTAAACAAAATGGCAAAGTATTTGCATATAATCTACATATATCCTCCCACATACTTTAAATCATCCCTAGATTATAGGCAATCCCCAAATTACCAACACGTGACTTCCATACAACTCACACTTATGAACAGGGGCTATTGCAGGTAATAGGTAAGTGTACCTGTTCCAACTTACATGCAAATTAAACTTAAAAACAAACCTACAGAGCCTATCTTGTTCGTAACTTGGGGACTACCTCTACGTATAATACCCAATACAAGATAAATGCTCCATAACAACTGTTATGTTGTATTGTTTATCTGATGTGTGTTACTTTTAATGCTTATATTATTTTGTATTTTATTTGAATACTTCTGGTCTCTGGTTGGTCAAATCCGAGGATGTGGAAACCATGGATGCAGAGGGCCAACATTATACCTTCCAGAGGAGCAGAGGGGAAAAGAAAAATGAGAAGGAAAAATGGTATAAAGAAATCAAAGCTGTAACAAAAAAATGAAAACAAGCATCATGATAAGCACAGTCTCTGTGAAGCAACTGAAGCTATTTAAAAAGAAAGAGAAAGCATGACTGGGAGAAACTCACATCTAATCACACGTGCTCTTTACGTGAGACACATCTAGAATATGAAGACTCTGACAGGTGGAAGGTAAAATATGGCGGAATGTGACCGTGTGATACTAACACAAAAATATGCAGTCACATTATTATCGGATAAAGCCTTTAAAACAAAAAGCATTACTTGCATTATTAGACATAAAGCAGCTCAATATAGACTGATATAAGATTTGGCAAGATGTAACAATTTACACGTATGCGGTAATATAGCTTCAAAATGGCACACCAACTTTATGGACACCCTATAGTAAGCAAAAGTTGAAATATGTACAAGAAACTAAACACCCACCATAATAGTTATTATTATTATTTTTTAGAGACAGAGTCTCACTCCATCACCCTTGGGTAGAATACTGTGGTGTCACAGCTCACAGCAACCTTCAACTCCTGGGCTTAGGCAATTCTCTTGCCTTAGTCCCCTGAGTAGCTGGGACTACAGGCACCTGCCACAACGCCCAGCTATTTTTTTTGTTGCAGTTTGGCTGGGGCTGGGTTTGAACCCATCCCCCTCGGTATATGGGACCAGCACCCTACTCACTGAGCCACAGGTGCCACCCCATAATAGTTACTAATATACTTCTCTGTGTAATCAATAAATCAGTCAAAAAATTAGCAGGAATATAGAATATTTGACATGACTAACAACGATGGTCATATGAATCCTAAGAGAGTATACTTACAGTGTATATTAACCAGAGAACACGAGGTTTGTGAGAACTGAAAAAAAATTGTAAAATTTTAAAATATATATTAGGGTCATATACCCTTTTGTATGTATGACATACTTCACAGTGTTTAAAAACAATCATACTTACTGAATAAAGGTACTACATATGTTCTATATAATACAAGGTTAACATCAAAACATCACTTTAAATTCACGTGAAGCTGCCCAAGGTCTGACAGCAAATGGCACAGTTGGGATTTAAAGGCTTCTCTGGGTGCAAAGATTCTAGTCGTCACATTCTAATGCCCTACCGCTATGATCAGAGTCTGGAAGCACCCTTCTTTTTATTAGTGTTGCCAGAAAATTCCTGAAGGTAGCCAAGTAGTAATCTTTACACCAACCCAGTTACCCAGAGATTTGCCTTCACCTGGCTGTTTCTCCGTTTCCCCATTAATTTTGACTTCTCTGCCATAACAATAATTTATTTTATTTTTGCATAGGATTTTTCAATATCTCTATTATGTAAAAGCTTTTTATCAATATATTGTGTAGTACCATTGGTTTATTAAATAGCAGCAGGTCAGGTTTTATGATCAGGATCGATCAATCTTTTAACACGGCTTTCTTGGCTTGGCGCTCATAGCACAGTGGTTATAGCACTGACCACATACACCAAGGCTGTTGGTTTCAAGCCTGGCCTGGGCCAGCGAAATAACAATGACAACTACAATAACAACAACAACAAAAATAGGGAGCCGTTGTGGCGGGGCCCCTATTCCCAGCTACTTGGGAGGTTGAGGCAAGAGAATCACTTAAGCCCAAGAGTTGGAGGTCGCTGTGAGCTGTGACATCACAGCACTCTACTGAGGGTGACATAGTGAGCCTCTGTCTTCAAAAAAATAAAAAATAAAAATAATATGGCTTTTTTCTAATATGCAAGATAGAAGAGTAATTGTCTCATTGGTACTGCACTAGTTCTTTAATAAATTCAGTCTGAAGGCAAATGACCAGCCTTAGCAACACTGTTGGGCTAGTTCATAAAATTAATAGCAGCTGGCATCTATTTATATAACCATTTATTTTGTTGGCCCCTGTGCATCTAACATAATGTGTAAGGATTGATTGGTGGGCCCCTAAAAGATGTGTCCATTTTCTAACCCTTGGAACTTCTGGAAGTGCCCTTACTTGGGGAAAGGGTCTTAGCAGATGTATAAAGGATATGAGATTGGATTGTTCTGGATTATCCAGATGGACCCTAAATCCAATGACAAATGTCCTTATAAGAAATAGAAAAGAGAGCTCAGCGCCTGTAGCTCAGCAGCTAGGGGGCCAGCTATATGCACAGGGGCTGACGGGTTTGAACCCAGCCTGGGCCTGCCAAACAACAATGACAACTACAACAAAAAAATAGCCGGGCATTGTGGTGGATGCCTGTAGTCCCAGCTACTTGGGAGGCTGAGGCAAGAGAATTGCTTAATCCTAAGAGTGTGAGGTTGCTGTGAGATGTGACGCCACGGCACTCAACTGAGGGTGACATAGTGAGACACTGTCTCAAAAAAAAAAAAAAAAAAAAGAAAGGAAAAGAAAGGAAATAGAAGAGAGGAAACAGAGAGGTGAAGGCTGTGTGAAGACAGGCAGGAATTGTAGTTGTGCATCCAAGCCAACCAATGCCTGGACCATTCAAACAGAAGCAGCAAAGAAGGTTTCTCCCCTACAGCTTCTATAGGGGAGGAAGCGTGGCCCCGCCAACGCCTTGATTTCAAACACTCGCCTCCAGAACAGTGAAAGAACAAATTTCTCTTGTTTTAGTGTGCCCAGTTTGTTATAGTTTGTTCCAGCAGGCTCAGGAAACTAATGCGTAATACTAACAATACATATGCTTATTATTTTTTTATAACTGCATTTTCCAAAATTCAGAGGATTCAAGCCACAACAGGTGACACAAGAGTGAACATTTACACTCGTGATTTTCTTCTCAGGGTGCAATAATTGAGTTTCCCTCTTTTTATATTTGTAGATAAATTCATCACTCCCACTACTGGCAAATATTGAGCAAGTGGAATTGGTAGCCACTGTGCTATTACAACATGAGACCAAGAAATCAAGCAGACAGTGACACCTTATATGAAAAGTTATGAAGGATGAAGTCCGGTAAAAGAAACAACTTATGCAAAATACCTAGAATGTTATCTGACACAGAGTCAGGACACAACAACGATGGCAGCAGAGACTTTGATTAATGTCAATAAATATTATCTTCCAAGAAGTTAGTGGTTATCTCTAGGTGATTAGAATTGCATTGATCTGATTATTGCTGATTTCTCATTTGATCATCCATCGATCCAATGGTGGTTTGCCCCAGTTTTTAGGTCAGCCTGCTTACCTATCAAGGTGTGACATAACTGTTTTGGAGATGTCCGCACCTGCTTCTTGCAATATCCGGATAATCTGAAATGGTGAACTTGGATTCCGTCCAGGATGAATAATAACAGGGCAACCAAGCTGGGCCTGGGCATGAGCTGTTGCCTGAAGAACCTTTCTTTCACTGTTAGTCAAAGGCCAGGAGCAACCAATTTCTCCAATAACACCGCACTTGATACTGGTTCCATCAGCTCCATGGAGAATTTCATTAATAAGGACACTGGTAAGCTAAGGAAGAACAAAAATGAACACATTTTTATAGGTTAGGAACTTATCCAAATAGATCGACCACAGGCTGTGAATGGATTTATTTATTTATTTATTTATTTTGTAGAGACAGAGTCTCACTGTACCGCCCTCGGGTAGAGTGCCGTGGCGTCACGCGGCTCACAGCAACCTCTAACTCTTGGGCTTACACGATTCTCTTGCCTCAGCCTCCCGAGCAGCTGGGACTACAGGCGCCTGCCACAATGCCTGGCTATTTTTTGGTTGCAGTTTGGCGGGGGCTGGGTTTGAACCCGCCACCCTCGGCATATGGGGCTGGCACCCCACTCACTGAGCCATAGGCGCCGCCCTATGGATTTATTTATCTAGTCATTCATTCTTTCGAACATGGATTCAACATTCTATTCTATTAATACTGGCCCATGAGATAGGCACTTTGCTGGCCAGTCACGCAAATTCAACAAATTATTCTAAATTTAAGAATCAACAATATCTTACTTAGATTATTTAACAAGAAATTTACAGCTTTGGAAAGCTGTGGGGAGAAGAGGAAGTGACTTGGTAAGACTACATTCAGATTGAGAAAAATAAATCTCTAACCCGAGGAGAAACATCTAGAACACCGATTTTCAACTGGTGTGTGGTGAGAGGATCTTAGCTGTGCTGTGAATATTTTTAAAGATTTTTAATCAAATTATTTTCAAAAGAACTTCAAAGCACAGTAAGTATATTCTTTTTTTTTTTTTTTACTCTTTTTTTGGATGAACATCATTTAAGTGTGCCATGGAAGTTCAACTATAGGTTCAAGTGTGCTGTGAGATTGACAAGTTTGAAAGACTGATCTGGAATACAGAAAGACTACCACTGACTCCATCAATGGTCTCAAGTAATTCTTCAGTTCTCTCTTATTGAGATTGCTGTGAGCTATGACGCCGCGGCACTCTACCCAGGGTGACAGAGTGAGACTCTGTCTCAAAAAAAAAAATTCCCTGTTATTATTCAGTCCTTTACACCATATAGAAAAATTGGACCCACGCCTTTCCCCACTCACAAAAATGGATTCAAGATGGATAAAGGACTTAAATTTAAGGCATGAAACAATAAAAATCCTCCAAGAAAGCATAGGAAAAACACTGGAAGATATTGGCCTGGGGAAGGACTTCATGAAGAAGACTGCCATGGCAATGGCAACAACAACAAAAATAAACAATGGAACTTCATCAAACTGAAAAGCTTCTGTACAGCTAAGGAGACAATAACCAAAGCAAAGAGACAACCTACACAATGGGAAAGGATATTTGCATATTTTCAATCAGACAAAAGCTTGATAACTAGGATCTATAGAGAACTCAAATTAATCCACATGAAAAAAGCCAACAATCCCATATATCAATGGGCAAGAGACATGAATAGAACTTTCTCTAAAGATGACAGACGAATGGCTAACAAACACATGAAAAAATGTTCATCATCTCTATATATTAGAGAAATGCAAATCAAAACAACCCTGAGATATCATCTAACCCTGGTGAGAATGGCCCACATCACAAAATCTCAAAACTGCAGATGCTGGCGTGGATGTGGAGAGAAGGGAACACTTTTACACTGCTGGTGGGACTGCAAACTAGTACAACCTTTCTGGAAGGAAGTATGGAGAAACCTCAAAGCACTCAAGCTAGACCTCCCATTTGATCCTGCAATCCCATTACTGGGCATCAACCCAGAAGGAAAAAAATCCTTCTATCATAAGGACACTTGTACTAGACTGTTTATTGCAGCTCAATTTACAATCGCCAAAATGTGGAAACAGCCTAAATGCCCACCAACCCAGGAATGGATTAACAAGCTGTGGTATATGTATACCATGGAATACTATTCAGCCATTAAAAAAAATGGAGACAACATCCTTTGTATTAACCTGGATGGAAGTGGAAGACATTATTCTTAGTAAAGCATCACAAGAATGGAGAAGCATGAATCCTATGTACTCAATTTTGATATGAGGACAATTAATGACAATTAAGGTTATGGGGGGGAAGCAGAAAGAGGGACGGAGGGAGGGGGGTGGGGCCTTGGTGTGTGTCACACTTTATGGAGTCAAGACGTGATTGCAAGAGGGACTTTACCTAACAATTGCAATCAGTGTAACCTGGCTTATTGTACCCTCAATGAATCCCCAACAATAAAAAACAACAACAACAAAAAGAAATATACAGCATGCAAAACTACGATTACACATCGGGGTGCAATGTATATTTGCTGCTAAGAGTGGTCAGCAGATTGTATCGTCCTGTCATCTGCATAGTCTTCAAATAACGTAAACATATTTAAAAAATTAAGTCCTGATGGCTCGGCACCCATAGCACCGTGGTTATGGCATCAGCGACATACACCAAGGATGGTGGGTTCAAACTCAGCC
Source organism: Nycticebus coucang (assembly GCF_027406575.1). Lineage (NCBI taxonomy): Eukaryota > Metazoa > Chordata > Mammalia > Primates > Lorisidae > Nycticebus > Nycticebus coucang. The sequence goes on from NC_069799.1 coordinate 56,792,501, forward strand.
TGGGCCTGCTAAACAACAATGACAACTGCAACAAAAAATAGCCGGGAGGCACCTGTAGTCCCAGCCACATGAGAGGCTGAGGCAAGAGAATTACTTAAGCCCAGGAGTTTGAGGCTGCTGTGAGCAGTGACACCATAGAACTCTACCAAGGGCAACATAGCAAGACTCGGTCTCAAAAAAAAAAAAATTAAGTCCTGATGAAAAAACAATGCAGATAAAATTTTGAAATGCAAAGTATTTTAAGGAGTAACTCATCCTTTGCGAAGGCAGCAGCTGACACTCTATGCTCTTCAAACAGGCACTGGTGGGTACAGATGAATACATACATACACGCAAAACACATACAAACAGATACATGTGTTTAGAAAGACAGCACATGGATGTCCACAAAAGCTTCGCAGTTTATTCCTTCTTTCTGTCCCTGAAACATTTACTTCTGCCGGCTCTTGCTTAAGATCGTACTCTGATGAAAAAAGGGAAGTAAATTTTCTTCCCCCTCTCCTGTTTTGTAAAAGGAGAAGGAAACATTTTCACAAATGTGCCAAATCTCTGCCTGCCAAGTTTTACCCTACAGTGAATCTTTATTGAGGGTTATTATAAAATCCAGGGGGGGTGGGAAATATCAAGGTTGCATAACTGAAGCTTACAATGGAAAAGTGAGGTTTACACCCAGACCATGGCACCACTCCTGAGTACAGACACTGATATACGTAAATCTAAATATTAACACGTTGAGTTTTTCAATGACCAGTGCAGTAAGATCTCTTTCCTTGACGTTTTTTCTTTAGGAAGTAAAATGTTTGCTAATTTGAGTCCCCATTGGCAGGTGCCCTGGCCAGCTAGTAAATTACTGTAGTATGGCCCAGCTACCCCGGAGTCAATGGCATTTCCAAGATTCTGGCTATTCTGAATTTATGAACACATACTGTCAAAGAACTTAGGGCTTTCTACCTGCTCCACTGACATGGCTCTGGTCTCAGAAGAGTGCGTTGCGCCCACATAAAACCCAGCTCCAGATACGATATGGACGCCAGTCTCTTCTGCAAGCCACTTTAGTGTCTGCACGTCACGGCTAATCCCAGCAGTTGTGTTCTCCACCAAAGCCCCTCCACCCTGTGCTTTAAAGTACAACAACTCTTTCTTTATGGCTTCTGTTTCCTGGTTCAAATGAAGGTTCTCTTTATGGGAATAAGGATTCTTCTGAATCCAATATAAATTTTTCATCGTAATCGGTTCCTTGGCAGTAGCTTCATGGCACGGAGGCGGCGGATAGTAACAGCAGTCGAAAGACATGGTCAGGTGCTCATGGGTCAAGGTGCGGCCCAGTTGGCTTGGCTCCACAAGACCCGAAACGGTTTGGACTTTCCCGCTTAAGGAAGACATTTTTGATGGTACCACCAGGAGATGCTTTACGACAGGGTTTTCTGGGGGGGGAAAAAAAAGAAAAGCATAATAAGAAAATTTAACCCACCTAAATTCTGTCCATAAAGAGTGAGAGGCTGTGAACATATTCTTATCCATGTAAGAAAGAGAATCAATGAAACTGGAGATATGATCTCACTTATTACCCGGCCAAGGTCAGAATCTGTCCCCGCTGCAGATCTAAGGGACATGCCTGGTTTCAAATGCCCCTCACCATTTCCAATGGCTTTCCTCAGCCTGACTCAGTCCCAACTATGTCCACTGGAAATCATGCTCCATATTCAGTTCACACTTTCATTCACTTAATTTTCTCTCTTAGTCAAAGCTATGCTTTCTTGGATAATACAATATGGATTTTCATTTAAAAATAAAAAACTCTTCAAGTGAAATCAGGAACTTACATCAAAACCAGCCTGGTATCAGTAGAACTGTTTCACTAGCCATTTTTCAAAAAAAAAAAAAAAAGATTTTAACTGAAATATATGGATCACTCTGCTATTCATTTGCTAGCCAAGTGAACACGATTCTTTGGAAGGTCCACTATGCGGCAGAAATTGAAACTATAAAGAAGCAAAAGACAAGATCTCTGACCTGAGTTTGCAAAGTTTGCCCCCCCCCCAAAAAAAAAAACCAAGTGGGGGAGCACACCTAGGATTCACACAGAAAAAACTAAAAACAAAACTCTCTATTTTAGATGATTGATTGCCGAAGGGCACACAGTCAGAAACACCAAAAATACTGAAAAGCGAAAATTCTTAGTCATAATGAAAGCAGCTGTGATTTATTGAGACAGAAATCTGCTATTTCTAAAAAGAGCAAATTGTCCTTGTTTTGCTTTCATTTGTGACACACATTAAGTGTTCACCGATTTCTACCAGTGACAGCAAGATCTCAAATTCTAGCACTGTTGTTGACAAGGATACACCCTAAATAAAGAGATGTGGCTTGTGAAGAAAAAGCGCTGCTGAAAGTGTTTGAAGGTCAACACCTACAAGGCCAAGGGCACAACCACGGCCAAGGCCAGAACTGAGACACCAACCAGACACGTTCAGAGGATGATGGGAACAGTCAAGGAGGAACCAAGGAAGAGAAAGCCCCAGAGAGCATCCTGGGAAGCTGTCGAATGTGCTTTGGAAAGACATTCTGAAATGGTGATTCCTGCCTCCCCCCATATCCCTTTGAAGGCCTTCTCTGACTTTCTGAGACTCCATTTTTCATTTATAAATTAGAATAGCAAAGCACATTTCAAAGGTTGTCATAAGAAAAAAGTTAAAGTAGATACCACAGGTAAAAATACCTGTAGACGTGTTTGGCACATAGCCCGTACTCAACAAATATGAGCTTTTGTTGTGCTAAGTCTAGGAACTATTATGTATTGATATTTCCTAGGTTATTTTATTTATTTATTTATTTTTGGAGAAGACATGGTTGATTAGAGGGGAGATACTTTGGGGGAACAATGGAAAAATTTATAATTGGCTACAGCACATACACGAGACAGGGTTAAAACAATGTCAGGGTCAGAGGGTTACAGAATTACAGGCCTGTTTATATCCAATCACTGCAGTTATCTTGAACTCAGGTGTCTGATATCTGTTGGTCCACAAGGCAAACATGGTTTATTCAGCCTTTTTGACAGAGAACGTGTAGCTAACAGGGCCGTTAATTTTTATTTGATGGTGTTCTTCTGCAAGCCAAACTTTCAGCAGCTGGGCGATTCACGCAGTGGCTATCATGAAAGCAGAGAATTACTGTATAGCTGCCGGTCACTACACAGGGCAGTATTTTTCATTGATGATGTCTAGGAACTCACTTTTCCCATTCCTTGTTACTGAGAGCAAGTAATGTGTACTTCATCTCTTTAGTTGATGAAATCACAGCACCATTAGTAACAGGTTCAGTCTTCCATGTGGGTTAATTTTCTTTTTCTTTCTTGGTTCTGAAAGACCTTCACTGGATGCCCCCCTCCCAGAGTTGGGGGGTACAACATGCCCATGTGCTGTGGCCAGGCAATGCTCCCACTTCCCTGACACCTCAGTTGAAAGAACCCTGGTCAGCACAGCAGGTGCAGGGCAGGGGCTGGGGGTGGGGCGGAAAGGGAGGGGCTCTGGCACAGTCACTTCTCCAGGGGGCGTAGTTAAGCAGCTTCTCAATCAGATCCTCCTGAACTGGAAGCAAGAGGCGGTGGTGGCAACAAGGGCACTTCAGGCCCAGGGCGTGCAGCGTGTCCTCCTCCGTGACTCAGACTGCAGTAGTTCCAGGTAGGGCTCCCAAATGTTGCCAATGGTCTCGCCTGAGGTGAAAAACCATTAAAACTGCCATGTGCTTGCATTTAACTCAGACTAGTTTTGAGCCTGGGGGCTCATAATGCATATATAACTCACAGATCTCTTGCACATTGACTGCTATACTAGAAAAAAACAAATTTTTTTCCTTGGGACCACAGTGTTTTATTAGGAGAAGAAAGATCCAAAGACATGCGAGTTATATATGCTTCACAAGACTCCAAGCTCAAAACTAGCATGAATTAAATACAACTCACAGGGCAGGCAGTTAATGTGCCTGACCTAATAAATCACTCTGGCCCCAAGGAAAAAAGTTCTTTTTTTCCTAGTGTGGCAATGTGTTAATAATTAATTGAATCCTCCATATGGGTTAATTTCCGTTGCCTTCCTTCTGGCTGCGGGCATCACAACTGTGTTGCAGAGAGGCAGAAAGGAAGGTAAACTGATAAAACTATCACTTTAACTGAAAAAGTATCAAATGGCATTTTTAATTGATGTATATTTGAAAGAGCAATGTTGGTACTTTCAAGCTCACAAGCTGTGAGTCTTTGTGAAAAAAAAAAATCACTTAAGAAATGTCATCCCTTCTGGGAAATTCCTCTAATGCTCTCAGGCAGAACTAGCTGGCGTGTCCTATGATCACACACAATGTAACCCACACTCAAAGGAGAGGAAACGATTAAAGAACACCCTGGAGCCGGCACCGCTGTAAGCTAGAATGTGTCTTTGAATGGGGGTAAAGTATGTATCTAGAATTCACGGTTTCTGTGCAGCACGGGAGCTCTTTTCAGCCCAGAAGTTGATTTCTTGTCAACAAACAAGCAAGGGGCTTTGGGGATTTCATAGAGAAGAGGGTTCACACACTAAGGAGGGAAGCAATGAGTGATAAAAGCAGCTGTTTGCAACTTTGTAGACAAGAGTGACTACCAATAAAAGAGCAGACTTTCAGTATTTTCCACACAGCATGCATGAAAAGCTTCAGCATTGCACATACCTGCACAGAAGCTAGTGGAAAAGGGATTAGCTAGAGTTGTAAACGCATTGGCCAAAAGCTTTGTTGTGCTTCAAAGGTGAAGTTTGAGCAGCCTGAGAATGAGCACACTTTGTGATGACTTCCACAGCCTGGCCAGGGAAAACAACTCTTCTAATTCTGATGGGTCTGAAACCCAAAAAGAACTGAGGGTTTTAAAGACAAAATAAAAAGAACAATCGAGACAAAGGAAGAGAATCAGAGAACAGTCCTACCACACAGCTGGAAGCCAGAGGCATTATGCGGGATTTGTCTATTTGTAAAATATATGCATAAATTAACTTTCATCAAATATTTTAAAAGTTGCCTAATTGTGAAAGATTTGGTGTGGGGAGGGGGATTTTGTTTTCGTCTCACTGAGTTTTCTGCAAGGCTATCTCACCCCGGCCTGTACCCTTAAGATGATTCTGCCTGCCTTGATTGAATACACATTTCACATTTCCAGCTCCCTTATGTGTGTTAAATGCAATACATTATCCTTATTTCACAGATACACACTCTTGTCCGGCTCTTCCCTTTGCCTTGTCCAGTCACAGAACTGGTTGGGTACTAAATGCTTTTTACAACGTTCAATGCCACGGTCAAATTGACAAATTGATTTTTGGTGAATCGATCTTCAGTTCACTTCATCCAACTTATCTCACAGGGATGAAAGGTCTGTCATAAATCCCTCATTCTGTTTCACTCCCGGTTGTTTTGTTTCCCTGAACAAACCCTAACGGATTGTTTTTTGAAGTGGGGGGAGGGAGGCATTTCAGGGTTTTATGCAGAAGCTCTGATGTGAAGAGGCTAACAGTTGTGTGCAGAATGGATGGACAGGAGGCCAAGTGTGCTTACAAGGAGGCCAACAGGGTGTCTCTGTTATCCAGAAAAGTATCAGATGGTGGCTTGGTCTGAGATGACTTCAGTAGAAATGGCAAGAAAGCATGGGCAGTAAGAGGAAGAGCAGATGGAACTTTCTAGCAACTTTCTGGAACTTTCTAGCAACTTTCTGGTACCCTCCAAATAAATGGGTGTCTAAGGAAAAAAATGTATTGTCTGGCCCAAATACAGGGTGTCCATAAACTTTGTGTGCAATTTTACAGTAAACATTTTTTTTTTTTTTTTTTTTTTGCAGTTTTTGGCCGGGGCTGGGTTTGAACCCTCCACCTCTGGCATATGGGGCTGGTGCCCTACTCCTTTGAGCCACAGGCACTGGCCTTTTTTTTTTTGCACTTCTGCTTTTGTGAGTTACATCACACAAGTGGGGCTGCACTCTGTGGACACTGCACTTAACAATGACATTTGATTTGTGACAAAGGTATTTTTAAAGAGCATCACATTTTTTTAAAGCTCATTTGAATACCTGTACCACAAGGGCACGTTCTAACCGACAACATAACACCTTTCACGCAGCCTGGGTCTGGCTGCTGAACAACGAACGTGTCCCTTCGTGTACAGAGTCACGACATTTCCACATGCTCAGTGATTTACGGTGAAATGGTTCTACTGGATGTAGATTTACAACTTTTAATATTAAACACTGTCAAAAAACATTGGGAACTGTGAATGAAGAGAAAGAAATTCAACCACGGGCATATACAGAGTGATAATGGGACCCAGTAAAGTTCTTCTAACTGTGACATACATAAAATAAAACCTCTCAGAGATATGAATGAGCACCTCATATTCAGAGGAGAATGAAGATTTTTTTTTTCCTTTTTCTGATTTGACTAAGAAAGTTGATCCATTTAAGCCATCGTGAAAGCCAGAAAAAACGTATTCTGAGACATGGAGGAGAAATCAGCTTCTGCTACCACTGATGCTTCACGCAGATGTCATCTGGTCAACCCTTCAAGTCACGCACTCTACACGTTGATAACTAGTACTACCGGCTTCTTGAATTTGTTATTCTTTTAGTCAATCAACTGAAAACACAGTCTTGTTTTTTTTTTTTTAAAGGAGGGAAAGAAGAAGGCAAAGGTGGAGAAGAGAAAGGGAAGGGGGAGAAAACAGTATTTCTACTCAGGGCATCATGCCCGCCTTCCTATAGGAACATACTGGTGTTTGGGAAAGGGCGATATTGTCAAGACACTGTATGAATAACTGACCTTTAAATTTTACTTAATTTGAAAAACTGTGATCTCATCTCTGCCCTTTTCATTCCCAGAAGAAGGTTTCCTACTCAATGCCTGGAGAATGTTTGATGTGAAATTTTTATTCTGCTGCTAACGGAATCCTGAGAACAACCCATGTACCAAGGCTGGAATAACAGTGAGACCTTCTTTTGCATCACAAAGAACCGTCCACATTGAAGTCAGCTTTTAGCTGCAATAATCTGGTTCCCTTGCAGGAGAGGCCCTGAGACTACATAGAGAGAGTGAGGGACTCCAGCCATCCCAGGGTCCCCACTCAGCTCATCCTTGGGAGGTGGCAGGCTGAATTCCTGATGGAGCTATCCAACTCGGGAATATCTGCATGACTCTCTCTCTCTGTCCTTGCTTACTCTTTACTCAACCTTCCTGGGGGCAGTAATCTCCCCTCTCTCATCCTTCACCTTGACTGCTGACGACTGTCTGATGTGCATCCTTGCACAGATGCTGTGTTGTGTACCCAATAAAAAGATTCTGGGAAGCAGGACAGGGGCTGTGTTGTCCTCATGCTGCCACCAGGCACATGGAACAGTGTATGCCCTTACAGCTTCTAGTTTTATGCACTAAGTTCAGTGTAAGTTTCATTCTTTCCTCAGCACCATCTCCCTTGCTGGCCCCTGTCCCATGTTGGGACACTCAACAAAAGCCTGGCCAAAACCAAGCCTCATTAGATACCAAATCTGAAATCCCTTTCAGATTTCACATTTCTTCTTCTTGTTGAAGTTTGCAAGTGACTTGAGCATGTAATATGTATTCCCAGACCTCAGCAGATTAAAATATCCTACAAATAATTAACATTTTTTATGTCCAGACAAATGTGAAATCTGGCTTAAACTTTGTTTTCTTCATGATAAATGAAGCCAGCAGTAACTATAAACATAAAATTCTCATTCCTGTGAACAACATGATGTATTTTATTTTTATAATTTCCAGGGGATACGACATCATGGGAAACAATCCAAATTTCAAATAGCTGTCCAAATGTCTGAATACCAAATAACTAAGATGTTTATTTGGGATTACAGTTGCCAGAGAAGCCCTAAAACATGATAGAGGAGAAGGATGTGCCATTTCAGTTTTGTGTGTGCAGTGCTAAATAATAACCATTTAAAAAATATATACAATATTTAAGGCACTTATACTGGCGATGCAGGGAACACCAGGAAACCACCTGAAATTATTCATGAATAGAGGTCCAGCTTCACATTTCAAGAAAAAAGATTTCCATTTAAAATGGTAAGTTATTTCTTGGGCAGCGCCTGTGGCTCAAAGGGCTAGGGCGCTGGTCCCATATGCCAGAGGTGGTGGGTTCAAACCCAGCCCTGGCCAAAAACCACACACACACACAAAAAATGGTAAGTTATTTCTTAAAAGTTAGCAGAAGTAGTCGCATGGCAGGGATCCAACAGAAAGCATTCCTTGGGGGACAGTTACAACAGACCTTCCCGGTTCCCTGACTGGTTTGTGAAAATAAGCAAGATCGTAGGGAATGGGGTATGACAACCCTCCTATACCTAATGTCAGTAAAAATGCAAATTTGCCCAACTTTTCTGAAAAAAGTAGTTTAGAAACATGTATCCAGTCTTAAAAATGTGACCTTTTTGCTGCAGGGAGTCTGACTTCAGGAAGTATTTAGATGTGTGTAAAAAATATGTATGCACAAATATTTCATGATGGTATGACACAGAATGATAACAAAACAACTTAAGGGGATGTGTTTATATATATGTACGTGTGTGTGTGTGTATATATATATATCATGGAACATTATATAACCATTCCAGTTATATTTGTAAAGAATATTTATCCTCATTTGTATAGTGGTGATTATCCTGCTACTATATGAAAAACAAAATTCAGGAAATTTATGCAGAGTGTATATATCTTCATATACATAGGCCTTAATAACCAGAGATACTAAAATATTATGTTTATCTTTGAGTGGTAGGAGTAAAGATAGACCTTTTTTCTTCATTACTATTATATGGGGTGGCCATAAATTGTGGAATTTTAAATTGCACAAATTTTAAATTACAGCCACCTTGTATGAATTTTTCCAGTTTTTTTTTCTTTTATTGTTTCAGGTTAATTGATGGTACAAAGAATTAGGTTACAGTGTTTGCATTTGTCAGGTAAAGTCACTCTTATAATTGTATCCTGCCCCCAAATGTTGTGCCATACACCTTAACTTGTGCCCATTAATTAGAAGCATCTCCATCCCCCCTCCTGTCTACCCTCTCCCCACTGAATAGATTTCAGTTTTTCTCTTAATGTGGGTGTGCATTAGAATGTCTACTGGGTTCATATAAGAATCGAGTACATTGGATTCTTGCTTCTCCATTCTTGTGACACTCTACTAAGAAGAATGTGTTCCAACTCCATCCAGGTTAATCCAAAAGATGTAAAGTCTCCATCTTTTTTAAGGGTTGAATAGTATTCCGTAGTGTACATATACCACAGCTTGTTAATCCCTTCCTGGGTTGATGGGCATTTAGGTTGTTTCCACATCTTGGTGATTGTAAATTGAGTTGTGATAAACAGTCTAGCGAAAATGTCCTTATGATAAAATGATTTTTTTTTTTTTCTCCTGAGTAGATACCTAGTAATGGGATCATAGGATCAAATGAGAGGTCTAATTTGAGTTCCCTGAGAATTCTCCATACTTCCTTCCAAAAAGATTGTATTAGTTTGCAGTCCCATATTTTTCCAATTTTTAATGTTTATCCATTATACTTAAAATCAGTAAAAGGGAATAAAATGAAAGATCCAAGTTACTCGTGTCTCAACCCATCAGATGCCAATACTAATGTTATAGGAAAAATAATATAGATTTTAAATCCTCCAACTAAAAGACACAGGCAGGCAAAGATTTATGAACTCAAAACCTAGTTCAAATTCTTCATTATCATAAAGTTGCCAATTGCCAAACTTGCCTGAGATTTGATACTGAGTAAATCAAATTAAGAGCAAAAATCTTGAACATATAAAAAATAACAGCAATGGCTTCATTTTCAAGGACATTTCCTATCTGAATCGGTAGAAGCCAGCTGCAAATCAGGAAACTACAAATACATAGAAAATTAGTGCAAGTGACTCATGGCCATAACCCTTCCTTGGCAAGGAAAAAAATCTAGATAATATCTCAGAGGCCAAAGATAAAAATGTATAGACCAACGTTTGTCAAACTTCAGCACACTTAAATTAAATTGAGTTGTGATAAACAGTCTAGCGAACAGTCAAAAGAAAAAAAAAAAAAGAATATACTTACTGTGCTTTGAACGTCTTTTGAAAATAATTTAATTAATGATCTTTAAAATTTTTACGGCACGCCACATTGGTGCCATAGTATACCAGTTGAAAATCACTGGTATAGGCAATCCATATTAATTTCTTTTTAAGGCCATTTAATTCTAGAACAGTCTTTGAATCACAGAAAGCCTTTGTGGTTCAGTTGGACAATAACTACATAGTATACCTTAAAGGTAGTTCCCATAAAGTCTTCTCAGCTCTTTTCTGTTGAAGACCACACCATACAGTAGACTATCTTAAAAAAAAATTTGATTTTCACTAATTTCCTTTGCTGATTCAGAGTTTCTACAAACCAGTGCAGGTGTTTGTTTGCAGATGGTCAGGCCTAGCCCCAATTGGTGTAAAAAAAAATTGGTGGTTATAAAGAAAAAGGTCTCAGAGCCACTGCAGGGAGCTTCAGAGGCTTTTTCAGTCTGATTTGAGCCCTTGTGGTCTTGCTCTGGTGGCTTCTAAGACATGATCTGCTCCCTACACAGACATCTATATGAGAAATGCCACACTGTGCTTGATGAAAAGGAGAGCTGCGCTGGGATCCCCACATCCAGAGCAATAAATCCCAACTCTGAGTTATTACAGGGATTGACAAGTAGCAGATGCTCCCACCAGCAGTGTAAGAGTGTTCCCCCTCTCTTCACATCCACATAAGCACCTGCAACTTTGGGACTTTGTGATGTGGGCTATTCTAACTGGGGTTAAGTGATATCTCAGGGGGTGGGGGTATTCATGACTCTTAAGATTAGGCAAACTAACACAGCCCCTATGGAAAGAAGTATGGAGAATCCTCAAAGCGCTATAAATATACCTTCTATTTGATCCTGCAATCTCATTACTAGGTGTCTACGCAAAAGAAAAAGAAATCATGTTACCATAAAGACATCTGCACTAGAATGTTCTTCGCAGCTCAATTCACATTCACAAGACTTGGAATCAACCCAAGTGCCCATCAACACATGAATGGATTAATAAACTGCGGTTATGTGTATACAATGTGATACTATTCAGCCATAAAAAAAGATGGAGACTTTACATCTTTTGTATTTACCTAGATGGAGTTGAAGAACATTCTTAGTAAAGTATCCCCAAAATGGAAAAGCAAGTATCCAATGTACTTAATAGATAAACAACTACACACACATCCACACAAGAACAAAACACAATTAAATTCAAGTGGGGGGAGGAGAGGAGGGCAAGGGAAGGGGAAAGGGGGGGGAGCGGAAAGCTCTCACCTAAAGGGCACAATCAAAGTATATACAGCATGACCCCCTGGTGAAGGGCTCAACTACAACCTGAACTTTGCCTAACAAATATGGACAAGGTAACCTAATCATTTGTACCCTCATATTAATATGAAAAAAAAATTTTTTTTGGCAGTTTTTGAACCCACCACCTCCAGTATATGGGGTTGGTGCCCTACTCCTTGAGCCACAGGCGCCACCCTTAATATGAAATTTTAAAACAAGTAGATGCTCAATGAATGAATGTTCAACCAATGAAGAGTGTTCTATGTACCCTTCGGTTCCACACTGATGGAAGGCAACTTCCTCCAGCCACACGCAGACCTGTATTTTCATTAGCACTGTGGCCTTTTTATAGGGTTGAAATCGACTATTGTGACTCTTCTTGAAATACTAAGAAAAGCTGCTTTGATTTTGAAATCTGCGGGGTAGGTTGGGCCTTTCCGTCTCAGAGGGTAGGACAACACCACAACCCAGACTGCTTGCCAGGCGCTCAGAAATTTCACCTGGACACATTTCAACTCAATGTAGCAAATGTTTGGGAAGACCTAGTATGTCCAACAGAGAATATGAAAGGAAACAAAGATAGAATCTTGCTCCTTAGGAGGCTTGAGAGCTCCCAATACAGTGCTTGCTTCATGGTAAACATTCAATGAGAGAAAGGACAAAACTTTATTAAAGTGCTAGGAGGCCGAGGAGGGTGGATCGCCTGAGCTCGCAGGTTAGAGACCAGCCTGAGCCACAGCGAGACCTTGTCTCTAAAAATAGCCAGGTGATCTGGCTGGTGCCTGTAGTCCCAGCTACTCTGAAGGTTGAGGCAAGAGAATCATGTAAGCTCAAGAGTCTGAGGTTGCTGCAAGCTAGGATGCCACAGCACTCTACCGAGGGCAACAAAGTGAGACTCTGTCTCAAAAAAGAAAAAAAAAATTATTAAAATTTTAATACTCAAGTCACGTTTGACTTCAGCAATTGCACAAGATACAAGATATAAAGATAATGAATGTCATGGGTATAGACTATTATAATTTTAATACAGATTTTTTCCTTTCTGAAAAGCCTTTTTGGCACCCTCTGTGTGCATGAGACACTTGTGAAGGAGGCAGAGTGCAGGAAAAGCTGGTGAGGAGGTACAACGCCAAGTGTCCTGTGGGACGGGTCCGGGCAGCTCTCTTAGTTCTAGGATCTGAGAGGGCTTCCTGGGGGAGGTGGCACAGCACAGAAGCATTCTGATGGCACCAGCAATGAAAAGCGTGTTTTAGGACTTCCACCAAGTCTGTGGAGGCTCATCCGCAGTCTGCACATTGGTACACAGTAAGGATGGGACCTATACTAGGGTGGTCATAAAATGAGCAGTGTGGCATGTAGGCCAAATGGAGAACTTGGGGCGGGTGGGGGGGCGGTTAGAAAGCTAAAGCAATTTTCCTTGTTCCTCAGGGATCTCAAGCACAGAACTGCATCTCAGGGGAAAGGCAAGTCTGAATGAGCACTCTCTTTTTGTCCCCCTCTAACATACAAAAGTCTTGTAACAGTCATAGTTTGTAAACAAAAGAGAGAAGCCTTAAAAGTAGACTAAAACTAGCATGACCATTCAAATGTGTTATTTATGAACAGGAGGGAAAAATCACTCAAAATAGTAGAACAATTAGGCCATAGTAATTGAAATGTGAACTCACAATGTTTGCCATTATTAATAAGACATTGTATGAATGGGTCTTCATAAAACTTCAACTGTATTAAAGCCCTGGGTTTCTCTATTGCTGGTTTCATTACCTTCAAGAGCTTATGGAATATCAAAAGTGTTATCTACAATAATAATGCTGGATGTTTCTCTGAAGAGCTTAGATATTCTACACACTTTAATTAAATCTCCTAATGTCCCAGTGTAGTGGGCCAGGGATCCATAGAAGGTGAGTCATCAAAAGCAGTGGAAGACTAGACCAGGGGATGTGCTTTTAGATGAAATTCACTTTTATTATTATTGTTCCCATTTCATCCATGAGGAAATGGGGTTATTGTTCACACAAAGATGGTGAGCTACATTCTACTTTCACTAAAGGCAGAATATGTTGCTATAGGATCTGTAAGCATCCCCTGGGAAACCCTTAAAAATAGCATAATAACCATACCTCTGAGATTTCTCCTTGAGAGTTAACCAACACTTATTAATGAACATTCAAAATGTGTGAAATGTGTGCCAAAGAAAGTACATGTTGCTTTTTTTTTGGGCGGCGCCCGTGGCTCAATGAGTAGGGCGCCGGCCCCATATGCCGAGGGTGGCGGGTTCAAACCCAGCCTCGGGCAAACTGCAACAGAAAAATAGCTGGGCGTTGTGGCGGGCGCCTGTAGTCCCAGCTGCTCGGGAGGCTGAGGCAAGAGAATCGCATAAGCCCAAGAGTTAGAGGTTGCTGTGAGCCGTGTGACGCCACGGCACTCTACCCGAGGGCGGTACAGTGAGACTCTGTCTCTATAAAAAAAAAAAAAAAAAAAAAAAAAGAAAGTACATGTTGCTTTTTTTAATTAAAAAAAAACCATACAACATGAATCCAAATTTATCATTAGAATCTCTTAGCTTTGATTAACTGTTTCATTATCCCTGCTTCCTTCCCCATATCCCTAAGAATCCCTCAGCTCCAGAGAGACAGGTGGACACCAGTCTTCAGGAGGTAATGTGAGGAGTGGGGTTGATCATGCTGCAGACACAGTACAAATTGCAGGGCTAGAAAAATGGAAAAGACTAGAAAAACACAAAACAAGCTCTCACTCTTGATTCTACCCTTAGGATACTGACAACAGATCCTAAAGTCAGATTTCTGAAAAACAGACACCAGCTATTGTATATGATCTAAGCTATAAACCAAGTCCACTTCTTACAAAGGAAATTAAAGTACTCTAACCACTTTGCCACACTATGACGCGTTCTCTCAATCCAACCACCTCCTGACATCCTAGGAAATAGAGTCATAGCTCCCAGGGACACAGAGACCCTGGACTGGAAAAAGAATTTCATAAAAGAGGTAAATGCTATTGTTTTAGATCAGTGGTTCTCAACCTTCCTAATGCCACAATGTATTTTCATTGTTAAAAAAGGGATCGCAACCCATAGGTTGAGTACCGCTGTTTTAGATAATAATTTGGTATCACTAGAGTCTTAGAAAGAAACGGAGATGCAAATAATGAGATCTTGTGACAATATTTGGTTGTATAATAGGGATAGACAGATCCGGTATGTACTTAAAGTTGTTTAGGATAGTCAAAAATTGTGTTGAGAATTGTGGATTCTCATGTTTGAGAAAAATTGTTAGAGGTAGCCTTTGCTATTAGTCTAGAAAGGAAGTTAAGGTGGCAAACCTTGCCTCGTCCCGAAAGGGTAGTAGATGACCAGGAGACCTCTTTTACTATTTGATTTACTAAAATGAAAGTCACCAACAGCTTACTGCTACTCTCAAAAGCTGATTTACTACAGTGGGGTCAAAAGTGAATCTAAAATGACTGTGTATGTCATAGAGCAATAATTACTTTTTCTAAGTCTTTCGCATGGCTGAAAAAAAATGCTCTAATAAAATTCTAAGTTGTCTAGAGAAAAAAAACCTCACAAAATTTTTTAAGAGGTTCCTCCATAAAATAACAAATTTTAATTAATTAATACATATGCATTTAAGTATAAAGGGAATGTAATTGCTCATATATTTTCCCCATAAAAGGAAGAGGCACTATCAGATTTAGCAATGGACTCAGTGCTTGTAGCACAGTGGTTACGGCGCCAGCCACATACACGGAGGCTGGTGGGTTCGAACCCAGCTGAGGCCTGCTAAACAACAATGACAACTGCAACAACAAAAAAAATAGCCAGGTGTTGTGGCGGGCGCCTGTATTCCTACCTACTTAGGAGGCTGAGGCAAGAGAATCGCTGAAACCCTGGAGTTTAGGTTGCTGACAGCATTTGGCACAACTTTTTATATGGTTAAGTAATTATGCCAGCAGAAACATCCGTTCATTGTGATTTTATTTTTTATTTTATTTTTTCATTGTCATCTTAAATGTGGTTTAACAATATTGCAATCAGGCCTGGTGGCTCATACCTGGAATCCTAGTACTTTGGGTGACTGAGTTGAGAAGATCACTTTTGAGCCCAGGAGTTTGAGACCTTTAAATATAATATAATAAGACGTTTTGGGAAATATAGTAAGATCTTCTCTCTACAAAAAATAAAAAAAAGGTCCAGGGATGGTGTCACAAGCCTGTAGTCCCAGCTATTTGGGAGGCTAGGGCAGGAGGATCATTTAAGTACAGGAGTTTGAGGTTGTAGTGAGCTGTGCTGATGCCACTGTATTCCAGCTCGTGTGACAGTGAGACTCTGTCCCATTAAAAAAAAAAAAGAAAGACATTTTAAGTCAAATTACAAATCTCCTGTTAAAATACATTAAATTATGAAGTGCCATCTAAGTGGAACAAGATTTTGAATTTGGATTAATAGACTAAAATTAGGTAAAATATTATTTTATTAAATATTAAAATATATGATACCCTGTAGCTCAAAGGAGTAGGACGCTAGACCCATATACCAGACGTGGCAGGTTCAAACCTGGTTCTGGCCAAAAACTGCAATAAAATAAAATAAAATATGTCATGAAAATATTTATTTCAATTGATGTTAAATACTAATTGATCTTAGAATTTTTGAGCTGGAAGAGACTATGGAGACCATTTAATATGATGATTTCATTTTTAGGTGCTAAAACTGAATCCTTGATCTTTTGAAGGTCATAGAGCCCAAACTAGAACCTGTCTTTGAACTTGTCAGTCCAGTGTTATTTTCATTAACGTATGTAGGTATTTACTATGAGCATCCCAGTTAATTAGTCTTATCTCCCTTAATTCAGAAGAGCTATCCCAAGGTAACATCACATGTTAGCCTAAAAAAGAGGCTACAATAATCCAGGGCCAGAAATTCTCATCACAATTCCACCGTTCGCAGGGTGACAAGAAACAAGCCATTTAATTGCACTGTGCTTTCTTTTTCCTAATTACAAAAATAAGAACTCCAGTAATTTAGACTTCCCTACTTAATTTGGTTTTTGCAAGAAGTAGTAATAAAAATAACTCTAAAGTATACAGCATGTCTAAGTGCAAACTTAATACCAAAAACTCATCTTAACTATATTTAAACCAAGGAGCAATAACCACACTGAGTCATAACTGGGAGCAAGTGCACACAAGCTATTGTGTGTCCTTATAACATCTGAACAAGTAAACACCATGGTGTAACTAATGAGTTCTGTAGACCCTAAATGTTCCTAGCTTTTCATACTCTATCTAGACCAGTGATTTTCAACTGGAGTGCTGTGAGAGGATCTTAGGTATGGCCCCCAAATTTTCGAAGATCATTAACTAGTTTTAGAAAGAAGTTCAAGTCACATTAAATATATATATACCTCAGTACAGTGTAATGGCGTCACGGCTCACAGCAACCTCTAACTCTTGGGCTTAAGCGATTCTCTTGCCTCAGCCTCCCAAGTAGCTGGGACTACAGGCGCCCGCCACAACACCCAGCTATTTTCTTTTTTTTTTTTTTTATTTTTTGTGGTTTTTGGCTGGGGCTGGGTTTGAACCCGCCACCTCTGGCATATGGGACCAGCGCCCTACTCCTTGAGCTACAGGCACCGCCCTCCAGCTATTTTCTTGTCTCAGTTGTCATTGTTGCTTTAGCTGGTCCGGCCAGGTTTGATCCCACCAGCCTTGGTGCATGTGGCTGGCACCCTACCCACTGAGCTATGGGCACCACCCTTTTACTCTTTTTTAAAATAAACACAATTTAAGTGTGGTGTGGGAGTTTAACTATAGGTCCAAGTGTGCCGAGAGATCAAAAAGGTTGAAAAACACTAGCCTCACACATATAATAATTATCAGTCTAGAACAAATGAGAACTCTATGCCTTCTCAAAGGCACCACTGATTCTTTTTTTTTTTTTTTTGTAGAGACAGAGTCTCACTGTACCGCCCTCGGTAGAGAGCCGTGGTGTCACACGGCTCACAGCAACCTCTAACTCTTGGGCTTAAGCGATTCTCTTGCCTCAGGCTCCCGAGTAGCTGGGACTACAGGCACCCGCCACAACGCCCGGCTATTTTTTTGTTGCAGTTTGGCCAGGGCTGGGTTTGAACCCGCCACCCTCGGCATATGGGGCCGGCGCCCTACTCACTGAGCCACAGGTGCTGCCCGGCACCATTGATTCTTAAACAAACAGACATGTTAAGTCCCCATGGCATTGTTAATAGAATCTGAAGGATTTACTATAGATCTGTAGTCTATAGATCTGATGTATGCAGAGCATAAACTCTTCCAAATATTATTCCCTAATACTAAAATGTAGTTTCCCAGCTGACGTGTAAAATTACCCAACTTAAGATGACTTTTAAAATACAAGCAAGACTTATCAATTGGATTCTCCTGGATAAGAAACAGATCTTACAACTGGATAGGACAGGAAGAATCACTAAGTAGGTTTACAAAGTATTGTAGATTGCAAATTTTTGAAGAAAAAAATGTGTACCCTGGGCAAAGAAAATAGTCTGAAGGAAAATACACAGAGGTGGTCACAGAGGTCATCTCCAAGGGGGCAGAACTTTTTCAGGTTTTTTTAATCTTCTTTTTCTCCTTTGTGCTTATCTGTTTTGTCTGATTTTGAACACGGATTAATTTTGTTATATATATAAAATAAAGGTTACTCCACTCTTTCATCTAAGACTTGGATTGTTTCATGTCTTAGATTTAAGGCTTTTATTCATCTTGAGTCAGTTTTAAGTGGTGAAAGGTGTGGGTTGAGTTCCAGTCTTTTACATGTGGTTATTAAAAAAGATGGAGACTTTACACCTTTTGTATTAACCTGGATTGAGCTGGATCACATTATTCTTAGTAAAACATCACAAGAATGAAGCAGCACGAATCCAATGCAGTCAATACTAATATGAAGGCAGTAGATGATCTAGCATACGGTAGGGGGCAGGAGACTGAGGGAGTGTGGGGAGGGAGGAGGCAGGGAGATGGGGGGGTCATGGTGTGTGACACACCTCTCGGGGGCAGGACACAACTATTAGAGGGACTTTACCTAACAAATGCAATCAGTGTAACCTCATTCTCTGTACCCTCAACAAATCCCAAATAATGAAAAAAAAAAAAAAAAAAAGGAAAAGTGACTTCATGCAGGAGAAAAATTGCTTTAGTCTCTTATTTTGAGGGATGTCAGGTTATGCCCACTTCAAGAAAACAAGAAGACTGTAGTTGTGGTAGGAATGGGAATGGGATCCAGGGCATCTCGTCTGTTGGTTCTGTTTTTGGTTACTTTGGAGGACCAGCCAGGAGGGAGAAAGTCTGCAGAAGCCACCTCCCCGAGAGCTTTCACACCCAGTAAACACTAGCGGGCAGAGTTGCCAATGGTTTCTAGCCATTTCTAAGCTTGTCCTCGGGCTTGCATTCTTTATCCACAACTTTCATTTCTGGCTTGCAGTCTCCGTCTCAAATTTAAACAAGCATCGCTTTCTGTGGTTAATTACAATTTAATGGAAATACGACTTGCATTCCAATTAGCTTTTAGTTTTCGCATCACAAATGTGCATTCAAGTTATTGTGTCCTTATCGTCTCATGTTCTAATGGCTTCATCACGCAAGTCCCTGCAGGATTGAATGAGTAGTTTCCTATGGTAATCACCCATTGCTGTAATATCATCATCACAGAACCACAGTTCCTGAATGCTTTCACTGCGATCCTTGTGACACTGGAAGAGCATTTTAATAGTATTAGCATAGATTCTCCAGAGAAATCATCTCATTGTCACTGCACTACTATAGAAGATTAATTGTGATGGAGCCCAGTTGTGATAGGAGAGCTTAAAAAAGAACTGAGAAAAAAAAAAAAAATCTAATGCCCAGCAGTGAAGCATTTCACTTCTCAAAAGGTTAGTGCATTTTGTTGTAAGGTCACTATACAATCCTTAACTTGTGAGATGTTAAGTTTTTGTCCTTTCGTAAGATGTTAAGTTTTTGTTTTGCTTTTGCTTTTTATCTGTTTGCTTAGGACTCACAACAGTAATAAATTAGGTTAGTCCCTCCCTGCGGTATACAAAAAAGAAAGAAAAAAAAGCACACATAATCCCTGTCTTCAAGGAGTTTACAATTTAATGAGGCTTACAACAAATTCTATGCAGCACATAGGTAAACAAAATGAATACTCTTATGATAAACAAAATCCTCCAAAGTAACTCGCTGTACCTAGTGATAAGAGTGACCAGGAAAGGTTTCCTTAAAGAAGAAATGTTTAATCATCAGCTAACGGGGTAAATATATTAAACATAAAGGCTTTGAAACAGAAATGGAAGGTGTGTTGTCAGGAGTCATGAGTCTGCCTGGCATTTTTATTCAGTAACTATGGGAAGAAGAAAAGCTACCCACACACTAGCAGTGGACACAGTTGTATCCCTACTCCAACCTCTACAGAAAAAAGGGGAACAAGAAAAACGAATCTCTCCCCTGCAGGTGCTTCTGCTGCTTTTAGTGGGGAGAGTGGAAGTTGGACCTTGTTCTTTGTTGCTAAGAGAGGCATGAGCAGAGCTGTTCCCTGAGTGATGGGATCAAGGGGGAGAAAAAAAGAAACTCCAATGTAGAAAAGCACTGCCTAGTTAGGGAAAGTCTCCTCGGTTTGCTTTTCGTAGTTGAAAGCCCGGTGTAAAATGACTATCAGCTGTCAGAGACAGGCAGGGCCTTGTGTTCCTTTGAGGGGGCCCTAAGCCTCTGACATTCTCTGGGGACACCACTGGAGAACTGCAAACAGATTATCATAACTCTCAAGGAACTCGACGTGTAAATGAGCACAGCATCACAGCAAGCATTTAGGACAATCTTGGCACAGCAGTATTCCATACCTGTTTATGGATGGACAAAGAATGCACAGGTTTCCCAGCTGCTTTGGGTCTGCAAATGTAGGGTCTGTCTCACTCCTGCTTAGCACGCACAGCAGAAGAATTAATAACCGGTGGTGTCTCTTGTACTATTAGAGACACGCTTGCCTTCTTGGTTACGGCAAGTCACCACATTCTGAGGGATAATGGTCGCTAATTTTCCTTTTCCCCAATTGTGTGGGCCTGGGAGGCCTCAGAACTACTCTGGATTTGGTTTCCAAAATAGAAATGACACTTTTTTAATTGGAACACAGTAAGGATAAAAACATGCTCTCTGAGTGCTCAAAGCTACCTTTAAAACAAGCAGCGGCACAGCAATAAGGCTTAAACCTATCCCAGAAACAACATTTGCCATCCTTCCTTTCAAGTTATTTTTAACTTCTCAGGTAAAGTCTCTCCAGCACTAACACTCCTGCTCTTTGCTTAGACATCACCAGCAATTAAAACTCTCTTTTCTAAGCTTATTGTTTATAGTAACTCATTTCATATATTTTTTCATGAAGCATTAATATCAAAATATGCTTTTATTACTTTTGATTATCAGTTTTTATTGTATTATACAATGTATTCATCATTTTAGTATTTATCATTGAATGCACATTTATTCTGAGTTATTCTTAAACATAATTATAGATTAAAGTCAAGATCTTGGAATGTTTAAACCCACATATATGTGCCATAACAAATAATATTTATTACGTACCATAAATCTTGACACTGCTTAGAAAAACCAAGCTTTGGCTGGGCATGGTGGCCTGTAATCCTAGCACTTTGGGAGGCCGAAGTGGGTGGATTGCCTGAGCTCACAAGACCAGCCTGAGCAAGAGCGAGATCTTGTCTCTAAAAACAGCCAAGCGTTGTGGCAGGTGCCTATAGTCCCAGCTACTTGGGACGCTGAGGCAAGAGAATCGCTTGAGCTCAAGAGTTTGCGGTACTGTGAGCTATGATGCCACAGCATCATAGCTGTGGGCAACAAAGTGAGACTCTGTCTTAAAAAAAAAAAAAAAGAGCTTTTCCTCCCTCTCTAATTTAAGTTTATTTAAAGGCACCAGAAATATTTCCTGATTCAATTGGTTGTTTAATTCCTTAATTCAATAGGTTACTCTTTCATTGACATAAAATAATGGTTAGTGGCTATAAAGCATCTTGAGTGTGACCACAAGTTAACGTTAACTTGTTATATCTCAAAAATGGAAGATGGGACACAGATGGGAAAACATGATGCTCTTGTGAACACATCTCAGTCCCCCGAGAGGAAGAAAGGCTAGAACTTTATCCACTGCATGAATGTCACAAACCAAGAGGATACGTTCAAAGCGTCTTTGGGCAAATCATGCTGTGGACCTCGGTTTCCTCACTGATAAAACGAAGGAGTTGAACAAAGTGATCTCTAGAATTCCTCCCATCTACAAGTGATTCTGGGTGGAAGAATTCCTCCCATCCATGAGCTCTGTGATTCTAGGTGGAGAGGTGTCAGACAGACTATAAATGGCTTCTGCAGTGGCTTCCCACTAGTTCAATTTGCTTAAGTATTAAATAAATGAGGAGATAGGTGTAGTGGCACATCAGAACATTTCTTTACAAGGAATGGGAACTCCACTGACATCTTTCCTTCTCTGCATTCTTTTTCTGATGTCTCACTAGGGAAACTGTACTCAAACTATATTAGGGCATTTGTATGAACTTTACTATAAACTTACTATAACATTGCTTATGAATGAGAATAAAATAGAAGCACAGCTATAACACAAAGCTGGCTTTATCATCCCTCATGTAAATGATGCTGACTGCCTGAGAAACTGGACACTGTTGGCTATTTTCCAAATAACAGCTTATATGATCCATTATCTGCCTATTTACATATGCACGCATACATATGCATGATCTATTTGCATATGCACATATGTATAAACACACACACATACATGCTGGGTTTTTAGTTTCCAGTCATCACAGTACAACCACAGCAACTATTCTGAAAATTTTGTGCCAACCGAAGAGTAATTTCATTCTTCAGTGGATGGGGAAATAAGTAAAAAAACACTCGGTTTTCAAAAAGTGTTTTCAATACATAAATATATATCACTTTTTGAAAACAGTACAATTGGCTGGATGTGGTGGCTCACACCTATAATCCTAGTGCTCTGGGAGGCTGAAGGAGTAGGTGATCACTTGAGCTCACAAGTTTGAGTTCAGCCTGAGCAAGAGTGAGACCTTCCGTCTCTAAATAGCCAGGCATTGTGGCAGGTGCCTGCAGCCCCCGGAAGGCTGAAGCAAGAAGTTGCGTGAGCCCAAGAGTTTCAGGTTGCTGTTAGCTACAAAGCCATGGCACTGTACTCAGGGCGACAGTGAGACTCTGTCTCCAAAAAAAAAAAAAAAGAAGTGTAATTCATTGCATGAACTTTAGGGAAACCCTGAGTGTGTGTGTGTGTGTGTGTGTATTTTCTCCCTGCCCCCACTGGTGGTTCAAACTGATTTTAGGTGGTCCATAGACATTTATAAATGCTTTAAACAAGTATCTATTTTAATGTGTTTTAGAAAAGAAAGTAATAAACCTTACAAGCCTCTGACTTCATAGATATTATTGCTTATGATGTGGCTAAAGGGAAAAAAGTAGATTGGTTTAAAGGAAAATATTAACTAATGAATGGTAATGATAGTACACAGGCCTAGCAAACAGTCTGGAAGATGTTAGGAGACTAAGTCAAGATTCATAAGAACTAATGAAAATCATTCTGAGTTTCTGAAAATTAAAGGATACAAAACATTTCCCACAATGCCTTTTAACACATTCATTTTCTTTGGCCCGTTAAAGATCTAATTCCTTTTCTGGGGGTAACAGCCCTCCCAAGTCATCAGAAATATAATCTGACTTCTCATTAGGCAGAGAAAACTATCATTCAATTTTAACTCTCAGATCTTTATACTGATCCTAAAATGGTTGACATCATTTTAAATAATGCTGCTTTAAAAATATAAATATGATAGCTAGCATAAAGAATATAGCTGAAGACCTTGTACTTGATGTAGTATAGCTACTTACTAAGATCTAATATTCACGGACTAAAACTCTAAAGTTTAAGATACCATTCTTCAGAAACATAGAAACTACATATAAGATAGAAACAACATGTTAATAAACCTTCCTTAGAGTTAATGTGAAATTATTACATTCATAGGAATAATTAATGAAAATTTACTTTGGCTAAAGTATTAGTAATATAAAAATAAGCAGAACAGATTAACAAAAATCTGTATTGCTACATAATGCATTATGAAAATTCTATATATAGGCCAGGTGCAATGTCTCATGCCCATAATCCCAGCAATTTGGGAGGCTGAGGCTGGTGGATCGCCTGAGCTCAGGAATTTGAGAGGCATTGTGGTGGGGCTACTAGGCAGGCTAAGGCAAGTGGATCACTTGAACTCAAGAGTTTGAGGTTGCTGCAAGCTATGATGCCTTGGCACTCTACCAGGGCGACAAAGTGAGACTCTGTCTCAAAAAATAAAAAGACAAAGGAATGTAAAACTCAAGAAATTAATCCACTTGACCTCAACATAGCAAGAATAAGTAGTGGTGGGCAGCATCTGTGGCTCAAAGGAGTAGGGCACGGGCCCCATATATCGGAGGTGGCGGGTTCAAACACGGCCCCAGCCAAAAACTGCAAAAAAAAAAAAAAAGTAGTGGCAAAGGTCCATGACATATCCCTAATGCTAAGGAACTATATAG
The DNA here is from genome assembly GCF_027406575.1 of Nycticebus coucang. NCBI lineage: Eukaryota > Metazoa > Chordata > Mammalia > Primates > Lorisidae > Nycticebus > Nycticebus coucang. The sequence continues at coordinate 56,816,592 of NC_069799.1, forward strand.
GTTTATCTGTCTACTATAAATCGAACAATTAAAGAAATTCAATAGACCAATAAATCCAACTCTAAGAATCTTCATAGAGATCATTTTAAACTTGGAACTCTCAGCTTCAAATATGTTGATCTCCCTCCCCCAATACACTGATGGGCAAAAAGTGAAGAGATAGTACCTGGAAGAGACATGAAAGGGGGCTCCTCCTTCCCTGCACGTCCATACGATCCAATGTGGCTGCACGAAGTCTTGGTTATGTCAGTATTTGAAACAGTACATTCTTTACTCCTGCTCTGAGCTGCTCCAAAATAGTACAAAGGAGCAAGGGAAACATCCTTGAAGATGCATCTTCCTGAATGATAATCGGGCAAGCTCAAAGCAACACAGAAGCCAAAGAGAATCGATGTCCAGCCTGAGCCTGGAGCAGAACTGTGAGTGAGGCTCACAAAGTGAGAGCCAAGACTCTCTCTCATCCTAGATGTGCAGGGTAGGACAAGTTAGATGGGCCTTGCCCATGACAGCAGGAGACAGAGCTTCAGAGCATCTCTCCTCTGAACATTCAGTAGAGCTTTTCTTGACTAATGTTGGCCTGTGAGATCCTTCCTGCAACAGCAGAAGACAGTTTTATACAAGGTGTTGGACACAGGCACTAGCTCTGGGAGCAAGAGGCCTCTTCTTAAATTCTTATGTTCAATGGATCTGTACAGTGGTTAATGGACAGGCTCTCAAGTCACAGACTGGCCTGGGAGAAGCTGGGAGAGCCTGGGAATCTCCCATATGCCAGCAAGTGACAAAAATAGTGTCAAATACTCTAGGCCAAAATGAGGAAAGATGTTCTTGTAGCCAATCTTGGATAAGGGTTTAGACAATACTTTTCTAGGAACTGGTAGTTAAAACCACACTTTACCTACACATATATTGTCTAACACATACATGTATACTTCATTTAGCCTGTCCCTGAAAAGTTACCAAATATTGCATTGAAAAAGGCTATATATTTCATTCATTTCTTACTGAAAAAACATTTTGTTTTAGGCCAGGCACAGTAGCTCACACCTGTAATCCCAGCGCTCAGGGAGGCCGAGGAAGGTGGAATGCTTGAGATCAGGAATTAGAGCCCAGCCTGAGTATGAGTGAGACCCTGTCTGTACTAAAATGGAAAAACTGGCCGGCATGGTGGCTCACACCTGTAGTCCCAACTACGTGGGAAGGCTGAGGCAAGAGGATCTACTGAGCCCAAGAGTTTGAGGTTGCTATGAGCTATGATGACACCACAGCACTCTACCCAGGTTGACAGAGTGAGATTGTCTCAAAAAATAATTTTTTTTAACTTTTTAATATAGACATTTTCAAAAATTCACAAACATAGTGAGAATGGTAGAGCTTCCATCACTCAGCTTCCACCGTAAGTTCCAATTTAAAACAGATTTAAAGAAAAAAACGTTTCACAGTCCATGTAAAACTCCAGATATTACTTACATACTCTTCTGTACCACATACCATCCTCTGAGGATTTCTGGCTATGAATTTACTAAAAAAGATTTTTTTATGGATTAAAAAAACCCTATTATTCTATTCTGAAGGAACATTGTGGAGCTCACAAGAATCAATAATAGTACCCATTGCAGATATGAACAGACAATGTCAAACTCAAGGCTTTTGTGTCTTCACGTCTCCCAGTATTTCCTTGAATATAGGAACTTTTCCAGCTTCTTAGATGCACATCTCTCTTCAGAAACTTTTCTGTTTTCTTAGACATCTTCAGTTGATAATAGAGGGATAATAACACACAGGTTAGTAACATGAGCACAAGATGTCCTTACAGGGAGCAGAACAAACGTGTCCTTCATCCTTATGCCCTTTTTGATGGTACAAGAAAAGGTATTATGCAGGCTAATCATAGCAAGTTTTTTTTTTTTCTTTTTTGGGCCGGGGCTGGGTTTGAACCTGCCACCTCCAGTATATGGGGCTGGCACCCTACTCCTTTGAACCACAGGTGCCGCCCTATATCAAGTTTTTTATTCAAAGAAGAAATTAGGGGTAAAAAATATCTGTAGGTTGTTATACAGATATAGAGGGTTTTAGCCCAGATTGCAAGGTATACTTGATTTAATAATGTTGCTTCAATTTTTATCTCATTATGCCAGTGCTCCTTAATATTAACAAATTCCTGGACTGAGCACATCCTCCAAAGATTTGCAGTCATCACTTGGTGATTCAAGTTATGAGACTCAAACAAAAGAACTCCAAAAGTGGGAGTTTCTAAAGAGACCATAACTATGGTGGGATAGCACTATGGACTGAACTGTGTCCATGTAAAACTCATGTGTTGAAGCCCTAATCCTCATTGCCTCAAAATGTGCTGGTATTTGCAAATAATCCTTTAGAGAGGTTGTTAAGTTCAAATAGGGTCCGTAGAGTAGCCCTATTCTATTAGGACTGGTGACCTCATTAGAAGAGGATGTTAGTACATGCACAGAAGGAAGACCAGACCATGTGAAGATTCAGGGGGACAATAGCCATCTACACGCCACGGAGGGAGCCCTCAGGACATGCCAGCCCTGCTGACACACTGAACTTGGATTTCCAAATCTGCCCAGATCTAGAAAGTGAGGAGAAAAATCTATGGAAAGGGCTAGGCAGCCATGTGTAATTCAGCCTAACCCTTTGTAACAAATGTTGATGGTCATCAGATCCAAATAAATACTCCCATCAGTGATTCATTAGAGAATAATAGGAAAGCTTGTTGAAAAGTTAAACAGATACCACACAGCATTTACAGGAGCTTTATCAAGGGAAATACCCTTGAATTAGAGGTCAGGCTTTCTTTTTTCTCCACACTTTTGGAGAGCAAGACTGATTAATTTTTCAGACACATAAGGAATCTTATGGATGAGACACGTGGAAATGTGAAGGCACAAACACGAGATAACTTTGAAAGTTTATGAAAATATTTAAAATCCTTCAAAAAGCAATACATTTATAATTTTTTCAGTTGTAAGAAACATCAATAAAGACATTTTGGTTGCTACCCAAGAATATTGAGGATTTGGGTCTCTGTGGCTTTTCAGTTACACAAAAGTGTGTTAAATGAATGACAATATCTACCAATACTCTCTTCAAAGTGCTTTTCAAACACCAAATAATTACCCAATTAAGCCACTGCAAGATAAGCTGTTATTACTCTGGCTTTGTGAAAGGGACTAATAATTACTATTTTAACAGTTTCTGTGAAGACTCAGTGTTTACTGTATACGTGAGCACACCCACCCTTTTCATGAGCGGAGAACAGGAAAAAACAAAAGGCTGATTATCTAAGTGAATTCGGTGGGAGACAGAGATGGCTAAGAAAGAACTGAAAGCCATGACCTATGAAAAGGGAGAATTTAATATGCAAAGCAGAGGCCACCATTGACAGAGGCTATTTATGAATCCCGCCAATACTCTGCGCTTGGAACTGACAATAGAGATTCTTCGGTCGCGCCCTGAGCAACCTAATTCATCACACTAGTGCTTGGGGCAGTCACGTCCAAGCAATTTATCATCATCATATCACTCGTGTGAGAATGAGAGGGGGAGAACTTTGATTGTTAACCTCTGAGAAGACTGGATTTATAGCTAATGTGCCTAAGAATGCCACAGGGCTCTGCCCAGAGCAAAATGCTCCCTACTTCACTTCTGTGTAAAGTCAGAGTAAAAGAGTGAACAGAGCGCCCCCTAGGTCACTGAGAGCAAAACCTAGGTCTGATACTCCTAGATACTAAGCCAGCCAGAGAATTTTTTTTTGTTTTTTGGTTTTTTTGCAGTTTTTGGCCAGGGCTGGGCTTGAACCCACCACCTCCAGCACATGGGGCCGGCGCCCCACCCCTTTGAGCCACAGGCGCCGCCCAGCCAGGGAATCTTTTTAAAATGCTCTTTGAAGCTACATGGAAAAAATAAATTAGTCAATGGTAAGTACGGATGATTCATTTCAAATGTCCTTTGGTGACAAAATAATTTCTGAAATGCGTCCATGGATAACTGCATTTGGGAAAGAGTCATCTCTTTGCAACTCACCCACGAACATTCCTCTATATTGGAAAACTTGGAAGGATACTGAAAATTTAAAAAATATATGTGAATTGTGTTTTTCAAAGTAAAAAATGACAGCCTTGATTTCTATCCCTTCCACGCACTGAACCATTTTATATTTTACACTTTAACCGAGCCTGCCCTTATGGAATATAATTAAACATCTAAATGCCAGTTTTGATACCTTTGATAAAAATTATGAATGTTAATTAAAATTATAAAAGTTAAATGTTATCAGTCCTGCTCTCTGATTATGAGTGACTGGGTGCATGATGGGAATGGGTGCACCTGTCATCTCCCTGCAGTGGGAAAGGCATGGGTCACAATGCATGTCCAGAACAGCATCTTCCTGGAGGCTTCCAAGGGGTCTGGTAAACCAAAACCAGCAACCCCTGCATGCAAGTAACTCAGGACTCAGCTGACAGGGATGCCTCCCTCTGGGTGTTCATTGTGACAGAGGGGAAGAGGTTGTGACGGATGTTTTGTGGGTTCTTAAAACTGTCCCCCGGAAGTGCCACACATCAGTCCACTTGCACTCTGGCCAAGAAGGGGACAGAGAAATGGTAAAAGTAGACAAAACTTTCCTATAACAGGGAGTCAGAACCACAGAGCCAGTTAATGCCAGATGGGACCAGCTGTCTTATTTTTTTTATTCTTGTTTTTTTAGTGAAGGAGGATGTCTGTGAATGAGAAGACTCTTGCCATAAAAGTCTTACTAGAAAACCCTGGGCCACCAAACATGTACTAAAAGGAACAGCTACAGAAAACAGAACAAGGCCACATCAGTGTGTGAACAAAACTCTCAGCAGTGATCTCAGTCAAGTTCATAGGGCTCCTTAGCATCCGCAGGCAGTCTCAGTATTGTTACTGTCTGGTTTACTGGGGTCATTTAGGACATTTGAGGAAAAAGACTCCGCATGCATGAACACTTCAGAGCATGTGGAAGCAAGGGGTGACATTCCCAAGCTCCTCCCATGCTATGCAATTTGTCATTTTGTCTTCAACCTTCATTCTAGAAGCAATCTATAAGATGCTTGCATAGGGATCCTTGACCTTCTATACTCACAGGGACCCTATGGCCAAGCCCCAGACCGGGAAGGCACTGCAGTGTGTCCTTCTCCAGACTCTGAATGTCCCCTTGCTGTCCGCTCCTATCCAGATCAAAATTCAATGACTCCCACTTAAAATTTTCTATTTTTCTTGATCCTAGCCTCCTGCTTATAATTTGTAGCTGTTTGTCAACCTGTTTGGTAGCTCCTCCACCAACATCCAGAATATAAACTCTACAAGGCTGGCATCCTTATTTGTCCTGTCCTTGGTGCATATCCAGGTACAAAATACATTTTTCTTTTTTTTTTTTGAGACAGAGTCTTACTATGTCACCCTCTGTAGAGTGCTGTAATGTCACAGCTCACAGCAATCTCAAACTCTTGGGCTCAAGCAATTCTCTTGCCTCAGCCTCCTGAGTAGACAGGAATACAGGTGCCCGCTACAATGCCTGGCTATTTTTTTGTTGTTGTCATTGTTTAACAGGCCCAGGCTGGGTTTGAACCCACCAGCCCCGGTGTATGTGGCTGGCACCCTAACCACTGAGCTATGGGCACTGAGCCACAAAATACATATTTAATGATTGGATGAACAGACCCTTCCTGATAACCTTGTAATTTCAACACCAAATTTATCACTGAATATTGCAATCAGGATCTTATTTGCAAAACTCCATAGATCAGACTGAGTGGAGAACTAGTGTTCAATTATCTTTATCTGCCTAGAAAAGATAAACAACTAGGCTGGGCTTGGTGGCTCATGCCAGTAATCCTAGCACTCCTGAAGCTGAAGGCAGGAAGATTCCTTAAGGCCAGGAGTTTGAGACAAGCCTGGGCAAAAGTGAGACCCTGTTATCTACAAAGAAATAGAAAAATTAGCCAGACCTGCTGGTGTGAGTCTGTAGTCCCAGCTACCTGTGAGGCTGAGGCAGGAGGATTTCTTGGGTTCCGCAGTCTGGGGTTGTAGGGAGCTATGATGATGCCACTGCACTGCAGCTGGGCGACAGAGCAAAACTTTTGTCTCAGAAAACAAAAACAAACCACCCGCCCACACACACACACATACACACTTGTTGAAAGTCACACAGTTGGCTGGGCAAGGTGGCTCATGCCTGCAATCCTAGCACTCTAGGAGGTGGAGGTAGGCGGATTGCTTGAGCTCAGGAGTTTGAGACCAGCCTGAGCAAGAGTGAGACCCTGTTTCTTAAAAAAAAAAAAAAAAAAAAAATAGCAGGGCACTGTCGTGAGTGCCTCTAGTCCCAGCTACTCAGGAGGCTGAGGCAAGAGAATCACTTGAGCCCAAGAGATTGAGGTCGCTGTGAGCTGTGATGCCAGGGCACTCTATCAAGGGTGACATAGTAAGACTCTGTCTCAAAGAAAAAAAAAAAGTCACAGAGCTGGAATCAGCACTAGAATGAGTCTCTGCTTATTCTGGGTTCAAAGTTCTTTAAACTAGAAAGCACTCTCACTGCTCTATGAAAGAACAGTTGTTCCCTGTTGGAAACAAGCAGGCTGGTGCTGTTACAAGCACAGGGTGGTCTAAGGGGTTCCGGCACAGGCTTCTGTGTCAGAAAGATGTTTCCAACTATAAACTTTCCAGCAGTGCGGCTTCACCTGTCTGTCAAAAATGCAGGCTTGAGCATTTCTGTTATGATTCTAAAACCAAGAAGTGGAAATACAGGCTATTCTGCTATATTCTAAAATCCTTATTACATATATTTTAGTCACTTTTATAGCACTAAAGCTCCACAAATGAAAACATCATCTCATAAACTCACACTTTGTGAATTTGGGTTCACATGACTCTTTAAAAAAGTTACATTGCTATCTTGCCATCACCAGTCAGCAAGTTGTCTGATCTGTTTTCCTTTGCAGGGTGCACTGAGATTTCTTTTTTAAGGGGGTTGGTTATTTCTGGTATTACGACAGGCCTTTAGGATAACTGCTGTACACCACTAACGTCTACGTACAATAAAATAGAACTGGCCGAGTAAGTCCCAGGACTCTTTCTTACAGATTTTTATTCTCTACGACGATGAATGCAACGGTCCTTAAGGACGTGAGTAAAATACAGTCTGATTCTTCCAGTGCCGAGGCGATTTGAGGACGAGGGAACTTTCGTTTCCACACAACCTAACAGTTCAGCAATGTCCCCCCCTCAGGGGTGTCACTGCACCCAAAGCACCTTTACAAATGCTCCCCCCCCACCGCTCAGCACGGCTGTTTCTACCTCGCTCGGGTCCCTGAGGAAGCGTACCTAAGTGGAATATGTTTCTGATAGAACCACGAGACGGTAAAATAAACTTCAAGGCTGAGGCCTGAAGCTTGGCGCGGTACGATGCCAAAGCTTGCGAAAAAAATAATAAGCAGAGACTAGCCGTCCCCACCCGGCATTGCTGTGCAATGACACCCCCGGGGCTCTCCCATCGAGCAACCCCCTTGACCCTCGCGGGCCGGGCCCACAGACCCAGGCTTTCAAAGACACGTTTCGCGGAACTTTAAGTACAAAGCAGCTCCCAGCTCCGGTCAGCCGCCCGCGATCTTTGCAGCTTCCCCAGGGCGGGCCTGCGCTGGGCTCCCTGCAGGGGTCCCCACCCTTCCTACCGGGCCCACAGCTCCTGCGCCCGCTCCGTTCCGGGGCGCTTCCCTCCTCTGGCCGCGGCCGCCTCCGCCCCCGGGGCCCTCTGCTCTGCCGCGGTCCGGGGCCTTTTCCGTGTCCCGCTCTACTCCCTTTTAACCCTCCCCTCGGATCCCCTCCCAGGCCTGGCACTTGCCACGCCCCGCTCGCTTCGGGGCGCACCCTGCCCGGGACCCTGTCCTAGGCCACGCCCTTGAGCTCTTGCCACGCCCTGCGCCCTGCGCCTAGGCCACGCCCAGCAGGTTCCCACCCCAGGGCCCTGTCTGGGCTCCAGACAGTCGGCGGGCCTACTTCCAGGCCACCTTATTACACTGGTGGCTGCACCGTCTGTCAGCGGCTGGGCGGGACCCCAATTCCTCTGCGTGAGAGGCTATTTAGATACCCGCAAACAACCTGAAAGGGCTGGGGCACCTGTGGCCTTCTGATTTCACGAATTATTCTATTTAAAGCACCAAAGGAGGCAAGAAACGCATCTTTCTTTGCTCCACCCTTTTAATAAAAGTATTTGTTCTATAAAATTTGGATTCAGTCAAAAAGCCGGACTTCAGGCCCCCGAAGGTACCTTGTGCCCTTAAGGCTGCAGGTTCCTCACCCCTGCAGGGAGACTTTTGTAGCTCTTTTCCTTAAGACTTCTCCAAAGATACCAAGTCACAGGAGGGGCTGGCAATTTGTGTCACAGCAGGCTCTGGGACCCGATTATGAATGGAAAGTCGTGTTTGTACTCCAATTCTTTCCTCCTCTTTAAAATTAAAGTTCTGGCTGGAGCAGTGGCTCCAGCCTGTAATCCCAGCACTCTGGGAAGGAAGAGGCCAGAGGAAAGAAGATGGCTTGAACTCAGGAGTCTGGAGGAGGCTGAGCAAAGTGAGACCCTCTCCACTACAAACAGAAAAACTAGCCAGGGCTGTGGGAGTGGGCCTTTAGTCCCAGCTACTGCAGAGGCTAAGGCAGGAGGATCTCTTGAATCCAGGAGTTTGAGGTTGCTGTGACCTAGGCTGAGGCCGTCTATTCTAGCCTGGGCTACAGTGAGACTGTCTCAAAAAGAAAAAAATTAAATAAGTTCTGTACTAGAGCCCTTGAAGTGGCCCCAGACTTTCTGTGACTGAAATAGTGGTAGTGAACATATATATGAGTCTGTTGGCAAAACGTGGGACGAGGAGCAGCGGCCATAAAGAGTTAAGACCCCTGCCCGACCAGGGGCAGACTTTCTCTCCAGCCTCTAAGGGTTCCCTGAAAATCAGCTGACAGGAGGCAGATTAACAGGAGAAAAGGCATGGCATAGGAAACTTCAGGAGGAAGACTCAAAGACACAGGGTAAGTTTTTTGTCAAGGTTCAATAAAGCCCGGACGGCTGTGTAGAGATATGACTGAACCGAAGAGGGTGTGGTCGGATGCTAACAGACAGAATCGACCTAGCAAGGCCTGTCTGTCTAGAAGCTTCTCGGTTTCCCTGCCCCATTCCTTACTTCCCTGAATGCGGCAGGACCTTATTTTGGAATTAGAGGGGGTGTCTTATGCCCCATAACCAAACAAGGTAGGTCAGATTATTTATGGCCAGCGCTTACGTGGAAAGGTGAGAGGGGTGGAGTTAGAGTAATATTTTGAGGGTTTTGCTGATGGCCAAAAGGGGTTCGGCTTCCATGAATTGCCTGTGGAGGAGGAATTCTGGTATCCGTGGCTAGCTTCAGGGGTGAGGAAGGGGCTGCAAACAGGGGAGCAAGAGAAGGTCAGAGAGAGACTTCTCAGGCCTTCATTTTAGGGTGTTGTTTTCTGAGCCCCAACAGTGTTACACTGTAATTGGTTAGTTTTATACTGAATTCTGAGAAAAAGAGGGCGGGCATGCAGATGGCAAAAGAGTACAGGTGTCATTTTGAGGGAAGGTAGAGAGTTAATCATAATAACAGATAATATTTATTTAGGCCAATGCTGCCACACTTTGTAACAGGTTTATGTTGTCTTGTTTAATTTTTTCTTTTTTTTTTTTATTTTTGAGCAACCTACATGTGGTGGGAGCTATTTCCCTCCAATTACAGACGAGAAAACAGACTTGGACAAGCATCTGGTTCAAAGCTAGGACTAGAATTCGGTCTGATTGATACCAATCATCCCTTCTTAGCAGAGGAAATAAATTAATCTGTTTAAGTTAGAAAAAAGAGGGAAAAAAGTATATGCTGGTCTGGTCTTTTAGTTTTTTTTTTTTTTTGTGGTAAGAGAAGTTATTGAGGAATGAGGTTGATTGGAAAGGAATAGGCAGGGAGAATATTTTGAGAGGAACAAAGTTTTTTTTTTTTTTCAGTTTTTGGCCGGGGCTGGGTTTGAACTCACCACCTCTGGTATATGGGGCCAGCACCCTACTCCTTGAGCCACAGGCATCTCCCGGAACAAAGATTCTTAAGCCTATGGCTAGGTAAATCCTAGAAACAGGGAAGGAGATAAAAATAGGGCCAGCAGTGAGAGAAACAAGAATAAATGTAGAGGTTATAAACTGCAGAGGTCTGAGTACTGGAAGAGGTACACATTGGTAGGAATAACTGGGGCTCATACTGAGATTGTATAATGAGTAGATGAATTGAGGGAAGCTTCTAGAATGATTTCAGTACTGGCTGCCACTTTGTGTGTGCTGCCGCTGGAGAGCCGTATAAATGTGCACCTGATAATGGTGGTTAAGGAGAGGCTGCAAAGTCCATTATCTGTAACTTAGGTATTTTAGTTGTCTATACTGCCACTTGCAAAATTATACGCAGATTCTTGTTAAAAAAATGACTTCAGGTTTTCTTTATGGAAGTTACTAAATTCTCCACTCCCACATTAAAGGCATTGAGTGAGATTTGCGATGGATTTCATATGCAGGCTCCTCTTTCTATGGTTTTACTCCTTTAAAAAACTGTTAAAGAGAAACTTTATTCCTCTTTGAAAGAAACAGCTATAAAGACACTTTAAATTTATTTAAAGAAGATTTATTTTAGGAAGTTTTTTTTTTTGACACAGAGTCTCATTCTGTTGCCCTGGGTAGAGTGCCCTGGCATCACAGCTCAGAGCACCCAACTCCTGGGCTCAAGAGATCCTCTTGCCTCTGCCTCTCAACTACAGGCATGTGCCACCACGCCAGATAGTTTTTCTATTTTTTTTTTTTTAAGTAGAGATGGGGTCTTACTCTTGCTCAGGCTAGTCTCTAACTCCTAAGCTCAAGCAATCCACCCATCTCAGCCTCCCAGAGTGTTAGGATTATAGGCGTGAGCCCCTGTGCCTGGTCAACTTCAGGAACTTTCTAAAACAGCTGTGTTTTTGTTTGTTTCTTTTCTTTCTTTTTCTTTTTCTTTTTCAGAGTCTCACTATGTTGCCCACACTAGAGTGCTGCGGTGTCAGCCTACCTCACAGCAACCTCAAATTCCTGGGTTCAAGTGATCCTCATGCCTCAGACTCCTAACTAGCTGGTGCCCATCCCAACACCCAGCTAATTTTTCTATTTTTAGTAGAGACAGGGGTCTCGCTCTTGTGGTCTCCAACTCCTGAGCTCAAGGGATCCTCCTGCCTTGGCCTCCCAGAGTGCTAGGATTACAGGTGTGGGCCACCGCCATGCTGATCTCAAACTGTTACGTGTTCAAACAAGGGCAGAGACAATATGTACATGCAATGTACAACACTGGAGAACTTTTTCCAATGTAGCACCTGTGTGTATGCTGTAATCTTATTTCACATCACAGGTGATTTAAGCAGTGCTGTTAGTTAAACACCAAATGCTATTATATTTTTCAAAAAGTAAAATGAACATTCTTTGGCGCTAGCCTCAAAAATCTACTAGCCTTGGGGATAGACAGACAAGAATGGGTGAAAAGCGTCCTTATGATGTTCTGCTATCACCAATGATAATCAAGCTTGTGCACAATTTCATTTTTTAGTCTTTCTTCCAAGAAAAGCTTAACTTGGAAACATTTTTTGAAACCTAGACTATCAATGTACTGATGTATATGTCTGTGATGGAACAGCAAAGTCAAAAATCATGTTACTAAGGAACCAAAGGTTTCCAAATCAATCTCTCCGTGACGGGTTTAGTTCAAATACACACTCATTTCTACAGCACTTGCTTTTCATGTTCATGGTATCTTTGAATTTTGACAGCACCTGTTCTCAGAAACACTAAATTGACAGAGAGAATAAAATCAAAACCAAACATCCAAACATCCAAAGTTTAACCCTTGCTGTTTGGGTTAAACTTCTAGAAAGCACCCAGATTTTTGTCACCCCTAGTTAGTTGGTTTAAATATCTGTATGAACATAGTCTACCAAAATAATTTGGGGAGGACAATATAAAGTAATCTAGATAATTATCAGATAAGCAGCAGGAAACAATAGCAGGGCCCATGATATCATTCCTTTCGATGATGTTGCTGTCGGGTTTTAATTGTTAATTGGAGGTTGAAATTTACAATGCTGCAAAGATTTTCTTGGTTTAATTTCTAGTGATAGTGTGACAAGCCATTCTTATCATTTCTATTAGAAATCTATTAGATACTAATGGCACAAGAGGCTTAGAATAGAATATTCAACACATATTTTTAAAATCAAATTCCTTAAAAACAAAAATAAAGATAGGCTCTCACTATGTTGCCAGGCTGATCTCGAATAGCTGGTCTCAGGCCATCCTCCTGCCTCCTCGTCCTGAAGTGCTGGGATTACAGGCTGGAGCCACCAGGCCCAGGCAAATTTTTTTTTTTTGCAGTTTTTGGCCAGGGCTTGGTTCCAACCTACCACGTCTGGCATATGGGGCCAACGCCCTACTCTTTTGAGCCACAGGCACTGCCCAAATTCCTATTCTTTAGACTTTTCAGAGAATACAAGTAAATATTCAAGGTATTTTATTACTTCACTTAGAAGCAAAGGAAAAATGAAATGAAAGACCCTAAATAAAAACACATAGTCCTCCAGTTGAGAGAACCTTTCCTTGAGGACAGTGTCTTTACCCATGCTACTATAATCTTTCATAGAAATAAATTACAAGTTTGTCTTAAAAAATATTTTGACTTTATAGCTTCTGTAGAATACAGTAGCAATTTCTCAAAAAAAAAAAAATTAGAAATAGAGGCTTGGTGCTCATAGCACACTGGTTACAGTGCCAGCCATATACACCAAGGCTGGAGGGTTCGAACCCAGCCAGGGACCTGCTAAACAATGACAACTGCAACAAAAAATAGCCAGGCACTGTGGCAGGCACCTGTAGTCCCAGCTACTTGGGAGGCTGAGGCAAGAGAATTGCTTGAGCCCAAGAGTTTGAAGTTGCTGTGAGCTGGGACGTCACAGTACTCTACTGAGGGTGACATAGTGAGATTCTGTCTCAAAAAAAAAAAAAAAATTAGAACTAGAATGGTTTAGCAATATCACTTCTTGGTATGTACCCAACAAGTAAAAACAGGAACTCAAACAATCGTTTAGAGTGACATTACTCACAACAGCCAAAAGGTGGAAGCAACTCAAATGTCCAACAGCAGAAAAATAGATAAACAAAATGTGGTATTCAACAGTAGAATATTATTTAACCTTAAAAAGGAATGGAATTCTGATCATGCTGTAACTTGGATGAAGCTTGAAGATACTTCATGCTGTGTGAAATAAACCAGACAGGAAAGAACAAATATCATATTATTTCACTTGTATGAAGTTCCTCAAGTAGTAAATTCATAGAGACAGAAAGTGGAATGGTGGTTTCCAAGCACTGAAAGTAGAGGGAAAATGGGAAGCTATTATTTAATGGGTACAAAGTTTCAGTTTGAGATGATTATAAAAAGTTCTAGCGATAGATGGTGATAGTCACTGAACTGTACACTTAAAAATGGCTAAAGATGGGGCGGCGCCTGTGGCTCAGTTGGTAGGGCGCTGGCCCCATCTACCGAGGGTGGCGGGTTCAAGCCCGGCCCCGGCCAAACTGCAACCAAAAAATAGCCGGGCGTTGTGGCTGGCGCCTGTAGTCCCAGCTACTCGGGAGGCTGAGGCAAGAGAATCGCTTAAGCCCAGGAGTTGGAGGTTGCTGTGAGCTGTGTGAGGCCACGGCACTCTACTGAGGGCCATAAAGTGAGACTCTGTCTCTACAAAAAAAAAAAAAAAAAAATGGCTAAAGATGAAAATAAAGGAAAAAGAAAATGGTCAAGATGGTAAATTTTATGTGTATTTTACCACCCTTAAAACAATTTGCCTTTAGACAGTTACTTGTGGATAATCTGTAAGTACGTGAATATCTATTACTCTCATTTCTGTTTGCTAGTAGTTATTAAACAAAAGGTCATAATTTTAAATTATATAACCATTACTTAAAAAAAAAAAAAAACCTTGTTAATTGCATCACCTTGTTTATATAATCGTTAACACTCCAGAAGGCCAAGATGGGAGGATGGCTTGAGCTCAGGAGTTCAAGACTAGCCCGAGCTAGAGTGAGACCCTGTCTCTACTAAAAATAGAAAAACTATCCGGGTATCATGATGGGCACCTGTAGTTCCAGCTGCTTGGGAGGCTGAGGCAGGAGGTTGAGGTTGAGTCCCAGAGTTTGAGGTTGCTGTGAGCTTTGTTGACACCACAGCACTCTAGCCTAGAGCAACAGAGTGAGACAAACAAACAAAAATAACAATGAAAATAAATTTAAAAAGAATTTATAAATCAAATATTTTGACTTCCTGTTAAGTAATATGAATGATTCCTTTGTTTTCATTTGAGAATTTTTTTAATTTTTCCTTTCTGATATGGGAGTAGTTTACATTTCTAATCAGAAACTTTGTTTAAATGCTGTTTTTAATCATTGTTCTGTGTAAGTAACCCAAGCTTTTGCAGCCTTAGTTGCTAAAGAACTCTTCTGCCTGCATGTGTAGCTTGCAAAATCGTGGCATGTACTTAGTAAATGTTACTAAGATATATGAACATACGTAGGACACGCAAAATTATGCAAAAATATAAAAACTTACAAATCATACATAAAAATCATGTTGCAGCTAGAATAAGTGAAGACTTTGATTCAATCTCCTAGCTAGAATAAGGGGTGGAAATCTGGGTCTTCTCTTTGGAGTGAATCTCCTGACAGATTGTGCTGAGGCAGCCACATTCTTGTGAACACAGGGGACACACACTAGGCCTGGCTGTGGGACTATGAGATTTGATATGTGTCCCAGCCCCCTGGGAGATGAGGAGAATCTAAGAAGCTGCCTTGAAACCAGAGAGAGAGTTTACACATTGAGAGAAACATGGCAGAGACACTGTACCTTCTTGGGGTTGGAGTGTGAATTGAATGATACACTATAAGAAAGTGTCTTATCTGGAGCTTTCAGAAATATACTGTGACATTTGCTAAACAGGAGATGTAATTAGGGTGTAAGAACAGAGACATCAGGAACAGCAACAGAAGTGAGGAAATAATCTGCTTTTAGACAGAGGATGAATCTTGGGGCGCAGACCTCTAATAGATCACCATGCAAGGAGCATCAGACAGATGTCCAGGATCTAAAGCTCAGGAGAAAGGACCTGATTCCTAGATTGGGGACAGGAAATACAAGTACCAGTGCCCTGGGCCAAAAGTCCAGGCGTGATGATTTAGGAATATTGGTCAATATAGTGGCAATAAAGTTAACAACATTAACCAAAATCGCTATCATTTGTTCACAGTCTTTCTGCCAGTCTCCACTCGGGCAGTGCTTGGTAAATGTTTTTACACTTTTAAACACACACAGTTGCTATTGTATAGCTGAGTGGTTCTCAACCTTCCTGATGCCGCAATGTACTTTCATTGTTAAAAAGGGTTCGTGACCCACAGGTTGAGAACCGCTGGTAGAGATGCTTAGAAATGTCTCGTAGCACTCAAGCTAGACCTCCCATTGGATCCTGCAGTCCCATTACTGGGCATCTACCCAGAAGGAAAAAAATCCTTGTATCATAAGGACATTTGTACTAGATGTTTATTGCAGCTCAATTTACAATCGCCAAAATGTGGAAACAGCCTAAATGCCCACCAACCCAGGAATGGATTAACAAGCTGTGGTATATGTATACCATGGAATACTATTCAGCTATTAAAAAAAATGGAGACTTCACATCCTTTGTATTAACCTGGATGGAAGTGGAAGACATTATTCTTAGTAAAGCATCACAAGAATGGAGAAGCATGAATCCTATGTACTCAATTTTGATATGAGGACAATTAATGACAATAAAGGTTATGGGGGGGAAGCAGAAATAGTGACGGAGGGAGGGGGTGGGGCCTTGGTGTATATCACACTTTATGGGGGCAAGACATGATTGCAAGAGGGACTTTACCTAACAATTGCAATCAGTGTAACCTGGCTTATTGTACCCTCAATGAATCCCCAACAAAAAAAAAAAAAAAAAGAAAAGAAATGTCTCGTAGCTAATAAATGAGTACATAGAGATTCAAATCTAGGATTAGGTGACTCTAAGATCCAAACTCTAAGAACTACCCAGGGATCCCAGTGAAGCGTTTAGCACAGTGCATAGCAAAGGGGCAGAGGGGTCAGGAAATGTTAGCTGCTATTGCCTGAATGAGAGACTGAGGATCTGCCACGGCTCAGCAGAAGCAAGATTAGAGCTCTGTTGGAGGCTCTGTGAAGCCAGACTTCTGATATGCCTAGTGCATACGTGTGTATGTGTGTGTGTGTGTGTGTAGGGGAGACCAGTGGGTAGGCATCATCTGCAGGTAAGTAAGGAAAGCTGACGCACACCAGAGATTAATAACGTGAGGGGCCAGAGAGCAAAGTTACTCCCAAGCATTCTTCTTTTGCTCCAATCCTGAGGAGAAGGAACTGGTGTTCTTCCAGCGGGAAGTCAGGAAGGCAAGCGAAGGTTCTCTTGATTGTCACAGAATCAGAGACTCTTAGAGCCAGAAGATTGTAAAAACAATCTAGTATCCAGTCCTCTCCTCTTGGAAGAAGTCAAATGACATTTACGAGGATTTAAAAAAGATCACCAACTGTGGAGAAATAAGCAAACTCAAAGGAGCTTTTAATGCAAAAGGCCTGGAATCTCAGAGAAAGGCTTAAACTTCAGAGAAATACAGTCGAGTCAGAGTGCTAGGATTACAAGCATGAGCCACCACACCCGGCCTGGCTCTGAGTCTTTAGATCCCATTTCTTTCTGTTGAATGACCTAGGTCAGGTTGTTTCACTGGGAGAGCCATGCAGCTACCTGCGTGGGATTCCTCAGATACCACAGGGGTGCCGAGGTCCCACAGGTCCACCAGCGTGGTGGCTCACGCCTATAAACCTAGCACTCTGGGAGGCTGAGGCCCTTGGATAGCTTGAGCTCCAAAGTTCAAGACCAGCCTGAGAAAGAGCAAGATTCCCTGTCTCCTAAAAATAGAGAAACTAGCTGGGTGTTGTGGGGGGGCGTCTGTAATCCCAGCTACTTGGGAGGCTGAGGCAGGAGGATGGCTCAAACCCAAGAGTTAAGGGTGACAAAGTGAGACTCTGTCTCAAAAAAAAAAAAAAAAAAAGAGC
Organism: Nycticebus coucang; assembly: GCF_027406575.1. Lineage (NCBI taxonomy): Eukaryota > Metazoa > Chordata > Mammalia > Primates > Lorisidae > Nycticebus > Nycticebus coucang. Next base: position 56,833,817 of record NC_069799.1, read on the forward strand.
CGGAGCTAGCAATGATAAGGGCTAAGAAGGCATATGATTTCGTCAGAGAGTGAAGTGGAAACAAAGAGGAAAAGAAAACACAGTGGAGTGCTGGCTTTGCCTTATAAGCACATAATACAGACAAGGGTGTTAAATGACTTGTTTTATTATTTTGAGTGCTTGATGATCTGAAAAGGAATATTGGCTGTGTCTTATTTTGTGGCTTATGTTGGCACATTTTTCTCTGCCTCTGGTTGTGTGTTCTGGAAACTGTGTCCCAGTAATAACATTGGCAAAGCCACCAGAATGCAGATGCCTGTGGGTAATGGGTGCCTGCTCTAAGCCAGCTGTTAGCATGACGCTTTGTTTCCAAGCGGCCCTGTGCTGTGAGGAAGTGTTGCCTTAAAATTCCTCTATTCGACTGGCAGATTGGATAAGTTCCTTCGCCTTGCTGGAGAGTTGTGTTTTGCTTAGGAATTGCGTGACAACTTAATGGGGCTGTTCACTGCTCACACCTGACGTTGCAAACACACCTGCAGCTAATGAGTCCCATGGTTCTGTTCCGATTAAGATCTTTAACCAGTCTTATTCAAAGATAACTTCCTAACTGGTGGAGGATGGACAGAAAAGAAAGGACGAGAAAAGTGGGAAAGATGGGATTTGAGATGAATCAGGGTCTTATTTAAAAGGGCAAGGTACTAATTCACATCATTTATTATACTAATAGAAGACCATGTAATTTTTTTTGACATTAGGCAAATCCACTATTTTATAATAAATCAGGTAGGAATAATATATCACTTAGACCCCTCAGGGATGAGATTATTACTTTCCTCCTGGCATGGGTGAAGTCATGGAAATGTTTATTTCCCTAACTTCTTTGTCTGCCTTCTTTCCTCTTTTAGATAACAGGACAGCCTGACTTACTAGTGTAAAAAAATATTTCCATCAGCATCCAGAGAACATGGAGTGGAAAAGGAGATGGTAACATTAGCCCACACTTTTAACCTACGCCTAGACACCAAGAGTTGCAGTAAATTAAAAAAAAAAAAAAAAAGAGTTTGCAGGCTGTCATGCTCATTAACAGTTGATAAGGAACAAATATCTCAGCTCGGCTTATAACAGGCAGATTACGCCTTTTGACAGGCAGAAACCACATATGAGAATATTTCATTGAATGTGAGTATTAAGGTGGAAAATATGACTCTAGGTGGGGAAAAGGAATAAAAAAACTCTTGCCACAGCAAGACACATTTTTCCTTCTGTCAGAAAAGGACACAGTTCAAAGTATCAGTCCAGACATGTCTCCTGTCTTTCTTGATTTACGCTTGTTGACATGATCTGTTTGTTTCCCAAAATTCAACCTCCATCGCCCCTTTCTTTTAAACTTTGTTGCAGCTATAGTGAGAGGCGATGCTGGAAGGTTCTTTGAGGATCGAGTGAAGGCCTAATCACTTACAATTGAGAAATTCAGTTTTATAATTAGAATGGAGTTTCCATGTGAATACAGGGTCTTGACTCAAACTTCCCTTTCCAGGAGAAATTAATATTCCATGAGTGAACTAATAGAGGCGCTTTTTCTTGGAAGCAAATCCTGAACCCTTATCATTAGAGTAAATTCCAAATTCAGAATTAGAAATTGTGTGGCTTTGAATAATAGTTTTATTTTTTTTTGAGACAGAGTCTCACTTTGTTGCTCTCCATAGAGTGCTGTGGTGTACAGCTCACAGCAACCTCAAACTCTTGGGCTTAAGCAATTCTCCTGCCTTGGCCTCCCTTAGAGAGGCAAGGCCTCTAAATAACAGACCTTGCTTAGGCTGGTCTCAAACTCCTGAGCTCAAGCAATCCACCTGCCTCAGCCTCCAAAGCACTGGGTGAATAATAGTTTTAAAGTAATGAAATTAGCCCGGGTGCGGTGGTTCATGCCTATAATCCCAGCACTCTGGGAGGCCAAAGCAGGTGGATTGCTTGAGTTCACTAGTTCAAGACCAGCCAGAGAAAAAGCATGACCCTGCCTCTACTAAAAAAAAAAAAATAGAAAAACTGAGGCAAGAGAATCACTTGAGCCCAAGAGGTAGAGGTTGCTCTGAGCTATGATGCCACAGCATTCTACCCAGAGTGACAAAGAGAGACTCTGTCTTAAAAGAGTGGTGGGTGTATGCTTGGATATTGAATAATTTTCTTTTAAGAATTTTGACAGGAGACTTGCTGTTGTGACCATTGAATATAATAGCTTTTACACTTTGGCTGTTCTCTACTCTCAGTGCATTTGTTGAAACTAAGCTTCTACCTAGTCATGTATTTCCTTCCTCCCTCCCACCCCTCCCATCTCCTTTCTTCCTTCCTTCCTTCCTTCCTTCCTTCCTTTCCTTTCCTTTCCTTTCTTTTCTTCCTTTCCTTTATTTCCTTCCTTCCTTCTTTTATATTTTAAAAAGTTCTCTTGAGAACCAGGAATACTCTTGATAAGCACTTTTCAGGCACAGTGCAAAAGGAGCTTACTAGGTAATTGTGCCCATCATTTCAGTGCTTACAAAAAGCACAGATTAATCGAGTCTTGTGTAATCCTTCAAGTCAGTGTCCTCAAAGTTGCGCCCCACCCACCCCAATCTGAATTTCCAGGAGATTCTGTGCTTACTCAAGTTTACCAGTCACTACTCTTTTCCCCTTTAATTTGCTTGGATATGTATCTCTAGTTTCTTTTGTTACAAGTAGGAAAACAAAACTTTGCAATCTGCAAGAACTCTGTTTTCTGGATGACAGCAAATGAAACGAGGTTGGGAGCACGCATATGCCTTATGCAATGAAGTCTCTTGTATTTTTTTCCAAAGTTCAGGACCTGCAGTCACTTTGAAATGAGTCTAGTCACAGACCCGTTTTTTTGGTATCTTGATGAATGATTCTGGAAGAAAAGACAATGTGTGAAAGTGACGGGACACCCTCCCTTCTTTTGAAGATGTATAAAATCTAGGTGAGGGCTAGACGCCCGAAGACCTACCTCACACATAAGGTGAGATCAGGAGCAAATGGTCTCTAAATTCACTTTGAGCCCTAATAATCAATATACATATTTTTAAACATAAAGTTGACTCAGAGGCAAAAATGCAAATGAAGATAGGAATGCTCTTATCCAGCAAATAATGAAGGTATATGTTGTTTTACAGCCAGTTTCCCCTTTATGTTTTTTTTTTTTATGGTATCCATATTATACATCAGTGAAAAAGAATAAAACACACCTATATACATAAAGTTGGATGCATCTCAGGAGATAATATTGAGCGAAAAAGATCAAGTTGCACCCCAATGCTGCAGATGCCGGCACAGAGGTGGAGAAAAGGGAACTATTGGGGGGACTGTAATCTAATGCCATCTCTTTGGAAGGAAGTATGGAGAATCCTCAAAGAACTCAAAATGAACCTTCCATTCCCTCCTAGATCCCATTACTAGGCATCTATCCAGAAGAAAAAATATCATTTATCATAATGACATTTGCACTCCATTATTTGTTACAACTCAATTTGCAATCACCAAAATATGGAAACAACCTAAATGCCCATCAAGCCAAGCTGTGGTATGTGTACGCCGTGGAATACTATTCAGTCATAACACAGGTAGAGACTTTACATCTTTTGTATTAACCTAGATGGAGCTGAAACACATTCTTCTTAGTAAAGGATCACAAGACTGGAAAAGCAAGTGTCCAATGTGCTCACTACTAATATGAAACCAGTAGACCATCTAATACATGCCCACATAAGAGAAAAACTCAATTTAATTCAAGATGGGGGGAGGGGAAAGGAGAGGGGAGGAGAGAGCAAGGATGAGTGAGCCTCCACTTAACAAGCACGATGTCGGGGTGTACAGCGTGCAACTACAGCAGGGACTCTTCCTAACAAATGCAAGCATTGTATACTAATTGTTCCTACCCTCACGTTAATCTGAAATTTAAAAAAAGACAAAAATCGAATTGCAGAAGATTCAGACAGATATTCCATTTATGGTAACTCAAAACATTTGAGACCAATCTACGTGCCAAACTATAAGGAACAGCAAAGGACTGATAACCCAAAATTCAGGGCAGTGGTTTCCTCTTGGGAGAAAGGCTATGACATCATTGATCAGCATATGATATCATAATTTCATCAATGCAAACAGGGGTCAGACTTTTCCTTCAAAGGTGACAAATAAACCTGCTCATTCTGATTGGTGAGCACCTTACACATAAGCTATCCATGATCTTTTAATGTGTTCGGTTTTTAATAACAATTTTTATTATATATCTTGATATACAGTAACCTCTTTTCTCTATTGTAGGCATTTCCACACTCCTTCTCTGTTTCTTTCCAGACTTCTATGTTTAATTAAATAGGTGCTTCATAAGAAATATGCAACAGAACCTCTTACTTCCGTGGTTCTTCCTATGAAAACAAAACAGCAGTAACACACAAGGTAAGAGAATGTCAACAAATATGTAACGGGGACCCTTTGCTAAAGTAAACCAGAGCTGTGTAAACACAGACTGTGTGAGGTATACATTTCTACAGAGAAATTTGGTGCCAGATTTCTGTGGCATCACCCTCTAGAATTAGTATTAGTTCCTTACATTTGAGAAAAGCCAACATGGTCCTTTTATTCACCAATATTGAAAAGTAAAGCTTACTCTTCCTCATGTCCTATACCGTGGATGAGATGATTCAAATATCATCCAATATCATTATCCAGGCACTGCACTGCTTTGCAACAAAAGAACAGCGGGTTGTGTGAAAGTTGGGTCTGGATTTCCTGGCCACCCTCTTGAACGCCAGAGTCTCCTGCCAGGACATCAGTAGGTTTTGAAGTGTTAGAAATCAATCAATTAGTCATCATAACGCCCTTACGGCAGCGGACCAGGGTTTTTCAGCTCATGGAAGAGAAAATATCTAATGAAATAGGGAAGACAAGAAAACGAGAGTGAGCTCTGGAATTTTAGAACTTGTGTACTTTCTCCCCAAGTCTCAGAAACTTCACTGTCAACAATGCTACCACGTTCTCCAACGTACAATCACATTTCCTTTCTCCCTTCTTCACCAAATCTTAGGTATAGTTCAGATCCTGGAAGCTATGTAGCTCTGTGTGTGTGTGTGTGTGTGTGTGTGTGTGTGTGTGTGTGTGTGAGAGAGGGAGTAAGGGGGGGACACATTTTTATTTATTTATTTAGAGACATAGTTTCACGTTGTCACCCTGAGTAGAGTGCTGTGGCATCATAGCTCATAGCAACCTCAAACTCTCTATATTTATTTATTTAGAGACAGAGTCTCAAGCTGTCACCCTGGGTAGAGTCCTGTGGGGTCACAGCTCACAGCCACCTCCAACTCTTGGGCTTAAGCGATTCTCTTGCCTCAGCCTCCCAAGTAGCTGAAACTACAGGTGCCTGCCACAATGCCCGGCTATTTTTGTTGTTGTTGTCGTTGTTGTTGTTGCAGTTGTCATTGTTGCTTTAGCTGACCCAGACTGGGTTCAAACCCTCCAGCCTCAGTGTATATGGCCGGCACCCTACCCACACAGGTGTTTAAACTAGGCATTCTGTAGCTTCAAAAGGAAAAATATATGTCATTGCTTATTTCAATGGGTAGAGCAGGAAATGTGAACTTAGAAATAAGGAATTCTGTATACATGATGAAACTCTTCATTATAGTTCTTAAATGTTATAGAATGTAATATAGATAAATATTCTGTAGCTTGAGCAGAATCCAATATAAAGCAAAAGCTCGAGGACTGGGGAAAAGATTTCCAGAAGAAATCTCATTTCTTCACTGATGCCAGAGCATAGTACAATTAAATCAATTACTTTGAAACTAAGCTATTTATAAACTTTTACTCCTTTGTTTTCTACTAAATTTCACATTTTCTTTAAAGGAGACAGTTATAAAAACACAGACAGTAAAAAAAAAAAAAACCATCCTTTTTATTTCCAGAATTGATAAAATGGTACACAGGGAACATACCCAGAACTTAGGCAAGAAGCTTCGCCTCAGCATTTCCTCCCTTATTGTATTGAATTTTCTACCACTCCCTGTTTAGGAACGAATGCGTCTACGTGAATTCTTTGTCACTTAGCCAAGGTTAATTGAGATGAGGAGTGAGGAAATGATGTGGTTAACAGGTTCAGATATGAATCACATCTTTGAAGACTATTCATAAATATATTACTGAACAGATTCTCCATTTCTAAGTGTAAATACACTGTTTGGGGGTGTGTGCGTGTGCAACCTCAAACTCTTGGGCTCAAGCAATCCACTGGCCAAGGTCTCCCAGAGTGCTAGGAATTCAGGCATGAGGCTGAGGAATGCATTTTAAAAGCAAGAATCAAAGTAGCTCATAACTGTTTATCCTAGAAAATAAAGAAAATAAAGCCATAGCCTTCTTCCTCCTCCTCCTCCTTTTTCTTCTTCTTCTTTTTTTTTTTTGAGACAGAGTCTCACTCTGTCACCCTGCCTAGAGTGCCATGGTATTATCATAGCTCACAGCAACCTCAAACTTTTGGGCTCAAGAGATCCTCTTGCCTCAGCTTCCTGAGTAGCTGGGAGTACAGGTGTCCCTACCACAATGCTCAGCTATTTTTTCAATTTTTAGTAGAGATAGGGTCTCACTCTTGTTCAGGCTGGCTGAACAAGAGCTCCTAAGCTTAAGGGATCCTCCTGCCTCAGCCTCCCAGAGTGCTGGGATTACAGGCGTGAGCCACCGCGCCCATCCTTCTTTAATATCCTGTTGCCATGGGAAATTTCACAGTTGCGCTGTATACCCTAAAGTGTTTTCAGAAATGGAATAGATAATGCAATAAAGGTGAAATTCATCATTGATCTAAATATTTAAAACTGAGGTAGAGTTTGATAATGAGATTTGTAGGATTTCTCTTCCACATATTAACATAAAAAGTAAGCTCTCTCCGTGTGTAATTTTTCTAGAGGCAAGACCTCCCTTGTAATGTTGTTCAAAATCAGAGTGATGAAGTTGGATCTAACAGCCATAACACTCATGATGAGAGAGGGTACCCGAGAAGGGTGAGGTCTAGGAGAACAGAGGTCTTCTCAAGGAGACCCCAAGGATAACACCTATGGGGTCCTCTCCATGGTGGCTCAGTTCTTAGGAATTTGTAGACTTAACTTCCTGGAACCTGGAAATTTCTACTTCTGTGAAATCCTATACTTCTGTGGGAGCTGGAACAGCTTCTCCCGCTTGATTCAAACTGACCAGTGAGAAAGGTACTCATGGGGGGGAACTTTTTGACTGGAGATAAAAAGGGAAAGACCAAGCCATTTGGGGAGGTGGCCATTTTGAATTCTTCAATGCCGTAAGCTCCGCCGGCTGAATAAAAGCCTTTTTCCTCTTAAATATGTGCTGTTTGGGTGCTCTTTTTCTCCATTGGGCCTCATCTGCCTGCAACAATGACACCTAAAAATAGATACGGAAGGAGATGTATAATAATGGAAAAGACAGGGTGGAAGGGATGGGCCCAGAACACCAGCTGGAGGAAATACACGCTTTGGTGGAACATTCCCCGATGTCGATTTGTTGAAACTGAAGCAGAAGCAGAGAAACATTGAAGTGAGTAGACGGACGAGATAACATCCCGTAGGCACTGAACCTTATGCATGAGGCAAATGTAAGGACTTCATGTTCGACATGCTCAAAGCACCTGACACTTGGAACACAAAGACCTGAAAATTTGGATGAAACTGTTTAGACTTCTACGCAGACTCTCCAAGAAAGACCCTATTAAGTCAGACTAAATTGTCCCCAGTGCCTTAAAGAGATGCCTGTCTGTTTTAATTTTCCCAGCATTCCTCACCGACGTGGGTCTACTCGTTCGGAGCTATTAGGAATGCATCGGATAGAAAAACATCGTTGCCAGCTACCACTCTCTCATTTGGAAGCTGTACAATAATTTTTCTCTTGACCGTCATTACAGTAGAAGAATATATTGACCTACCATCTCAGACCCTAATTAAGCAACAATGGAGTTTTATACTAATATTGGATTTAAGGGGAAGATTGTATTGAAGACTGCATTTATCTTCAAACCTTCCCTAATTATCGTTAATGTGCTATTCTAGACATAAAGAAATCCACTTTACAAATGGATTGAACGAGGCAGTACATTTCTTTTCTTTTTTTTCTTTGAAATCTAGTTTTTAAAAAGAACTAGTTGGATTTTTAACACTTAACTTTCCCTGTAACAACTAGGGTGACTTTCTAGGTGGTGAAGATGTTTTCAGGCACCCTTTTTTTTCTTGTGCTACAAAAATGGGAAATAGATGCCAGAGAAATGTCACATTTCATTCATTCATAACCTTTTGATTCTTATGAAACGCACCAGATCAGAGAAACACCAAACAGATACAAACTAACCTGCAAGTGAGGGGGAGTTCTTTTATGAACAGGAGACCACTTCTAAATGAGCAAGAAAATCAATGAAGCGAAAATTGTCAGCTAGTGGAACACAATGGGGCCCAAAAGGATTGATCACCAATCTACCGTGTGATTCATTGTGTTTATTTCAGGCACATGTATTTTTATTTCCATCTCTACACATCCTTAATTTGGTATTTCCTGGCCCTGATAATATTAATCCTTAAACTACTTGCAAATACCCAGGTGATCTGTGCCCACCTCTGCCCCTGTCTGCCTGTCCTGACCACTCCTTTCTTCTCAGCTCTTACTGTCAAGGTTGATGCTTATCCTAGTTTATCAAATACTATTTCAGCTCCAACGGGCCTCCACTTGTTACCTTCAAATTGCAAGCAATATATTTCCAGTTTCTCTTGAACAAAGTACCTCCAGATGTTGGGAGGGCCTTTACTGACAGTATCATTTAATCAGCCACATTTCTGTAGGGTAATTATAATTATTCTCATGTTTTCTTATAAGAAGCCAAGACTCAGGAGGGAAGATGACTTGGGAAAAAACTATCTCATCGCTGCGAAGCAGCAGAGGCAGGATTTGAACTTAGGTGACTTTGCAATAGTTCTTTTTCCCTTGGTAGGCCCCACCTGTTAGAGAGAGACTTTGACACAGTCTGGTGCATGTCTTGGTCTGTTTGTGGTACTATAACAAACTACCATAGACAGGGTGGCTAATAAGCAGCAGAAATTTATTTCTCACAGTTTTAGAGGCTGACAAGTCCAAGATCAAGGATGTAGCAGACTTGGTGTCTTGGTTCATAGGTGGTCACATTCCTGTCATGTTCTCATATGGCAGGAGGGGTGAGGGAGCTCTCAGGGGGTTCTTTTTTCATTCTCTCTCTCTTTTTTTTTTTTTTTTTTTTTTTTTGAGACAGAGTCTCTGCTGCCCAGGCTAGAGTGAAATGGCGTCATCATAGCTCGCAGCAACATCACACTCTTGGGTTCAGGTGATCCTCTTGCCTTAGTGTCCCAAGTAGCTGGGTCTACAGGTGCTCACCACCACATCTGGCTAATTTTTCTATTTTTAGTAGAGATAAAATCTCACTCTTGCTCAGGCTGGTCTAAAAGTCCTGAGTTCAGGCAACCCTTGGCCTCGGCCTCTTGAGTAGCTAGGACTACAGCTATCTGCGCCATGCCTGGCTGATTTCACTCTTTTTAGTAGAGACAAAATCACACTCTTGTCTAGGCTAGTCTAAACCTCCTGAGTTCATGCCATCCTCCTGCCTCAGCCTCCCAGAGTGCTAGGATTACTGGAGTGAGCCACGGCGCTGGCCTTCTCTGGGATTTCTTGACAAAAGTGCTAATCCCATTCATGAAGGTTTCACTCTCACGACCTGATCACCAAGACCCAATATCCCAATAATGTCAGCTTAGGGATTAGATTTCCAGCCCCACATATTGCCTTGGGGGTTAGATTTCCCCCTGTGAATTTGGAAGGAGGGTGACACACAACCAATCAGCCTAGAACTGCAGATCTGTGAGCCAAATGCCTGAGAAGACAAAGTTGTCTGTGCAAGGAGTGTGCGCACAGGAGGGAAGTAGTGCTCAGGGTAGTTAGCTAAGGAGAGGGTGAGTCAGCCAATTTGGAGGTGAGTCCTGGGACGTTTGAACAGTTGGCAGTAATGGCAGCTGTGTTGTAGAGGGTATTGAATAGACAGCCGACAGAGCCATGAGAATCAGGACAGGCACTAAGGCAGCGGCTCTCAACTGGGAAGGGTGACTGCACTCTTCCGCCTGCCCTGGGAACATTTGGCAATTCTGGAGACACTTTTGGTTGTCATGATGTGAGTGGGGCTGCTGCTAGTATCTAGTGGTTAGAATCTGGGGATGCTTCTGCACACCCCACAGTGCACAGGACAGCCCCGCGTGACAGAGAATTGATTATCCAGCCCCAAGTGTCGGTGTTGCCTAGATTGAGAACCCCTAGGCTAGGGTGAGCCAACAAAATCAGCATGGGAGAATATTCCCCTCCGTGGTCCACTTCGCTGCGCCAAGTTTTCTTTGTGGGGCCAACTGTTTTCACTTAATTATTTTCAATGAGTAGGATTTAAATGACTTCAAAATGACCGGAGCAATTTTCAGCCTGTTCATTCCCAATGAGTTTCACTGTTATGCTAGAGAGGCAAAGTCTTTAGTAATCTCTCTTCCCTAAATATTTTTTGTTTTTGATCCTAATGACTTTGAAAGTAACTACTAATGGAAAAATAAGACTCTGTGCTTCCTTCGTGATGGGGGCAGCAGTCTCCCTCTTTGCATTTAAAGAGATTTAAAAGGAAAAAAAAAGGAAGAAGTCTTTTCTCTGCGCCCTCCCCTTTTGTTTGTGTCGAATCTTATAAAAATCTGGGCTGCTCTGTTGCCTTCTGACAGGAGGCGACTTCTCAGAATGGGGCATCACCCTGTCCGATCTTTAAGTGAAGACATTTCCTCTTTATTCTTTGTAGGTTTCTTTTCAAAACACCACAATGAAGTCATTCCCTATTCTCCCCAAGACGGAATCTAAGATCTAGCAGAGTATTAGCAGCTCATATATTCATCAGCCTTTTTTTTTCCACCCAAAGATAAGGTTTCTTCTATTATAGGTGGAATATGAAAAGGCCTCTTGAAGCTATCTCTCCGCCTTATACTCCTGTGTTTTTCCCTTTCCATGTTCACATTATTCACTGCAAAACCCACTCTTCTTTCTTGTTAAATAGTGTGGCTTTTAAGCAGGGCAGACCCTGGTGGAAATGATCAGGGAGGATTTTATAGAAATATTGCTCCGACCGCAGGCTTTAGGTCCCCCGCTCCTAGCAGACTGAATGAGAACGGTGTTTGCCTCTCCTTTCATTTTCACGCTGCAGAGAATATTTATTGCTCTTCTTTATCAAAATCTCCTGCTCTGGAGGTTATTGAAAGATGAATCAAAAAAATATAGATATATATTTTTTCTATTTCAGCTGTTGATAGGCCATTCGGTGCTAAAGAATATTGATTATGATCTTGGATAGGGAATAGAGAGGAAGGACCAATTCCCTGCTAGGTCCTTTGACAAACCGCTGCCTCCACAGTGTGGTCACTTGGTGGCATCTCACTTGGGGCCTCAGTGTCATCACTTGCTGTCAGTGAGCCAAGCTGCCCCTCTGATCCCGCCCCACCCCACCTCCCTGTGGGGTACCTAAGGCTCCAGAGATAATGGTGTGGAGAAGCTACAAGATTCTCAGGAATTGGAACTATTGAACACATTTTTATCAAGCACTCCTGAATAACTGGAGTAATGGGACTTAAACACAGTGGTTCACCCTACAGCGGGGGGTCTGCTCCAGATCTGGGTCCATGGTTATTGTCACTGTAAATAAGATCTAAAGGCCAGACCCCACGAACCATGCTTTAGGGATCAAAGGTCAGGACAAAGTACACCACGGTTCTTAACTGGCAAACTTCTTCTTTCTCAGTAACCCCAGAAACTATAACTGACACGAGGGAGCCACAAGCTGGTGGCAAAGTAATTGTCGAATTTTTCTCTTCTGTAGAACTACTGTGCTGTTTATCTTCTTCATCTCCCTCCTACCCTCCTCCCTCTGAAAAGATCTGCTCTGCTCCAAACAGGTGCCCTCTCTCCACTATTTCACCTTTGTTCTTCTGTTATTTATTGAGAGCTAGTTGTGTACTGGGCATAAGCATTCTGACATTTCCAGAACACAGCTGCTACTGTTAGCTATTCTTATCTCTCAGATCACAGGCGAGGGGCTGCGATTACAGCTGCTGTCTCTGATGGACTGACTGACTCTTCCACCACCAGAGAAACGAATTGACATTTGATGCACATCTTGATCTATAAACAATTCTAGTCATTATGGTGGCAGAAATAGTCTGAACCCTATCTCTACCCTCCTGGATTGTTGAAGATCATCTTCCCAACCAGTAGTGAATAGACAGTCCTTTATTTCCTTAAGAAAAAAAAAGGGAAAAACACCCACGAGGTCCTGACTTCCTTAGTCTGAGATCCAAGATTATAGTAAATAATCATGAAATTAGAATCAAAATCAAATTTTTGGAAAAAAGTTAAATGCTTTTAAAAAACAAAATGCACGGCTCGGCACCCGTAGCACAGTGGTTATGGCACCAGCCACGTCCATTGAGGCTGGCGGGTTTGAACCCAGCCTGGGCCAGCTAAACAATGACAACTGCAACAAAAAATAGCTGGGTGTTGTGGCGGGCACCTGTAGTCCGAGACTGAGGCAAGAGAATTGCTAAAGCCCAAAAGTTTGAGGTTGCTGTGAGCTGTTATGCCAGGACACTCTACTGAGGGCAACATAGTGAGACTCTGTCTCAAAACAACAACAACAACAACAAAAATGTGTGGTCTGGGTGTGGTGGCTCACAGCTGTAATCCTAGCACTCTGGGAGGCTGAGGCAGGAACATCCCTTGAGCTCAGCAGTTCCAGACCAGCCTGAGCAAGAGCGAGACCCCATCTCTACTAAAAATAGAAGCCGAGCATGATGGCGGGCGTCTGTAATCCCAGCTGCTCAGGAGGCAGAGGCAAGAGGATCTCCTGAGCCCAAATGTTTGAGATTGCTGTGAGCTATGATGCCAAGGTACTCTACCCAGGGCAACAGAGTGAGATTATGTCTCTAAATAAATAATACATATATACATACATAAAATAAAAACCAAGGTGCATCATAAATAGGAATAATTCAATTTATTTACAAACTCATACTTAAAATTGTGTAAAATGGGAATGCAAACTCCCAGTTGGAATCTGACTTTCTGGCTATTTCCATATGTCAGGAAGAGATGCCTAAGTTGGCTTTCTTTTCTACTTCCCAAAATGGCTTTCCAGTGGTTTCAACATTTTATTTTTAGGGAGTTTTGTTGGACCCTGGGTAAATTAATATCTAGTGCTACTTACAAATGTTTGTTTTCTCGTGGTGCTGGAGTGAAATGATTTTTTTCTTCTTTTGTCTCTGGATAAGCCTTCATTGTGTTTGGAGAAAATGAAAACCTCCTTTTGCTAAAAATAAGGGAGATGAATTGATAGTTAAATGTATTAAATAAAAACATTATAATTGGCTGAATATGAGAATAGCAAAACATAAAAAGCACCATTATAATATATTCCACTTTTCTTAATTTGACACTAAGCGGCTTGCTTTCCTTTATACATAGTCAACAGCAGCTCACCAGAAGGTTGGTAGTTAAGAAGCAAGCTGTTAAATATTAAAGCTGTATCTATGTAATTGAATGTTTTGGGTATGGCTGTGTTCTAAATATATCCTATTAAGATACTGTGCTACAGTGATATTTAATTACTGACATCTAATCATGTTACTGCTGTTTCTTTAGCCAAGTGAAAATATGAAGTGCTGGAAAGAAAACAGTTTCATTTTAAAACAGCAACATTTTATTAATCTCAGCAATAAAACTAAACTCAAATCTCCAAATGAAATCACACCATTTTTAAAGATAGCCCTTCTCCATTTGGTAATTCTTGCGTAAGGCTGAGATATATGGCTATACTTAAGGTGTTAAAGCTTCCTCACAAATAATGCACATAATAAAAGTTAATTATGCTTGTTTATTACATCAAAATAAAATCTAAACTATGAAATTCACAAGGAGAATTTCACAGTCAACTATGAAACATGATTCTAGATGTTTATGGCCGTAACATTTTTTTAGTACCATAGACAACTTGGGGAGATGTTAAGGCTATAATCAGATAATAATAATATTTTTCACTTGTATAGCGCTTTCACAAATTCACAAACATTACCTCATTTTATCATAACAGCAGTGCTATGACTTAGGTGGGGAAGATATTGTTTTAATCTTTTTACATATTGGGATTTTGAGGCCATGGAAATTTGTATGACTTGTTCACAAGGCAAGTTAAGTGGCAAAACTGAAATTAATGATCTAAGACTCTTAATTTCAATTCCTGAGAATTAGAAACTAGGTTAATTATTAGGAGTTTTATAGTAGACGTTTCTGATGGTTCATCTTACATTTTTTAAGTTAAAGGGATGATATTTAAAGTGAGGTGGCAAAAGTGACTTGATCAATAAATATTTTCTCTCAGTCCAGACATACTAAAAGTTCTAAATTCATGCCAATACCACACAGAGTAGCTCTTAAAACAAAATTAAAAAGCCATCTTGATTAGAAAATAATATTTTAAAATCAAAATCCTGCTTCTTTTTTTTTTTTTTTTTTGAGACAGAGTCTCACTTTGTCACCTTTGGTAGAGTGCGGTGGCATCACAGCTCACAACAACCTCAGACTCTTGGGCTTAAGTGATCCTCTTGCCTCAGCCACCCAAGTAGCTGGGACTACAGGTGCCTGCCACAATGCCTGGCTATTTTTTGTTGCATTTGTCATTGTTGTTTAACTGGCCTGGCCGGGTTTGAACCCACCAGCCTTGGTATATGCGGCCGGCACCTTAACCACTGAGCTACGGGTACTGAGCCAAAAATCCTGCTTCTCAGCTCAGTGCCTGTGGCTCAGGCAGCTAAGGCGCCAGCCACATACACCCGAGCTGGTGGGTTTGAATCCAGCCTGGGCCCGCCAAACAACAATGATGGCTGCAACCAAAAAAATGGCTGGGAGTTATGCTGGGCGCCAGCTACTTGGGAGGCGGAGGGAGACTCGCTTGAGCCCAGGAGTTGGAGGTTGCTATGAGCTGTGATGCCACGGCACTCTACCCAGGGCGACAGCTTGAGGCTCTGTCTCAAAAAAAAAAAAAAAAAAAGTCCTGTTTCTTGAATTTTCTTCTCATCCACACTTTATTTCCTCTTACAAACAAGTTCATTTCTATCAAAGAGGATTGAGTGTTTTCTTCCTAATGTCTCTGTATAAATGCAGAAGAGGAAAGCAGAAAGCAAAAATGATGCACCTTGCATGCTCAAATGATTTTCTAAAGATGCCACTGATGAGTCCTGGCATTAGCCCACATTCATAATGAAGGACTTGGGAAAAGTTGAAGTTTGATCATTGAATAAGAGATTGGTAGGCTTTAAGAATTAGGATGAGAGGGGAAAAAATTATGTATGCCACTATCTTATCCCACCTATCAAAAGATTCAAAATAAATGAACTGATCCACTTTACAATTTCATGACTATTGATTAGAATGTCAGCTAATCTAACGGGCAAAAGGCAGTTTAGCTAAATCGATAGATGATAGTTGAGTATGTGAATTCAACTTTCAGATTGGTTAATCTAACCTGCGGTAAACTAACTTCTGATTTAATCTTTCTAATTATCTGGATCAGTGGTGCAGCAAAATTTTTATTTATTTATTTACTTATTTATTTATTTTGTAAAGGGCCTGATAGTAAATATTTCAGGCTTGTAGGGCGTACCGTCTCCACTGCACCTGCCCGACTCCACCACTGTAGCACAAAGCAGCCTCAGCCCACATGTAAGCAAATGAATCCAGCTGTGTTTCAATAAAACTTTACTTACAAAAACAGGCAGCCACAGGCTGTCGTGTGCTGACCCCTGATCTGAACCAATTGGGTTTTGTTTTGGGATTATCTAGGAAACATTATGCCAAAAGAATTCATTTGATTGCATTTTTCCAACCATTTGTTTCGGCGTCTACACAGAGGCCAAAGTCTATTGATTGTATTTTCTTGTCAAATAATAGCACGACAGTGAAATCCTCTTTGCTCTTTTTCTTCTTGAGTCTCTTTCCCACAAACATTCAAGTCAATTCATTGACATTACTGCTAGGTTATAAGCAACATTCTAGGCACTGGAGAAAGAACTTGAACAGCTCAAATGCCTTCCGTCTGGGGGACAATTAACAGTTTGTTAAGGTGACTTCTGCAAACAAAAATGAGTATTATGCAGCTGATGTGGACATTTGAAACAAAAGAGTGGGGCTGACAGAGGGTAGACAGAATAATGCCCCTCAGAGATGTCCTAATCCCTCAGAACCTGTGAATTTGTGGCTTTACCTGGCAAACAGGACTTCTAGAAATGTGATCGGGTTAAGGATCTTGAGATGGGGTGATAATCCCAGATCATCTGGGTGGGTCTAATGCCATCAGAGAGGTCTTAATAAGGACAAGGGAGAAGTAGGAGAGGGAGGCGTCCCTTGGGAACAGAGATCAGACTGATTTGAGGAAGGGGACCCCAGCCAGGAAATGCAGGCAGCTTCTAGAAAGAAGAAAAAACAAATTCTCCCCAACAGCTTCTAGAAGGAACACCACACTGACACCCTGATTTTAGAATTTCTGACCTGCAGACTTGTAAGAGAAGAAGTGTGTGTTGTCTTATGTCACCACATTTCTGTCACTTGTTACTACTGCAATGGGAAATGCATATGGTGGGGTGAGGGGAAGGAGGGTTAATTCTGCAGAGTGGAGTAGGAGGTAGAAAGGATCAGCAGGTGGTCCCTGAACTGGTATTGAAAGACAAGGTTGTGTTCTGGAGGCAGAGAAGGTTTGGGGAGGAAAGGCCATTCTAGGCAGAGGGACCAAGGTGAGGACCGATACAGTGGCACAAAACAGACTAGTGTGTGTGGGCAATTTTGAGAAATTTGCTAGTTCACTCCCTAACTTATTTGCCTATTTATTTATCATTTTATAGATAGGGTCTGATTATCTTTCTGTCACCCAGACTGGAGTGCAGAGGTGTGATAGCAGCTCACAGTTGCCTCAAACTCCAGGTTCACTTGATCCTCCTGTCTCAGCCTCCCAAGTAGCTGGGATTGCAGGTTTGTGCCACCACATCAGCTATTTTTTTTTTGGCTGGGGCTGGGTTTGAACGCGCCATCTCCGGCATATGGGGCTGGTGCCCTACTCCTTTGAGCCACAGCCATCATCCACAGCTTTTTTTTTTTTTTTTTTTTATGAGACGGAGTCTCACTCTGTTGGCCCAGACTAGAGTGCCATGGCATCATCATAGCTCACAGCAACCTCAAACTCTTGGACTTAATGATCCCTCTGTCTCAGTCTCCCAAGTAGCTAAGACTACAGGTGTCCACAACCATGCCCAGCTAATTTTTCTATTTTTAGTAAAGACAGGGTCTTGCTCTTGCTCAGGCTGGTCTTGAACTCCTGAACTCAATTGATCCACCTGAGTTGGCCTCCCAGAGTGCTAGGATTACAGACATGAGCCACTTCACCTGGCCTACACTAGCTAATTAAAAAATAAAAAAAGTATGTAGAGATGGGGGTCTCACTTTGTTGCCCAGGCTAGTCTCAAACTCCTGTTCCTCAAACGATTCTCCCACCGCAGCCTCTTAAGATACTGGGATTATTGGTGTGAGTTACCACACCCAGCCTTCACTTGATAATTTAATATCCTGGTTTGTTCAAGCAGGGATTGGGGGAGAAAACAATGGTAGTGTGTGTGTGGAGGAGAGGGGGGTAAACTTGAAAGTCACTGTGGTAGGCAAGCAGTACATCCGTCATTTGCCCCAAATCCCCCAGTGTAACAGCTAGAAGAAAAGGGACCAAGCCAGCAGCTCTGTTCATTGTCACTGAGATCCACTGCTCTTTGCTGTGTCCCTCCAGTGGGAGTTGCAGAAGGGATGCGGAAATATTGCAGAAAGTGTATGTGTGTATTCATGATGAGGGTTGACAATGAAATGTATATTAAAAGGAGTGTATTTGTAACTTTAATGTTAATTTATTTAATAAACTCTTTCGGACTAGAAAAGAAACTTCGGGTTATCTACCACTATAAGAAAATATGGCCAGATATCAGGATAATTGTGTACGAGATCTGCGCACGGCCTGTTAGGAACCAGGTACACAGCGGGAGGTGAGTGCAGCAGAGTGAGCCAGCGAAACTTCATCTGTGTTTATAGCCACTCCCATCACCCCCAGCACCGCCTGAGCTCCGCCTCCTGTCACATCAGCGGCATCGGATTCTCACAGAGCATGAACCTACTTACTATAAACTGCATATGCAAGAGAACTAGGTCGCAGCATCTTATGAGAACCTGATGTCTCCTCCATCCTGCCTTCCATGCACGGAAAAATTGTCTGCCATGAAACCAGTCCCTGGTGCTCAAAAGTCTGGGGACTGCTGGCTTACAGAGGTGGACTACTACTGTTTCTCAAAGCACATTACTTTTCCTTAAACAGAAAAGGCAAAAAAAAAAAAAAAAAAGTATCAGGCAGTACCTGTGGCTCAAGGAAGTAGGGTGCCGGCCCCATATACCGGAGGTGGTGGGTTCAAACCCAGCCCCGGTCAAAAACTGCAAAAACAAAACAAAAGCATTGATTTTTTTTTTTTTTTTTTGAGACTAAGTTTCACTTTGTCACCTTCGATCGAGTGCTGTGGTAGCATCGTAGCTCACAGCAACCTTAAACTCCTGGGCTCATGCAACCCTCCTGCCTCAGCCTCCCGAGTAGCTGGGACTACAGGCTCTCACTATAACTCCAGGCTGTTTTTAGAGACCCGGTCTCACTCTTTTGCTCAGGCTGGTCTCAAGGTCCTGAGCTCAAACAATCCACCTGCTTCAGCCTCCCAGAGTGCTAGGATTAAAGGCATGACCCACCACACCCAAGCCTCTGAAAGCATTGATTTTTTTTAATTGAGCACATTCTCGGTGATTTGCTAAAAATAACTCTGTACACTAGGCTCATGTAGGAGACATGCCCCACTAAATAAAGGTAATATGGATTTGGTCATGTGGATAGAGATAAGTTTGTTTTCAGAGAAGTATGCTGCCAACCGTTGGTTGTTCTGTTCTTGCCACGAAGAAAACGTAAAAAGAAGACTAATTGCTCATTTGAGAAACGACTTTGCTCTGACAATGCTAATTAAGAAATGAAAGTGTATTTGAACTTCTTAGCATTTCAAACCAGGAATATGGTTCCAGGAAAAAAAAATTTTTTTTTCAAGTGGGATCAGTTCTAATTAAAGTAGACACCATCGAAATAGAAGAATAAACAAAAAAGATAGTTCATTAGGGTTTCAAATGCTCACTTTTCCTTAAAGTTAGAGTTCTGTTTCCTACAGGTTAGTCTGGAGTGCTGTATTTGAATGTAAGTTCCTTGGAGGTGAGAATTTTATCTGTTCACCATTTTGGCGGCTTCTGCCATTTCTGATGCAGAATCTTACATGCTATAGGTATTTAAGAAAGTGAATAAATGAACAAATTTTAAAAGTGGATTAAAAATAAAGAAACGGATTGCCTTGCTTTATCCTAGAAGAATTGGAAGGGAGAAAAGAGTAGAAATATTGATGGCATTTTAACCCTGTTATTGCCTTATATCCTTTTGCCACATTTTAACATGTTTTCCAAATTATCCAAATTATTTAGATTTTTACAAATCAGTTGTAACAGATTTCTTTTGTCACTTAATGACCCTTTTGTTGTAAGACTAACACCGTTTTTTTCTAGGGGCCACTCAACAAAAGCCTACCCGTTCCACACCAGCTTCTTGAACAGAAATTCAACAGGAGAATGCCAGGAAGGCTGTGTTGACCAGTGTGATGAAAATGTGTCAAACGGTATATGAAGCTAGTGTACGATGCCCCATTATCATATCAATGTACACAGTTATGATTTAATAAAAAAAAAAAAAAGAAAGAAATTCAATCCTGGCAAACTATTGAAATTCTGATCCCTTTCCCCATCCAATTCAGGACTGTGAGGGAGGATATCATTTTGCTGAACTTGTAATAAGATTCCGTCATTCTGATAAATATAAATTATTTATCACTTATTCCCCATTTTACAGGCCGGCTGGCATTTAGGATTATATTACTTGGTGCCATAATGCTGCCTTTCCCACTTCCCACAGTCTTGAGACCCTCTGCTGAAGTGACAGATTGGCCAGTGTGACTTAGAAATGCAGCTTTTGAACAGACACATGAAGTGATTGTATCATTTACTCCCAGTCACTTACTGCACAGAAGCCTTTGCAAAGGAAGGAATCATAGTAGCCTTTTTTCACCTTCAAGGACCTAAGGAAAGTGGTCTGACTCTTCTGGGACTGAGAGATTGGTTTGACTGGTCGGCAATGATACAGCAACCTTCTCCAAGAAGAAGACCATGTGTGGGTCGTTATTCTTCTGTAACGGCCTGATGAGGAACCTTCAGCTAGTTCAAATCAAAGAGGATCTGGGAAGAGGTCCCCTGGTAGACAGCAGAGCTTCTAATTCCAGAGAGAGAAATATGAGTGCCCTAGGAAACCGAAGATCAATGCACGGTGACTTGCGGAGGTTATTAACTCAGACACCCTTATGTTGACCTCCAGAGCCCGGCAGCTCTATTCCTGGGGGTGAGCAGCATTTATCAGACAGTAGGCGTACAAGCAGAGAGAAAGGAGAGGGGTTCATCTGATTATTTAAGACTCTGAGAGCTGAAGCCATTCCACTGCCAAAGATGCTTAGGGACGATGAAGAGAAAACCCACTTAAAACACACACACACACACACACAAATATAAACTGAAGCAATACTGAAACTGCGACAGTGGCAAAGCGCTTGCATCTCTCTTAAAGCAAGGCAAAGAGAGCCCAGGTTCAAGAAGATCCCTCAGGCAGAGATCGGCGCAGCAGCCTCAAGAATCAGGCGGCTGCATGTGTAATTCAGGTAGACAGTGCGAGCACACGCTGATGGAACTGACGATGGATGCATTAATTAGAAGGGAGGTTCTGGCTAAAAGACAAGAAAAATGAAATAATCAATATGTCAGGGGAACTTGTTTGCGGTGATAGATGTAACAGCTGGTAACTGGTGATCCTTGGAAAGCGGTCAATATTGATGAAGCCAGATGGTCATTTGGGGGTGTTTACGAAGGGGGTGCAGCGGAGAGGTGCTGCCCTCTCTGAATGAACAAACCACCGCAGCACTTTGCAGAGGCCAGTGAAAGCTGAATGTGCCATAGATTCCAAGGATAAGCAATCCTGGGATTTATTTGGGCTGAAACGTAGTCATTCTAAGTCCTTCTTGGCACAATTATAGTTCCCTTTCACTCCCCACATTCTCTTTTACCTCATTCTATATTCTTATAGCAAACAAAAAATTGCCAAAGTGCCTCTCATAATGGTCTCCTTCTAGAATGTAAACTCTCTGAAGGTGGGGGGTAGGAGATCGGGGTGGCCTTATACCCCCCTGTTCAGAACAGCATCCGACGCTTAGTACCTGCTCTCCACACCTATTTAACGCATGTCTGTATTTCCCTCTCAGTTTTATTTTCTGGTCCTAGTTACTTTCATTTTACGCTCCTGTTTCACTTTGGTGCCAGAAACCTGAGCTGGCCAGGATTAAAAACCTTTCTATGGAGCTGAAAGCATCTCAGAGTTCCCCACTCCCCTCCCCAAACTCTCTGAGTGGAGAGAATCTATTTTGTAGCAATTCTGGATGTGGCATCGTGTAGTCGGCACTTGGTTTACCTTTGCAGTGGGAAGCTCACTTCCATTCGGGATTCTCCATTGCATTTCTGGGGATAGTTAATGTTTGTTTCATTGTTGTTTCTTATATTTCACTTTATAAGCCATCTTGAAACTGTCATATACTCATGATCATATCTTATACCAACAGATATTAAGTCTACAGAAAATCTATGATGTGAAGGAAGACAGGGTTACTCCCCACCTCCCCAAGCTGAACATAGTAGTGGACAGATTTCTTACCATCCTGGCAGTCCCCTTTTGGCTTCAAAGGAATTTGAGGATGTCTGCTTTTAAAATGTCAGGCTCAGAAGTGAATCTGTTTTGTTTTGTTTTAAGTATTTTGATCAGTGAAGAATAAACTATTCATTTCCAAGAACTGGAAAAAAAAATGCATTCGTAAAAGTAGCAACATTAGTATGGCCAAAGCAAAGTTTGTATCAGCCAGGTATGGTGGTGGGCACTGTTCCTAGCTACTTGGAATGCTGAAGCTGGAGGGCTCCTTGCTCCAGGAGTTCAAGACCAGCCTGAGGAACATAGCGAAACTGTCTCATGAAAACAAACAAACAAAATCAACACTGTGTCTGTGACATTATTTCCAAAACCATCCTGATATTTTTCCCTTTTCAGTCATGCTTCTATCTGTTCCACAATCTTATTTGTTTTTGGTTCTCATCCCAGCCTGTTGAGATTACCTTGGAGCTTGGCTATTATTCGTTCCTAGGCATTCATTCCCTCAGATTTTTTTTTAAGTATATATTTTTTTACTTATATATTTATTTTTTGAGACAGAGCCTCACTATGTCACCTCGGTAGAGTGCAGTGGCATCACAGCTCACAGCAACCTCAAACTCTTGGGCTTAAGTGATTCTCTTGCCTCATTCTCCCAAGCAGTTGGGACTACAGGCACCTGCCACAACGCCCGGCTATTATTCTTGTTGTAGTTGTCATTGTTGTTCGGCTGGCCCGGGCTGGGCTCGAACCCGCCAGCCTCAGTGCATGTGGCTGGCACCGTAACCACTGTGCTATGGGTGCCGAGCCCATTCCGTCCAGATTTTACATCATCTGCACAAGTACATACTAGGTCTCCGTCTTCCTGGATAAGGTAAGCCTGCCTCTCAGATCTCCACCCAAGTTATTATAATAGAATTGAATAGGAAATTCCCAGAGAGGGTATTTTGTCATCCCACTTGAAACTTTCTTTCAGGTGTTTGTGGCTGTGACTCTACTATCTCCAGTTTACCTCTGCACAGTAGATACCCATTTCAGCTAACATCGAATTATCTTGTATATAAAGAGATGCCTGATCTTGCCTTCATCAGGATGTATATATGAATGGCAGGCTCTTCATCTATAATTGTAGCAGTAGACCTATCGGGAAAGAAAATGTACAAGCCAAACACTTGCCCCTTACTGTGAATGAGAAGGGTTACATTGTCCTAGAAAAACAGAGTTCTTCTGAGCTAAGCAGGGACATGTGGACTCCTGAAAGCTATGTGATCAGTTCTGTATTTCAGACCCAAACTATAAGCAGAGGTTCTTAAACAAAATGGGATTCAGAATCACCTGGTGGGGAGCTTGTTAAAAGAAGTGGAATCCTGCCCTCCGCCTCCAGAGGTCCCAATTTAGGGGGTGGATGGGGCCGGGGAAGTTGTGTTTCCACAGAGGTGCCTTTGGCTGTGCTGATATGGTTGGACCACAGACTGCACGTGGGTGAGCAGCGCCACGCTGAGTCCATGTGACGTGGAGTTTATACTTGCTCTGGTTTTTTAGGGTCTCCCTGCAGTGGTGTTCACAACCAGGCTTCTCCCTGGAGCCCTGGCTTGCCCTATAATTTGCTCTTGACTATTACCTTTCTTCCTCCATGTTTAAGTTCACAAACCATCCTATGGCTTGTTCACTTGCTACCTGACCTCCTAATGCACCTAAATGCAGTTACCTATTTACAATTAATGCTTAACCCACACCAGTTACTGGAGATAGGCTCAGGGGTCTAGGGGGCTAGGGTGCAGCTTATCTTCGGATGGGTCGAACTTAGCAATACCATTATGTGGTAGCCTTTTCCATGTTTACTCAAAGGCAGATCCAGACATATGGCCTGTGAGTCTGGTGACAACAATGCCATTTATTGAACAATGGCTATGGGCCAGGTAACTTCTATTGATTATCCTTTTAAATCTTCATATAAGGGTCCATCCAGGATTTGTGAGGCCTGAAGTTTATACAAGTCAGGAGGCTTTGTTTAAGAAAATAAATAAAAACTACAAAGACAGTATGAGGTACAGGGCTCTGCAGGAGATCTGTGTATTAATCAGGGAGCAGTCCCCCAAACTAGCTTCATCAGCTTCACTGCAAATCCAGCTGGGTATTTGACTGAGCTAGATGCATATAGCCTGTGGCCCCGTTGTGGCAACTAAGGCCCAGCAAGTTTGAATACTGTGATGGCAATCACACAGCTGAAAAGGGTAGAACTGAGATTTGAACCCAGGTCTGCCTCATTCCAATGGTCACACCCTTTCCCCCAATATAACCATGGACCTCTTCAAACGAAAGGCTGTCTGGGTCCCTCTCTGCTGCTCTTGGCTTTGTTGGTATCTTGTCCCAGGATGTCCCTATGTTCCCCCAACTCAAAGATAAGGAAGGATGAAGGAATTTGAGGTGAGAAAGGACATTTAGTTGATTCGAAAGAAAAATATATCCGTGAGGAGGTTTATAGATGAGTGTGTTTTATCTTGGTCTCTCTAATCAGTTTCCCCTGGATTTACCAAATTAGGGGCCCGAGGGCTTCGAAACTCCTCTTTTCTTTCGTATTTTGTTTTTACAAAATACAAACAGAACTAAAGTAGGATTTTGTTATACTTAAGGATATTTAGTGCAAAAGTCTTGACCAAAAGATTGTTAGTGAAAGGGAGGGGAGGAAGGGCTAGGTAATCTGTATCTTTGGAGAGACTATTACCTGCCAAGTATGTAATCCTCGCTGTGAACCTATGGGGTAGACACACAAATCTCAATTTCTTCCGTGACTGAGGAGACTGAGAACGAGAGATTAAGTAAATAGGTCAAATCTCCACCAGTATTGCTGCAAAGAAGAGGCTGCTATTTATTTTAAACGGCAGCAGTTTAAAATAAAGAATTTCTGCAAAACACCATGTCAGATCCACGTTTATTTTAACACAAGTTAATTTTACACAATGTAGTGGTTTTTCTGCAAAAGAAAAAGATGAGTTTCATTTTCACAGACATAAAATGTGATTTATCCTATATGGTATAGCATCATTGAATTTCTTTTTTTTTTTTTTTTGTAGAGACAGAGTCTCACTTTATGGCCCTCAGTAGAGTGCTGTGGCCTCACACAGCTCACAGCAACCTCCAACTCCTGGGCTTAAGTGATTCTCTTGCCTCAGCCTCCCGAGTAGCTGGGACTACAGGCGCCCGCCACAACGCCCGGCCATTTTTTGGTTGCAGTTTGGCCGGGGCGGGTTTAAACCCGCCACCCTCGGTATATGGGGCCGGCGCCTTACTGACTGAGCCACAGGCGCCGCCCCATTGAATTTCTTAATAGCCGTGTAGTTGAGGGGTTAGTTAAAGAGTTTGAGGGACCTAGTAACAGTACAAAAAATGTGACAGAAAAGTAAGACCAGACAATTCCAACTTTTAATTGTGAAATCAGTCTGTGCTTAGGTTCAGCGCAATTTCCAGCAAGCTCATTAGAGTCCTGTGAGGGACCATCTCTCTGCTCAGAGCTGATTGCACGGAGCCCCCCTGAGAAGTGGTCTGTTAGCCTAAGTCTTTCTGCCATATGGGGCTCTATGTCAAGTTATGAGCTTACAAGGATGGAAACTTTGGATGAGGGTTTAGAAAATATTTCTCTCCTTTGATTATAGAGTATGTTCCCAGATTATTCTCGACACGAAAGAAAAGTAATTGTTGTGAATGCACACTTTTGAAGGTCTCCGGATGCATAGGATAAGAAAGAAAATCACATACGTGCTAACAATGGGTGATGAGACCACATGTATTAACTTTTGTCTGGAATAATGCTATTCCAGCTGTGTCCAGTGAGGACACGCTAACTTCACACAGTAACCTGGTGCTCGTGTTTGGCCTGCTGGGCATTTAAGCTTTATTGTAGAGGTTGTACGACAGAGGTGTATCGTTTTCCTGCATGTTTCCTTTCTCCTCTCTGTATATTTTAATTCATTTCAGATGGGTATCTCAAAAGTCATCAGTCTACTTAGGATCAATAGAGCAGAAAACGATTTAAATGATAGTTTACCTGTTAGTAGTTACAGTTTCTGCAAAAGTACTTTGAAATCTAAACAATTCACGATAGCAGAGTTCAGGCTCAGATTGCTCTCACGTTTTCATGGGATAGCCTTTCCAGGCTTTTTCTGTTACTGCAATGCTAGTGACATGATTTGTTGATTTCAATCTGGTTGTGTTTCTGCAAATATCGTCTGTACCCTTTCAATCCGGGGCTGAGCAGCCCTTAGAGTGCTGACCCAGGCCACCAGAGCAGAGGCAGGTGGGCGGCATTGGAGTTGGAACATTCTCCCTCCCCTGCCCCCACTCAATTTCCAACCATATGTCTGGTTCCACGTTTTGGCACGAGCTCTACGAGCCGGATAGGAGCAGCCTAGCCAGAGGCAGGAGCCTATTCCAAGGAGGCAGCTCTTCTGAGATAATCAGATGTGCTTCTTCCGAGGCTCTGTGGATTTTTACCTCGCCCCTCTATAGGGTGAGAGCCTCTGATTATTGCCATGGTGATCAATTTGTCCCCCAGGAACCTGCCGGAGCCCATCAAACTGATTGTATGCAGGCCATTAGGTAATGCTGAGACTCTGGGAGAGAATTGCATTTTTCTATGAAAAGAATCCCAGTGGATAACCAGTGCTAGGTTTAATTGGACCGCATAGGTAATACTGACTGAGAGGGGACAAAGGGTTCAGGGAAATAGTCACAGAAGTGAACCGACGTATGCGTTAGTCCTATTTCTCTCCAGTGTTCCTTTCTTCCCTTTTTAGATATTTAATGGGAAGGAGGTGAATCTCAGTGTTTTAGGGCCAAACGCTGTAGGCCATTTGCAAGTAATGGATTTGCAGATAAGAAATAATTAGGAAATTTTCAGAGTAAAGACTGCCTTTAGGACTCTGTTGGTTGGACACCTGAAAAGTAATTGTTGCTTCTTACAGACCAATTACTCGACATCAGCCCAGCTGGAGAGCATGCTTGCTATCTCCCTGTCCCACTCGTGGGCACCATTCTGGAGACCTTAAGGAAGTTCACCCTTATTTTTGTGGACATTGTCTAATCAACCTTGTTCAGATACTAGAAAAGTCCATTGTGGGTTTAAGTGCCACAGCTTTTTATGAATTCCTAATTCAATCTTGTGATTTTTTTTTTTTTTTTTTTTTGTGGGGATGGGGGGATGGGTACTTAAGCTGATAATAAGTTTATGTGGATTGAAAAGCTTGTCCAATTTGTTAATTTCTGTCTTTAGGTCCACGCTGTTCTGTGCCATGTCCATAGGCTCTCAGTATAAGTCCTCAAAGTGACTTGCCCTGAGTGTTCATACAGCCAGTGGGAGCAGGTGGGTGAAACTAACATTGAAGTCTGTTGGCTTAAATACGCACTTGATGGCTGTAAGATTGCATTGGCCTGGTTTGCTACTCCTTGTGGTTGAGTTTTTCTAACTTCAGTGTACCTTGGGGGGTAGGTAGTATTACCAAATTCCAACTATGCTACCTTCTGTGTTCAAATTCTTCTCACTGGGATGTCCATGCCTATAGAATAAGAATGTTAGCAAGTCAACTGAATCCCCATTGTGGGATATCCTGGTCCACACAGCTAAAGCCTCTTCTCCCCATCCCCTGCTACCCCACGTAGGTTTCCAGTCATCTTGTTCTTTGGGAATATTCAAGCCTCTTCACGACCTTACCACCATCTTCTGACACCTTCCTATACCTCAGAGCAGGGTTCCCACTTAGGTACATACGTGGGGTGTCGTCCTACTAGCCAAGGCCCTCCCTGAAGCCTTTCCCTGAAACACTGAGCTGTTTCTCTTTCATCCATCACTGGAACTGCTCTTAAATCCTCTACTTCCTTCTGGTCTCCCAGAAATGAGAATAAAGCTGACCATTCCCTTTATGGTAGGTTGCCAGGAAGTGTTCATGTGAATAACTACAAGGGGATATGTTTGGGGCCACATCCAATTATGTTTTCCTCTACATCAGTGGTTCTCAACCTTCCTAATGCTGCGATGTATTTTCATTTTTACAAAGGGGTCACGACCCACAGGTTGAGAACCGCTGCTCTACATGATCTTGTCAACCCATCAAAACAAAAAATTGTACACTAAATGTGTAACAAATTGATGTTAGATAGAAACTAAGAATATGAAGTTACTGCAAACACAAAACTCCAAACAAGACAAGCAGTTGACCTAACCAGGGCTCAGTGGACATTTCACTAGATGCTTCCGGAATATGACAGTGATGGTTTATGATGTTTGGTTACCAGATCACACCTGCTCCAAATGTGATTGAAAAGTTACCTAATTTTAGCTGATGGGCTCAAAACACTTTGAATTGTGGATTTTATTACTCTTTTGTGTTACCCACCAATGTCTCATTTAAAGGTCAGGCTTTTTTTTTTTTTGCATTTTTCCTCTTTAATTTTCAGGGTTTTTTTTTCCTTCCTAAAACTTGATTTCTGTTTCATATTCCTCCTCCCATAGCTTCAATACTTCTTGAAAAATGCTTGTCATGCTCAGCAACATCCTTGGATCTCTCCACTGTGATGTGGTTGCCATAGCATTCTGCCTTGGTGCAGACACTATAAGGAGAAGGGAAGAAAACAAATCCTTCCCTCATTAATCATCTAGTCTCGAAGTCAACTGAGCCGACAGCAAAGGTTAATCGTGAAGCAGATGTGTCTGTACAGGGCAGTGTTCACATACAGTGGTCACCAATGAGTCCTGTCTGGTGAGAGAACTTCTATAGATGGTTTACTTTTCTTTTTTCTTTCTTTCTTTTTTTTTTTGTAGAGACAGAGTCTCACTTTATGGCCCTAGGTAGAGTGCCCTGGCCTCACACAGCTCACAGCAACCTCCAACTCCAGGGCTTAAGCGATTCTCTTGCCTCAGCCTCCCAAGTAGCTGGGACTACAGGCACCCACCACAACGCCCGGCTATTTTTTGGTTGCAGTTTGGCCGGGGCCGGGTTTGAACCCGTCACCCTCGGTATATGGGGCCGGTGCCCTACCGACTGAGCCACAGGCGCCGCCTGGTTTACTTTTCAAGTCAAGGTCAACCACGTGGTCTAGGTTAAACCACTAGT
The DNA here is from genome assembly GCF_027406575.1 of Nycticebus coucang. Taxonomy (NCBI): domain Eukaryota; kingdom Metazoa; phylum Chordata; class Mammalia; order Primates; family Lorisidae; genus Nycticebus; species Nycticebus coucang. The sequence continues at coordinate 56,862,914 of NC_069799.1, forward strand.
TGAGTCAAAGGTGTCGAGCAACGTGCAGGTTATAAGATTAATCAACAAGGTAGTTAAAATTAGTCTATAGTGGTCTGGCCTTTTGCTCTACTTGTAAGGTTTTTCTTTAAACATTCCTTTCTATTTGTCACAATTCGATGGGCTAAGGAAGGATTCAGACAGCTCTAAAGTTTCACTTCTAAAAATTCATCAAATTTAAGTTTTTTTATCTTATGAGAATCTGTATTTGATAAATTTTATCACCGTTTAAAGTTCTACTCATCTTCCAAGTCATTCCTTGATTATCTCAGGAGATAGGAACTAGTTAGGAGTTCTTCTGCATGGAAAAAAATTGTTTAAATTCCTTGTTCATTTCAATGGTGATATGCTTAAAATGTTGGGTAGAAAGATTTCATTATCTTCTTTGAAAGTTATCAGAGATGAGGCCGTATCAGTTTTTAATAGGCTTAAATGTTGTACCTGAATTAAAAATCTAAACTGGAGTAACTTGAATGGGTAAAGAATTGAGCTGGAAATGGGGTTCATGAGGGGAGCCATCTGAGGGGAAAACTGGAGGTAATGGTATGTCCAGCAAGCAACAAAAGTTAGGGTGATGCACTCAGAAATCCAGCAGTGTGCTGTGAAGTCAAGGCCAAGCCAGTACTTAGCTATGTCCTCTTGGGCAGGTGAGTTAACTGCTCTGAGTGGTTTTCATTTGTGAAACGGAGGTTTTCCTGAGGAATATATAAGAACGCTTTAGCTGTATGCTTGGCACATACATGTATTGATACTGCATTTTTTTTTGAGGGGGGGGTTTTATTCACTTTCTGCTTTAATGTTTAAAAACTAGACAAAAAGCATTTTTTTTTTTTTTTGAGACAGTCTTACTATGTTGTTCTTGGTAGAGTGCTGTGCCACCACAGCTCACAACAACCTCAAATTCTTGGGCTTAAGTGATTCTCTTGCCTCAGCCTCCCAAGTATCTGGGACTACTGGCACCTGCCACAAGATCTGGCTGTTTTGGGGTTGTAGTTGTCATTGTTTGGCAGCAGCTCTGGTGTATGTGGCTGGTGCCTTAGTCACTGAGCTACAAGTGCTGAGCTAGATAAATGATTCTTGATCATTTGGAATGCTTGTTAGGGGTGGGAAGATAGGATTTAAGAGCTCCACTTGCTGGGCAGACCTGGTGGCTCTTGCTTGTAATCCTAGCACTCTGGGAGGCTAAAGTGGATCTCCTGAGGTCAGAAATTCAAGACCAGACTGAACAAGACTCCGACCCCGTCTCTACTAAAGATAGGTGTTGTGGTGGTGCCTGTGGTCCCAACTACTCAGGAGGCTGAGGCAAGAGGATCACTTGAGCCCAAGAGTTTGAGGTTGCTGTGAGCTATGACAACACAGCACTCAACCCAGGGCGGCAGAGTAGGACTGTCTCACAAAAGGTGTAATAGAGAAATGATACAGAACTGAGCTTAGAAAGGAAGCACCATTTTCTTTATCTACTCTTAGTGAAATTTAACCAAAGCTAAATCTTATTTTTAACTGACACATAGTAATTGCATACATTTATGGGGTCCAAAGTCATGTTCTGATACTTGTAAGCCTTGTGAATAATCAACTTGGGCTAATGAGCTTATTTATCTCAAGCAGTGATCATTGGTGGTGTGAATATTTAAAATCTTTTTACCTATTTGGAAATACACATTATTAATCATAGCTACTGTGGTGCAAGAGTACCAGAACTTTTTCCTCCTATCTAGTTGTAACTTTGTACCCACTCACCAGCTGCACCTGTTACCCCGCCTGCTGGGCAGACCCCTCAGCCTCCAGTAACCACCACCATTCTCTCTGAGTTTGCCTTTTTTAGATTTCTCATGCCACTGAGATTTTAAGGTATTTATTTCTGTGCCGGGCTTATTTTACTTAGCATCATGTCCTGTAGGTTCATCTGTGTTATTGCAAATGATCAATTTTGTCTTTTTAAAGGCTGAATAGTATTTCATTGTGTATATTTCTACACATTTGTACTCATCTGTTGAGGGACAGTGTGTTTCCACATATTGGCTGTTGTGAGCAATGCTATAATGAGCATTGTAGTGCTAGACCTCTCTTAGCCTACTTGATTCCTTTGGGTTTACACCCAGTAGTAGGATTGATGCATCATATGATAGTTCTATTTTTAGTTTGAGGAATTTTTTTTCTAAAATGGCTGTACTAATTTAGATCACCAATAGTGTGTAAGGATATCTTTTATCCTTGCCAACGTTTTTTTCACCTCTTTGATAATGTCAAAGAGGTGTGAGGTGATACCTTTTTCTACTTGTAATTTCCATTTGTTTGATTAGAGACATTTCACATGTGGCTGTTTCTGTCCGTTCTTTTTGAGAAATGGCTATTTAAGTCTGCCCATTTTTAAAACAGGGCTATTTTCCCCTTGATACTAAGTAGTTTGAGTTCCTTGTATATTTGGGATTTGAGCTACTTAGCCAGTGCACAATCGGCAAATACGTTCTCCCAATCTGTGAGTTGGGTCTTCATTGTGTTGCCTCCTTTGTTACTTCAGCTAAATCTTAATTAGGCTCAAATATAGAAGTGTTAGAGTAAATTACGAATCTGCATCTCCCCCAAGTCAGGAAATACAACCAGGTCAGTCATTATAAGCAGGAATTGGTAATAGCTCAAAAGGATAGTTTGTTTTTATTTGAATCTCAGCCTAAATAATCACCTTAAATTTTGCCTTCTATGTAAGCAGAATCGTATAGAAGTTGAAATTCAAAGAGCTCATATGTTCATCTTGTGAGCTTCTTGGAGTGTGGTGTTTTAAAGTGGGCATTAGTTCCCCATTCGTGGTAGTGGTCCTGAATTTCAGGGATAGTGACTATGGAGAAGTTTCTGGAAGAATATCCTTTAAGACTCACATGTAACAAGCCATTCAAAATTTCCACTGTTTCTTCTGTCATTAGAATTCTTTGTGAGGTCTGTTGGGAAAAACACTATTCTCAAAATTCCAACTTCAGGGTTCTGTTGAATTGTTTTTCTTGATAGATTGAAACTGGGGACTAGAAGTCCTTTCCCTGAGCAGTACTTGTGGGCATTACAGCTGCACCATCCAGACATGGTGTTGTAAGACAAATTAGGTTGTATAATTCAGTTAAGAAATCCCATAGGATGGGTCACAGTGGTTTCAGACTTGCTACCGACAGCCCGCTTTGGCCAGGAAACTTGGTTTGTTAGGTAACCAAAGTGTTTCCAAATTGCTTCAGATGTAAATGCTCTTGGGTGGGCACCTTTGCAGTTTGCCGCAGGCTCTGCCATCCCCCATGATAGCGCCCTTCACCCACTTCCTACGCTTCTTCAATGGTGGATCTGCTCAGACAAAAGGAAGTTGTGGATTTTGTGAAACAGATCGCCCCAAAACTTTATCGGTGGGAGGGTGGGGTCTTCCAGTCTAAAGCCAAGCCATGCACTTCAGGGGATCCCATCTAATCACAAATAACATACCACAAATAAATGCTGGGGCTGAGACTGGCATAGTAAATCCAGAACCTTAAGCAGTCTCCGTGCTGCCTAACACCCTCTGGGCCCCAGTGATCTTCATCGACATTTCTTGCTGTTTCAACTTGAAGCAAAATGTGACCAAATTTGAAGTTTGTGGGTTTGCCGATGCTGAGGGCAGGTCCTGCTGTGGATGGCAGGGTTGGGGGAAGAGAGCTGAGGGCTTGGAATGGACTTTGAATAATGGATGAACTTAAGAGAAACCTGAGTTACATTATCAATTTTTTTGTTTTTTTTATTAAATTATAGTTATGTACATTAATGCAATCATGGGGTACAATGTGCTAGTTTTATATACAATTTGAAATGTTTTCATCAAATTGGTTAACACAGCCTTCATAGCATTTTCTTATTGTGTTAAGACATTTATGTTCTACACCTAGTAAATTTCACATGTATCCTTGTAAGATGCACCTTAGGTGTGGTCCCACCAATTACTCTCCCTCCACCCATCCTCACCCCTCCCCTCCCTCTCCCCGTCTTCTTGGGCTATAATTGGGTTATAGCTTTCATAAGAGAGCTATAAATTGGTTTCATAGTGAGACTGAGTACATTAGATACTTTTTCTTCCATTCTTGAGATACTCTTAACAAAGTATCTAAATTATCAATTTTTCTCTAAGATTCTATCAATCTAGTAATTTCTTGCATAGTAAGTATACTCCAGTTTTTACCTCTCCATTCCTTTTCCAGGTCATGGTTCTAGAGGTGCTCATTAAATACTATACATTAACAATAGCTACAAGTGTTTGAAGAACTTTTTTGCTATATAAAACACAATTTATACCAATCTTAAATTTCTACATGTAGGTGTAGGAGTGTGAGGCAGATCTATTATTTGAGACAGAGTCTCACTCTGTTGCCCTGGGTAGAGGGCTATGGCTTCACAGCTCACAGCAACCTCAAACTCTTGGGCTTAAACGATTCTCTTGCCTCAGCCTCCCAAGTAGCTGGGACTACAGGCAGCTGCCACAATGCTTGGTTATTTTTTCTTTTGCAGTTGTCATTGCTTAGCTGGCCCGGGCCAGGTTTGAACTCGCCAGCCTTGGTGTATGTGGCTGGCACTGTAACCATTGTGCTACGGGCGCCCAGCCAGGCAGATCTATTCTTTTTCTTTTTTCTGATTCCCATTACAGAGCTGCTATTTACACTGGCAATTAAGTGAACATTGTTTGCTAGACTTCCAAATCATTTTACTTTTATGAATTTAATGAGATTTAATAAAATTTTCAAAAACTAATCAGGTTGTCCCATATCTTATTTTCTCTGCACAGGGAGAATAAGAATTGCCCTGGGCCACATGTTAATTACACAAACATTAACAAAAGCTGATTAGCAAAAAATCTGTGCATCCTTTTTGTGATATCTGACACCATAGGTAAGCAAAAATGTCCTCTCAAAATCAGCACGCAGCCCTAGGCTACAGGTTGGACACCCCTGAACGAAATGCTTTTGTTTAAAATTTAAATTAAGTAGAACTGATACATACAAGCTTATATTTTCATTTAATAATTCTCTCATAGAAGGAAATAACTTTTTAAAAGTTTATGAACTTGACTTAGCACCCATAGTTCAGTGGTTGGGGCACCGGCCACTTACACCGGGGCTGGTGGGTTAGAACCTGGCCAGGGCCGCTAAACAACTACAACAAAAACTAGTCAGTGCCTGTAGTCCCAGCTACTTGGGAGGCTGAGGTAAGAGAATTGCTTAAGCCCAAAAGGTTGAGGTTGCTGTGAGCTGTGATGCCATGGCAGTTTACTAAGGGCGACACAGTGAGACTCTGTCTCAAAATATATATAAACTTGATTTTCTACCTACAATTTGGATGAAAATAGACTCAAGTTTTAGACACAATTAAATTACATTAAAAATTCTCTAGGTGATTAAAAATTGTGTAAGTCTCTCATAGCAGTGTAACTTTTTTTTGGAAAAAGTGAGCTGCAGAATTATAGTAATTTATGAATCCTGTATCCTCATCTCCATCTAGTCATTACTGATACACCAACAATATACTGTGATTTATACAAAAATAATTCAGTCACCCTCTGTTGACTAACTTTTAGTTATAGCAAAGCTGTAGGTTTACATAAAGTTTTCTATCTTGATATGAAGGTATATTTGTCAAGCTGGAAGAACATATTTTATAAGTTTTTAGCTGGATTTTTTTTTTTTTTTTGAGACAGTCTTACTTTGTGACACTCAGTAGAGTGCTGTGGTGTCATAGCTCACAGCAACCTCAACCTCTTGGGCTCAAGTCCTCTTGCCTCAGCCTCCCAAGTAGCTGGGACTGCGGGCACCCGCCACACACCTGGGTAGTTCTTAGAGACGGAGTCTTGCTCTTGCTTAGGCTGGCCTTGAACTCCTGAACTCAAGCAATCCACCTGCCTTGGCCTCCCAGAATGCTAGAATTTCAGGTGTGAACTACTGTGCCCAGCCTTCTAGCTGGATTTTTAACATGAAAATATTTAGACAAATATTACCTATGTCTACATTTGTCAGCTTCCCCGTCATCCCACAGATGTTGATAGCAGGTCTAGATAGAGGCAGGGAAACAATTACTTTGACCTCCCTACATTGAATTCTACAGAAACATCCTGTATGGCCTCAGAAGCTGCTTCCTCTATATCAGCGGTTCTCAACCTGTGGGTCGTGACCCCTCTGGGGGTCTCCTGCCTATCAGATATTTACATTACGATTCACAACAGTAGCAAAACTAGTTATAAGGTAGCAATGAAAATAATTTTATGGTTGGGTATCACCAGAACCTGAGGAAGTGTTTTTTTTTTTTTTTTTTTTTATGATCATACTTGTCATCATTTTTATTTATTTATTTATTTTTTTATTGTTGGGGATTCATTGAGGGTACAATAAGCCAGTTACACTGATTTGAGGAAGTGTTTTAAAGTGTCACGGCATTAGGAAGGTTGAGAACCACTGTTCTACACTGACCTCCTAGAAGTTCACTTACGGATTTTTCTATTTCATTGCAGCCCCATAGTCCTGGTTCTGATTACAGAAGTTTCTAGAGTTACCATCTCTCAACCCTTGTCTATAAAGACAGATCCTCTGATACAACTGCATCCCATTCTGCTCTAGAGGACTAAAAGGCATTATAAGGTTGAATTAATAACACCCACTCTTGTTTTTTTTTTTGTAAAGGGTATTAATGTCTTACTATAGGAAAAATTAGAAACGTTTTAGAGATGTCTTTTTGTCTAACACTGTGCTTAGATTTTTGTCATGGTAGGCTTGAGTATACTTGTGTAATTTTTCTATACAAAAACATAATGCGTCTACTACTGTGATATTTACATGAAAAAGGAAGCCTTTGCAGATGTGTTAATAACTGTCTAATCATACGAGATATGCATCATACTGTTACGGGAATTTAAGAAAGTGCATTCAAAGTACATCCTTCATAGAATTCATATTATAATTTCAGTTGTATTTTTTTTTCCCCTTGGAAGTACTTTAAAAGCACAGACCTTTGTACTACCAAACATACATCTGTGAATATATGATTGCGTCTGTGCTGATGTTTGTGTTTGCTGGATTTTCCTTGCCTTATTTCATCAGTGAAATAGATGTGGAGAGTGGAGAAGAGTTTGGACGGATGAAAGAGTTGAATAACTCTGGGAACTGAGTCGATCCCTTCTTTTTCTTCCTAGACCCTCCCCAACAGATAAAAGATGACTTTGGGCAAAACTGATACCTTAAACGTACCAGAGGCTGCCTTTATGGGAGGGTGTCCCTGCCTGTGACTATCTGATGACTTTATCATAACTCTTGAACAGTTGAGTAGCATCACGTGGGTGATTGCTCATGTTTCTTGGACCTCAAGGATAAAGATCTGTGTCATGAGCTGCTCAACTCCCAGAGAGGCAGGGGGCCTACTTCTGCCCTTGTAAGTGTCCCAAATGCAATACTTTAATTTTTTCTAAGTGGCTAAACAGCCAATGATGTCCCTTTGCCTGGAGCCTTGATCCCTTAGGCTCCCATAAAGCATATGTTAGAAATGCTGAGTCTTTCTTTGCATTCAGGGGAGTGAAATCTACAGAGATAAGTATAACAAAGAGTATCTCACAAGATCTGGTGCCCCACGTAGCCACCTCATAAATTTTAAGTGCCGATGATCAACTCAGAGGTAGTTCTATGAAGTGATCCAAGGCACTTTCTGGTCCCCAGGATCCACCTGGATAGCTTTTGAATATTGAGATTCCTGGCCCACTGTTGACCTACCAAGTAGAATTTGGGGGGTGGGCGCAGAGAGAAGTCTGGAGATACAGGAAGTTATGCTACATTTATGCTACTTGCCTCTGCATATTCACTCTCCAGTTGTCTATCTGCACATTCACTCTCCAGTTGTCTATCTGCACATTCACTCTCCAGTTGTCTATCTGCACATTCACTCTCCAGTTGTCTATCTGCACATTCACTCTCCAGTTGTCTATCTGCACATTCACTCTCCAGTTGTCTATCTGCACATTCACTCTCCAGTTGTCTATCTGCACATTCACTCTCCAGTTGTCCATCTGCACATTCACTCTCCAGTTGTCCATCTGCACATTCACTCTCCAGTTGTCCATCTGCACATTCACTCTCCAGTTGTCCATCTGCATATTCACTCTCCAGTTGTCTATCTGCACATTCACTCTCCAGTTGTCTATCTGCACATTCACTCTCCAGTTGTCTATCCTGCTCTGTACCCAAGAGGTTGATCTGTACAAATGCTACCCAGCACCCTCGCCTTCTGTCTTCCTGGTGTGCTCAGTAAATGGAGGCCACAGAGGTGTGGGTGTGGGGAAGAGCAGGTGGATAGTGAGTCTGTTTATCTGCCCCCTCCTACGCGTGGTTTACAGTGGCTACCACCCTCCTAACGCTCCTACTCAGGCAGCCGTCGCTACAGGCCCTTTAGGTGCTGGTTACCCCTCCCTTCCTCATCTTCAATATTCCAGCTATTCCTGCTCTGGGCTGTGGCACTTTCTTTTACAGTTTTCTTTCTTCTGCCTGTGTCTTTTAAATAACTCCTTTATCAAATTCTTCTTAAATTACCTAATTTGAGTTAGCTTTTTATCTTTCTTGGCAGACTCCTAACATGGGAGTTCAAGATACCTATTCAGGCTGGGTGTGGTGGCTCACGACTATAGTCCCAGCAGTTTGGGAGGCTGAAGCAGGAGGATTGCTTGAGGCCAGGAGGTGGAAACCAGTTTGGATAACAAATGAGACTCTATTACTACGGAATTAAAAAAAAAAAAAAAAAAATTAGCCAGGCATGGTGGAGTGCATCTCTAGCCTCAGCTACTCAGGAGGCTCCTCGCTTGAGCCCAGGAGTTTGAAGTTGTAGTGAGCTATGATTGTGCCACTGCACTCCAGCCTGGGAAATGGTGCAAGACCCTGTCTCTTAAGAACAAAACGTCCACGTACAATTTGCAAGATGGCCTTATTCCTGGAGATCTTTGTTCCACACTGCTGTATATCCTAAAAGCATGCTGAGTTTATCGAAATCTATAAATTTTGGCTTTTTCAATTTTACACCCATTTTAAGCATGTAGTTTGAGTTCTGAACATTGTACATGATGCAATTGTGTTGACAATCAAGTTAAAACACACTTCCATCACATGGGGCACTTCTCTTCTGGCCTAGCTCCTCCCTCTGCCAGCCCAGGGGCAATCTGGTCAGCTGTGTCTCTCCAGATTTGCTTTGCGTGTTGGAGAACTTAATACAAACGGAAGCAGAGTGGACTCCTCTGTCTCCATCGTATCATCTTTGAGATGCATCCTCATTGCATCTGTTAGTGGTTGGTTCCTTCTTGTTGGTCACTAGAATTCCAATGTATAAAGATACAATTTGTTTATCCATTTGGCTATTAATGGATATGAGTTATTTCCAGTTTTGAAATATTATGAACAAAGCTGGTATGAGCATTAATGGATGTCTTTTGGATTTCTTTTTTTGTTGTTGGTGTTGGATAAATATCTGAGAGTAAAATTGCTGGATCTGAGTATATGCCTAGTTGAATTATCTGAAATCTTTGTAAGATCTTCCATTTACATACCCTAAATACATTAAATCTTATTTAATTTCTCCCAGTAATAGCTCAGTTTTCAGTGTAGCAATCTTACATGCCCTTGCTTAGTTTTATTTCCAACTTATTTCTTGTTTGTTGATGCTATTTTGAGTGGCATAACTTAAAATTCCATTTTGTTAGCTGATCTTGAGAAATAGAATTGACCTTTAAATGCTACCTTTGGAACCAGTAACCTTCCTAAATTTAATTTGCTATTTCTAATTTTTTGCATTCTTTTTTTTTGCATTTTTCTATGTCCAATCATGTTAAACACGATGAATAGTGTTTTTTGCTTTCTGACTCTTACGCTATTTCTTCCTTTGCCTTATCACAATGAGTCTATGTGGTTTTCAATAGTTGCTAGGGCATCTTTGTTTTTCTCGATTTGGGGAAAGCTTTGACTATTTTATGTTTCCCAAACATCCATATTTAACTATCTTAAGGAAATTCCTTATATTTTTACTTTGGTCACTCTGTCCCTGTTATCACAAATGAGTTCTAAATGTTCACAGATGGTATTTTTAGGATTTATTTAGATCTCCATCTTTTGTAGACTTGTCATATGCTGATTCATTTAATCTTCTAAGAACCTGCTATTTTGTTTGTACCTTCACTTGTATAATTTAACTTTCTACTTTCATTTATTTGCCCTTTTCCTCAAAACCTGAGAAACTCAGTGCTGAGTAAAAACTGAAAGTTCTATGTATTCAACTCACATATAATTTTTATGAACTTTGATCAAAATCACTTTGACTTGGCTTGGTGCCTGTAGCAAAGTGGTTATGGTGCCGGCCATATACCTCCAGGCTGTGGGTTCGAACCCAGCCCAGGCAAACTAAACGATAACTGCAACAACAACAAAAATAGCTGGGTGTTGTGGTGGATGCTTGTAGTCCCAGCTGCTTGGGTGGCTGAGGCAAGATATCTCTTAAGCCCAAGGGTTTGAGGTTGTTGTGAGCTGTGACGCCCCAGCACTCTGAGGGTGACATAGCGAGACTGTCTCAAAAAAGAAAAATCACTTTGACTGCTTTTTATGGATAATACCATAATCACATTTAAGCTCTTAAACCTACTTTTTTTTTTTTTTTTTTTGTGGTTTTTGGCCGGGGCTGGGTTTGAACCCGCCACCTCCGGCATATGGGACCGGCGCCCTACTCCTTGAGCCACAGGCGCTGCCCTTAAACCTACTTTTTAAATCTGTTATAATCTGAATGAGTAGTTCTATTTCTTGTGACCCTAAGACCAAGATAATCATTGCACCTATTAAAAGTGTGGAGTACATATGACCAAAAATGAGACGATTGGTTAAGAATGTTATTTCTTATATGTGCCAGCTGTGAAATTCCTGATTTGGGAGGTCAGTCTGATGCTGGTCAGAAGCCTATTAACATTCTCTGTTACATAGGCTCTGAGATGGAGGTTGGTTTGCAGGAGGCTTACGAGGAACTATACGTGCAAACCATCAAGGGCAGTCTAGCTGCAGTGCTGCAGAGGACAATCTCTCCTCCTGGACTCACTGGCAGTCTAGCTGCAGTGCTGCAGATGCCATGATTCCCACGGTGACTTCTGAAGCCAAAGGGATCTTTCATTGTCAACCTACCTTGTGGCAAGGGGTCACTACTCCTTCTTGGGCCAGTTATGTGTTTTTTTTGTTTTTGTTTTTTAAGACAGTCTTAATGTCACCCTGGGTAGAGTGCCATGACATTGCAGCTCACAGCAACTTCAAACTCCTGGTTTCAAGTGATCCTCTTGCCTCAGCCTCCTGAGTAGCTGGGACTACAGGTGCTGGCTTTTTCATTTTTCACAGAGATTGTCTCATTCTTGCTCAGGCTGGTCTCAAACTGTCAACCTCACGCCATCTACCTGCCTGGGCTTCTCAGAGTGCAGGGATTACAGGTGTGAGCCACCACGCTCAGCTACGTCAGTTATTCTAGATATTTTGATTTTTGTTTACATAGTAGTACCAGGTAATAGTTTCAACTGTTCTATGTTAGGAGATAAAATTTGGAGTTAGAAGGCTGGATTTTTTTTTTTTTTTTTTTTTTGTAGCTCTGTGTGTACTTAAGTATGGCCACATAAGGAATCTGCATCTTGGTTTCATACACCATTAAATGACTACTACACCTTAATGTTTCAAGGCATAAGAAATTAGTAAATCATGACCTTACATTTTCCTTCTGTATGTGGCTAAAGAATTTTCCAACTGACATTTGCAGATGGTTTGCTTACTTCACCAACCAAGTCCCATGGAGTGACTTTAAAAATATGATTGTACTATTTTAGAAGCTGGGTGAAGTGGCTGATGCTAAGGCCCTGAGTAACCTAGTCACACATACCGATTTTCCTTACGATGGAGAGAAACAGGTGATGGTCCCTTTAATAGAACAGCTGCTTGAACCCCGAGAAGAGCTCTGTGCTTATGACGAGGGTCACATTTAGTTTCAAGGAAGAAGTGCCTTTAGTGGAAGACCAAATGGATTCTGACAGTCATTACTACTTCACGTATTCAGCGATGCATTTTTGCATTCAAGCCCAAATGCTAATATAAACAAACACGTACATGCCCAGTTAGTTACTAATTTCTAGAAAAATGCCTTCTATAAGCTGCCTTGCTAAAGCCTGCATAGAAGCTCTTCTGTGAATCTTTTCCTGGTCTTGTGGGTACAGTAAGCGTTTTTTCAGTGGGACATAGGTGGTCATCTTTGTCTATGTTTCAGGTCATCAATTCCTATATAGTGGCTGTTTGAGGTTGAATTTTAATCTCCCCTAGACAAGCTGGATATTTTTCCTGTGGCTGACCTTATAGAACACGCTGAACTTAGGCTGCATCTGGCTTCCCAAGGTTAAGGACAGTCAGGGAAACCCACTTGAAGTTAAATAAGAGCGCGTGGGTCAGTCTTCGACCTTTGTGGCTCTTCAGGAGTATGAGATGTGCTAACACCACCTAAAATCTCCACTACACTGTGTTTTCTCTTCTCTCCCTGCCCCCAAATGACATGAGATTTCCTCTCGGATGCAACTTAGCTAATAGCTAAATCCTATCAAAATCAATAGGCAAATAAGTAAACACCTTATAATAAATAACACACTTTCCAAGTACATGTTTTCTTGGATAAATCTGACATCATCTAGTAGGTCTTGCCAATTTCACTTCGTGTTAACTTCTGTCATGTTTAAAAGCTTTCCTGGGCTAATGGGGCAGTTTGTAACCGTGCTGTCTCTACGCTATAGCTCAGATATATGGCCTCTGATGGATAAATAAGTTGTCCACGAAGGTATTGTATCGAATGCTCACTAAAGATGTCCTCTATTCCTGCTCCCGCTCCCACATGCTACCCTGGGAGACGAATTTGCGAGGCTACGTTATCTGGGGCTCATAAAATCTTTTTCAGAAGATTGAAATAAAGTCAGTGCTTGCAGAAGACAAATCAATTGTGACATTTCTGAATGGAGTGCGATGCATTTAATTAGCACAAGACATACTGGCAAATGCTGAATTACCCAATAAATCACTGGATGCTGGAACCCATACAGCGCGGGGAATCAGCTGTCTTGTGAGATGTACAGCAAGTGATAATAGGGAGATCTGGCCATTTGTATTGTCACTTTGCCCTGTTTTCTGTTCTTTTGTGTGTGTGTGTGTTGACATTTGTGCATAGTTTAGAATAATTAGAACAGCTCTATCAGCAAACTCTCCCACCTACTCTGAGAATATCTTGCAAACATTTGCACTTGCAGAGGACACTTGCTGTTGATGTGACGAGGCAAGTGTGGCAGATAAGCCCCTCTGTAGGGAGAGTAAGTACAGATAAAAATCTTCAGCACAGACATCCTGAAAAAGCAACTCACGGGGTCATTGCTCTTGTAGTTCATTGAAAACACTGAAGACGTTACTTCATTTTTAAATCTCACAAGGATATCTACCAGTTTAGGCAGAAGAATGGCTTACTTTTGCGTTTGACACCTTCGATTGAGCTTTTTAAACCTGGAACTTGGATGCTATTTCCGTCTGTCTTTGAAAGGCTACAGCTACTGAGTGTTGAGGCTTACATCCAATGTGTTGGCTACTGAGAATCTGGAGAAAAATTGAAAATGAATTCAAAATGAGTCTTGGTGAGTCTCGAAGACAAGGCAGAGTGTTGCTCTCAATGAGGGACATTTTATAGATTAATTGGTGATTAATTGGGCTAGTGAATGTCTTACTGAGTAGCTTGCTAAGATAGAGGCATGATGGGAGTTTGCCTAATAGGTACCAGATCACATAAAAATCCTCCTCTGCACGCCTACTCCCCCATCTGCCTTGGACACCATGTTAAGTGGTGACATTTCAAAGGTAGGTAGATGCGACATAGGGGTATTAATGCTAGAACTAAGAAAACATGAGGTTTGCAAGGTAAGAAAACAGGTTTTCATTTATAGAGAATCTGAGATCTGCAAAGCTGTGTGATGTTTCTGGAGAATCGAGACTCCACACCACTTGTCTGAGGGCCTGGGAGCCCTGCTTGTTTTCTTAGGGTTCTCAAATCACAGTGCAGAGAAGGGATCGCAGCATCGCCCGGGAAAAGGCTTTTCTCTCCCCTAGTCATCTTAAAATGTATAGGGAAGACGTTTCCTTACCCCAAGTAAACCTGTTTAGAGGCAAGCATACATCAAACATCCACCAGCATCCAACAACATCCATCAGCGCCCACCAGAGCCTTTCTTCCTGGCTCTCCACAGCATGGCGCTTGGGGGAAGGTGACCTCCCAGCCCCGGGCTGGCTGAACTGTGATCAGTTTAAAACCTGTTCTGCCACTTCCATTTCTTTTGCCAACATCTGGCTGAGGAAAGGGGACATCCTACAATTGTGACCAATGAGACATCTGGAGAAGTCTGGGCAGTTTCTAGGACAGTTTATGGCTTTAAAATAGAGGCACAGAGAAATATCCTTTTCTGTCTCTGAGTGAATTTGAATGTGGAGAAGTTGAACTGACATGGTCATTTTTAGCAGCGAGAGCCCAGGTCTGAGGACTAAAGCTGATCCCCTGAGGACAGGAGGGTTTGCGGAAGGACCGACCAGCCAGGTGTGTCAGGGGCAAAGTGGGGGAAAACCTCAGGACCTCTCATTGTAAGTGCTGAAACCAGGAATGCCCACAAAAACTGGGACAAGTTGGTCACCCTAGAAAAGGCGTTGGATGTCGGACAGTCATCATGCTAAATTAAGCCGCTCTGCAGAAGGCCTGCCTCTGGACTCAGTCCTGTGACAAATGTCCTTGTTTATGCCACTTTGAGTTGCATTTTATGCACCTGAGAGGGTCCTGAATGACCCATGTGGAAGGAAGTTTATTCCAAATAACACCCCCAGGAGTGACACATGGGAAGAAAAAGCTTTCCCTTATAAGACATTAATTCATGGACACTTAAAATGTACTCAATAGGAATTGATAATTTCATAACCAGCCATATTACTTTATTATCTGACATTGCCACTCTCTGCTCTTCGTATATAGTGAACACTTAGAAATACAAATGATCTTGAAAGGGACCCAGCACATCCTATTGTTGAAACCTTTTACATCAACGATAAATGTTAAATGAGCCAGGAAGCATCCGAAAGCGGAATGCTGATGAGCAGCTGCCAATGACCGACGCAGGAGAACCATAAGCATAGACAGGGAAGGGACCTCAATGTCGGGTAACTTTTAAAACTGCTAATTATTCTGGTAATTGTCATTGTTTCACTGATTTCCTTTTTAATTATCTGGAGGTATTTTTTTTTTTTTTTTTTTGAGATAGTCTCACTCTGTTGTCCAGGCAAATCAATCCAAAAATACGGAAATCAATTTCTAACATACTCATCACATTCTTTAAAAAAAAAAAAAACATACTGGAAAAAAACAGAATCAACATTTTTCTGAAGCCGTGGCATCAACCTACTTCCTAGCAACCTCAAACTCCTGGGTTCAAGCAATCTTCCTGTCTCAGCCTCCCTAGTAGCTGGGACTACAGGCACACACTGCAACACCTGGTTACATTTTTTCCTATTTGTAGTAGAGATGGGGTCTCACTCTTGTTCAGGATGATCTTAAACTCCTGAGCTCAAGCGATCCTCCTGCCTCGGCCTCCCAGAGTGCTGGGGTTACAAGCTCAAGCCACCGTGTCTGGCCCGGAGGTATATTTTGTATTCCGTGCTTCCAAGGAGAAGGGTTCTGTTCGTCGGTCTCGAAGTCTAAGCAAACCATAAGAAGACATTGGAGAAAGGCCTAAAGATAATTAATTGGGCGTTAGAACATTTGGCAGTAGAAGTTGTGGTCTAGAGGACTGTCAGTGAGGAGTTCAGGGTCTGCTCCCCCCACCCCCGCCCCCAGATGTGAGGAAATGTTTGCAGTGGAATCAGCTGCAGCACGTGGACAGTGCTTGGGTGTTAATCTCCCCTGGAGCTGGATGGGGGCAGATTTCAATGCCTGGTCCGTGGAGGCTCTGAGTCAAAGGAAACTAGGGGGTTTGTGACCCACAATCAGTGAAATAACCACGTGGAGGAAGGCCTCAGAGAGCTTAAGGTGGTCTTATTGTCAGCAGAAGTGTACGTGATTACTCTTTGTGATTTGTCCAGCCTTAATGGACATTCTGCTTTGAAAAGACATCTCAACTAAGCCTTTCTTCCAGTTCTGTGTTTTCCTTTTTCAGCCCAAATAAGAGGGGGGAACCCTACCAAGATTACCTGATCTCCCCAATAGTATGTTGTCAGAAATTGCTGCCTGTAACTGTTGAATCAACAACTTTTCCTGTCTTTTAAAGCAGTTTTTTCTTGCAAGAACTCTTCTAATTAAAGAATATGTTTACTAGCCGGGCGTTGTGGCGGGCGCCTGTAGTCCCAGCTACTCGGGAGGCTGAGGCAAGAGAATCGCTTCAGCCCAGGAGTTGGAGGTTGCTGTGAGCTGTGTGATGCCACGGCACTCTACCGAGGGGCATAAAGTGAGACTCTGTCTCTACAAAAAAAAAAAGAATATGTTTACAAACTGACATCAGGTCATCCTCACTTATGTTTCCAAGGAAGTTTCACTCTCTTAAGAATGGACCCTCGTGTACTCTGAGGATGCCCCATAAGTAAAGGTTCCTATATCTGTAAAAGAATTGAACAAAAAGTCAAATCAAATGTCACTTTAGGAAATATTTAGAAAAAGGCCATATAAGTCATTTACAACAGCCTCTAAAGAAAATTCTAAATTTTCACCTGAATCAGTATTCTAGTGTACGTTCTCTCTTTTTTGTTCCTTATAATGAGATGGTGGAACATAGAAGCTTAGATTTAGAACCTGTTTGAGATCTTGAGGACTTTGGATTCAAATCCTTGCTTCTCCACTTGGTTACATGACATGTATCAAGTTAAACTTTCAGATTCAGCTTTTCTCATTTGAACATTGGAGTCATAATATCTAACATTGACCATTACGTGGGCTGTTAAAATTTAACTTTTAGGTGAAATAAAGTAAGAGTGCCTAAAGCATAACTCATTAGATCGTATCATTGTAATTATTAACAGTAGTAATTGGGATTTGTTATTTCTAAGCGTGCAACTTCTTCACTTTGGGTTGCTCTCAGACTCAGATACTCTGCAATCTGCTTGCTATATCGTCTCCTTTATCTAAACTTCAAAAAATGTATCAGCCAAAGTGTCTTGCTCTTGCCTTGGACTGTTTCCGTAGTTAGAAGGGATTATCCTTTATAGATAGAAACCAACAAATACACAAAAAATTCTTTCCCTATTCTACAATACAGAGAACTAAACCAGATTATTTTTTCTTGTTTTGCTTCCATTTGGTCATTTTTTTTTTTTTCTTTGAGACAGTCTCGTTTTGTCACCCTCAGTAGAATGCCATGGCATCATAGCTCACAGCAGCCTCAAACTGTTGGGAACTCAAGTGATTATCTTGCCTTCCGAGTAGCTACAGGCATCTGCCACAATGCCGGGCTATTTTTTCTCTGGCTCAGGTTGGTCTTGAACTCCTGAGTTCAGGCAATCCACCCACCTCAGCCTCCCATATTACCAGGATTATAGGCATGAACCACTGTACTTGGCCTAATTTGATCATTTGAAAGAAGGGAATTAGGCTGGGCATGATGGCTCATGCCTGTAATCCTAACACTCCAGGAAGCTGAGACAAGAGGGTCCCTTTAGTTCAGGAGTTCAAGACCAGCATGAAAGAGACCAAGACCCTGTCTCTACTAAATAGAAGAAAATTACCCAGGCTTTTGTGGGCACCTGTAGTCTCAGCTATTCTAGTGGCTGAGGTGGGAGGATTACCTCAACCCAGCTATTTGAGATTGCTGTGAGCTAGGCTGATACCATGGCACTCTAGCCTGGACGACTGAGTGAGACTATTTAAAAAAACATATTGTACTAGTTTTGTGGGGATCCCACAAAACATTAACAAACTGTGTGGCTTGAAACAGATATATTCTTTCTCCATGCTGGTCATTAGACATCCCACATCATTGATGATCCCTTCTGAGGGCTCTTAGAAATGGTTTCCAGGCCTTCCTCCTACCTTCTGGTGGTGGCTGGAAATCCCTTCCCTGGTAGACACAGGAGTCCCGTCTCTGCCTCCAAAGTTACAGGGTCTCTGCCTATGTGTTTCTTCCACGTCTCTGCATTTATTTTATTTTATTTTTTTGAGACAGTCTCACTATGATGCCCAACAGTGTCGTGGCATCACATCTTATAGTAACCTAAACCTTTGGGCTTAAGCGATTCTCTTGCCTCAGCCTCCCAAGTAGCTAGGATTACAGGCGCCTGCCACCACAACCTGCTATTTTTTTTGTTGCAGTTGTTTAGTTGGCCCGGGCTGGGTTTGAAACCACCACCCTGGGTGTATGTGGCTGGTGCTGTAACCACTGTGCTATGGGGGATAAGCCCATGTCCCTGCATTTTTAAATCTCAGTGCTAAGGATACTAGTCATTGGATTTAGACCCACCTGAATATGATCTTAACTCCTTTTCATCTACAAAGAAACTATTTCCAAATAAGGTCACTTACTGAGCTTGCTGGTGAACGTAAATTTTGGAGAGACGCAAGTCAACTCAGTACAGCCACACACAAGTTAATATCATAAAATGAGGAAATGAGTTTGCACTTGTCTAAGGAATCTGCCGCTAAAGCCCTCAAGTGGTCATTTGTGTTTGCTGCCCACCCCATTCTCATCGTTACTGCCCCCGATAAGGTTAATAGTGCACAGAGCTAATATTTTGAGATGTGAAATTGGATTTGTTTTGCTTTCTCAGGTGATGAACTTGGCCTTCTGCTGGGGGTGTAGAAGTCCGGGAAGAGAAGAGAATTAGGATTCATAAAGGAATAGAAATGATAGCAACTTGTGACGTTCAAAATAGGTCTTCACAGCCAAGATAATTGCTTTGCAGGCCTATTTCTTAAGTTCCTAACTACTTTTGGCACTAGTCTCCCTATTTTTTTTTTTTTTTTTTTTTGGGCATATGAATTACTAAGCCAGTGATTTGGGTCATGGAGTACACTCAAAATATAAGAATACCTATATTGTGATTAATGCTTAGTTAGGTGTTTGGAAAGATGGAGGGGTATTAAGAACACCTGTTGCTTTAGATTTTTCTGGGGGAAAAAAATGGAAAATCCCTGTTTCCTAGGTTATGGGAAGGAAATTGAGAAAGGAAGTTAAACTAACGAGAAGCTGCAGTAGGGGATTGTCAGAGCTCAGGAGTGAGACCAGCCTGAGCTAAGAGTGAAAGCCGTCTCTAAAAGTACCCGGGTGTTGTGGCGAGCACCTGTAGTCCCAGCTACTTAGGAGGCTGAGGCAACAGAATCTCTTGAGCTCAAGAGTTTGACATTGCTGTGAGCTATGATACCAGAGCACTCTACCCAGGGCGAGAAAGTGAGACTGTCTCAAAAAAATTAACTTAAATAGTCAAAAAAAATTTTTTTTACCATCTCTATTATCTAAGTTAGAGTGCCATGACATCATAGCTCACAGCAACCTCAAACTCTTAGGCTCAAGAGATCTTCTTGCCTCGGCCTCCCAAGTAGCTGCCCACTAGAATGCCAGACTAATTTTTCCATTTTTAGTAGAGATGAGGGTGGGGTCTTGCTCTTGTTTAGGCTGGTCTCGAACTCCTGAGCTCAGGCAATCCACCCACCTCAGCCTCCCAGAGTGCTAAGATTATAGGTGTGATCCACCACACCTGTCCCAAAAAGGTACCTTTTAAGCTACATGACAAACATTCTTCCCATAACAGAATGGGTGTAACCATAAAACCTAAATATTTTTTAAAGCCAGCAAAGAAGCATGGGGGCAAAGAAATGTAAAGGAACTACATTCTAGAGAAGGGCAAACCTTTCCTAGGTGATTAAAGACTGTGGTCAATTTCATACCAGGAACCAGTGATGAAGTCCAAGTACAACGGGCCAATTATTAGGTCTGCCAGAGGAAGAGACTTTCCAGGGTAATGACATAGCAGCGGAACTTCACACGAGGGTGGGCAGGCTAGCGATATACTAGAGGGCAGAGAACCTCAAATGCAGAGCTAGCCCTTCCTAATTCCCGTCCCTTACTTCCCCAGAACTTTGTGTATAAGGGACCCAGGAAAGCTGAGGGTGGAGCTGAAAAGCAGAGAGGTTAATACAGGGAAGGATTAAAACATTTATGTCACTCCAATAAAGCTGATGTGGCTATATTAATATCAGACGATATGCTTCAAGAATGTTATCAGAAAGAAGAACTTTCAAAGTAATAAAATAACTAATTTTATAAAAATACCCGTAACAACGCAAGGTGTTTGTACCCAATGTAGCTTCAAAAGTCGTACCTGATGTGGCTTTGTGCAGCAGGGCTATAGCTGACTTCTGTGCTTTTACAGCCCTACAACACGGTTCTTTCAATATAGCAGTGGGAATGATCCCTTCTTGATTCCAGAAGAGAAGCTTATTGGTATATTTCTAATTTTTATTGCGGTGAAATATACCTAAAAGTAGCCATTCTAACATGTATGATACAGTGACGTTCAGTCCACTCGGAACGTTGTCCAATCACAACTTCTATAAAGTTCCAAAACTTTTTCATCTCAAAAGAAGACTTCTTTATCTATTACATCTCACTCCCCGTTTCCTGCTCCCTCCTGTCCCTGGCTACCACCAGCTGCTGCTTCTCTTTATAAATTTGACTCTTGCGGATATTTCATGTAAATGGATTCGTACAATATGACCTCTTGTGACTCTTTCACTGATGGCTTTGAAGGTCATTCATATTGCAGCATGGATCAGCATTGTATTTTTTGTGGCTGAATAATCTACTGTATATTCCTTATTTTATCCATTCATCCATTGACGAGTATTTGGTTTCTAGCTTTTGGCTATGGTGAATAGTAACGCTGTCAATATTTGTGTCCAAGTATTTGTTGGAGTGTCTAATTCTTACTTTCAAATACAGGAAACAGGCTGGGCACAGTAGCTCATACCTATAATTCTAGTGCTCTGGGCAGGCCAAGCTGAGAGGATTGCTTGAGTTCAGGAGATGGGGCTAGCCTAAGCAAGAGTTGAGACCCTGTCTCTACTAAAAAAAAAAAAAAAAAAAAAAAAAAAAATGGCTGGGTGTCTGGCAGGTAGGTGCCTGTAGTTTCAGCTACTTGGGAGGCTGACCCAAGAGGATTGCTCGAGCCCAAGAGTTAGGGGTTGTTGTACGCTATGATGACACCATAGCTCTCTACCCAGGGTGAGAGAGAGGAAGACTCTGTCTCAAAATGTACATATGGATATATGAAACAACAAAAAAACTCATTGTTTTGTGCTGTTCTATGATGTATCTTCCTGAATCATTTGAGAACACTTTGCCATCTCTATGCCCCAACATTCTCTCATACCTTAATAGGTCTTTGCTACAAACACGGACAGTTGGCCGGGTAACTGTGATACAGCCACAAGAACTGATAGATGACTACCATCTAACCTTCAGATCTCACTCTACGTTGGTCCATTGTCCTAATAGGACCCTTAATAGCAAGATGATTCAATACCTAATCCTATGTTCTATTTAGTTGTTGCATCCCTTTAGGTTCTGTTAGTCCAAAGCACTTCCTTTGTCTTCCTTTGATTCCTGTGGCTGTGATGCTTCTGAAGATGATGGGCAAGTTACTTTCCAGAATGTCTCTTAATTTGGAATTCTGATGTTACCTCCTGAGAAGACCACTGTGCCATGAGAGGATCTCGGGTGTGCCGTGAAAATTTTTAAACATTATTTTCAAAAGAAGTTCAAAGCACTGTAAGCATATTTTTATTTTTTGGATCCACGTAATTTAAGTGTGTCAGGGGAGTTTACCCATAGTCTCAAGTGTGCTGTGAGATAAAGGTTGCAAAACACTAGATTAGACTGAGATTATAAACGTAGGTCAGGACCATCACAGAAATGGAATGTTCCCACAGTTGACACATAATCTCGTTTTGCCCTATTGTTGGTAATGTACAATGAGGTAATGGTACACTTTCCTGTTTTGTAACTTAGATGAATTTTAATTGTAATTAACAATTTGAAAACCATAAATACACCAAACTGTCAACTCATTTAAATTTATATGATGTCGTGATTTCCTATTCAGTGAGGTACCACCAATTCCTATTGTTGTGCTTCATGATGGTCAAATTGTCCT
Source organism: Nycticebus coucang (assembly GCF_027406575.1). Classification (NCBI taxonomy): domain Eukaryota; kingdom Metazoa; phylum Chordata; class Mammalia; order Primates; family Lorisidae; genus Nycticebus; species Nycticebus coucang. The sequence goes on from NC_069799.1 coordinate 56,885,158, forward strand.
GTGTTTGGCCAGTGGGAGCCCCTTTGAGCTGACACCTGTGTCCTTTTAACACCCCATTCATTGAGTAATTCTGTGAAGTCTGTTAGAAGACAGTGTTCCAGATTTAGCTGAAATGTTCTCTATACCAGCCCTGGTCATTCTCCACAAAGCCCTCATTTTTTAAAGTAAAATATAATATTTAGTAATTCCTGACCTAGGTGCTAAGAGTGCTCACTGTTATCAGGGTGTCACTGTTCCAGACCTCTCAGTGGACAGAATTAGACAATATGTGTATATGTTGTATATAATCTATACCTAGATTTTTCCATAACTACTTATAGGAAGCCAAGAGTTGATACCAATTACTTCTAAAACCATAGGGTTTATAATTTCTTCCCTTTCATATTATTTCCTTCTATAACCGTGAACCACTTGCCTCCCGTACCTTTAACACATCTTACTGTGTGTTAACCCTTTTCCTTCTGCATTTGCCCTCCCTACCCAGTTGGGTCTCAACGCTACTTCCTGGGCTGTCTTGTGTACCCCCTTCCCCCCAAGATCCTCTCCTCATCTAGCTTGGGCTCTGGTTCCCCACATGAGAGCACCCCTGGGTAGAGATCCCCCTGCAGGTTTCCCCTACAGACCTTCAGACTCCGATTTCTCTTAGTGGGTCATCCTCTCTGTACTGATCCTCACCTGCTTGGGCTTATAGTCCCCAGTGTCAGGCCAACCTTCCACGTAGATGTCCTGACTCTGCTTGGTCTCTGGCAGCCTAGGTTGGGCATATTTCCTGCCTGATGTCCCCTTCACCCTCCTTGGCTGTGACAGGCATTCTGGGTCACCAGGGATTGGCCCATCCTCCTCTACAGCTATGAAGAGCTACCTTGCTTTGTGTTACCTAATGGCTTTTGAACTGAATTGCTCAAGATGAGCATGAAAGAATGAGGAGCATCAGAAGGATCTCTGTGAAACCCATAGCAGATGAAAATTGTAGCAACTTACACTGCCAGCAGCAGTTTGTGAGGTGCCTGATTCTTTCACAGCCTCTTGAAATGTCTCTATTCCATGTCATTCAGACTAAAAGCCAAAGACCTCATGATAGTCTGCAAAGCCCTTCTTGGCTGTGGCCAGTTACCGTGGGACCTAAACTCTCCCTAACCTCCTCCTACCCCTGTACACTGAATGGTTATTAATTTTCCTTTCAGACACAGGCCTTCCTTGCTACTCAAGTTTGTAAGGCAGACCCCCACTCAAGATCCTTCATTATAGCTAATTCCTCTGCATCAAACATCTTTCCCTCCAAATGCACCTTCAAATACATGTGCAAATCTTATCTTAGTGAGGCCTAACCTGATGGATTAGTTTGCTAGGGCTGCCATGACACAATACTGCCAAGAGGATGGCTTAAGTAGAAACTCAAGTTCTCACGGTTCTGGAAGCTTCAGGTTCAAGATCAAGGTACCAGCAGGTTTGGTCTCTCTGGAGGGCTCTGTCCTTGGCTTACAGACGGCTGCCTTCTTTCTGTGTCCCACATGGCCTTTCCTCTGTATGTGCATCACTGGTGTCTGTCTGGTCCAGTCTCTTACAAGGAAACCATATTTGATCAGGGCTCACCCTAATAGCATCAAATAGACGCACCTTCTGAGGTAGTGGGGTATGGAAATTCAGCATGTGAATCCTATAATATCCGAGTATCTAGTCTGCCACTTCCAGTTCCTCTTACTGAGTATATTTTCATTTTCATATATGTCAATCTACTTCTACCATAATATACAATCTGACCAATATGTATGTCTTATGTTCTGTCTAACCCACTGGCACATAAATTCTATAAAGGCTTAGAGCAGTGCTGAGTATATAGTAAGCATTTCATGCCCACTGTTGAATAAATGGGTGAAATGAATTTATGTGCTGTTGATGAGCGTTTGGGTTATTTCAACTTCAGTGCTAGTGTGAACCCTGGCTATGAGTGGTTTTAAATGTATCCTGGTATGTATGGGCATGAATTTATCCTATATAGGATATCCAAGGAGTGTAAACATTGAGTCATAGGGGATATATAATCGTATTACTTTCCTAGGCCTTCCGTAACGGTGCCACAAACCAGGTCACTTAACCAGAAATTGATTCCTTTAGCTGGGAAGTTAGAAGTCTGAAATTAGGGTATCAGCTGAGGCCATGATTCCTTTAAAGTTTCCAGGGAGGAATCCCTCCCTGCCTCTCCTGCCTCTGGTGCTCCCTTAGCACAGCATTCCTTGGCTTGTGGCAGCCTCACTGCCATCTCTGCCTCTGTCTTCATGTGACCGTCTGTGTCTTTACGTGTCTGTCCTCAAACTTTCCTTATTGTATCTTTTTGAGATAGGGCCTTGCTCTGTCACCCAAGCTGGAATGTAGTAGCTTTACCATAGTTCACTTAACCTTGAACTCTTGGGCTCAGGTGATGATCCTGCCTCAGCCCTCCAAGTAGCTGGGACTACAGGTGTGTGTCCCTATACCTGGATTTTTTTTTTTTTCTATGTTTTGTAGAAAGGGGATATCACTGTGTTGCTCTGGGATGGTCTCAAATTCGTGACCTTAGATGATCCTCCTGCCTCTGCCTCTGGTGGTGTGGGGATTATAGGTGCCTGTGTTATACTGGGCCTGGTCTCTCCTCCTTCAAGGATATTGTCATTGGATCAGGGTGCTGTTCAATTCTGTATCTCCTTTAACTTAATTACATCCGTAAAAATCCTGTTTTGAAATACTAATAAGTCCATATTCATACACAGCTGGGGTTAGGGCTTGAACATATCTTTTTAAGGGACACAGTTTAGCCCATAACACATATGAATCTACTTTTCAGCAGATAATGCCAAAATATTTTCCAGAATGGTTCTGCCAAGGAATGCCCCGTCAATAGTTGGTGAAACATCCCATTTTCCATACCTTCTCCAACACTTACTACTGCCGGATATTTTACGTTTAGCTAATCACTTCACTATGACAGCATCTCATTTAATGGTTTGACATTAGAATTAGCTACTCAAGTTTCAAAAAATAACTGGCATTTGGATTTGATTAAATTATAACTATACACCAGTTTGGCAACTAATCTTTATGATACTGTATTTAATGCATGAACTTGGTCTATTATGCCATTTGTTTAGTCTTTAATATCAATAAAGTTTTATAAGTTTCCCCATTAAAAAAAAAAAAAACTTAGGTCCGAACGCTTCCCTTTCTATGTGTAGGAAGAACTGCCCCACGATGCAGCTAAGCCCCAGCTGACCTGGCGTGCAGCCACAGCAAATTAAACCAAGTGGCACGTTGCATCAGGCAGAAGGGAGGATTCTCATACCTCATCATCGTCCTTCCAGATCCATTCATCTTCAGCCAGGTTCACAGCATGGCAAGAAAGCCACAGCTTGTCACTGGGTGTTACCATGGCAGGGTGAAGAGGCTGGGCAGCGGAGATTAGGGACCTGTCACTGGGCAAGGGGGTGGGTAGATGGCATCACAGACACTTAGGAATCTGCAGCTGGAACAAGGCCAAGTGAGCTGGGGTGTCTTCCCAGATTCTGAACAAGCTCAGAGCAGATCACAAGGCATTAGAAGCAGACTTTAGCTCCACATGTCAGCTGGATAAGTGACACACAGATGGGCAAGGACATCACTTTGGGATTAGTGGGTGCAGGCCAGTGTCCACCCGAGGACCACCTGACGCCCTTCTCTCTCCAATCCCTTGGTCACACAAAACACATTCCTCCCTGCACGCATCTGAACATCTTAGAACTTCAGGAGAGAGGAGGCTCCCCACAAGACAGAGTGCCTTCCTCCCAGAGATACTAAACAGGTGTAAGAACTGGTTAGTTTGTTGAATAGGCCTACGTTGAAACCAGATTGGGCATTTAGTTTATTTTTCTCCCACTAACCTGTAGGTGCAGGAGGGAGAAATGCCAAATGAAAGACCAAATATAGCAGGATGTCTTCTCTGCAATAAACAATTGCAGCCCCACAACTAAACGTTCCCACTTTCTGCCTCTTGCTACTACCCCATTCTGCATGTTGGAGAATCCTTAAAATGTTCGCTTGTTCTGTTCTACTTCCGCACCTAACAGCTCCCTATTTTTACCAGCACATCAAAGGTGAACATTCACTGTGCTCCTTCACACTGTCCTGGCCTGAAGATTCAAGTGTGGTCGCCGCTACCTTGTCACAAGATCCTTATTCTGCGTCTACTCAGCCTCTACCCTCCCCTGCCGCTGTTCTCAAATATCCCACGTTGCATTCCTCTCCAAGTCCACAGCCACGATGTTCCTCCTGCTTCACATGCTCATACTCTCCTGCTGACAGGCCGGGCCTCCCTTTGTAGCCAATTTTAAAACCAAAGGGACTTGTCAACTAGTATAATTCGTTCTAAAATCTTAGCCACATTATTATGGGCACTCTTTTGTTTAATTCCTGATGTATAACAGCCTTCTATTTGGGGGGGGGGAGGGGCTGTCTTAAAACATTTTTGTTGTTGAGACAGAGTCTCACTGTGTCGCCCTGGGTAGAGTGCATGGCGTCACAGCTCACAGCAACCTCAAACTCTTGGGCTTAAGTCATTCTCTTGCCTCAGCCTCTCAAGTAGCTGGGAGTATAGGCGCCCGCCGCAATGCCCAGCTATTTTTTTTGTTGCGGTTGTCATTGTTTAGGAAGCCTGGACCAGGTTTGAACCCACCTGCCTTGGTGTATATGGCCGGCACCCTGACCTCTGAGCTATGAGCACCAAGCCAACATTTTCTAATTCCTATGACCGTCAGCATGGGAGTAGACATAGGACAGACATTCAACATGTAGCTCGCGGTGAACTAGACTCTTTGAAAAGGGGAAGAAAGGCGCCCTCTTTCTATATTTCTTTTTCCATTGTTGCTGACTTGTGATGTAGCATATAATTGTTTTACCCAGGGACGTGTGTATACCCATGTGCCTAAGTCATAACAAAAATGTTATTGTATGACCATTATCTCAACAGTTTTTGAATTATTTATACCCGTGTCCCTTAGCTAAGGGATGTTAACATTAAGGTATTATTCAGGAATCACTCTACTCCTATGAGGTATTAGCTACCTTATTGAACAAAGGCAGGTATTGATTGGTTATTTATCTAAACTCAGACAAGTCCATGCTGACGTGTAAGGGATTTGAACATGGGATGGCTAACTCTGAAGACTCCAGCTGTTAGGCTCCTGTCACAAGCTGATGTTGAGAGCTTAAGATAGAGAAAAACAGTATACCAGAGACTTCTGAAAACCGAAAGAGTGCGCAAAGGGAAGGAGGTCAGTTGAGATAAAGTTCAACTTCATTTGCTGTCCTGGCCAGTACCGCAACTTCCCTGGGCATGAAGGGTCACTGGGTGATCTTTTTTTCAGAGGTGTAGGATAGCTTGGCTGAGAAATTTTCAAAATTCTGTCTTCCCGGAGTTTTATCCTTATGAAATAAGTGGGAATAGTCTTTTTGAGAGCTATGAGACTGAGATGCAAAGGAATCCAGTGATTTTTGTGATCTGCCCTCCACGGTGAGCAAATCAAGTTAGAACTGGATGTGTTTCCACCTTACACCCAAGAAAGCCTCACTCCCCGTCCTGAAGGGGCAGGGTTCCTGACAGCTTCTAACTTCAAGCTAATATGATACTGCCATTTCTTAAGTTAAATGGTTTTTAAAAAATTAAAAACAATTGATATTTATGAAGCTACTAAGCAGTTTTGACCAGATTTAGGCACATTCAGAAAGACATCAAATTATTCCTGCTAACCCATGAATCCCTCTAGCATCACAGGATAGTAGAAATGAAATGAGGTGGTGGTTTTTTATTTTAGGATTCATATTGATTTTTCTGCTTGTTCAACATCAGGGGTTAAAGACTGAAGAACATGAAGCAAATCTGTTAGTACTAAAGTGACAGTGACTTGAGTTTTTAAGAAGAGCCTGGGGTTTCCCTCCTCGCTTTGTACAGCTCCAGGGACTATGCAGACCCAACCCATTCAAGCTTTCTGACTTCAGCCTCTATGCATTTGATGCCTCTTGGGTCTCCAAAGCCACAATGAGGTCAGGGTGGGTATGGTAGTGCCTGCTTCCAGGAAAATCAGCTCACATGGGGACGATGTGGTGCAATAATTCCAGGCTCTTTAGGACCCTGGGGGAACCTAGAGGCTTTACTTTGGATACCAAAAAATTTAAGATGTTGAATTATTTGTATTACTGAGTGTTTACTTAACTATATTGTACATGTTAACATATAATGTAATAGTCACATTAAGTACTATCAACATGGTAGGCGACATGAATACCTGGTACTTCTTCTTAAAAGAAAACAAAAAAACACGTCGCCAAAGGCTGATCCATCTTTCGATCCCTCCGTGATCTCTGTTCAGAGGCAGACTGCTGGTCTATCACAAACTGGGGCATTGTTACAGCAAACTCAGGAGGCAATTTCAGAAAACTGGAATTCACATTTCCAGTCTCAGTCTGGTGTCATGGTGTGTGCCTATAGTCCCAGCTACTTTGGGAGGCTGGGGTGGGAGCGTTGCTTGAGCCCAAGGGTTTGAGGCTGCAGTGAGCTGTCAAGTCTAGTGCAGAAGACAGAGCCAAACCCTGCCTTAATTTTTTATTTATTTATTTATTTATTTATTTTTTTTGCAATCTTTGAGATACGAAGTTGCATTTATCTTCTCAACAACTTCTCCTTTGGGTGAAGGAGACACACAAATGGACTTCTTTACGTTGTTCATGTAACGCGTGCTGACCCGTTCTGCCCTAGACCCTGGGGTTGCAGAGGTGAGGCAGCAGACTGGGTCCTGCCTCCATGAGGTTTAAATGACCAATTTAAAAATGCACCTAACTCACTGAAGAGTGTAGGCACTGTGGTTACACCTGGGTCATAGAACTGGCAGTTCCTTTTTTTTTTTTTTTTTGCAGTTTTGGCCGGGGCCAGGTTTGAACCCGCCACCTCCGTCATATGGGGCCGGCACCCTACTCCTTTGAGCTACAGGCGCTGCTGCCCAGAATTGACAGTTCTTAAACTGAATTACTAATCTATTATTGCACTTCACTTTCACAGGCGAAACAAAACAAAGGACCCCTGGCTAACCCTACCCACTGCACAGACCCCTCTATTTGATGAGGATTTGATCATTTGGAAGAGAAAGTTCTCTTTAATTTTGCCTGGTTGTGTTAGATGTTTAGGCGTAACTCAGGGCCAGTGTTCACTTGGCTACGTTTGGATTTCTGTACCTTGGCAAAGCAAACGATTTTTGTGGGTGATGATTCTGAACATTTTTTTCTGGGTTAGACATGCCACCTACACTGTCCTTTCAGAATTATCTCATGCTTCTATTAATTTTTATTTTGAAGTTCTTAACATGCACAGATTAAATTTTCCCTATTTATGAACTTACACGCTTTTATGTATGACAGCATTATTTCTTTACCCTTTGTAAGGTCACTTAAATTGGTTTGTATAAATACTTTGTCATGGGGAAATATTTTTAATATAGTGGCATTTAAACTGTTAAGATAACCTGGACCCAGAAAGCTTGATGGAATTTATAAATACAATTAGATTTATATTATACTTGGAAAATCAGGACTGAGAGAACTGGTTAGAATCGTGACTTTAAAGCTATGCTTATCAATTCAGATCACGAAACAACCAGCATGGTCAATAGCAAACATCCATCTCCCTCTTATCCGGAGGTCGGGGGGTGGTGGTGGTGGTTAAATGTTGTTTGTCTAAAATCCTTGGCATAAACTCCATCTTTGTAATGAAGACAGTTAACATCTCTCTCTAGTTATTGGATATAGTGTTTCAATTAGCAAAACCACTCAATTAATGGCACTTTGTGAAATATACCACTTGCTTCTCACCTTTCCTCAACGATCTGGACACAAACAGTTGTCACGTTGGAGGAAAAGTCTAAAACCTTTGGAATGCATGCTTATTCATGTCTTTATGCTAAGAATAGGTGTCCTGGTATTTAAAACAAGGACTGGTACAGCATGTGGATACTGGCATGATCTATTTACTATTTTTATTTTATTTAATTATATCGCATAATTGTAAGCTTGTACTCAGAACGGTGCATACATAGAAATGTTTTTCTAGATATTCCTGAGGCTCAAACGGGTTAAGTTATACTGCCTAAAGACAAGCCCCTGTAATGAATAGTAAAGTTGAACTTTCAGCTTTGAACTTAAGAGGGTAGGGTAGAATCTGATTTTAGAATCTGTTATTTTTTAACAGCTATGCTAGAAAGTCTCCCAGGAATGCATAAATGTCACAGAACAATCAGGGTTGTGGTTAAATATTTATATATAATGTTGATGTTAGTCATTTTCGCAGTATTTAAAATAGAAAAAAAATTGGAAAAATGTCCAACAGCTGAAAAAATAGTAAACTATGGTACCGGGGAATAGTAGTCTACCATTAAAAACTGTTTCTACAAACAGAACCATTTGAAGATACTAAGAACAGAATCCAAGGCAGAGAAGTGAAATCAGGTTACAAGCCAGTGGAGAGAGTGTGAGTATCTTTTTTATTTTTTGAGATACTTTATTTTTCTTAAGGACAGAGTTTATTGAAAGCTAAGAGGAAAAAAAAAATAGAACCTCCAGGGACAGAGGGAACCCAAGTGGGAAGCCTCCAAACTTTTATTAACAGTACTGTAGAAAGCAGATTGTCATTTAATGCAACTTTGAAGCTGTTAGAATTCTGATCAGGCATCGTGACTATACACAACATCAAAACAAGAAAAATGTTCAATAGTTAATAAGTCCCTATCAGGTCTCTGGTGTCAGCTTTAAATAGTCTATCTACCTCTTGTCATCAACAAAAAAAAAATGCCTGAGCCTCCGACTTCTTCCCAGTGTCCTCAAACATGCATGAATCATCAAATTATCTGGAGGAGAGATGCTGGCTCAGCAGCAAACGTCAGCTTTACTTACACATAAGGAGGTTTAACATACAAGCACTCTGACTAGGCGTGGTGGCTCATACCTGTAATCCTAACACTGGCAGAATGAGGCAGGATGATCCCGTGAGCTCAGGAGTTCAAGACCAGCCTGACCTAGAGCAAAACCCCATCTCTACTAAAAATAGAAACACTAGCTGATAGTCCTGGTGGATTCCTTTAGTACCAGCTGCTCAGGTGGCTGAGGCTGGACAGTCTCTCGAGCCCAGGAGTTTGAGGTTGCCATGAGCTTGGCTGACTCCATGACACTCTACCAAGGGTGTCTCCCTCCAAAAAAAAAAAAAAAAATTGCGTATCTTATTGCTGAATATCACCACAGTCACCTTCCAAGTACTTTGTTTAGGAAGCTGTGCATCAACGCTAGTACCTAGTCTGCTCTTCAAAGCAACTTGGAACTCTTTTTCTAGAGTGGCCATCAGAGCTGTCATCCTATTAAGCAGTGGTTCTCAACTTTCCTGATGCCTCGGGATGCTGCAGCCCTTTAATACAGTTCCTCATGTTGTGCTGATCCCCAACCACAAAATTATTTTCATTGCTACTTCATAACCGTAATTTTGCTACTGTTATGAATCGTAATATAAATCTCTGATATGCAGGAAGTATTTTCACTGTTCCAAAGGGGCCGTGACCCACAGGTTGAAAACCGCTGCTGTAAGGTCTGACAATTAAGTTTGCTAACTCCTCCTAGAAAAGTGCTTTGAACGGGGGACTAGGCCCTGGCATTGACGCATAGCTGCCCAAGGAGAGTACTTTGAAGGTGACCACAGTGACATTCAGCAATGAGGTAGATAGCAGTCTTTCTGAGACGAGTTCGTGAACTTAATTGCCTAGCCTCATACTCTTTGGGAGCAGGGGCCATGGGTGAATCACCTTTTCATGATTCACAATATCTATGAGATTATTTTGGGTATTTGTGGAATGAAAGAGCTTTCCAGATTTAGCCTGTGCTACTATGATTTTGTGTAACCACACTTCCAATGAATTGCTCTGTTTTCAAAGAGAACGAGAGAGGACACCTTTGCCTTCATGAATTTAACATTGTTGTCCCTTTGCAGGTGACCTGGAAGTTCATGACATGAAGTAATTTGCAATTTTGCTGAGATTCACTTCAGGCTGGTGAACAGGACTGAGTCCCTGAGAGACTGAGTTAGCCAGGAGCCAGCGTGCAGCCCCACATGTTCCCATTCAGAGGTAGGTGGGAGCTTCACTTATGATCTTGCCTGTGTAGAAAAATTTATTTCTTCTGCCAGAAAAGACTGCCTGAAATGACAACAGCTCCAAGAACTGATGAGGTAAGTGCAGTAGACTAAAAAAGTATTAGTTCTTAGCCAGAAAACAGACCTTTTTGGATAAAAGAGTGAAATGTTAAATTCATCAGTAACTAGAGTCTATAGCACCAAATCAGCCATATGTTCTTTATGAAAATTTAAAACAAAATTTGGGAAATGGATTTAGTAAGTGTTTCAGCTTGGACAGAAACTGATCATCGAGTGAGAGTTGAATCTTTCATGTATAATTTTTCAGTTATATGAAAATACATTGCATAAGGAATACTGTCTATGATGACTGGTCTTCATGAGTTTGGGAATTTTCAAGGGTTTCTGAAGCTCTCCCTGTTAAAGGGTCTACTCTTTAATGAGCTAACAGGGAAATTGGCATCTTCACAAATAGGAGATGGAGATTAACCTATAAAAAAAAAAACTAGCTATAAACACTGGCAGAATTTAAAGATGCAGGCCCTCCCTGTTTCTGTGACTGAAGTATCCATTTCTTTTTTTCTTTCACATTTGATTTTCATCACTGTTGTCTTGACCCCTTCTTCTCAATCCCCTTGCCAGCCATTTTTCTCTGGAAATGTTCTACCATTAACAAATGCCTTACTGTTTAATGTTCTCTCCAAAAGTTCAGAAAATAACATAGACTATGTCTAATTATTAGCCTGCACAGTAGGACCAGTGTCAACCTTGTTGCATTTTTGCATAATTTCATGGGCAAAGTCTATTTTATTTAAATATTATCAGACTCATTTACTCTGGATCAATGGGCAGGCTGGTAATAATTACAAGATGATTGTGTACACATAGGCTATCTCAGGGGCAAATTTACTTCATCCTAAATGATCAAAAAGCAGAATGCTTTAATATACTTGACTGTGTTTTACAGTTGTGGCATTCTTTCGGACCTCTTGCCCTGTCCGTACCTGAGACAGTGGTATACCACCCTTTAATACATTAAAAAAAATGATCCTGCCGTATTTGGATTGACTGGTATAAACTAAGACATCTTTGGAGTTTCAAAAACTGAAAAGCAAGCAAGCAAGCATACATTCTCTTCATGTGGAAGAATACACAATGAGGCAGTTTTTCTTATTCCTGCAAATAGACAAAGACTGCCTGAATTGGGATGGAAAAGGGTAATTTGGGGAGGACAGGAGAGCTGAGTTGTATCTCTGAAATTGGAATCGTTGCTCCATCTCTGTGTGAGACTGGAAAACCCTGGAGGAGGATGAAATGAAAGAAATTCCAATAGTTTGGGAGAATCTGAAAGAGAAAATTTACTCTTGTGCTCACTTTGACAGCACATACACTAAAAAATTGGAATGATAGAGAGTAGAAAAGTCTCTGTACAAGAATGACCCAAATTTATGAAGTGGTCCCTTTCTTGCCCAAGAAAGCAGGATGAACTTAGGTTGGTAGCCCTGAGGACTTTGTTTTTCTGAGACAGTCTCACTATGTCACCCTCGGTAGAGCTCTGTGCCATCACAGGTCACAGCAACCTCCAACTCTAGGGCTTAAGTGATTCTCTTGCCTCAGCCACCCTAGTATCTGGGGCTACAGGTGCTGCCACATGCCTGGCTATTTTTGTTGTTGTTGTCGTTGTCGTTGGTTTGCTGACCCAGGCCGGATTTGAACCTGCCAGCCTCCGTGCATATGGCTGGCACCGTAACCACTGTGTTATGGGTGCTGAGCTTAAGGATTGTATTTAATCATTCACTCCCATGTCTGTCCATTTAGCAGGTCTTTCCTGCCTCCTAAGTGGGAGTTACAGTACTTAGCATTGGAGAGAACCATGTATATGGGCAAAAGATGAGTAGGGCTTGAGCTTTATCAACAAGTAACCTTGTCTACCGTCTGCTCTAACAAGCTGATGGCAACTCCACCCCACTAGTGTTCAGGACAAAACCTTCACATGTTCAACTCATCTTTCTCTCCCATCTTGTATCCAGTCCCACGAGAAGTTCTCTTGGTTCTACCTTCAAAAAGCCCAGAATCTAAATGCTTCTCTCTACCTCCACTGCTACTGCCATGACTCCTAACCAGTCACCTTCCTCCAACTTTGTTTCCAGCGTGATATCAATATAATACCTACAGAGGTCCCTTTGCAATTATGTCAAATTGTCTCTTTGTTCAAATCCTTTAGTAACTGGCCATTTCACTCAAAAGCCCAAGCTAATCTGCCCATCCACATTGCCTTTCTGAACACTCTTCTAGGATTCTTGGTCACTCCTCTCAGCCACACTGGCCTTCCCGTTACTCCTTAACAGGCTCACTTTTGCCCTCTTCCCAATGACCTATGTGAGTAGTTTTTCACCTCTTTCAAGTCTTTGCTCCAACATCATCATCGTAATGGGGTCCATTAGGACAAATCTTAAATTTTCAAGTGGCCACCCCTACCCTGCCTCCCTCAATACTCTTCACCCTTTTCTATTTCATAGCATTTATCCATTTCTTACAGAATCTACTTATTTGTTAAGTTTACTATTTACTGTTTGTTTCTGCATCCCAGAATGAATGCTTCATGAGGCCATGGATTTTTGTCTGTTTCATTTATTATAGTTTCCCAAGAGTCTAGCCCAGCACCTGAAACATAAGAGGCACTTGGAAGATGTTTGTGGGTATAGATTGATGAATGAATTGCTTCCTAGTGTGGTGTGGGAGGCTGTGGAATGATTGCTTGAGCTCTAAAATGCACTGGAGTTGCACTGGAAGGTTTTACCCTCATGGAGTTCCCTGGCCCTCCAGCTGTGGCATGGAGGAAGGCTAAGAAATGGTCCAGGAAGACCTCAACTTGAGAGACCATGGACTGGGACCCTAAAGGGTTGCTGAAGACATGAGCAATGTGGGTGGGGGATTGGGACCCAAGGAATGAGGATAACTGGGGAGACTGAGCAGCGGACAGGATGGACCATTGTCCCCTAACACTCAGACATCCCACACTGCTAACATTCTGTAAGTCTCCTACTATAAAAATGCAGCTTCAGGAAAAAGCATGATTGATTATTCTGCTTGTAGAATAGAAATTACAAATAAAGATTACTATGACATGTAGAAAATGTTACATGTTTTTGGCACTGGAGTTGTGTAGACAGATTTATACTTTGTACCAAAAGAACTTGGCTAACCTCTGAATTCTCAGTAAACTTTGAATCTAGTCAAGTCATAGTAGACAGTTGACGTATGTTTCTGAAGAATGAGTAAGTGAAAAAAGGCTGTCTTATAAGGTTCTTCTTTGCACAAAAGTCAACTTTTCATGTCACAAACTAGTAATATTTTTTTAATTCGGTGGAATAAAAGGCATGACTTACTGTGTACCTGTTACTCAGCCACTTCTGAGTGCAAAACTGGTCCAGAACGTCAGGTCCAAGGCAAAGGACCAATAAGGGGCTGTTTTGGTGTGAGCAAGATGAGGGTCTCAGGATGGATGTGGATGTAACTGGCATTTAAGCAAATGTTTATTGAATGAATTACTAAATGAATGTACAAATGCTTGTTCATGATGAGCAGGAAGCTGGGCTCAGGGCAACCTTTCTGACCCCCATTTAGTAGGCCTCACAATTGACTGAAATCTTGGGTGAAGCCACCTCCAGGCAGTGATCAAGTTTCCAATTAGCACTTTGCAGGGAAAATCTACAGCTAGTTCTCAGCACAATATTGACTTGTTCTGGGTGAGGAAGCTCAGGGTTAGATTCATCTGAGAAACGGAATTGTCCAGGTAATGAATCCAGTCCCAGGTCAGCAAGTTTCTCCCATAAACAGTCAGATGGTAAACAGTTCAGCTTTGTGAGCCGTATGGTCCATTATTAACCCCTCTACCTTGGCATTTGTAGTACGAGAAACCACAGTCAACGTGTAAATGAACATAGCCATGTTCTGATGAAACTTTTTTTACAGAATAGGAAATAGGGATAAATTTGGCCTTCATGCTGTAACTCGTCTACCCTTAATTCAGTCTGTTCTTCTAATGCTTTGTTTTCAAAGGGGATCTGAGTGTGGAAGAAAAGAATAGACACCGATTGTTAACATACACCCTGAGCCTAGTTACTTGACATTAAGTATCTGATTTATTCCTCTCTATGTCTAAGATGTATGATAGCATCACATGTGATGGGTGAGGAAAGTAAAATTTAAAACATCAATGGTAGCTTGATAAGATCAAAAAAGCAGTAATGAACTCGACTTCAACCGGATCAAGGAGATTACCCACGGCCATCACCAAAATACATTAGCACTTGATTGGTCCTTGACAATTTGTTGTGACAGATGTACATTATGACAAAGTTAAAGTTGTCTTTTACTGGGGAGGAGTGGCAGTATGCCTGTGCTGGGATAATAACCTCAGTAATCTTGGCCAGGCATGGTGGCTCACTCCTGTAACCCTAGCACCCTGGGAGGTCGAAGTGGGTGGATTGCCTGAGCTTAGGAGTTCCAGACCAGCCTGAGTAAGATGGAGACTCCATCTTTACTAAAAATAGAAAAATTAGCCAGGCATTGTGGCCTATAATCCCAGCTACTCACGATGAGACAAAGGATCACTTGAGCCCAGGAGTTTGAGGTTGCTATGAGTTATGATGCCACAAGGCTCTTAAAAAAAAAAAAAAAAAAAAACTGTCTCAAAAACAAAAAACCCCCATGAATCTCGAGTACTTTAACTTTTAAGGTGTACACTGCTGTGAAAAGGGGTTTGGACCTTATAGTCATGTGGGTATGTTTTTGTGATTCTGATGGGTTTAGCCATTCTCTCAGGAAAGTGAAAGCTGAGGGCTTGGGGGGTTCTTAGTCACACTAGTGCATCTGAGCAGCAAGGTCTCTGCTTCAAGTGGTCCTCTGAGACTCAGGTTGAAGGAGCCCTAGCCATGGGGTGTCCTTCATACCTACAGCAGGAGGAGGAGGGAAGGAAGAGGGTAGATTATCCATATTCTGACTTTTTCTCCAGAATCAACACATGAGTTGCACTCCCCCTTCATTGGCTAAAGTCAGATGGTTTTCTTCCGACCTTAAGGGGATCAAGTAATCTGCTGTAAACCCCACATGAAGATAACTATCAGTATAAGTTACAGTACTAATGACTACAAAGAATTTAATAGGAAAACTAAGATTTTTGCTAAGTAGATTAAATACCAAAGGTTTTTACAGCTGAAATTATGCCAGTGTGTGTGTAGGAGAAAGCGGAGGTCCAGACGCCTTCAGAACACATTAATGTTAATATCACCTTATGTGTTAATTATAAAAAACACTCTTGGCTCATTGAATCCATTGTATATTTTGGTAATAAGTACCTTCTTTAAATATTTTAGCATTGAGAAGTGGAGATATTCCCACAAAGTGTTGGATATTATTTAATATCTTGGGATTGTCAAATCAAGGTTTAAAAGAAAATTTAGTAACGTTAGAAGTAGCGTTTATGTCTCAAAGTTCTATGTGAAGAAGTAGCATGGAGATGATATGGCCAATTTGGAAACTGATGCTAATTAGGCAATTGAATAAGGGTAAAGTTGGCTCTTTGGATGTGTTTGATACAGAGCCAAATTCTGCCCTTAATTATTTGCATACATTTTACCAGTAGAGCTATGTCCTTCATTATGTGTAAATAGACCTTATGCCATATCCCCCCTTAACCCCAAAGATGAGAACTGGAGGGTAATTTGCAAGGGCCCTAAATCTGGGACCACTTTTCATGAAACCTTTTTCACTAGATGAAACCCACAGGAGCTTGTTCAAGTATCAGGAGACTGGCTTTATTCATCACCACGGCCATCACCCGGCTAATGTCTCCATGAGAGTTGTTTCTGTTGACACTTAGGAGGGGTGGGATGTGATGTGGCTAAAGGCAGTGGAGCTTCCCGCCTCCCTCTATTCGGGAGCTGAATAGGAAAGGACTCCGTGTTGGGCTTCACGTTTCAGTGTGAGAGATTGTGCGTGCTGATTGCTCACCTTGAACTTCTATGTCCAGGTCAGTAAGGCTGAAGGGACCATACACGGACCATGGTGAGATGATTTTAATTTCAGTCTGTTGGACTCTCAAGACTATGTCAGAATACACCAGGGTGGAGGTGGGCCCAGAAGTGCTGGTCACAAGTCTTTTTAGATCAATGAGACTTTTGTCTAAAGAATTGTCCTTCCGGCTACAAAATCAACACCCATAAATCTGTAGCCTTTATATATACCAACAATAACCAAGCCAAAAAAACAGTCAAGGACTCTATTCTTTTCACAGTAGTGCCAAAGAAGATGAAATATTTGGGAGTATACCTAACAAAGGACATGAAAGATCTCTACAAAGAGAACTATGAAACTCTAAGAAAAGAAATAGCTGAAAATGTTAACAAATGGAAAAACATACCATGCTCATGGCTGGGAAGAATCAACATTGTTACAATGTCTATACTACCCAAAGAAATATATAATTTTAATGCAATTTCTATTAAAGCTCCATTGTCATATTTTAAAGAGCTTGAAAAAAATACTTCATTTTATATGGAACCAGAAAAAACCTCGAATAGCCAAACATTACTCAGCAATAAAAACATAGCAGGAGGAATCACGCCACTAGACCTGAGACTGTACTATAAATCAAAACAGCCTGGTATTGGCACAAAAAGAGAGAAGTAGCTGTCTGGAACAGAATAGAGAACCAAGAGATGAATCCAGCTACTTACTGTTATTTGATCTTTGACAAGCCAATTAAAAACATCCAGTGGGGAAAAGATTCCCTATTTAACAAATGGTGCTAGGTGAACTGGCTGGCAACCTGTAGAAGATTGAAAGACCCACACCTTTCACCATTAACTAAGACTCTTACTGGATAAAAGATTTAAACTTAAGACATGAAACCATAAAAATACTTGATGAAAGTGCAAGGAAAACTCTTGAAGGAATCGGCCTGGGTGAGTATTTTATGAGGAGGACTCCCCAGGCAACTGAAGCAGTATCAAAAATACACTACTGGGACCTGATCAAACTAAAAAGCTTCTGCACAGCCAAGAACATTGTAAGTAAAACAAGCAGACAGCCCTCAGAATGGGAGAAGATATTTGCAGGGTATATCTCTGACAAAGGTTTAATAACCAGAATCCACAGAGAACTCAAACGCATCAGCAAGAAAAAAACAAGGGATCCCATCGCAGGCTGGGCAAGGGATTTGAAGAGAAACTTCTCTGAAGAAGACAGGCACACGGCCTTCAGACATATGAAAAAATGCTCATCATCCTTAATCATCAGAGAAATGCAATTCAAAACTACTTTGAGATATCACCTAACCCCAGTAAGAGTAGCCCACATAACAAAATCCCCAAATTAGAGATGTTGGCGTGGATGTGGAGGAAAGAGCACAATTCTACACTTCTACACTGCTTCTACAATGCACACTAATAGGTTCCTTCTGGAAGGATGTTTGGAGAGTACTTAGAGACCTAAAAATAGACCTGCCATTCGATCCTATAATTCCTTTACTAGGTTTATACCCAGAAGACCAAAAATCACAACATAAGAAAGACATATGTACCAGAATGTTTATTGCAGCCCAATTCATAATTGCTAAGTCATGGAAGAAGCCCAAGTGCCCATCGACTCATGAATGGACTAGCAAATTGTGGTACATGTATACCATGGAATATTATGCAGCCTTAAAGAAAGATGGAGACTTTACCTCTTTCATGTTTACATGGATGGAGCTGGAACATGTTCTTCTTAGCAGAATATCTCAGGAATGGAAGAAAAAGTATCCAATGTACTCAGCCCTACTATGAAGCTAAATTATAGCTTTCAGATGAAGACTATAACCCAACTATAGCACAAGACTATGAGGAAAGGGCCAAGGAAGGGGAAGGGAGGGGGGGAAGTCAGGGTGGAGGGAGGGTAATGGGTGGGGCCACATCCACGGTGCATCTTAGAATGGGTACAGGCGAAACTTACTAAAGGCAGAATACAAATGTCTGCATACAATGACTAAGAAAATGCCATGAAGGTTACATTAAACAGTTTGAGAGTATTTCAGATTGCATATGAAACCAGCACATTGTACCCCTTGATTGCAGTAATGTACACAGCTATGATTTAACAATAAAACAAAGAAAAAAATCTACAACCATTAAGAAAAAAAAATTGTCCTTCCTGAAAATTTAGATAACTGTCCTCTAGTAATTTTAGCAATCCAGGGAAGTGAGTTAAAGTTTTTTTTTCTTATTTGAAACTTTTTTTTTTTTTTTTTTTTATTGTTGGGGCTTCATTGAAGGTACAATAAGCCAGGTTACACTGATTGCAATTGTTAGGTAAAGTCCCTCTTGCAATCATGTCTTGCCCCCATAAAGTGTGACACACACCAAGGCCCCACCCACCTTTCTCCTTCCCTCTGTTTCCTCCCCCATAACCATAATTGTCATTAATTGTCCTCATATCAAAATTGAGTACATAGGATTCATGCTTCTCCATTCTTGTGATGCTTTACTAAGAATAATGTCTTCCATGTCCATCCAGGTTAATACGAAGGATGTACAGTCTCCATTTTTTTTAATGGCTGAATAGTATTCCATGGTATACATATACCACAGCTTGTTCATCCATTCCTGGGTTGGTGGGCATTTAGGCTGTTTCCACATTTTGGCGATTGTAAATTGAGCTGCAATAAACAGTCTAGTACAAGTGTCCTTATGATAAAAGGATTTTTTTCCTTCTGGGTAGATGCCCAGTAATGGGATTGCAGGATCAAATGGGAGGTCCAGCTTGAGTGCTTTGAGGTTTCTCCATACTTCCTTCCAGAAAGGTTGTACTAGTTTGCAGTCCCACCAGCAGTGTAAAAGTGTTCCCTTCTCTCCACATCCACGCCAGCATCTGCAGTTTTGAGATTTTGTGATGTGGGCCATTCTCACTGGGGTTAGATGATATCTCAGGGTTGTTTTGATTTGCATTTCTCTAATATATAGAGATGATGAACATTTTTTCATGTGTTAGCCATTCGTCTGTCATCTTTAGAGAAAGTTCTATTCATGTCTCTTGCCCATTGATATATGGGATTGTTGGCTGTTTTCATGTGGATTAATTTGAGTTCTGTATAGATCCTAGTTATCAAGCTTTTGTCTGATTGAAAATATGCAAATATGCAAAGAGACAACCCATTGTGTAGGTTGTCTCTTTGCTTTGGTTATTGTCTCCTTAGCTGTACAGAAGCTTTTCAGTTTAATGAAGTCCCATTTGTTTATTTTTGTTGTTGCAATTGCCATGGCAGTCTTCTTCATGAAGTCTTCCCCCAGGCCAATATCTTCCAGTGTTTTTCCTATGCTTTCTTTGAGGATTTTTATTGTTTCATGCCTTAAATTTAAGACCTTTATCCATCTTGAATCAATTTTTGTGAGTGGGGAAAGGTGTGGGTCCCAGCTTCAGTCTTCTACATGTAGATATCCAGTTCTCCCAACACCATTTATTGAATAGGGAGTCTTTCCCCCAAGGTGTGTTCTTGTTTGGTTTATCAAAGATTAGGTGGTTATAAGATGTTAGTTTCATTTCTTGGTTTTCAATTCGATTCCAAGTGTCTATGTCTCTGTTTTTGTGCCAGTACCATGCTGTCTTGACCACTATGGATTTGTAGCACAGACTAAAATCTGGTATGCTGATGCCCCCAGCTTTATTTTTGTTACAGAGAACTGCCTTAGCTATATGGGGTTTTTTCCGGTTCCATACAAAACGCAGAATCATTTTTTCCAAATCTTGAAAGTACGATGTTGGTATTTTGATAGGAATGGCATTGAATAGGTAGATTGCTTTGGGAAGTATAGACTTTTTAACAATGTTGATTCTTCCCATCCATGAGCATGGTATGTTCTTCCATTTGTTAATATCCTCTGCTATTTCCTTTCTGAGGATTTCATAGTTTTCTTTATAGAGGTCCTTCACCTCCTTCATTAGTATATTCCTAGGTATTTCATTTTCTTTGAAACTATGGTGAAAGGAGTTGTGTCCTTAATTAGCTTCTCATCTTGACTGTTATTGGTGTACACAAAGGCTACTGACTTGTGGACATTGATTTTATATCCTGAAACATTACTGTATTTTTTGATGACTTCTAGGAGTCTTGTGGTTGAGTCTTTGGGGTTCTCTAAGTATAAGATCATGTCGTCAGCAAAGAGGGAGAGTTTGACCTCCTCTACTCCCATTTGGATTCCCTTTATTTCCTTGTCTTGCCTAATTGTATTGGCTAGAATTTCCAGCACTACGTTGAATAGTAGAGGTGACAGAGGACAACCTTGTCTGGTTCCAGTTCTAAGAGGAAAAGCTTTGAGTTTTACTCCATTCAGTAAAATATTGGCTGTGGGTTTGTCATAGATAGCTTCAATCACTTTCAGAAATGTGCCACCTATGCCTATACTCTTCAGTGTTCTAATTATAAAAGGATGCTGGATTTTATCAAATGCTTTTTCTGCATCTATTGAGAGGATCATGTGATCTTTATTTTTGCCTCTGTTAATATGGTGGATAACGTTTATAGACTTGCGTATGTTAAACCAGCCTTGCATCCCTGGGATGAAGCCTACTTGATCATGATGAATGACTTTTTTGATGATAAGCTGTAATCTATTGGCTAGGATTTTGTTGAGAATTTTTGCATCTATGTTCATGAGTGAGATTGGTCTGAAATTGTCCTTTTTGTTTGGGTCTTTTCCTGGTTTTGGTATCAGGGTGATGTTTGCTTCATAGAATGTGTTGGGGAAGATTCCTTCTTCAATTTTTTGGAATAATTTCTGCAGTACAGGAATAAGCTCTTCCTTGAAGGTTTGATAGAATTCTGGAGTGAAGCCATCTGGACCAGGGCATTTTTTGGTTGGAAGCTTTTTTATTGTTTCTTTGATCTCAGTGCTTGAAATTGGTCTGTTCAGGAGCTCTGTTTCTTCCTGGCTGAGTCTAGGGAGAGGGTGTGATTCCAAATATTGATCCATTTCCTTCACATTGTCAAATTTCTGGGCATAGAGTTTCTGGTAGTATTCAGAGATGATCTCTTGTATCTCTGTGGGATCAGTTGTTATTTCCCCATTATCATTTCTGATTGAGGTTACTAGAGATTTTACTTTTCTATTCCTCGTTAGTCTGGCCAATGGTTTATCTATTTTATTTTTTCAGAAAACCAACTCCTTGTTTCATTAATTTTCTGAATGATTCTTTTGTTTTAAATTTCATTGATCTCTGATTTGATTTTGGGTATTTCTTTTCTTCTACTGAGTTTAGGCTTAGATTGTTCTTCTTTTTCCAATTCCATAAGGTCTCTTGTGACATTGTTGATGTGCTCTCTTTCTGTTTTTCGAATGTAGGCATCTAAAGAGATGAATTTTCCTCTCAAAACTGCTTTTGCAGTATCCCACAGGTTTTGGTAGCTTGTGTCTTCATTGTTGTTATGCTCAAGGAAGTTAATGATTTCCTGTTTTATTTCTTCCTTCACCCATCTGTTATTCAACAGAAGATTGTTTAATTTCCATGCCTTTGGGTGGGGTTGAGCATTTTTGTTAGAGTTGAGTTTCACCTTTAGTGCCTTATGGTCTGAGAAGATATAAGGTAAAATTTCAATTCTTTTGATTCTGTTGATATTTGTTTTGTGTCCCAGGATATGATCAATTTTGGAGAATGTTCCATGGGGTGATGAGAAGAATGTATATTCTTTATCTTTGGGGTGGAGTGTTCTATATGCGTCTATCAAGCACAGTTGTTCTAGGGTCTCATTTAAGTCTCTTATATCCTTGTTTAATTTCTGTTCAGAGGATCTGTCCAGCTCTGTAAGAGGAGTGTTAAGGTCCCCTGTTATTATGGTATTATCAGATATCATATTGCTCAGACTGAGTAAGGTCTGTTTCAAGAATCTGGGAGCATTTAAATTGGGTGCATAGATATTTAGAATTGTCTTCTTGTTGTATTTTTCCCTTGACCAATGTAAAGTGACCATCTTTGTCTTTTTTGACTTTAGTTGCTTTAAATCCACATGTATCTGAAAATAAGATTGCAACTCCTCTTTTCTTCTGAATTCCATTTGCCTGAAAAATTGTCTTCCAACCCTTGACTCGGAGCTTTAATTTGTCTTTTGAAGTCAGGTGTGTTGCTTGCAGACAGCAAATGGATGGCTTGTGTTTTTTAATCCAGTCAACCAATCTATGTCTCGTCAGTGGGGAATTCAAGCCATTAACATTTATTGAGATAATTGATAAATGTGGTAGTATTCTATTCGTCTTATTTTGTGAGAGTCCATTGCTTAGTTTTATCTTTTGCATCAGTGTGGAGGTTAGGTTCTGTCCTTTAATTTCTGAGTTCTTACTTTGCTGCTGATCCATTATGGTGGTCAGTGTGCAGAACAGGTTGAAGTATTTCCTGTAGGGCTGGTCTTGTTGTGGCAAATTTCCTCAATGTTTGTATATCCGTAAATGATTTGATTTCTCCGTCAATTTTGAAGCTTAGCTTAGCAGGGTACAGAATTCTGGGCTGGAGATTGTTCCTTTTAGGTAGATTAAAGGTAGATGACCATCGTCTTCTTGCTTGGAAAGTTTCATTAGAGAAGTCTGTGGTCACTCTGATGGATTTGCCCCTGCAGGTCAACTGGCGCTTACTCCTGGCAGCTTGCAGAATCTTTTCTTTTGTCTTGACTTTGGACAGGTTCATCACAATGTGTCTTGGAGAAGCTCGGTTAGAGTTGAGGCGACCTGGGGTCCGAAATCCCTCTGAAAGCAGTGTGTCAGAATCTTTGGTGATATTTGGGAAATTTTCATTTATAATATTCTCTAGTATGGCTTCCATTCCTCTGGGGCATTCTTCTTCCCCTTCTGGAATTCCTATAACTCGTATGTTGGAACGCTTCCTAAAGTCCCATAATTCTGACAGGGAACGTTCTGCTTTCTCTCTCTTCTTTTCTGCCTCTTTTACTATCTGAGTTATCTCAAGAACTTTGTCTTCTACCTCTGAAATTCTTTCTTCTGCATGGTCTAACCTGTTGCTGATACTTTCCATTGCATCTTTAAGTTCCCTAATTGACTGTTTCAGTTCCTTCAGCTCTGCTATATCCTTTTTATATTCTTCATATCGTTCATCTCTTATTTGATTCTGTTTTTGAATTTCCTTTTGGTTATTTTCCACTTTATTAGCAGTTTCCTTCATTGTTTCCATCATTTCTTTCGTTGTTTTCAACATGTGTATTCTAAATTCCCTTTCTGTCATTCCTAACATTTCTTTATAGGTGGAATCCTCTGCAGTAGCTACCTCATGGTCCCTTGGCGGGGTTGTTCTGGACTGGTTCTTCATGTTGCCTGGAGTTTTCTGCTGATTCTTCCTCATGAGTGATTTCTTTTATCTGTTTCCTTGCCCTAATTTTCTTTTCACTTCCTCTTGCTCTTTATGTTCTCATGCCTGTGGAAGTTGCAGGCGTGTTTAGATGGATTGAACACACGCGACCACTTGCTGGTTTTCCACTGTTTTAGTCCTCCTCTTGGGGTCAGAAGTCTCTCACTTACTCCCTGTATCCTCTCAGGGGTGATGATAGGCAGATCCCAGCAGCCAGAGATGCCTGGAGTCCTATCTCCCCAGACTCACAGTGCCCAGATGCAAGGAAGCTGTTACTCGGCTGCCATCTTGCTCCGCCCCCGGAAGTGAGTTAAAGTTTTACTGGCTGTGTGTTGGGTTCAGACTTGGTCCTCACCTGTTGCATTGTCTACCTTCTGCTTTCTATAAATATAACAGGGAGACATCTATAGAAACTGGTCTGTCTTACTGCAACATTAGAAGGTCAAGTAGACAAACTTCAGTGAATTTTCTGATGTTTCAAGGCCATAAATCACAGCTGCATGCTTGACCATACCAATGGATTATCTCCCCACATCTTGTTTTGACTGTGATTCTAACCAACATTTTTTGAGGGGCATGGGAGGGTAGTGCCCTTTCACGAAGCCAGTCTCAAATGTGCCAAATACTTTTTAACGTAAGGGAGGTTCATTGCTATCTACTTCTGAAATCATATAATATACTTGTAAAAGGAGAAAGAGTTGTATCTAAATCCTCCTGAAAAGTTTATACATATATGTAAATATATTGGCTTTACCATCACCCATTATCCCTATACAATATAGCATAACAGGAAAACGTATTTCACCTCTATTACCCTTAGAAAGGGGGGAAAGGGTCTACTTGAGTTGGGAACTAGGGTGTGGTATTTCTCTGGTCCCCTACACTTATTATTCTTCCTCCCCCTTGGTGTACCCTGAGAGGCTGACCTTGATAGACTATATTAACCATGTTTGCTTGTCTGTTTTCTTTAGGTTTCAATTAATGAGAGGAAGCCCAAATGTGGGAAGAGACCAAGATCAGGGTTTTTTTTTCCCCCTGATGTCCTGTCTCCATAGTCTGAGGCAGGCAGAAGTTTTATTCCTCCACCCAAGACTAAAGCTCCTGCGGGCAGCTGTCCCCTTACAGCACAAGGTCCCCCTGAGTTCTAGTGACTATCCTTGTCGCTGCCCTTGTAGTCTGAGGCTGGGTTGTTTTCTCTCTGTTGCCCATTTTGGTTACCAGTAACACTACCTACCATTTGCAAAGAGTCACGTTAATAAATTTCTCCAGTGTCCCTTTTTGAATTAAGGCATTTGTCTCTGCTAGACTCCTTGGCATGTGCCCCTTAGGGTAGGTGCACAGAGACTGAGCAAGTGTGAGATGAATGGCGTGTAGTCCCTGAAGTGGTAGGGGAGGTTTTCTCCTCTGCCTAGCTGGAGGAAGCATGTTTTTATATGCCACGGAAGAACCGGGGCTGAATATATACTTGAACAGAGTATGAGATACCTATTGCTGCTGTAATGAATTACCAAAAACTTACTGGCTTAAAACAATCCCAATTTATTATCTTACAATTGTAAAAATAGAAAATAGAGCTAAAATTAATATGACCTTGTGACTGCATTCCTTTGTAGGGTCTGGGGAGAAAAAGTTTTCTTGGCCTTTCTAGCTTCTAGACCAGGCGGTCAAATTCCTTCCTTCATGGCCTCTTCCAACTTCAGAGCCAGCTATAGCTGGTTGAGTCTTTCTCATGTGGCATCGCTCCTTAATTCCCACCTCCCTCCTTTACTTACAAAGATCTTTCTGACTACATGAGACCCACCCGGATAATCCAGGCTGATCTCCCCAGTTCCAGGTCAGTTGGTTAGCAACTTTAATTCCAGCTGCAAACTTAATATTCCTCACCTCATAACAGTATGTTTACAGATTCTGGGCACTAAGACCTTGACATCTTTGAAGGGGGAGAGCACAATTCTACCTATTAGGCAGAACTTGACCATGTCAAGCTGAGGGGGATGTAAATGTATAAAACAACACATTATAATTTGGTTACTGCCCAAACAGAGGCAGGGTGAAGTATTAGCTAGGAATTTAGGAACTTGAAATACAAGGGCATGAATTCTGAGAGCTGCTGTACTGCCAAGCTGCCACGAAAACTTGTGAAAGCAAGACTTGTACCAGGCAAAATGGAATTTTCTTCTCACCCCAACAGATGGTGGTGGTTTTATTTAATAGATAAAGGAAATACATCTCTAATTGTAGTATTTAGAAGGCTAGAATTTCTGTTCTTAGGATTTCAGTGGAAAAGGTTCAATTTTCATGACTAGCATGAACCAGTACCTTTCCAAAACCACATTTACCCCAAGAGTAATTGGTATATTCATGGGACCAAAAATAATGGTGACGTTGACCTGTGATTCTTTTCTGTACAACCTCCCTACTAATACTCATCAACTTCATTAGAAACTTGTTTCTTTACATAAGGATATCATTGCCTTTGCTTAAAACCAAAACATGCCATAAAATAGGAGTTGGCTGGTTTGTACTCTGACTTTCCCCAATACTCCAGAATCAGCTCTCACCTTCAGCCTCCCCAAAAGAAGTAAGCAACATGGAAATGAGAAAATAACAGAGCAATTCTAAAGGAACCCAAGGTGAAATGAGTATTTTTCAGTTTTAACATACATGTGGATTGGGTGATGTGACATGAACGCTGCTGACACATTGTGGCCCCTGTGTGTTGAAATTCAGAGCCATATTTTCTGTACCGAGATAGCTGATGGGAGGCTAGAACACATATTTCTAAAAATGCTATCAGACCAATTTCTCCAACCATTTATTTTTCCCTTCCAAAAAAAAAAATAGTATTAACCTTTTCCAACTACATAAAAATTGCATTCATTCCAGAAAATTGCAACGGTATATGCTAATTCAGTGGTGTAGTAAGTTCATGTCTTGATATAATACCTTAGAAATGAGAACAATCCTAAAACCGGGTTTGAGCTGGGCACAGTGGGTCATGCCTGTCATCCTAACACTCTGGGAGGCCAAGGTGGGTGGATTGCTTGAGCTCAGGAGTTAGAGACGAGCTTGAGCAAGAGTGAGACCCTCATCTCCAGTAAAAATAATAAAACTAGACAGGCGTTATGGTAGGTGTCTGTAGTCCTAGCTACTTGAGAGGCTGAGGCAGGAAGATCACTTGAGCTCAGGAGTTTGAGGTTGCTGTGAGTTATGACATCCTGGTACTTTACCCAGAGCAACAGAGTGAGACTTTCTCACAAAAAGGAGGAGGAGGTTCTAGCAAGGAAGGTAGGTGGTGTCGCCTAGATCAAAACCTAGGGCTTCTATCTCCTGGTGAAGAATGCAGAAGACCCCTTTGAAAACAGTCTTTTTTTTTTTTTTTTTTTTTTGTAGAGACAGAGTCTTGCTTTATGGCCCTCGGTAGAGTGCCGTGGCCTCACACGGCTCACAGCAACCTCCAACTCCTGGGCTTCAGCGATTCTCTTGCCTCAGCCTCCCGAGTAGTGAAAACAGTCTTTTAAATTAAAGAAGAAATCCCAAAGAACATAGAAGATAGAGGCACGCAAGTCACATCTATAATGATGTACTCGGATATTGGCCCACAGACCATGTCCTAAGCTCTTTGGGATTTGGGGGGCATCTGTGTGATTCCAATCTAAGCACTTTTACGTTGAGAGTGTATGGTTTTCTCCTCTGGATCTCCTTTCTCATCCTCTGGAGGGTAAAATGACTTCTGATATTCCTTAAATTAGGCTGGCCCCGCATGAAATACATAAGAGTTTCAGGGTGGAAAAGATTAATTGGATACTTTGCAAGGTACTGAGGGTCACTGATTATAGGTAATCTGGAATGAAAAAGATCAGTCACTTTATACATGTCCATGAAGCTATTAGAGAGACTCTGTGGCCATCCAGGAGGTAAGAACCTAGACTGGGAGACGAGAAGGGAACATTCACAGGTAACTCACAAGGGAAGATTTAATAAGCATCTTCTGAGACCAAAAGAACTCACGTTTCCTATTTTGTGCTAATTATTGAAGTACCATTTGTTGGTTAAAGCCCATCCTCCCGGAGGCCATCTTTGATCATGCTGAGAAGTGATTTTTTTCTTTATAGCACTGCTTTCACTTTTATAAAATCAAAACATTCATTTGTGTATCTTAATTTCCCTACTCTGTAGGAACATTTTTGGAGAATGGAAAGTAAAACTAGGTGTCTGGTTTTTTTTCCTGGTGTCTATTTTGATACATGTATAGCAGGAGTCCAACAGATGTTTATGAAATAGTGAATATGTTAATTTTTTTTGGTGGGGTGTTTTCTTGGGGTGAGGGTTCAGAGCAGGGAAGAACATTAATTCTTGTTAGATGAACAAGTGGTATAATAAGAACTTAGAGTATAAAATGCTT
This sequence comes from Nycticebus coucang, assembly GCF_027406575.1. Lineage (NCBI taxonomy): Eukaryota > Metazoa > Chordata > Mammalia > Primates > Lorisidae > Nycticebus > Nycticebus coucang. Next base: position 56,913,114 of record NC_069799.1, read on the forward strand.
ATGTTTGGTATATTGATGGAAGGTTTTTTTTTTTTTTATTGCAAAACAGGTTTAAGGATCAAACAAGATCATGAAACCAATTACAGTACTGCTAAGGTAGTGTCTGAAGTGCTCTAGTGTGCTGAAATTTACCTACAAGTCCCTGCAGATGACCTGGGGAACAAGAGGCACAGAAAGCCTTTCTTCCCGGCTGCTTGAAGGCAGGTCTTCGCTTGGGTTGGTGAACACAGCCTGAATGGATGCCTGGTGTGTGTGGCACCTTGTACTCACACAGGGGTATGCTTTGAAGTGCTCCCTGGGACTCCTCCCTGCCTGGGGGTCACCATGCCTTGGGCCTCTTTCCCAACATTCTGGTTTACTAAGGCAGCATCTTCACTTACCTCACCTGGAAAGTTCCAGCACCTGGGTAAGGCCCCTTTGGAGCTCAAGATCCTTTTCATGATCATGTCACTGCATTTTCTCTGTAAACCCAAGACTAGCGCGTCATCTTCTGAGTTGCTGTACCAAGCTGCCTGGGAGGTGATGAGTAACTGTCAATTCAGCCTTTATAGCGTCTAAGAACTGCTGTTTCCCTCCATGTGGAGGGATCTTATGGAAAGCTGAGACTGGCTGCTATTTAGGGCCTAGGTGAACATCGTTCTTTGAACCTTAGGCCACTGCCTCAAAGGGGTGGAGAATCTTGCTCTTGCTGATGTCTTGATCTCATACATTCAGCTTCCAGAACCTCAAGAGGATGGCCCGGGTATCAACACTTGCCAGAGAAGCCCTCCCTCTAGTTCGTGGACCTTTCTCTGTAGCTCTTCCTTCTCTTTGCACCTGGTTCATAAATTGAGAAAGACTGCTCTGCATCTTTACTCTGAGCAGAGTGAACAGTAAGGTCTAGGACACCATCTCCTACTCGTCTGGCAAGCTTGGGCTTTTCCCCTTAGGATCAGAGAATGATGTCGCCTTGGCTTTCTGGGATGTTATTCTTGTCTGATTGTGGAGTCTTTGTCTTTGCTTCTCTGGAGGAGCTTGGGCTACTTTCTGCCTTCAGATATCTTCTGGCTGGTTGAACACACCTGTTGCAGAAGGCTTTTTGGTTGTTTGCTTCTCATATTTCAAATACTGGAGACTCCCCCTTTAATTTTGGCCCCAGTAAGAGTGCTGGAACTAGCTTAGGCACACTTTCCAGTGCTATGCCCCAACGTATCCATGTTTTCCTGCTTTCCCCTCAAAGGCTTTTCAAAGATGGACTCACCTTCCTTTTCGCTGTAGGTTGACCCTCTGGTGGAGCTGTCAGAGGGGAAACATGCTGTAGGGTGTGCAGAGAAGGCAGCCTGCTGGAAGGTTTTATTGAAGTAATTTTTGATTCTCTTTTGGGGTCAGTGTAAGAAGGCAGCCTTTGCTAATATATCAGATGACATGGCGTATGTGCAGAGTGATATAGCCGTAGACCTTGTGGTATATTGTTGTACTCAATTTGCCACCTGTAAGAAAGACTCAGACCCCACTTCAGGTATAAATCAGATGGTGATTTATTACACCTGTGCAGGGGACCGCAGTGATTTATTACACCTGCGCAGGCGAGTCACTGCCCCAAAGGGCAAGCGGCCCTGAAGAGAAAAGCAGGCTGTCTTTTATACCATTTTTGTGCTGTGTCGGTAGGCAAGCTGGCAGGCACGGAAGCTAGCTCAGGAGGTAGCTCGGGGCAGGGTTACAGTCAGGGGGGCTGGTTGGCTCAGGGGTTTACATTGTGGCAGCTGGCATGGGGACAAATTTTGCTTGGAAAATTTTGCTTGAGTAAGCTTTCCACCATTGTTTAGCCATTGCTAGTGGGGTTGGAATAAGTTCTACCATTGTTTTACCTGGGGCTAGGATTTTTTTGGGAACTCAGGGGACTTCCTTGTTCTGAAATCTGTTCTCAGAATTAACCCAAGGTGGGGTTTGAGATGTGTGGGGACTCAGGCTGAGACAGTTAGGGTGTTTAGGGGTCCTTTTGCTGGGTACTACACTCCCCACTGGTCTTTTGGGGAATCAAATCCTTGATTCATCTGTGTCGCTGGGAAGGGGCTGATAGTTGGTATGTATCAGACCCCTATCTCTAGGCACAAAGTCTCTGAGCCTCAGCAAGGTTATGTACAAAGCAGTTCTAAACATTTTGGATGGCTCTACCTTGACTAAGGAGTGCACACTGTAATCCCCTCCCTACACAAAAACTGCAGCAAAGACCTAATAGCCAGGGGCAAAGTTGGAGCAGGGAAGAAGGGTACACTTACACATTCGTATCACCTCATGAATTGGGGGTGGGGGTGAAGCCCCACCTATTGTTACCTGTTTTCGTTATTCTCTAAGCACTCACATGTATACAACTTTAACCCAATTTTTAACCAGGGCAGCCTCGATTTTTACTCAAACTGCCACTTAGCCATAGTGGCAGTTAGTTTGTGTTAGGCAAACTAACACTCTTAGACCCTGTGAAGGGAGGTCTAACTCTACCTTTAGAGTTTTGTCAGTCACATTACACTTATATACTTTTACACACTTTTTAACAGACTTGTCGGTGATCTAATCTCTGAGGAGTTGATTATATACATATGAGTTTTTACTTTTCTCTGTGACATTTCCCCCTTTACCCCAAAGTCCAAAAGTCTAATTAAGACAAGTCCCTCAGAGTTTCCTCAGGCTTTCAGCCATGCGTTGACCAGCCAGCTCTCCATATGTGGTCGGAGCAGGGCATGTTGACTATCTCTAGATGTTATGTTTTAAATCCAAGTAGGCCACTTGGCTTCTGCCAGCAGCAAACTCTGAGTATACGGATTAGGCACAGTAGGATGCAGTGTTATAACTACTGTATATAATTCTATACTCTTTGACCAGTCTCTTAGCCCTACTTAACAGATTAGTTTAGTGGAACAGTTATGTCTCATTTTATGAGTTGACATTACAGACAAGGTTGGGGTTTAATGCAGGTGGGTCACAGTCCTTTTCTCTTTGGACCATTTTTCTCCAGTTTTTCTCTTTACTAAAAATAATATAGCAAAACTTAGTTGCTAAAATAAACTGTACCTTCAGTACACTGGGTGTGATTATTTGCATAGAGTGCAGTAAGAATAATTATTAGCCATTTAGGCTCTGTTTTAAAGTTGGGTTTGTTGGAATCTTTTATAAGAACTCTCAATTGGACTTTAAGCCTTTCACGAGGCCTGGTTTCATCTGTGCCATTAGATACCTGTATGCATTGGGTAAATTCCTCTTCTCTTGAGGTCCCCAAGCATATTTCCACTCCTGGACCAGTCAGCAAGTGACTCATTACTTACCACAGATCAGAAAATGTTACTGATGGATATCTGGCCAGTTTTCCAAAGGGCTTTTTATTAGCTTTATGAAGTCAACCTTAGTTCTTCGGTGCAGTCTGAACACCTCTGGAAATGTTATTCTAGACAAAGCCTTGGTAAATTAACCAGTGTCTTTATTATTCTATAGAACAAAACAGATTCTTATTGAGATTATGCAAATAAATGTATTGTCAGAAATTAAGAATACTTACAAATGGCTTTTAAATTTTAGAGAAATTAAGGAGAGATAAAAAATGTTTCAGATTCTGCTCATAAGTACATACATTGCTTGAAAAGCTACAAATAGCTTAAAAGACAGAAAATGGTTTTCTTGACTTCTGGAAAATCAGAAGTTTAAAATCAATATTTTAAACAAAAGGTCATTACAAACTAGCCCAGTTCCATGTAACTGATTTTGTTCTGTTTCAAGTTAGGTTAGTAATACTCATGGACATGTTATCTTTCCAATGAAAGTTAAAGGAAATACATAATTAATTGGATTATATGCAAACTAAGTTTCATTTAATATTCAGAGAATTTTACAAATATTTTAGACCTTTTTAACCTTTGTCTTTTCACTTTTCTATACAACTATTTAGTTTCAGGACAAATTTATGACATAAGATACAAAGTTTCAGTAAAGCTTCTCTAAAAGTCTGATGTTAAAGGAGTTAGGTGTTTAACTTAACCTTAAGATTCTATATGAATAGTAGGGGAGAGTAGTTAAACTTTATTTTAAGTGAGGAAGTTGTGGAATACACAGTGGGTTGTAGATGGAGTTAACAAAAGTAGGTTCATTGTCAGCCTGCTCTTCTCCTGCATGTTTATTCTTCTATTGGTGGGCTGCTGTCACAGAGGACCTCTGTGGGACCTTCCTGTCACCCTGCTGGGGCCCTCCTCTCCATGTAATTAGTACTGGAGGGCTCTTAGGGAATGGCATCAGTCAGAATGCTGGAGCACTCTTGTCAGGGAACCAGAATGTTATAGGAAAACAGTGAATTAAAACAGACACTTACACCAACAATACAGAGGAAGAAACCTCTAATTGCTGATAAGAACTAGAACTTAGGTGTCTCAAGGCATAGAATGCTGAGTTATAGGGAACCTTTCTAAACTTACACTTTATTTTTCTCTTTAGTTCAGTACAAGATTGTTTCAGGCCGAGACTAATCCTTTAATAAACACTGAACAAATGATATAAAATGACACGGTAGACATGGGCTGGACATGAACAGTGTCTAAAAGTTCATATTTACTTTTACACTCTTATATTCTCAGAACCAGAACATCTTCTCATATAGTTTTTAACAGGCCTGTGAGTGATATAACACCCTGGGGGTTGATTGGATGCCTGATTTCATTTTAATGGTGTTTCTGGTGACAGGTGCAAATGTACATTTCCGGGAGCCCCCGACTGACCAATAGGGTTGAGGCTTCTCATGCTTTTAAAAACTTCTGACAGGGTAATAGCTCGGTAACCTGAGGTCCCTATCTCTTTGGCCTTCCTTCAGAGGTTCTACACAAATTACGACAATTTAATTTAACAGTTACATATTTTTATAATTTACAACAAATTATGTTAATGTCTGCTGACACTAGCCAAAATTAGATGTTAAAGTGGCTTACCTCTGGAGGTGGACTTACAGGTGAATTTAGAAGTGATCGTCAGCCGGTCTCCTGAGGGCTCCAGGTTCTCCGGGGACCCTGGGATGTTTTCCAGGGGGTGCCTCCCCTCAGAGGGACTGCAGCCTGTCCCCCTCCTGGAGGCCACCTGAGGATCGGCAGAATATGTGCCAACCAGAGTAATGCCAAGTGGCTGCTGTTCTGAGGTAGCTCCCCAGCCACCACCACCTTTTTTAGTTCTAAATGAGTAATTGACCTTGGGTCTTTTGCTGAATGTCAGCACCTTATCTCAAGACTATTTGTAACATAGCAACCACAGTTTTTTGGCAGCCAAAAAGAATAGTTTTTAACTAACTTTGTAGTAACTCTTTAATTGCCAGAAAGGGGGTTTCAACTGCAAGCGGGCTATTTTCAACTCCCACCTGGAAACTGATGTCAAAGGCAGTGGGAGACATAGGGGATGTAAGAGAGAGAAGGTAAAAAGGCTAGTTGGTAGGGTGCAGCAGGGGGACAGAGTTGGTCTTTCACCAGGGGCTGAGAAATTCTCAGAGGCTGCCCCCTTGGTGAAAATTGGCTCTTGTGCCCTAGCCACAACCAGTGGCCGTAGCCTGGGTTAAAACAAATTGTACATTGACACACAACAAAACAGATGTTGACACCCAAACTTGGGATTGACCAATCTTTGAAAGGAATTCCGACAAACCATTGGAAACAGCAAACACAAATTTGACAAACAACTCACACACACCAGCCAAACAAACTGAAGACCCACCCTCTGTGAGTCCTAAGAAGAGAAGCAACCAACAGACCCACAGTCTGTGAGTCTAGAGAAGAGGGACCAGACAAAACAAAGACTTGCCTTCTGTGAGTCCTAAAAGGAAAAACTTGAGACAGACCAGAGATTCAACCCTGTGAGTCCAGCATTAGACCAGGGACCTGAGGCATTCGACAGACCAGGTAGACTTGGGACAGACTAGACACAAAGAAGACTGACAGGTTTCACACAATCTCACTGACATGGAAGAGGGAGTTCACCAAGAGACAGAAAAAGGACCAAGAAACCAAGAGAAACAGACTTGCATGATACAGACCTGGACTCACTCCTATGAGCCCTGCATGATACAGACCTGGAGACATCTCCCCCCACCCAGGGAACCGACTGTGTAATTGTGTCCAAGTGGTCTGGCTTCCACCCACCAAAATCTCTAGAGATCCGAAAAAACTTATAAAACTCATGCGGATGTTACTGATTAATTACCAATTCAAAAGTTTTGGAAACCTATACCCTGGCTCCACATGTCCGAGAACTCAGGTGGGGGCGGGGGAAGAACGTCTCTCCGAGGCCTTCCCCTGAAGTTGTCAGGCAGTGGTGGGCCTAGGTTGGGGTCCGGGGTGGCAATCTCGCTGGGGCCTCCAGAAATGTACTCATGTGCCACCTGGAAGAAAAACTTGGACCCCATTTCAGGTATAAATCAGATGGTGATTTATTACACCTGTGCAGGTGGGTTGCTGCCCCAAAGGGCAAACGGCCCTGAAGAGAAAAGCAGGCTGTCTTTTATACCATTTTTGTGCTGTGTTGGCAGGCAAGCTGGCAAGCACAGAAGCAGAATGTGACCAGTTAGTTAGCTCAGGGGGTAGCTCGGGGCAGGGTTACAGTCCGGGGGCTGGTTGGTTCAGGGGGTTACATCATGGCACCTGGCATGGGGAAAAACTTGGCTTGGGAAATACTGCTTGAGCAAGCTTTCCACCGTTGTTTAACCATTGCTAGGGGGTGGAGGTAACTTCTACCATTGTTTTTCCTGTCGCTAGGAGTCTTTTGGGAACTCAGGGAACTTGTTCTGAAACCTGTTCTCAGAATTAACCCAAGGGGGGGGGGGTTGAGATGTGTGGGGACTCAGGCTGAGACAGTTAGGGTCTTTAGGGGTCCCTTTGCTGGGTACTACATATTAACATTGCCTCTTCACTTACCTCACCTGGAAAGTTCCAGCACCTGGGTAAAGTCCCTTTGGAGCTCAAGATCCTTTCATGACCATGTCATTGGGTTTTCCCTGTAAAGCCTAGACCTGCACATCTTCTGAATTGCTGATGCCAAGCCGTCTCAGGAGGTGATGAATAACCATCAATTCAGTCTTAAGAGTATCCAAGAGCTGCTGTTTCCCTCCATGTGGATGGATCTTATGGAAAGCTCAGGCTGGCTACCATTTAGGGATTTGGTGAACATAGTGTTCTTGTTCCTTGAACCTTAGGCCACTGCCTCAAAGGGGTGGAGAATCTTGCTCTTGCTGATGTCTTGATCAGCTTCCAGAACCTTGAGAGGATGGATTGAGTGTCAAGAATACTTGCCAGAGAAGACCTCCCTTCAGTTCCTGGACCTTTCTCTGTAGTTCCTCCTTCTCTTTGTCCTGATTCATAAATTCCTCTCTGCCTTTTTGAGAAAGACTGTTCTGCATCTTTACTCTGAGCAGAGTGAACAGTAAGATGTAGGACGCCATCATCTCCGACTCTTCAGGCAAGCTTGGGCTTTTCCCCTTAGGATGAGAGAATTATGTCACTTTGGCTTTCTGGGATGTCATTCTTGTCTGATTGTGGAGTCTTTGTCTTTGCTTCTCTGGAGGAGCTTGGGCTACTTTCCACCTTTAGGTATCTTCTCTTACTGGTTGAATTGTATCTATTGCAGAAGGTTTTTTGGTTGTTTGCTTCTCATTTCAAATATTGGGGACTCCCCCTTTAATGTTGCCCCACTAGGAGTGCTAGAACTAGCTTAAGCAGACTTTCCAGCACTGCACCCCAAGGTATCCATGTTTTCCCACCTTTCTCTCAAGGGCTTTTCAAAGCCAGACTCACCTTCCCCCTTGCTGTAGGCTGACCCTCTTGTGGCGTTGTCAGAGGGGAAACACATTGTGGGGTGTACAGAGAAGGCAGCCTGTTGGAAGGTTTTATTGAAGTAGTATTTGATTCTCTTTTGGGGGCACTGTAAGAGGGCAGCCCATGGTAATATATCAGATGAGATGGCATGTGTGCAGAGTGGTATAGCCGTAGACCTTGTGAATCTATCAAATCTCTAAAGAGACATCCATGGATGTTATGGTCCTTCTTCATCACATCAAACCTCCCACTCCTAAAAAACACATACTCAGAGATTTCTGACTTAACAGAATTTAGCATAGTGCCTGGCTACACAGAAGATGAATACATGATAAACATGTTTTCATGAAGAGAATGATCTCAAATATTTATTAGCAATCAACAGTTCTTCAGTTTAGAAAGAACAAGTTAAGATTATTTGAGCCCTCTTTTGTAGCACATGTTTTCCAGTGTTATTTCTTACAATGATGCAATGCTGATACTTGACATTTTTTAGAAGTCAAGCCTTGGGGCTCAGTGGGATGAAGTCACTTGCCCAGAGCACACAGTGAATTGAGGAATGTAGATTCAAATCCAAATCCTTGGATTCAGAGGATACTGAGAGTATTACGATCACACAGGCATAGGGAAGAGCTGATTGGAAAAACCCAGGATATTTCCATTACAGAATAGATGTAGGTAAGACAAATGATGGGGGTATGTCTCCTCACATGGTGGGTTTTGTATTTTAAACCATCACCATTATTTTTAACCTTGCCTGCCATGAGGCATAAATTCCTTTGGCATCACCATGAACAGCTATTGTGATTATGGCCTTTTCCTTGAAGATGCTTGTGTTTCCCATTGCCCCCAAACCCTCTGGTTCAGAGACCCAGTCATGAAATCTTTCCATCCTTTCCCCTGATATATTTCAAAACTTGTTTAATTTTTTTTTACATTAACACATCCTCTGGTATTATAAGTATATATAAATAAGATATACTAAATTTCTGCTGCTGCTGCTGCATTCCAATTGGCCAGACCAGATGGAGTGATTTCTGAAGTAGAATTGAAAATCAAAACACAAGTGCTTTTTAAAGAGGTTGAAGTTGAGAAGCAACTGTTCATGGCAGACTTAGCTTTAATTCTTAGTGGGGCTGGGGTTTGTCTTGTGAGCTGTGTTTGACTATGGAATATTTGAAGCTCAACCTGTGAGCAACTATGCCCCCGTCATATTTCCTGCCCTTGAGAAAGAGGGATCGAGTTAGAACCTAAGCCTAAGAGTTCCACGGGGCAACATAGCTACTACATAGGATGGTAGGAAGTTCGTTTTTGCTTTTTAAGAGCCTGCACACACAAACCAGGTGATGAAAAATCCCTTTGCTGAGTAAGTTCTGGGAGGCATCCCCCCCATCCCAAACAAATTCTGAAGAGTAATGTGTGTCAGTTTTCACGTGCTTATTCTGGCTATCTCATTTTATTCCTTAGGATAATCCTATGAAATTAGCATTGCAATCTCTGTTTTACAGAGGAATGTGAGAGCGTTAGGGTCACCTAACGAGTACTGAGGAGTGGATTTGAAAACCAGGTCAACTGCAACTTCAAATCCATTGTAATACAGCAATGTAATACAACAATGTAACACAATACAAGGAGTTTAGACTGTTCAGAGAAGGAAGGTTCTACTTCTCCTTAGAGAAGGGACTGGAATATATTTTGAAGTGAAAAGATCAGTGTTCTGCAGTATATAAATTTTGGGGACATCCAATATGTCTCACTTTTCACTAAGACCAGACAGATGTTGTCATGCTACAGGGTGGCATTCATGATAAAAGTCATGTGCAAAGCGTGATGGCAGAATAGTGTATATTTAGGACTTGCACCTACAGAGCCTGGGAGATTGACTTTTTTTTTTTGCTAGCCATGTTATCTTAAGCAAATCATTGACCCTGTATACCTGTTCTGTCAAATGAGGACATGATAGACAATCCTAATTATTCAGATTCCATGCTTATAAATTTACCTAGTCACTACAATTTACAGCATCCAAATTGGTGTTTGCAAGATTTTATGGTCATTTGCAGACATGCCCAGAGCAGCCTGTATCACAAGTTTTCCCAGAATTGTCCAATTTTATAAGAAATTATCTTATTGACATGTCTCAGGACTAGAGTTGTCTTAGTACTGTGTATGTTTCCAAGCGATAGACTCTGCCTTCATGTTTCAGCTCCTGTACTGTAAACAAAGTGTCCTCTCCATGGTCTAGTTAGTAGTTTTTCACATTTTTGTGCTTTTTTTGATTTTACTCTTATAATGGTCCCCAAGCATAGTACTAAAGTGTTAGTGTTCCAAGGGCAGGAAGGCTTGTAGATTGTACTCTATGGAGAAATACATGTGCTGTGTTAGCTTCATTCAGAGATGAATCATGGGCCTGTTGACCCTGAGTTCAGTGTTAATAAATGATGGATCTAGCAAAAGGAAGCAATGTGCATATCGTAGGTGTGGCTTGTCTGGAAAGTGTGAAAGTGATATCTATACCATGCAATGGAGCTACAGAAAAAATGTGTGGCTAAATTTGGATATTCATGAAATGAGTTTTATTTCAAAGTGTTATGGGGAGACTCCTGTTAGAAATGGCTTTTCTTAAGAAGTCCAACAACAATAGATGCTGGTATAGATACAGAAAAGAACGCTTATACAATGTTGGTGTGTGTAAATTAGTTCAATTTCTCTTGGAAACCACATGGAGATTCCTTAAAGAACTAAAAGTAAGGCCGGGCATGGTGGCTTAAGCCCGTAATCCCAGCACTCTGGGAGGCTGAAGTGGGTGCATCAACTGAGCTCACAAGTTCAAGACCAGCCTGAGCTAGAATGAGACCCCCATCTCTAAAAATAGCCAGGCATTGTGGGGGGATTCGTATAGTCCCAGCTACTTGGGTAAGATAATTGCTTGAGCCCAGGAGTTTGAGGTTCCTGTAAGCCATGCCACAGCCCTCTACTGAGGGTGAGAAACTGTGATTCTGTCCCCCACCCCCACCCCCAAAATGGAAAAAGCACTAAAAGGAGACCTACCATTGGGTCCAGCAATCCCAGTACTGGCTATCTGCCCAAAGGGAAAGTCATTCGACCAAAGAGACATCTGCACTTGAATGTTGATTGCAACATAATTCACAACTTACATGAGTTTTTATAAACCATATAGTTCTAAATGTCTCTATTAATGATCAAAGAATCATATTTCCCAATTAACTCTTTAAGATCATAGCATTAAATATTTTCTCCTGAAGAATCTATAAGCCACTAGCATTGGTGAGTGATTAGACTAGTTAACACCCAGAAGAGTTGTCTTGGGGAAATAGAGGGATTTAGGCAAATCCTCATGTGTAGACCACTACTACAGCAATCAAAGGGTGGTGATGAGGGGAGGACAGTTGGGGTGTCCTTATACCCCAAAGGGGCCGGCGTGTTCTGAGAGCCTGTTACAGGTTGGAGGGCACAGTTCTTATTACCATAGGTGTGTTATAAGATTCTGAACGGACAAACTTACTTGTTTTGTATTACAAGTTTTCCCAGAGTTGTCAAAGCTTATAAGAAATTACCTTACTGACATATCTCAGAATGAAAATTCAGCCCAGTTGCCTCAAAATTAACAGCCGTGATTATTTAGAATCTGTGTTAAACATTATTTGTGTTTTGTATCAAATTGCTGTTGAGTCATTAATTAAACAATTACTCAAATTGCAAATGTGTCTCTTAGGAGAATGTTTTCACAAAAAAAATAAAGAACATAATCCTCATTAAGAACTATTAGTCCTAGTGTGACAAACTTCATTTTGTCTTACAGAAAACAGAGACATGATTTGGTATTTAGTGAAAATAAATGGGTTGTGACACATTCCACCCTTTAAAATGTTCCTTGGCTGGTGGGATAAGAGGAGGAGGTCTGCAGATGGTACGCTGAGCAAAGGCATCTCATGAACCCAGCGTTGCTACATAGCAACAGCATTAGCATTTCATTGGTTGGAATGAATTATTTGAGTTTTTCGCTTTTTCAAAGTGTTTATGCTCTGATCTTTATGCAACAGTGTAACTAATGATGAGAAATGAACAGAGGCTTGAAAAATAGGACTTATTAACGAAGGTCACAAGACCCCAAGTGATTACCTCTGCAAAGAAGCTGCTGGAGTTATTTGGTCAGGATTTTTCAGCGCCTGAATGAGGACTGTCCAGAAGATAGTAACTAGCTGTCCTTTCTCTCCATGGACTATATTAATAGATTTCAAAGGATGTCAACCTGAGCTACAAAGAGAGTTATTGGGGGTGAGTTATTAGAAAGAACTTCCTCCCTGTTTTAGTAGGAAAGGTTAAAATCATTAAGCAAAGAAGATGTATAATCTCATTCCCCTAAGTTTTTCACTACTCCCTCCAAATTAGAATCAATTCTTTGACCTAGGAGATGTAGGAATAGTTGTGTCAGGAGGTAGGGGACAAGATGTTTTGTTGTCTTCGTTTTCAGTGGGATTGGTGGTGGTCAATGGTTATGCTTGATGCTATATGAAGCCCACTACTATTCTAAGGCTACATGGCTTTATTTTTCTGAGAGATCTCAAATTAGGGGGTGAAAATGTAAAAATAACGATTGCCTTAGCCCTGAGGAATTCTTAGAGCACATCCATTTTCCTTGCCTGCTGTAACTACAAGTTCATTGTTGGCAAAAGCAATTTTATTCATATTTCCTCCTCCTCCTTCCTCCTTAGTCCCCCCTCCTTTCTTCCCTCCCTTAGTCTAACCCACATAGAATGGTTACTTGAGGGAATGGTTTTATGAATAAAGATCATATCCTTTGCTCAAGAGCCTTGGTGTGTGATTATAGATTAAAGCTTTCATTTTGAAACTCAGCAATATACAGTCACAAAAATAGCAATAGCTATTTTTTTTATTTAATTACTACATGTAGAAGCACAAGAAAGATTCAAGACAAATACGGCACTGTGGGCTGTAGGCGTCAAAGACTGCACTCTAACTGTACCAGTGCTCCTGCTGGGGCCAAACAGCCACCTCTTGGGGAAAATCCCTAAAGTTATTCCTGTATAACATAGTAGTGGCACTGTGCTTCTCGTCAGACTTTCTGACCTTTTGGTTTTGTTTTAGGGCCCATAGTTAATCACTTTCCCACCGTGTATAGGCACTATGGCCTTCTTCACTGCAAGAGTTTACAGTGTGGTCCTCAACAGCTTTCCCAGTGATCTAAAATACATCTTTTGTATTAACCTGGATGGAGTTGAAGATTCTACTTAGTAAGGTATAAAAATGGGAAATCAAGTATCCAGTGTACTCAATGCTAATATGAAACCAGTAGACGAACTACATGCCCACATGAGAGAAAAACATTCAAGTGGGAGGGGAGGGCAGACGGAGGGGAAAGGAGGAGAGAGGGGTTGGTGTGCTCTCACCTAACAGGTAAAATGTAGGAGTGTATGGCACACTTCCTGGGTGAGGGACACAACTACAACTTGGACTCTACCTAACAAATTTAAACAATGTAACATAATCATCTGTACTCTCCTATTAATCTGAAATTGAAAAAAAAAAATTAAACCTGGAAAGAAAGTGTATGCTCTGCAATATTGGGGGTGTACTTACACTAAAATTTAGTTTTCTTAATCTGTAATTCAAATTTAAACTGAACATCTCTCGTAGTTTTATTTGCTAAATCTGGGAACTATGTCTAGATGGTGTTTGGTGTTAAATGTAGATATTTTGACATAGCAAATGTATGGTATCTATTGGAACTCCATTTTTGGTTAATATGGAAGACTTGTAAGCTATAGCAATATGGAGAAAACCCAAAAGTGGGCTTGGAGTCAATGGAGAAGCAGAGTGAGTGCTTTTCTACTGGCTAAGTGGCTCTGGGAGAATAAGCTGGGTGTACTGACCTATGTAGTCTTTGGACCATTTTTTTTTTCTAAATAGGAACTATGTGATTGTATTTATCTAAAGAACTTTGTCATTGTATTTGTTTTTACCTATGAAAGTGAGGCAAGTGTCACCCTGGAAGCCACAGAAAGGAGGGTACCATTTCCATCATCGTACTTGAATAGTTTTGCCTGGAATGATGCGAGTGATGTATATATCTAACTTCAGTAAATGTTCCCTTTGCATTCGAGAAGAGTGTGTGTTCTGTTTTTGCATAAAGCATTCTATATGTGTCAATTAAGTCAAGTTGGCTCATAGTCTACTATATTCTTGCTGGTTTTCTACTTGTTCTAATAAGTGAATGTTGACATAACTGATCATATTGCATATTTTTGTCTCTTCTTGCAGGTCCATTTTTGCTGCTTGTGTTCTAAACCTTTATTAGGTTCTGAAACGTTTAGAACTGCTGTGCCCTCTTGTTGAAATAATCCATTTGTTACCTTTTACCTCTGAAATGATCTCATTTTTCCTTCAATATCTTTGCTCTGGAATTTCCTTTGATATTACTGTAGATAACTTTAGCTTTTTTTTTTTTTCCTATTAGTTTTCAGGCTACATCTTCAAAAAGTTTTAATACATTTTTATCTATATTTAGAATATATTTTTTTGAAGGCAGCATTTAATTGAGTTTTGTCAAATACAAGAATCTCTGCCTTTTAATTGGGTATTTAAGTTATTTACATTTAATGTTACTTATGGTGATTATATTTGAGTTTATCATCTTGCCATTTGTTTTCTATTTGTATCATTTGTTTTTTTCGATTTTTCTTTTATTCTTTCTATTTTGGGATTAGGTGTTCTTTCTGCTGTATTTAATCTCCTGTTGCCTGCTCTGTTTTATTGTTTTGGTATTTGCTTTAGGCATATATCCAGTCCAATAGAAGCCTCCCTGATCTAGTCCAGATTCACCAAATCTCCCAATTTAGGGCCTTTGCTTTTTCTTTTTCTGGACATGCCCTCATGTTGACAGCCATATAACTAATCCAACCTCATTAGATCTCTTCTAACTTTATCAGAGAATCCACCTTATCTAAGGTAACTCTCCAAACTAATCTGTCATTCTTTGCCTTTTACCCAGCTCACTTGTTCTTCATTGCCCTTTTCTCATGATGCACATCTGTTTGTCTTTCTCCCTATTGGTATGAAAGTTTCATAAAAGCAAAGGACTTTTTTTGTTTGCTGCTGAATTTCCAGTATGTAGAACAGGGCCTGACATATATACATTAATAGGGAATTAATGTATATTGGCTGAATGAATGACCCGTATTTGGAGGGAGAACACATACCTAGGTTAATGTCTAAGTTGATCAGCAACCATATCAGATCACAGCATGTTTGGCTGGAGAGGTGATAGCCATCCTCATTTACTGTTCCAACTGTGATTCTGAGTTGGACCTTGTTAGAAAAGGGGTAACCTTTCTAGTCCAAGGAGGAACATCCAGTGGTGAAATATACATAAGAGTTTGCAGGGTGGTTTTGTGTTCCTTTCCAGGTTCTTTACAGTCTGCGGCCCATTGCCCACTCTGCTTCTCTTCCTTTATGTTCACCCCCTCTATCACTTTTGCCATAAGTCTCTCAATACCACAAGGAGCAGAATTTCAGTCATCTTCAGTTTTTAGAGATCAAAGAGATTTTTCAGAAAAACAATATAATGTGGGGTAGGGAGGAGAAGAGAAAGAGAATGATAAAGCAGATGTGATTAAATCTGGAAAATTTGGGGTGAAGATCTATGCGAATGATAAGTTATGTAACTTTTGCGTAAGTCTGACATTACTTCCAGGTAAGCAGTAAAGAAAATAAAGTCAGGATTTATCCCTTTTACCCTTTCAGTCACCAATGGGGTCTCCAACTCCTGCTGCTCTTTGTTTGCCACCTGACTTTGTACCTGGTGCCTCACTTCATTTCCCTCTGGCCATTCCCCACTTACTATTCCCGTTGCTCTCATATCCTCTCACCTAGAATCTTACAACAGTCTCTGGAATTGGCCTCCTGAGTCAGGCACTCCTGGCTGCCATCGACCCCACACATGGCTGCCTGAGTGCTTGACCTAAAACACAGATCTAATCACATCACTCCTTTGCTGAAAAGCCTGTGCTCTTCCCTTGTTGCCTACAGAACAGTGCCAGCCCTCAGTTGGATGGCTTGACAGCTTTACACAGTTAGCCCCAGACACTCAGGTTGGGCTTATCTCCCACTTTGCTGCTCTGTGTGGTCTGCTTGATTCCCAGCCATTCTGGGAACACACCCACACTTCTTACTTCTCTTCTGGTCTCTCCCATCTCTTTCCCTTGAAGAATTTCTTTAAATGCTGCCTTCTTTGGAGGTCTTCTCTGATCCCCTAATCTATTAGAATTTTTTTGTTTTATTTTTGGCATGTTGAGAGGCTGTAGCACTGTGATTTATACCTGTTTTATAGAGTTTACATCCTTGAGGTTGTGCAGACTTTGAGAGAAAGAAATTTGTCTCATTCATCTTCGGGTCTCCTCAAATTTAGAACACCTCTATAGTCTTACGTAAAAGCTAATAAATATTTGCCAAATTGAATTAATTTTGATCTCGTTATCACCACCCTAATGGCTACTTCCATGGAGCCATCGTGCATCAAATTGTCTCATCTAAATCATATTCCTTTTTACCATAACTTTCAGAAGACCCAATCAGCTAAATTCTTCTATGTATTCTGATTAGCAAACGCATAAAAATGACAGTGCTTTGAAATCTTCAAGAGAAAACCAGGTGGGGGTATATATGTTGGTGAGCAATTATGTTTAGAATAATTTAGGAAGGTGTTACTGCTGTTGAAATTGTGTTTTTTGTTTTTCTTCTATCTTTGGTTTTTATGTTAATTGTCACAAGCCATCTTACACAGTTGGGAACTGGCTAATTCCAAAGCTCAAGAAAAATCTTTTATTGAAATTTTTGTTTGGCTCAGTTTTAGATTTTTTTTTGTCACCAATTCTAATCATTAGAATCATAAACAGAGGTATCCTTGCTGTCAGAATAGGTATTTTTGAAGGGTAGAAGAAGAAAGAAAACACTGATTTGTAAAATCTTTATCATTTTTACTGGGAATGAGAATGTTTTATTCCCTGAGATGTTTGAATTATATTAATTTAAAAGGATTCAAAGCAATATGACATAGTATGACATTTGTGTGCTCTCAGTGACAATATTTAAAGGACAAAATATTCTAAAATGTTTCATAAGCAAAATGACATGACTTGGGTTTTGTGAATTCATCTCTGCAAGCTCAAGTAGGGTTTCTTCCTTCTGTTCCTTTAACCTATTTCATGATCTTTTACTCTGGCCTCTTCACTGAAAAATCATAGAATTTTAAAATCAATTGAATACTTAGTAAAGGTCCATTTGTTTTTACTTCTTGAGTTTGCTGTTCTATCCTGAAATTGGTATTTTTCTAACACATTTATGAGATGGACATTAAATTCCAGCGAAAATCTATTTTCATATTTCTGCTGCTCCTCATCTTACAATGGGGCTATGTCCCAATAAAACCCCCATTGTTAAGTTGAAAATATCAGACATAAAAAAGGCATTTAATACACCTAAGCTACTGAACATCACAGCTTAGCCTAGCCTACCTTAAACGTGCTGAGAACACTTGCACTGGCCTACAGTTGGGCATAATTATCTAACACAAAGCCTATTTTATAATTGTGTTGACTTTCATGTAATTAGCTGAGTACTGTACTGAAAGGGAGACACAGAATGGTTGTATGGGTACTCACATGGTTTCTACAGAGTGACTGTCATTTTTATACCATGGTAAGGTTGCAAAATCACAGGTAAAACCGTCAAAAGTTGGGAACCTATCAGTGTATTGACTTCAAGAACACTAAGATTTAATTTCCCCCCTATTTTGTGGGTCTAATTTTCAAACTATTAAGCATTTCATTTAGTTTTTTTTTTCCTTTGAGACAGTCTCACTAGGTCTTCCTTGGTAGAAAGTGGTAGCATCCCAGCTCACAGCAACCTCAAATTCTTGGGCTCAAGCAATCCTCTTGGCTCAGCCTCCCAAGTAGTTAGGGCTACAGGTGCCCACCACCTGGTTATTTTTTCTGTTTTTAGTAGAGAAGGGGTCTGGCTTTTGCTCAGGCCGGTCTTGAACTCCTGAGCTCAAGCAATCTGTTCACCTTGGCCTCCCAGAGTGCTAGGATTACAGGCATGAGCCACCATGCCCGGCCATTTTACGTTTGGATTTGTCATGGATAATTCTGATTCATAATTGGTTTTGTTTTTTATCGTAACTGCATTTATGGGGTACATTGTGATGATTTTATATACAACTTGGAATGCTAACATCATAGATTCATGACCGTTCTTAATTCACAAAGCCTGACCCTATTTGGTCCTGAATATTAAAAGATTTCAGAAGTCTCTGGCACTAATTTCCATTAGCATTCCTGATTCATATACGTAGATGAGTATGCAGTTTGCTGTCACTGTGCTCTGCCTTACAGAAGGGATCAGCATAGCTCCATGGATAGAGCCAAATACTGCCTAAAGGTCGGGAGAGGCATTTTGTCTAAGCCTTTGGGCACCTAGACAGACCCACAGAGGCCAACCATAGACATGTGAACATGTGTAGCTATTGCCAACAGTGTCATGGGATTCCTGATGTCTGAAGGACACCAGAGGAAGAAGAACCATGGTCTTTCTGAGTCTTTGAATTTAATAGAGATCTTTTAAGGATACTTCCTGGGTTTAAACATAAGTCTAATCCAGATTCCCTAACCCTACTTCAACTACCCATACACAGAACATCCTTCCAATTGCTCAGTTAAGATTGATTACAGTATTTGTTTCCTCATTGCTTCTCAAATTTGGAACAACTTTTGCTGGACGAGTTATTTGGCAGCTACTTTCCAGTCCCCTGAGAAGAGGGCAGTGTATGTATTCAGACCATTTCAGTTCTTTTTGCCCCTCTGCAATCAGGTGTCCCCTATCCATTGCAATGTGTTTCACCCCGTTTCTTGTGCTATGACAACTCATTTCTGCTAATAATCCAATAGCATATTTTAATAGCAATACATTTTTTTGCTGGTATAAACATTTCTTCACATTCAGAAATATATAAAATTATTAAATATCATACATACACCATACGTTATCAATGGTACTTTTTGTTCTGATTTATTTTAAATAGCTCTTTATTGGTCAACATGATCTTACTCTTTTACAGTCTTTACCATATGACAGACATGCTGACCCTTCCTGTGTATTTTTCTATTCTGGGCTTACCACTACTAAAACAGACCTGCTTACCAGCATCCCAACCATCTCGCCACTGATTTGTAGACATTTGAGCCATCTTGGCCTTCTAAGGAGAGCTGAACCTGCCCATTCTCCAGTAAAAGCTAAATCTCATGAGTAAGGAGCCACAGCAAGGTCCCCCCTACCACTCCCGTGTGAGCAGTACCGTGGTTCTTCCAATCTCAGATCCTGGAATCATCTTTGATTCCTTCTTTCCAGACCTCAAATATGACTACTCCCTAAGCCTGACTTTAAGTAGCTGACAGAGGATTGCCATGGAAACTTGGTTCATAGGTTCCAATCTGGACTCCACTCATAATTAATTGGAGACTTCTGTTATGCCTAAGTTTATCTTGGTACTTCCTTCCAGACATGTTGTAGGTTTCCAAACCCTTTCTCCATAGCTCTGTTTTTGCCCACTGGCTACCCATGCCATTGGCTAGACCCGGAAATGGCTTGGTTCAAGCATGCAGGGAAACAAAACTCTAGTTCAAGTACTTTCTACTATAGATAGTGTGTATTGCTGATACAGGTCACAAGAGCAATTTCACAATCAGTTCTAAGCCTGAGATATCATATAGTAAAATTCAGTGTGGCTTTTATTTTATTATTATTATTATTATTATTATTTATTTATTTTTTTTTTTTGAGACAGAATCTGAGGCTACCTTAGCCTCAGTCTAGCTTCCAGCAACCTCAAACTCCTCAGCCTCCTGGTTATCTGGGACTATAGATGCCCGACACAACACCCAGCCAATTTTTCTATTTAGTAGAGATGGGTCTCTCTCTTGCTCAGGTTGATCTTGAACTTCTGACCCTCCTGCCTTGCCCTCCCAGAGTGCTAGGATTACAGATGTGAGCCCCTGCACCCAGCTAAAAACCCAAAGTTCTTGTGGAAGAAACTGGGACAAACTTTCTTCCATTGTTGGCTGAGAGACAGTATTACAATCTATGCTTTCAGCTGAGTGGAGTATAATTTTACGTAATTACATTATTTTGGCCTTACCAGCTAATGTTTTAATGAACAGATCAGTTAGGACTTTTGTGGTATATTTCTATATTGCTTTCACAGAATTCATGGTTTCTTCCTTGAAATATTGATGACAATGATGTGCTAGCTTCTTGCTTATTTTATAAGCTGTATCTTCCTGTTTGTCCATATATTTTCTCTCCTGACACCATTGCTATGGTTATTCTGAACTTTTCCTTTTAGTTTTTGAGCTTATAAATGATCCAAGTACCACAGTGAGAAAAGCATACAGATCACTTACTATATATATAGAAGTACATATAAATGTGGAACTAATGAGTTGCGGTGGGCATCTGCAGTCCCAGCCACTTGGGAGGCTGAGACAAGAGGATCTCTTGAGGTTGCTGGGACTCAACAAGGAAATGGAGGAGTTAGGGTATTTTTCACTTATCCAATGGAGCCATACAAGGCACAAATTTTCATCTCTGACAGAAAAAGAACCAGCACATGTAATTGTCTCTGTTCAAAAATTTTGCTTAAAGAGATTTCTCAAAGTATTTTTGAACTTCTGGCAAGCGTAAAGGTGTGTGTCTTGGTCTTTGGAGTGGTATCATCTTGAAAATTATTGTGGGCGGAGCCTGTGGCTCAAGGAGTAGGGCATCAGCCCCATATGCCGGAGGTGGCGGGTTCAAACCCAGCCCTGGCCAGAAATGCTTAAAAAAAAAAAAAAAAGGGAAAATTGTTGTGTAAAGTCATGAGCCCCATGATGTTTCAGTCAACAGTGGGCAACATATATGGTGACCTGTAAGACTGCAGTGGAGCTGAAAATTCCTAATGCCTAGTGATGCTGTAGTGCAACCAGTTATTCATGTGTTTGCAGTGATGCTCATGTAAATTGTCAGTCGTATATAAAAGTATAGCACATGTAATTATATAACTAATGTATAATATGACTTTGCTACTGGTTCATATATTCACTAAACTATACTTTTCCATTATTTTAGACTGTACTTTTTATTAAAAAAATTGTAAGATGGCCTCAGGCAGGTCCTTTGGGAGGTATTCCAGAAAAGGCATTGTTACCATAGGAGATGATAGCTCCATGCACGGTACTGCCCCTGGAGACCTTCCAGTGGGACAAGACGTGGAGATGGAATATGATGGTATTGATGATCCTGACCCTGTGTAGGTTGAGGCTAATCTGTGTGTATCTTAGTTAAAAAACAAAGTTTAAAATAAAAATTTTTTTTTCTGGAGATAGTCTCACTTTTTCACCCACCTTTGGTAGAGTGCTGTGGCATCATAGCTCACAGCATCCTCATACTCTTGGGTTCAAGAGATCCTCTTGTCTCAGCTTCCCAAGTAGCTGGGACTACAGGCACCCACCACAACAATTTTTTTTATAGATGAAGTCTCACTCTTGCTCAGTCTAGTCTTAAACTCGAGCAATCCACCTGCCTCAGCCTCCTAGAGTGCTAGGATTATAGGCCAAAAGTAAAAATCTTAACAGGAGAAAGCTATAGAATGTTATGAAGAAAAATAATTTCTGTACAGATGTATAGTGTTTGAGTGCCTTAGAGTGTAAGTTGACTCTAAGTCAAAAAGTTGAAAATTTAAATGTTTATAATGTACAAGAGTTTACGGTAGGCTGCGCTTGATTATTGAAGGAAAACCTATTTTTTAAATGTAGTGTTTTTATAAAGTCTACAGAAGTGTCTTCAAACTGACCTGAGACATTTTAAAATGTCCATAGCAATATACAGGAACATCCCGGGCCTTCATGTTCTCTCACCACATAGTTACGGACTCACCCTGGGTACTTAGTAACCTCTGTTCATGGTAAATGTCCTATACAGGTTACCGTTAAAAAAAATCATAGTGCATTTTTACAGTGCTTTTTCTATGTTTAGATACAAATACCATTGTTATCACCATCTGCGGTATTCAGTAGCTCTAAGTATAATAGGATATATCACGTAGCCTAGTATGTAGCGGGATCTACTGTCTAGATTTGTGTAAGTGCACTCTGGTCACACCATGATGAAATTGCCTAACATGTCTCAGAACACATCCCCATTGTTGAGTTGCGACTGTTTTCCAAGTGCTACTGGTGGGAGTATAGATTGATGGGACATTTGGCAACATCTGGTCGAACAGGAAAGGTGCATGGCCTCTGGCCCATCAGTTGTTCTTTTAGCCATACAGAGATGTTCTCCCATATGTGTACTAATATAGCAGGTGAACATACTTTTTTAGTACCTAAGGAAATAACATTAAAAACTTAACAAATGAGCATTGCTGTTTGCTCCAAGAACATGACAGCCATAATTTTATTTAATCATACATCTTGCCAATCTTACAAAACTCTTCCATTTGTTACAAGTTTGAGCTGATTTTCTTGACGATAGAATTCTAAGCATCTGCTCACTGTATATTTCTTTATATACAGACACTCTGTCACCCTGGGTAGAGTGCCATGGCATCCTCATAGCTCACAGCAACCTCATTCTTGCATTCAAGCGATCATCCTGCCTCAGCCTCCAAAGTAGCTTGGACTATAGGTGCCCACCATGATGCCTGGCTAATTTTTTCTATAGTAGAGATGAAGTCTTGATCTTGCCCAGACTGGTCTCAAACTTCTGAGTTAGAGCAATCCACTCACCTTAGCCTCCCAGACTGTTAGGATTAGAAGCGTGAGCCACTGCACCTGGCCTGTTTTCTTATTTTAAACATTTATACTTAACCTGCTTTTTAGAGGTCATAGGTTGCTGTGTAAAATTTCTAAAACAATGTTAATTGTAAAGGTGATGGGGCCATCTTGGTTTAACACAACCCTAGTGTTTTACCTCTAAGAGTGTTGCTTTGGGGTCCAAATAAGAGGTAAACTTAGACTACATAGGAATGAATTTAATAAAAATTTAATGAAAATTTGTTGTGCCTTAGCAAGTAGGAAATAAGACTTAAAGAAATAGGAGCACATAATGAGCAAGTAAAATATGCAAGTTACCTCCAAATTAACATATATTTTGCTTGCATAAAATTATAGCAGTATTTTATTGAATCTGAAAAATTTTTATTGAAAGGAAGTGTGGAATTATTTTTAAGTATTTGGTAAAAGAATGGAAGGTGCCACTCAACCAGATATTAAAGCTTGTTCTAAGAGTATGATAATTAAAAGTATGATATTGATGCAAGCATTGAAACTTTAATGGTATTTTGCAACATTTTGGCCTAGTAACTCAAGCTTGTTTTTCCCATCATAGCCTTTCCATGTTTCATACAGCTTTAATTTCTGCCTGCTTCACAACCATTCCTACCCCTCTTTCCTCCCCTGACTTGCCTTACAATTGTGTATTGCATTTCTTATTTTATAGTCATTGCTTTTTTTTTGTTCTCACAGGGATACATCAAATGGTGTTTGCTTCCATTTTCTATCAAATGTATTTTAAATACGTTTTATTCTTTTCATCTTTGTGCAGTGTTCCAAATTTTTATATTTCAGATTCTGTTATAGATTCTGTTTTCCTCCCATTTTCTCAATTGCAATGGAAAAATGTAAACAGATAAGAACTTCCACTCACCGATTGCTTTATATTGCAAGAATCCTCCTATAATAACTTAGAGTTGATGATTTGCTGAGGCAAATTTTCAGTAACAGCAACAATAAAATGTGAGACTCCCAGAGCCATGGGACTTCTGGGGAAGGAAGCAGTCTCTGTAGGATTTGTTCTGTGTTTTACGGACATTCTTTTATAGCCAATTTTCAGTGTGTCAGATTTCCATGTGGGGTCTGAAGTATAACTATATGTTCAAGTCAATTGCCTTGGCTAGAGTGCCATGGCATCGGCCTAGCTCATGGCAACTTCAAACTCTTAGGCTCAAGCAGACCTCCTGCCTCAGCCTCCTGAGCAGCTGGGACTATAGGTGCCCACCACACCCTGCTAATCTATTTTTTGTAGAGATGGGGTCTCACTCTTGCTCAGGTGTGTCTCAAACTCTTCAGTTGAGGTGATCCATCCATCTTGGCCTCCAAGAGTCCTAGGATTACAGGCATGAGCCACCATGCCAGGCCTAAATATTTAAAAAACTCCACGTGTAAAATTGTGTGGCACAAAAATAATATGTGGTTGATTTTGAGATAGGAATCTAACGGAACAGGCAATGAGGCAAACTCCTGAAATTGGACGTGTATAAACATAAGGAATGGAAAAGGAGATTTTCTAAGGTAAATGACAAAATAGGAAATAGAATGGGCCAATGTTAATTTAGAGAATCTCAGAGAAATTTATAGAATAGAGATAAATAGGGAGAAAAAGAAGTTGGAAATACAGCTAGAAATGAAGTACAGAAATCCAACAAAGATTGGAAAGGATGAACTGGAGAAGAATACCTAATTACGATGACGTTATCTCTAATTACATTTAGAAATCATCTAAATGGGGATTTTCAAATATTCAAGGGCTTTGGATTGAAAGATTTGGTGAAGATGAGCATGTCAGGTATGATGGAAGATCTGTGAAAACAGTATATATTTTTATAAGACAAAAAGGTGCAAATAGTTTTATTTTCCAATAATAACAAAAATCAAAGTAACTTAGTTCAGCATATGTTTCATGTGAAACTTAGTAAATGTAGAATATAAATGTCTTAACACAATAACTAAGAAAATGCCAGGAAGGCTATATTAACCAGTGTGATGAAAATGTGTCAAACTGTTTATAAAACCAATGTATGGTGCCCCATGATCGCATTAATGGACACAGCTATGATTTAATATTAATTAAAAAAAAGAAAATAGAAAATGGCAAAATTGTGAAATCATGTTCTTCCTCCAAACATGCATCCTCTTCTATAGCTTAGCCAAGTCTTCCTCAGAGCATGATGATGGGGTCAGTGTCACTGATGGACTTGTCAGCAGCGAGCTCACTGTGGGGGCCTTGGAAAGCCGTATGAGGTGGATTTTTTTGTTTTATTTTTGTTTTAAAATTACCTAGACCTGGGATTGCAAACTAATATAGCCTCTTTGGAAAGAAGTATGGAGAATACCCAAAGAACTCAAAATAGACCCCCTATTTGATCCTGCAATCCCATTATTAGGCATCGACCTAGAAGAAAAAAAAAATCATTAATCGCCAAGATGTGGAATCAACCTAGGAGTAGATTAATAAACTGTGGTATATGTGTGCACCATGGAATACTATTCAGCCATAAACAAAGATGAGGACTTGACATCTTTTGTACCAACCTGGATGGAGTTGGAGAACATCCTCTTCAGTAAACTATCACAAGAATGGAAAAGCAAGTATCCAATGTCTTCAATCCTAATAGGAAGCCAGTAGATGGACTACTATATGCTCACGCAAGAAAAGAAATTAATTCAAATTAGGGGGTAGGGAGAGGGACTGGTGTGCTCCTATCTAAGGGGTGTGTGAGGGTATGTGGCGCCCCTCCTGGATGTGGGATACAACTACAACAGGGATCTTACCTAACACAGACATTGTAACTTAATCATTTGCACGCTCATTAATCTGAAATAAAATTACCTAGACCAAAATAATCTTGTGGAATTTAATTACCATTGTCTACTACACAAATGTATATTTAACTTCATCTTTGTCATTAGTTTGTTTTGTACTTACCTTTTCATTTCTTAGATCCTACTTTTCCAAGCAAGCTTTTTCTTTCTTTCTTTTTTTTTTTTTTTTTTTGAGACAGAGTCTTTCCTTGTTGCCCTCAGTAGAGTGCTGTGGTGTTATAGCTCACAGCAACCTCAAACTCTTGGGCTCCTGAGTAGCTGGGACTACAGATGCCCGCCACACGGGCTATTTTTAGAGGCAAGGTCTCACTCTGCCTCAGGCTGGTCTTGAACCTGTGAGCTCAGGCAATCCACCTCCCAAAGCGCTAGGATTACAGGCATGAACCACCTCGCCCTGCCTACCAGACAAGCTTCTTTAAAACCTTTTTTTGTTTTTTGAGACAGAGTCTCACTCTGGCGCCCTGAGTAGAGTGCCATGACACCATAGCTCACAGCAACCTCAACCTCTACCTCTTGGGCTCAAGTGATCCTCTTGCCTCAGTTTTTGTTTTTAGTAAAGACGGGGGTCTCACTCTTGCTCAGGCTGGTCTCAAACTCCTGAGCTCAAGTGATCGACCCGCCATGGCCTTCTAGAGTGCTAGGATTACAGGTGTTACCTACCTAAAGCTAAAGCTTCTTTTCTAATGTAGGACTTTCTTCCCTGCTGCAAACATTTAAAAAGTTCCACCTAGTCTTCAGCATCTTCACCACCACCAAGTCTAATCACCATGAGCCCTGAGTAGTCCCTTTGTCCCTAAACACCCTACCCAGCATGCCTTGTCTGGGGCATGGGAAAGCATGTGACAGTTCCCCACGATCTGCTTTATATTCTCAATACATGCCAGTGACATTTTAGCTCCCTGGAAATTAGGGAAATTAATGTCCCCACTTATAAAATCATAGAATGTTGGAACTTGGAAGGAATTTTAGAGATCATCTAGTCTAACTCACGATGAGTCATTTGTTAATAGCTCCAAGGGACTCGTTCACAACAGGGAATATAAACAATTAGGGCCTCTCAAAAACCTCTATAGTAAGAAAAATTACAGGATTCCCCCAAGGAAGGAAATGAAGCTAAGTGTGCTAATTTGGACAGATGCTTGAACAGCATCTCCAACACATGCAGACACAAATGCAGGGCTATGTTGATTCAACACAGAAGATGAGATTTCAAATCAAATAGAGACGTTTATTAAGCATAGCATCATGATTAAGATATGCCCAGGGTTTCGCAAATACCCCTGTAAGATGCACCATTTGCGAAACTTGGTAAATGTAGAATGTAAATGTTTTGGCACAGTAACTGAGATAACGCCAGAAAGGCTATGTTAACCACTGTGATAAAAATGTGTCAAATGGTTTATGAAGCGAGTGTATGATGCCCCATGATCATATCAATGTATACAGTTATGATTTAATTAAAAAAAAAAAAAAAAAGATATGCCCAGGGTATCAGAGGACCGAAAATGTAATAGAGAACTAGGAAAGGCATGCACTCTAAATCCTAGAGAAAAACCAAAGACCATACTGATAAAGTCATCTTTCTTCTCCCGAATGTGTAGCCTAACGTATCTGTTGCTTGAAATGTTAACTGAGGAATAATATCACTGAATAGGCTTATGAGGAGACTTGAAATCAACAAACCCACCCAGTTGATGTGGAATACACTTGATAAAATCCTCGCAGAGCTCTGGGGTAAGAGTCTGACTTCCCTAGTTCCTGCTGAGGTTTCTAAAATTTAACCAACAATGACAATTGCCCCAAACAAATTTGACAGTGGCCTAGAATCTTCTGTGATGTCTTGGTTGTCTGTCAACTAGGTTGGGTGTGTGAGAAGGTCTGTCTGAAAGAGCAGACTGGACAGGTCCTCTTTAGGGTACGGGCCTCAGTTCACATTTTGCTTCACTGTGGAGCCTTTGGTAACCTCTGAGCCCCAGACCAGCCAAGCCAAATTTTTTTAGCTTTACAGAACTATTGACTCATGAGGCAGGAGGTGGTGCTGGCTCTGCTGTGGCACTTGGAAAATATGTGAGAATATTTTGTCCATTAGAATGATAGCAAGCATGTTGCAAATTTAATGTAAAGCCAGGTCTATTCAGTAAAGAAGTATTCTATGTCTAGTATTTTTGCATAATTTTAATGTGCTGTGACTTTTCTAGAAATACAAAGACCATATAAATGGAGGCTATATATTTGGAATGTGACCAAGTTGATGGCAGTGCACTCAGGTACTTGAGTCCCAGTACGTATCACCCGTAACATTCTGCACTTGCCCTTGGCAGTCATGGTGATCCCCTGGATACGGGTAGTATCTGTTCCATTGTGTCTTCTGCAGCTGTACCCAAACACTCGCATCTGCAGTATTTTAAGTTACATTCCTTGTATTTCTGCTTTATTATTACAGTCAGGGTTCTGCATTCATTTTTTTCTAATGTACAAAAAGATGCATTCTCATTGAATTAGTTTCATGATAGTGAAGGAAACACTAAAAATACTTATTAGAGAAGACGAGCTTGGGGTCTGATAGAAATGAGGTGATTTGAGGTCCTATCTGGGTCCAGCATTCACCTCCTACCAGTTCTTGAAATTTGGGGAAGTTACTCTTTGACCTCATCTTCCCTCAAAACAGGAATAATAGCAACCTTTTCATCAGCCTGGTGATGTATGCGAGCTCCTGATGCATAGAAGATATTCAGTATTTTTTTCCCACTCATTCATTCCTTCAACAAATATATATTGACTTTTTGCTTTGGGCAGATACTTAAAAAAAATTTTTTTTTTTTTTTTTTTTTTGCAGGGATGGTGATCTAACTTGTTGCCCAGGCTAGTCGTGAATTCCTGGTCTTAACTGACCCTTGTGGGATTAGAGTAAGAAGGCATTAATTTAGGTGCTGGTATATAAAGGAACCAAGAAAAGAAATCTCTGGACTAAAGTTGCATACAAGTAGTAGGAGATCATTTTGTTCTCTTAATACCATCTTCCTTTTAGAAGTTCTTGTTCATGTCATTTCTTTCTTTGACGATCAGAAAAGAAATTTAATAACTTTTTCAACTTCTTGCATTGGGTGGTATTAGTATAAATTTTATTAGGTGCATTTTATTTTAATTATCGGTATTTTCTCCCTAAGAAGCAATGCACTTTATCTCATCATATGCCTGAATTATTGATATAGATTACTTAAGGGCTTTAGTGCCATGCAGGTGTTTATATTCACTCAGTCCTTACAGAAGAGTATAGCTAACCATGTTGGAGAAGTTACTAGAAAAAGTTCAGTTGTGGTTTTGGGGGTTATTCAGAGTCCCTCCTTTTTTTTTTTTTTTTTTTTTTTTTTATTAAATCTTAGCTGTGTACATTAATGCAATCGTGGGGTACAATGCGCTGGTTTTATATACCATTTGAAATAGTTTCATCAAACTGGTTAACATAGCCTTCACTGCATTTTCTTAGTTATTGTGTTTAGACATTTATATTCTACACTTAGTAAATTTAACATGTACCCTTGTAAGATGCACTGTAGGTGTGGTCCCACCAGTTACCCTCCCTCCACCCTCCCCTCCTCCCCTCCCCCTTCCTCCCCTACCCTCCTCTCCTCCCCCCTCCTCCCCTGCCCTCTTCCCCTCCCCTCCCCTCCCCTCTTCCATATGAAAGCTATAAATTGGTTTCATAGTAGGGCTGAGTACATTGGGTACTTTTTCTTCCATTCTTGAGATACTTTGCTAAGAAGAATATGTTCCAGCTCCATCCATGTAAACATAAGAGGTAAAATATCCATTTTTTAAAGCTACATAGTATTCCATAGTATACATACACCACAATTTATTAATCCATTCGTGGGTCGATGGACACTTGGGCTTCTTCCATGACTTAGCAATTATGAATTGGGCTGCAATAAACATTCTGGTGCAAATATCTTTGTTGCAAAGTGATTCAAATATCTTTGTTACAAAGTGATTTTTGGTCTTCTGGATATATACCTAGGAGAGGAATTGAAGGATCGAATGGTCTATTTTTAGATCTCTAAGTGTTCTCCAAACATCTTTCCAAAAGGAACGTATTAGTTTGCATTCCTACCAGCAGTACAGAAGTGTCCCTCTTTTCTCCACATCCACACCAACATCTCTGGTTTTGGGATTTTGTGATGTGGGCTAATCTTACTGGGGTTAGATGATATCTCAAAGATGTTTTCATTGCGTTTCTCTGATTAAGGATGATGAGCATTTTTTTAATGTGTCTGTAAGCCATTGTGCCTGTCTTCAGAGAAGTTGCCCTTCAAGTCCCAGTTCCATCACCTCAGTTGTACAGGTAAATTGGTGTTGACAGCTCACTACAGACTCAAATTCTTTGGCTCAAACGATCCTCCCGCCTCAGTCTCTGAGTAACTGGAGCCACGGGTGTGTACCACCACTCCTGGCTATTTTTTTTTTTTTTAAGTTCCTATAGAAACAGGGTGTAGTCATAATGCCTAGGCTGGTCTCAAACTCCTGTCTTCAAGCAATGCTTCTGCCTCAGCCTCCCAAAGTGTTACAATTACAGGCATGAATCACTGCTGCTGGTCTGGCACGGCACTCAATTTATATTTCCATCCCTGGATTTCTTTGAAGTCTAGACCCTTTACCCATCTGTCACTCCATACCTCTTCTTGGTTCTCTCAAAAATGCCAAAATTCAAAATCTTCAAACTAAACCCATGGCATTATTTCCCTACGTAGGAGCTCTGTTTATGGTGAAAGTCAGAACTTCACTGCTGTCCCTGACATTTCCTTCTGTATTATTCTCAAATCTAATCCATTACCACTTCTCCCAGCTTTCCCTCCTAAGGCTTTTCTCAAAGTATAATCCATTTCTTCTTATTTCAACTGCAACCATACTAACTATTTACAATCCTTACTCGTCTAGATTCCCCATGGATTTCCGGCAAGTCTCAACTTAGCTATTCTAGACCACCTTGACCTTTTTCTCCACACCAAAACCAGAGTGTTAAATCTGACCCTACCAATGGATGGGCCTGCCACCACCAGCATGAAACATCTGAACCCCTGCTTGAATAATTAACACAATTCTTTCAAAGAGCCTCTATAGATTGACCTTTTTATTTTTCTTTTTTGAGACAGAGTCTCACTCTGTCACCCTGAGTAGAGTGCTATGGTGTCATAGCTCACAGCAACCTCAAACTCTTGGGCTCAAGCAATCCTCCTGCCTCAGCCTCCCTAATCACTGGGACTACAGGCGCCCACCATAATGTCTAGCTAGTTTTACTATTTTTAGTACAGACAGGGCCTTCTCTTGCTCGGGCTGGTCTTGAACTCCTGAGCTCAGGCGATTCACCTACCTCAGCCTCCCAGAGTCCTAGGATTAAGGGGTGAGCCACCACCTCCAGCTGATCTCTTTGATTTGAACACCTTCCTCTCTGTTTCTAGACACACTGGCCTTTATTTAAAAAATCAGAGTCCTTCCTGTAACACCATGAATTGTATAAAAGCCATTATCAGTCTGGATGTCTTGCTCCAATGTCCAATTTAGCCCTGTTTCATCTACAGAAACCAGGTCCAGTGTTACTCTTAAGGACACATTCTCTCATTTCCAATAGCCTCTTTTTTTAGATCTTGTCCCCTTGCTCTGATTTCATGAGTCCTGTCTCTTACCTTTGAACTCTTCTCTCAGTTTGTAGTTTTAGCTTTGAAAGTGAGACTAGTAAATTAGTCCCCCAAGTGGAAACAGAAGAACACAGGGTCTTGATCACCATCATACGACCACTCTTTAGCAATGTCCTTGTATACAACAGGTACTAACAAATGTTTTTTGTTAAATAAATGCAAAGAATTTGGACATAGACAAATGTATTAAAAAATAATAGGACTTGTAGAGGTTGGATGTAGCTGAACAGATTGTAAACTCTTCGTAGTAGGAGAAGTGCTCCCCAGAAAAGTTTTTTTTTTTTTTTTTTTTGTAGAGACAGAGTCTCACTTTATGGCCCTCGGAAGAGTGCCATGGCATCACACAGCTTACAGCACCCTCCAACTCCTGGGCTTAAGCGATTCTCTTGCCTCAAACTCCCGAGTAGCTGGGACTACAGGTGCCCACCGCAATGCCCAGCTATCTTTTGGTTGCAGTTCAGCCGGGGCCAGGTTTGAACCCGCCACCCTCAGTATATGGGGCCGGTGCCCCCCAGAAAAGTTTTAATTAAGTTATTAGTGACACACAGCATAGATTCTCACTGATATTTAGAGATAAGCATGAAAAAGAATGAAAACAAAAGGACATAAATCTATGCAGTACAACATTTGGCTCATCAAATTGTTTTTAATCTGATTTTTAAAAACTGCTAAACTATGGGGTACTCCTGTCAAAGTTATGTTTGCTTTTCTGAAATAAATTAATATGTTTAAAATGTTTACACCGCTGATGCTTAGTGACTAGATCTGAATATTGGTTCAGCATTTTGTTTTGGAATTACATTTTTCACATGTTGCTGTTTAGGAAGTAAAAGACAAAAAAAAAAAAAAAGGAAAAGATATTTGGCCAGGTGTGGAGCTTATACCTGTGCTTATAATCCCAGACACTCTGGGAGGTTGTGGTGGGAGAGTTGCTTGAGCCAGGAGTTCAAGACGAGCCTGGGTGACATAGAAAGACCCCATCTCTCCATAAAATAAGAAAAATTAACCTGACATGATGGTGTGCACCTATAGTCACGTTTATTTAGAAAGCTGAGGCAGGAAGATCGCTTGAGCCCAGGATTTTGAGTTATAGTGGGCTATAATTGTGTCACAGCAAGACCTTGTGTCTCAGAAAAAAGAATATGGATGAAATCTGTCCCATCTGATATAATTCAGTATTGTTCAGGCAAAGGGATTGAATGGGAGCATGGCTAGGGATGACAGTAAGATCCAAGAAGGAATAATATGAACAGGAAATGAACTTGGAAGTTGGTGCAGGGTGGCGGCTACAGAGAAAACCCTTGATGGGGGGGAGGGGAGAGAAGAGTCCATGTAAATGTGAAGAGAATCTTGTGGCACCAGGAAATGCTTTGAAGGAAAGAACAGATTTCTTATTTTATGCCAGCCACTAGGAATTTTCTGAATGTCCACAGAGAATAAAGGAATGACATCTTCAGAGGAGTTTCTCTTCAAGTCCCTTGCCCACCTTGAGATGGGATCACTTGTTCTTTTCTTGCTAATAAGTTTTGAGTTCTCTGTGGATTCTGGTTATTAAACCTTTGTTGAAGACATAACCTGCAAATATCTTCTCCCATTCTGAAGGCTGTCTGCTTGCTTTACTTACTGTGTTCTTGGCTGTGCAGAAGCTTTTTAGTTTGATGAGGTCCCAGTAGTGTATTTTCGATGCTGTTTCAATTGTCCCGGGTGGGGTCCTCCTCATAAAATATTCGCCCAGGCTGATTTCTTCAAGAGTCTTCTGGGCAGGGCATGTGGCTCAAAGGGGTAGGGTGCTGGCCCCATATGCTGGAGGTGGTGGGTTCAAATCCAGCCCTGGCAAAAAACTGAAAAAAATAAAAGTTTTTCCTGCACTTTCTTCTAGTATTTTTATAGTTTCATGTCTTAAGTTTAAATCTTTAATCCAGAGAGAGTCTACCTTAGTTAATGGTGAAAGGTGTAGGTCCAGTTTCAGTCTTCCACTGGTCACCATCCAGTTTACCCAGCACCGTTTGTTAAATAGGGAATCTTTTCCCCACTGAATGTTTTTAATTGGCTTGTCAAAGATCAAATAACGATAAGTAGCTGGGTTCATCTCTTGGTTCTCTATTCTGTTCCATATATCTACCTCTCTGTTTTTGTGCCAATACCATGCTGTTTTGATCACTATCAATGCATAGTATAGTCTGAGGTCTGGTAGCGTGATTCCTCCTGCTTTGTTTTTATTTCTGAGTAATGTCTTGGCTATTTGAGTTTTTTTCTGATTCCATATAAAACAAAATATTTTTTTGAGATCTCTAAAGTATGACAGTGGAGCTTTAATAGGGATTGCATTAAAATTGTATATTGCTTTGGGTAGTATAGACATTTTAACAATGTTGATTCTTCCCAGCCATGAACATGGTATGTTTTTCCATTTGTTAACATCTTCAGCTATTTCTTTTCTTAGAGTTTCATAGTTCTCTTTATAGAGATCTTTCATGTTCTTTGTTAGATAAACTGCCAAATATTTCATCTTCTTTGGCACTACTGTGAATGGAATAGAGTCCTTAACTTTTTTCAGCTTGACTATTGTTGGTATATATAAAGGCTACTGAATTATGGATGTTGATTTTGTAACCTGAGACGCTGCTGTATTCCTTGATCACTTCTAAGAGTTTTGTAGTAGAATCCGTGATGTTTTCCAGATACACAATCATATCATCTGCAAAGAGTTAAAGTTTGATCTCTTCTGACCCTATGTGGATACCCTTGATCGCCTTTTCTTCCCTAATTTCAATGGCTAAAACTTCCATTACAATGTTGAAGAGCAGTGGAGACAATGGGCAGCTTTGTCTGGTTCCTGATCTGAGTGGAAATGATTTCAATTTAACTCCATTCAATACAATATTGGCTGTGGGTTTGCTGTAGATGGCCTCTATCAGTTTAAGAAATGTCCCTTCTATACCAATTTTCTTAAGTGTTCTGATCATGAAGGGATGCTGGCTATTATCAAAAGCTTTTTCTGCATCAATTGAGAGAATCATATGGTCTTTCTTTTTTAATTTATGTGATGAATTATACTTATAGATTTATATATACTGAACCAGCCTTTAGACCCTGGGATAAAACCCACTTGGTCATGGTGTATAATTTGTTTGATATGTTGCTGAATTGTTTGTCAGGATCTTGTTGAGTATTTTTGCATCAACATTCATTAGTGATACTGGTCTGTAATTTTCTTTTCTTGTTGGGTCTTTTCCTGGGTTTGGAGATCAAGGTGATGTTTGCTTCATAGAATGTGTTGGGTAGTATTTCTTCTCTGGCTTACAGACATGAAAAAATGTTCATCCTTAATAATCAGAGAAATGCAAATCAAAACTACTTTGAGATATCATCTAACTCCAGTAAGATTAGCCCACATCACAAAATCCCAAAATGAGAGATGTTGGCGTGGATGTGGAGAAAAGGGAACACTTCTATACTGCTGGTGGGAATGCAAACTAATATGTTCCTTTTGGAAAGATGTTTGGAGAACACTTAGAGATCTAAAAATAGACCTGCCATTCGATCCTATAATTCCTCTACTAGGTATGTATCCAGAAGACCAAAAATCACTATATAACAAAGATATTTGCACCAGAAAGTTTATTGCAGCCCAATTCATAATTGCTAAGTCATGGAAGAAGCCCAAGTGCCCATCGCCCCATGAATGGACTAGCAAATTGTGGTAGATGTATACTATGGAATATTATGCAGTCTTAAAGAAAGATGGAGACTTTACCTCTTACGTGTTTACATGGGTGGAGCTGGAGCATATTCTTCTTAGCAAAGTATCTCAAGAATGGAAGAAAAAGTATCTAATGTACTCAGCCCTACTATAAA
Source organism: Nycticebus coucang (assembly GCF_027406575.1). Classification (NCBI taxonomy): domain Eukaryota; kingdom Metazoa; phylum Chordata; class Mammalia; order Primates; family Lorisidae; genus Nycticebus; species Nycticebus coucang. The sequence goes on from NC_069799.1 coordinate 56,948,202, forward strand.
ATCAATTTATAGCTTTCTTATGAAAGCTATAACCCAATTATAGCCCAAGAGGAGGAAAGGGGAGAGGGAAGGGAGGGGACGGTGTGAGGATAGGTGGAGGGAAGGTAATTGGTGGGACCACACCTATGGTGCATCTTTATAAGGGTATATGTGAAACTTACTAAATGTAGAATATAAATGTCTAAACACAATAACTAAGATAATGCAGTGAAGGCTATGTTAATCAGTTTGGTGAAAATATTTCAAATGGTATATAAAACCAGTACATTGTACCCAATGATTGCATTAATGTACACAGCTATGATTTAATAAAAATTTAAAAAAAAAATAAAAAGGAATGACATCTGTGAAAAGCATTCTGAGTTTTCTCTGAAGAGTATTTCCAGGTAAATACAAGATGCTACTAGAAATGGTACTGACATGGTTTACAAAATAGACTAAATACCAAAGGGTACAGCCTTATGATGAAAAACAGGTTACTTGCGACCTCAGGATAACCACAACATTCTCCCGTATTTTGAGTCTGCCACCATCAGGTGTGCAAAAGTGGTTGCGAATCAGTTTGCAGGAAGTATTTGTGGCTTCCAGATGAGATTAGCAAAATCATCTGTCACAGGGCACCTATCACCTAAGTCCCTGGAAATGCCCCCTTTGCTCACCTTTATATTTGATAGACTTTGTTTCTGTTTTTTTTGTTTTTTATCCCAAGGGGAGTTCTATACTTCTCACTGCAGAGTTTTCTGGTTTCAGGTCAAGCAGTGACCATTAGATCTATAGCAGCTGGGAGCATGGAGCCTTTCAACTTCAGTAGTTAAAGAGGGAAAAAGGACAGATTCTAGAGTCACATGGCTGATGACATGGCATGAGAAGTTCCTGAGAGGCTCTGGCTGGGGAGGAGGCACAAATAGCAACAGGGCCATAGGCACTGCAGACAGGCAGAAAGGCAGGACCACAGACGGCTGGAGGGCCCAGGGCCTCATGGCCCCTTGGCTGAGCAGTCAAAGGCTGCTTACCAACTCTGCTTCCCACAGCCCCCACTCCCGATCTCCTTACAGGCCTCCCATACTGCCCAGCTGCTGCACTGACAACTTGGCACAATTAGTCCTTCCCCAGGCCCAGAACCTTCCCCCACTATCCTCCCTGATAACCCACCAATAATCACTCTCTTCACGCGCTCTCTCTGCCAGTGTTACTGGCAGGAGACCCTCTTTCTCCAGCTATCACTTTTGTCCACCTCAGGGGCCAAGGCTGTAAAGGGTGCCTCTTTTCTTCCTTGAACTTGAGTCTCTGGATCAGAGGCCAGAGTATCTTTTCACAGGAGGCAGGAGAGGGCTCTCAGGATGGTTGTCCGTAGGTCCACAGCAATCTGAGCTTCACCTCTCTCCCTGGGCAGCCTCTGCGTGAGAGAGAAAGGCCTTTTACCAGGAATTGGGGTTGGGGGTGTATGTGATCCACTCCCTGCCTGCCAACTGGCTGGGTGAGCACGGAACACAACTAGAAAATTCTCCCATGTGCAGTGGGTCCTCAAGCCCGGGTTCTCTCTCCTAATCTCTGCAAGCATCACCTTGTTACCTAAGTGGAGGAGTCACAGGCTGGGGACCGGCCTCTGTGCTTGCCAGCCTCCCAGGTACTCTCATCATCTCCCTCTTACTCTCTAGGTAGTTCTTCCCGTTCGCCTCGTCCCCTACCCATCAGCCCGTCATCTGAGACACTTTCTGATGGTGAAATAACGTGCTCAACCTAACTTCTGGGTACACATTAACAAGCAAAGTAGTTGTTCTTTTTTTTGTTCTTTTTGTTGCTGTTTTGTTTTGAGACAGAGACTCTCTCTGTTGTCACCCTGAGTAGAGGGCTATGTTATCATAGCACACAGCAACCTCAAACTCCTGGGTTCAAGCAATCCTCCTGCCTCAACCTTCTGAGTAGCTGGGCTATAGGTGCCTGCCATGATGCCTGGCTAATTTTTCTGTTTTTAGTAGAGACAGGTCTCGCTCTTGCTCTGGCTGGTCTTAAACTCCTGGGCCCAAGCAGTCTGTGCACCTTGGCCTCCCAGAGTGCTGGGATTACAGGTGTGAGCCACCTCACTCAACCGTACTTTGTATTCTCACACAGTTTATAGAGTAAAGGGAGTGAGACAAGAAACGAGGCAAAAAAAAAAAAAAAGATAAAATGCAGTGAAACCAACACAGTAGAAATTCCCCCTTAGGCCCATAACTTTCTCTGAAGATGGAGCTTGTAAATTAGCATTAGGTGTGAGACCCAGATAATTCTGGCACATCGTCCAGAGTGTAGAATTGACTTTTACACAGCTATGTTGTTTGAAAGACTATTCATGAGAAGCCTGAGCAGGATTCTGGAGTTCTCTTAGGTTTCCTGAATGTTCAGAGCACATAATATATAGGATGATGTCTGGAAATAGGGACAGGCCTACAATTCTCCATGTGTCCTATACTCCAAAATGCATTCAGAAATAATGTATCCCATTTATTTTGTCGTCTTGGTGTATACTTCCAAGGTTTTGAGGTTTTGGAATTTCTGAGAACTAGGTTTAGACATTGGCACCTCAAGACCCCTTATTATGATCCCCAGTTAAGGAGAAGAATGGAGAAGGCACAGTTGAAATCAACGAGATCCAAACAGCACCCAAGGCCAAGGCCAGTTTGGCCTTACAGGCTCTTTGAGTAGCTGGTTCTTAGAACACTCTTTGTTATTCTCAGCTGGCGAGTAATCTGGGCAAAACCATCGCTTGGTCTCAATCCTGGTGTTTTCAGGACAGTGGGGGCCTCCCAGTGTGAGGGCAATGCCCAGCAGATCAAAGATAAGAGGGTCCAAGAGCCTGAGGGTCTGGTTCCCAGAACAGAAGAGGAAGATTTCCTGGGACACACTTAAGCCCGGGCACCTCTTCAAGGCCAGTGCATTTCTGGAAATTAGCAAGTATAACCTTGTTTTGTTATCACAAGCTGTCGAGGCTGTAGATTTTTGGTAGAGATATTTCTTTCTCCTTCCCTAAATCCTTCTACAGTACATGTGGGACAGGCATCATTATCAACCCAGCCCCCTCGTGTTTCACCAAGTGCAGTTTAATGATTTCCCCAAGGTCACGTCGCAGCTGTGGAAGGCAAGCCTTCCTGCTCGAAGTGCCACGTGACGGCTCCTACACCTTTGCTAAGCCCTTCCAAATAATTAAAGGGGTGATGGGAAGGTGGACAGGTCCCGTGGAGTTAGAGCTACAATATGCTTTCTCAAATTCTCCCACTGTGCTTTGCCATGAAATCAAGCCACTGTTCATTTCGGGACTAAGGATGCAATGTTCTGGGATGCAATGTTCTCAGCCCCGTTCCCGGTAGATGAGTCTCCACAGATCACAAATAGCACAGCTGATGCTAATGGTTGCTTATCATCCTGCAGCTTCTCAACTAGGCTGCAAAGTTGGCAGAAGAGCTCCTGGGCATGGGAACAGAGGTTCTCTGCTAGATGATGTTAAAGCACCAGGAGCACAGATTGCAGGGACTTCGGACTCAGTCATACGTCTGAGCTCCCGAAAGTTATGGGGTGTGGGACCCTAAGAAATGCTGACGCGCGCAATTCTGCCGAGTGGGTAGTCGTGCAAAAATAGAACACTATAACATGTGTGTTCTATAAAATCCTAGCCCAGGTGTCCATGAAAATAAACAAGCCGAGCCTGGTCAGTTTCCAGTATTTTTTATTTTTTTCATTAGCTTTTACTTGCAGTTTTAACTCTGTTGCCACCTGTTATTAGATTAATGGTAATAGGCACTAAAACACAGAAGAAAATTTATGGAAGAAGTTAAGGGAGAGGATTTTATACGCAAATTTGTCCCCCCTCTCCCCCGAATGAGGCGCAGACTGCCATTACTTGATTTTTCTGGACGAATACCACGATCTCTCAGAAGACGTATTTCAGGAACTGCAGGTGTTCAGTATGAGCAAATGTGACCTCAACCATTTGTAAAAATACAAAGAAGGGTTCCTTTCAACTTTTTCTTGTTTCCCCTAGGATTGAAATGATTTTCTAAAGATTCAAATGGTTAATTGTGTTGGTAACAAAAGCGAAAGGAAAATTTTTCATCTACTCAAGGTTTCAATTTTCCAAGCTCTTTAGACAGTTATGCATATAGATGCCATTTGCAGGCTGTTGGCCCAACATCTTATGTGTCAATGGCCACGCTTGGAAAAGACATTGAACTTTGAAGAGACATGGTCAGCTTTCCTATCTCCTTCCCTTCTCTTCTTTCTCTCCCTGCTCCCTCCACTTCGCTGAGAAGAATCACTACTCAAATAGGACTTCGCAGAAGACTGAAAACCACCTAGTATTTTTGAGTTTTCTCAAAACATGTTGTAGTTTACATGCCAAACGCAATTCGTAGTCATGTTACAACCTAGAAACTGCAAAGTCTTTTCTGCCTGATCTGTGCCACTTGTTGGACTCTGGGAGGGCATCCACCTGTGCCCCACACATACTCGTCGTGGAATTGTAAAAATAGCATTAACAATGATCATGGTAATGACCACTTAGACTTACATAGTTCTTCCTACATGGTAGGTGGTTTTCTAAGCAATGGACACACAGCAACCCCTAATTCTCACAACCACCAGTGACGTCAGTCCTGGGACATAGTGTTTCGCCTATTTATAAATGAGACACTGTAAGGTCAAGTGACTTTTTGAAGGCCAGTAGAGACAGAGCTGGGGTGAGGGACCAAGGGTGCATGGCTTCAAGATCTGTGCCCTCCACTGTGACAAGACACTGCCTCTCAGTGCTGGAGAATAAAGTGGCACAATTTATGAGAAAACTTTATGTGATCTCAGCTTTTCTCCAGCCCGCTGTCCAGTTTGCATGACATTTTTTTTTCAGTAATCCTTTTATTAGATCATAACTGTGTACATTACTGCACTTATGGGATACAATGTGCTGATTTTAGATGTGGTTTGGATGTTTCATCAAACTGATACGGGAAAGGTGGTGCCACAGCCAGCTCAGTCGAGTTGAGTTGGAGGACGCTTCCCTCAGAAGTGTTGGTGCAGCCGGCAGAGGAACCAGATGGCTGGAGGGTAGGCAAGTGGGGGGGCTGCCACCCCCACTGGAAGCTCTAATAGCCAGAGGGGCCAGACAACTGCTGGGGAGACGTTGGCAACTTGCTGTCTCCTTCCCTTTGCACTTACAACTGAACAGTGAACCCCTATTTCCTATGGTCAATTTCCTGTAAGTTTCCTAGGCCTCAATTCCTTGAATGGACTGTGTCCATTCATAAGTACATTAATACATTCATTCACCTTGCCCCAGAGGAAGGGACTGTGTCCATACATTAATACAGTCATTCACCTTGCCCCAGCAGAAAGGACTGTATCCATTCATTTCCTGGCTTCATATGCAAGGCCCCCACGTACCTGTATACACCCCTAGACAAAGAGCCCAGAGACAGACAGAAGGAGAGAGAGAGCCTTTTTCCCCCAACTGGATTTTTTTCTGTCTGCCAGGAGATTTGGTGGTGTTGTATTCTTTTCTGTAAAGAAATCCTGTCTTATCACTGATCTGTGGTCCATGGATTCATTCTTTGAGTCACCGAGACCAAGAACCCACCAAAGATGAAATTTCAATATCAAAATTGGTTAACATATCTTACCTCACTTATTTAATTGTTGTGTTTAGACATTTATTCTCTACTACTAATATATTTGACATGTATGCTTGCAATGTGCACAGTAGGTGAGGTCCCACCGATTACCCTTCCTCCGCCCACCCCCCCACCACGCCCCCCACCCTCCTCTTCTCTCCTTTCTGGGCTGTAATTGTGATTTATCTCAAGTATGAAAGTGTTGGTAATTTATATTGATTTCATAGTAGTATTGAGTACGTTGGGTATTTTTTTTTTCCCCATTCTTGAGATACTTGGAAGAATATGATCCAGCTCCATCCATGTAAACATAAAAGAGGTAAAATCCCTATCTTTTCTATGGCTACATAATATTCCATAGTATACACGCACCATTTTTAGACCTTTCTTGGAGCTTCTGCACATTTAACGTTACAAATAAGTTTTTGAATGATCAGGTTCTAAATCATTACATACCTTCCCCTTTTCCAAGAGCCATGCTTTGGAAAGTCAGACTCAGTTTTTACTTATCTGATTCGGATGAGGTCAATGCTGGTGGTTGATGGGATGAAGGCTTTATTTACCAGTCTATTTGGGATGTGGGCAGCTTTATGAATTTCAGCTGCGTTATTTACCATCATTTAAAAAAAAGTGATCTGTTCTAATGAGTAGTTTATATGATGACTTACAGCCTTTCTATTTAATTTTGTAACTTTACACTCTAAAGCTCTTATGGCTGATGCTTTATCAAAAAATGTCTCAGTACTGGAGTCTGAAATTCTAAACAAACAGGAAAACTCAACACTTCTCCTGCGTTGCTGCAGAGCCTATTTTAATTGCTTTCTCTCCTGGTGTTAATGGAAAGTGTCTGAAAAGCTCAAGAGATATACAGTGGGGTCACAAATGAAGTCATATTCCACACAGGATGCCCAAAGAAAATGGAGCTTCTGTATTTCTCTAGGGCCTGTTCTGGTCTTTCTTTTTAAGGGTCTACCTCTTGGGTAGAGGGGGAGAAGACCCCAAACAACTTAGTCTACCTCATTGATCTAAAACAAAAAGAGACAAGATTAATTTATCTGTGTTTTTAGGTTTAGCTCAGTATCTTAGACAACTGCTGGCATTGCAGGTCCCTCAGTGTTCTCCTCTTTTCCAAGGTGGTGGCCAGGAGCCTGGGAGGGACCGTGGTTCTGGAGTTGGGAGAGGTGTGTGTGAGGATTGATTGGTGTGAACTGGGCTCCACTGTCATTTGCCTCAGCTTTCCTGACTCTAGGGAACCCCTCACTGTCTGGTGTTGACGTCTATGGCAACTCAACCCATAGGCTGTGCTTTTTCAGGGTCTCAGAGCTGTAGAGAATGCTTCCTGATGACTTGATTTCTCATGGGCCGTCATGGGTTTTGAAGCTCCTCTGAGTCCCTGCCCACGTTTGCCATCTGCCCCAGCTCATGGTGACCACCCCAAAGCTTCTACTACACACACAAGGATACTTTCCCTGACCATGGTAGGCTCAATAACAGCCTCTCCCTGGCTTTTTACCTTAATGCTCATGACACATGGAAGCAAGAACGATTAGCAAACTCAATCTTGAATTTTTTTGGCCATGTCCATTTCATATGTTGGGGCCATATGGAATGAGCTCAGGACCCTCTTACTAGTGCTTCCCACAAATGGGGAGCTGGGAGGGAGCCCCTTCCTCTCACATTCCTCTCAGTCAGTCTAACTGGCCGCCTCCTTGTGTCTGTTTTGCAAGCTCTGCTGTAGACACCTGCGTGGGTGCCTGACTTCTAACTCCGTGACTCCACAAACTTAACTATTTCCCCTACAAAAAACGGGGGAAGGGCAAGCATTTTTGCCTTTCTCTTTTGACCTGGGTAGGATTATCCTCTCAGGGGTGCCCAACTGATTTTCTTTTCTACCACATGTTGGAAGAATTGTTGTCTTAGGCCACAAATTAACTACCCAAACACTAATGAAAGCTGATGAGCAAGAGAAAAGGTCTGTGCATACTGTTCACCATATCTGATACCACAGGTAAGCAAAACAGCCCTCAAATAATCTGCATTTGACCCTCAGGCCACAGGTTGTACATCCCTGAAACATATCTTCCCATTTCCAAGATTGCCTCTTCCCTCCTTCCATCCCTTACAATGATGGCCTGACTTGGGGACAAGAAGTACAAGCTTATGGAAAAGAAAACATGAGGGGATAATTAAAAATAATGTTCTAGTCACAAATGTGTCTTAGCTAATGGTAGCATTAAAGTATTATTTTTCATGAGTAGTTGCAAACAAAATTACTTTGGTTCTGAAGCCATATGGTAATCGGCAAAAACGGTCATTATTTTAGAACTTTTAGGAAGCAATATGGCTTTGTGATTTTAATTACAAAATCATAAAGTTGGCATGACTTATGCTTAGCACCCTCAAATCATAAGATGTTAAAACTATTATAAGAGTTTTAATATACTCTTTAGTAAGTCAATTGTAAGTCTTTAAGAACTAATATTTATTGAACATCTGTGTTCTGGGTACCTTCAGACAGTTTATACATTACCTTATTTAATCCCTGTAAGAACTTAAAATCAAACTTTTCAAACATAATTTATATGTTAGTATTTGTAAAAATTTTTAAATAATTCCCTAATGAAGCAAGCAGCAAGAAGACAAAAGAGCAGGCTCAAGGACTATTTCAGGAACAGGGATTTGTAAAGATAGAAAAAGAACATGTAAGTATAATCTGTTGACTTTTCATACCATACCAATTTCAGAGGTTAACCTTTAAGCTTTCTGGGTTGGAATCACCTGTTTTTATTAGTTATGAACTATTAGTGACCTATACAGTGATAAGAAAGTTACATTTTCTGCAGGGTTATCAGAAAGTGCTCCAATATATAAAAAATGAAGCACACATTATTTTGCTCTTTTTGAGTTTGGAATAGTGTGTTATTTCAGACTGTCCTGTGGGTCGGTTAATTATCTCCATATTTTATTGATACGGAAACAAGCTCAGTAAGACGAATAACCTGAGAAGAACACACAACTAACTACTGTTGGCGGACAGTTCTTCTTGGATCTTTAGCATTTCTGCATGTCTTTAGGCAGAGTCTTTTATTCTGGACTATCTTTTCAAACTTCTCTGTATAGCAAAGTGGCTTTGGTTCAGAGGTAGTTTCTCCTCTAGAACAAAGGTTGGGCAATTTGTTCACTTCCTATTATATATGATGGGGGTTTCCTAATCTCCGAATTCCTTTCCTGCAATTCACCCCACTGCATATACAGGGATCATCTGGCCCTTGGGTTGTCTTGTAAGAACTAGGGGTCAGGAAAAGGAAACAAATCAATAATGATACCATGGTGATTGCTGTGGCTAATATATTTTCCTTTGTCACTGACCCAGGAGTCTTGTATCTTCTGACTGCATTCTTGAAGCCATGGCAGGTTAACTTTTAACTTGCATGTAGGGTACAATATCAGAGCCTCCATGGTTCCTCATATCTTGTAGAAATTCTGAGCCATGTGCTTTTTCCTGATTACATGAGACTGATCTTTCTAGGACAACCTACCTACTCACCACCACACCTCTGAAAACCGTCCTTCTCAACTACCTGACTGGCTTCCCTTGACTCTGGGAGAAAAATAATATAGTATACAGAAATATTGATCCTACTCTTAATGCCCCATATTGGTGATAGTAATGAATTTTTATGAACCAAGAATGGATGAAAATAATGCATTCATCTACTGGGAATATACTAGAGAGGGGCAAGAAAACAAAAGGAAAGTCTTACTCTGTAGCTACTGCCCTCCAAATAGCATTAAATCTATAAATCATATTCCATAGATGTCAGATAAAACAATGGTCTATTGCTGTATGGTGTTACCCTCTTCCCAGTTCCAGAAGGAGATGACTAATGTGATCCTAACATAGCCATTACGATACTTAGTACCATGACACAAAACCTTCTTGATGGCTCCCCATGACCTCCAGATAAAGTCCAAGCCTAACTGCACACCAAGTAAGGCTCTCAGTAGTCTGCCATCCTCTTCCCTTAACATCTGCTGAACCACAGACCACTCCCTGAATCTCTTGAGTCCCTCCTTGTCTCTGTGCCTTTGTGTAGAAGGTCCTGAAAACCAGACTGTTTCCTACTTATCTTTCAGACAAGCTTTTACAAGGCTTTACTGACTATGCGTTCCTCCTTTCTGGGTCCACTGAGCCTAGAACTAACTTGCATGATAGCTCTTGCTTTGCTGTCAAGCTGAATTGTACTGTTCCCCAACTTGAGTTTTCCATTTCACATGTGAAATACAGCAGTGGTGTCTATTCAGGAGTAAAATGATTATTTAACCTGCCAAACAGTAAAATAATGATCTGAAACTTTTCTTCTCTTTAAAATAGACTCACTGGAGAGTTTCCAAATATGGATGGATAGTCATGAGAGACAATTATTGGAGATCAGTAACCATGACCCAGAGTTAATAAATTATTCACCTAAGCTCCACTCCTCATGGTAGTTCGTAACCTTTGAACAGTTCTGGATTGTGTGTGTACACTTTTTATTTTTTAATCATAGGTCATATGTCATTAAATTTGAATCTATAATATACTTGATAAATTCTATAAAATACAAAGAAAGCTGATTTTGAAATTCAGTAAATTAATAGGGATATAGAAATGGTGCTAAGTCTAAAAACTCAACCTCAATATGAATGTCAAGAAAGTTGTGAATCACACTCATAGGATGAAATGTCTCCTGTCGCCCTTCAGATAGAATTGATGCTTCAAAGTCACACTGATAATTATTTCCAGTTTGATTTTTTCACTTATTGGGAAGTAAGACTTCCCCCTCAGAATATGTTACTTACAGAAATGCTCTTGCAATTAGGAACCTAAAACTTGTTGATTTTTTTTTTTTTTAAGTACAAAATGCAAAAGTACCAAGTATCAGATGCTGAAAACAGTTTTTGCCTTTATAAATAGTGTTTAATGTGCAGTTAAATTTCAATTTTAACATACATTTAATCCTCAAACTGAACATGTCATAATTTATTATCAACAGATTATGCTTTTTCTTATAAAATTTAAAACAAAATACTTGTGATGTGTTAAAGAAAAACAAGTCAGAGAAAAAAAGCCCTCGTCAGATGCTGACCTGATTTTGGACTTCCCAGCGCCAAGAACTGTAAGATAATACATTTCTGTTCTTTATAAACTGCCTGGTCTCAGATGTTTTGTTATAGCAGCACAAATGGAGTAAGATCCACAAATGGAGTAAGATCTTGAGACAGGATTCTTCCCACCATTCTCAGAACTTGAACCTGGATAAGTTTCCTGGAAAAGAAGACAAGAAGTAAAGTAAGAATCTCAAGAAGGCTCACTGGCTCACTGATAATGTGCTTCCGACTGAAGTTTTCTGTTGACACACAATTTCTGGAACACATCAAAATAGAGTTAACCTACAGAATCAATTTTGAAAGCAAAGGGGTGCACCATCAGCGATCAGCGCCCGGACCTCCAAAAGAGCTGCACCACAATCAGGGATCTGCCCCCGCCCAGACCCTGGTAAGAAGTGCACACGCTGGGCCTCTGCATGCCCTGACCAGGAATTCTGGGAGCCGCTCAACCCCGCGTTCTCCCTTCTGTACCCTCCCTGTCTCCACACCGGCCTGCTTGTCTAGTCAGGGACTCTGGTAACCGTGTGCCCTCTCAAGCCCTCCTGCCTCTGCGCAGAGCCCTTCTCCTGGCCAGAGACTCCCGGAGCCTTGGGCTCTCTGAGCCAAAGTCACTGGGCACCAGGCACTCCCAGAACCATGTGCACCACACCCCACCCTGTTGCTGGATCCGGGTGTGTCCCACTCCAGAGCTGATCCCACAACCAGAACTCCCTGGCTGGTTCAGCCCCAGAGGAGCTACACATGGTCACTCCCTACAAAGATCCAGCAACAATGGAGTGATCTTGCTGGGATCTAATCTTGGAGAGACACCTCCGCAACTCTGAGGACAGGTAGAGGCAATGGTGAAAAAACAATCATGAGGCAAAATAAATGGATAAACACTGGCAATATGAATAATCAGAGTAGATCAACTCCCCTAAGGATCAATGGGGCAGACATAGCACAAAATCCCATGCACAAACAAATAGCTGAGATGTCAGAAATTGAATTCAGAATCTGGATAGCAAGTAAGATCGAACTAGAATTCCAAGCAGTAACGCAAAAGATCTCTCAACAATTAAATGAATTCAAAGACCAAATGACCAAATATTTTGACACATTGAGACAAGAAGTTGCAGCCCTCAAAGATCTGAGAAACACAGTAGAATCCCTCAGTAACAGAATGGAGCAAGCAGAAGAAAGGATTTTGACATTGAAGACAAAACTTTCGAATGCTCCCAAACTCTCAAAGAGGAAGAGAAATGGAGGTCAAAAACAGTTCACTCTCTCCGAGAGCTCTGGGATAATTCAAAGAAAACCAATATTCATCTTACAGGGATCCCGAAAGTGATGAAGTGGGTTCACAAGACACAGAGTCTCTTCTCCATGAGATTATGAAAGAGAACTTTCCAGACATGCCAAGAGATTCTGAAATTCAGACAGCAGTTTCAGAATTCCAGCACAACTCAACCCAAATAAGACATCCCCCAGACACATCATAATCAATTTCACTAAAATTAATAAGAAGGAGAAAATTCTGAAAGCAGCCAGATGAAAGAAAACCATCACCTACAAGGGGAAGAATATTAGTATAACTGCAGATCTCTCTGCTGAAACTTTCAAGCTACAAGAGGATGGTCATCGACTTTTAATCTCCTAAAACAAAATAACTTTCAACCCAGGATCCTATATTCAGCTAAACTAAGTTTCATTTATGACGGTGAAATTAAATACTTCAACAACATTCACATGTTAAAGAAATTTGCCATAACTAAACCAGCTCTCTAGGATATTCTCAGAACTATCCTCCATAGAGACCAGCATAACCCTCCACTACAAAAGTAAATCCACCCAGAAAATCTTGATCAAATTCCAACTTCCACAGTTGCAAAGGGATTAAAAATGTCCACCGGACCCTCAAAAGGCTTATCAGTATTATCAATTAATGTGAATAGTTTAAATTGTCCTCTAAAGAGGCACAGGTTGGCTGACTGGATACAAAAACTCAAGACAGATATCTGCTGCATACAAGAATTGCATCTTACATTAAAAGACAAATATAGACTCAAGGTAAAGGGATGGTCATCTATACTCCAGGCAAATGGAAAGCAGAAGAAAGCAGGCGTTGCAATCCTATTTGCAGATGCAATAGGCTTTAAACCAACCAAAATAAGGAAGGATAAGGATGGGCACTTCATACTTGTTAAAGGTAATACTCAATATGATCAGATTTCAATTATTATTTATGCACCCAACCAGAACGCACCTCATTTCATAAGAGAAACTCTAACAGACATGAGCAACTTGATTTTCTCCAGTTCCATACTAGTTGGAGATTTTAACACCCCTCTAGCAGTGCTGGATAGATCCTCCAAAAAGAAGCTAAGCAAAGAAATCTTAGATTTAAATGTAAGCATTCAACATCTGGACTTAACAGACATCTACAGAACATTTCATCCCAACAAAACTGAATACACATTCTTCTCATCAGCCCACAGAACATACTCCAAAATCGACCACATCCTAGGCCACAAATCCAACCTCAGCAAATTTAAAAAAATAGAAATTATTCCTTGCATCTTCTCAGACCATCATAGAATAAAAGTTGAACTCAATAACAGGAATCTACATACACATACAAAAACATGGAAGCTAAATAACCTTATGCTGAAGGATAGATGGGTTGTAGACAAGATTAAGAAGGAAATCACCAAATCTTTGGAACAAAACAACAATGAAGACACGAATTATCAGAACCTCTGGGATACTGCAAAGGCAGTCCTAAGAAGGAAATTTATAGCACAGTAAGCCTTCCTCAAGAAAATGGAAAGAGGAAATTAATAACTTAATGGGACATCTCAAGCAACTGGAGAAGAAAGAACATTCCAACCCCAAACCCAGCAGAAGAAAAGAAATAACTAAAATCAGAGTGGAATGAAATGAAATTGAAAACAAAAGAATTATACAACAGATCAATAAATCCAAAAGTTGGTTTTTTTGAAAAAAATCAATAAAATAGACAAACCTTTGGCCAACCTAACCAGGAAAAAATAGTAAAATCTCTAATCTCATCAATCAGAAATGGTAAAGATGAAATAACAACAGACCCCTCAGAAATTCAAAAAATCTTAACAAATATTACAAGAAACTCTACTCTCAGAAATACAAAAATCTGAAAGAAATTGACCAATACTTGGAAGTACACCACCTACCAAGACTTAGCCAGAACGAAGTGGAAATGTTGAACAGGTCTATATCAAGTTCTGAAATAGCATCAACTATACAAAATCTCCCTAAAAAGAAAAGCCCAGGACAAGATGGCTTTACATCAGAATTCTACCAAACCTTTAAAGAAGAACTAGTACCAATATTACTAAACTTCTTCCAAAATATAGAAAAATAAGGAATACTACCCAATATATTCTACTAAGCTAACATCACCTTGATCCCCAAACCAGGGAAAGACCCAACAAAAAAAGAAAATTATAGACCAATATCACTAATGAATATAGATGCTAAAATACTCAATAAGATCCTAACAAGCAGAATCCAACAACACATCAAAAAAATTATACACTATGACCTAGTGGGATTTATCCCAGGGTCTCAAGGCTGGTTCAACATATGTAAATCTATAAATGTAATTCAGCACATAAACAAACTAAAAAATAAAGACCATATGATTCTCTCAATTGATGCATAGAAAGCTTTTGATAATATCCAATATCCCTTCATGATCAGAACACTTAAGAAAACTGGTACAGAAGGGACATTTCTTAAACTAATAGAGGCCATCTACAGCAAACCCACAGCCAATATCATATTGAATGGAGTTAAATTGAAATCATTTCCACTTAGATCAGGAACAGGCAAGGTTGCCCATTGTCTCCATTGCTCTTTAACATTGTAATGGAAGTTTTCGCCATTGCAATTAGGGAAGAAAAGGCGATCAAGGGTATCCGCATAGGGTCAGAAGAGATCAAACTTTCACTCTTCACAGATGACATGATCGTATATCTGGAAAACACTAGGGATTCTACTACAAAACTCTTAGAATGATCAAGGAATACAGCAATGTCTCAGGCTACAAAATCAACACCCATAAATCTGTAGCCTTTATATATACCAACAATAACCAAGCCGAAAAAACAGTCAAGGACTCTATTCCTTTCACAGTAGTGCCAAAGAAGATGAAATATTTGGGAGTATACCTAACAAATGACGTGAGAGATCTCTATAAAGAGAACTAGGAAACTTTAAGAAAAGGAATAGCTGAAGATGTTAACAAATGGAAAAACATAACGAGCTCATAGCTGGGAAGAATCAACGTTTTTAAAATGTCTATACTACCCAAAGCAATATATAATTTTAATGAAATTCCTATTAAAGCTCCATTGTCATATTTTAAAGACCTTGAAAAAATACTTCATTTTATATGGAATCAGAAGAAACCTCGAATAGCCAAAACATTACGCAGCAATAAAAACAAAGCAGGAGGAATCACGCTACCAGACCTGAGACTGTACTATAAATCGATAGTGATCAAAACAGCATGGTACTGGCACAAAAACAGAGAAGTAGATGTCTGGAACAGAATAGAGAACCAAGAGATGAATCCAGCTACTTACCATTATTTGATCTTTGACAAGCCAATTAAAAACATTCAGTGGGGAAAAGATTCCCTATTTAACAAATGGTGCTGGGTGAACTGGCTGGAAACGTGTAGAAGATTGAAAATGGACCCACACCTTTCACCATTAATTAAGATAGACTCTCACTGGATAAAACATTTAAACTTAAGACATGAAACTATAAAAATACTTGAAGAAAGTGTAAGGAAAACTCTTGAAGGAATCGGCCTGGGTGAGTACTTTATGAGGACGACTCCCCAGGCAACTGAAGCAGTATCAAAAATACACTACTGGGACCTGATCAAACTAAAAAGCTTCTGCACAGCCAAGAACATAGTAAGTAAAGCAAGCAGACAGCCCTCAGAATGGCATAAAATATTTGCAGGTTATACCTCCAATAAAGGTTTAATAACCAGAATCCACAGAGAACTCCTAATCCGAGTAAGAGTAGCCCACATAACAAAATCCCAAAACCAGAGATGTTGGCGTGGATGTGGAGAAAAGGGCACACTTCTACACTGCTGGTGAGAATAATTATACGTTCCTTCTGGAAGGATGTTTGGAGAATACTGAGAGATCTAAAAATAGACCTG
The DNA here is from genome assembly GCF_027406575.1 of Nycticebus coucang. Lineage (NCBI taxonomy): Eukaryota > Metazoa > Chordata > Mammalia > Primates > Lorisidae > Nycticebus > Nycticebus coucang. The sequence goes on from NC_069799.1 coordinate 56,964,192, forward strand.
CCATTCGATCCTATAATTCCTTTACTAGGTATATACCCAGAAGACCAAAAATCACAACATAAGAAAGACATCTGTACCAGAATGTTTATTGCAGCCCAATTCATAATCGCTAAGTCATGGAAGAAACCCAAGTGCCCATCGACCCACGAATGGACTAGCAAATTGTGGTACATGTATACCATGGAATATTATGCAGCCTTAAAGAAAGATGGAGCCTTTACCTCTTTCATGTTTACATGGTTGGAGCTGGAACATACTCTTCTTCGCAAAGTATCTCAGGAATGGAAGAAAAAGTATCCAATGTACTCAGCCCTACTATGAAGCTAAATTATAGCTTTCACATGAGGGCTGTAACCCAACTATAGCACAAGAATATGGGGATACGGCCAAGGGAGGCAAGGGAGGGGGGAGGTTAGAGTGGAGGAAAGGTAACAGGTGGGGCCACACCTACGGTGCATCTTAGAATGGGTACAGGTGAAACTTACTAAATGCAGAATACAAATGTCTACATACAATAACTAAGAAAATGCCATGAAGGCTACGTTGAACAGTTTGATGAGATTATTTCAGATTATATATGAAAGCAACACATTGTACCCCTTGATTGCACTGATGTATATAGTTATGATTTAACAATAAAATAAAAAAGAAAAGTCAAAATGTATGTATACGTGGTATGAATATTATTAATGCTCTGCCCCCAGATGGGTACATGATTCATTTGGTCTGTATTTTTTTCACATTTTTGTCTGGATGACGTGGCTCATGCCTATAATCCTAGCACTCTGGGAGGCTGATGCAGGTGGATTGCTTGAGCTCAGGAGTTGGAGACCAGCCTGAGCTAGAGTAAGACCTGTCTGTACTAAAAACGTATAACACTAGCCGGGCATCATTGTTTGGCACCTGTATTCCCAGCTACTGTGGAGGCTGAGGTAAGAAGATTGAGCCCAAGAGTTTGAGGTTGCTGTGAGCTATGATGATGCCACAGCACTCTACTCAGGGCCCAGGGTGACAGAGTAGGGTGACAGAATGAGTTTCTATCTCAGTCAATCAATCAGTCAACAAACCAACCCCAAAGTCACATTTTCAATGAGGCTGTTTCTGGCCACTCAATTTTAGAACACAAGACATTCCCTAACATCCCTTTGTCCCTTCTTGCTTCCATTGTGTAGCTTCTCTTCAGCACTATCACTTTTGTATGTGCTATAGATGTTACTTTTCAAAAAAGAAAATCACGTTTGTTGTCACTAGAACATAACATCCATGAGGTCAGGGGGGTCTTGCCTGTCATGTGTATTATTGTGCTAATGGTGCTTACAACAGTGCCTGACTCCTAGCAGATACTTAATAATTATTCTTTCTTTTCTTTCTCTCTCTCTCTCTCTCTTTCTCTCTTTCTCTCTCTCTTTCTTTCTCTCTCTCTTTCTTTCTCTCTCTCTCTTTCTCTTTCTTTCTCTCTTTCACAGAGTCTCTGTCACCCTGGGTAGAGTTCCATGGCATCATAGCTTACAACAACCTCAAACTCTTGGGCACAAGAGTTACTCCTGCCTCAGCCTCCTGTAGTAATTGGGACTATAGTCACACACCACAATGCCCAGCTAGTTTTTTCTGTTGTTAGTAGAGACAGAGTCTTGCTCTTGCTCAGGCTGGTCTCCAACTCCTGAGCTCAGGCAATCCATCTGCCTTGGCCTCCCAGACTGCTAGGCGTGAGCCACTGCGCACAGCCTCAATAATTATTCTTGAAGGAAAGAATTATAAGTTTACCTTGTAATCAGGGAGCAGGTGTGGTGGTTCACACGTGTAATCCTAGCATTCTGGGAAGCCGACGCGGGTGGATTGCCTGAGCTCACAGATTTGAGACCAGCCTGAGCCAGAGCAAACCTTCGTCTCATGTAGTTTTTATATTTTAACAATTTTATGGAGGTTTGCAATGACTTACGTTACTTACAAAGTACATCAAATGGAAAAAAAAACCTTTAATTTTGGTTCTCTTTACCAAAGTGAGAGTTTTTGTGGTCAATGATCTTTATCAATAAAATTTTTTTTCTCTCATGTGCCAGACATAGGTCATAGTTAGTGTTTAAAAAGTATCGAACTAGTAATATAATAGTAATATAATCATGTAATAGTAATAGTAATATAATAGTAATTTAATCATTTGTACCCTTATATTAATCTGAAATAAAAATAAATAAAAAGTGCACATTTAATATTAAAAAAAACCTGTTGAATGAATAAATGATACAGTTTTGGAGGAAGGCCAACAAAAGTTGGTGAGAGAATGGGTTCTCAGGACACGCTGTGAGCCATGATGATTCCACGATGCTGTAATAGATTGACTATAATCTTCTCATCTTGTATGTCCGTCACTCTAGCTAGAGACCATTCATCGGTCCTTCCCTCAGGTTCCTGCTGCCTCTTGTTCATTCACTTCAGCACTGTGGTCCCCATGGCAGAGAGATGGAGAGATTAGCCTGCTACTGAGAGCAGAGGTTACTGGACTGGTGGGTGGTTGGTTAGGAATAAAGATAACCAGGGTAAACATGAACAGAAATAAAATGTAAAGCAAACAGAAATAGAATGGAAAGCAGTAAGAAATGAAAGGTCCTTTTATGGTTAGGGAAAGTACAGAACTTTTATTGATTGCAGAGTGAAAGGAGAAATGTGATGACAATTATCTGGAGTCAGTAGGCAGGAGAACTTACACTGATGCTGGGCAGGTCAGGAGTCACTATATCGTTTTCATCTGTTTTTAGCTGCCTGGGACACAAAGCATCTTCTTCTTTTTTTTTTTTTTTTGAGACAGAGTCTTACTCTGACACCCTGATTGCCATGGTGTCATTATAGCTCACAGCAACCTCAAACTCTTGGGCTCAAGTGATGCACTTTGTTGCCCTCACTCAAACTCTAAGGCTCAGGCAATTCTCTTGCCTCAACCTCCCCAGTAGCTGGGACTACAGGCACCCACCACAATGCCCAGCTATTTTTAGAGATGAGGTCTTGCTCTTGCTGGGGCTGGTCTTGAACTCCTGAGTTCAGACAATCTGTCTGCCTTAGCCTCCCTGAGTGCTAGGATTATAGGTTTGAGCCCTGCGCCCGGTCCACAGTACATATTATTTTTAAAGAAAGAAAGAAACTGTGGTGTTCTCATATACTTCTGAAAACCCTTATGCTGTGGAGATTAAGAACACAGTTATGACGTGAGTCACTGAAGAATGCATGTTGAGGGCCCATGTCTATTTCACCTTTAGTCATTGGACAGAATGACCCCTTGAGTCTTGGCGCTGTGGCTAGACCTCCAATCTCTTCTGACTTCCCCACTGCTAAACTCTAGTCCAGGTTATATTCAGATTTGAAGGATATAATTTTGAAATTCTAGCGTATAAATGATGGATTCCAAATGGTAATCATACAACTTACTTTCTTAGCAAATCTGTTCCTCACAAGATCTCTCCCACAACCTTTAAATTTGTTTCCACTCCAAATGGACATGCTGAAATTACAAGGGCATACATCCTTGATTTAAAAAAACAAAATCTTCAGGGCTGGCTTCCTTCTCTGTATAAATAACTTGCATGCACAATGCTTTTTCTCCAAATTCTTTAGGAGCGGTATGAGGGGGTAATTAAAGCAGCCTGTTTCTCCAGCACGTTCTGTCTGTTTTTTTTCTTTTCATTATTAGATGTGATGACACATTTGCCTGTGTGGCTTCCCACAGATGGCATAGAAATTTTGTGATCAAATGGTAAGAGTAAACCAACTGTCGTCTCTGATCACAGCTTTCCGTGCTATTCTCCCTGTATACCAATCTCACTTTAATAAAATGCTGGCCTCTTTTAAAGTGGTATTACTGGCTATGCAGGAGATTGTAGAATTAAGTAGAAAACTTCCAAAAGGAAACTTAAACTATACATTGCTACCGAGTTTTTATGTCCCGTGTTTTGGCTCTGATGCAAAAGAGAATTAAAATCACTGTACAGAAAAGTTAATAATTAAATAAGTTGGCTGGGCATGGTGGTGCACGCCTGTTGTCTTTGCACTCTGGGAGGCCAAGGCAGGAGGGTCTGTTGAGCTCAGGAGTTTGAGACCAGCCTGAAGAAGAGTGAGACTCCATCTCTACAAAAAAATAGAAAAATTAGCCAGGTGTTATGGCAGGTGTCTGTAGTCCCAGCTACTTGGGAAGCTGAGGCAGGAGGATTGCTCAAGCCCAGGAGCTTGGGGTTGCTGTGAGATAGGCTGATGTCACTCTAGCATGGGAAAAAGAGTGAGAGTTGATGAAAATTGTTTAAAATTAATTATAGTGGTGATGTACAATCTATGAATATACTGTGAATCATTAAATTGTTCTTAATGGGTAAATGAGATGGCACATGAATTATATCTTAGTCCTTTGGGAGGTACTTGTTTTTCTTAATGTTTTTAAGGGTCATCCGTGTTGTAACATGCATCAGAACTTAAATCTTTCATTATACAGATATATTTATCCATCAGTAGATAAATACACAAACTATGAGAAGAAGATGAGGCAATGTATCTGAAATATTCAAAAAATTCTTCCCAAAGCTGCAGATGCTGGTATGAATTTGGAGAGAAGGTAACCCTTTTATGCTGTTGGTGGGACTGCAAACTAATACAGCCTATTTGGCAAGAAGAATAGAGAACCCTCAAAGAACTCAAAATAGACCTTCCATTTCATCCCATAATCCCATCACCAGGCATCTACCCAGAAGAAAGAAATCATTTTCACATAAGCACATTTGCACTAGTTTATCGCAGCTCAGTTCACAATCACCAAGAAGTGGAAACAACCCAAGTCCCCATCAACCCATGAATGGATTAATAAACTGCAGTATATATACACCATGGAATACTATTTAGCCATAAAAAGACGGAGACTTTACATCTTTTGTGTTAACCTGGGTAGAGACGAAACCCATTCTCCTTAGTAAGGTTTCACAAGAATGGAAAAGCAAGCATCCAATGTGCTCAGTATTAATATGAAGCCAGTAGATGAACTAATACAGGCCTACATGAGAGAAGAACTCAGTTCAAGCTGGGGGCAGGGGGATTGGTGTGCTCCCACCTAGCGGGCACAATGTGAGGGTACGTGGCACACCTCTTGGGTGTGGGACACAGCTGCAATAAGGACTTTACGTAACAGGTGCAAACACTGTAAGCTTTTTTATCATATCATTTGTATTGTATTAATCTGAAATTTAAAAAGATTAGAAAAAGGAATATTAAACCATTCAAATTCAAAAGATATATTTTAAGAAAAAGGCAAACATTTTTTTTTCTTTTTTTTTTTGTAGAGACAGAGTCTCACTTTATGGCCCTCGGTAGAGTGCCGTGGCATCGCACAGCTCACAGCAACCTCCAACTCCTGGGCCTAAGCAATTCTCTTGCCTCAGCCTCCTGAGTAGCTGGGACTACAGGGGCCCGCCACAATGCCCGGCTATTTTTTGGTTGCAGTTCAGCCGGGGCCGGGCTTGAACCCGCCACCCTCGGCATATGGGGCCGGCGCCTCACCGACTGAGCCACAGGCGCCGCCCAAGGCAAACATTTTTCTAGCAAAACATACATAATGAGATTAAGGATGGAGGAAAGTATCTGGAGAGAATTTAAACAGATCAAAGAAGAAATCTCTTTTGTGTTTTTTAATAACCATCTCAGGTGTCTCTTTGAACATGCATGGAGGGCACTTGGGTTGACTCTGAATGTATACTAGAAAGCTGTTCTATACAGCTTTATCTTGATTTTTAAAGTCCTCTCTGTCAAGACTAGTTCCCTCTTGAAGAGCCTCAACTCAGCATCTGAATATATGGGCTTTATTAAGGATGGGACTCATTTAAGAATTAAGGAAGTGGCTATACTCACCCATGATGCAGGAGGGTGGTACGTTTTGTTAGGAAGGTCAAGGAACAGGTTCAATCTTGATATACTTTTCTCTGTGGCCTTTAAATTCATCTCCATCTCTAATAAGCAAATACTAGGCCCCCTGGGGGAAAAAGAGGGTTTAGATGTGAGTAAATTATTATAAATCCATCCTCTTGATTAAAAAAAATACATAGTGAAAAAAAAAACCTCTGAAATAATTTTAGGATAAGAATAACATAGTGTGGTTCTTATAGCACAATTTATAATGAAAAGAAGATCCAGAGAAATAGGGGCTCAGAGGAAAATATGAGAAATTTATAACTGAGGTGGAATATAAGACCTAAGGTGCAATATTAAAACAAAAACAGTTAGCTCTAAAAAGAAGTGTATTTAATCTCCAAACTGGCTCATAGGCCTTGAAAGAAATTTTAGAGCATCAAAACCACCACCAAAACCATTTTGCAAGTAAGTGTGGCTGTTATGTATTAAGGCTGGCTTAGTTATAGCCCAATCCAGACTCTAACAATTCTGTACATAATTTTTTATTCTCAACACCCAAGGTCTCGTGTACATATGCAATCTCTCTTGAGAAGCTGCCCTTTCACTTTGGCAAGGGTAGGGATAGATGAGGCATCTGTGAATACAACCTCGTCTTCTCCTGGCAGAATAAGTCTCTATCCTGAGGAAGTCTAGTGTTGATCCCAATCCCCTATTCAGCCTGAAATGAGGTGACCTTTGACTTAAAGCTATTCCATTTTTTGTTCTTGCTATAGCATGGCTTCAAATTGCTCCCTAGTCAGGAGTCTGCACCACAAAGAACCCCCTTGGCTTGCTGAGTTGGTTGTTGCAGAGTTGGTAGGCAGAATATCGAAACCCTCCCCGCCAAATGTCCTTATCCTAATCTTTGACATCTGCAAATATTTTACCTTACATGGCAAAAGAGACTTTGCAGGTGTGTTTAAGGTAGCAATTTTTTAATAAAACTTTCAGATTGATATAAGGGTATAAATTACTTGCTACTTCGTTTGCATTTGGCAGATAAAGCCCAAGTTGTAGTTGAGCCTTTCATCTGGGGGTATGCCGTATACCTGTATGTTGTGCCTGTTAGAAGAGAGCATGCCACTCCCTCCCGGCCTCCCTGCCTCCTCTTTCTCCCTCCCTCCTCACCCCTCTCCCCTACTTGAATGTGGCTGTTTTTCTTTCACGTGGGCAGGTAGTTGTTCATCTGCTAGTTTCATATTAGCTTTGAGTACATTGGATACTTTTCCATTTTGGTGATACTTTACTTGGGAGAGTGTTCTCCAAATCCTTCCAGGTAAATACAAGAGATGTAAATTCTCCATCTTTTTTATGGCCGAATAGTATTCCATGGTATACAGGTACCATAGTTTGTCCATTCGTGAGTTGATGTCGTTTGTCCACTTGGGTTGTTTCCACAGCTTGGCGATTATAAATTGAGCTGCCAAATGTTAAGGTAGCAGTCTTGAAATGGGAAGACCATCCCAGATTATTTGTGCCCCAGGTAAGCACAGGCATTCTTAGGATGTCAGAGTAGGGGAGAGGAGTTTGAAGACGCCATGTTGTTGGTTTTGAAGATTGTGGAAGGGACCATAAAACAGGGAATGCAGGCAGCCTCTAGGGGCTAAAAAAACTGAAGGAAATGAGTTGTCCTCCACCCTCCAGAGGGAACACAGCACCACTGACATCTTGATTAGTCCACTGAGACTTCTGGCTATAGAATTGCAAGACGATAATTTGTTACAGCTGCAGAAGAAAACAAATACAACATTCTCATTATTTTTAAAGCCTATTTTCTCTGCATGCAGCAGATTCAGCATTATGTAGATGCTAACATGATACATAGCTACAAGGTCAGACAATTAACTCCAAGGACTCATCCTAGAAAAAGTGCCACATACTTCCTTGTTGAATATGACTATGGTCACCTTCAAAGTTTTCTCCTTAGGTTAAGAAGCTAAGCAGTGACCCCGGTGCCTAGTCCACCCTTCAAAGCAATTGTGGAGCTCTTTTTCTGGAATAGTCATCAGAGCTATGGTAGTACGGGGTCTGACAATTAAGTTCAAGAACTCATCCTGAGAAATGTGCTACATGCCTCATTGCCGAGGATCACTATGGTCACCCTTGAAGAGCTCCCCTTCGCTCACCTATTGACCATAGTGATAATCAGCAATGGGGAATGTAGCACTTTTTGTAGAATGAGTCACAAACTTAATTGACTGACATTGTATATTAACTAAAGAATACTTGCTGGGCCCAGACACCCCCTCTGCTCTGTTGTCTATACGCTCACACACATACTCAAGTTATAGATGTCCATTTTAAGATGCTTTAGGAATTCTCGCAGCCCAACAGATTTGTTGTACACTCACCTCATTAGGGAGGGGTTTATAAGCAGCACTTTAATCTTTGAGGAACTGAACATTTGAGGATGGTTCTCTGATACACAGGTGATCGTCTGCCACGTGATCCAGACAGAGGCCTTCACAACTGTCCGTCACTAGCCTTGCCGTTGAACTCTAGACTTGAAAGCTCTATCTAAAGATGCCACAGAGGTTCCAGCTTGGTGTGACTGGTTGGGTGTCTGATGGGGCACAGATCCAATACCTCAGTGGCAGGGTGGGGGACATCTGGGGAATCTTTAAATGGGCTTTTTACCCATAGATGCAAAATGTTTTCTGTCAATCTTGAGTTCCCACATTTCCAGGATCTGGGGTAGAAAAACAAAGTATCCAAAAGAAAGGAACAAAAGTAGATTAGATGAGCGCTCCATTAAGGACAAAAAGGTAGAAAACCCCTCGAAAGGGATTGTTTGGTGCTTTCCAGATACACATGGTTCAGGAGCCCGGAGGAGGACAGATAGTCCGTTTGCCATGATTCCTGCGGTGGCCACTAGGGGATCAACGTGAGATGCCAAAATGCTTGTCTCTGAATACAAAGAGAGCCCCTTGTAGGGTCCTCCAAGTAGCAGAAAAACCATCACATTCTCTAGACCAGTGTTATTTACCTTTTACCTTTTTTATTTCACGGCACGTTTGATCCTATCGTTAAACATCTGTAGCACACTTACGTTGATCAAAAAATATATGTTTTTTGATCAATATAACTTATATAGATATACTTTTTGATCAACATAACATACATATATATATGTATATATACTTTCTTTGCATTGAACTTCTTTTTAAAATAATTAATGACATTTACAATTTTGGGGGGCATACCTAACATCCTCTCACAGGGTGCTACGGCACACCAGTTGAAAATCATTGCTCTGGACCTGTTCCACGTAGGATATTTTACGAACAAAAGTTGCCTAAAATGCCAAGTGTGATTAGATGGTGCTTGGCAATATTTTCACAGATACAGGATTTTAGATATGATGGATCTGCAACATCTTTCTCCCCAAAGAGGCCAATTCCATTACTTGATCAGAATTTCCTCCCTTGATATCATATAATAACAGCAGTATTTGTATTTCAAGTTTTACCTAATTTTTATGTGGGGGTGAGGAAAAAGCTTATGGAGTTTTAGTTTATCTTCTCAGGATATGATTTAACTCTTCTATTGCTTTATATTTAGCTGATTCCTTATGGGTTACCAGGAGAACATATGCTTCCTTACTAATGCAAGTCAATGGAGCTTTCTTTTGAAGTTGCCCTTCACGCATAACGCCAAAATCCCCCGTCCTAAGTGTCATTTTTTCCATAATATTACTGGCTCATTTTGCTATGCCATCAAACCAAATAAAGGGAATGACTTACAACATCATTGCAAGTAGTGTTTTGAAAAGCACAAGCTGTTATTTGCAAAAGCGCTGTAACTTTTTGAAAGAATTTACCTTTTTTTAAAATTAAATCATAGCCGTGTACATTAATGCGATCATGGGGTACCATGCGCTGGTTTTATATACAATTTGAAATTTTTTAATCACACTGGTTAACATACCCTTTCTGGCTTTTTCTTAGTTACTGTGTTAAAACATTAATATTCTACATTTAGTAAGTTTCACATGTACCCTTGTAAGATGCACTGTAGGTGTGGTCCCACCAGAATTTACTTTTTTATTGAGAAAACACCAAATTCTTTTTAAAATCTCCACTGGTTTTTAGCTTTGTATATAATTCCAGTGTGTAGCCTCATTTGTCCTGGGGCGAATACAGTGAGACTCAGTAAAAATAAGAACAAAAAAAGAAAAAAAATTGGTGTGTAATAGCTCAGTAACATCTTTATTTTTCTCTTTTTGTAAGTTTTGTTCCTAGCTAACAAATTCCCTCTTTTTTGTTATTTAAAAAACAACAAAGTCATATTTGATATTTCAGTTATAATTTAGTCTTTCTTTGACTGGAATGGCACAATTGGGAAGTACGTTCTGGGTTTTGTGTAGGTTATTACATGACAACAGAGTACAGTTCATATCTATGTAATGGATCTCAAAGACAGTCTTCCATGCTAAGGGTGCATTGAGAGAGAGTTAAGTCACCATGGACTCAGAATAAAAGAACATAATGGAATGAAACAGTTTCCAAATGAACAGTTGGCTTGAAACATTTCATTTTTATTTTTTTTTTTTTCACTTTTTGGTGTGAAGCCTAATGGTTATCTACCATGCATACAAACATTTAGGAAGAAAAACAAACATATTTTCCCCAGATTAGTTACTGGAAACATCCATTTCAAAGATGTCGAAGGATAGAGAGAGAATATTCAGTCAAGACCCCCTAATTTATTGGGGATGAGGTGCATAACATGGTCTCTTGAGAACACACTCCGTAGAAACATTCCCCAACCCTCTTCTCTCCTCTCTCTCTCTCTTTATATCAATTCTTTGTCTTTCTCTGAATAGGAGATGGCAGAGGCATTTGCTCAAAATAAACCCTCCTAGAGATAAAAATATACACAGCAGTAGATTTCAAATACAATGTCCTTTTCACTAGGATTTTATCATAAAGATTATTTCCCTATTTTTCACAAAGATCTGGAATGATGACCATGGTCATAATTTCGATTTATTGAGCACTCACTTGGTGGGTACAAGGCCTTTTGCTAAGTGCTCTCATGTCTCACATTACCTGTTGGACAAATTTATGATGTAGGTCCAACGATTCTCTCAGTTTAACAAATTGAGACACTAAGGATCAAAGACATTAAATGATTTGCTACAGGTTGTGCAGCTACATTGGGTCATAATTGGGATTTGAACCCAAAGTAGGTGGGGTTTTTTGTTTGTTTGTTTTTTAGAAACAAAGTCTCACTTTGTCACCCTTGGTAGAGTGCTGTGGCGTTACAGCTCACAGCATCCTCCAACTCCTGGCCTTAAGCGATTCTCTTGCCTCAGCCTCCTGAGTAGCTGGGACTACAGGTGCCCATCACAACACCCAGCTATTTTTTGTTGCAGTTTGGCCGGGGCCGGGTTCGAACTCGCCACCCTCAGCATATGGGGCCAGCGCCCTACCCACTGAGCCATAGGCACCGCCCCAAAGTAGGTGGTTTTAAGTACCTGGAAACAGGCTTTAGTTTATGGTTTTACTGCTAAGACGTGATGGTCACTTGAGCTATTTTTGGCCTGTCATCAACTGTAAAAACGTTGGAATTTCATAAATGAATAAATAATAGTCCATAAAACTTGGGATATTCTTGGTTCACAGATTTTTGGTATTGCTTTTTAACGTGCAAAATATTAAATGTTTTTAAGTAGTTGCAATTTTTTTTTTAATGAAGAGATTTTTCATAGCATGCTGAATTCCTGACTTTTCATGAAAAAATGAAAACCTCGGTCATCCTTCACCTGCATTCTATCATGACAACACTTAACTAATTGGGACAGTCCCCTTGCGAGAAGGAGGGCACTTTCCAATTCACCACTGTCCCCACCCAGGAGCCTCCCTCATTTAGGCTGTTTCCCTGATTTCTGTGGACATTTGGGTTTTGGCTCCAAGATTAGTTGATTATTAATGAAGGTTCAGTTTTTAAATCAGTGAGTCTATATCCATACTACAAGTTAAATTTTTGCGTAAAATAATTTTCCTGTTACCTAAACATGGCCTCAGTATATAATGGGAATCTCTTTGGAAGTTCACATTAGACATTTATAGAACTAAACATAAAAGCCATCCTAAATTTCTTTTTGAGGACATACACAAGGTATAATGGGCAAGTTTCTGCCAGGCATTCTTAACGCGGATCATACAAAAGTTATGCAGGATCTTAACAATCACATTAAATTAACGCAAAAAGGTTGTAGGAGACATTAGTGCAATGCCAGGCATTTTCTTTTCGTAAGAAGAATATTTTTACTTCTGCACAGGCAATGGGTAACTGACATGTGGTATCTGAATGATGGAATTGTTTTCTAATTGATGCTTTAATTAAGATGAGTCTCTCCCGCTGGCTATGAAGGAGGCTGTTAGTGAAGATGCTTGTGGAAAATGAAATAGGATTTGTTTCCTTCTAAAATATTTTCTGATTTTGCAAAATTTCTCTTCTGGCATCAATTTGAATGAAATGCCCATTTTGAGAAGCTGGAAAACTAAGTTCTATAGCCATGCATTTGTTATATATATATATATTTCTTTTCCTAACAAAAGGCAAAATTAAATGCACAAAAATTGTACCAGATGAAAACACGTGACATGATGGTCTTGTTTCCATCACACACAGAAACAAACAGCTTGTTTTAATAATCAAATATGCTTCCTAAGGGCCTTGTTAAATTGCTGAATGTAAATTGCAATTGGAATTGACTATTAAAGATCTTGGTAGAGTAGGTTAAACATCTGTTCAATTTATTATAATTTTATTTGTACTTCAGCTGTAACTGGGGCAATTAAGCCAATCAGAGCAAGCAAATCAAACCTAATTTACACTCTAATGGACTCAAAATGAATGGATAAACACTGCATTACTAGATCCAAATGATTAAATATGTCTCCATGGATTTTTTTTTTTTGATCTCAGTGTACAAAATCCTCATGTTTGTCATGTAATTAACCATTTAAGAACAGCGTAAACAAATTTGATCATCTTTATTTTTTTATGTTTTTAAAAAAATGTTAAATAAAATTCAAGAATAGAATAATTTAGACCATTAACTTAGACAAGTTTACTTATAAAATCATTCCTTTAATCCAATGTATGCTTTAGTTGAAGGCTGAAATTTAAATGAAGCATAAAGACACTAATTTTTTTTTTTTTTTTTTTTTTTTTGAGACAGAGTCTCACTTACGAACCCTCGGTAGAGTGCCAGGGTGTCACAGCTCACAGCAACCTCCAAATCCTTGGGCTTAGGTGATTCTCTTGCCTCAGCCTCCCGAGTTGCTTAAAATAAGATTTTATTTTTCTTATTTTCTTTTTGAGACAGAGTCTCACTCTGTCACCTTGGGTAAAGTGCTGTGGCATCACAGCTCACAGCTACCTCAAACTTTTGGGCTCAAGTGATCCTCTTGCCTCAGCCTCCCAAGCAGCTGGGATGACAGGTGCCTATAACATTGCCTGGCTGGTTCTTCTATTTACAATAAAGTTTTCTATAGTTTGTTTTTTGCCTTAGCCATGGACTGATTAATAATGGATTTAATATGGTGAATTGAAACTTTACTTGTCTTTACAGGGCTCAGACAATATAGACACCATGACGTGGTGATGCAGAAATGCACCCTTCGGTACAGCGTTCAGGTAGAGTAAGCCAACATCTGTCCTAGTGGGAGCCCAGTGTCACTAAAACTGCCAAGGAATTATTAAAAAACATGCCGCCTAAATATATGTAGTGAAGTGGACGCTCTGTTTTCGATGGAAGTCCAGGCCAAACCTGCCTCACTGTGCTGGGAGCTACTATTGTTATAGTTCAGCAAATACCAAACAAATGCCACTGGATAACACACAGTAGCTTGAACATCAATTGAATAATTACTATGTAATAACATACCAGGCACAATGTAAGGCTCTTCTTCATTATCATTATTATTTTTTAAATTGATCCCTTTGGTTGGTGATGGTCCTTTTATATACTAATTTGGTGAGCTAAAATTTCCTCAATTGAGGGCAATAAAAATAGAAACACGATCACATTTTGTGAAGGCTCACCTTTTAATGCTCTTCCACTGGCCCTGAGTAAGCTCACTGGTAGCCCTTGAGTAACTGAGTTGGGGATCAGAAGCTTGACAGATGCCCTCCAGTCCATCCTTCTGCTTCCAGTATCTGAGGAAAGCAAGCTCAGTAAGGTCTATTTCCTCAAAGGAAAAACTTAGCAACTACCTTTGGCCTTGTGTCTTAGAACGCATTGAGTCTGGTTCATCACAATTGAAATTCACCAAACTGAGAGAGGCTATGCCAGCCTAGACTGTCGCTGACGCACTTTACACACGCCCCTCTCTCTCCTCCTTGACCTGCCTGTTGATATGCCCAGGAAACTTTTCTTAATATACTCATGACTTGTCACCTAATCTTTGCTGTCTGTGATCTGCAAATAAAGCAACAATTACTTACGAAGAAGCTACTGCAAGAGGCATCAGGTGATGAGTTCCATGGCTTCAGGGAATACATTTGATTAATTCTGAGTAAATTCCTTTCCCCATGTATCCCTCCCTCCCTCCCTTCTCTCCCTCCTCCCTCACTCCCTCTCTCTTTCTCCCTCCTTCCATCTTTCCCTCTCTCTCCATCCATCATCCTCCCTCCCTTCCTCCCCTCCCTTCTCTCCCTCCCTTCTCTCCCTTCCCTCCCTGCTCGTCCTCCTTTCCTTGCCTCTCTTCCTCCCCTCCCTTCCTCCCCTCCCTTCCTCCCTTCCTCTCCTCCCTCCTCTCCCTTCCTCTCCTCCCTCCTCTCCCTTCCTCCCCTCCCTTCCTCCCTTCCTCTCCTCCCTTCCTCCCTTCCTCTCCTCCCTTCCTCTCCTCCCTTCTCTCCCTTCCTCCCCTCCCTTCCTCCCTTCCTCTCCTCCCTTCCTCCCTTCCTCTCCTCCCTTCTCTCCCTTCCTCCCCTCCCTTCCTCCCTTCCTCTCCTCCCTCCTCTCCCTTCCTCTCCTCCCTCCTCTCCCTTCCTCCCCTCCCTTCCTCCCTTCCTCTCCTCCCTTCCTCCCTTCCTCTCCTCCCTTCCTCTCCTCCCTTCTCTCCCTTCCTCCCCTCCCTTCCTCCCTTCCTCTCCTCCCTTCCTCCCTTCCTCTCCTCCCTTCTCTCCCTTCCTCCCCTCCCTTCCTCCCTTCCTCTCCTCCCTTCTCTCCCTTCCTCCCCTCCCTTCCTCCCTTCCTCTCCTCCCTCCTCTCCCTTCCTCCCCTCCCTTCCTCTCCTCCCTCCTCTCCCTTCCTCCCCTCCCTTCTCTCCCTTCCTCCCCTCCCTTCCTCCCCTCCCTTCCTCCCTTCCTCCCCTCCCTCCCCTCCCTTCCTCTCCTCCCTCCTCTCCCTTCCTCCCCTCCCTTCCTCTCCTCCCTCCTCTCCCTTCCTCTCCTCCCTCCTCTCCCTTCCTCTCCTCCCTCCTCTCCCTTCCTCTCCTCCCTTCCTCCCTTCCTCTCCTCCCTCCTCTCCCTTCCTCTCCTCCCTCCTCTCCCTTCCTCCCCTCCCTTCCTCTCCTCCCTCCTCTCCCTTCCTCTCCTCCCTCCTCTCCCTTCCTCTCCTCCCTCCTCTCCCTTCCTCTCCTCCCTTCCTCCCTTCCTCTCCTCCCTCCTCTCCCTTCCTCTCCTCCCTTCTCTCCCTTCCTCCCCTCCCTTCTCTCCTCCCTTCCCTTCTCTCCCTCCCTCCCTTCTCTCCTTCCCTCCCTTCCCTGTCTCCCTTCCTTCACTCTCTCCCTCCCTTCCTCCCTTCTTCCTTCCTTGTCTGTCTTTGTTTTTCAAGTGCTTTTGAGATATTGCTACTTAGGTCCTAAGAATGTAAGGGTAGGCAGGAAAGACATGTCCCCTGACTTCATGTAGCTATGGCAGAAAAAAAAAAAAAAGCATTAATCGTATATTCACAGGATGAATGTGAAAACGAAACCTTGATAACAATTAAGAAGTTGACCTAAGGATAGGGAGAAACCATAGTCTACAGCAAAGGCTTTCTGCCCAGCTAGATTGGAGAAGTCTTTGTAGTGAAATACCTGCTAAACTGAGATATAAACATTGAACAGAGTTAAATATGTGAAGAGAGAAAGAAAGTAGGGACAGGTCTGCACAGTTATCTTGCCAGGGCTGAGGAAGTCCCTGGGTGAGCAGAAGCCAGGGAGGGAGGAAGAGGCCAGAATTGATAATGCCTGGAAATGGCCTTAGGGAACATTGTCTTTATCGTAAAAACACTCTAGACCAGCAGATCTCAACCTGTGGGTTATGACCCACAGGGACTGTATTAAAGGGTCATGGCATTAGGAAGGTTGAGAATCACCAGTGCTCTACACTATTGAAGAGATTTAAGAGGAAATTAAATTCATTCCCTTCTCTGCATACAACCGTGGCTATAAGTTGACTAGCTGGGAGAAAGCTGTAGGATCTCCTTGTGAGAAGATGCTATCTATGGTTAGATTGGGGTAGTGAGTAAGAGAAGTAGACAGATTGGAGAGGCACGAAGTTTCCTGGGCCGGCCATGAGTTACTTTTTGTTTCAGGCACTTGATATCTACCATTTATTTTAAAATTTATCCACAACAAATAATAAACTTCCCAAACACAGGCCTCCTCTTTTCCCCGTTTTTCACATTCTCCGGCTACGTGTTCCTTTTCTGCAATGCAGTGGAACTCAGTATAACTTAGAGGGGGGAACACCACTGAAACCACATTTTTTTTTTTTTTTTTTTGGAAACCACATCTTTTGACTCTGATTCTTCTTTTCCGTTGAATGGCCCATTCCTCCATCCCTACTCCGTGTTGGTAGAACAGCCGTGAAGCAGTGCCGGGAGAATAGGGGAGGACTTGGACGTGTCTGGAATATTGCCAAGACATCTTTGTCTTTATTGAAGCCTGCTGAAAACCTGATTGAATCCCATGATGTTTTCCAAGCAAATGGGACCACTTTGTAAAAAGCAAAAGCCTCCTCTCACCATGTGCTGGGGAGGAGGTGTAAATGGAGAGAAGCCACTGGCATTTGCAGAAAGCCACGTGATGTAACAGCTCCACTACACGGCCTCATTTGTGCTGGAAAATTTTAAATAAGAGAAATAGAATCCTGTCCCATTAGCATTGCAACAAGTATGTTCTTAGCATAATACGCTTGGTTCCAGGGTGGCATTCAGCTGCATTTTACTTGCCCTTCTGTCTCACCTTCCACTGCCAAGGCCATTGAAGTCCTAATGGAAAGACAGCCTTTTGCGGAACCCTGCTGGCTTTTGGCTGCTGTTGGCATCACAGGAGAATAGGAGGACGGGAATATACAGTTGTAAAGTTCCACTTGCTGGTCTGACTTGGGGACAGCATTTTATCCTTCCCAGCTCATCTCCTGGCCACTGTAATTAGGCTTTCCAGAAATGGTCTTGCGGCTGCCTTGACATCACAATAGCATTTTGATAAGCATGGACAGTTTCCAGTCCATCCATCTGGCAAGACAGTGCAGCATCTCCAATGATCTCACCGCATCGTGGTGGATGAAAGGGAAATATTTTTACAACAATAAGCAAAGGAGTCATTCAGGAGCAGGCTATGGTGTTCAAACTTTTGTCCTTGAGCCTAGCAACAAGTCTTCTCCTGTTGGGTCCTTTACTTATGGGTGCATAAACGAGCACACAGCTTTTCCACCGCTGAGCAGACCAAGGAAAATATAATCAGAGGAAGAGGGAGGGTGGTAAAGAGAGGGACACACTTGAAAGTTCAAAGGGACAGAGATGGCTTAAGCCAAAAGCTCCCTAAGCTCAAGATTCTGGTTTCTGTTTTAGTTCTTTTTGTTGTTGTGAAGACAGAGTCTCACTATGTCACTCTGGGTAGAGTGCTGTGATATCACAGCTCACAGCAACCTCCATCTCTTGGGCTTAAGTGATTCTCTTGCCTCAGCCTACCAAGTAGCTGGGACTACAGGCACCTGCCACAGTGCATGGCTATTTTTTGTTGCAGTTGTCGTTGTTGTTTAGCAGGCTGGGCTGAGTTTTAACCTGCCGGCCTCAGCTGGTGCCACAACCACTGTGGTATGGGCACCAAGCCAGGATGATTCTTCTTTTGAGTGTGACGGCACGTGCGGTCACATGGTTACTGCGATAACTAGGAACCCACCTCAAATGAGCATCTGTAACTTTGCTGTTAGACCAAACGCCTCTATCATATGTCAATTCAACAACTCCAAAGCTGTCTGGTGCCAGGTCTCCAGCAGCCTTTTGCTTAAGTGGAGTAACCCTGTGGACGCAGGATGTCTAGTACCGAGGGAAATATTCTGCGCTCTGTGGACAAAGCTCTGGAGATGGAGTTGGTGTGACTGAGAAACTGGATTGTAAAATTTTTAGGTTTTAATTAACTGGATAGAGTCATGAAGAACTGAGGCTACCTATAGTAGGTATTAGTGCAACATTATCTCCTAACAGATGAAAACTGCAGCAAGCTTCCATTCCAAGGCTGGAGGAGAATTATTCTGCCAACACAGGTGATTCTCCTTCAAGTAGTAGAAAAAGGCATCAAGTCCTTGGGCTAAAGATAGGCTCCCAGTCTTTCTGCCTAAACGCCATATCTTTTCAAAATTAAGCCATTGTAAATATTTCTAGCATTGTTGCAAAATAAGAAAGACTAGCTCTTGCTTTTGATTCGTACCTAGGATCAGCAAAGTGCAGAGCCTCTAGTTCATAGAGTCAAGGTCCGGGCTCAGAGGCATGAGGCTGCAGTCCCAGCTACTTGAGGTGGGAGGATCACTTGAGCCCAGATCAAAAGATTTCTGCGCTATAGTGAGCTATGTGATCTGGTGTCTGCGCTAAATTTGGCATCTAGATGGTGACCTTCCAGGATTAGGAGATACTAGATTGCATAAGGAAGGGTGAGATAGTCTGGATAGGAAATGGAGGTAGGTTAAAACTCTAGTGCTGATCAGTAATGGGATCATGCCTGTGAATACCCACTGCACTCCAACATAGCAAGACCCCATCTCTATATTCTAAAACAGAGCCTCTAATTTTTTTTGAAATACAATAGGACTGTTTTTACTATGAGAGATGATTTCTTGATGCTGGGAGAATACAAAGAATATTTTCCCCTTCTAGTTGCAATTGATTATTTTTCACAGTCCCTCTGCTGGCCAGTAGCACCCTTTGCCTGATCCGTAAACAGGTTAGCTGTGTTCTTCAGAAAACCTTTTACTGGTCTCTGCTGCCATGTTGTCAACTCGCTGGGGCATTAGTAATTGGCATAGTAGACACTCGGGGCCGGCTTCACCTCCTGGCGCTTGTGTACATCAGTAAAAGTAGCATGTGAGCAAATGTGGGAGGCAGCATTTGGCCTAAAGTTTCCACTGCAGCTGCTAAAACAGAAATGCCAACGCAAAGCCGAGCCGCTAATTGGAAATGGAATAAACTAAAGAAATCTTGGTTCAAATGGCAGCTATATTTTTTAAAGAGAAGATTTCAGTTGAAATGCCAAAGGAGACAGTTAGCCAAAACATTTGTCTATGGAAATTTCTCCTCTCAATTTTATTCAGATTTACAGCTGGGTGCTAAGCGAAGCATTTCTTGAGAACACATGTCGTGGATAAACCAAGATGTTTATTTTCCTCAGTAGCAGATCAGATTGAACTCACAATAAATAGTTCAATTAGCACGATTACTAATAGGCTGATTAATTTGGGTTACAATAAGGAGGAATGTGAGAGCCGAGTTCCTAAGAAACCTGTATCCATCATATTCGGCTGTTAGCTGAGCAATGCGGAGCTGCCCTGGGGTTTTTGATTTTTATGGAATTTTCGGGTGAGGCAGAGCCAGATCAAAAACATGCCTGCATATTCTATAAAACTGCCATTTAATACATTGGACGTGTTATTGTTCCAAGCCTCTCATACAAGGACTCATGGACTAAGTTCTACCTTCCTCTCTGAATATAGTGTCACAAATATGTTTGGCCCACCAGGCGAGCCGGCCTTGTTTCTTATATCAAGCAGTAGAAGTTACACATTTCATTTTCGTGTCTCTTTTGTCCTGGATTCCTGGAAACAAGGAGCTGAGTCCACTAGACAATTGCATCATTGTCCCTGGCTGGTTTCTCTTCTCCCGTCCCCACCTGCTTAGAAGCTGGCTCCAGGGATACCCAAAGTCAGTGCCGATTTTAGCGCGCTCTCTGCTGAGTAATCTTGAACAAATTCCTTTTATTTCTGAGCCATGATTTACTCATCTGTAAGATGGGCCTTTGACCATAGTACCGGTTCATAGTAAACACCCCCAAATGCTAGCAATTGAATTATCTTCTTTTGATCTGTAGTGTACTGTGAACCATCATAAATTATATCTGGAAGCAAGGATGGCGTCAATGAGATAATCAACATATAATTGGAGGATAGTTATTTCAAGGACTGATGCCAAAGGGGTTCAATAATGTTGCTTTTTGTTTACAGTTTCTTTTAGAGGCAGAATTTACATACAGTGAAATGCACAGATCTTCAGCGTGCAATTCAGTAAATTTTGACACGTGTGTATTCCAGGGGCCTGTACTTGCATTAAGGGACAGAACATTTCCATCACTTAAGACAGTGCTCTCAGGCTCTTCCCTGGTGAACTCTCCTTACCAGAGACAAAACTTCTCTCAATCATTTCACTGTGGATTCTTTTTGCCTGTTTCGGGACCCCCGTATGTGGAATCACATGGTTTGTCCTCCTTTTGTGTCCAGCTTCTTTTGCTCAGCACAACATCTTCAGCCACGTGGTTGAGAATCTAAGTAGCTCGCTTCTTTTTAATGATACACTGTCTTTGGTGATATGAAAACACCACAGTAGTCTGTTCATTCTCCTGTTCAGGGACATTTCGTAGTTTTTTCCTTCTGGCCATTATGAATAAAGGTGCTCTGGACATTCTTGTACAAGTCGTCTTGTGGTCCTAGTCAGATGAGGTTGGACAATAAAGTTTGTGATCTCATCCTAGGTGCTACCCACCTCCGTGCTGACTGTCACTACAGTCTCCCTCAAGGGGCTCCGCTGGGGAAGCTATGATCTGAGGCTTGTGCCTGCTCCACGCTTCAAAGCAATTTAGGAATTCTTTTTTTGGAATGGTCAACAGAGCTGTCATTCATACCAAGTTTGACAATTAAGTTCATGCACTCATCCTAGAAAAGGTGCTTTGAAGAGTGGACTAGCCACTGGCGTCAGTGCACAGCTTCCCAAGGGGAGGACTTTGAAGGTGACCCTGGTGATATTCAGCAGTGAGATACGCAGCACTTTTTCTAAGATGAGTTTGCAACTTAATTGTGCACCATATGTTTTTCTTACTCCTAAAAAAATTCATGGGTTGGATCACTGTATAAAGGAGTTGTGTCCCTCATCAAGATGGAGCATTACCAGACTTTTTAAAACAACACAAAAGAACACAGTTTTATTCCTGAGTGAAAAGTAGCTGATTATATCTTCTTAAATAAACTTTGGGCAATGTTTTAGACTTACAGGATTATTTTGGAGGATGTAGAGCAGCGGTTCTCAACCTGTGGGTGGCGACCCACAGGAACTATATTAAAGGGTTGCAGCATTAGGAAGGTTGAGAACCACTGGTGTAGAGAGTTCACATCTATCCCTTATCCAGTTTTCCCTCTATTGACAACTTTACTTAAATATGTTGTATTTGCCACAAAATGAGTCAATGTTAGTACATTCTTATCAAATTTGCAGAAACCCATACTTGATTCCCACTTGCTCAGTTTTACCCTAACGTCCATTTCCACTCCTGGAGGCCATCCAGGCCACCACATCATATTTTTAGTCCTATCTCCTTAGGCTCCGTTTAACCGTGGAAATTTCTCTGAATTTGCTTGTTTCTGATGACCTTGAAAGTTTGGAGAAGTGCTGGCCTTTTGCAGGATGTCCCTTCATTAGGATTTGTCTGTTGTTTCTCTCATGATTAGGCTGGGTAAGGTGTTACCGTACAAGTAAAGGATCATTCTTATCCCATTGTGTAAGGCAGGGGTCCTCAAACTGCGGCCTGTGGGCCACATGCAGCGGTGTGAATTGTGTTTGTTCCTGTTTGGTTTTTTAAATAAGATATGTGCAGTGTGCATAGGAATTTGTTCATAGTTTGTTTTGTTTTTTTTTAAACTATAGTGTGGCCCTCCAACAGACTGAGGGACAGTGAACTGGCCCCCTGTTGAAAGTTTGAGGACGCCTGGTGTAAGGGATACATACTATCAGTATAGCTTAATCACTGCCGGGTTTGAGCTTGATTACCAGGATTAAGAAGTGTTGTCTAGATTCTCTACTGTAAAATTACTCTTCTTCTTTTCCTTTTTCATACTCTTTAGGAGGAAGTTTTTATGAACAGGCTTCAGTTAAGCACCGGTAAATCATACTATGCCTCCCTGGAGTGTTCACGTAAATTAGTCTGAATTTTTCTGCACAGGTGATTTGTCTATTTTCTATTATTCATTTGTTTATTCGAACAGTCCTATCTGTCTAATGCATAGGTATTTATATTGGGGGTTCTAAAAATCCACTACTACTTTGTCACTAAAGTTTTCCAACTTTGGCCACTGGGACCTCTTTCAGATGACTTTCTTTTCCTTCTAACACTTCGTAATGTGTGTCTGTTTTGTAGCAGTTCCTCACATTCGGGAGCTGCAAAGTGCTCCAGGGCCATCTTGTACATTTTCTGTCTCTGTTGTAGAATCAGCCTTTTCTCCAAGGAGCCCGGGTTCCTTTTATGGGACATAAACGAATAAAGTTAGAAACCAAGATCTGTGGGCTGGGTGTGCTTGCTGTTACTGGGGTGTCCAATAACAGAAAAAGGAAAATTTGTGTGCACCCTAACCTATGGTTGTACACGTGCCTATAAAGATGAGTATTTCTATACACTATCCTCTGTGTCCGTGTTAAGCTCAACTTGAGTTCACAATTATGTCTCCAACTCTGACCCACCACCTGTCCATCATCCACGTTTGTTTGTATACAAGATGCCTAAGACCTACACCAAAAAATGTGCACCTTTCTTTTGCTGTTACTTTTACTAGAAGCTTATCAATTTTCTTGATTGTTTCAATGAACCAGTTTTTAATTTTATTTAATTTTTCTCTTATTTTCCTACTTTCAATTTTATTGATTTCTCCCCTGTTATTATTTCCTTTATTCTGTTTGCTTTAGGTTTAAATTGCTTCTCTTTCTGTGATTTTCTAAGGTACATGTATAAACTCAGATTATTGCTTTTAGAACATTCTTCCTTTCTAATGTATATTTTCCTCTAAGCATTGTTTTTTCTGCATCCCACAGTGTGGTAAGTTGTGTTTCATTTTCACTTAATTCAAATAGTTTAACATTACTTCTGAGAATTCTTCTTTGATCTGTGTATTATTTGGACTGTTATTTAATTTCCAGGTATTTGAGGATTACCAAGCTATCTTTCTGTTATATATTTCAAGTTTAATTCCATTGTTATCAGAGAACATAATTTGTGTGATGCTCTGTTGTTACATATATATACATTTAGGATTGTTATATCTACTATGTCTAAAATTAGCACAGACATTCCAGTTTTCTTTTCATTGTTGTTAGAATGGTATATCCTTCTCTGTCCCTTTGCTGTGATTTTCTTATAGACAACTAAAAGTTGTGGCTTATTCCTTTTTTTTTAACCTCTCTGATACTGTGTCTTTATCTGATGTATTTACATCACTTATATTTAAAGTGGTTGTTACTGTATTCGAAATAATGGCAGTCATGTTTGTCACTGTTTTGTGGTCATTGCCAGAGACTTCTTTTCTTTGCCTTCTCTGGTTTTAAGTGAGCTTTTTACATGATCTTATATATCTCCTTTCTTAGCCTATCAATTATACTTCTTTAAAAATTTTTTCAATGGTCTCCCCAGAGTTTATGATATGCACCATTAATAATCTAAGTCCACATTGAAATGACACTATTCTTCTTCAAGTGTAGTGCAGGGGCCTTACAATAGAGCATTCCTAATTTGTCCCTCCTGTTTCTTGTGACATTTCTGTCATTCATTTCAGTTATGAATATGCTGTACTAATCTAACACATTGTTACCATTACTTAAAACAGAGATTTTATATGTTACTAAGACAAAAAAAAAAAAGACTTTATTTTACCTTTATTTATTTCCTATTTCCTTCCATTCTTCATATATACCCCAGTAAAAAGATATATATCATTTTACTCCTTCACAAAGAACATCTTTTCCTATTTCTTGCAGTGTGTGCCCAGTGGTGATGAATTCCTCCAGTTTTTGATTGTCTGAGTTTTTTAAAATTTATTCTTCCTTTTAAAGGATAATTTTGATAGAATTATATTTTGGTACTTTTTTTTTTGCCCATGATTACTACTACCCTACACTTTCTCCTTGCTTGCATGGTTTTCAATAAAAAATCTGTTGTAAATCTTACTGTGTTCTTCTAGAGGTAAGTTGCATTTTTTTCTCTGGCTCCTTTCAAGATTTGATAATTGTTTTTGGTCTCCTGATATATGAATATAATATGCCTAGTATTTTTTGAGGGGGATTATTTTTGAATCTGTGGTTTGTCATCCAAAATTATTTATTTAGTTTTATTCTGTATGTCTTTTCTTTCTGGTACTCTAATAGTGCATATGCTACGTTGTTTACATTGTCCAATAGTTCTCAGATAGTGTATTCTATTTTTTCATTCTTCTTTCCCTTTTGCATTTTATCTTTGGAAGTTTCTATTGACCTATTTTCAAATTCACTAATTCCTTCCTCAGGCTGTTTAGTCTATCAAAGAGCCTATCAAAGGCATTCTTTATTTCAGTGTATTTCCTTTGACTTTTTCTTAGAATTTCTATCTCTCTGCTTATATCATTTTTCTTTTTTCTTTTCTTTACTTTTCTTTTTTTTTTTTTGCTGGTAGCCTAGTTTTTCTTTTAGAGCCCTTAGCATGTTAATCATAGTTATTTTTAATTCCATGTGTGATAATTCCCAAATGTGTGTCATATGTGAGTCTGATTCTGGTACTTTCTCTTTTCAGATTGTGTTTTGCCATTTCTTCTAACACATCTTTTAATTTTTGGATTAAAGCTGGACACGATGTATTATTTGATAGGAATTGATATAAATAGGTCCCTAGTGTGAGATTTGTGTACATGTGTCATGGAGTTGAGTTTTGTTTCAAGTTTTCTATAATTATATTTACCACATGTTACAACTTCCTCACCCTTCTTGACTTTTGGCATCTGTAAGTATCTTCACTCAAAAAGAATCTGTGTCTTGCAGCTCTTTCAGTTGTAATCTACTATTATTATACTGGAACAGTATTGGTGTGGGGATAAGAATGGGAGAGAAGGATTATTCAATACCCTTTTAATAAATCTCAGTTTTAGTAGTCCAATGTCTGTGACCTGTGACTTCTATACATGGTTGTCTTTGTACAGTGTGGTAGTATGCTGAGTCATATGGGTTGAATGTATCCCCCAGAAAGCATATATTCGAAAGTTAATTTTCAATGCAACAGTCTTGGGGAGGTGGGCCCTAATGAGAGGTGTAGGATAATATTTAGAAATAAACATATCCTACATCAAGCACACAAAGTGAACTCAATGTGAGTTTAAAATCACTTGCTTTTCTTCCTGAGGCTTAAGGGACCTGGGCCCCCCTGGGACACACACAGTGTTGGCTTCTCTGGAGTTAAACATTCCATAAGCCATTTCTCGGAAGCTGTGCACCCCGTGAAGCCTGAGATCAAAGGGCATGCCGCCCTTCCTCAGAGATACGAGCCAGAGGGTTGACATATGTTAACAACATATTGTCAGAGGTCTATAGGTGCTCCGCCCTGAGGGAAGGACACAGTCATTACTTCATACTGAGTAAACTGAGTGAATGCTTGAAGATATTCTTCCATTAACTCTGTTCCCATGTGGCTACTTTCTTCTTTATGATTTTTTTTTTTTTTTTTTATTGTTGGGGATTCATTGAGGGTACAATAAGCCAGTTACACTGATTGCAATTGTTAGGTAAAGTCCCTCTTGCAATCATGTCTTGCCCCCATAAAGTGTGACACACACTAAGGCCCCACCCTCCTCCCTCCATCCCTCTTTCTGCTTCCCCCCCCATAAACTTAATTGTCATTAATTGTCCTCATATCAAGATTGAGTACATAGGATTCATGCTTCTCCATTTTTGTGATGCTTTACTAAGAATAATGTCTTCCACTTCCATCCAGGTTAATACGAAGGATGTAAAGTCTCCATTTTTTTAAATAGCTGAATAGTATTCCATGGTATACATATACCACAGCTTGTTAATCCATTCCTGGGTTGGTGGGCATTTAGGCTGTTTCCACATTTTGGCAATGGTAAATTGAGCTGCAATAAACAGTCTAGTACAAGTGTCCTTATGATAAAAGGATTTTTTTCCTTCTGGGTAGATGCCCAGTAATGGGATTGCAGGATCGAATGGGAGGTCTAGGTTGAGTGCTTTGAGGTTTCTCCATACTTCCTTCCAGAAAGGTTGTACTAGTTTGCAGTCCCACCAGCAGTGTAAAAGTGTTCCCTTCTCTCCACATCCACGCCGGCATTTGCAGTTTTGAGATTTTGTGATGTGGGCCATTCTCACTGGGGTTAGATGATATCTCAGGGTTGTTTTGATTTGCATTTCTCTAATATATAGAGATGATGAACATTTTTTCATATGTTTTTTAGCCATTCGTCTGTCATCTTTAGAGAAAGTTCTATTCATGTCTCTTGCCCATTGATATAAGGGATTGTTGGCTTTTTTCATGTGGATTAATTTGAGTTCTCTAAAGATCCTGGTTATCAAGCTTTTGTCTGATTGAAAATATGCAAATATCCTTTCCCATTGTGTAGGTTGTCTCTTTGCTTTGGTTATTGTGTCCTTAGCTGTACAGAAGCTTTTCAGTTTAATGAAGTCCCATTTGTTTATTTTTGTTGTTGTTGCAATTGCCATGGCAGTCTTCTTCTTGAAGTCTTCCCCCAGGCCAATATCTTCCAGTGTTTTTCCTATGCTTTCTTGGAGGATTTTTATTGTTTCATGCCTTAAATTTAAGTCCTTTATCCATCTTGAATCAATTTTTGTGAGTGGGGAAAGGTGTGGGTCCAGTTTCAGTCTTTTACATGTAGACATCCAGTTCTCCCAACACCATTTATTGAATAGGGAGTCTTCCCCCCAAGGTATGTTCTTGTTTGGTTTATCAAAGATTAGGTGGTTGTAAGATGTTAGTTTCATTTCTTGGTGTTCAATTCGATTCCAAGTGTCTATGTCTCTGTTTTTGTGCCAGTACCATGCTGTCTTGACCACTATGGCTTTGTAGTACAGACTAAAATCTGGTATGCTGATGCCCCCAGCTTTATTTTTGTTACTAAGAACTGCCTTAGCTATACGGGGTTTTTTCCGGTTCCACACAAAACGCAGAATCATTTTTTCCAAATCTTAAAAGTACGATGTAGGTACTTTGATAGGAATGGCATTGAATAGGTAGATTGCTTTGGGAAGTATAGACATTTTAACAATGTTGATTCTTCCCATCCATAAGCATGGTATGTTCTTCCATTTGTTAATATCCTCTGCTATTTCCTTTCTGAGGATTTCATAGTTTTCTTTATAGAGGTCCTTCACCTCCTTCATTAGGTATATTCCTAGGTATTTCATTTTCTTTGAAACGATGGTGAAGGGAGTTGTGTCCTTAATTAGCTTCTCATCTTGACTGTTATTGGTGTACACAAAGGCTACTGACTTGTGGACATTGATTTTATATCCTGAAACATTACTGTATTTTTTGATGACTTCTAGGAGTCTTGTGGTTGAGTCTTTGGGGTTCTCTAAGTATAAGATCATGTCGTCAGCAAAGAGGGAGAGTTTGACGTCCTCTGCTCCCATTTGGATTCCCTTTATTTCCTTGTCTTGCCTAATTGTATTGGCTAGAACTTCCAGCACTACGTTGAATAGTAAAGGTGACAGAGGACAACCTTGTCTGGTTCCAGTTCTAAGAGGAAAAGCTTTGAGTTTTACTCCATTCAGTAAAATATTGGCTGTGGGTTTGTCATAGATAGCTTCAATCAGTTTTAGAAATGTGCCACCTATGCCTATACTCTTCAGAGTTCTAATTAGAAAAGGATGCTGGGTTTTATCAAATGCTTTTACTGCATCTATTGAGAGGATCATGTGATCTTTATTTTTGCCTCTGTTAATATGGTGGATAACGTTTATAGACTTGCGTATGTTAAACCAGCCTTGCATCCCTGGGATGAAGCCTACTTGATCATGATGAATGACTTTTTTGATGATAAGCTGTAATCTATTGGCTAGGATTTTGTTGAGAATTTTTGCGTCTATGTTCATGAGTGAGATTGGTCTGAAATTCTCCTTTTTGTTTGGGTCTTTTCCTGGTTTTGGTATCAGGGTGATGTTTGCTTCATAGAATGTGTTGGGGAAGATTCCTTCTTCCTCAGTTTTTTGGAATAATTTCTGCAGTACAGGAATAAGCTCTTCCTTGAAGGTTTGATAGAATTCTGGAGTGAAGCCATCTGGACCAGGGCATTTTTTAGTTGGAAGCTTTTTTATTGTTTCTTTGATCTCAGTGCTTGAAATTGGTCTGTTCAGGAGGTCTATTTCATCCTGGCTAAGTCTAGGGAGAGGGTGTGATTCCAAATATTGATCCATTTCCTTCACATTGTCAAATTTCTGGGCATAGAGTTTCTGGTAGTATTCAGAGATGATCTCTTGTATCTCTGTGGGATCAGTTGTTATTTCCCCTTTATCGTTTGTGATTGAGGTTATTAGAGATTTTACTTTTCTATTTCTAGTTAGTCTGGCTAATGGTTTATCTATTTTATTTATTTTTTCAAAAAACCAACTCCTTGTTTCATTAATTTTCTGAATGATTCTTTTGTTTTCAATTTCATTGATCTCTGATTTGATTTTGGATATTTCTTTTCTTCTACTGAGTTTAGGCTTAGATTGTTCTTCTTTTTCCAATTCCATAAGATCTCTCGTGAGATTGTTGATGTGCTCTCTTTCTGTTTTTCGAATGTAGGCATCTAAAGAGATGAATTTTCCTCTCAAAACTGCTTTTGCAGTATCCCACAGGTTTTGGTAGCTTGTGTCTTCATTGTTGTTATGCTCAAGGAAGTTAATGATTTCCTGTTTTATTTCTTCCTTCAACCATGTGTTATTCAACAGAAGATTGTTTAATTTCCATGCCTTTGGGTGGGGTCGAGCATTTTTGTTAGAGTTGAGTTCCACCTTTAGTGCCTTATGGTCTGAAAAGATACAAGGTAAAATTTCAATTCTTTTGATTCTGTTGATATTTGTTTTGTGTCCCAGGATATGATCAATTTTGGAGAATTTCCATGGGGTGATGAGAAAGTGTATATTCTTTATCTTTGGGGTGGAGTGTTCTATATGCATCTATCAAGCATAGTTGTTCTAGGGTCTCATTTAAATCTCTTACATCTTTGTTTAATTTCTGTTTAGAGGATCTGTCCAGCTCTGTAAGAGGTGTGTTAAAGTCTCCTGTTATGATGGTATTATCAGATATCATATTGCTCAGACTGAGTAAGGTCTGCTTCAAGAATCTGGGAGCATTTAAATTGGGTGCATAAATATTTAGAATGGAAATGTCTTCTTGTTGTAGTTTTCCCTTGACCAATATAAAGTGACCATCTTTGTCTTTTTTGACTTTAGTTGCTTTAAATCCACATGTATCTGAAAATAAGATTGCAACTCCTCTTTTCTTCTGAATTCCGTTTGCCTGAAAAATTGTCTTCCAACCCTTGACTCGGAGCTTTAATTTGTCTTTTGAAGCCAGGTGTGTTTCTTGCAGACAGCAAATGGATGGCTTGTGTTTTTAATCCAGTCAGCCAATCTATGTCTCTTCAGTGGGGAATTCAAGCCATTAACATTTATTGAGATAATTGATAAGTGTGGTAGTATTCTATTCATCTTATTTGGTGAGAGTCCATTGCTTAGTTTTATCTTTTGTATCAGTGTGGAGGTTAGGTTTTGTCCTTTGATTTCTGAGTTCTTACTTTGCTGCTGATCCATTGTGGTGGTCAGTGTGCAGAACAGGTTGAAGTATTTCCTGTAGAGCTGGTCTTGTTGTGGCGAATTTCCTCAATGTTTGTATATCCGTAAATGATTTGATTTCTCCGTCAATTTTGAAGCTTAGCTTAGCAGGGTACAGAATTCTGGGCTGAAAATTGTTCTGTTTAAGTAGATTAAAGGTAGATGACCATTGTCTTCTTGCTTGGAAAGTTTCATTAGAGAAGTCTGCGGTAACTCTGATGGATTTGCCCCTGTAGGTCAACTGGCGCTTACTCCTGGCAGCTTGCAGAATCTTTTCTTTTGTCTTGACTTTGGACAGGTTCATCACAATGTGTCTTGGAGAAGCTCGGTTAGAGTTGAGGTGACCTGGGGTCCAATAGCCCTCTGAAAGCAGTGTGTCAGACTCTTGGTGATGTTTGGGAAATTTTCTTTTATAATATTCTCTAGTATGGCTTCCATTCCTCTGGGGCATTCTTCTTCCCCTTCTGGAATTCCTATAACTCGTATGTTGGAACGCTTCATAAAGTCCCATAATTCTGACAGTGAACGTTCTGCTTTCTCTCTCTTCTTTTCTGCCTCTTTTACTGTCTGAGTTATCTCAAGAACTTTGTCTTCTACCTCTGAAATTCTTTCTTCTGCATGGTCTAACCTGTTGCTGATACTTTCCATTGTATCTTTAAGTTCCCTAATTGACTGTTTCAGTTCCTTCAGGTCTGCTATATCCTTTTTATATTCTTCATATCGTTCATCTCTTATTTGATTCTGTTTTTGGATTTCCTTTTGGTTATTTTCCACTTTATTAGCAATTTCCTTCATTGTTTCCATCATTTCTTTCATTGTTTTCAACATGTGTATTCTAAATTCCCTTTCTGTCATTCCTAACATTTCTATACTGGTGGAATCATCTGTAGTAGCTACCTCATGGTCCCTTGGTGGGGTTGTTCTAGACTGGTTCTTCATGTTGCCTGGAGTTTTCTGCTGAATCTTCCTCATGAGTGATTTCTTTTATCTGTTTCCTTGCCCTAATTTTCCTTTCACTTCCTCTTGCTGTTTAAATTCTTGTGCCTGTGGACTAAGGGTTACAGGACCAGAAGGGTGAGAAGGTTGAAGAGCAAAAAAAGGGGATGAAAGAAAGGAGGACCGAGAGATAAGAAAAAAAGAAAGATAGAGAAAGGAGAGGGGGTGGGTATAAGGAATATTGACAAAAAGAAGAGAGGCACAGAAAGAGGGAGACAGGGCAATATAGGTGTACAGTAGGGTACTTTGACACAACCTTAAAAAACCCCACCTTCTGGGGGTGCCCAGTTGCGTGGTTCCCTTGAGGTCAGCAGCTCTTTGCTAACCTGATCAGACACAGTACCCCACCTCCACCAAGTAGAGAGGAAAGACAAAAATGCTATAAATCAAACCAAAAGAAGCAAACAGAAAACTTTACGGGGATAAAATTGGGTGAAAAACCAAATTATATCAGTAGAAACACTAGCAAAAATGAAGTTGAAGTTATTAAAAAAGGCAGCAATGGGAAATTATAATTAAACTAGGAAAATTGAGAAAGAAAAAGGGATCTGTGTGGAAAAGATTGAAATTAAAAAAAACAAAAGAACATCAGCAACGTCAAAATAAACAAACAAAAAAAACAACCAAACCAAAAAAAAAAGAAAAAAATACACAACCAAAAACAAAGCAGTTTGTATATATTATTGAATATTGTCTGGGCAACACGTGGTCTTCTGGGGTATGAGATGTTAGTCACAGTTCTGATACGACTGGAGGCTGCTGATTTCTCAAACCCCAGCAGGTAGACACCCTAAATCTCTCTTCAGCCTACTTAAAAGGCACTTTGAACTTGTAAACTTGCTGAGCAGAAGCTTTCCCAGCTTTCTCGCTGGAATCGCTGCTGAAGTGGCTATCCACTTACCCAGTGTGCCAAAACCGGTCTCACTCTGCCCCTGAGGGTTAAGGCTGCAAGGCGGCTCAAACCCCACCCTTAGGCTACTTGGTTGCTGGGTTACCAGCTCCCACCCATTTCTAGCTCTGCGACCCTGAGGGCGGAGCTTGCTGGGGCAGATCACTGACAGTGGATCCGTGTGACCCACCGCCAAACACTATTAGCTCCGTCTGGCTCAGCGGCTCAGACTGGGGCCCTAGACAATGGCCAAAGTTCTCCGCACTCCCGCTCAGGCCTTCCCCAAGGCAGTTCAACTCAGTGCCAAGTCCAAGGACATCAAAACAGTTCAAAGATAAGGCCTTTCTGGTTTGCAGTCTCGCTGCTACTGAACTTACAGTTGTGGGCGGGTTTAGACGGATTGAACACACGCGACCACTTGCCAGTTTTCCACTGTTTTAGTCCTCCTCTTGGGGTCCAGAAATCTCTTGCTGACTCCCTGTATCTTCATAGGAGTGATGATAGGCAGTTCCCACCAGCCAGAGATGCCTGGAGTCCTATCTCCCCAGACTCACGGTGCCCAGATGCAAGGAAGCTGTTACTCGGCTGCCATCTTCCTTTATGATTTTGTTTACACACCTGCCCAGAGATTAGTCAGTGTTTAGAAGAAGATGTTTACTGCAAAAGTGATTGTGTTGATGTGGTAACAGGATATTTCCTTTTTAGTTGATTTCAGATAAGTAAATTGAGGTAACAGTGAAACTAACAGATAATAGATTAAGTGTGTACGTGACTAGAAAGGTATAAAATCAAACCCCTAAATAAGGATCTTCGCTACACGCCATCTCATCTCATGTAGTCTGTTTCTTGACTTAATAATTACAGGAGTGAGTTTACACCCACAGCAAAGCTGCTGTTTGTTCGCGTCTCTGGTCACACAAGAGGCATTTAGGTCATGAGGGCACCATCCTCCTAAATAGACTAATACCAATTATGAAAGCACTTGAGGCTGACAGTTAGATTTCTTGCTATCTCTTCTTCTGATTTCTGCCTTCTTACACGGGATGACATGGCACATACCAGATATTGGCACCTTGCTATTGGAGTCCACAGCCTTCAGAATTGTGAACCAAGTAAATTTCTGCTAAGTATATATGACCCAGTCTGCAGCATTCTGTTATAGCAACACACAATGAACTAAGACACTAGAGGTACCATAATAAAGTAAAACAGACTAGGTGGCTTTAACAGCAGAGGTTTGTTTTTTCATAATTCTAGAGGCTGGAAGACTGAAATGAAGGTCATCAGGATTTTTTTTTTTTTTTTTGAGGTGGGGGAAGCCTGACTCCTTGACTTACAAAGGGCCGTCTTCCTCCTATACCTTTCTTTTGTGTGTGTCTGAATCCTAATCCCTTCTTGTAAGGACACTAATAGAGGTAGCACCCACCCAAATGACCTCATTTAAATTAATTATCACAATTAGTTTGACATAAATTTTAAGGGGATATAAGAATTTGGGGGGACACTATTCAGCCACTAAAAGCTCTTTAGTTGGACTTCATCTGACAAGTTTTCTAGATATAAAAGCCAGGAAAATGTGGGGGTCTTCAAAGGCTATGGGTCACAAGAGTTTCTCATTGTCATATGTGTTCACAATCAGCCTCCAGCGATTCATTAAAATAATCATTTAAGTGTTCCTATCAGTTTAGAACTGCAGTGGCTTCTGCCTCAATTAAGCAGATCTGGGCTCTGTAGATTCAACTCTCTTTCTAAATTACAAGATATCAGTTTGTTCTACAAACTCTTTTTTCTTCTGGGTCCATGAAGTATCATAATTTTCAGTTTGTCCAACTTTTTCTTTTGGCAAGGTAGGCATTACAATGGTTAATTTTATGTCTTAACTTGATTAGACCACAGGGTACCCAGATTTTTTGTTTGTTTGTTTAGCAGGTCCTGGCTGGGTTCAAACCTGCCACCCACCCCACCCCACCCGTGCACGGGGCTGGCACTGTAACCATTGATCTATGGGCACTCAGCCAGTACCCAGATATTTGTTCAAATATTCTAGGTATTTCTGTGAAGGTGTTTTTGGATGAGATTCACATTTCAATTAGCAGACTGAATAAAACAGATTGCTCATGATAATGTGAGTGGGTCTCATCCAATCATTTGAGGGTCTGGATGGAATAAGCATGTTAATCCTCCCCCCAAGTAAGAGAATTCCTCCTGCCTGACTGCCTTCAAACTGGAATATGGACTTTTTCATGTTTGTGGACTTGAACTTTGGCTCTTCATGGGCTGCTAGTTTGCTGAACTTTGGACCACCACTGCACCATTGGTTCTCCTGGGTCTCTAGCTTGCCAGGTCCCCCCTGCAGGTTTTGGGACTTTATGGATTCCATAGTCATCTGAGCCAATTCTTGATAATAAATGTCTCTTTGTTTTTCTCTCTCTCTGTAGTTATGTATATGTATTTATATATGTATATGTTTTATATGTGTGTGTGTATATGAGTGTGTGTGTATATGCATCCATATCTAAACACACACATACATATATATACATACACATGTATATATAGATATATATAGCCCATTGGTTCTATTTCTCTGGAGACTCTTGACTAATAAAAGAGTTAAAACATCTAAGCCAGTGGTTCTCAACCTTCCTAATGCTGCAATGTATTTTCATTGTTACAAAGGGGCCATGACCCAGGTTGAGAACCACTGATAGCTCTTCACATATTGGAGGTGAAACTGGAAGTCCTGGTTATATTTTAAATTATTCAACTTGCTGAGAATTAAAAATAAAAAGACAGGTGCCACTATCCCCAGACTGATATATCTCTTTCTTCCCTATGGAATGGAAAACTTCAAACTCTAAAAAATTTCTCTTTACCTACTTTTATTATTTGGATTTAACTCTGCATTTTACAGGTTACATTATTTGTCTTCAATTCTTTGATACTGTGCTAGTAGGTTTTTTGTTTGGATTGACCTTTCAGATAGCTGAAATATATTTGACTAGATATTTCAGGCAGAATTTGTGGTTGGTAGCATTTCTGAGTACTTGAATGACTAAGAATATTCTTATTTCCTTCCCATCTAATCACTAACTGATTTAGGCATGAAATTATTATACTCAATTTCCCCTAAAAAACTTTTGTGACTACCTCTAGTTAATGTGCAGAGAAATTTGAGGTCCCCTAAGATTTTTTTTCCTTTGGCAGGTAGGTTTTATTCTGCCTGGATAGTTCTAATACTTTTTTGTCCTTGAAATTCAAAATTTCATCAAGATGTGTCTAGATGTTGGTCTCCTCTCATTAATTTTGTCTATAATTCCTGACCCCTTTCAATTTTAATACTCAAGTGTTCCTTCCAGTCAGAATTTTTTAAAAATTATGAAATATTTAAGTCATATAAGAAAGAATAAAATCTTATAATCCGTACCCCAATCTAATACCCAGTTTTAATAAATCATAACTTTCTGGCACATACGCCACAAATAATTTTGTTAATATACCAAAATGTATGGCAATAGTTGAAATTTCCTACACATTCTTCCACTATTCCATTTCTCTTTTAAATCTAAATGTAAACACCATCTGATTTTTAGGTTAATATTTCTTATCTATTTCTTTGTCATATATATGCATATATATGTGTATGAGTTTAAATATGTCTAAGTTAGTGTATTAAATTAAATACCTGAGGAATCCTATTGGACATGTATTTCTGAATCTTACTTTATCCAGTTTACATTATGTTTTTAGACCTTTTTCTTTTTTTTATTTCAAAGTATTACAGGGTACAAATAATTTTGGTTATATGGATTGCTTTTGCAATGCTTGAGTCATGGTTATAAGAGTGCCCATCTCCCAAATAGGGTTCACTGTACCCCTTACGTAGGTTGTCACCCAGCTCTTCCTTTCTTCCCCTGGTCCATTTCTGTTGAGTTTGACTTCCCTCTGTCCACATGTGTACTCATCAGTTAGTTCCAATTTAGTATTGAGCACATATGGTGTTTATGTTTTCCATTGTTTTGATACTTCGCTTAGCAGCGATTCTCAACCTGTGGGTTGCAACCCCTTTGTTCCATTTGTAACAATGCAGCAATTAGGAAGGTTGAGAACCAGTGTCACTTAGGATAATGGTCTCCAGTTCCATCAATATTTCTGAAAAAGGCATTAATTCCTCCTTTTTATGGCTGAGCAGTATTCTGTCCTCCATAGAATCCACATCCCACATTTTGTTAATCCACTTATGAATTGATGGGCACTTGGATAGATTCTACATCTTTGCCACTGTGCTGCAATAAAAATTCAAGTGCAGGTGTCTCTTCAATAAAATGACTTCTTTTTCTTTGGGTAAATGCCCAGTAGTAGGATTGCCAGATCAAATGGTAGGCCTACTTTTAGTTCTCTGAGGTATCTTCATATTACTTTCCCTAGAAGTTGTACTAGTTTGCACTCTCACCAACAGCGTATAAGTATTCCTTTCTCTCCATATCCGTGCCAACATTTGCATTTTCCTGATGATTAGTGATACTGAGCATTTTTTTTTTTTCAGGGATAGTTTTACTTTTTCCTTAGTAGAGTGCTGTGGCATCACAGCTCACAGCAACCTCCAGCTCTTGGGAGCTGTGATGCCACGGTACTCTATCGAGGGGGACAAAATGAAACTCTGTCTCAAAATGATAATAATAATAATATCAGTACCCAACAAGATAAAATTCTCACTATTTGGCATACATAATACATATTATTAATAATAATTATATTATTTTTTATATTTTATTATATTATATGATAATATAGTTATAATAATATAACACTTATTATACTATAATAATTAATATAATTAATAATAAAATTTTATTTTTTGTATACCAAATGGTGAGAATTTTATCTTGTTGGGTACTGATATTTTTGTATTTCTATAAATACTTTTTGAGCATTGATCTAGGATGTAGTTAAGTTACTTAGAAACAGCTTTGTCTTTTTGGTTCTTGCTTTGAAGATTTGTTAGGAGGGACCATAGTTGCTAATTTAGTACAAGGCTGCACTCTTCAAAGTATCATACCTAATGCCCTATGAATTATGAGGTTCTCCAGTCTGAATGATAGAAAAAGGCACAATTCTAAGAATTCTAGCTCCTGTTTCCTCTAATCCTTGTGGATTTCCCCCCAGCCCTACACACCCAGGTGCAAGGAGGATCCTTTCACATACACACTGTCAGAATACTGGAGGGGACAGGAGGCAGATCTCTGGAATTCCATCTCTTTGCACTTCTCACCTGCAAACTCCAGCTGTCTCAGTCTCCTTGGATTCTCAACTCTGCGTCCTCTGCCCCTGCACTATCACTTGGAAACTTTCAAAGTAGCAAGTGAGGTCATCATAGGGCTGATGTGGTTTGTTTCCCATTGCTCACGGGTCTCTGTCCTCATTGCCTGATTGATGGCCGAGGTCTTGAATCCCATTGTAGATTTCTTTCTTTCTCATCATTTCATGTGGGAAGGTAAATCCAGTTATTGTCATACCATATTGGATGGAAGCAGAAATTGTCTTTTCTTTAAAAACTTGTTTTCTTGTTGAGTTTTAACAGTTCTTTATGTTTTTTGGCTATAAGCTCTTTATAAGAAATGCAATTTGCAAATACTTCCTCCCCATTAGTAGGCTGTCTTTTCACTTCCTTAACACAAAGCAAAAATTCTAAATTTTAATGAAGTCCATATTATAACATTTTTCTTTTATAGATCTTTATGTGCCTAAAAATCCTGGGCCAACCTCAAAGTCATAGACATTTTCTCTAAAAGTTTAAGAAGTATTAGTTTGATGTTTTATATCTGGTCAATTTTGAGTTGTTAAAATTTCATTGTCACATAAGGTATGGTGGCTATTCATTTCTTTTTTGCATATGAAAATGTAATTTTTCCAGTATCTTTTGTTGAACAAAAACTTCCTCTACT
Source organism: Nycticebus coucang (assembly GCF_027406575.1). Lineage (NCBI taxonomy): Eukaryota > Metazoa > Chordata > Mammalia > Primates > Lorisidae > Nycticebus > Nycticebus coucang. The sequence continues at coordinate 57,002,002 of NC_069799.1, forward strand.
GAATTATTTTTGTACCTTTGTCCAAAATCAGCTGCCTATATTTGTGTGAGTCTATTTCTGGATTCTCTGTCTGTTCCACTGAACCACGTGTGTCTATTTGCTGATATCCAGACGTCTGGATAGTAAGTTGGTCTATACATAGGACGGCTTTATAGTACTAGAAAGCCTTTAAAGTAAGTCTTGCACTCAGGTAGCATGAGTCCTCCAACTTTGTCTTTCTAGTTCCACATTGTCTGACTATTCTAGATCCTTTTCCTTTGTTATATAATTTTTTTCATTAAATCATAGCTGTGTACATTAATGCAATTATGAGGTACAATGTGCTGCTTTTATATACAATTTGAAATACTTTCATGAAACTGGTTAACATAGCCTTTACCACATTCTCTCAATTATTGTGTTAAGACATTTATATTCTACATTTAGTAGATTTAACATGTACCCTCGTAAAATACACCATAGGTGTGGTTCTACCAATTACTGTCCCTCCAGCCATTCTCCCCTCCTCTCCCCTCCTCTCCCCTTCCCTCCCCTCCCCCTCTACTTTCCCCTTCATCTTAGGCTGTATTTGGGTTATAGCATTCATATGGAAGTGTGGGTATTTGTAAATTGGTTTCATAGTAGGGCTGAGTACATTGGATACTTTTTCTTCCATTCTTGAAATACTTTGCTAAGAAGAATATATTCCAGCTCCATCCATGTAAACATAAAAGGTAAAGTCTCTATCTTTTTAAAGGCTGCATAATATTCCATGTTGTATATATACCATAATTTATTAATCCATTCATGGGTCGATGGGCACTTGGGCTTCTTCCATGGTTTAGCAATTATGAATTGGGCTGCAATAAACATTCTGATGCAAATATCTTTGTTATAAAGTGATTTTTGGTTTTCTGGATATATACCTAGTAGAGGAATTGAAGGATTGAATGGCAGGTCTATTTTTAGGTCCCTAAGTGATCTCCGAACTTCTTTCCAAATGGAATGTATTAGTTTCCATTCCCACCAGCAATGCAGAAGTGTTCCCTTTTCTCCACATCCACGCCAACATCTCTGGTTTTGGGATTTTGTGATGTGGGTTAATCTTAGAATTTGCAGCCCTCCAAGATATGAGAAATACAGTAGAATCCTTCAGTAACAGAATGGAGCAGGCAGAAGAAAGGATTTCTGACATGGAAGACAAAGTTTTTGAACACTTCCAAATGCTCAAAGAGGAAGAGAAGTGGAGAGCAAAAAATAGATCATTCTCTCAGAGAGCTGTGGGATAATTCCAAAAGAATTATTATTTGCCTTATAGGAATTCCTTTAGGTGATCAGGTTGCTTCGAAAGGCCCAGATAATTGAGGAGAACTTCCCAAACATGGCAAGAGATACTGAAATTCAGATAGCCATTTCAGAACCCCAGCACGACTCAATCCAAATTGTTATATAGATTTTGAAATCATGTTGCATACGTACACATACACACACAGAAGGTGCCAAAATATGTGTACACATTTTAAGAAAGGAAAAAATTATATTAAATTTGTAATACTCAAGTTATGTTTGACTTCTGCAATTGTGAGAGGTGCTCAGGTGACTTGCACTCATATTTTGTTATTCATATATATGAGATTGGACAATTATTTTTGAGAACCTATCCTATGAAAAGTGCCACATGACCATATCACTATGGTCACTTTGGAAGTACTCCTCTTGGCCATCTGGTGACTACTGTCGTGAATTTCAACAATGAGGTTTGTGACACTTTTTCTTTTCTTTCTTTTTCTTTTTTTTAGAGACAGAGTTTCAATTTGTCATCCTCGGTAGAGTGCCATGATGTCACATCTCACAGCAACCTCCAACTCCTGGGCTTAAGCGATTCTCTTCCTCAGCCTCCTGAGTAGCTGGGACTGCAGGCGTCTGCCACAACGCCCAGCTATTTTCTTGTTGCAGTTTGGCCAGGGCTGGGTTCGAACCCGCCATTGGCACCTTACCCACTGAGCCACAGGCACTGCCCTGTGACACTTTTTCTAGGCTGAATTTGCAAAGTTAATTGTCCAATCTTGTGAGTGTGTGTGAGGGAGAGAGAGGTTGCATTAAATCTGTAGATATATTTAGGAATATTTGACTTCTTAACAATATTGAATCTTACATTCCATGAAAATGCCATATATCTTTATTTAAGTCTTTGATTTCTTTCACTGGTGTATTATAGATTTCAGCATACAAATTTCACACATATTTTGTTATATTTATACCTAAGGAATTTTAGTGGCATTGAAATGTTACTTTAAAAATATTTCAAATTCCAGTTTTTTCAGTGTCAATGTATAAAATTACCATAGACTTTTTTTTAATGCTTAGCTTTTATCCTAGGAACTTGTTGAATCACGTATTAGTTCTAGAAGTTTTTTTTTCCCCTGTAGATTACTTTTTATTTTCCACATATATAATCATAACATGTGTGAATAAAGACAGTTTTAATTCTTGCTTTTCAGCATCACGTCCATTTTATGTTCTTGTTGACATGTCCTGATGTGGTCATTAGGATACAATATGGAATAGGATAGCGTCCATCTCTGCCACTAAGGTAGCTCTGTTCATGTGCCCACTCTGCCAGCATTGGCATGACCAATGACAGATGCTGGCTGACAATCAACTGGCCAGATTATTTTATCTTTGTGGGTTGTTAGTGCCCCTTCCATGGCCAAGGCTTTCTGGCAGGTGTCATGTTTCAAGCCCACTCCTGGAGCCTTGTCCACATGCCTCTTCTCCAGACCCCCTTCTCCCTAATCTAAGCTTTTTCTTTTTATGTGCTCAAGTCCATTGCCACTGACCACAAATTTCATATTAGTTCTCTTTTCATACTAAGTGAATGATCAGGCTCTTCTGCTTCACGCTTTGCCTAATGGGAGGATTTACTGGGCTGCAGTATTCCAAAGCTAACCCCAGGGAGGGCAGTAGAGATGGTGCTGTCCACTCTTGGTTTGTACCCACATACTGTGCCAACCCAAGAGCTATTCCTTTTCCCTCCTTCCTATTCATTGTAAAATTGCCCCCGTGTCCAACAGGCTGCTGGTGTGTGTCATCCAGCCCATGACTTTCTGCAGTGAACCTGTCTTCTCACTCAAACATAAGCGCCGGTACGAGGGGTTTGCCTGCTTCATTGCTGTATCCCTAATTATTACACAGTGCCAGGCTCAATAAATATTGGTTGGAAGAATGAATGTCCTCTCTTCTTCTTGGTCTTTACTCCTCAGGACCATCCACTCTCTGCTTCTTACCTGGAATCTACTTACCACTTAGTATCTCCATTTCATTTTCTGTTCATTTACATTTTCAGCTCTACTTATATCTTTTCAGTTTTCTCTTCTGATTATTTATTGTTGGTGTTTGGAGAAGGAAAACACATAATATAAAATTTGTGCACCATCTTGATCTCAGGTTACATTTTTAAAACATTTATTTCATGTGTTTTTTCTCCATTTGCTATTTTTCTCCATTGGAATGGTTATTGTATGATACATTTGCACTTATATCACCTTTTTTGTGGTTATTTAAATATGTTCATTATTTTACTGTTTTTATCCTTTTCCTCTGACTTTTGGAAGGAATTTTGTCACTTGTTATCTAACTCACAACTGTTTGAGTAATATTCAATTTGCTGTTTCCTGTCCTTTTTTTCCTTGATTTTTTTTAAATACAGCAATTGTTTATTTATCTCCTGCTGTCTTTACAAATTTGGGTTGCTCCTTACTTCTGATTGTTTGCATAATTTCTAAAAAATAACTATTTTAATTGCATAATTTATATATGCTGAATATATTTTTCTTCAGTGCACAAATGAATTCTATTACTTACAATGCACATAATCCCCTCAGGTGATGATTATCACTCCATGTTACAAGTGGAAAAATTGGGACAAGATATAATAGTTTAATAGCATAATAATTTACTGCTGGTCATATGTAGCAGAATCATAACTCAAACTTGTTAAAGCCCAGACTTTGAACCAGTCCTCTACTGATAATAGGTGAAAAGTTCTCTGGGATTTCCTTGAGAAAATGAAATTAGAAATGTCCAAATGGTTCTCTTCTTCCTGAAGTAAACATTTTGCAAAAGATCTTTCTGATAATTTCTCAGCAGATTCCCTTGCCTTTGAACATCAATGCCTTTTCACCTATCTGTAACTTCTCTGTCTTTCCTTTCTCTCTCTCTCAGAAGGTATTGTAAACCAATTTGGGTTTTTTTTTTTGCTCTCAGATATTGTAACCCCTGTTCAAATACGCTAGACCTGGAAGCCCAAGGGAGAAGGAAGCTATGAGTTGATTGTGGTGTTATTACAGTTCAGACATCCAGCAACTTATAGAGAAAAGTGGGGAATAAACACATACTAATTATGCAATTAAAATCATTATTATTAGGAATCGTGCAAACAATCGCAACCAAGAATTCCCCTTCTCTGCTCAAGTGTCTCCTTATATGTTTGACATGCAGCTGGTAGTCTTTACCCAACCTGCTTGCCTATTTCAGAGACCCCGTTACCAAGGAAAATTGAGCAAGCATTGCTTTGGGTTTTCAGTTAGGTCGCTACTCCAGTGCCTGGAACCTTTACCAGGCCTGATGAGGTTGAGAGGAGACTCCCAGTTACCCACAGCCCACACTCACTCACAATTGTTGCCTCTCTGATTAAGGGGAGTTAGCACAATTCCACCACGGAGTCTTTCAGGAAAATTATTACCTTTCATGCAGGCAGGATGTGATCAGAATAGTCCCAGCCTTTCATCCAGTTCCATTTGCAGAAATTGCCCAGCGTTTCGGGTATGGCTCCAGATTACTATATTTAGTATCCAGCAAATAACAGTTTGTCCTCTTTTTAAAAAGTTCCACTTTAATAGGAATCTAGCAAAGTTGTATCTGGAAGAGCTGGACTCATTTACTCAAATATTCTCTTTTGCCCATAACTCTATGGTTTTCAATTTCAGATTAATAGAAGGGTACAAATGAGCAGGTTACAATGTTTGTGTTTGTTTGGGAAGATCCCTGTTGTGTCCTGCACCCAGGAGGTGTGCCATCTACCCTTACATTGTGCCCATCTGGTTACTCAGGACTCTAAGTAGCAAATTACAGGTTGCTTTTGGGAACAGTGACAAATAAGACTTGAACTTTTGTGATTTTCCAGAAGCAGTATTCCCAAGTTTCTATTTAATGGTTGCATGCATGTGATAAGAATGGATTTCGGGTTTGGGCAGGGTTCTTGCCAGACCCGTTCGTGGAAACCATGTACGTTCAATGTTAGACGTGATTAGGAGGGTTTATTCCAGGCAGAGACGGTGGAGGTGATGAGGGGTGCATCTTAGCAGAAGTGCAGGAGGGAGAAGCTAAACTGTCTGTAAACTGGCTTCATTGGGAAGGCTGCACTCAGATGAGCAATCTATTGGGAGTGACTGCGGCTCATCTCCCTACCACGATAATCATCTAACAGCCACACGAAAAGGCAGATGTAGCATTTTAAGGACCATTCTGTTTTCTGAACTCTGAGCACTTTTCAAACTTCCATATTATTCCCAATGGACCCTGAAGTCCAAGGAATAATCACTTTGTAATTCGTGCACAATGTGAAGACCCAGAGAAAGTTGAACACTTTAACCATGAAAGCAAAGCATCCTATGAATTGCGATTTTTGCTTCCTCTGTTGTCTACCAGAGAGTCTCTTGCCTCTTTGATAAATATCAAAGATATTTATGCTTAAACAAATGTTGTCTCTCTCTCTCAGTGCGTCGGCTCCTTCTGGCAGAGGAGTCGTCACGCTGAATTGGTGGCACTTTCCATGGTAACAGACTGTGATGTCAGAACTGCGGTGCCAAGCAATTAGATCTTGAAGGCGCCTCAGTTGGAAATGCGAAGCTCCAAGGATGATGGGAGACAGAGCAGTTGTTGTAAAAGCAAAAAAGAAAAAAAGAGAAAAAATCTCAATAAAGACTGTCTCGTGTGTTTTCGCCCTGGCCTGTTGCTGCAGGGGAGTGACAGGAAGGGAAGAGAAGTGAGGGGGAAAAGGAATACGATTTTCAAGACAAGATTTCAAAGGCAAAGTGTGTTGATGAGGGAAATACACACAAGGTCACATCCAGATGGCTGGCTCTCTGCCGCATTCCCGGATTTGATGCTTCCCAGGTGTTTCTAAGGCAGGGAAGGGGGGAGCTCCAGAGACTTGCTGTCTCTCAGTGAGACAGCCTAAGGACGCAGGACAGAGGGAAGGGTCAAAACTCAGCTGCTTCTCTCAGAAACCACAAGTGTGGAAACCTTCGCAGTTTAGCTGCTTTCAAGGAAAGAGCACCTTGACAACAAGACCTTTTGAAACTTGAAGGCTGAGGATGCTGTAAGGAGCAGGATGCTCTGGCATCCTTAGATGTGCAAGGAAAACCTTCCAAAGAGGGGGTGGCGGATAGTCCCCCCCGATGTTGCCAGTTGGAGCAAGGGGGAATATTTTGGAAAGGACTTTTGAAAAGCAGAGCCTGTTTTTCGGAGGTACTCTGTCAGATACGCAAGAGCACACAAATCCCTTACCTGTGAAAAGAATCATAGATGAAGTTTTTAAAATACACATTTCAGTGATACAGTAGGGATAAATCGGGACTGCATATGGCTTCTTATGTAAAGGAAGATTTCTTCTCCTTTTAGTAACACATTGTCGGCTGCCTGTGCTCGGCACCTTCTGCTAGAAGCGCCTTAAAACAAGCTGCTGCAATTCAAGAACTGGCCCGAGTAATTAAGATCAAATGAGCCAGATGAAGAAAATGAACTGGGTGAGATACATGTTGACGGAACCCAGGCTTTTTGTATTCGAAGAGGGAGAGGGAGAGAAATGAGAGAAAGACGACGATTTCCCAGCAAACTATGCAGAAGCTTTAGATGCGGTCTCAGGATTGTTCAAATTTAATCATGTATTTTTTGTTGTTGTAGGCTTGATTGATTAGCTCTAATGAAACACAGGATATAACCGTTGAATTCCAGGACTTTCCTACAAAACACAAATAATAGTACTCAAAGCTCAACCGAATGCAATTTATTTCATGCAAAAATACAACATGGAACAAATTTCAAAACATTTCGAGATCAAGCCTTAAAGGACTTTGGAGCTATGTATCATCTCATTCTCATGTTGTAAATTGGGAAGCTGAAGTTTACAGGGAGTGAGTCACTTTCCTCTGGTCACTGCATTGCCCAGAGACCGCTCAGGTTTGAGTCTGGTGTTTCTGATTCACTATTTCAGCAATTCCCAAGCTTAAGTGGGAGTCAGAAACCTTTGGAGGCTTGTTACAGTACAGATCACTGACCAGCCCCAGACTTTCTCATTCAGACTTTCTGTGTTGGGGCCCATAACATTACTCTACAAACAAGTTCTCAGATGAAGCTGATGCTACTGATCTGTAGGCTACACTTGGAGAAGCCCTGGTTTAGTTCTTTATTTTATTTACATTGTGGTAGCCAGGGATGGTGGCTCATGCCTGTAATCCCAGAACTTTGGGGAAGCTGAGGTGAGAAGATAGCTTGATGCCAGAAGCTTGACACCAGCCTTGAGTGAGACCTTGTATCTACAAAAAAACCACACACACACACACACACACACACACACACACACACACACACACACACACCACTGAGCTAGGCATGGTGGCACAGGCCTATAGTCCTAGCTTCTCAGGCTGAGTCAGGTGTTTGCTTGAGTCTAGGAGTTCAAGGCTGCAGTGAGCTATAATCATGCCACTGCACTCTAGCCTAGGCAGTGGAGCAAGACCCTGTCTTAAAACAATAAAAAATAAAGTGGGGTACAACTTATATCAGAATCACCTAGGAGGGATGCTTATTAGAAATACAGATTATTTGGTACATCTCAGAATTACTGAATCTGGATCTCTAGAGGGAAGATGCTAGTACCTTTATTTTACACAATTACTATTGGTAATTTTTTATCCACCCTGAAACTGGAAATCATGGTACCCAATGACATTGCTTCATTTTAAGAAGTCAACAGACAGCTTCTTGGTGAGATGATGAAATTCACACAGTTGTGTGACTTCTACTCCATCTTCAGAAAACTGTAATGAAAAAAGAATTAAAAATCTGCATCCAAGGTGGGAAAATGAGAAGGGTATCATCACTACACCAAAAATGTCTGGGAATTTTTGTGAGGCACTGTATAATTGAGACCCAGTCAATCAAGATGTTAAAGAGACTGCTTAGCATGTAGAGAAAGGAACTCAGTGTTAGGGGAAGGCAAGGAAAAAAAATAACTTAGGGGAGCCCCCCTAATATCCACTGACATGCAGGAGTTATTACGAGGCAGGGAGGGTAACATGTAATCCTTATGCCCCACTTTCGCTAAGTTGTGTTCTACAGAAGGAGTGTGAGATTCTTGGTTTTCCAGATGAATGGAAGCCATTGTGCATGAGGGCTTCATGACACAGCTACCAAAACATCAGGTGGATGAAGTGACACCAGGGAGGCCCAAGCAAAAAAAGCTGAGCACCAGTCCAGCTTGGTAACATTCATGGAGGAAAAAAACTGCTTAGAAATAAGATTCCTCTGCTTGGAGTTCCCCATCCAGGCTTTTTTCATAGTTACTCAGGATAAATGATGACTGAACTAGAAATTACCTTAATTATCCTGGTAGTTTTAGATGTTAAGGAAGATCATAACTACAGATGGTGGGGGGAGGACTGTGAGCTGATCGAAGAAGTGCAGAGTCACCTGACAGGGGAAAGCTCATGTCTAGATGAACTTCTCTGGCTCTTCCATGGGACCTGAGAATTCTACATCAAGAAAGTTGTCATTCACGCATGAAATAAACAGATGTGCGAAGGCATGCAAGGGGTCATCGATGAAACTTGTATGTATCCTTTCCAGAATTAGGGCATAGTACAGTAAACCAAAAATGGTGACCATGACAAAGAAAAAATATTCCAGTAGAAAAATGGGCAAGAAGAATGAATAGGCAATTCACTAAAACAAAAATAAACAACCAAAAAAAAAAAAACACATGGGAAGATTCTCAGCTTCACTAAAGGAATCTAAATTAGATGCCAACTTTTAGCCTGTCATTTTTGTGAAAATTTTAAAAAGGGGACCCCCCCAAAAAAAAAGATATGAGGAAATAGTTGTACTCTTTTGGAGAAGTTGTGGGCAATTTAAAATATAACTTTTAAAGGCACCTTGACACTATGTATCAAGGTATTTAAACCTTTGGACTGATTATTCCATTTCAAGCAATTAATTCTAAATCTGCGATAATAAAAGAGAGAAATATTTACATGTAAGGATGTGTGTTTATATTAGTGACTAGTTTGGAATAACATAAATATCCAGATAGATGATATGGTTAAATGGAAACCAGGATGCAATTTCCTTGGAAACTTAAAAATATGATAATCCAGCAATCCCACGATTGAGAACATATCAAGAGGAAGTGAAATTGGCATGCCAAAAAGATGTCTAATTTCTCATGTTCTTTTTAGCGTTATTCACAGTGGCCAAGATATAGAAGCAACTGAAGTGTTTATCAGTGACTGAGTAACACAAAATGTGGCCTAAAAAAAGAAGGAAATTCTGTCATTTGTGATGACACAAATATACTTGGAGGGTAATATGTTAAGTGAAATATGACAGGCATAGACAGGCAAATACCACCTGTGGTATCTAAAAAAGTCCATCGCAGAGGAACAGAGAGTAGAATGGTGGCTACCAGAGGCTGAAGGGGGCAAGAAAGAGAAGATGTTGGTCAAATGATGCTGAGTTTTAGTTAGACAGGAGGAATCAGTTTTAATGATCTTTTGCACACTGTGGGGATAATAGTTCTTTATCAGGTGCACAAATAAGGGTAAAAACAATGCATAATAATGTTTAAAATGAGAATTTCAAAACAAGACTGAGCTAATACTGATTATACTTTCATTCCAAATATGTACAAATAATGAATTAAATATTATGACCCAAATGGTTTTCTATATATACCAAACTCAAAAAAAGGTGAGGGGAAGCCCAGATGTCAGAAATTAAGAGGTCCCCCAGCTCAGAAACTGAGAATCATGGGAATATGAGACTTAGATGTAGGTTGTAAAGATTGAGGTCTGAGGTTTTAAGGTCAATGTGGAGATAGACCACATAGTCTTGGCCCACTCAAAACAACAAACTAGACATGATATGATTTTAGTGATCTAAGAACAATCGCACCTTGTGGATCAGGGACTAATAAGTCTTTAAATTAGAGAAAAAATTATTTTGCTTTTACTTAAGATTATAGGTAAAAAAGAAAAAAATGCCCCAAGAGTAATTGAAACTTTACATAAGTGGTATATGTAGCTGGGAATCTGAATTAACAGTTACACCATAGTTCAAAAATTTTAAGAAAGTGCCATAAAAACTGGTTCTGAGCCAATGAACTTCTAGGGTCAGATGCAGAGGCAATGTATTTTACATTCACTCTCTTGGGCCATTTCCATAGAAATTGTTCCAGAGAACCTAAAACTCTCTCTGACACAGAAGATCCTGAAAATGAAAATTAATTTTCAAGAAGTTTGGGTAAAAGAAAAATGTAGAAAAGTGAGGGCTTTAAAATGTTTAGGAAATCAGGAAAATAAATAAAATCACAACAAAAGATTAGAAGCCTTTGAAAATAAGGTTTTCAAGTAAGAACATTGGGATGCTAGGTATTAAATAGAGCCATTTCATGTAGAAAAACTTTCAAAATAGGGCGGCGCCTGTGGGCCCCATATGCTGGAGGTGGTGGGTTCAAACCCAGCCCCGGCCAAAAACTGCAAAAAAAAAAAAAAAAAATTTTCAAAACATAAAGGAGATGCATTTCTAGAGAGAATGGGTGCATCATAATATTTGTGTATATTTGAAGAAATTGCACAGGATGCAGTCCTGAAAGCTGATGGATGAGACACGACAGAGTGAGAAGTTCCTATATGAATCTTACTGGAGGTCCTCAAAGACATAAGAGCTGGGGGGATAGGCTGAGAATTTGTTGAGTGACAGACAACTTTACCTTGAATTCTATTAGGTTTCAAGACCTGGGAGTAATTCTCTGGGGCTTTGTGCTCTGCTGTCTAAGCTGCTGACTGTGGTCTGTTTTTCTGTGCCTATAGCTGCAGCCTCTAGACCCAGGCTTCCTCCCTGAGAGTCCGGTTTCCTGGAAGATGGCACACGGTGGTAGCTGAGCAATTTTATTAGCCCATTTCTAGCCTCCAGACCCTTAATCCAAGCTGACACTGTTTCTTCCGGCATAACATTTGCAAAAACTTCGTAGGTCTCCTGTGTGTTTTGTGGGGATTCACTCTTTCTTCCTTCAATCTCTCTCTTTCCTCTCACATTTTACTATAAGCAGCAAGAAGAAATCAGGCTGCATCTTCAGAACATCACTTGGAAATTTTCTCAGACACATATCCAGGTTCACTACATACAAGTTCTATTCCCACCCCTCGGCAGAAGGCAACTTAGCCTATCTCTGCGCAGTGGCAGTCTCGTCGCCAGTGAGATGTATCTGAGGTACCGTGGATGGAAACAATTGGGTCAAGTTCTCTACCACTTTATAATAAGGATCATCTTTCTTCCATTTTCCAATAATACGTTCCTTATTTTCTTTAGAACCTTCACCACCAGGTCTTTAGCTTCCTTTCACTTCAGACAACATGGATTTTCTCTACTGTGTCTGTAATTTCTCTCTGAGCCCTTCCCCACAGCCCCATTAACATCCGCGTTTCTACCAACAGTCCGTTTAAGGTAATCTATCATGCACCACGAAATTCTGCCAAACTGTTCATTGTCCAAACCCACCCCCAGCTTTAAGGTACTGTTACAGCAGCACGCCTCTTCCAGGGATCAAAATATGCACCCATTTCCTGCGGCATCTGTAACATATCAGCACAAATTTATTCTTTCACAGTTCCAGAGTCCAGAAGTCCAAAGCCAGTCTCATTATCCTGAAATCCATGTCTTGGGAGGGCTATGTCTTCTCTAGAGGCTCTAGGAGAGAATCTGTTCCTTGCCTGCTTTTACTTTTTGCCTTTGGCTGTATCACTCCAATCTCTGCCTCTGTCTTCATACCCCATTCTTGCGTGTGTGTGTGTGTGTGTGTGTTTAAATTTCTTTCTTCCTCCTTTTTATAAGGATACATTAAGATAATCCAGGATAATGTCCCCATATCAACATACTTAACCTCATCCCATCTGCAAAGACACTCATTTCAAATAAGGGAACATTCACAGGTTCCAAGGATGATGACAGGGACACACTGAGGTAGGCAAGGGTATTTTCTAGCCCACTATGATATCTTAACAATGTCTCCTTAAAATGGATAAATGGATCCTAAAATTCATATGGAAGAATAAAACATCAAGAGAAGCCAAAATCATTTTGCAGGAAAATTATAATAAAGGGGAGACTCCCCCTTGCAGATATCAAAACTTGTTAACTTTAAGAAACAAGACATCGTGTATAAGAATAAACAAATAGGCTAATGGATTGGCATAGATAGTTCAGAAAATGACCTATGAAGACAGGGAAATTTTGTAAATGACAGAGTTGGCATCACACATCAAAGTGCAAAAGATGGATTATTCAATACGTGATATTTGGACCATTAACGAACCAGATGGTAGGAAGTGAAATGAAATCTCTACCCAATGTGACATACAATAACTTCCATATGGATGAAGGATCTCAGTGTTACTAACAAAACTTTAATCTTTTAGATAAAAATATCTTTATTAACTTGATGCAAGATAAAGGATTATTTAATTAAGAAACGAAATCTCGCACCTTAAAGTAAAAAGACAGATGTGTGACTATATTAAAATTATAAACTAAATACCAATAACACAGTTTAAGTGATAAATGGAGAGAAGATACTTGCAAATTATCCACCCAACAGAGGATTAGTGTGTTGAATAGAGAAAGCCCAGGCATCTAAGAATATTACAGACATAGAGTAAGCACCACAGAAAATAAAAGCACGAAACGTTGCTCAGTCCCACAGTCACGTCCATTATGATGGCAAAAAATACAACTTTGAGGCTCAGCGCCTGTAGCTCAAGCAGCTAGGGCGCCAGCCACATACACCAGAGCTGGTGGGTTCAAGTCCAGCCCAGGCCTGCCAAACAACAATGTCAACTACAACCAATAATAAAAAATAAAATAAAAAATAAAAAAAAACAACGTCGATAGTATCAGGTACAGGTGGAAGCATTAGCAAATGAGAACTCTTACAAGCTGCTATAAATCGCTCTCATGATGTGAGTTCTTTGCCATTTTGTGATAACACTGAGGATGTGATATTCTATAACTTAGAAGTTTTACTTCTAGGTTTACGTGTCCTTGAGCAGGGCTATTCAAAAGAATTTTTTCGATATAACTGTGTTATATTTGTATTGTCCAATCCGTGGTGAGTCTGCCCTCAGAAAATGACCAATGTGGCTGCTGAGTGCCTGAAATGTAGTTAGTGTGCCTGAGAAATGGATGTTTAATTAAAAAAATTTTTTTTTCAATAATTAAAACTTAAGTAACACATATGGTTAAAGGCTGATATATGGCATGGAAAAATGCTCAAAGATTATAAACACCTATCTAGAAAGATACTCCATGTTGTATTTTTCCAAAGAGCCAAAAAGTGGAAATGTTATAAATGTTCATAAGTAAGGAAATAGATAAATAAATTTGGGTGCTCAGGGGTAATTAAAATAAATGAACTAGAACTATACTTATTACACTGGTTGGGGTCCAACCCAAGGAGCTGTAACAATGAGAAGCTAAAAATATATGACTTAAATGACATCAAATTCACTCACCTGCTTCCCATAACAGTCTAACAGTCCAGTTTTGTGGAGGGAGATCTGCCATCTGGGAACTCAGGCTCTTTTTGTCTTTGGTTCTTCCACACCCAAGGGCTTGGTCCTCACCTCCATGATCAATTGTCTGGATAAGACAGGAAAGGCCATGTACCAGACTACAGGGAAGCAAAAGAGTTGTGTAGCTATTTCCTCTTAAAGAAGGGAGCAGGGAGCTTCACACATCATTTCTGCCAGTGTTCTAAAAGCCTTGTCACACTGGAGCTGGGAAATGTAATCTGTCCCAGGACAGTGATGACCTTGGAAAGAAAAACAGAATGTACTTGGAGATATTACCAGCAGTGTGCGCTGGTCTTTCCCTCAGGTCATCACCTCTGATAGCTCTGTGTTATTGAAAAGGCCATTCCCATCTCTGCAAAATAACAATATGCTACTTAAGAAAATATCAAACATATAGCCGGGCGTTGTGGCGGGTGCCTGTAGTCCCAGCTACTCGGGAGGCTGAGGCAAGAGAATGGCTTAAGCCCAGGAGTTGGAGGTTGCTGTGAGCTGTGTGAGGCCACGGCACTCTACTGAGGGCCATAAAGTGAGACTCTGTCTCTACAAAAAAAAAAAGAAAAGAAAATATCAAATATCTATACATACTTTTCTTAGTACCTATAGAACATTTGCTTTGCAAGGTGGACAATACTTAGTCCCAACCACTTACGGAAAACAATTCAACATGCAAAATTTCTGAGCGAGATGTGGTTGTCTCCATAAGGTCTGGGTATGGCTCCTTGTTGTCTAGCAAGTGGAGAAGACAAATTGTACCAAGCCCATCCTCCTGCACTCTGATATAGATACACCCAGAATGTATTGTAATAGTGAGGGAAAATTGCAGTATGTCCCCTGCCCACCTCCCACTGCTAAGTTCAGTGACCCACACACGTTATCACATGTTGGTAATTTCAGACTCCTGGCCCTGGCAGAGAAGTAAGTTTCTGGCTTTGCCCCACTGGCCTACACCGGGTTCCTCTTGCAGAGCAACTTTTTTGTTCATTTTTTTTCTGTGGTCCCTGGCTCGCCCTCTCAGGATTTCTTTGTTGATAATCTTGAAGAAATTCAGGCCACATCTGAAATGAGTGCTGGAGATTAAATCATTCTTGGGGACTTCAGGCGTGAAATAATCATGGAATCTTATGAGTCAGCTTAAGTCTGCTCTTACAAGTGAGAAAAGTTTACCTTTTCTGCTAGTATAATTTTCTCAAAAATTTTGGAAGTTTCTAATCTGTTTACTTCTTGTCACAGTAACCACATACAAAATTCTTTATGGCCACTTTTATTCAACCTCACCTCCTTTGGTTCCTGACTTGTGTGTTCCAGTAAAATACCAAAGAGAAAGCATCGTGGTCTGCCCACAATAAAGGCCCCCAGGAAGTGCATTGTCTGTGGAAGATTTAAAGAGGGACTTCTGTTCATTTTCCCCACACCGTACCGATTCTAAACAACTTCCGTGATAAACTATAACCCCTCAGCCAGGGCAGAAAGCTTCCCTAGCCCCCACTATATTAGGGACACTTACTTTACCTATTCTTTTCTCCTCCAGTATAATGGTTGCTAACTTAAGATAATCTAAGATGATAAGCTTTCTTGGGAAGGCAACATTTTTAATTTTATGATTGCCCTAGTCTCCGTTTGACTAAAAATTCTTAGTTAGCATTAGAAAAAAAGTGAATTCTTGCCTGAACTCATTTCTTTTTTTGGTAATACTTTCCTAAAATCAGCAAAAGAACAGCCAGTGAATCATAATAATCTGGTGTCTGCACAGTGACAGACTTGAGAAGCGTTTGACCTCGATTCCAACTTATCAAAGACAATAGTTGCACCAAATGTCTTAACCGTGGCACACCCAGGGCCACCTGTTTTTCAGTATACAATGTTGATTTTCTTGCTGTCAACCACCTGGCCAAGCAATCAATTCAACATATTTTGGATATTTTATGATGGCAGGATTCCACTTCTCATACCAATATTTAAAAATATAAAAGCTTAGATAATGTGCATGCACATCAATTTTAAGATAATGGTAACTTCGGAGAAGGGAAGAAAACACATAGCAATTCAACTATATTTCCAACATTTTATTTTTTAAAAATTATGCTTGAAACAAACATCACAAAAACATGAAGCTTTTGAAAATCTGGGCCAGTGTAGGCTAGCTACTATATTATGTAATTTCTGAATACTTGCAGTATTTCATATTTCAAAAAACTTGAGTCAAGCACGTATAATACATACGTATTTGTGTATATATGTATAAGTATGTACACAGAAATGTGAGTAGGCACAAAATATTTCTGAAAGGGTATACAAGGACGGGGGAAGACACTATGTAATATTACTGGAGTACTAGGAGGTAAGGGGGACTGGGCTGTTAAACTTTTGTGCTATTTGTATGAATTTCCTAAATAAAGAAATTTTTAAAAATCTAAATAATAAGGCATTCATTATAGGATTATCTTATATCATTTGGGGGGATATGGATTACTTTGTGTACAGTATTTACTAGAAATAGAAAAATTAGCTGGGCATTGTAGCAGGTACTTGTAGTCCCAGTTACTCAAGAGGCTGAGGCAGGAGGATGGATTGAGCCCAGGAGTTTGAAGTTGCTGTGAGTTAGGTTGATACCATGGCACTCTAGCCCAAGTGACAGAGACTCTGTCTCAAAAAAAATAAATAAATAAAATATTCATCTTGAATCAATTTTTGTGAGTGGAGAAAGGTGCAAGTCCAGTTTCAGTCTTTTACGTGTAAATTCTGTGAAAAAAGTCATAAGCCATCTTTCCTTCTCAGTGATTCCAAAGAAATTAAAACAAAACCACTAAGTGCTACTTGGTACCAGGCTCTGGCCCAGGATACAAAAGTAAATATGACATTCTAGGCCTCTAGGATATATTCATAATATTTTTGTGTGATATCCTCTAGGAAGTGTTCAATAAACTCTTCTTTGTATTTATTTATTTATTTTGAGACAGTGTCAAGCTGTCTCCCTGGGTAGAGTGCCGTGGCGTCATAGCCCACAGCAACCTCAAACTCCTGGGCTCAAGTGATCTTCTTGCCTCAGTTTTTTTTTTTTTTTCTATTTTTAGTAGAGACAGGGTCTCGTGTTTTTTTTTTGCTCAGGCTGGTCTTGAACCTGTGAGCTCAAACTATCCACATGCCTCAGCCTCCCAGATTGCTATGATTACAAGTGTGAGCCACCCTGCCCAGCCCAATAAACTCTTCTTATTGGAGACAGAGAGAAACCAAAGTTTTATTCACTTGCCCAGTAAAAGGCAGAAGTCTGGCAAGAAGTATAATCCTATTAACTCTTTTAATCAAGGAGTATAAATATTTGAGGGAAAAAAAAAAAACACTTTCATTGGAAATACCAGACTGTCCTCTTCTAGATCCTAGGTCAGTTTCCTCAGAACCATTGCTTGATTATGTCATGATTAGAATTTTAATCTCCAGCATTGGGCTTATCTATGGTCTTCACACTATAAACTGTAAACAGCATTCTCTAACTGAAAAATAATTTTATATAATTAAACAGAAATAATGTTTTCATAGATTATCACATAATAGGAAAAAAAGTGCTATTAATAATGTTTCTTTGATTGGAACACTGAATATATGTCTCTCCCCTTAAGAGCTGTAAATGACTACCAACTACGATCAGTTTTTAAACATAATAGACAGCCTGTGAGACTTTGAGCAGATAGACTTCTAGATATACCACGAGACTCAAACTACTTCTTTCAACAAAATAATTCAAAACCCTGGGAAGGGGAAAATAGAGCCAGAGGTTGTCATTTTTTATCCAAATCTGTGAAAATGTGTAATGTAGATGAAAGGTGGAGATATCCTCATCCCTTTAAAGCTCATTTCTTAAGCCAAAGGGAAAAAAAAAACTATTTTTCAAAGATACAAAGTGGAAGAAAAAGACAAATACCTTCTGAAGTCGGTCCATTTTGTTTTTTTTTTTAATTTCAGTCAAGTGAAAAATTTAAATTAGCCTATGTTGGGTATACAGTGGTGCTCATTGGAGAAACATAAAGGTTTGGGCAAAGGTGTTTGCACCTGGAATAAGGGAAAGGGTTTTATGGAGGTCTACCCTCAAGTTCAGAATGAAACTCAGTCTGAGAAGAAATACCCATGGAGTGTCCTCTTAGAGAAACAGAGTGGGTTTTTGTTTATTTTTTTTAAGTTTTCACACAAAGCATCGAAGAATGTTCATTCTTTAGGTCAAAATTCCACATATTTATTTGGAAATAATGTATGCGAATCGTTACCATTATTATAGGCATTTACACTCACAATCTGAGTAGTAGGAATAGATATTCCTATATTCCTAGAGAGACCTGCATTGGAAGAGAGGGAGTGTTCACTGCTCCCCGTTTCAGTAATGAGAGCCTGGAGTTTGTTGTTGTTTCAGGTTTAGGCAACTTTCCAGCTTCCTGCCTTTCTGGTTTGAGCAAGAATATATTCTTCTGTTTCTTCTTTATTCATTCAATAAAGGCCTTTGTTAGTGACCTCTGCTCCTATATGGTCTTAAAATTCTCTTCACTTATTTGCTAAGTAGGATCTAGTGAGTCCGGATATTTTGTGCCCTTAAGTCTTGGCCTTGGGAAGGAAGACATGAGTGATGATGTCTTATAAAGCAGTGTCACACGGTGTTAAGAAATCACAAGGACAAGATCTAGTAACCATCTTTCTGGTAACAAATAGAGCGGTGACTGGTGATTTGGCCTCTCTCTCCTGGGGTGATCCTTCAGCACCTGTCAAATGCTGCGGGTGGTTATGATGTTTCCTCAGCAAGTGGCTAAAAGTAGAAAAAAGGTCTGAGTAATGTTCTGCTACAAGAAGGGGTTTTTGTGGTCTATGTAAGTCTTATAAAAATCTACTGCATTGACAACCTCCCATGTGGGGGGAGGTATCTGTAGCTATTCAGAGAAAAAAAAAAAAAAACCTCCTGAGTTATTTCCAGGCTCATTGGGCTTTTTCTTTAAGATTACTCAGAGATCACAGAGTGACTAGACCATGAAAAGTGGGTTCTGATGACTCAATCTGCCCCCCCCCCACCAAAGTTGTGAGCACTGGAAGAAACAATACGTATTTTTAGATAGTACCCAACAGATAATAGGTGTGCAATTAATGTTTGTTTTTTAAAAGCTGCTGAGCTATAACCCAAAGTTGATATTTTTTTTCTCTTCCTTTTAAGGGATATAGATCTGCAGTTAAATTTGAAAGGATGGACAACTTGACCCTGAAAAAAGGCCTGGATGTAATTTGAAATCCTGTTGGCTGTCTGAAAGGTGAGATAAAGTGAGAGGAAAAGGTAAGTAGATTAAAATGCATTTGGAGGCTGGAAAACGTGCTTAGATGATGTTTTGTCCGTACCGTCACCTTACGTTTGTATTCATCATTTGTATGAGAAGGTGGCTTGGTGGAGAGGCATTTGTTAGTATAAGTGTGAGCTATGAACTTAAGTAGGATTGAAGAGCGGGGTTATCTAAGGCAATTATTAAATTTCAAGTGCAAGGCCTCATGTAAGCAGGTGTCAATAATAGAGAAAATGGCAAAACAATAGAGAAAAATCAGAGACCAAAAGATGGTCCATAACATTGGTAAAAATGATATTAGGAGTAGGTGGGAGTAATTCAAAGGAAACTGATGGCCTTTGTTTCCAAATACCCTTCCCAATTACCCCAACTGGTATATTACCCCTTTAATTAAGACACAGGTCATAGCTCGCTGTAAACTTGAACTCATGGGCTCAAGTGATCCTCGAACTTCAGCTTCCGGAGTAGTTAAGACTATAGGCACACCAACATGCCTAGTTACTTTTCCTAAAACATTTTTTTTTTAGAGATAGGGTCTTGCTATGTTGTCCAGGCTGACATAGAACTCCTGGTCTTCAGCAATCCTCCAGCCTTGGTTTCCCATAATGCGGGCATTACAGGTCTGAGCCACCATGCCCAGCCAGTAAGACCCCTTCTATGGATGCCTTTCAGCCTCTTTCCCCCGCTATCTCTGTCATTGCCCAAAGGGCTTGTGAGCAAAGTGGCCATCGTGGCAGGGGTGGAGGGGACACATGGGGTCTGCGACATGGACTTGTGCTCACCCAAACTGACCTGATGATGTTCACTGCTGAACACCCAGTGTACCAACAGCAGAGACAAGCGCTGAGTCCCAATATGGCGCCATTCCCTAGGGTGATCTTCCAGCTCCTTGGGGGGCAGGTTGATGACATGAGACCACTTCCATCATGAGAGGGGCAACATTTTGTCTGAACTGGAATAAACATTCTGGATTTGTCTTCCCTACATGCAATGCCTTATCCACCATTGTGTCATCAGAGAACTTCTTCTGACCAGGGAACTCACCTCACATCAAGAGAAGTGTGGTAATGGATTCATGCTCATGGAATTCAAGGGCCATCTTTTCCACCATCCTGAAGTAGCTGGTTTGATAGAAAAGTGGAACTTGTCAAAGAGTCGATCTCAGAAACAGCTATGTGGCAATACCTTGCAAGGCTGGAGCAAGGTTTTCAAGATGATGCTCTGGAACAGCCTCCTAAATATGGTGCAATTTCTCTGATAGCCAGGAGACATGGGGGTCCATGGGTCCAGAAATCAAGGTATGGAGACGGCAGTAGGATCACATTCTATTATTCCTCATGCTCGACTAGCAACATTTTTGCTACCTCTTCCCACAACTTTATGCTCTGCTGACCTAGAGGTGTTAGATCCACAGCAAGTAAAGCTTCCAGAAGGAGACAAAGCTATGACTCCATTGAGCTGGAAGTTACGACTGCAGCCTGGCCACTTTGGACTCCTCGTGCCTCTGAATCAGCTGACAAACAGGAGAGTTACTGTGCTGAGTGGATGTGGTTATTCTCCTGCCTGCTAAGAGAAATTGGACTGTTTCTCCAAAATGGAGTTAAGAGTATCCCCCAGATACAGGAGAATCCTTAAGGAACCCCTTAGTAGTACCATGCCCTAGGATTAAGGGCAAAGGAAAACTACAACCCAATACAGGCAAGGCTACTAGAGTACAGACCCTTTAGGAACAAAGGTTTGGGTTGCTCTAAAGAGCCATGATAATCTGAGGTGCTTGCTGAAGGCAAAGGGAATATAGAATACAGAGTAGAAAACTGTAATTATAAATGCCAGCTACAAGGGCATAACTAGTTAGAGAAACGAGAACTGAAATTGTAATTCTTTCCTATTGTCTTATGAGTATATTTGTGTGTCCGTACACATGTATCAAGCTAATATGTTTGTTTTCTTTCCTCTCCCCGTGGGAAGGTCATGGGTGACTCTGCGGGAGTATTAGCAGCCCGGTGACAGAGAGGAAAGGGACATTTCAGGAAGATATGTGGAGAACAGGCTGAGAGGAATAGAAAACTGGGCCTTAAGGAACTGGCAGTGAACCCAAGGAAGATAGGAACAGGTTTGAAAGTTCAAAATGGTCATGCTTCCCCCACCCCCGAACCAAGACAGCTTTGAGTTTATTTTAATGTAGAAAAGAGATGAGGTAGCAAATGCTGTTAGATGCCGAAAGGGGGAGGGGGGCACAACAGAAAAAGCAAAGAAGATGGGATTTACTTTGGAAAGAATGTAAACCCCCTCTTCCCTAAAAAGAAGCACAAGAGCATAGATCCAGAGAAAAAAACTGAGTGTCTAATGAATAAGGAGTAATGTCACAGTGATACGGGGGACTAGAAAAAGGATGATGTGAAGTACCACTTGTTCTGTACACAAAGTTTAAAAATAATCCAATATAAGGAGCGAGAGTCATAATAAAAGCCTGGCTGTATTCAATGGCACGGCCTTTTGGATGAAAGGCATTTAAAAAGACCCCCATAATTGTTCATAAACATTTACTGATACGGCATCCCTTTACTACTTGTTAATTAATTCACTAAGATTGATGAAGATCACATTGGGAGAGAGCAATACTGGAAAATTTTATTTCTGATCCTATGCACTCACACTCAACAGAAGCCAAAGCCCTGGTTGTCAATGGTTACACCACTGTGATTCAGAAGAAAGCTGTTCCACATTCGTAAATTAGATTAAAAACACATTGTTACTTTCAACATTAGCAAAAGCCACATGGTATGTTGCAACAGAGCAGGAGATTAGTGAGCATAACATCTTCCCCAACTAAGCAGGGTGGTGGGGAAGGCAAGTACTTACTCATGGACAGCTCAGGGCTGCCAGAGCCGTTCTGACTTAGGAAGGGGAATTAACGCTGAGGGAGAGGAATGTTCATGAGATAGACTAGAAAGTGAGACACGGACGAAGTGGGGATAGAGCTACCTGAGAGAAGCATGACAGAAACCTGGAAAATGAGATAACATCCTAAGCGAAAGAAACGCGACTTAGGAAGCAGGAAACTGGGGGCTGCTGTGATCAGCTGGCTGAGAGAGGTAGAAGGGATAAGAACTGGAATGCTCACCAATAATATAAGTTCAGATGGTGAAAATTTTTCCCACGTGCACCTTTCTCTTTTTCAATATAGGAATTAAATTGAAATTTGAATACACCTTTCCACAATAAATCTGGACATGCACCTGACCTCGTTATTCCACCGGCAAGGTCAATGACTCATGTTTCAACAGCTCACATTTGCCTTTTGCTTCTGTTTGTTTCAAGCTAAATCATTACAGAGGTGACTCTTGCTGTACTTCTGGTCCCTTATGGTGGCCCATCCAGAGGAAATGTGCTTTACGACACTTTTAGACAAAATAACCTGATTCCATGCTGCTTTAAGCCAACTGACATGTGTGAACTAGGTAGTCTTTGGCTATAATGTAACATGATCACAGGTTTCAGAGAATTTAGATCCTGAGAGACAATTTATAAATAAGAAATTAAAGCAGCATCACAGAATTCAGCGGAGTTCTTCCTAATAGGACATTATTATCAGCCTACTCGGGGGGCTGGGGACAAGTGTGGGCCTCTGGAGAAGCTGAAAATCTGTCACAGGAATCCACTCCAAATTAATACTGAGTTTCTGTTGAAATCAGCTGTGCCAAAGCACTCAGGATTTGAACAGTGACTAAAAGTAGAAAATCGAGATTTCATGTCAACTCACGTCAGGTGCAACGTCAGGAAAGAGACCGGAATGGCTCCTTTATGAAGGTGGGTGGGTAGTGTACCAAAGAGACACCTCAGGCATAGGAAATGCAGATATGCCAAGGGGGAAGGTAGAATGATCCCTGTGGTAACTGATTAGAGTTGGAGACATCAATATGAAGTTATTAATTTAGATATTATATTAACTAAATACGTTCGCTTAATATTATAATTATTATTATAGCTTAATATTATTATAATAATATTATTACATCTAGAACTTTTTGTACATATTTGAATCTATACGGGTCAAAATACCTACACATACCTCCTTGCTCTGTCAGCTGAAGGCTCCGTTGTAATGAGCGCAACTCACATCCAGATCTTGTTTTCTAATACCATTCTCCCATAAATAGAAGCCAGGGCTCCTAGGAGAAATGACTGGATCTAGGTTTGGGGTAGGAGATGTACAAGATGAGCCTGGAGCATCTTGGAAGGCCAGGAAGTAAGGAAGCACGGAAAAAAAAAAAAAAAAAACCACAAAAGCACAGTAGCAGGGGCGTGTCCCAGGGACTCCTCAGAGCCAACTCAAAAAGCTCCTAATGACCAAAGCTAGAACAATTAGAGCAAAAAGAAAAAAAATAAAACAAAAGGTAAAGAAGTATTGGATTATAACCCAAACTACAAAATACCTAGGTCCACACTGACATAAATAAATGATTAGATAAATACATAAATGGGGGGTGGGTAAGCACATCTTCCATGAAAAATAATTTATGTAGATATATGGCTCTCAAAGAGAAGCAGCAGTGTAGGCCAGGTACAACGACCTTTCCTGGAAGATTATGTTGATAGCACGTGGGAGTAACTTAGGCCGGGGAACTTCACTTACACTACCACAGCTAGGTAATCAGTCACTTGGGACATACATGAGGCTAGTGCAACAGCCTGTGCTTGAATAGTTTATTCATTGTAACTTGTGGTTTCTTTCCAATTTAACTGTTTTGTAAGTTGTTTTCTTCAGTTTTGCATTTTCGAATAATGATTCACTGCTAGGCTATCCATGGCTCCAGCTTCCTACACACTTGGCTCAAAATGCTGATTCATTATTAAACTGGTAATGACAGTTGATCATAAAAATAAACAGATTAAAATCTTGGTTGGTAGAGAGGACTCAATTAACCTTGTTAATCAGCAAATCCAAGCTTAGAAAGACTTCCTCATCTGAGGGTGAATAGGAAAGATCATTATGCTGGCTGGGTACCTGTAGATCTGTGATTAGGGCACCAGTCACATGCTCTGGGGCTGGAGGTTTGAACCCAGCCTGGGCCTGCTAAACAAAAAAAAAAAAAAAAGAAAAATTATTATAGAGCTTATGAACATATTCTGCAGCATGAAAAACTCCAAAGATGATTCATAGGGTGATTATATATTCAGAAATATTTAACCACAAGTACACAATTGATTTTAAAAGTAAATCTTTGTGTTCTCGATAAAATGTAAGGAAACTTGATTTTGTGATACGATTAGTCAAAGCTAAAATGATAACGTTTGAGAATAAAACATGAAGTTTGCTCCAAAGCTGAAATATAAAGGGAAAAATAAAGAGGTGAGAAAAAAATATGGGAGAGTAGAGGACCTAGAAAGCATAGATACAGAAATGACAAAGAATTAAAAACATATCAGTGATAGAGAATAGTTTGAAAAGTTCTTCAGATGGCGAGAGAAGATGAGAAACCAATTAACATGAAAATTAATTTCTTAAGAGCTGAAAAAATAATAGAGGTAAAATGTTAAGAAAGTTGGTAGTTCTGAAGAAGATGAGATAGAGATAACTTATATATTAAATTACTGAATCTTAGAAAAAAAATCCAAAGTCTTTTTATGAAGCTAAGATAATATTAATATGAAGCCTGACAAAGACTGCATTAAAAAAACTTTACATATCACTTCCACTCACAGATACTTATGTAAAAGTCTTCGATAAAATATTAGCACAAATAAGCTACAGCATACTAAAAACATAGTATAGTTCAAGACAGTCAGAATGGTTCGTTACTGAAAAATACAGTAATACAATTCACCATAGTACTTGATGTAAAGAGAGGAATATAAATATGATGGTCACCATAGATTTTAAAGGACATTTGACAAAACTCAAGATGATTTTTATGTAAGAGAAGGAAAAATTCCTGTAAAGTGAAAATAAACTCAAACTACTAGGCTCTGAGTATTTATGCTATTTCTTGGTAATGTCCTAGAGGAAAAATCAATTCCAATGTCTTTAAAATGTGTTATTTTTCATTCTCCTTTGAAACTATTACAGGATTTAATTTTTAAATTTTAAAAAATTAAAAATTTTAAAATTAAAAAAATTGTTAATATTTTGGGGATCAAAATAATAAGTTGAAGAGAATAGAGATACCACGATAAAAAGTTATGCTAGAAATCTGTGATCAAAGCTTTGAAATGAAAATACCAATATAAATGAAAGATTTGTATCGACTTAACCTAAAATTACATGTTTCTTAACTCTGTCCACAAAAAATTCTTAGCATCAGTAGCAGCTCAGTAACAATGAGCCCCTTCAGCAAACAGATTGTGTTCTCCTAATACCACTTAGCATTAAAAAGAACTATTGCCTGTTGTAGAAATCACTGATAACCAGATCCAAAGAAGGAAATGTTGAAGATGAGATTGATATGTGCTAAAATGTGACAATGCTATCATTGATAATTAAAGTTAATCAGAGGGACATAGGAACTGTGGCCAAGCTCTCATTCTCTCACAGAAATCCTGAGAAAGCTAGTAGTAACTGGCAGAACCAGCCTTTTTAGACTTTTGGGAAACAGTCAAATGTTTGCAGCAACCCAGCGCCCAATCATCAAAAAGCAATCTCCAAAATGGTAGGACAGTTTTGTAGAGTTTTTAATTCATACTGATCTCACCCTCTCCCTGATGTGGCAGTGGCTCTGGTCTTGCTGCAGAAGCAGCTGAACGGGAAGGAGATGAGAAGACCTAATTTATAAATTATAGTGTTTGTCTGTTCTGACTTCTGTGGGGGAATACCTGGAGAAATAAGGCTAGCTGCTTAGGTGATGCCCATCATTTGGAACTCAGGTAAAACACATTGCACAGGCATTAAAGCTAAAACTGTAAGGCCCACAGATGCCTGGGGCAAGAGATTATATAGGTCAAGGTAAATAGAGGACCATTTAAGATCCAGAGGAGAAGCTTGGATAAAGCTTTCTGAGAGATTAGGACGTTCAAAAGAAGCTGAATATACAGGTGGATTTAGAAAGCCATGTGCAGGGCAAGGGCAAGATGCATGCTCAGGAAAGACATGAGAGTGGGGCTGCAAACTAACACAGCCTCTTTGGAAAGAAGTATGGAGAATCCTCAAAGAACTCAAATTACATCTCCTATTTGACCCTGCAATCCCACTACTAGGTATCTACCTAGAAGGAAAAAAATCATTGTATCATAAGATCATAAGGACATTTGCACTAGACTATTGCAGCACAATTTATAATCTCCAGAAAGAACCTAAATGCCCATCAACTCAGGAATGGATTAATAAAGTGCAGTATATGTAAACTGTGGAATAGTATTCATCCATAAAAAAGATGGTGACTTCACATCTTCTGTACTATCCTGGATGGAGTTGAAACACATTCTTCTTAGTAAAGTATCATAAGAATAGAAAAGCAAATATGTAATGTACTCTAAGAATATGAAGGCAGTAAACGATCTAATGCATGCCCACACAGGAGAAAAAGTCCTTTCAATTCAAGTTCAGGGGAAAGGGGCAAAAGAAGAGGGGAAGGGTAGAGGAGGGTGAGATGTTCACACTGAATGGGTGTGATTTGGGGGTTTGGGGCACACCTCTTGAGTGTGGGACATAACTAAAAGAGGGGCTTTATCTAACAAAAGCAAATACTTTGATCTGATTGTTTGTACCCTCACATTAACTTGAAATTAAAAAAAAAAAAAATGCCTGAAAAAAAAAAAAAAAAGACATGAGAAGACCTTAAGCTTCCACTTCAGGCTGATCCGTAAGCTCAGAATGTTACCGGACAAAGAGGGTCTGGCCCCCTGTTGCTGTCAGCCAATATGCAGAGACAGGGACAGGTCCACCAAACCTCGTCAGAAGGCCAGCAATTCTGGAGGACAGTGAGAGTAGCCTCTCCAAGACCGTTCTGTTCTTTTATTTCCAAAACCACAATTTTGTACGTAAAGGTTCAAAGCAAAGGCCACATGAACTCTTATTTTAAATAATAATCTGTACAACACAGTGACCTATGACAACATTTCCAATTCAAAAGTTAATTTCTTTTTTTTTTTTTTGTAGAGACAGAGTCTCACTGTACCGCCGTGGCGTCACACGGCTCACAGCAACCTCTAACTCTTGGGCCTACACTATTCTCTTGCCTCAGCCTCCCAAGCAGCTGGGACTACAGTTGCCCGCCACAACGCCCGGCTATTTTTTTGTTGCAGTTTGGCCAGGGCTGGGTTTGAACCTGCCACCCTTGGCATATGGGGCCGGAGCCCTACTCACTGAGCCACAGGCGCCGCCCCAAAATCAATCCTCTTAAACTACTCAAGATGGGCATCTTTAGGGTGGGAGCTAAATTTACTAACAGTAAAAATGGGAGACAGGGGGTGAAGGTAAAGTCGGACATGAATGGACCAGACCAGCTGTTTCCTGTTGGCCCTCGCCTGACTGACTCCATCTTATTATCATGACATAAGCTCTCAAAAAAAAAAAAAAAAAAAAAAAAAAAAAAAACATAGCTCAATAGTGCAGGAATAGCCCAACATACAGCCAGTCTGCAAAGACTGGAAGAGTATTCTTTCTGCCTTTTTAAAAATTGTTTTCTTGTTGTCCTTTTGTTTCCTCCTAGTATCCAAGAAAGTGTCTATCAAAGTATTTAACATGAGCTAAAGAAGAGACTTAATGGGAAAGAATAGTCGTTGCAAAAATTATTTGAAAAAGGCTTAAACAAGATCACTACAGACCTCTACAATTCAACAAAACAACCCCATGCCCCCCAAAAAAGAACCCTCAAAACAAAAACAAAAAATCCATCATATCCTAGGGAAAGGGGGAGAATCTAATTTCTGGAATTGCAAAATTGTAATAGTCAAATGCCCTGTTTAAAAAAAAAAAATGACAAGACATGAGAAGGGAAAATATCACTCATTCCAAAGAACAAAATGCTGATTCTATTTCTGGAATTTCAACAGAAGCAAGATTCTGAGTTAATTATTTGTCTAGGCAAGTCAACAAATTGATTCCTAGAAAAAATATGATTTGGAGCTTATGTAGACAAGTGACATTCTTTGCATGTAACCTACTTGTATAAATCAGGCTGTAGTTCACCTTGCTGTTATTATTTTTATTTGCACTCTGGAACATCTTACAAACTTTTCCTACTAAATTTGAATCTAAATTCTTTTAGCTCTTCAAAGTACAGTCGAAGGCTTCCTGGTACCACCACAGAGACACGATTTGGGAGCCTAACGCTCCATTTCAGTCATTTCTGAAGAAGATTTTAATGGGGACTTATCTCTTGATAAATTTGACATTCTGAAATAGAAATTAACATTTCTCCTGAGTCTCAAGTGGTATAATGTCAGGTCCAGGGTTCAGGTATTTTTGTGGTTAAGCCATTAGTTTCTTTATGGAGTCCTGAAGGGATAGATTACTAATAACTGAATTGAGGGGGGAATTGTAGCTGGAATAGATCGAGGGAAACATCTTTTCTATTAGCGCTGTTGCATTTTTGCTATTTCTTCCCTGTTATTTTGCTGCAGAATTTCTGCATAACACACTTCTACTCCTACTAGTACTGGCTATCCTCAAAGCCTTTGAGTATTTATACTAGAAATAAACTTTTACATTTTACATGTGAATAAAACTTTTACTATTTTTAAAAATAACACTTTTTTAAGACTAATCAACTGCCATGGCATCCTAGACCAGGAGTGGGAGACCAAAAGATATTTGTTGGGTGAGTTCATTAATATTTAGAAAAAGACTTCTTTTTTCAATCATAATTATATGAAGTCTTAAAAATCATTCCAGAACCCTAGATCCACCACACATAGAAACAACTAGACGCCCACATCAGAGTTTTGTATGCCCTTCCTCGGGGAAAGGAATAATTGAATTGTTACTTCCAGAATGATTGTGCTTTATTATAATACCTTTTTTTGTTTGTTTTCTATACATGCTTGAAGGTCAAATTAAGTCATTAGTACGTGCCGACAAATTGTTTTTCTGGTCTCAGTTCTGAGTGGGATTTTAAAAATAAGTTTATAGGTGAGGTTAGATTGCCTTTCCATTTTTTTATCCAAAAGGTTTAGCTTTCTTAAGAAGTCTGTAATTGAATTGCATGACACAAATAATTTGAATTAGGTTGTAATTATCCTTTGATTAATCCATGCTAATGAAGGTCCACCTTCACAAATCCTTTAAGATGTTTTCTATGAAACCAAGATTTCTTTTCTTTCCTTTTTAGTCACCTTAAAAATTAGAGGTACTTACTTACCTAGCAATTTTTTACATCCAGAATATTTATGACTAATGAGATGAAAATGTAAGAAAGAGGGTAATTCATTTACTTTGTATTCATTATGGTTCATATGAAAACTCTTTAATGGTTATTCATAACCCCATTCTTAATACTGTAGTAAAATTCCTTTCTATTACTTGTTGTCTATAGAATCCCAAGGAGATCACCAGAAAAAACTGTTGATCAGACAAAACTAAGTATGTCAGACTAACTGTAGCAAGAAAAAAGAGAGATAGACAGATAGAAGGATCTCTAATATTTTGGAAGTGGGAAGTCAGGAGAAGTTACACAGTTTGGAGATTCGAACTCAAGTGCATTAAGGCATGTCTTTCAAGGTAGGGAACTGTACAAATTTGTAGCATAAACAGAATCTGTGGATATAGCATGATAAGAGTCTTGTAAAAAGTCTTGATAAGTAAACTGTTTTGTGAAAAGTCAGCTGTTTGGTCAAGTGAGAAATCTATTATCCCAGTTGGACACCTGTTTGTACACATAAACAAACTGTTAGCCTAGATAAATTGGTTTGTAAGAATTTCTTGAACTGAATGGTAAAGTAATAGGTTGGTTTAAGGTTTTATCTCCCTAGAATAAACTTTCAAAGCATGTTGATATTGGTGATCGCAGCTCTTAGTCCCAAAAGAGAAGCTGTGTTGATCCAGGTTGTTTCAATGGTCACCCAAACCTTCCTATCCTTCTGTCTTCAATCGTACCAACTTTAATAGTCCATAGAATTAAGAGGCAGTGAATATAGTATAAGTGTTCGTTTTTGAGTCTTCCTTCAAATTGCCCCAGTATAACTAAATTTTCTCCTGCAGATGAGCAGAAAGGTTAAGAATACAATAGAACTCTGAGCATGATGATTGGCTGTGTATCCCAGTTGCCAAGTCGATATTCTGTTAACAAGGAGTTTAATGGGACATCTATTTTATACAGCATCACATCACAGTCAGAAGGAAACATGGAAATACCTGGGCATATGTTTAGCCACATAGGGAAGAACTTCACAGGATGCCAGCTCAAGTGAAACAAGTTCAATCTCTCCATTCTAATGATTCTAGAGTAAACAGGAAAACTGATGCAGGAGGCAGGGAGAATAGTGGGGGGTTGAACACCCACAGCTTGAAAAATAGCATCACCCCGAGTTTTCTCCATTCATGACTTAACAAGGCTACTTAAAGCAAACCTTAAGTAGAGGTGAAATTGTAATCCAAAGTGTGAGCCACCAGGATAAAAAGAACACTGCTGGTTTTGCAACTGAAACGAATATTACCAAACAGAGAGACCATTCCTCTTGAATACCACACCAGATTGTAGAGAAACAGCATGGTGCATGCTTCGAAGTTAAATCTGAAAGAAGGAAAATTGGATGGAGAAAGATCTTAGGTAATCCTTAAGGGACTTACTGGAGAAAGAGACAAGAGAGAAGTGGCTTTCATTTTAAGCAACTTTTCAGACGTTTGAAAGCCCTTGTTTATTCCATGTCTGTTGGCAAACCTTTTGGACAATGGGGCACCTTACCCTGGCCCCTCACTCCCCAAAGCTGTTCCATCCAAAAGTGACTATGTGCTCCCCACTGGAGATGCTCACCGGCTATTTCTAAAACTATTAATAGAGCCCCAAAGTACTCCTGTCTGCAGAACAAATCACAGAAATAGTAACACACAGCAGTCTGCTGCAGAAGCTTGTCAATTAAAATAATGGATCTTTAGTCATAAATTGTTACCCAGTTTGACTTTAGAGCAAGTGGATGAAGTATGGTAATGGTAAGGGAAGGGTAACAACAAAGAAAAACTTGTCAAATGATTCCAAAATTGGTAGTTTTTCCCCAGAGGGCTAGGAATATCGGAAAAATAATGCAGGTTACCATGGAGTCGAGGCCAGCTCAACTGCATATTAACTCCTAGGACAGATCAAGATTAATGCTTCTTAATGTTTCTTGTCTTTTTAGAGTAAAAATATTTACTTGATGTGTAAAAACTTTGACATTATGTGGAAGTGTGCATATAGGTGAATGTTCATAAATAAGACAATGTAACCAAGGGCCCAGACAAAGAATAGTAACAATGATATAGAAACTTCCTTTTTCTCCCCTTTAATTATTACAATAACCCCCAATACAACCACTTTTCTATCTTCTGTCGCCATTAATTGTGATTTCCCGCTTCATATTATATTGACGTCTTTGTGTCTGTCTTCTTTTGAGCAATGTTACATCTGTGACGTTTGTCTGCATTGTTGCTTATAGTTCTGTTTTATTCATTCTTATCACGGGACAGTGTTACCTTTTGTGAACATAGCACACTTCATGTAGCCAATAGTTGATGGACACTTGGAAGGTTTATGACTTTTGGCTATTATACGTAATGCCACTGCAAAAATTCTGACACCTGTCCTGGGTTGAATATATATACTCTTCTCTGCTGGGTCTACTCCTCAAACTGGAATTAGTGAATCCTAATGTATATGTGTTGGAAAATAAGAGTGAGAGAGCTGGGATAGGCTACCGGAGCTTGGCTTGAACATCAGGGCAGGTGTTGAAATAAACAACCCTTAAGCAAAAGGGGCTGGCAACTGCAGGCAAGAGCTGCCTTTGACCTGCTGGTCACCTCTCTCTGCCACTTGATGTGAACTTTGACTTAATCACAATATCACTTACCTTGTAGTTTTCTTTCTTCATCCTTGCAATTGCCAGGATGGTTCCAAAACAACCATAGAAAGTTATGAAAATGGGAGGGAACACCATTCTAGGAATTACCACCCAAATTCTTAGTAAAAGCCGAGAATAGTGGAGGATTGCATATTCCTCTCCTCAAGTGGTAAGACTACAGAAAGACCTAACACCACTTGCTCCCTGCTGCTCTTTGGTAGTCTGCCTCCTCTTCTCCCGGAGAGTGTACTTTGGCTCTAAATAAAGCTTTCACTTGCTTAGATTATGTGGTGCATCCTGAACTTATCTTCCCGACAAACACCAAGAACTTGAAAAAACCTCCACTTGGAGGCCAGTAACATTTTCCTGTTTTGCTTTAGTTTCAGTCTTCCCAAGTGGTCATACTAATTTACATTACTACTAGAACCCTGATTGCTCCACACCTTCAGTATTTTCTCTCCTTTTTTTTTACATGACATCCTATTTTTATATATTAAATATCCAATAGTATCTACAATTTTAGTCTTCCCTTCAAATCATGTGCAGTAAGGATTCATAGTCTTCGAAGACATCAGCGTAGTCCAAGGAGAGATTTACATCAAAGCAGAGACCCAGATGTGATGGAGGAAAATGTCAAAACTCTACAGGAGTTGGGCACAGTGGCTCACACCTGTAATCCCAGTGCTGTGGGAGGCTGAGGAGGGTGAATTCTTGAGCTCAGGAGTTCAAGACTAGCCTGAGCAAGAGTGAGTCCCCCATCTCTAAAAAGTAGCTGGGTGTTTTGGTGGGCACCTGTAGTCCTAGCTACTCAGGAGGCTGAGGTAGGAGGATCACTTGAGCCCAAGAGTTTGAGATTGGTGTGAGCTATGATGCCATGGCACTCTACCCAGGGGGACAAAGTGAGACTGCCTAAAAAAAAAAAAAAAAAAAAAACTCTATAGGGTAAGTATGCATCTGTGATGTTTTTTTGACATGGCTACATTGCTTGTTATAGGATTGTGTGTATACACTTTTGAATGTTAATATCTTAATATTAGCTCTGCACCATATTTTCCAAAAATTTGTGCATTTCGCACCTCTTATTATATTCATCTATTTGATGAATTCTTTGTTATCTGACATCTCAACTAAACTGAGAATGAAACTGAGTCTGACTTGTTCACTTTATATGTCCAGTGTCTTCATCTGTCTCTGCCACAGAGTAAAGTATGCAAGAAATATTTTGGTGAGAACTGAATGAATGAAGACCACCAAAAAGGTTTTATAAGTACATGGGAAAAGTTAGAAATGTTGTATTTTTTAGTTATTAAAATAAAAACATTTTTTTTATTTAGAACAATTGAATTTGTTGCAAACAAGCTAATTTTAACAATTCAAGATAATTCTTAGTCTGGGGTAGTGGCTCACACCTGTAATCCTAGTACCCTGGGAGGCAGAGATGGGAGAATTGCATGAGGTCAGGAGTTCCAGACCAGCCTGAGTACCACACTGTCTCTACCAAAAATAGAAGAAAAAAAAATTATCCCAGTAGAGGTGGGGAGTGTCTATAGTCCCTGCTACCTGGGAAGCTTGGACAGGAGGATCACTTGAGCCCAGGAGGAATTTGAGGTTGCTGTGTACCATGATGAACCTGCTGCACTCTACTTGGAGCTAAAAAACAGAAAAAAAGGTATTCTCTTCACAGTGAGGTTTTGTGACCACATGATCACTGCCAAGGCTGTAGACAACTTCAACAATCTCGGGAACGTGGAGTAGTTCAGAGTAGTTCAGAGGATAGAAGGAATTATAAGAGAAAATCCTCAGTTCTCTTTCTTCTTCCAATCCCAGTTACCCTCCTTACCATTAGTTTTGTGTTTCTGCATAAGTATCTCATCCGCATTTTTTAAAAAGTACGTAATATTTTCTTCTAGGGAAGAGGAAGCTCAGTATTTTGATCCACGAAGCAGCTGGTACCTTTTATCACTATTGTTAGTTCTCGTGAACACTAAGTTTAGATACACAGCACTAAAGCATCATTTCACGGATTTATCATTTGTGTGATGGCAAATCTTCAAGAAGTCATTTAATGTATTCCTCTGTCTCCAGGGATTTAACCATTCCAAACAGCTAGCTGTCTACCAAATTCTTCAAATTTCTATGAAGTGAGATAGTGTTGTCTTTTTTGGGTATCACACAGAAAACCTCCTATCCTGAAGCTTTCGCAACCACTTTTATGTTTTATCTGTGGTCATGATATTATAGTTAGAATTTATTGCTTGCTCAGGAAAAGTGCTTTCCCTTTTGAGTTTTAAAAAGCCAAAAGGCCTCTCCTTTCCTTGTCGCCCTCCGCAGAGGTTGACCTCTGACCCAAAGGCACCGTGTCCTGTCTCCTCTCTAATTAGCTGCTGGCATCTTGCTGTCCTGTCTAATTTGCATTGTAACCAATGTAGAGGTGGGTGCTGTTGTTTGCAGCCACAGGAATAGCAAATGCAGAGGTGTTGGAAACCCTGTCATAGCTGTCTGAGGAAGTCTCCGTCAGCATTTTTCAGAAGAAGGAAAACAGCAGGGGCTTTTTATAATGTAACTTTAATTATAACGGGCCCAAGCACCCTGGCAGAGGCTGCCCATGTGTTGATGGTGCACCTGCCAAGAATCATCTTGAAATGCCTCAGGACGTGTGTCTCATAAATGGTGTCACCCCCTACAGGTGCCAGACCAGCAGTTCTTTTCTTTTCTTCCCTTGTCCCTCCCTGATCTCCCCTGTTCACTGGTTGGTCTGACTATTCAAATACAAGGCAACTTGAGGGAAAATGATGAGCCAAAAACAATGAAGGGAGATTAACAAACCACTTAGTAAACCCACCCTATCTGAGTGACAGCAAATACTTCCAATTTTCAAGCAGTGATCAATGAAATCTAAATGAACAAAATGAAACAAAATAGGTCATTTCTCACCTTCTCATACTAAGTTTATTTGCAGAGCTTTATGTTTTGAACATGACCTTCCAAAGCCTAGCCAGACAACAAAACCTCAGAAAACCAACCAGCAGATGGCAACACATAAACCTCCATGAAGCCTTCTGATAGCCTATTCTGCATAAGAAACTATTTCATTTGTTTGTAATTTGGTTTGACCTAGAGACTAATTCAGTTCTTGGGGAAGGAATTATTTAAATCAAACAAAGATGAGCAAGTGAATTTTACCTGCTGGTGTTTCTAATAATTTTTGCAGGTTTTCTTTTTATTTTAAGAAATTTTTCAATTTTCTCTAATCAACATGCCTAGTTCCTCATTTTTAACATAACCACCTTGGAGTGCGGTCGACTAGATACTTAAATCAGAGAATAAATGCTTAGGGGTTTATGATCAATAAAACAAATTAAGGCAGTAGTATTAAGCTTCTTAAGCTTACTTCTTAAGTAACCGATGTTCCTATGATACCACATGCCCATAAAACATTTTCAAAGTGGATTTTCAGACTATTTCAGAATTTTATGCCAATACTTGGATGAGAGGCGTCTATCTTTGTCTGTTGCAGGAGTTGGGTTATTGCTGTGTTTCCAGACCACTGAAAGGCTAAACGGTATTCCTCTATCCTCAAACTCACCCTCCCAACTGCGAAACTTTAAGAACTTACAGGATCACAACTGCCTACTTCCCTGCTGAATGTTAGCTGCTCCTAATTGAGTAGGAGGTGGGAAATTGACAGGATTCATTATTCCAACTTGGTAACTGATACTAGTCAGCCTCCAAGCCCCAAATGAAAGGTATTTAACCAAACATTGGATATTGCACTGTTCTTTCCCTCCTGGAAGCATATCCTGCTAATACTGTCAGCCAGTAGCAGGAAATCTAAAACAAAGCATTATTATAGCTTTATTTCCCTCCTTATATATTCTCCTAACTTGTGCACACCAGGGGCGCAGGGCGGGGGACGAGGGATATTGGAATCGGTAGCAGATGAATGATGGATGAGTCATGAATTGGATTGTGTGTTGGTTTATTTAATTGGTTTATTAGCCTTCTCTGGAAACATCTAGGCACTGTGCAAAATTAATATATACAAGAATATTTATCTGTCCAATTAGGAAAACATAAATTAGTCACATCATCTATGCTGCGAAAACCACAACTGCCAAAAGAAATTAGGCTAATGGAAGAGTAATAAAAATAAATGTTTCGCGATGTTTTCTGAGTGCCCCGTGCATAAGGCAGGGTATTGTCAGGGAAGTACCCTCAGTTTATAAAGAAGGGAACTACTTCCCAAGGAGCTTGGTCATGTGGAACAGTCACCTGTCTTACAGATTTTTAAAAAATATTTATGCATTTACTGACTGACTGGCTTCTCATGCGAGGTGATCTTTTCCATGACAGAATTAATGGAATTTCTAAGATTTTCTTTTATACCTAAAATTAGGTCACAGAATTGAGACACCTGTTAGAAAATAGTCTTCTGTTGTCTATTTTTGAGAAGCTAAATATTCTGCTTGGGTTAAGCGTCTGTTTTGCTCCTGTCCACCTTAAAGATGGCAAACCATTTGTTGGGCATGGATCACCATTGGATTGAGTAAGTAGTGACTGCGATTCAACTCACAATAGGATCCCCCTTATCTCAAATTCTACAGACTCTGAAAGCTGCTTTACCCATTCACTAGGAAAAATTCTACCCTCAGTTCATTCATTCCCTTTCAACAGTAATCCACTGACCATGAGAAATGATGAAATCTGAACTGCAAGAAAAATAAGATAGTTTAATGACTACCTATTCTACATAATAAGTATATAGTTTACATTTTCAAAAACTAGAAGTTTGTGATACTTTTCAGGTATTGTTAAAAATGAAATGGCTATCCCTCAGTGGGAAGAAGCTGTAGATTTAATACAGTCTTTGTTTCCAGTGATGTCTGAATAATGAATTATAAATGCTCATTTGCAATTCTAGAATCATATGATATTCGGAGGTCTGGAAATATCTGTCAGTGATCATGCCACCTGGTAGATAGATTTGTGTGTCAAGCAGACAGGGCAGGTGCCACCCATTCAGAGATGGATGAACTCATTGCATGATTCTGGCATGGGAACAAAGGGAAATCAGTGAATTAAATCAAAGTATTGTCAGACATTCGAGAGCCCTTGGAAAATGGATACACACACTTAGACACACATAAATACACATGCATAAAAACACACCACAGAGGCTAAAAATACGCAGGCTATTTTGGGTATTCATTACCCAGACAATGTTGGAAATAAAACTTAGCCCTGGACAGTTGATGAAAATCTGACCTGATGAGTGCCTGCCTAACTGTTGACTCAGCAGTGAATCTCTCTCTAAATGTTTAGCCATCTCTTTGCTTACTATTATTTTTTGCATCATCTTCAGCTTCACTATGGGATACATATTTCAGAAATTTGAATCTGTTCTTTGCTCCTGGAATGTCTTTTATTCACCTTTGTTCTGGATTGATGATTTAGCTGAGACAGGATGTTTGCTTGGAGGTTATTTTCACTCTAGAAATTAATAATCCTGTACAAGTCTTTCATGATGGCTGTTGAGATAGTTTTTAGTCTTATAATCACTTTTCTGTAGGCAATCTCTCTTTTCCCCATATTAAGTTCTTTTTTGTAGTTAATTATGTTTCCCAAATCTCATCAATTTTAAAAAATTCTCAACTGTGAACTAGTAATATTTTCTCTTTCCCATTTTCTTTCCCCCCTTTGAACTCTAATCAGATCTATATTACATTTTTATTTCTTTCTATCTTCCATATCTCTTAATTTCTCTCTCTTTTTTCTCCTCAGCTCTCTATGCTGTAATTTTGGTAGCCATTTTTTCCATAATTATCTTTCAGTTCACAAATTTTCTCTTCCGGTATATTGACCTTATTTAAATAATCAAGCTAGGAGTGGTGGCTCAGGCCTGTAATACCAGCACTTGGGAGGCCGAGGCGGGTGTATTGTCTGAGGCAGAGCAAGACCTCATCTCTAAAAATGAGAGAGAATTGCTACTCAAGAGGCTGAGATGACAGAATTGCTTGAAGTTGCCATGAGCTATGACACCACAGCACTCTACCAAGGGTGACAAAGTGAAACTTGTCTCAAATAAAGAAGTAATCAATTACGTATTATTAAATTGCTTGAGGTTGCTGTGAGCTATGATGCCACAAGACTCTACCAAGGGTAACAAAGTGAAACTAGTCTCAAAGAAATAAGTAATCAATTACTTATTATTAAAAATTTATGATTGTATGTATTTTTATTTCTAGAAGCTCAACTTATAACTTATTTTTCTTAACAAATCTGTTGGTCACTTTTATGGTTCTTGATCTTTACCCATTTTTATATCATTTCTTTAATTTTGTAATTGTTAATATTATTTCTGTCTGGTCATTCTAATGCCTAACATCCTTGGGAGTTCTAAATCATGCCTTTTTATTGTTTCCACAGACTTTGTCAAAATTGCTAATTCATCTGAATATTAATAATTTTAGACTGGAAGTTTAAATTTAGTTCATTCTGGACATTCTGAAGGGCCTGGCTTGACGATGTTTTCTTCCTGGGAGGACATATGGTTTTTCATCAGGATTCCATGACTCACTAAACTAAAATCAGTTTCTTGACTTTGCTGATTCCAGGCCACACAAGGAATGCCATGTTGTCACATAGACATGTATCAATACTTCATTCCTTTTTACGGCTGAATCTGCTGTGTGGATATACTATATATTATTTATTCATTCATAAGTTCATGGGCATTTGGGTTGTTTCCACTTGGGGATATTATGAATAATGTTGCTACGAATATAGATGTACAAGTTTTTCTGTGGATATGCTTTTTTATTTCTCTTATATGTATACATCTAGGAGTAGAATTGCTGAGTAAAATGGTAATTCTAACTTTTTAAGGAGGCATCAAGTTGTTTTACAAAGCTGTTGCACTATTTTACATTTCTACCAGCACTGTACAGAACTACACATTTCTCTATCAACTTGCCCACATTTGTTATTTTTTTGTCCTTTTTTTTTTTTATTATAGACATCCTGATGAGTGGGAAATGGTATTTCACTGTGGTTTTGATTTTCATTTATCTAATGACTTATAATACAGAGCATCTTTCCCTGTGCTTATCGGCCGTGTGAATGTCATCTTTAAAAAAATAGCTATTCAGATCCTTTGCCCATTTTTAAAATTAGGTTGTCTTTTTGTTGTTGAGCTGTAAGACTTTTTTGTGTATTCTAAGCACTAAGCCCTTAGAAGATATGTTAATAGCAAATATTGTCTTCCATTCTGTGGATTATCTTTTCACCTTTTTCATACTCCCTCTTAAAAAGTTTTAAGTTTGATGAAGTCCAGTTTCTCTGCTTGTACTTTATCATATCTAAGAAACCACTAGTCTTGTTCTTTGCACACCAACTTCAGTGCAGCTTTTGTTTTATTTTTTTTTCCACTGGGGGGTTAATCTTACATTTGAGCATGCTCAAGTATGCATTTAATAGGAGGTTTATTGTATTTTTTCTACCATGCTTTGGTATTTTGTCGTGAGAGGGATTATCAACCCATCTAGTGCTCTTTAT
Organism: Nycticebus coucang; assembly: GCF_027406575.1. Classification (NCBI taxonomy): domain Eukaryota; kingdom Metazoa; phylum Chordata; class Mammalia; order Primates; family Lorisidae; genus Nycticebus; species Nycticebus coucang. The sequence goes on from NC_069799.1 coordinate 57,041,717, forward strand.
TTTCAGAAATGGATATGACAGGTTCTATTATGATGTATGAAAGCAGAAAAGTACCTGCTCAAGGTCACTTTCTTGGGAGCTGAAGGTACAAATTCAAGTTCTGTTTCTATTATGACCTTGAGGAAGTTGCTTAATTGCCAAAGGCCTGAATTTCTTTATGTATAAACTGGATATTAATCCCTAATTCTTACAGTAGTATTAAGGATAAAACAAGATAATATGTGTAGCCACCACATTGTAAGAGCTCACTAAATGTTAGATAGCTATGTTATTATCAAAAATAAAATTCTCTTCAAATGATCTATAAAAAAAACACATTACCTATCATGCCCTTCTTTTTGGTTGGTTAATTTATTGGCTCTGTTTATGAATTTGTTTTACAAAGTAGGACACTGAAACCGAGCCTAACACAATAGGTCAATGATGGTCACAAAATCCGTTCACAGTTGAACTGAGATTTAAACCTGCCTTGTCAGACTTTGAGATACATATTTACATTTACATTTTATAAATTCTAAGACTCTCTTACAACTAATTTCTCATTCTGTGCAATCATCCTTTAGTAACTTTATTCTCCAGAAGTCTGATCTTATTATATGTGATGAATTTCCTTCTCGATCTGTTCAATAGTCACTAGCGGTAGGAGGCTATTTAAATTGAAATTAATTTAAATTGAATAAAATTCAAAATCAAGTTCTTTAGTTGCTCTAGTCACATTGCAAATACTTCTTGGACACATATGTCTAGTGTCTATCACATTTAACAACACAGAAATAGGACACTTCCATCATCACACCACATTCCATTGGACAGAAATACTCTAGATTTTTTTTTTTTTTTTTTAACTGAGGGAACTGTGTCATGCTTCACGGCCTGCATTTGCTCCTTCATGGCCCTTTAAAATCATAGGAGACACTTTTTTTTGTTTGTTTGTTTGTTTGTTTGTTTTGTAGAGACAGAGCCTCGCTTTATCACCCTCGGTAGAGTGCCGTGGCCTCACACAGCTCACAGCAACCTCCAACTCCTGGACTTAAGCGATTCTCCTGCCTCAGCCTCCCGAGCAGCTGGGACTACAGGCGCCCGCCACAACGCCCGGCTATTTTTTGGTTGCAGTTTGGCCGGGGCCGGGTTCGAACCCGCCACCCTCGGCATATGGGGCCGGCGCCTTACCGACTGAGCCACAGGCGCCGCCCGACACTTTTTATTTATTTATTTATTTATTTATTTATTTATTTTATTATTATTTTTTTTTTTGTAGAGACAGAGTCTCACTTTATTGCCCTCGGTAGAGTGCCGTGGCGTCACACAGCTCACAGCAACCTCCAACTCCTGGGCTGAAGCGATTCTCTTGCCTCAGCCTCCCGAGTAGCTGGGACCACAGGCGCCCGCCACAACGCCCGGCTATTTTTCTGTTGCAGTTTGGCCGGGGCTGGGTCCGAACCCGCCACCCTTGGCATACCGGGCCGGCGCCCTACTCACTGAGCCACTTTTTATTTATGTATGTATTTATTTTTTGGCTCCCTACAGCCTCACTTTAACCCCATCAGTGGTTGTAAGCTGGGTAAAAGACTTCAGTTGGGTTTCCATTTATTCTTTGATTCTCCAATGCTTTGGGTGAGGGAATGAGGTGCTGTTTTCCTATCCTAAGCAAGAGTTTGCCAACCACACCTTTCTGGGACATAGAACATTTGAAATCAAAATCACTCCCCTTAAAAAGAAGCTCAAGAGCAACCCAGATGAAAATATATACAAATTAGATTTTTCTAAGAGTGATCCCTGTGTAACCCCTTACTTCTATTAGCTAAATTCTAGTATTTACAAAAATAGACTGAATCCTATATATTTCAAACTTTTAAGCAAAGCAAGATGTGGCATCCCTAAGCATTTATCTCAATTTTTTAAAAAAGGAAGGAATTGATGAGCAGGCTGAGGCACTATTAATAAAAATTCTAACAGTGTCTATCACGTGAAGCTGATAGCACCCTTTACCTCCTGTTGGTAACACTGGGCTTTTGGACATAGAACAAACTATGGGGTCCCCATACAATGGAGTATCATTCAGCAATAAAAATGTGCACCATTAAGCCACAAAAAAGATGTAAAGACCCTTAAATGCATATTTCTAAGGCAAAACTAGAGAGAGAATAAAAGGACCAGTGTCTCTGGGGTTTGGAGAATGGAGGCTGAGCCAAGAGTATCTGTACTTGTATTCCAGTCACCTGGAAGAATTAGCAACTTCCAAAGACTTCTGACTTAAGACAAAATGAGAATTGTGACTAAGAATCTGTCCCCTTTCTGCATCCCCTTCACGTTTATGGTTAATTTAATCACTTCACTAACTGTATTCTCAAGATTTTTCATTATTTCATTTGGTAACAACTTTTGGAACTTACGTGCAATTATTATACATTTCATGATCTGCTAGTATCACTGAAAAAAGTTGGAATTAAGAAGAAACTCTATTATTAATCTCCAAGGAAGTGCTCCTTTGCCAGCAACAAGGTACTGACTCACCTGTACACCCCAAAATTCAACCTGTTCATGTCCCGAAATAGTAAAAATATTCACACACAGCTGTCAGCATAAACAAAATTGTGCTCTCTGCATCACAGAGAGAGCGTTTGTAAAAAATTAAACACAAGCATGGCTGGGTTTGTGTCCACACAGGGTGAAAAAGTTATCCTTTTTGTGTGAATCAGCAGCAGACAGAATGAACATCTGGAAATAAATGTGTATGACTAAGAGATTGTAGTTGAAATGGACAGTCCTGAGAACTCCTTAACTGAATTTGATTGGATTGTCTGGTAATGGTACTTTACTAACGGTAATAAACTTGAGAGGGAGGGCTGGCAGCAGGAGAAAATAGTACAATCTATGGATGATAAAATAGTAGATATCTTAAAGTTCACTCAGAGCAGACTTTTAGAAATATAAGTCACCACCGAAGTCTGTGTAAGGATACGGTTCAGAGGTAGAATCATAAAGCATCAGTCAGCCAACAGTGAATACAGATACTGGCTCCAGCCACACCCGTCTTCAACTAGCAATATGGCCTTGAATGAGTCCCTGGGATTTTCTGAGATTTAATACATTCATCCCTGGCTCGGCACCTGTAGCTCAGTGAGTAGGGCTCCAGCCACATACACTGAAGCTGGCAGGTTCAAACCTGGCCGGGCCTACTAAAAAAAAATGGCAACTGCAACTAAATAATAGCCAGGCATTGTGGCGGGGGCCTGTAGTTCCAGCTACTTGGGAGGCTGAGGCAGGAGAATTGCTTGAGCCCAAGAGTTGGAGGTTGTTGTGAGCTGTGACGGTACAGCACTCTACTGAGGGCGACATGGTGAGACTCTGTCTCAAATAAATAAATATATACATATCACTAAAATAGAGATAAAATTACATTTATTCTGATCATCACATGAAATGATGGAATGTGAGGTATTGTTATTAAACATCTGTAAGACACCTTGGAAATGAATAAATCACCTTTTTTGTTGTGGATTGCAGAAGGCAAGTTTTGGTACTAGCTTTTAAGAAAAAACAGGGAAGGAATAAGCAGGTAACAGGTGGAGCACAGGGCATTTTTAGGGTAGTGAGAACATTCTCCGTGGTATGTAACCATGGATAGGTGTCAGTCCACAAGCCCAGAGAAGTGCATGATACAAAGAGGAGACCCCCCTGTAAACTAGGGGCTCCAGTCAATAATCATGTCTCAATATTTTTATATCAATTTTAACAACATACCCCACCAATGCAAGCTATTACTATTGAAAAACCTTGGGGTGGGGGTAGGGTTGGATATGGGGTGAGGGAACTCTTTATACTCTGCAACATTTTTCTATAAATCTAAATCTACTCTAACTTGGGGTGGCACCTGTGGCTCAAAGGAGTAGGGCGCTGGCCCCATATACCGGAGATGGTGGGTTCAAACCTGGCCCTGGCCAAAAAACTGCAAAAAAAAAAAATAATAATAATTAAAGAAATCACTAACTTAGAAACTTCATCCCAGTTTAAAAGAGAATGAGAACATCAGGAGGAAGAAGAGGGAGGAAAGGAAGGCTAAGGGGTGGGGAGGCGAAAGGAAGAAAAATCAGGGTGTGAGGCTGGGTGAAGAGGCATCCAACCCATGATGAATGGGACAAGCCCAGGAAAAGGAAGGGAGATAACCAGAGGTGGAAGGCGGGGAATCCAGAAGAGCTCCAGAAAAGGCTGAGAGCCAGTTGGACGTCACGCTGAGCTATCACTTAGGCTCACCATGTGCTGGGTGTGGCCACCCACTTTGTCTAAAGCCCCATTTTATTCTAAAGTAGAGTGACTCCCCTGGGGTGTACCCGCCCTAGAAGGTTTTCAGAAACTTTTGATAGGATTTACTGATTAGGATAATTTTAAAATGACTGATTTCCAGGTTTTCAGACTCACGTTTGGTACATTCTGTTTCACAATAGCCCTTATTCACAGTATAGAAAAGAAGGCTTTCCCCTACCCTACTGTGAAGCTTCCAGTGATGTATTTCCTGTTACATTATTAAAAAAAAATAAAATAAAAGGAGGAAGGGCAAATAGAAAATTCAAGATACTCGCTGGGAGACTGTGGTTTTTATGATCAGTCAGGTTACCACAAAACCAGAAGCCTTCCCCTCTCTCCCTGCCTTACAAATAGTTTTCTTAAAAATGATATGAGAAATAGCCTTCTGGGGATGTTCTGAAACAAATATTTTGTGGTGTGAGAGTGGTGAGAAGAATGGCCAGTTTGGTTAAATGACCTCACTGCAGAAAGAATGCATTGATCTTTGAGGTGGGGTACATCCTGGTTTGAAGTCTTGGAGCCTATAAAATCTGGGGAACCCTTATTATGTAAATGCAAAACTATTACAAAATTATTTGCAAAAGTTACTATTTAGAAAAAAAATCCAACAAATTACATTTGTTTCAAATTTGGAAATGCTGACAAATGCCACAAAAATCACAAAGTTCAGGAAAATAGTATATTTTTTCACAGTCAGAATGAAAAATGTTTTCTCTATGTTTGGGCTACATGTATTTTGATTGTTTCTTCATTTATCTACTATTCTGTCATTTTCTATGAACAGAAAAAAAAGATAATCCAGTATTTCCTTCCGCATGATCTATTGAAAGTTTTTTTTTGGTATCGATAACACAGAAAACTTTCTGTCAGCATCATATTACATATGATATCAGTAATATCTGGTGGAAAGATTTAAGGTTATTAACAGTGGGACAATCGCTTTAAAGTTTCTTTAAAGTTTCTAGGAAGAATTTTCTCAGAGTTGCTTCTTTCTAATAAACTACCCTTACATTTCTGGTAACGAGCTTTGTTGGACAAGTTCATCGGATGGTACTCCAAGTTCACATCATTTCAAAATGTGGGGCATATTCCTAAAACATATTTTTATATTAATCCAGCTAAAGTAAGAAGTATAAAAGTCATGACCGTTGAGTTGTACAGCAAGTATCTTTAATTCGCCTTCCTTCGACTCAGATGTTCCAAAAAGCCTGGACCCACTCCAGCACCATGGAAAACCAGAGAGGAAGGGAAATCAAAGTGAGCGAGCTGACAGTTATGTCTACACCATCTCACTGTTACAGATTTTATGAAAATTATACAATGGCCATATAAACACATTGCCTGGGTCCCTCCCAGGCCTGGTGGGACAGAGGCTTTGTGTGAGCAAAAACCCCTCATGTTTTAGCTTGTTGACCTTCACCTATGGATACCTGCCTCTCTATTTGAGACAGAGGGAATGAGAGCTAAGAAAAACAGTATCCCAAGGAAGAAATAATGAACATGAAGAAGAAATCACATGTTTAATTATAAGCAATTTTTAAAAGCTGTTCTTGATTCCCATTTCCAGTTTTTTGATAATACCCCATTTCCCGAAAATAAGACATCCTCCAAAAATAAGACCTACTTATAGGAAAGATCAGACGTCCCCTGAAAATAAGACCTAGCACATCTTTGGGAGCACACCTTAAAATAAGACACAGTCTTATTTGCGGGGGAACAGGGTAGCAGAGGTGAAAAATACCTTTAAATATCTAAAGCATTATAGTTTGAATGAGACTGATTGACTTAAAAGTAACTTGAATCAGTCGGGTGCAGTGGCTCATGCTTGTAGTCCCAGCACTCTGGGAGGCCGAGGTGGGTAGATTGCTTGAGCTCGAATTGAGATCATCCTAAGCAAAAGCAAGACCCTGTCTCTACTAAAAATAGAACAACTGAGGCAAGAGGATCGCTTGAGCCCAAGAGTTGGAGGTTGCTGTGAGCTGTGATGCCCAGGGCAATAGCTTGAGACTCTGTCTCAAAAAAAAAAAAAAAAGAAAGTAACTTGAATCTTTTCTGAGGCTGTTAAAATTTCTCAGATACTCTGGATAGAGTGGATACAATGTTTATGCGATTTCTTTTGAATCTGTGTATTGGATTCAAAATGAAAACCTCCTTTACCATATCAGATAAAGATTTGTACTACACAAAAATCTATTACAAACTATATAAAAAAGAATTATATTCTATAAAAAATTGTACTACAGAGTAGTACAATTATTTTAAGTACAGTCTATCAACTTATTTCATGTTACAAAATGTCTAACATTTTCTACCTCATTGCCAAGAAGTACAATTATATTCTAACTGCTCACCAGTTATGTTTTAGTGATCTTTTTTTCCATTAAATGCAAAGGAAAAGTACAATTATGATATTTCAGCGATTAGTGTTATCATTTCTGAGCTGTTATTCTCACATCCTAAGCATACATGCGAGGGAACATAAATCATAATCTTAACAACACAATTTCTTAAATTATAACAGAAGGAGGAATGAGAAACAAACTTTCTTTTATAAAGTTATAGAATGCAAATAAATACACTAGAAGCATTACACTAGAGAATTTTAATTTTTACTGTCTTTTCTTATTTTTTGATAGGAATATTGAAATATTTATTTTAACCGAAAAATGAATTCAGAGTTTTTTTGAAAGTTGGATGGGGCTGATTGTTGACAAAAAAGAACAAAGTACCCAGATCAAGTAGAATGATTTTGATGTATTTCTTCTTTTTCTATTGTCTATAAGATTTAGCATGATCTGTTTTTTGTAATTATCTTTTACTTTTATTTATAAATATTGTCTATTTTCTGATACTTAAAAAAAAAATAAGAAATTAACTGATGACTCCATACTGAATCTCAGAGTCAAAGCATTCTGTAATAGACATACTCTTATTCGACAATGTGAATGTTACTTTCTTTGCATTGTTATTATTATTGCTTAATATTTCGATGTAGCAATTGTCTGATTCCTTTTCTGAATGTATTTATGTTCATTCTTTACAAAGTTTTTGTTTCTAATCCTTATCTTAAACATTGTTATAGTTCTTATATGTTAAGTCTTTTAAATTTGGTGAAGGCAAAAAAAATGGAAACCTAATTAACACATGTATATGAAAAAAATAAAAATTAACCTAATTAACACATGTATATGAAAAAAATAAAAATTAAAAAAAAGAAAAGAAAAGAAAAAGAAAAAGTTTATTATCAGAGTAGATGTAGACTATTTTCCCCAAACAGAAGATAAGTCTGTAGCTCCAAGATTTGGATACAAAAGTTATTTAAGTATAGGACTAAATAAAAATACTTAATCAAAATGTTATTATAGCAAAGGTATGTTGAAATAATCAATGCTTTGAGTTTTTGAACTCTTTCCAAATTTATTGGGCTATGCAAAGTGCCTCAAACAGGCTTGATTATTAATAATGGATATCTGACAAAGCTTAGTGAAGCCCGTTGGTATACTTCCCAGATTTTGAAGGAGTTTACTGACTGAATAACAAATCAGGTCATTTCCAATTCTTTCCTTTCTAAACATTTGAAGGAGAACCCTATCAAATTGTCAGTTCATACATCATTAAAATAATTTTGATTATATATCATTATGATACGTGGCATCAAGTGATATTATTAAAAAATTCCTTCCATTCCCATCTACTTATTAATATGAACGTGATCTCTCAGGCTTTACAACAATAAATACGATGAATTAAACAGGATGCATGTTGCAGACGATCTCATCCTAGCAATAAATAATACTCAGGAAGACACGAACAGATTGAAGTTTAAAAAAAAAAAAAAAAAAAAGCCCTAGTTATTTCATACTGAGATTTGCTTCCACTAACCTTTATTTAAAATTACTTTCCAAGTTTGCACTGTGTTTCTGGTATCAAGTGTATAATATTACTGTATTACCAATAATCCTAATAACCCAGAAAAATAATTTGTAAGCACTTAGGGTGTTATGATCAGAGACAGTTTAACAAACATAAAATTTTAATTTGTATACATATTTTTATGGCAGGCATACATTTTATAAAATCAAGAAAAGATAATACAAATGCAAAAGGTAAAAACATAAAGAAGGTGAAATGGAAGAGAATTTCAAGGAGAAAATAGAATATGTAGTATCATATAGTCTTCCTATTAAAGAAGAATTTCCTCTTTATAATTAAAAGTGGCATGGGGTTCACTGGATACACATATTTTTATTTTATTGTGATAAAAAAACACTTATTTTTAATTGAGACAGTCTTGCTCTGTTGCTATGGTGGTGTGACATCATAACTCACAACAACCTCAAACTCTTGGGTTCAAGTGATCCTCCAGCCTCAGCCTCCCAAGTAGCCGGAACTACAGGTAGCTGCCACAAGGCCCAACTAATTTTTCTGTTTTTAGTAGAGATGGGGTTCTTCCTTTTGCTTGGGCTGGTCTTGAACTCCTGAGCTCATACGATCTTTGTGTGATTTCTTTTGAATCTATGTATTGGATTCAAAATTCATCTGGCCTCCCAGAATGCCAGGATTACAGGCATGGATCCCAGTCAGTGGTAAAAATACTTAAAATTAGCTCTTCCCTCTTAACAGATTGTCACGCGTACAGTCAAGTATTGTACCGCGTATCTCTGGAACTCATCTTACATAACTGAAACTTTATACTCATTGAATAGCAACCCCTGGCAACCACCATTCTGCTCTGCTTCTGAGAGTGTGATTACTTCTGATACTTCCTACAAGCGAGGTTGTGCAGTATTTATTCTTCCATCACTGGCTCTTTTCACTAAGGGTGACGTCCTCATGGTTCATCCATATTGTCCCATCTCTTCTAAAGCTGAATAATATTCCATTGTGTGTATATATCACACTTTCTTCATCCATTTGTTTTTACATCCTGGTTGCTATGAATGCTATGAATGCTTCAAAGAACGTGGAAATGCTAATATTCTTTTTTTTTTTTTTCACTTATATATTACATTTTTATTTCTATTTTTTTTTATTTTTATTAAATCATAGCTGTGAACAATGATGCAATCTAATATTCTTTTAAGTCCCCCAATTCTTTTGGATAAATACTCAGGAGCAGAATTTTTCACTCTTAAAGTAGTTCATTTTTAATTTTTTGAGGAACCTCCATGCTGTTTTCTGTGGAGGCTGTGCCGTTTTACATTCCTACCAACAGTGTGCAGACGTTCCAGTTACCCTACACCCTCACCAACATTAGTTGGTTTTTGATTTTTTTTTTTTTTAAATAGTAACCATCCTAACAGGCATCAGGAGGTACCTCACTGTGGTTTTGATTTTGCATTTCCAAAGCATCTTTTCATATACCTGTTGGCCATTTGTATGTCTTCACTGCATACATTTAAAAGAATGTTCTACTGATTTTTAAATGACAATAGTTACAACACATCTGAATTTCCATTATTGAAAACTTCTGATAAAGATTTTTAGATGACTGTTACACACATGCAAAGGGTATATAGGTTTCCAAAATACTTTTAAGGGATACAGAAGAAAAGTATATGAAGACTAAAGCTAAAATGCTACAAAGAACCTATTAAAGATACTATCATTTTTTTTCTTTTGAGATAATTTTATTGTTTTCAAAGAAATATATAACTTAAAATTTGAGTAATAATAGTATGGTTATATTGAAAATTAGCCTCTATCCCAGCTGTCAGTAAACTTCACGACACTAGCTGTAAAAGAAAGTCTTACCGGAACACAGCAGTTTCCACACCATCTGTAGTGGGCTTCACGCTACCAGGACAGAGGCGAGTAGTTGCAAGAGAGATCATACTCGTAGATGGCTCTTTTCAGAAAAGATTTGTTAGTTTCTGCTCCATCTCACCTTCCACACTTGATTTCTGCTCCTCTGAAGCAGAAATTAAAACTCTTTTAGCTGTATCTTCTGAAATTTAATGCCACATTTATAAATGTCATATACTGGGTATTCCTGCATTAGAATCCAGACAGATTCATGCACACACATGCCCTAAATAGACATATGAACCCTTCCCTCTGGCCTACATTGGTATTTAGATTTCATCTACACTTACTATGACTATATAATTATCGTTAACATTTGGGGCATTTCATTTATTTCCTGTGTGATCTTTTTATTTTCCTGTAGTTAAAATTACTTTGATATGTGCAGATATAATGTAAACCTCACATTTGCGTCATCCTGGGAGCTTTGGGGAGGATTTCACCCATATGCCCTTAATGTAAGTGCAGAAAACGTATAAATCTTAAATGGGCAGGTAGATATAATCTTACACAAAATAAGATAATCATTACCAGATCAACATAGAAAGCATTCCCCATGCCCCAGTCTCTGCTGTGTTCCCTTTCCATCATGAGAGCCCAAAGGTAAGCATTATTTGACTTTTATCACTACAGATTTGTACTCGATTTAAATGGAATTATGCAGCAATCACTCTTTTGTGTCTGATTTATTTCTGTGGTGAGATTTGTTCATGTGATTCCATGTCTTAGTAGTGTAACTCCCCTTAGGTATATTATTTAATTTTGTGAATATAATATAATTTATTTATAATATGCACTATTTTAATAATGTCTTTCTATCAAGATGAGTTCTTAATTTTAATAAAATATAGTGTTATATATTTCTCAAAGAAATATATAACTTAAAATTTGAGTAATAATAGTATGGTTATATTGAAAATTAACCCTTCATGGTAAGCACTCTTTCGTGTCTTAAGAAATCTTGCTTATCTCAAGGCCATGAAGATATTTTTTTATGCTTGTATTATGTAAGAAAGAGATAATGACTCATATCTTCCCCACATGTCTATGTAATTAATATAACTCCATTTATGGAAAAATTGTCATTTTCTTTCTGCATAATGTTAGCACTTTTGCTATAGGTATAGATAGATGGGTGTAGCTCTTTTTTTTTTGACTTTCTATTTTGATTCATTGATTTATTCATTTGTCCTTGAACTAATGTAACATTAATAGCAGTACTTACAATTGCTTTACAATATGTTTTAATATTCAATAGTGTAAATCCTTCCACTTTTTTTCCTCCCTAAGTATTCTTTTTTTTTTTCCTTTACTATTGGTGACCCTTTAAATTTTCATGTATTTTAGAATCACTTTGTCAGTAGCCATAAAAATTTGAGTGTGGGATTTTGAGTGTGATTGCTTTGCATATAGAGACTAATTTGGAAAGAATTATTTCTTTTTTTTTTTGTAGAGACAGAGTCTCACTGTACTGCCCTCAGGTAGAGTGCCATGGCATCACACGGTTCACAGTAACCTCTAACTCTTGGGCTTACGTGATTCTCTTGCCTCAGCCTCCCGAGCAGCTGGGACTACAGGCACGCACCACAATGCCTGGCTATTTTTTGTTGTTGTTGCAGTTTGGCCGGGGCTGGGTTTGAACCCGCCACCCTCGGCATATGGGGCCGGCGCCCTACTCACTGAGCCACAGGTGCCGCCTGGAAAGAATTATTTCTTACTAATCCTGGACTGTCAACGTATGACCACAGTGGGCTCAGAAATCTTTATAGAAGTCCTCCAGGTGTTTCTTATGTATATTTAAATTAAATCATAGAAAGCTTAATTTCAAAGCATTTGTAATTCATGATTTTTATTTTCTTCATCTCGTGTGACTTATATTTCATTTTTATCTTATTTCTTTCATTTCCTTTTCTTCTTCTCTCTGGGCTACCATTTGGACTATTTTCACCGATCTATCTTCCAGTTTACCAATTCTTTCTTTTATATCTAATGTACTACTAAATCCATCACTACATATGCTTTTTAAATTTTAAATATTTATACCTTTTAATTCCATCATTTTTATGCTTTTCTTTTTTCATAAATTCCAGTTCACCTTTTAAAAATCTCCCTCTTGTATGTTCTTCAGTATATTAATTATATTTGTGTTTTAAAGTGTATTTCTTAGTGTCTGTGGGTCTGTGTCTATTATCTATTTTTTTCTCTTGGTTTTTCTGTGTTTGATTCTATCTCTTAGCTTAACTAATGATTTTTTATTGAATGTTGTGAGATGAATCCAAGTGGTAAGATTCAGTAATAGTGAATCTCATCTTAACCTTTTCTAGTGCACAATTTGTACGTGAATGATAAAGCAGCTGTTTTATATATATATATATATATATATATTTTTTTTTTTTTTTTTATTGTTGGGGATTCATTGATGGTACAATAAGCCAGGTTATACTGATTGCAATTGTTAGGCAAAGTCCCTCTTGCAATCATGTCTTGCCCCCATAAAGTGTGACATACACCAAGGCCCCTTGTTTTCCCAAACTGGGAAAAATGTCTATCACATTTCCTCTGGTTGTAGACATGTAATGTATACACAATTATAGTCAACTGATTGTCCATGGATAGTTAATGTTACTCAAAAATGTATCCCCTTTCATCAACAGATGATTTGGGGGGAAAGATTTTCCCCGTCTATCTGCTTATCGTTCCACAGCATGTCCTATTGACCAAGTAGCTCAACATACCTGACCCCCTTCTCACAACCTAGCAAAATTATCTTTACATAGGTCAGAAAGTTACCCATTTGTTTCTCTACCTCTCAAATTCTTTCACGTGTGCGTGCATGCACATTCTATGTTGATCAGGTTCTAATCAAGAGACAGAAACCATCTGAATTATTTTATTGATTCCAGTTATAGTTAATTAGGTACTTGGATAATGGAAACGGCAAATACAGAACACTTAAAGCTCACAGAGAAGTTAAGCTATAGGGTTAACCCTCATCTCTAGGTCTATGAGACAGAAAGAGACTAGACTGAAAATCATCAAAAACAGGCTGTTTAGAGGTGGGGCCCCAGGAAACTGATGCTGAGACTTCTGAGAAGGGCAGCCCCCCTAGCTGGTGCTTGTATCTCTCAGAGGACTAGGATACTGGTTCTAGCAACATGGTGCGTATGCATACTGGAAACAGTGGGTGCTACTGGAATAAGACACTCCTGCCAGATGAAGGGGTAATGTTACCAAAGGGATGCTAAATGGAATTGGAAGCAAAATAGGATATAAATGTTTTCTTGCTGCCTTCCAGCCTCCCATTTTCCCTCTGGCAGCCTCTAAGAACAATTTAGGTAGAAAACAAATAGCACCATTATATTTCTCCTACTTTGGGATACGTATTTATTTCCCATTTAAAAACGTATTTGAAATTGGCACAAATCTTAGAATAGGTGGCAAATCTTGGTTCAGGTAGTAATGTTTTTCTTCCTTAGTCTCACATGAAATCATGATGCTTTCAATAATCAAGATTTTCTTCACTTGCATGAAATGCAGTATTTTTGAAAGTATAAAATGATTTCTATAACCAAAGATTCTGACTCTAGTAATGGTTTTTTTTTTTTTTCTCTTGTATGTTCTCACATACCATCTGTTAATTACTTCTACAATTTTGCCAGGTCTAGTGTCAATCATTCTGATTTATGGTTTCTATACTGTTTCTTAATTTTTCCAACATTCTCCCACCTCCAGGATTATAGTTGTCTTCTTATTCTCAATTGCAGTATCTCTCCAAAAACCATGATGAGAAACTTCTGCATTTTAGGCAGAGCAGTGATACTGTGATCACATTTCTAGGTCCTTTTGGGTGTCTCAGGATTTGAGTCAAATGGCCACAAAAACTCCATTAAGGGAATTACTGCTTTCTCCTATCATTTGTCCAAATTTCCATTTCAAAGCATTTGTAACTCTTCCCAGTTTTATTTTGCCTCAAAGTTTCTGGAAACTTCAGTAGCAACCTATGTAACAAGATATATAACTAACTATGTAACAGGATGTATAGCAACCTGTGTAATAAAATATGTAACAACTTATGTAGTAACAATTTATGTAGCAACCTATGTAGAAAGATGTGTAGGAACCAGGACAGCAGGTTTGAAGAGACAAAGTGATGGATGACCAGGACAGTGGGCTTGCAGAGACAAAGTGGCAGTTACTGGACATTAAGGAGATGTTGGCTGTTGGAAATTGATCAGCTGTGGAACGCCAGTGAAGGGGGCAGGGCTTGGGGCAGGGGTGCATATAAATAAATAGCAGCTGCAGAGGTTGCTTGGGGCCTTCCCCCATCCTCCACAACAGGTATGGGAAGACCCACCTCCTGCAAGCTTCCAGCTTACAATCCATTGTCTGGCCTGCTTCCTTGGTGACAGCACCAACAAACTTCCTTATCCATCAACTAATGATGTATCGGCATTCACACCAAGATACTGAAATTCGTGGATTTCTGGGCCTTTGCAGAGGAAATTCAGGCTGTGTCTATAATGCACCTTCTTTCTACCTGGAAAGGCACTAGAGACTGTTCTGAATACTTACTATTGGATATTTTTATTGGTAATGCTTTGTGTTGCCGTGGAATTGTACCACTTCACCTTGACTTTGGTTTCAAAACATTTCAAATTTCCAGAGGAACTACAAACATGTAGTTTACTGGAGGGCAGGTTCCCCCTTTCTGGGTGTTTGATGTGATACATCAATACGTTAAAAGGGAAGAAATATCTTATACGTTAACACTATTGGAGAAAACCAATTTCAGCAAACAAAATAAAGGACTGTATATAATTTATTAGGTAATGTATTTAGCTAGCTCTTTCTGTTAACATAATTACCCCAAATCTAAGGATGTTGGCTTAAAACCTCTTCACCCTGCTAGAAAAGAATATCTTGTATATTTTCTGTTTTCCAGTTTAGCTCAAATGATAGTTTAACTATAATTGTGCCAAAATATCAGTCATGATTTTTAAATGTTCTCACTCTTCTTCCAGTCTTTTATAACAATTTCTTCATCTTCCACTGACTACATCCTACGCCTATGCAACAAGTTTTTTTCTTTTTTTCATAGAAGGATTCCACTTGAGGATAATGACATCTCTTTTAGTTAATTAAGACTGACTAAAATAAGACCCCCTGAAAACTCAGTGGCACATAATTATTATTTACTTAATTCTTTTGCATTTATGAGTCCGTTGGGGTTTGGGTGATCCTGACTGGGCTTGGCTTCAAGATACAGGGTAAGCCCAGGTCTGCTCCTCAAGTCTTTCATTTTCTTTGTACTAGGGCATTCTTTTCATGGCAATGGCCATAGCATAAGATAGCAAGCCCTTCTGAGCAAACATGTTTCAAACCTCTGCCTGGACTATGTCTGCTAATATCCTATTGCCACATTTTCTGCCCACAGTAAGGAGAATTGGGGATGGATGCACTTTTGCTCAGTAATAATACCAGTTATACTGGAAGTTAACCATAGAGTAAATATTGAAATCTCAGATAAAGATATTCATTTTGTTTGATCTTGTAGTAGTTCCTTCTGTCATTAAACAAATGCTAGCCATCTCTCTGTCCACCGTTCAAGATATGTTTCAGTCATGATTATCCAAGCATCTAAACAAGAATCTTTATTGTGGTATGGCCATTCATGACCTGCAGAGTGACACAAGAGAACAGTCTTTAAGCTGTACAGAGTATTACAATTTGAATTGTATTTCCTAAAATTCGTATTTTGAAGCCAAACTCAGTGATTTTCAAATAGTACGCTGTGAAAATTCTTAAAGATCATTAATTAAATTATTTTTCAAAGAAGTCCAAAACACAGTAAATATATTCTTTTTTTTACTCTTCTGTTTGATGAACATAATTTAAGTGTGCCACAGAAGTTTAACTACAGGTTCAAGTGTGCCAAGAGATTAAAAAAAAAAAAAAAAAAAGGTTGAAAACATTGTCCTAACTAATAATGTGACTGGATTAAGACATAGGGCATTTGTGGGTGTAATTAAGATGAAACTAGTTCATAAGGGTAGTACCCTAATTAGATAGAAGCTGTGTCCTTATAAGAAGAGGAGAGAATGCTGGGCTCTTTGTCCACATTGACATGAAGGAAAGACCATGTGAGGACACAGCAAAAAGGTGTCTCTGCAAACCAGGACACTTTAATCAAGGACTTGCAACCTCCAAAACTGTGAGAAAAGGAATGCCTGTTGTTTAAATTATCTGGTATTTTGTTATGACAGCCCAAGCAGATTAATAAGGCAAGGGGCGTATGAAATAAGGGTAGTGATCAGCTGTATTTATGACTTTAAAAAAAAGTCATGGAGACTATGTGGCAATATTGTTAAGGACACTGAACACAGTGTCAGGGGTAGTAATTAATATGCATCTCATACCTTGCCTAGGTATGATAGAAGAAAATAAGGGGGAGTAGACCTCATAGTGAATGGGAAAGTCATCTGCTACTGAAATGCATTGAAATTCAACTTTTATGCAGGAGGTCCCAAATTACAAACACCCGACTTACGTACAACTCACACTTAAGAGTGTGAGCCATTACAGTAAGCCCCCAAGTTACAAACATCCAACTTATGTATGGCTTGCACTTATGAACCGAAGCTATTCTAGGTAATGGGTAAATGTACCTGTTCCAACATGCATGCAAATTCAACTGCAGGAAAAATTTACAGACCCTATCTCATTTGTAACCCAGGGACTGCCTGTATAAAACAGAAGTATAACATAAAAAATGTAAGCAGTTCGTATTCGGACTTCCATCTGTCAGGGCTCTCGACTGCTCTCCGGCCAGATGCAAGAATTCTTTCTACAGTAAACAGATCATCAGGGTCACTGTAGTGATGATCCTTTTTTATATTCTTCCCTAGTCTGACCCATTCTAAAGTGATGGTTTTGATTTTGTTTTCTGTATAAATCAGAGGGTAGAGAAGGTAAGGAAGAATTAGAAAGATGGTTGGAAATCAGTCTTTTAAGAAATAGATAAAAATGACAAAAATTAGTTAGTAGATGAAAGAAAAGATGGTATCCTACATAATTAGGGTCTTTACGCTAGAATATTGACAAACAGTGTCCTTCCATTAGTCCCCATCTCCACAGAGATTAGAACCTTGAGAGGCCCACCCAAAGCTTCACAGTGAGAGATTAATTAGAATAAAATAGTTGAGAAAGAAATGATTTTGGTGATCTGTTGAGGGACTTACGAGTATCAGATCAGCATAAAATAGAGAATTAAGGAATGTTTCTAGTCTACAACCCCAATAAAGGAGGCACGCTCACTGGGAAGAGAAAAGTGAAAATGAAAAATAACAAATGAAAAATCATCTCCGTCTTCCCATAAAATATATTAATAATATCAATACATTTATAGACCCACATAAATGCACACAACACACACATGCATCTTCTTACCAACCTCTGGAAAACAGAACTTTCTTGGGGCAGAGTGAATGCTCAGAAATTCAGGTCTTGCCAAGTCTGAGCTACAGCTATTATTTGTTTAGACCAGGATCCTCTATTTTGATGACCTTGGAAAGAAAAAACTCACAAATATAAGGCATATTAAAAAAAAAAATAGTCAAACCAGTTAGCAAAGCCCTTTGTCAGGCTGACCTTTTCGGGGCAATAGTCATAAGTTTGTTTTGCTTTTTACGTACAGGTGTTTCAGGCCTCTGTGTGCCCAATTAATTCTTCAAGTTCTATTTTTTTAGTTCCCTCTAGTTGATCCCTCTTTGCTATTATCATACACCACTTATGCAGAGATGCTAACTTTGAGATTACGGGAGCTAAGAGGCAAAGAGTTTTATTTGGGAAAACAATTCTAGAAGGCATCAACTTTCCTGTGCCCAAAATGTTTTACAAGGTGCCTGGACTCGGTTACATAAGACATGGTAACTTTGAACTCACCCTTCTAGACCAAGAAGTGATCATTTTGATTCCCCTGAGTGTCATTTGGAAATGCTCCCACACTGATTTCTACATTGTGATAAATAATGTCAACCAGTTCCCCAAACCAAGAAAGTGTAATATTTAAGACTTCTTGGCTCTGTCAAAGATTGCCCTTAAAAAAAAGAAAGAAAAAGAAACATCAGGGAGGTCATTCTGCTGATCTGAAAATACATCTTTAAGGCTGACTTTCTTAGGAATGGAGAATAATCCACATAGCCCAGGATGTAGGTCCTTCAATGCATGCTGTCTCTGGCAAGTTCAGGGGCTTTCCTGTGAGGACAGGTGGGTCAGGTCGGGCTGAGGCAATATGGGTCAGGCTGAGGCGATAAAGGGGAAAAGAAGAAAGGGATGGTGAGGGACAAGGAGTGGATTTACAGGAAGATACAGCAACAATCTTTCTCTTTCCGTCTGTGCATAAATTAGAAACTAGCTAGCACTGCTCTATCCCAAGAGTTCTCTGCAGCACTAGGCTACCTTCCATTAGCATTGTATGAATGAGCCTTTTGTAATAATAATGAAGCTCAGAGTAGGAGACCTTTGCTTCCTAATCCATAGGGGTATATTCTTCTCTTGATAGACCTGTAACTGTTATCACAGCTAATGGGTGTTCCAAACGGACATCAGAAAAGCTGTCTGTCCCATTCTGTGAAAAAAGGCAAGGTCTCTCTCTGCAAACCTCATTATCATTCGAACTGATCTTTTCTTTCCTGCTTCCCTCTCAAAGGCTGTGCCTCTCCCTGGAGATACTTGTAAGAAGGGAGAGTCTTGGAAATTACATGGCTGGTAAATAGAACTGATTTCAATGCAGTTTACTCCATGGTTCTCAGTCTGTGTCTCTTGGATACCAAGGAAAAGGTTTCAAACTTAAAAAAAGACATTATTCTTTCAACAAAATGGGCTCACATTTCACTCAAAGAGCATATGTTCTGCAAATGTGATGTAGCAAAGGTTAGCGTGCAATCACGAAAATTTATGAATTCTTAATTCAATGAATGAAATCGGCTAAGCCATTCAGCTCTCACTACATGATCTAGCTCTTCTTTGTTTTTCCTACATAGAATTTTTTTTAAAGCTAGTAATAGAATGAAACTAGGGGAAGGAGACAAAATTGGTATGCGAAAACATTTATTGAAGATTATTATTAGGTTTTTTGCATCTTCAGTTTTTGGCTGCTGCGTCCCTTCTGACATTTGTGGGATGTCACCTTGCACTGTTGAGTTGGACATTCCATCCTTTGAGATCATGTCCTCCTCACAAACATTGCCTATGTATTTTGCACCCCCCTGTAACACCTTAACAGAGTGTTCAGTAAATGAAATGGAATTATATGACTCTGGTTATCTGGTGGTTTGTACCATATCAATAGGGCTAAGCTGAACTACATTTCCCGGAATCCTCTTTCCTGAATACTTCCGGGTTAGAGTGGGACAAACGAGACATACACCTAGAATTGTTTACATAATTCAGCTTAGAACAAGGACTTAACAGTGATGATGTGTCATCTGAAACACATTCCCTAACTTTATTAATAATCCCTACCAGTGGCATTAGTGAATTTATCCTATATTCTGTTTTGCAAAAATGAAAAAAAAAATAATAATATAGATTGACCATTGAATAAATTAGTATTCTTCCAAAGCTTTTCCTTCTGTAATTCAAATACCTTATTTGTTTTATTATAATAAGACTAAAACGCTTTGAGAAAAATGTAAGTCGTAGTATAGAACAGAAACTTAATTTATATAAATTCTCAGTATCTGAGGGTGGGCCTCCATTTGGATAGCATTGGTGGTATTCAACATGTTTAAGGAGTGTTATTCTAATTTTCAGTTGTAGCTCTATACTCACAAATTGGACGTCAAATACTTAGGTTTTAAGATTGAAATTTGGCAAAATTTGTCGGTTTAAATTAACCATCATTCTATTTTTGCATCCTATAGGATTCTAAATTTCTACTCTACCATTGGCAGACTTTCATTTATGCCGTTCATAAATGTAGCAGAATGGGACAACCCAATATTTTTGTGTGACCTTTAGCAACAAGGAAAGTTTTGCAGGAACACATCAGGGCTTTACTGTGTGTCTTGAGCCATCTGACACTGTATGTTCTCTACATCAGAGTTCTTTTATTCTTGAAGATGTAAACAAACCAAAAAGTAATATGTTAAGTCTGGAATTACGGCCTATTCACGGGGAATGCTATCTGATTCTGCCATCCTGATAAGTATCCATCTTTCCAAGATGAACCTAATAGCAAAAAAATTCTTACCCTTCGCTGTAGTGCTTATGGTGCTAGGAAAAAAAAAGAATAAAATATTATCTGAGTGAATACTTAGGATTCTGTCTAAAAAAAGGCGTCCAAATGGGTTTTCAGGGCAAGGAACCAAAGAAGGAAGGCAGGAGCTGAGACCAGAAGTGAAAGAGAAGAGATGGGAGAGCCAGAAAGGTCAGAGTAAGTCTTTTCTGGTGGTGATGGGGAAAAGGGTGGAAAAGCCTGGGAGCCTCTTAAAGATAGGGAGCTGGGCTTTTATACCATCCCAGAGGTGGTATTTGTGTGAGAGGGATGAGTCCACTCGAAACAGATTGAGCCACCCCAGTTTCACTAAAATAAACATAAGCATGCTTTTTGGTTCTTTTCTTTCTTTTTTTTTTTTCCTTTCTTTTCTTTCCTTTTCCCTCTCTTTCTCTCTCTCTTTCTCTCTCTCTTTCTCTCTTTCTTTCAGGTAGAGTCACACTCTGTTGCCCCAGGCTAGGGTGGCATGCCCTCTTAGCTTAAGCAACCTCCAACTCCTGGACTCAAGCAATCCTCTTGCCTCAGCCTCCTGAATATGGGACCACAGGAGCCTGCCATGTTGGCCAGCTAGTTTTTCTATTTTTAGTAGAGATAGGGTCTTTGTCGTTGCTCAGGCTGGTCTCAGAACTCCCGAGGTCAAGCAGTCCACCCACCTCAGCCTCCTAGAGTACTGGGATTACAAGTGTGAGCCACCAAGCCTAGCCCTTTTGGTCATTTTCTAAAGTCTACTCTCTGTCATTAATTAAGAGAGAACTTTCTCTGACAGTTTATTTTTAAACTTTTTTTTATTATCCCCAATCTTTTTTAAAAAAGAACTCAGCACTATTATTCCAATGATCAGTGCCGTATGTACTAAGAATGACCTTGAGCCAGTCACCATGGTTCTTGATTCCACCATATGAGTTTTCTGGCTCTGAGGTCAGACTACAAAGGTAGAGGGTTCTCTACCCTGGTTTTGGAATCAGGCATTTCTGTGGCCACAGCAAATATACCCTGACACGGCTAATGATGGCCTTAAACCTGTTTTCAGTTCCTCAGTCTGGCCATCTTGATATGCAGAACTCTGGTTGGGAATTCTAGAAGGCCACGGTAAAGTGCCATATACCGTGCATAAAGGGGACACTCATATTCTGCCTAATAATGTAATTTAACTATATTTTATAAAATAGGATTACTTCTCCAAACAAATAGGAATAAGTACTCACCAGACTCATGGAAATGCTTATTCTAGAATGACAAAGTCCCGTATATTCCCCGAGTAGAATGTCCCAAGTGCAATGCCTTGGAGGTGTTGCCACACATCTGGCATGGATGATACAAAAGATGAAAAAACTGGAAAGGAAAGAAGAAAGTAAAAAAAAAAAGAAAAGAAAAGAAAAATTTAAATAGTGACAGAACATGACAGAATGGGGGAAACAAAGAGAAAATACATTACCTTTGCTTGGAAAGGCAATATTTGTACTAAGATCTGGTCCTCATTAAGTAATTTTTCAACTTTGATAAGCGAACTGGGTAATTGAGGCCAAAAGGAGAAAAACACATCCCTGAAGTTATGTAGCTTTTTACCCCTCTACTCAATCTTGTAAAGTGCATCTTGTAAGAAAAAGAGCTGGAGGGACAAATCAGCTGTTCTGTGGGGTCGTCTTGGCTAGCTAGTAAAGAGATGATGGCAAAAAAAATAAAAAAGGAAGGATGAGTGGAAACAGGGCAACAAACTTGTGCAATCAAAACACACACACACAAACTATTTCATATTCTTGGTAGGGAAAACCTTGGGAATTTATCCATGGGTATTTTTTTATAATGAGATACTATGTCAGGAAGAAAACAAAATCCTGAACTTGCCTCAAAAGCATATACGTATGCTAACTAAAATTGAACGAAGACTTAAGCACGGGAAAAATAAAATTTCTTAATAAGGTCTGGAAGCAAATTCTTGGACAACCCTGGCTGGAAACAGGCATCAAAAATGCACATCCACACTGCAACATGGGGCACCCAGAACTTTCTGAGCTCTATGTGAGGGGAAGGCGAAAGAGAAGATGCAGCTCCCAATCTATTATTAATGACAGGCCGGTGAGCAAGAGAGGGCTTTTGTAAAATTTTCATAGGCAAGAGGAAAATGTTTGCTAACATCAGAGAAGACAAAGGTAATATTGTTATCTGTGGTCTAAATATCAAAGGCTGTGCGTCTTCAATTTTGGCAGAAGGGGTGGTTCTGTTCTTCCCCACCCCCATAAGGACCCCACAAACCCACAAACATGGTTTGAGAGCACATAGCCAGGCAGAAAATCATGAAGCATGGAATCAGAAGAGCCGGAATTATCTGCAAAGTCCATTGACATGCAGTGGCTGTACGTGCTACACACAGGCACACATAATAGAACAACAGTAGCTGTCTGTGGCCCATATTACAAAATCTCTGTTTATTCTTTGTTGAGACTTTCTTTGTGCATAACGTTTCCACCGGCTTTTTTTTTTTTTTTTTTTTTTTGAGGCTGTGAGAAGAATCAAATTATGCTTATTAAAAATATGTGTATTTCTGGAGGGATATGCATTCCTATAACCTTCATTATGATGCTCTTAATTAACCAATATGCCTCATAATAAAGTATCTAGCTGTCACCAAAATCAACACTTTTCAGTTATTAATAGATTAAGGAAAGAATGTTAATTTCTTCAAGCTCCATTTCATTTGGTCTCATTACTTCAGGAGCCAGATGGTTACAGGGCTGGACCTGTCAACAGTTACTGTGAGGAAGAATACATTCAGAAACTCCAAAGTGAAGCATGAATAACAGCTGAAAAATGAATTCGGAGGTAAGCCGTGCACACGGCTCAAAGCAGGCCAGAAAGTTCTTCTGCTGAGAAATAGAGAAAATTATGAATTGGGCATATTTTAATTGATGTTTTTGCATGAACACCCTCTCTTTTCCTCCCTTTTCTCTGTTAAGTGTTCTCCCCCCTCAAATCATAACAAGTCGGGCTCCAGCTGTGTTGTGGGGCAGCTCTCCATTTTTCAACCGTCTTGACTGTTTCTCTTGTTCCTCACGCTGCCAGAATTTGACAGTTTTCCTGCACTGTTGTTTGATGGATGATGTCAACTTGGAGGAGACAGTACCACCAGCAGCCAATTCTTTCAAGATGTTTTCTTCTTTGATTTTAAAAATTCCTTCTGAATGTTCCAAAGGGAAGTCACCCTGAAGGGCACCTCCATCCTGGTTCCTTGGCCTGCCCTGTGGCTGACTGTGTTTGGGGAATGGGAAACGGATGAGTTCCTTGTTCATCATATGTTAAATATTGAGTGAAACAACTTCTGTGCTTCCCGACTATTTTCTGATTCCATCAGTCTGGATCAGCAGATGGCAACTGACAATCAATATCCAAAGCTACAGGATGTTGGAATATCCAAAGAAACAGGGTGTTGGGATCTTAGCTCTTATTTGGGGGGAACTTCTGTGCTTTCAAGCAAGACATTGGCTCTGAATATACCAGTTTCCATTATCTGCCAGGTGGGGTCAATATTTTCTCCTTGTAAAATATTTTGTGATGCCCAAGTGTAAAGGGTTATACAACTTGCATTTCTGTGCTACTATAACTCACCTAGTTTTGTATTTCTAATCATTCTTCATCAAAGAGCTACCTCAGTGCCTGCTCCAGTGGACTTGAAATAATGTACCGCCTGCTTTCCTTTCTTTTTCTTTTCCTTTCTTTTTTCTTTTTCTCTCCTCCCCTCTGCCCTTCCCTTCCCTCCCCTCCTCCCCTCTCCTCCCCTTCTTTTTTTGTTTCAAGGGGAGATATTAAATAGCACAGATCTGATTTGCTGGGTTTTGGTCATCAGCACCTATATGCCTGACAGCTGAGGATTAAAGCCTTTCTGAACTTGGAGGAATCTCAGAAAATTCTTGTCCTAACCCTGCACTTTATAGATAAGAAAACAGACAAGTCACAAGAGTTATAAAAGGTCCTAAAGTTGGCTAAGGTCCTAGATAATTAACTGTCCATGATAGTTAATTTTGGGTGTTAACTTGACCAGATTAAGGGATGCCCAGATAGCTGGTAAAGCATTATTCTGGGTGTGTCTGTGACAGTGTTTCTGAAGAGATTGACATTTGAATTAGTGAAGGGAGCAGGGAGGACCTGCCCTCAGCCAGTGTGGGCAGGGACCATCCAATCTGCTGAGGGTTCAGAGGACAGAATGCAGGGAAAAGGCTAGTTTGCTCTCTTTTTTTCTGGAGATGGGACACTTTTCTCTTGTACCTGAACATCCAGAATTCCCGATTCTCCAGCCTTTGGATTCAGACACGTGCTCCAGCATTCTCCCCAGGTTCTTAGGACCTTTGGCCTTCGACTATGAGTTAAACCACCAGTTTTCCGGGTTCTAAGGCCTTTGTACTTGAACTCAAACATGGTGGTACTGGCTTTCCCGACTCTCCAGTTTGCAGACAGCCTGTCATAGAGCTTCTTAGCCTTCATAATCTCACGAGCCAATTCCCCTAATAAATCCTTTTCAATATCTTGCTCTCTGTCTCTACCTATGTCTGTCTGTCTGTCTTCCTATCCTGTTGATTCTGTTTCTCTGGAGAACTCTGACTAATACATTATCTAACCAAGTCCAGATTGGAAAAGTAGAGAAACAGAACAGAACCCAGAAATGCCCTCAGACTGTGAATCTTATTAAATTAAAATTGCTCTATCTCCTTATGAATTCTGAAGTTCATTCACTTACCCAAGCGTGTGTTTATTATGTATTGAGAGTCTACCATGTTCTAGACACTGTTCTAGGCATTGGAGTTAGCACATCAGCAAATATGTCATTAAGCAATTATTGTCAAGAATCTTTTTTTTTTTTTTTTTTTTTGAGACAGAGTCTCTCACTACTTTGCCCTTGGCAGAGTGCCATGGCGTTACAGTTCATAGCAACCTCTAACTCTTGGGTTTAAGAGATTCTCTTGCCTCAGCCTCCCAAGTAGCTGGGACTACAGACACCTGCCCCAACACCCGGCTAATTTTTTTTTTTGGTTGTAGTTGTCATTGTTGTTTGGCAGGCCCAGGCTGGATTTGAACCTGCCAGCTCCCAGTGTGTGTGGCTGGTGTCTTAGCTGCTGAGCTACAGGTGCCAAGCCTCAAGAATCTTTTTGAATCTTGTAGAAAATTCATTCACTTTCCCTCACATAATTGTCTTATTCTTGACACTAAGAAAATATTCTTAATAATGATAAAAGTGCATTGCTTTTACTTTATATCTTCTCCATGCAGAGAGAAAAAAAATCCCAATATGTGATTTTATTTTTTCTTTTGAGACAAAGTCTCACTTTGTCACTCTCAAGAGAGTTCTGTGGCCTCACAGTTCTCAGCAAAGTCAAACTCTTGGGCTTGAGAGATTCTTTTGCCTCAGCCTCCCGAGTCTGGGTCTATAGGCACCCACCACAAGGCCCAGCTATTTTTTTGTTGTAGTTGTCATTGTTGTTTAGTAGGCCCAGGCCATGCTTGAGCCCCCCAGCCTTGGCCTATGTGGCCGTCACCCTGCTCATTGAGCTTGGGGTGCCACGTCGTGATGTGTACTTTAAAAGGAGAAGAATCCAGTTTAACTAAGGAAAAGTGACCCTAGTGGATTTAAGAGGAACATTCACTGTCCATGCATTTCTAATACTAGTCTCTGAAATGCACAAGTGTCTTCAATTAGGGCTGCCTTTAAAGTTATTCCATTTTTAGCTGAGGCTACTGCCCACATTAGCTAATCAATGCTCAGCTGCCTTTTTAAAGTAACATCCTGGTGGAGTAGGATCATTGCAGTTTATCTCTTTGGACCCAAATTGATTAGAAGAACTAATCTTCCAAGAAGATACATGTGTAAAAGTTGGACAAAGGGCATTTTGTTCTAACTTTGTGGTGGGTAAAGTTTTTGTACACCCCCCCCCAAAAAAAAAAAACTTTTAGAAAAATAGAACATTCACAGAACACATTTTTTCCCTGTCAAAATTAAAAAATGATAATAAGTTTATTGAGTACTGTGGAAAAGCAATGAATATATTCTTCCAACTAAAATTGCAAACTTAACTGAGTAGAAGAATGTGAAGTTGAAATTCAACACTGAATTTTAGGCATTAAAATTAACCAAATAGTCAGCAATCATGGCAGCAGAGAGCCCTCTTGCTGTTCTTTCCTCCCAGTTAGCACTATTTACCGGAACCTCAACTGTCCTGTTGAGGACATGAGTTGAGAATACTGTTAACAGTTAGATGTGTTTCAGTAAACAAGGAAGATTCGTGGGTCAGGCCTTGGGAATGTATTTACAATACAAATGCAAAAGACAAATTTTGTATTAATGTTTGCATTGTTTATATGAGGGACTGGGTCCCCTCTTGGGAAAGATCCATCCTTTTTTTTTTTTTTTTTTGAGACTGAGTCTCACTATGTTGCCCTCAGTAGAGTGCTGTGGTGTCACAGCTCACAGCAACCTCAAAGTCTTGGGCTTAAGTGATTCTCTTGCCTCAGCCTCCCAAGTAGCTGGGTCTGCAGGTGCCTGCCACAATGCCCGGCTATTTTTTTGTTGTAGTTGTAATAGTTGTTTAGTAGACCCAGGCCAGGGTCGAACCCGCCGACCCTGGTTCATGTGGCTGATGCCCTAACCACTGAGCTATGGGCACCGAGCCAGGAAAGATCCCATCTGAAGGGAGGAGACAGACTCACATATTATGTTTGGCTCAGTAAATTGCCTCCACTACTGGAGAGCAGAGTGAATTATAAAGCAGGGCATTGATCACTTGGGTATTTTCTCAAGCCAATTGACCTGGAGACCCAGAAAGGGAGTCAGGGGGACTAGTAGAGTAAACTGATTCAGCTTTTTTCTCACATCTCCCTGAAGTCACTGGATGCTGAAAGCATTTTGCATTACAACAAAAGTGAGGTGTGCTACTCCCACCACCCCCCCTTGGTCACTGGGTCTTTGACCATCTCAGACTTCGGCGTATTATTCCTACCACTGACTCCAGACGCATCAGAGCTGGGAGTTGCATCTTTCTCAGCTACACCCATCACCCATAGCCTCAGCAGCAGCCAGAGACCGTACCAGCCAAGCGAGGTAGTGCTAGACCCTGGAACAGAGTATGATACTGGCTCAGGCTTCCTTGACAGGAACTTCCATCAAGATAACGAACCAGGGATCAGCTCCAAGAACACCAAAGAACTCGGAGCAGGAGGGAAGGAGAGTGGGAGGTGCCTTTTGCTAGCTGAAAGGATTTATTTGTGAGTACTCATAACATAACTAGAAATAGCTGGTGGAGGGAAGTAGTAACCGTAACACTAACCTTGAAGGGAATAAAAGGTGTTCCAGAAGTTTCGCAGGTGGAGGAATAAAGCCTAGGAAATACTATTAAATGGTATTTTAGAAAGATGTGACTTGTGAATTACAAAAAAAAAAAAAAAAATTTTTTTGTAGAGACAGAGTCTCACTTTATGGCCCTCGGTAGAGTGCCGTGGCCTCACACAGCTCACAGAAACCTCCAACTCCTGGGGCTTCAGCGATTCTCTTGCCTCAGCCTCCATAGTAGCTGGGACTACAGGCACCCGCCACAACGCCCAGCTATTTTTTGGTTGAGTTCAGCTGGGGCTGGGTTTGAACCCTCCACCCTCGGTATATGGGGCCGGCGCCTTACCGACTGAGCCACAGGCGCCACCCACCTCACTTTTCTTCGAGTACTTTAGAAAAATTACTACCGTAAATTCTTTCTCTGCTCCTTGGTGATGTATGTTTTCTTCTAGTCTCTTGCTGGTTTTAAAACCCAGGACATCTTTCGTGAGGACCTGGGAGACATCCCTGAGAAATGTAATCATTAAGAAAGGTGGTGCTCCTATCCCCCAGGCTCTATGAGAGCAGCCTACCTTCTATCAGCATCAATTAGCGGTCAGGCATGTCCTAATCATGCTGACCAACTCCCCCTCTACTATGCTTCCCCTCATTCCAATGCTTAAAAATACTCTCTCATCTTTTGTTTCAGCAGAGCTCAGTTCAGTCTCTCTCCCCTATTGTAATAGTCTTGAGTAAAGTCTTCCTAGCTTGTTTAATTCTGTCCAATTAAGTACAATTTTTCTTTATGGGTGAAAAACTATAGTGCAGGCAGATATTACAAAGGGAATGGCTTCTGGCATCAGCCGCAGCTGCCCCTCTCCCCAAACAGGCTGCACAGCACCTATGGTGGCCAGGGGGATCAGAATGTTCACCAGAATAGGCAGAAAACTAATTTAGGGACATATGAGTAAAAGTCAGCAGTGTACCAGAGACAGGTTATCAACAGAGATAGAAGGGAATTAAAAATTACCCTTGAGCTGAGACAATCTAGCTTGAAGTCTGTACCTGGAACCGTTCTTATTTCATCCCCCAAGACAACTTGGTTGCCTACTTAGTTCTGCCCTTGAAAAGTGTTCTAGGGTTAAGTGCCTTTTTCATAATCAGAAGACCACCCTCATGATTGAGTCATGAGACTATTAACTCTTCATTCTGTAAACACAAGCCCTAAGATCTTGAATAAAAACCTCCTGAGAATTTGAATTAGGGTGGCACCTATCTGCCTCGCTACAGGCTAATCCCATATCCTCTCTCTGAGTCTGAGCAGACTTTTTTACAAAAACTCTGCATGGATGAGTTCTTGGCTCTTTTCTACCTCTGACTCTGATCTGGGATGGTCTGGAAAGTCCTCTCTTAGGGAATTCTTTCTTTCTTTTTTTTTTTTGAGACAGAGTCTCACTATGTTGCCCTTGGTAGAGTGCCGTGACATCACAGCTCACAGCAAACTCAGACTCTTGGGCTTAAGCGATTCTCTTACCTCAGCCTCCCAAGTAGCTGGAACTACAGGTGCCCACCACAACACCCGGCTATTTTCTTGTTGCAGTTGTCATTGTTGTTCAGCTGGCCCTGGCCGAGCTTGAACCCGCCACCCTCAGTGCATGTGGTTGGTGCCATAACCACTGTGCCACAGGCGCCGAGCCAGCTAGTAGGGAATTCTCAGTCTACCATGTTGCAGTTCATTCCTGCATGGCAACAGTTACCCGCAGACTAGGCCCTAATCCTGGCCGGACTTAGGAGGATTTTTACCTGAGTTTAGATTCGCTTGCTGTTTTTCTGACCCTGATATAAAGGAACTTCCACCTGGTTCCTAAGCTCTGTCTAATCCTCACCACTTTTGACATGTCCTTTATTATAACTTGACTTGGCCTTGATCTCTGTTTCCCAATTTTCTTCATGGGAAGTGACCAGGCTCTTAATCTCATGTCCTAACAGGTACCCTGTCCCGATCAGTAGAAATTCTATATTGTTCTTCTGCAACCAGTGTAAACTTCCAAGCTCACTATTTCATCTTGGATTCCATGGTGTCAATTGCTTGTCTGGACTGAAACTGGGCATCAGGATGAGAAGCCTTGGAAGAGCACTTAGCTTTACAGATCACACAGCTTTTGGGCATTTGAAGCTGGGTCATTTCTCCCTCACCTCCTCCTGTCTTGACTCAATAAATGAGCATCATTTCACAAAACCACTCCTGTCCACATGGCTTATCTTATATAATTAATTCTTCCATCAAATTCTGAAATCTTTTGAAAAAGAAAATTTAGTGGACTCCAGCTTTTGTAGATGTGTGTCTTGGTTCATTTGTGTTGAGTAAAGGAATACATGAGGTTGGGTAATTTTAAGGAAAAGAGGTTTATTTGGCTCATGGCTCTGTAGACTGTACAGGAGCATTGGCTTCTGCTTCTGAAGAGGATCTCACCTGTTTTCATTCATGGTGAAGATGAAAGGGGAACCTGTATCACCTGGTGAAAAGGAAGGAACAGAGGAGCATGGAGGTGCCAGACTGTTCTCATGAGAACCAGTACAGTAAAAATTCCCCTATTACCATGAGGACAAGCCATTGATGAGGGATCCACTCCATGACCCCAATACCTCCCTTTAGGCCCCATCTCCAACACTAAGGATCAAATTTCAACATGAGATTTGAAGAGGACAAATATCTAAACTATACTGTCATTACTTATTATAATCCTCTTAATATCCTATGAAGTAGATACTTTGATATACTCATTTTATAGATGAGAAAACTGTGGCCCAGGAAAGTTATGTAACTTGCCCAAAGACACAGGAAGAAAGCTCAACATGTTGTTGAATTTTTATATATGCCTGCCTTTAAATCTTGTGCTCTTGTGTTCCTTCTGGTTACAAATGGCATTAACAAAATACCTTTGCAAAACTTTAAGGGACAAATGTAAAATTAAATTGGTGATGTAATTTTTAGCTGGAATTTGATGTAATGATGAAATATTATGGCAAGTCACACCCAAATACTTTGGGAACTATGATGAACTGGTGTCAGTGAATCTTTCAGCAAGTATTTAAGAAATTTGTAATTGTGCTTTTTTTTTTTTCATAGATACTTTTTGTCTTCATTAGAGATATTTTCCTTAAGCGTCTGCTTCTCTCAATCCATAATACGTGTTCTCCCACGCTATTTACTGATACTTCATTATGCCTTCCTGTTAAATATTCTTGCTTCCTACTGAGCTGCTTTCTAGAATATCACTGTCATATCAATCATATTTAACATCCCAAGATGAGACCTGACATAGCCATATCATGGTTTTTTTGGGTTTATATAAATCTGAGCGTGGGATAGTCAGGGAAGGTAAGTCTGGTGTTTACTGTACTGAGAGCCTTTTCATTTCCAAGCATAATATTCCTTCTCCTATTCCTTCTCCAAGACAAGCCAGTCAAGGTTCAGATCCTAGCCATTGAATAGTATGGTCTTGGGCAGTGCGCTCCATTTGTCTCTACACCAAAAAGATTGTGTTAGTCCATTTTCTGTTGCTATAAAGAAGGCTGAGGTTGGTTATACAGAGAAGAGAGTTCTTTGGCTGTAAGAGATGAATGGCACCAGTGATCTGCTTCTGGTGAGGTTTTCAGGAAGATCCCAATTGTGGTGAAAGGTAAAGAGGAAGCAGGTGTGTCACATGGCAAGCAGGTGTGTCACAAGAAGCAAGAGAGAGAGGAGGGATTGTCAGGGGCTTTTAAACCACCAGCTCTTCTATGAACTAATTGAGCACTCATTACCTTGGGAAGGGCACCAAGCCATTCCTGAGGAATCTACCCCCATGACCTTAACACCTCTCACTGACAACATTGTGGGTCATTTTAGCATGAGACTTGGAGGGGACAAACATCCAAATGATATGATGATATCCAAGGTCATAGGAGAGATTACTGCCCTCCCTCATCCATAGTTCACTAGGAATCCTTTGTTCAATGATCTCTTCGACGTAGGAATGACACAAGTAAGATCACCTCTAGTTTCTTATTGCTGTTGTAACAAATTGCCTCAAACTCAGTGGCTTAAAACAACACAGATTTATTATTTTTCAGTTCTGGAGTTCAAAAGTCCAAAATCAATTTTACTAAGCTACAATCAAGATGTCAGCAGGCCCGTGTGGTCTCTGGAACCTCCAGGGAAGAATCCATTTTCTTGCCTTTCCACCTTCAAGATGCCACCTGCATTATTTAGTTTTCATCTTGAGAAGCCAGAAATGTAGTATATTTTCTACTCTTCAACCTCTGTTTCTGTCCCTACATCTTCTTTCTCCTTTTTGCTAATCCTCTTGCACCCTCATGGTTACATGGGGCCCATCTGAATAATCCAAGGTAACGTACCTTTCCCCAAGATCCTTAATTTAATCTAATCACATCTAGCAAGTTGTTTTCTTATTTTTACCATATAAGGTGATATTAATATTTTCTGGGTTTGAACATGGGCATCACTGGAGAATTATTTTCTGTCTACTGCAAATGGTCTCTTTTTCAATTTTGATACCAAAACGGGGAGAGAGAAAACGTCTAATCTATCTTCTACTTCCTCCCCCTCTCCACTCCTCAGCTCCTCCCTCTCCATCTTTCTTTAAATTTTGGAATATTTGATTCTAGTAGAAAGGGTAGGTTAGAGGATGTTGGAAAGATTAAATGAGTATGATAAACTATAAGCTCTGGGTCCTAGTTGTAACTCTTCCTCTGATGTCAAGTAATCAGAAAAGTTACTGTCTGTTTTGTGTGTCACAGATCTGAAATACAAGTGTGACTGGTGTGTTTTCGTTGTTATTAAAATGTACATCAATCCCAGTCTTCTTTCCAGGAAAAAAACACACTCTAAAATGAGGGGGATGCAAAAGTCCTGCCTAATATTTTCTAAAATTTAAGCAGAAAAACTTTAATTATTTTGAAGTATCTTGCTTTGTATCACTTAAGGAACCCTAAAAACATAAACCTCCTGTAGTAACTTAAAAAAGACCTTCTATTATGTTAATTAAAAACAAAAAATTATTATGTGGGCTTCTTTACTGGGTTCAAAAAAAAAATTCTGGTGGAATTCTGAGTATGCGGAAAACTGAATACATTCTTCCCTAAATTTTCACAAATCTTAGGACAGTGAGTAGTTAACAAAAACCTGTAACTGTAACCTCATGCATTTAGAAGATTACTTGTTCCTGTTCTTTTCTAGAAACAGATACACCACGAGGTCAATGCACTTCTATCGAGAGTGGATCATCTGGAACTTTAAAATCTGAGGGGGAAAAAAACCTGTCCCATTGGTCCTAGTAAGCAGAAGGAAAATAGGATACTCTAAAGGACTTTACCTTACATGCATTTTTAAATTCCTCATGTCAAAAGAAACCTCTTCTGTCTTTAATATAAACAAGGGACGAAATTAAATGCAAAAGAGTCTGCTAATGCAAGATGGAGATTCTCAGAGGAGTATCAATTTTCCACACATTCTGAATATTAAGGTATCCCATCTAAGAGAATTGCTAGTACTGAAAAGCATAGTATTTGTTGTATAATGGATACAAATGAAAGGAATGGCAATGAGTCTTACTTTTTCAGTATGTATGACCACAGTGGAGTCAACTCATAGTTATTCAGGGTCTAATCAGTGAGAGTGAATGTGTGATCCTGGGCTTTTTTGTTTTCTTGTTCCAACCTCTTCTACAAAAGGATTTTCAAGCTCAGGGAGAAGAAATAAAATGAAAGTAGGAAATTTGGTTTCCCCTTTATCGCTTGATGAGTTGTTTGGAAGATATGGAGGCAGGGCCAGGTTGAAATTGTCATCAATAACTAGGTATTGCCCATATATTACCATTATCTTGTCTCTTGAGTAGCTCACCATGATAATGAAGATCTTAGGGCTGACAGTTAATTTCACACACTCATCCTAGAAAAAGTGTTACTACTTTATTGCTGAATATCACTATGGTCACCTTTGAAGCTGTGTGCCAATGCCAGCACCTAGTCTACTCTTCAAAGAAATTTTGGAACTTCTTTTCTGGAATGACCATCAGAGCTATCATGGCACAAGGTCTGCCAATTAAGTTCTTACCACCATGTACGTACATTGGCAGCACCATACAAACAACTCAGTAAGGTTTCATAACCTTGGTATATCAGTGTTTCGTAGCTGTGTTTGTGTTAATGTGTGGTGGTGTCTTGCTCAGTGGCGTTCATTACTGTTGCGTGTTTTTATGTGCCATTCGATAATGACCCTGATGGTCATTCCAGAAAAAGAGTTTCAAAATGCTTTGAAATGTGTCCTAGGTGCTGGTGTTGGTGCATAGCTTCCCAAAGGGAGTACTTTGAAGTGACCATAGCGATATTCAGCAGTAAGGTATGTAGCACTTTTTCTAGGATGAGTTTGTGAACTTAATTGTCAGACCCTATATGCTTTCACTTCTAAATGGCTTCTCTTTGTCCCAAGGCCACAAATAACCAGTAAAGATGATTTCCTTTAAAACCATGTGAATTTTCAAAAAATTATGTCTTTGTGTTTTTATTCCGAAGAAAGGTTATAACGTAGGAGATAGGATAGAAACAAACTCAGTGTGCAATTTATCAGTGGTGGAAGGAGGTAAGTGTCATCTAAAATAATCTATACATTCTGACTTTACCACCCTTTCCAGATTTTGAGAAATGTACCAAGGATTTGCAGTAAAGATGCTGTTGAATAACAACAGCAACACTCCGTATTTATACATCCTCTCTTTCAGAGAGTTCAGAGTGCTTTGTAAACAGTATCTCATTAATCTTTACAACTTTCCTATATGGAAAGGGGTTTTAGCTATCATTACTCACATCTTTATCAACAAAGAAACAGTTGCCTGCGGAGTGGCTAAGCTACTAGTCCAAGGTCACCGAGGGAGTGAGTGGCAAAGCCAAGAATAAAACTCAGGGCTTTGACCTTGCAGTTTAGTATTCTCTCCAGGAGGCCACATGGAAAGAAGAGCAGCTTCTAACATGCATATTCATAAATCTCCTAAGAAAAATCTACTGTTTCTCATTTTTTTTTCATGAGCCAAACTTTTATGCTAATTGGTGATGGTTTGATATAAAACCTGATGGTAAGTACTGATGGGAAAATGCTGAAATGCTATTGAGATAGTGCATGGACTTCAAGCAGTCTCTAAGTCTCATTAACCACCTGGATCACCAGCAAGTGCACATAATTTATGAGGCCAACCAGGTAGAAAAAAGCCAAGGAATAGGTAGGGACCACACAGAATGTGAAGCCCCTGCTTCAAATCACTGAACTCTCAGTATCCCCAGAAGTAGGTGAGCAATGGCCATTAGGAATAATTGCCGCTAGTTGGTTCAATAAACTTTTCTTTTAAATATAGTATATACACATTTTTTATTTCATGTTAATGTGAGGGTACCAACAACTAGGTTACAATATTTGCATTTGTGAGGTAGAGTCCCCCTTGTAGTTGCATTCTGTACAACTTTATTAATTATTATTTCTTGTATTCTGGGCATGTGCTAGGGGCTGCACACCTGTCCTCAGGTAACTCATAGTCTAATAGGAAAACATGGAAATGGGTGCACATGTGCAGAAGATCCATGGTTTGCCCTGCAGAGGGTCATTAGGGAAGTCTGGACCAAACTCCAACTCCTGAGACTCTTGTCCAAGCCATGGCATTCGAGTCAATCATGGTGCTTCCTTTACTGGACTTCTCTTGCTCTTGCCTTTGTAAGGAACGTCTGTTCCGATCTTTAGCTATTTGCTTAACTGCCCCTGCTTGGGGAGGTCCCCTAAGGCTTTCCCACTGGGGTTTTCCTTGTTGTCAAAAAGGGAACTGTCTTCCTTTGTAGCTTTCATATCAGTTGTGCAATAGTACTGTGCTTTATAGGTAGTTCTCAAGTTACAAACATTCAACTTATACAACTTGAACTTATGAATGGGGGTTAGTAAGTCCTGAGTTACAAACATCCAATTGATGTATGACTTGCACTTATGAATGGGCTATTACAGGTAATAGGTAAATGTACCTATTCCAACCTACATCAAATTCAACTTAGGAACAAACTTACAGAACCTATCTCATTTGGAACCCAGGGATTGCCTGTAACCAGTTTACAATGTTTCCCTCTCCAGACTAAGTTCCCACAGAAAGCAGAACAGGGATTATCATGTAGAGTGCACTCAGTGAAGAGATGATGATGGAATGGATGACCCCACGTGCCTTCTGGACAATTTATGATGATAATGATATCTAGGCTGGATGAGGTGGCTCATGTTTGTAATCCTAGCACTTGGGGAGGCCAAGGCAGGTGGATTGCTTGAGCTCAGGGGTTGGAGACCAACCTAAGCAAGTGCGAGACCTCATCTCTAAATATAGCCGAGTGTTGTGGCAGGAGTAGTCCCAGCTGCTTGGGAGGCTGAGGCAAGAGAATCTCTTGAGCCCAAGAATTCAAGGTTGCTGTGAGCTATGATGACACCATGGCACTCTACCAGGGGCCACAAAGTAAGACTGTGTCCTCCCCCCTCCCCCAAAATGATACCTATCTCAAAGCATTGTTGTGAGGATTAAATGTGCAAATTTACATAAAACTTCTTGACACCACACCAGGCACATGTGTTCAATAAATGGTGACCTAAAAAATGTCATGAAATGTCTATGGACTTAACGATTTGGAAGTTATTGATTATTTTATCAAATGTAATTTTTTGTGGTGTGACGGGAGTAAAGGAAGAGAAATTAACGAGTGTAAACTGCTTTTCAAGAAGCACAATTATGAAAAGAAAAGAGAAATCTAAAGTTAGAAGGGAGCAGAGGGTTGCAGAGAGTGCGTGTTATGATTTGTTTATGAAAGAGTAAAAAATACAAATAATAAGAGACAGATTTGGTGACTTGTGAGATCACTGACGTGTGAGAAGGTGGTGTGGAGTTTACAGAGATTTCCTTCAATGTTTACAACGATCTTTCTACACAAAGATTTCTTTCAAGGTTTACAACAATCTTGAAAGTAAATACTTCTATTTTCGTCAGTTTGCACGTGAAGAAACCGAGAGGGATTAAATCCTTTGCTGAAGGTCAACACTTAATCCATAGGATGAACAGGCTTACCTCCCACCTCCACGTTCCAGCTTGAAATCACACACCTAAGTTGCTTCTCATATAGATAAGTCAGTGGAGGCAGGTTCTAACCTGAAAGCATTGAATCCTGACAGTCTCTAATTTCTTTGAGAGGAAAGAGGTCCTTTTCTGATAGTGGCTGGGGAGTTATACAGGTAATATAGTGAGAAGAACTGGAGAATGGTGTACGTTTGCCCTAAAGACCGTGGGATTTGCAAGCAGTTTTCAGCCCCAGAAGTTGCACATTTCCTGTAGGGATCACTGATTCCAGCAGCACAAGCATTGGAAAGAATAATGGTTAGCTTGACTCATTGTTAGATAGTTGCTGCTAAAAGCTAAAGAGTGGGGTAGGACTGGTGGTGATGGTATGGTAAGCAGGTAAATAAATCGGTTACCCATGACATCTAGACTGGATAGATAATAAACATGAAACCAGGGAGAGACATATTGTTTAAGAGGGAAAAGTGGATGAGAGAAAAGTGAAAGAATTTCAAAACAATAGATCAGAGAGGGAATGGGGTACCTGGAAAAGTTTAGGAATATACAAAAACTGAGTGATAACAAGACCCAGGGAGACTGCTGAAATTAAACAAGGACAGAGATCTCAAGACAGTACTAGGTGGAGTTACGCAGAGACATTGGATTTAAAAGAGGCCTGCGTGAGACAGGTGCATCGGCCCTGTGTACGTAAAGCCTGGTTTCCAAGTGGAGAGGACACTCTCTGACTCAGATGTGCCTGATGCAAGCTGGAAGCCCACAGGCAGCCTGCCTGCCTCCCCTGGGTTGGTAGTTTGATAATGTTAAATAGCTATCAAGAAGCCCTTTGTCTTTATCTATGACGCTAGTTGGCATTGTCTTAAAGCAATCCACAATTTCTGCCAAAATATGTTCAGGAAATATGAGCTGCTGTGGCTGTGACCCCTTTAGATATCCACAAACTGGATCATGCAATACAGTTCAGCTGAGTAATAAAACATAATCAGATTGGCAGACGGCATCAGACTGGCCAGCGCCCATACAGATCTTCTTTTAACCCAGTTTAACAAGTTGCTCTCTAGAAGTTATTTATTCCACCTGTCAACATTCCTGTTGTGGAAATGACAGCCATCAAATCTCTTTTAGATTCTAATCCTATTCTTTTCTCTTTGGCCTCAGGTAGCGGGTAGCCTCCCAGAAGTAATATCCTCACTGTCAGCTAAGTGGTTTGTTTCACATTGATCATTTGCTTGAAGGAATGGCCATCGTCTTACAAAAAAATAAATGTAATATCCCAATCATTAGCTATGTAGTAAATGCAAAATAAATATCTGCAACCAAAATTACTTTGAAATCTTATAAGGCCTGGATTAGTGTAGGTAGCTGTCCAGCTGGCAGTAATGTGCCGTCCTATTCCAACCTGCATAATAGACTGTCATTCTTACCTCCAACCTCACCACAAGTTACTGACAGATGGAGTTCCACATTTCCTTCTCCACCTCATTCTGAAACATTTAATGCTAATAATACTGGGGAGGTCAGTGATTAAGAGGAGATGATCTTCAACTCGAATCCTCATAATATTTAATAGCAACAAATGCATAGGAAATTATTAAAGGGGTTCATAGAAAATAATAATACTAAATCATGCAAAATAAATACTTAGGGCCATCCATAGGAAGATCCCCATCTGAGGTCTAAACAAAAGTCTTTTGCAATTTGGTTTGTATCTATCTATATATGTATATAATAGCCAGAGGGCAGCGCCTGTGGCTCAAAGGAGTAGGGTGCTGGTCCCATGTCCCATGTACTGGAAGTGGCAAGTTCAAACCCAGCCCCGGCTAAAAACTGCAAAAAAAAAAAAAGAAAGCCAGAATTTTTTGGTTGTTTTCTTTGCTCCATTTATTGTTCTGTGTGTGTGTTTAACACACATGTGACACATACTATTCTTATCTTCATTGTATAAACAAGGAAACTGAAGCTTCTGAGATTCAAGTACCTTGCCCACAGCTCGCAAGTAGAGGTTACAGAATTTGGTATTTGGCATTATAAGATTTCAAAGGTATTATAGTTGTTGATTCTCTAGGGCCCGAATTCTACCTATACATACACACCTCTTTTAGAATGGAACCCAGAACAGCAAGGGAAGTATGCTGCTCAGGAGTCTTTAAGCTCTGAAACAGAGAATGTGGGACTGTGAAGCCACTGAAATTGAAAACAGCAAAAGGATTAGAGGGCTGCGCTTCTGAAAAGTTCTATGTTAACATGAAAGACCACCATTCCTGCTCTAACAGAAGGAAAACGCTGGATAAACTAAAAATTTATTTTTCTTTAAAGGCATAAAAATCTGTGGATGTTCAGAAGTCTGAATTAATAAAATTCTATAGTGAGACAAGCGTTCAGCTGGTGAACAGGGGCCAGTGATAGCTTCTATTACTGGGCCATTTGTAAAACCTCAGGGCATGATCAGAGAGAGAGATGTGTCTGCAATAGACAGAAGAAAACTATGTTGAGACAAGGGGAAGCCAGTTGGATTGGTAAGAGCCCTTGAGACCTGGCATGGCAGATTGGTACATGGAGGAGCTTCAGACTCAGAGCTGGTTTTCTCTAATCATTTCTCTTTCCATTTTCAAGACATTTGAAATCAGAGGCAAAGTGAATCAACTCAGCCCTGACACAGGTCAGCTTCTTATTAGATCAATGAGAGACTCTATCTCCTTAGATGCCTGACAGAAAAAGTCAAGCCACATATGAGGGTCTAATAATAAGTATTTTAGTCTCCATTGTTCTTTTCTATAATGCTTACCAAATAATAAAAATTATGAGACATGTAAAGAAGTGAAAATGACTCATGAATAAAAAATATCAGTAAAAAAAGGAGTAAACCCATGGATGACCAAAGAGGAAAAGGACATTAGCATAAGCGTATTAATAGACTCATTATTAACTATTAGCTAACCTATTAATGGACTCAAAAATGTTTGAAGAATAGTTGGGAAAAATGTGTGAAATATTGTATTATTTCAATAAAGATATCAAAGCTGTTTTTGCAGTCAAGAGAAAACCATAGGAATGAAAAACGTGAATATAAGACAAAATAATTAATTGGGTGGAGTAACAAGAGATTGGACCCAATCAAGTTTGTGAAGAGTTTAGAAAAATTACCTGAAGAATAGAGAAGCAATAGATAACAGGGAGCAAAAAAGCTATCAGAGATACCAGAGACCTTTGTGACAATATCAAATGGCCTTAAATATGTGTAATTTCAGTCCCAGAAAGAGAAAAGAAAGAGAATGGTGCAGAAACAACAAAGAAGAGATGGCAAAGAATTTTCCAAAATCGATGAAATACGTTAACCCAGAAAGCCAAGAAAGTAAAAAATCCCAAGCAGAATAAACATGAAAACACACTTAAGCCTATCATAGTCAAACAGCTGAAAACCATAGGATGTGAGAACCTCTTTCACAGCTGGAGAAAAGACATGTTAAATCAGAGCACAAGATCTCAAGAAAATAAGATTGAGACTTATTTCTCATGAGAAACAAGAGAAAACAGAGGAGAATAGGCTATCTTTAAAACACTCAAAAAAAAAAAAAAGAAAAGAAAAAGCTATTGCCTTAGAATTGTATGTATTGAAAAAACACCCTTCACAAATAAAGGCAAAAAAATTTTTAAGCTAACAATAATAACAAAAAGGCTTAGAGAATTCATCATCTCAAGAAGTACACCACAGAAAATATTGAAAGAATTTGAGGCAGAAATGATCTCACCTAAAATGGAAATGAAAATTCAGATATCAAGAAAGAAAAGAGCAATAGGAAGAAAGATATGTGGAAAAATATGAAAGATCTCCCCCACCAACTTTTCAAAATCACTTGGCAAATATAAAACCAATATAACTATGGGTTTTAAATATAGGTATAAATAAAATATATGTTAATTTGGTGGGAGGTAGATAAAAAATATAGTTATATATTATTGTTAAATTATATCATTTAATTTAAGGTTGATTATAAGATAAAGATGAATATCTTTATCTAGAGTTACCTCTTAAAAATACAAAGGTAAACACTGTAAAGAGGAGATAAAATGGAAAACTATTTTTAAAAATACCTCTAGACTTATTGCTTGGTTTTCAGCAGTTTGAACTTTGTCTGGTTTTATTTTTTATTTGTTAATCCTTCTTGAGGTTCCCTGAGCTTTTTGAATTTATGGGTTAATATCTTTCATCATTTAAATTTTTTTCAAAACAATCATCTCTTCTCTTACTGCTTCTTTGATATTCTTTATCTGTTCTGCTGATGTTCTAGTTACATAAGCTTTTAAATCTCTGTCTTTTGTATATTATTTTTATATGTTTTTTGTATTTTTTTCTCTTTGTGTTTTAGGTCTTTTCAAGTAACCTATCTTCAGGACCACTCATCCTGTCTTTTGCTGTGTTAAGTAAAACATAGTCTTATTCTGGTTTGTTCCTTTTCTTCATGTCTAGTTCTTCTTGGATTTTGATTGAGATTGTGGGTCCTTTTCCTCTTAGCCCTAAGAAATTACACAAGAATCAGGTCTTTTCTTTGGAGATTTTGAATTTAGCTCCTTAGCTCCTTACCCTACCCCACTTCAAAATCTGGCATATGTCTTAAGGAGAAATTCTCCATACATTTATGTCAAGTTTCCCATCTCTAGCAAGATTTATTTCTTATGCAACACAGATTTTACTCCGCCATCTATAAATTTCTTGGCTGCTTCTCAGTACATTGCAAAATCTCAGAATTTAGCTAACATGGTGCAAACCATGTGTCTGGAAATCATCCAGTTTCTAACCCATCACAGTTGTCAAAAACTCTCCTGGTTTCTTTTTCACCCACTAGGATGCTTTTACCTAGGCCATGTGGATTCTTACCTGCCCTTAGAGCAAATATATACCCACAGGGAAGTGAATGGCTATTGACTGAGTCAGCTTTATGTTTTTGGAACAGAACAGAACTCAGTAATTATAAAGGAGAGAAATTTATCATTTCATGATTCTGGAGGCTGGGAAGTCCAAGACCGGGCAAGAGTCTTATGCTACTTCAATTTATGGTAGAAAATGGAAGGAGGAAGCAGGTATGTGCAGAAAAACACAACACAAGGAGGAATAACACAGTCTCATGGTAAGAAATCAGTCCCACCAGACTGAGAGCTCACTCCCACAAGAAGGCATTATTCTATCCATGAAGCATCTGACCCAAACACATCCTAGGAGTTCCTACCTCCCAACACTGCTTCATTGGAAATCAAATTCAACATGAGTTTTGGTGAAAACAAACCACATCCCAGACCTTAGCAGCTAGCAGTTATTAGCCAAAAGAATGATTCTCTATAGAATTTTAGTTGATCCAATTATTTTGACTCCTCTGTTATCCTTACAAGTAATTACTTATAAACTGTATACATTTTTCCTAGTTGTTGCTTCGTTTGTCCTGCTGAAATATACTATACCCAATTGAGAAGAAGAAACATGAATGATATTGGTTTGACTGGTAAGTTTAAGACCACTATTTCTTTGTACCATAAAGACTCCTATTCCATGAATCATTGAGACAATGTGCTGATTCTTTCAGTTGCTTAGGGCATCTATTCTCTCTGTGGAAGGATTTGGAAAATATTAATTAATGTGAATTTTGGTATATTAGGCCTCCTAAAAACAATCTTAATCAAAACTGTAATTTTTTTTTAATTTGAAAATCCATTTATTCTTATTCTGGTAGTCCACTTGATTGTCATGGAATTACTAATCAAAAGCTAAATTAGCATAAGCATCCACTAATCTCTCTCCACTCATAATCAAAATGTGATTATTTTCTTTCCCAAGGTACTAGTATGAAGGTCAATGGCCCTACATCCCTTTGGAAAAGGCTAGAAATTTTCATGGTATCCTCTCATACTGTATATCACTGTCTCTCAGGAGGTATGGTGAGCTTCCCACTGGTCAAGGGGCTCCAAATTTGTGAATGGAAGCAACTCTGGGAATAAGATAAAGGGTCATGACTAGATAAGTGGTTTGAGTCAGGGCTCTTGATAACTTGGAGAAATTTTTGTGTCATGTACCAAGTCACTCCATAGCAAGTTACTTATTAATTTTATTTCCATGGATTTAGTGATGATGTACTTATTACTAGAGACATCTGCATTTTGGACAAATTGTCATGGATATGACTATACGTGTCTGTTGCCTATTGAGCTACCCATACTCATTTTCTTCTTGTTTAGGGTTTGCTTCTTGGTTGAGCTGCTCCAAAAATCTCATACCCTAATCTCTTCTACCAGAATTCATGGCCTAGAGAAACCTGTGTGTAGAGTAATTTTTAAAAATTCTAGAACTTTTATCACCAATATATTCCACAGAGGTATTTTGAGGAAAATGGGAGAAAATAGAGTACTCAATAAAAAAGTTGCACTTGCATTTCTGGGATAAACCCTATTTGATCATGTTGGATTATTCTTTAACATACAATATAGTTGGATTTAGCTTCTTGTGTTATTTAGGATTTTAACAGTCATATTCATAAATGTGACTTGTATAGTTTCTTTTCTGTGTTTAGTTGGGTTATAAATAATTCTATCTTATTCCTTACATTCTGTTCCTTAAAACTGCAAGTTTAATTAAAAAAAAATCATCTATTACACTAACTGGGAATATTGTGTTAAAGAATGTCCTTTGACATATTTTAAAACTTATTCCAGTTTTCTATTTGTTGAATAAAAAGTTGGTCATCTTATATTTTCCCCTAGAAACCAGTTTATCAATATTTTCAAACATATCTATCACTCTTATGAATATTATTCTCTTATGATTTTAAATTTCTCTATATTCAATCAATCTGTTTGCATTTGCCCTTTTAGATTTCCTATAGATATGACTCCAAATT
This sequence comes from Nycticebus coucang, assembly GCF_027406575.1. Classification (NCBI taxonomy): domain Eukaryota; kingdom Metazoa; phylum Chordata; class Mammalia; order Primates; family Lorisidae; genus Nycticebus; species Nycticebus coucang. Next base: position 57,085,424 of record NC_069799.1, read on the forward strand.
TTAAAAGATGTAGACTCTACGTTCATTTATCAAAATAGTTGCTTTTCTCTTGTTCTGCTGTTACATTTATTTATGTTCTCATATTATGGTGGCCATTGTCTTCTGTCTCAGATCTTGAATTGCCCCTTTAATTCATTTATATTTAATAATAGAAACACTTAAATACATATATTTTCTTGAATATTATTGGGAATAATTCCATAATTTTTGAAATAAATTCTATTACAAATAATAAAGTGTTTGCAGAGTTAGTATAAGCATTCACTAATTTGTTTCCAACCACTACCAAAGTTTGGTTATTGCCCTTCCCTTCATACTATCATTCAAGTGTATGTCTCCTTATCTTTTAGGTTAGGCTAAGAGAAGTTTTCGTATGTCCTGTGTAAGTCCATTGCAATTTCGAACATTTATAAATCTGCCTTCTGTGAGTAGAGCTTTAAGCTATTTTCATTTTTTTACTATTTAATGTAGTACGTAATGAATGAACTTATTCATCAGTCATTCTGTTTTTTGCAAGCCTATCTTTGGAATAGAATCCAAGAAGTGGGTATACCCATATGTATGGGTAAACGTGTGCATGTTGTCCAGATGTTGACAAATTCCCCACCATAGGAGATTATACCAATTTGCATTTCTATTCTCAGCACCAATGTGTGAGAGTATCTGTTCCCCACAGCTTTGACTAGAGTACATTGTTAAGTTTCCAGATTTTTTGTCCATCTGATTGAGTAAAAGATATTTCTCACTCTACTTTTCATTCAGATCATCATAAAAGTTTAATTGTGTATTATGAAGTGCACAGAACTTAAGTATATAAGTGTATGAACTTGTATAACCCCTCTTCAAGGGGGATTCATACCCTTATTCTTTCAAGACAAAAAAAAAAAATCCCATCCCCTCAGAAAGTTCTCACATGCCCCTTTTTAAAATCTCCCACCTCTAAGCAACTACCTTTCTTCTTTTGATCATCTTTGATTAAGTTTGCTTCTTCTAGGAGTTCATAAAAGTGAAATCATACAGTGTGGATTATTTTGCTTCTTTGAATCTATATGATGTTTTTAAGATGCATCCGCGTGGTTGCATGTATGAATTGGTTATTCATTATTACTGCCAGATAGTATTTCATTGCATAAATGCTAAAATCTTTTTAGTTGTTTTTTCTTTTGTTGGACATTTGGATTGCTTTCAGTTTACTTATTCTGGTGAGTGAGGAGTGGTATCTCATTTTGGCTGTAATTTGCATTTTCCTAATGCCTATTCATCTTAAATGCTTTTTCAGCATAATGGCTATTTGTATGTGTCTTCCTTTGCAAACTATCCTGTACCTTTTTTTCTCATTAAAAAAATTAATTGCTCTTTTACTATTGAGTTACAGAATGTGAGTTTTTATCCTGGATGCACCACCTTTGGAGGACATATTGAGAATAGCATATTTTATTCTGTTGTTCTAACATTTGTTTTCTTAATTGTATCTTTCAATGAGCTGAAGATTTTTCTTGATAACTTTATTAATTATCCAAATTTATGGGGTTTTTTGTGCTTTGTAATTTGTACTTTTTGTGTTTACTCTACAAAAATGTTTGCCTGTAGATATATCTCAAAATTTTCCCCAAACTTAGGAATAAAGCGGTCAGTCTTTCTGATGTTATAGGTTTTCATACAAGCACTTCACCAAATTTAAAATATTTCCTTCCATTCTTAATTGGCATAAAGTTCTGCTTTCGATGATAAATGTTTTAAAATATCTTTATTAAGTCATTGCTTACATATGTCAAAATTCACCCTTTTTATCTATCTAGTTTAATAAGTTTTTCCAAACATATACAATAAATGCCATAAATAAGATATAGATATAATAGTTGCAATGCTCCAAAACCTTTCCTCATGTTCATTGCTAGTCAATCGCTAACCCCTAACAACCAGAAACCACTAATATATTTTATTTCTATACGTTTGCCTTTCCAATTCTTACAAATGGAATCATATGGCAGACAGCTTCTTGAGTTTAGCTTCTTTTATTCAGCATAATGTGTCTGAAATTCACCCACATGGTGGAATGCATTAGCAATTAATTTCTGTTTTATTACTGAGTAGTTCTCCACTGCACAGATGTATTATCATTTGTTTACTCATTTGTGCTGTTTTATATTTTGATAATTATGAATGAAGCTCTGTAGGTATTCATGGAAAGGATTTTATATGGAGATGTGTTTTCATCTTTCATTGAGTAAATAACTAGGGGTAAAATTGGAGGATCACATTGTAAACGCACATTTAACCATAAGAAAATGTCGAACTACATAGTTCTTGACTTACCATTGTTTAAAAAAATTTTGGTTTCCGATTGTTAATTGTTAAACTATCGAAATATAATAATTTTTTGTGTTTTGACATTGTATCCCACCATCTTGCTATATTCATTGGCTCTGGGAGTGTTTTTTTAGATTCTTCGGAGTTTTCTATACTGACAATCATATTGCTTAAGATTAGGGAGAGTTTTATTTATTATTAGGGAGACCTTATAGAATGAGTCTGTAGTGATTTCCTCTTTCATTTCAGATGTTGGTAATTCTTTATCTGTCTCTCACTTTGTCAGTCTTGCTAAAAGTTTATCAATTGTCTTCATCTTTTCAAACAATCAGTTTTTGGTTAATTTTTTTGTTTGTTTTATCTATTCTTTTATTATTTTCTTCTTCCTGCTTTCTTTGGGTTCACTTTGCTCTAATTTATAATTGCTTAAAATTGAAGCTAAGATGATTGAGTCTTTGTTCTTTTCTAATGTCAGCATTTTAATGCTATAAATATCCCCCTAAGTGCTGCTTTAGCTGTATCTCACATGGTTTGATTTGTTGTATTTTCATTTTGACTTGATTAAGACTTCTTTTTAGTCCAAGCTGTAAACACATTTACTTCATTCAGATTGGGTCAGTAATCCCATCCTGTACCACTGCTCAACTACTAGTATCTTGTTCCACCCACACCTTTGTATAGTGACTCCCTGGTAGGCCTTGAGTAGTTAGATCTTATGCATTTATAGACCAGTTCTCACCAAGATCTTTGGGGGGACCCTACACAGTTTTCTGCCCTGTTCTTCACATTGTATTTCTTTTCTGGAGAAATGTTGATTCAAGTCCTTTGCACATGTTAAAAATCAGGTTATTTGTTTTTCTTTTTGCTATTGAGATGTAGGAGTTCCTTCTATACTTATTTCACATATTATACCCTTATTAGATATATAGTGGTAAATATTTACATTTAATCTGCAGCCTGCCTATTGTCTTTGTTGATTGGTTCCTTTGCTGTGCAAAAGCTTTTTAGTTTTATGTAGTCCCTCTTGTGTATGTTGGCTTTTGTTGTCTAATTTTTGGTATCATATCTGAGAAACCATTGCCAAGACCAGTCATGAAGCTTTTTCCATGTGTTTTCTTCTAGAAGTTTTTTAGTTTCAGGGTTTCTGCTTGTTTTTAATCTATTTTGAGCTTAATTTTGTGTATAACATAAGATGAAGTTCCCATGTCATTCTTTTCAGGTGGATATCCAGTTTTTCTATTATCATTTATTGAAGAGACAACGTTTTCCCGTATTGCAAAATACAAGATCTCATTTTACTACTTGTCTGCTTTAGTTTCTTTGATCAATGTTTTATAAGGTTCAAAATGGAAATGTTTTACCTCTTTGGTTAAGTTTATTCTTAAGTGTTTTATCCTTTTTGATGATTTTCAAAATGAAATTATTTTCTTAATTTCCTTATCAGTTTATTGCTAATGGTTAGAATCACAACTTTTTGTACATTGATTTTGTATTCTGTGACTTTATTGAGTATGTATGTAAGTTCTAATGGTTTCTTTTTGGAACTTTAGCATTTTCTACATATAAAACTGTGTTATCTGCAAGCAGAGATAATTTCTGTTTGTATGTCTTCAATTTCTACTTTTGGCCCAAATACTCTGGCTAGGATTCCCTGCCCTGTGTTGAATAGAAGTGGTTAGAGTGCATACATTAAATGGTCTCTGATCTTAGAGAAAATGCTTTCAGGTTTTCACTGTTGAGTATAATGATAACTGTGGACTTTTCATATGTGGTCTTTATTGTGTTGAGGTTATTTCTTTCTTTTCCTAGTTTCTTGAGGGCTTCTATTATCAAAGATGTTGAAATTTGTTAAATGATTTTTCTGTATCTCTTGAGTTAAGAAAATGATTTTTACCCTTCATTTGTTAACATAAATATGGTAAGTCTCATTAATTAATTTTTGTATGTGGAGCCATCTTTCTATTCCAGGGATAAATCCCACTTGGTATATAACTCTTTTGATATGCTGTTGAGTTTAGTTTGCTAGTATTTTGTTGAAGATTTTTATATCTATGTTCATCAAGGCTATTGGACCACTAGACTACCTTTGGTATCAGGATAAGCCTGGCCTCATAAGATAAGTTTAAAAGTATTTCCTTTTCTTTGATGTTCTGGAAGACTTTGAGAAAGATTGGTATTAATTCTTTCAATGTTTGTTGGAATTCACCAGTGAAGAAATCTGGTTCTGGAATTTTGTTGTCATCGTTGTTCTTTGGGAAGTTTTTGATTACTGATTCAATATTTTTACTAGTTACATTATAGTTCTGTTCAGATTTTCTACTTCTTTATGATTTAATTTTAGTAAGTTTTACAATTCTAGGAATTTATCCATTCTTCTGGGTTATCCAATTTGTTGATAAAATTATTCATACTAGTCTTATGTCCTTTTTCTTTCCATCACACAATATTTTTTTATTTTTAATATTTTAATCTTTAATTTCAGTTATGGGTATATATATATATATTTTTTTTTTCTTTTTTAGAGAGAGTCTCACTTTGTCACCCTCAGAAGAGTGCCACAGCATCACAGCTCATAGCAACCTCAAATTCTTGGGCTTAACCAAGATTCCCTTGCCTCAACCTCCCAAGTAGCTGGGACTACAGGTGACCACCACAATGCCCAGCTATTTTTTTGGAGACAGGGTCTTGCTGTGGTTCAGGCTGGTCTCAAACTCATGAGCTCAGGCAATCCACCTGCCTGGGACCCTCGCAGTGCTAGGATTATAGGCGTGAGCACAGCATAATATACCATGCCCAGCCTGGTATATTATGTTTTATAGTTGATTTTGTTTCTGTTTTATTTTCTGTGCTGTCATTTTACAAGTTATTTATTGGTGTCTTAATTGTCAACAAGCAAGGCACATAAAATCCATTCTCATGCTAACTCAGGAATTCATATATTATTCTTTTAAATACAGACAGGTTCTTTGGATAACTGCTTTTTCAGTCTTTCAGTTCAGGGTTGATGATTTTTTTGACTTCCTAAATTTTTAGTTGTTGACTTAAAACAATGACTGCTATCCTGTTGCCAACCATTATTCCATGTTACACACACATTAGTAAATAAATCTTTGCTGAGGTACATTATATTTATGCTTTTCACCAATTTCTCTCCTCTGAATCTATCATCACCTAAAAGCTACACTGTTTTTAGTAAGAGGTAAAATGGAAATTTGGTGTATTTTTCTGTATGTTTGAACCTAAAGATGAGAAATAGAATGATTCCAGCAAAAGCAGTAGGTATGGTCATTTTTAAAAGCGTGTATTAACAGTGAAGAAATGGAGAAAATTTGTAATACTAATTGCAACACTTTTATGGATATCATAGACATATTTGGGATAATCATTTGTAAACACACAAATTGTCATTTAAGTTTCTGCTACTTAGGAGAAAAAAACAACAAAAGAAGGATATTGTTTTACTGTGGGTTGACAAACATGAACTAAGAACAGAACATAAAAAAAGGATAAAATGCTTTCCCAACATGTTACCTTTTTTCTATCAGAGAAAAGAGTTTGGAAGATAAATTTCTACTGAGAATAGGGTTGTAAAATCTTCTTTATATTGCACTTTAATTAAGGAAAAGTATTTTAGTCTGTTTTATGCTTCTATAATAAATATCTGATGCTGGGTACTTAAAAAGAGTGGAAATGTATTGACCTAAAGTTCTGGAGGCTGGGAAGTCCAATAACAAGGTGCTGGCAGGTTTGACAATTCCAATCCTGAAATGGACTCTTTGACACTTTGCCATCACGTGGTGAAAGGCAGAAGGGCAGAAAGAGAGAGCCCACTTTCAAAATACCTTTTATTAAGTCATTAAACAAGCTCCGGAGTATGGATCCCTCATGCTTTAATCACTTAAAGCCCCATCCTTCACAATCCGTATGTTGGCATTTAGATTTTAACATGAGTTCTAGAGGAGAGAAACATGAACACCACAGCAGAATGTAATATGGGACATATTCTGAGTAGCAGTTGATCAATTCAGATAAAACAGGCAGAACCTCTGACTTTCAATGGCTTTCTACACTGTGTGACTATTTCTTACTTGCACAATATCCATAGTACACATAGACATTTAGGAACCCATAGTTTTTTCATCTTAGGGCTTCACCATTGACTAGAGTCAAGGAATTCTCTATATCCCACTGGCTGTTGAAGATGACTATGAAAAAAATTCATTCTTCCCTAAAACACCGTGACACACATAACTGACTTACATGTGTGTCTCCAGTGGTGCACACCCTACCTATCGCCATCCCGGATGCAGTGAAGGGTGTCGGAGGAAACATGTCTCTACGTGGGCAGCACCTTCTGTGCAGCAACCCTACACATGTAAAGGGAACCTATGTTTTGTTGAACCTGCCACCAACAGAGAGGGACTATGAATTGACTAGTCAGAAACCATCAGCAAGTCCCCTTTTCATTGCCTTTTTCTACAGAGGAGTCTGGAAAGCTAAAATACTCACTTTTTCAGCCTGACCTCAGCTAGGGATGATGAGCGATACACTTCTGGCCAACAGTTTATAGCCAAGGAGAAAGTTCTTTTGTCTTTTTGGTCTTTCGCCTTCTTTTTCCCTAGAAGATGGCCAAGAGGCATGGTAGATATTTTTAATGATGAGGTGGTGATCTTGAACATGAAACCCTCACAGCAAGGAGCAGAAAGAAGCAACGAATGTGGGTTAATGCCATTGTTGAACAGTTGAATCAGCCCTGATTACTTACCCCCTGGACATTTTTGTTGTCTGAGAAAATTAGCTAGCTCCTTCTTTCTGTCAACCATTATTTTTTGAGACTTTTGATTAATTAGGGTCACAATCCTGACACGGAAGTAAAGTAATTGTTCTGTCCATGCGATTAATTTCTCTTTGGAGCAATATCACAACTACTGTAAAGTAAATTCTTAAAGTAGCTACCTATCTTCAGCTACTCTTATATGAAAAATCATTCTAAATTCACACTGCCTCAAACTTCTCAGTATTTCTTGCATTGAGACTACCAAAATGCTATGAATATGCATTAAGAATCCAGCCGTTTCAACATCCCTTTTCACAATAATTAGGCAAATTACCCCTTGGATACTTAAAAACTAAAATGTGTATTATTGGTACAGACATGAAAAATATTTAAGAGAAAAAAACAGTAGAATAACATGCAGTAATGTGACAATTATGTATCAGAAGAGGAAGTATGTTAGAGGAAAGGAAGCAAAAATATTTAATTGGACTGAAAAAAATTAATCATCTGTTTTTAAAGACCAGAGCTGTGGGTTCATGATGGAGAGGAAGAAAAATGTAAAAAAAAAAAAAAAAAAAAAAGAAGAAGAAAAAAGAAAAGAAAAGAAAAATGTAATACATAGATGTGAGAAGATTGAGCGGGGAGGCCATAGGCTACCCAAAGTTCCTGTGGTTTCCCGCAGATAATAAAATCATACCCTGCTAGGTGGGAAATGAAGAATCACTTTATGCATAAATTGCCCCAAAATTATGTACCTTAAACTTCATCCGCACTTCAAGAGCAGATAGAATAAAGGCAGACAAATTCAGATTACTTTCAGAAATTTTTAACAATTAAAATGGATTTGACAGGTATATTTCCCAAAAAACTTCAATTTATCGATTTGGTATTTCTGCAAAATTTTGCTGCTTTTACTGAGGAAAGGATTGCCCCCCACACCTGCTTTAGTCCCTGTGATGCTCATTCGTTGGTTTTATATTTGAGTCTCATAATTTAGAGACTGACAGTGTGTGCAGAAAAGAATTCATTCCCATCAGATTTCCATGGCCTCTCTGAGCTTTATGCAAGAATATATAAATAACACATTTATTGTATATGTGTTTTAAAAATTTATAGTGCTCTTCCCAACAGTTCCTCATTAGTGAAGACAAGCCCATAGCTTGGATATTAATTTTCCTATATCTTGGAGTAATCAATGGTGTCCCACTCTTGTTATTATATTTATGACCTTTGAAAGCATAGGTCTTGGAAATTCAAACCATCGAAACATAATTTGCTAGGAAGCATTGATTCCCATAATAAAATTATTGGAGTTCCCTCACTTACAAAGTTATTGCATATTTTATTTTATTTCCTATTTTCACATGAATTGTTGACTGTGTAGCCAACATGTAGACTCTTCTTCCACAGAACTGCTTGCTGAACAATGTGAATAAATGTTATCACATAATTGGGATTAATGCATAGAAACATCTTTGGCATATGTTGAATTGGAAACTTCGTGAGGAAGCAAGTTCTGAATATCACTTGGCAGGAGGTTATGTGCATTAACTTCATGCTTTTTGTGAAGACTTTGCTGGGTGAAAGAAATGTGTGCAAAAATCTCATGATCTGTGATAAATTCACTAATACCTATAGAACTATGTGATTAGGTTTTCAAACTCAAATCTGGGAAAAATTTGGGCAGCCCAGAAAATGCTTTTTTTTTTTTTGAGACAGAGTCTCATTGTGTCACCCTTGGTAAAGTGCCGTGGCGTCATAGCTCACAGCAACCTCAAACTCCTGGGCTCAAGTGATTCTCTTGTCTCAGCCTTCCAAGTAGCTGGGACTTCAGGCACCCACCAAAACATTGAGCTATTTTTAGAAACGGGGTCTTGCTCTTGCTCAGGCTGGTCTCAAACTCCTGAGCTTAAGCAATCTGCCCATCTCAGCCTCCCCAAATGCTAGGATTACAGGTGTGAACCACTGCACCCAGCCTTTAAAATCATCTGAAAGCTGGATTGGATATAAGACTTAATCGATCAGATGGGTGTAGCCAAATGAAAGAACTAATGGTAAATTTTGCGTGTTTTTTTGCAAAATTAAAACCTAGGAATAGGATTAAAATTAGAAAAGAATGATTGTACTCAGCATTAGAAGCATGGGGTGTTTTTTATTTTAATAGAATGAAGGAAAACAATTAGACTATAGATACAAACATTTTTTTTCCATGACAGTATAATTAAACATAATCATAGGTTGTGTGCAGTGGCTCATGCCTGTAATCCCAGCACACTGGGAAGTCGAAGTGGGTCGATTGTCTGAGCTCAGCAGTTTGAGACCAGCCTAAGCAAGAGTGAGTCCCTATCTCTAAAAAAATAAAAAAATAAAAGATAGCCAGGCGTTGTGGTAGGTGCCTGTCGTCCCAACTACTTGGGAGGCTGAGGCATGAGAATTGCTTGAGCCAAAGAGTGTGAGATTGCTGTGAGCTGTGATGACACCGTGGCCCTTTACCAGGGGTAACGAAGTGAGACTGTGTCTCAAAAATAAATTAGAAAGAGAGAGAGAGAAAGAAAACACAATCATCAATGAAGGTTAAAATCCCGAAGTTACATTTATTTGAAAATCTAAAGCACAATTAAACCCAGCAGTCTGTAATGTTAGAAAAGATCATATTTGTGAAAACCATGTATATCTATCAAAAATATATTGCCCCTATTGTTTTGCCAGATACTTTGCTATTCCTTTAACCGTAAGTGTTTTTCCTGAAATTCACTTTGTAGCACTATAGAGAAATGTAAGTAGTGCTCAACATCAAACAGCTCTAAACCAAAGTAACATTTTATTATTATTTTTTATTGTTAAATCATACCTGCGTACATTAGTGCAATCAAGGGGTACAATGTGCTGGTTTCATATACAATCTGAAATAATCTCATCAAACTGTTCAATGTAGCCTTCATGGCATTTTCTTAGTTATTGTATGTAGACATTTGTATTCTGCACTTAGTAAGTTTCGCCTATACCCATTCTAAGACGCACCGTAGGTGTGGCCCCACCATTACCCTCCCTCCATCCTAACCTCCCACCTCCCTTCTCCTTCCTTGGCCCTTTCCCCATATTCTTGTGGTATAGTTGGCTTATAGCCTTCATGTGAAAGCTATAAATTAGCTTCATAGAGGCTGAGCACCAAGGCTGTACTTTTCTATCTAGGGTGGTGCCTGACTCTGACGTAAGGGCTTAGATTTAATAAAACCATGAAAACATGGAAGCATAATAATTCAAAATCAGATGGGAAGAGGTAGAAAGTTGGTATGGAAAATTAACCTACCAATACAAGTTCAGGTCTTATGAACGTCCCAGACCTTCAAAGGACTCCTTGCCATAAATACCAGGATAAATTAAATCATAACACTTACTTATCATCTATAGTTATAATAATAATAATTAACACACTATAGTACATATAAAAAAGTAAAATTTTTATTTATTTATTTATTTATTTTCAATATTCAAATATTTACTAAGAACCTCCTATGGGCCAGGTCCCATGCTAGGCAGATATATTTTCTTTATTAAATCATAACTGTGTATATTGATGCATTTATGGGGTTCAGTGTCCTGAGTGGATACACAAAGTGAAATGCTTACATCAAACTGATTAACACATCTATCTCATTTATTTGTCGTGGTAAGTAAATTATACTCTTTTCTTAATAGTTTTGAAATGTACCATTGCATTATGGGTATCAGGTGAGGTCCCATCAAATACCCTCCCACCCCCTCTCTTCCCTCCTACTTTCTGGACTATAGTTATGTTTTACCACTCGTATGAATGTGCAGGTGATTGATTTCATAGTAGTATTGAGTACATTGGATACTTTTTCTTTCCAGTCTTGAGATAACTTTCAAAAGTAAAATTTTTCATAAGTTAAAAGTTAGAAAAGAAGTTTTGAAAGAAAAACATAAAGAATTCACTGAAAGTAATCATTTCAAAATGACAACATTGCTGCTTTCATTCTCATTGTCTGCCTTCTATTGGCAGAAGAAACGTTTTTGTTTTTTTTTTCTCCCCAGCACACAGCATGTATTAGAAATGTTATCAATACAGCAAACCTCCATAGGCGATCCCTCCCTACACTGACCTCCTCCTTAGGTTGACCTAATTTTCATAGACTGGACATGCACCATGTGTGTGTTATCAGTACAGTCAGGCTGGTTCTTTAGATTGACCACCTCCATGTGTTGACCAGTTGGTTACAGCCCTTTGGGTGGTCAATTTACAGAGGTTCTACTGGACTTGTTGAACAGGAAAGTGAGGAAGTATGCTTTTGTTTAAAGTTCAATTTCTCTTTTAGAAATTTAAAAATCAACAATAATTGGCTCTACTCTCTCAAGGGGTTCTGATTCATCAATAACCTGAGTTAAGGCATTTATGCTAAACAAACGAAAGGTTTACTTAACAACAGCAACACTACTTACCCATTAGTTTCGATCAATTGCTCTGTGGTAGTGTTCATTAGACTGTTTAATTTGAACCACAATTAGATTTTGTCCTTTTTAAAAGACAAAGCAGATTCTCCAGCCATTATTTAAAGGATCTGACTAAAGTTGGCAAAATTAAAGCTGGTTACAAGATAAATGTTACATAACTTCTACCGATGGCCCAACTCAGCAAAATAGGGTACTTATCTTTTGAGAAACTACTATTGCAACTCTAATAATGGAAATGAAGGTTTCTTCCTGGAGCCGATAAACAGGAACTCACAAAATGCTTGAGGTGTGCACTATAGCACTCTGCTCCTGGGATTCCACAGCAATTATAGACAGTACATATCAAAAAACCCAGGAATGCTACTCTTTCATAGGAATATAAATACACACACATGTAATTTATAAATTGATTAAATTGGGAATATCTAAACTTTGTTCCATTATTGCCTCTTAAGTAAAATAATGAAATAAAATATTGGTTCTAAATGTCTCAGACTCAGAGTGAAATACTCACCTCAAAGGACAGTTGTTCAAAGTGTTCCCATCTCAGGCTGGGACTTGTAGAGAAACTTCTCTGAAGAAGACAGGCCTACAGACACAGGAAAAAATGCTCATCATCCTTAATCATTAGAGAAATACAAATCAAAACTACTTTGAGATATCATCTAACTCCAGTAAGATTAGCCCACATCACAAAATCCCCAAACCAGAGATGTTGGCATGGATGTGAAGAAAAGGGAACACTTCAACACTGCTGGTGGAAATGCAAACTAGTATGTTCCTTTTGGAAAGATGTTTGGAGAACACTTAGGGATCTAAAAATAGATCTGCCATTCAATCCTATAATTCCTCTACTAGGCATATACCCAGAAGACCAAAAATCACATTATAACAAAAATACTTGTATCAGAATATTATTACAGCCCAATTCATAATTGCTAAATCATGAAAGAAGCCCAAGTGCCCATCGACCCATGAATGGATTAATAAATTTCTTTCACCAAACAAATACCATGGAATATTATGCAGCCTTTAAAAAGATGGAGACTTTATTTCTTTCATGTTTACATGGATGGAGCTGGAACATATTCTTCTTAGCAAATTATCTCAAGAATGGAAGAAAAAGTATCCAATGTACTTAGCCCTACTATGAAACCAAGTAGAAGCCCAAGAAGAAGGGGAAAGGGAGGGGAGGGGATGGGGGAGGATGGGTGGAGGGAGGGTGATTGGTGGGACCACACCTACAGTGCACCTTACAAGGGTACATTTGAAGCTTACTAAATGTAGAATACAAATGTCTTAACACAATAACTAAGAAAATGCCATGAAGGCTATGTTAACCAGTGTGATGAAAATATTTCAAATTGTATATAAAACCAGGATATTGTACCCCATGATTGCATTAATGTACACAGTTATGATTCAATAAAAAAAAAGAGAGAGAGAGAAATAATAAATAAAATGTGAAAAAAAAAAGGACAGTTGTTCAAAGGACACTTCTGTATATCTGTGTCAACCTGAAGCATCCACACAGGCACATGCAGAGGAATGTTTACCCAAATACGTCTCTGGGTATGTCATAGTGCCTTCAATGTAACACGTAAGATGAATCATCACAACTTGCACGAATAAATTGAAAATCAAAATTGAAAGCAGTTTTATTTGCAATAGCATCAAAAGTAAAATAGGAAGGAACACATGGAAGGAAGGTGTGTAAAATGTCTGCTGTGAAAGCTAGGAAAAAACTGCTGAAAACATTCAAGATCTAAATGAATGGAAAGACATCTGTGCTCAGGTATCTGAAGACAGGACTGTTAGGATGGTGATTCTTCCCAAACTGATGGAAGAATTTAACAGAATTTGCATCAAAGTTTCAGCTAGATTATTTGTGGAAATAGATGAGCTGATCCTAAAATGCATATGGAAACCTAAGGGACAAAGAATAGTAAAAAAAAAAAATCTTGAGGAAAGAAGAACAAAGTTGAAGGATTCACACTTTCCTATTTCAAAACTTACTCTAAAGTTAAAATAATGAAGAGAATGTGGTATAAGACTGACAGAAGTCTAGACATATAGATCAATTGAATAGAATTGGGAAGACATCTAAAAAATTATATTATGTCAATTGGTCCTTGACAAGGGTGCTAACATAATTGAATGAAGAATTGTCTTTTCAACAAATGATGCTGGGATACTGGATATCCACATGCGAAAGAGCCAAATCATAAGCTACTGATGCTTTTCATCTGAGTGGCTACCTTAACAACATTTGTAGTGTTTCTTTAAATAGAAATTCAGTCTTTCTTCTTTTATTCATAGTTTGTTGTGGCTTCTTAAAATATCTTCCCGATTGATATCCTATTTTATTCTAAAACTTGAAAATGCTGGTTCCGTTTATCTATTTATGATTATTCCTGTATCAATATTGTATCCTATTATCATGGTTTATTCTTGCTTTATGTTCGGGTGAATTCCTAGATGCCTTTTCTTTCACCAAACTTATCTTGCCTCTATTTTCTTTCACGTGGATTTGAGAATTAGCTTGTCTATGTGAAAGCTGTTGAGATGTTTGCTTCAACTTGACTGCTAGCGTTACAATATTGAATGGCTAAACACACAAATTTGGAAAACATCTAAATTTACTGTCATCTTTCAGTTCCTTTCTTAAAATGTTACACTTTTATACATTCAAGTCTTATTCTTCTTCTAGGTGGTTTATTCCTTAGCTTATCTAATTGACATTTTTAGATTATTATGGTAGAAGAATATTATTGGGTTTTATACATTGAATTTATATTCCAAACTCACTGATTCCTTTTATTAGATTTAACATTTTTTGAGGTTTTCTAATGTACGTACAGACAGCCGTATCATTTAAATTTGATATTAGTTTTGTGATTTTTTTCCTCTAATCTGTATATTTCCTTCAGTTTTCTTATCCTATTTTGCTATTATTTCAATGCAAGTTGTGAAAGTGAGCACTCTGTCATATGCCTGACCTGAAGCGAGTTATCTCTAATACTTCACTATTAACTATGATGTTTGTATAGGTTGCTAGTAGCCATCCTCTGTCAAGTTAAAATAGCCTCTTATTTTCAGCATGACATGGTTATTAATAACAGAATTTCTAGAGCTAAATTATCTCATTTAAACATGCTCCAATGTTCACTAGCCATTGAACCTACGAAGAGTTATATAACTACTCTGCTATAGCTTTGGTGACACTCGATTGGCATAGTATTTGTAATACTATGTAATACACATATCAAATCTGTACTTAATCTGATAAATATATCAACATACAAATAGAGAAATGTTAGTTCATTAACATCAAATCGTATGACACTGTCTTCAAGTCAGCTGTATACAATTTGCTCATTAAAATTAAAAAAACTTTGCTAATCAATGTATAGGCTTAAACAACAGGAAGTGATGATAAACCATTGCTATGTTAGCAATCTCAATAGGAATAAAGAAAAGCCAACAGAAAACCAGGCCATTTTCCTATTTTTATTATTGTTTTTCTGCCAATTGTTTGTAAATGACTCAATACGTTTTCTCAAAAGATTGGTATGAGCTAGAAGCTGCTAAAGTGAAATTTTACTTTATCTCCCAAACTTTTAAAATCCTTAAAAAAAAAAAAAAATCACTCCTTGCTGTGTATCTCATTTCTTTGTCTACAAAATATGATTAATGACACTAATCTGGGGACAATTTATAACAAAGATGCAAGGGATAGAGCAGAATCTGAAATGTAATTTTTGCCCCTTGTCAAGGAAACCACGAATAATAAAAGGCTGCATTATTCAGATACTGAGGATCCCAAGTGCTTAATGCTATTGGAGCTGAGCGAGTCCTGCAGAAAGCGAAATAGTTACTCTGTGAGTCTGCTTTCTTTTTTCCTTGTTGTTGTTAATTAATACTTTGTTTGAAGAAAGACACCAGCTAGATCATGTTACTCAAAATCGTCTTCATTATTTTCACCCATCATATTTCTAAATGCTCTGCTCTGGGCACTACCCAATTATGGCTTTGGGTTCTTCTTTTAATCTGCGTGAAATAATAAGCTTGCTTTCACATGCTGAATGCTCAGCAAAGCCGACTTACTGCCCTTGGAGAAGTTCTATTGTTATCTAATACTTGTGGCCCTGTATTTCAGCGCCCATCATTTTTTTCAGGTTTGGCTGCCAAAAAGCAAAGCTGAGCCGAGAAAGAGGTGATCTCAGGTGGTTTGATATTTGTTACTACGAGTCAAAAATAAACCTGAACATGAAACAAAGAAAAGCACTTCGTTTTATTAATTAAAGAAGAAAAATGAATCAGCATCTGATTTTAGAACATTGCTCACTCCCAAACAAGGAGTACTCTGTAGACATGTTTATTTTTTCACTAAGATCTTAAAAAGAATACTTGGTTTAGCCCATTCTTCCAATTTCAGATTTAAGAAAAACCATATCCTTTCTAGTTTAAAATTCAGACCTTGATCCTTTCCAATTTAGAACATAGAGTCTTGTTTTTTAAATACCTAATCTAGAACCAACTATCATACTATTAGCTTGTTTAAACATCTTTGTAACAACTAAGTAACAATTGGAGTCACAACAACAAAGTTAAGCTCCTTTGGTGACAGAGGCTGTGTTTTACCATAGGATGTACTCACTAAATTATGTGTTCAACAGATGAAATGGGACACATATAAATTTGTGAGAACCACAGATAATCTATCAAGGACATTGCAATTGCCAACTCAAATCAATATAAAGGCTTTTGATAGAAATAGTCAAAAGGAAGATGTTCAGCTATCATCCATGGATGGCTTATGTCACGGGAAAAATGAGCTATGGGTTCAGTTTAGAGGCCACTTTTTCTCATTTCTCAAAAGAAAAAAAATCAGAAAACCTCATCAAACACTCATTTACATTGACATGGATGCAAACTACTCTTTTTGTTTTGTTATTTTGTTTTTGTAAAAGCAGGCACAGAGAACAGAACATTCTCCCAAAGTAGTCACCGCCAGACATCTTCTCCAGTCCCCCCACCCACCATGATCTTGACTCTACACAAGATGAATGTTAACCTTAGGAGAGCGGATAAGTAAAAATCATCATTTCAACTCAAATTCCCTGCTTCCAGTCATTGAATACAGTTCAGAATGGCGTAAATGAAAAAATGGGAAAATATAATGTCAGATTCTCTTCTTATGTTTTACTGGAAGAAGAACATCTGAAATGAAGTTTTCTTTTTTTAAGTTACAGGGGGAAAAAACTCATGCAAATTCTCTACTGTCTAAAACAGCAATGATAACAGTGAGAGAATTCATTGGTCAGGTCTTGCAAAATCCCATATAGAAAAATCAGACCTTTACCTCTTCTAAAAGCAAAACTGGACGATGGAAAACATTCAACACTGTTAGCTACAAAACTAAGGGTTTATGATCTATGATCTTCCAAACAGTAGTCTTCAGAGCTGTTTTATAGTAGAGGGTCCACTCTTGGCATTGCAGTGAGTGTACATCCTCAACAAAATCACTGCTGTTCCAAAAGGGACAAGGCATTATCTGTACTGAACATTTTCCCTATAGTAAGTGCTGAGGACACAAAAGTGAAATATCCTTGTCCCGGACTCAAGGTGATAATATTCTCCTGGGAGATAGACAAGCAAACATTCCATGTGGACAAATGTGCTCAGTGCTAAAAAGAGGCCGTGACTGTGTACTATGGGCCTTAAGGAGGGTACCCAGTTCATTAAAGAGGCTGTGACCGTGTACTATGGGCCTTAAGGAGGGTACCTAGTTCATTATAAAGAGGCTGTGACCATGTACTATCGGCCTTAAGGAGGGTACCCAGTTCATTAAAGAGGCTATGACCGTGTACTATGGGCATTAAGGAGGGTACCCAGTTCATTAAAGAGGCTGTGACCGTGTACTATGGGCCTTAAGGAGGGTACCCAGTTCATTCTTGATGGATCAGGAAGGCTGTGATGGGAAAGTGGCTTCCATTCTCTTGTCTGAAAGACAAAGAGAAATCAGTGAGTTGCAAAAGAAAGAATAAATTGGTAGATGTATGTTTTCAATTATTTTATGTATACCCCTGGGAACAGAATTGCAGGTTCATGTCATAACATTTAATTTAACCTATATTGTAAATTTAAACCAAAGTGTTTAAAACCAAATTTAACACCAAAGTGTTAAAAAAAAAAAAAAGAAAGAAAGAAAGAAAGAATAAATGGGATTAGGTCAAAGTAAAAATTTTAATACAAATTCTTGATTCTTTGTGTTCCAGTTTCTTTATCTTTTTTTTTTTTTTTTAACGTTCTCCTTATATGTCCCTGAGAGGGACTTAAGGATGCTAGCATTTAACTTACAGACACATGGGCTCTCTTGTACCCATCAACACCTCTGATTATGCAGATTGGCCCTGAGCTTTCAATATAAGTGGGAGTTTTCATTATTATTTTGAAAT
The DNA here is from genome assembly GCF_027406575.1 of Nycticebus coucang. Taxonomy (NCBI): domain Eukaryota; kingdom Metazoa; phylum Chordata; class Mammalia; order Primates; family Lorisidae; genus Nycticebus; species Nycticebus coucang. Next base: position 57,103,445 of record NC_069799.1, read on the forward strand.
TATGACAAAGAAGCAGTGTCTCAGATAAATGCTGTTGTTGTGACACGATACAAGAGAAACTCTGGCTAAATCAGTTGAAAGAAAGAGAAACGCATTGTCCTTTATAGTGGCCACTATCACCTCCCTGCCATAGACATCTATAGTCAATGCAGACTGAAATTTGTGGGTAACAGATGCTTAGTCAGAACCCTACGCATACAATGTAAATGTAATTACCATACAGTTTAATATGCAGCAAAAATGTATGTTCAATATTTCTGAACTGTTAATTTTTCTGCTATAGTCTAATTGACCAAAACAATGTCAAGAATGCATCCTTATAAACAGACGCTACTTGATAATAGGAATAGTTTAATGGTAATAGACTCCATAGGATGTTAATAATGAAGCCTTATGTTTATGTCTGGATTTAAACATTTTAAACAACCATTTACTAAGTCATTTTGCTTTACTTTGAAGAACATAAACTGTTGTTTCAATTACACAAATCAGCAAGATCTTATTTATGACAAGAAATAGTCTGTTGAAATGTTATGCTATAAAGTTGGAAAATGTTTTGTTTTTCATGGATTCTGTAAGTGAGAAATAAAACTTAATTCTGGGAAAAAATAAAAAGGTAAGTAAATCAAAAGTAAGACATCACGAAATATCTTCAAAAGAAAGATTCAACACCAGTATTCCCAGCAAAACCAGCAGTATTTGGTGTCCCATTTCCAATATATAAGCATAATGGGAAAAACTAAATAAAACAAAATCTGACAGTATATAATGTTGAAGTCTGGCTAAAAATCAGGCAAAATGAGAACTCCCAAAGTGGAAAGTAAGTCTTTTAATCTTGAAGGGAAGGAAAGTTATTAATATTTTCTGTACCAGAATAAAATCCCTTCAGGATATCAAAGAGTTAACAGAATGCAATTTTGCTGCTTGAAAGTGAAGAAACTTTAATATGCAGTCATTAATGAAATTCTTTTTTGAAAATATTATATAAAATAGAATCTGCATCAGTGGTGGCTAATTTTATTAGTAAATGTTTACTTTTATTGGTGGAGATACATTTTAAGCTAAAATATGTGTACATATATATGATTTTTTATTACTTCTGAGATATGCATAAACTTAAGAATATACTTAAGAGCTACAAAGTCCAGCAGCTGGTACCAATTGCTAGCTACTGTTTCCTTGCATAGCCACAATTCACAGCCTGATGGTCTGCAGTTAGTATTATATATTTTGAAATAGCTTATAGCTTAGGTATAAGAAATGACCTTTCTGTAGCACTGATTTACTGTCATTCTCTCTTTTAGATGATTAAAATAAAACATAGGTTATTTGAAAGGGCACTAAAAGAAAAAGGAAACTTACTTTAAAAAGAAAGGCAATAGAAAAATAATTTAAGTAGGGGGATAGTTTTGTATTTGGTACATTTTCCTACAAACCAAATGATCCTTCTATTCCTTAATTATTAACATGGAAAAGAAACAGAATGATTCTTCTTTTGATGGGGGCTGCATCACTGTTTATCTGCTGATTAGACAATCTGCTTCTTCCTAATTTATCACTTCAATGTTATGGTTAGTATAAATGACTGGTCTGCAGAACACTCGAACACAATTAACAAATGGTAGTGACCAGCCCCCAGAAGTGCCAGTGTAAGCAACAGCCACTGGCCTTCCATTAATCACCATTTGCTTTGATAGAGCAACATTCGTTTCATTTATCACTTGATCTCTTTCTAGTATTTCTTTCATGAAAGGGTGTTTAATCAGCATTATTTATTTCAAAGCGTATTTTCTTGAAAGCTTTTAAGAAGCTCCTAACAAGGGCACAATTACTATACTCACCTAAGGAAACACCCAGCCTCACAAGACAGCCGTTCATATGCTGGTTGCCTTACAAGAAGAGAATTATTAAGAGAGATTCTAAAGAAAGATTAATTTTTATCATTCGATGGCTTCTTGCTGTGTGTGTGTTAAGCAAAATGACACTCAATAAAACTCATAGGATGCAATTTACTCATTGATTTAATTAACAGTGAAGAGTTAAAGGAAGACCCTATGGTCCAATGGTTAATATGGCAAATGGAGGGATAAAGAATTGTAAATCTGTAAGAATGAAGGGTGGATCCATAGAGTGGTGGGGTCTGTTCAGGGAACCTGTTGCTGAGGATTGTAGGTTATCCACATTGCAGAGTTTGCTTCTGCTCAGAGAGGAGATGTGCACCGTCACCATCTGCATCTGACTGGGCGGCCACCAATTTGCTGTTTCTTTTCATTTCTCTAAAAATCAGAGACAGTAATAATCCTCACATTTTACACAATAGAAAAGATCTGCAATTCTTTTTTTTTTTTTTTTTTCTTATATTGGTGGGGATTCGTTTGAGGGTACACAGAACCAGGTTACATTGATTGCCTTTGTTAAAGGGGGACCCTCTTATAATTGTGTCCTGCTCCCAAAAGGCGAACCACACCCCTGTCCCCCACCCTCTCCCTCCTTCCCTTTCTCACCTCTCCTCCTCTCCCACCCCCACCGTGTATTAGGACCTTAAGTGTCCTCATATCAGAATTGAGTATGCAGCTTTTCTGTCTGTGATGTTGACATGGTCTCCTTGGCTGTGAAGGTCACAGTATGGCAGTGCTGTATTTTGCCTGCTCAGGTGGCCATGGCAGGTTGTAGGCAACAATGAAAAACAAATAGGTGAGATGAGAATGTGGGAGTCAGGCACAAGAAAATCAGATTCTAATGCACATGCTGGGCTTGGGAAGTTGAGCAACCTACGTGACTTCTAAATCTCTCTAGAACAAGGATATTGGATGGACAAGTGTTTTCGGTTCTATTAATCTTTTGATCAGTTTTGATGATATCCATATACAAATATAAAACAACACATGAATATTTCTATGAACTTTAGATGTAATAACTCATGAATCCCATCACTGCTATGATGTTGGTGCCATGGTTACTCCTATTGTCCTGAAGCAGAAGCTGAGGCCCAGAGAAGCTGAGCAGCTTACCCAACATTACACAACCAGTAAGTGGTATAGAAACATGGATTTCAACCCAGACAAGCAAGTTCCATGATTCATATGGTTACTAATTACATTGTAGGTGATTCATTTAACTTTTTTCTTAATACTAATGTTCATCTATATAGTTTTTCTTTTTTCTTTTAATAAAGTTACTTTAAAGAAAACCATGCATCCCAGACATAGATGGAAAATCAATGTCATCACCATGCAAAGAAGGTTACTATAAATATTATAAAGAAATGCAATTGCTAATTCAAAATAATCAATAACAAAGAATAATAAATCTATGCCTAATTATAGCAGAGGAGACAAACTGATTTGCCCCAGATTTCAGAGTGGTTTTGTTGCACTTCAGGATGATAATCCCAGTGTCTTGGATTGCCACTCCAAGATGGTAGTCACCATGACTTGTCCTGCCAAGCTCATGTCACCAGATGCTCAGCTACCTTCTAGCTCCCCGTCAGGTTGTATTTAGTGAAGCTGCCTCTCCCACTCATAACTGCATCACCTGTTTCTCTATTTCTGAATCAATTCCTACTCCATATGTCTTCCTAAGCATTCTTTTCCTTTACTCTGAACAGGTGTACTGCACTGGGGTGCTGAGGGCTCCAGCTAGAATCCTCAGGTATCATGGGGGGACTGAGAGGTATGAATCGCTGGAGTCCAGCTCCCTCCTGGGCATTTTGCTTATCAGCCCTCTCCTCTAGGCACATGTGAATGCACATGCATGCGTCCATATGCACGCACAAGCACTTGCACACACACGCATGCACACACATACACACACTCTACCCTGCCCTCACAGCTCACAACCATCGTGGTCCTGGGAGTCAAACACTTAGCTCCAGATGGATTTCCTACCTCTTTTTTTTCTTCCTCTGGCATCCTCTCTCTTTTTCCTTTCCTCCTTCCCCAAGTCTCTGTGTCACTCAAGGTCATTATGCAATGATTGGAAAATACTATATCAATGCCAAGGGTAAGATGTTTGATCCTATACCTAGAACTAGCTCATGAACTATAGGTGACATACATCTACACTTTCAGAAGTTCTGCAATAGATGGTGAATATGCCCCATTTTGTTTAAAATGACAAGATCTAAAATGCACCAAGTCAGCTGATTGCTCATCCAACTTTTTTTTGAGATAGCGTTTCACTGTGTCACCCTGGGTAGAGTGCCATGGCATCACTGTAGCTCACAGCAACCTCAAACTCTTGGGCTTGAGCAGTCCTCTTGCCTCAGCCTCAGGAGTAGCTGGGACTACAGGCACCCACCACAATATCTGGCTAGTTTTTCTATTTTTAGCGGAAACTGGGGTCTCAGTCTTGCTCAGGCTGGTCTTGAATTTCTGAGCTCCAGCAATCCACTCGCCTCGACCTCCCAGAGTGCTGAGATTACAGGTGGGAATCACTGGACATCTTCACCAAATAATCACATTAAGACTTCATTGCATCTGGGACCAGCTGGGTGATTACTTTCTGGCCTGAGTCTAACTAGCAGTGTTGAACCCCTTGCAGCTCTTGAGCTTTCCATGGGCTCCTTTTCAACTGAAATCATACCCTCTGCCTTAAGGTGTGACTGTGACCTTCTGTGGCAGCACTTACATGGAATGAGGGCATTGTGTGTTCACGCAAAAAGAAGGGAACTTGAGAAAAGGGATTTGCCCTGATCTGAATAGACTAATAGCCTACTTAAAGCAAACATGGCAGATTAGATAATTAATTTCACAGAAACACAAATTTAATATGCAATGCTATAATTAAAGGAAGAGATTTGAAAGAATTCTTGACCACAGAGGGGCACCACCTCAAACAGTTATAAAGCAAAAGCACAAGACTTTAGGACTGGAAAACTGAACCTTATGGACCAAAGGATTAAGGTGACTGTGTTTGGGGAAATTTTTTCATTGCTCTTAGAGTAAAAGAATCCATACACCACATGAAAATATATGAATCATTCTTATTCAGAACTTTCTGAATATACATTTTATATGTTTTAATATACTATATATTATATATGATATGTGACATAGAAAATATATTACACATCTATGTGTAATATTATAATATACACATCTATGTGTAATATAATCATGGATACTTCAATGATTATATATACACAGATATAATACCTTCTTCTCAGATACCTTGGTAATTTCAAAAAAAATTTATGAGTTCAACCCAGAGATTAGGGAATGCCAATGTTTATAAATTAGTGCACTATACAGTGAGTTCATTAACTGTAGTAAGACATGGCAAAGGTAGATTGTTTTCTATTACTGCTAAAGAAGGCCAATTGAAAATCTGATCCAAGAAGTGAAATGAAAAAAATCGTGTTTCTCAATAAGTTCTCTCATACTGATGTCTTCAACCATGTTCACACTACAGTGGGGAATTAGAGTTTCATTTCTCAATGACTTTATTACTTGAATAGTTGCCTCCTTGGATGTTTCATTAGGTAGTATTTATACTTTGGTTTCATCTTTTATGCCAGGTTGAAGCAAAGATATCATTCATGGTGCACAACAACTTTTTATTTAAACCAGTCTCACTCTGTTGCTCCAGCATAGAGTGCTGTGGAGTCAGCCTAGCTGATAGCCACCTCAAACAATCCTCCTGCGTCAGCCTTCTAAGTAGCTGGGACTACAGGCATCTGCCACAATTCCCAGTGAATTTTTCTATTTTTAGTATAGATGGGTCTCACTCTTGCTCTAGCTGGTCTTGAACACCTGAGCTCAAGGGATCCTGCCTCCTTGGCTTCCCAGAGTGCTAGGATTATAGGCATAAGCCACTGTGCCTGGCCACAAAACATTTTTTTATATACACAATCCATTTGAGAAGATGCACGTTAATTCCATTGTGACATCCACTCCCCTAGTTCGAAAATGTCATTTAAAAGATGGAATGGTACCAATGTTGTGCTTCTACTGAACACCAAGGAGGGCACCACTGTGCTGGATGGATGTCTGCCAAAGTGTAATTAGGCAACGCAGGCCCTCTGAGCCTACATGGGTTCCCAGCTAATATTCAGAAAATTCAAATGTCCTCTTCATCCTGTGAAGTAGAGAAAAGTGAGGAGTGAGCCGTTGCACCTTCCAGGAGGGCAGCTCAGCCACAGAACAAGGCAATCTGCAGGAATTGTGGGGTACACAATTTGTAAGCCAGAATACAGAAAAAAGATGTGGCTCAAAGTTAGTGTAGTCTACAGGGCCAGCAAGACCTGAGTTTGAATTAAATCCAAAGAGAATCTAGGCCCAGACCAAGCCCACAGAAAGTACAGACTTTAGACTATCAGCTGCAACCTTCAATGTCAGTCAATACTTCAGCAGTTGGGACCAACAGGGTGGTAACCACAATGCAACCAAGTGTCATGTGGAGTAGGCTAGAGGTGAAAAATAACAGCAAAGTTCATAGTGATTGTGTCTCAGTCCCCTCTCCGTTTCATCGTGGTAGCATGGGGACTACATGTAACTCCATTGCCCAGATGCCATGTTGGAGAAGAGGAGGATGGAGAACCATCAGAAACAATGAACATTTCCCAAAGCCCACTGAGTTGCATGAATAAAATTATTCAAACGAGAAGAAATGAAGATAATTAACTGGAGAGTTTAATGCTCTCTTTCCAGTCCTAGTAATAAGAGACTAACAAGGAACATTAATTGATCAATTATATACCAGAAATGAATATTTGAAATTTATGGTTTAAATAATATTATTTACAGTAAAGCCAAAACAATGAAATATTTAAGAAAATATATGCAGTTTTTGTATGCTGAAAACTACCGATCACTAAAGAAAGAAACCAAAGATGCATTCAAATGGGAAGGTATACCATATCCGTGCATTGAGAGGCTCAGTATTGTTAAGATTTCAATTCTTTGCATTTTGATCCTGTAGCCATCAACTCTATAGCAATCAAAATTAAAACAAGTTTTCTTTTGAAAAGAATAATAAGTTGACTCTAAAATTTACATGGAAAGCCAAAGGAACTAAAAGAGCTCAAAATAAGGAGAAGAACAAAGTCAGAGGATTTATTCTACCAGAGGAAGAACCTGTGCTTGTTTTCTGATTTTAAAATTTACTAGAAAGTACAGTCTTCAAAAAAGTATAGTTTTAGTGAAAGAATAAACATGTACATTTATGAAACAAAGAGCCCAGAAATAAACCCCCACAAACATAGTCAATTGAACTGTTACAATAAAGGGAATTTAGTGGGAAAAAAAGATAATTCTTTAAACAAGTGGTGCTGCAACAATTAGGCATCCATATGGACAAATAATTGACACAAATGTCATAGACTATATAAAAACTAACTCAAAGGGGATCATCGACCTACGTATATAGCATAAAACTATCAAACTCCAAGACAGAACAGAAATATGCATGACATCAGGATTGGTGATGAATTTGTAGATAATCCTCCAAGCCACAAGCTATCAAAAAATCGTAAATTGGACTACATAAAAACTAAAAGTATTGCTATATGAAAGACACTGTTACGAGAATGAAAAGATAAGCCACTAACAGGAAAAATATATTTGCAAATCATATAACTTTTAATGGACTTGTTATGAAGAAACTTTAAAACTCAACGATTAATAACGGGTCAATAAATAACGGGCAAAACATCTGAACATGGACTTCATCAAGGAGGATAATGAGATAGGTAAGCACAGGACAAGATGTCCTCCTTCATTAGTCTTTAGAGAAGTACAAATCAAGACCATAAGATGTTATTATCCAACTATTAAAATGGCTAAAAAAAAATTGTAAAAGAAACTGACACTGTCAAATCCTGGTGAAAATACAGAGCAGTAAAAATGCTCATTTATTGCTGTTAGAATGCTAAATAGTACAGTCGCTCTGGGACACATTATGGCAGTTTCTAATCAGGCGAAATGTACACTTACCATTGGACCCAGTGATCCTCCTTCCAGGTACTTAGTTACCTAAGTGAAATGAAAACTCATATTCACACAGAAACCTATAGATGATTTGTTTGTTTTTTGCAGTTTTTGGCTGGGGCTGGGTTTGAACCTGCCACCTCCGGCATATGGGGCCAGCACCCTACTCCTTTGAGCTACAGGCGCTGCCCCTACTGTAGATGATTTTTTTATAGTGAAACTATTTGGAACTACAAAAAAGACTGGAAACAAGAAATACACCTTTAAACAAGTGAATGGAGACACAAACTGGTAAATTCCCAGGATGGAGTATTATTTCATAATAAAAAGGAACAAACTTCTTATTCATGCAACAACATGAATGACTGTTATGTGCATTTTTTGTAAGTGAAAAATAAGCCATACTAAAGACAACATTGTATAACTCCATTTATATGACATTCTGAAAGAGGCAAAAACATTGTGGCAAAAAACAGAGTTGTAACAGCTCACACTGATGTGTAACCTATTCTCTCTACCAAGTGCATTTGGATCCTTCATACTGAAGGGTCTTGACTTTCTCTGACATAGTCTGTCAATGAGATACTAGCCTACTGAAGTCATCTTGATTGATACATACCCTTGGGATACATACTCCTTAAATAGCTTAAATATTACTCCTTAAATACTACTTATTTTTTAACGTCCTATTTCAGCAAAGACAGAAAAAGTTTTATAATATATATTTTTCCTTTTAAAGGCCAGTACCTGCCCTTGCAGTATTACTATAATCATTTTCCTTCTTTTGTAGTTGCAAACATTCTTCAAAGGAACGGTACAAGCAATAGACCTGTAAAAGTCTCAGATAGGAGCAAAATTATCAAGGAAAAGACCAAGTATAAAATTAATAAAACATAAAACACTTGCACCATAAAAAACTGGAAAAGTATCATTAGTGCTGCAAATTACTAGAAGAGTAATTATCCCCAAGATGTTCACATACCTGCTACATCTTGCTTGCAAAGAACTGACATAATATGATAAGGAAATAAAACTGTCAGCCCTCAAATGCTTGGGAGGATAAAGGTTGAAAGATGAGACAAAACTACCTGTGTGGACAAGTTCAATGATACTGTGATGAAAATTGGATGCTGTGATTGTTTGGGGCACGTATGTGACATGAGCTTCTGAAGGCACAGTACTGGCATCCGTGGATTACTGTACTGAGAGGAGAGGTAACTTAAAATTTTCCTCCTAGATATTACCATTAGCTACTTTTACAAAATGGAAAAAAAAAAAACAACCCAGTGCCTGATTATGCAGGTAGGTGACTGACTTATTGAAAGGATGCTTTGATTGGACGACTGTCATTTGGATGTAGATGTTTTTCACCAGTTGTAGAAACTTTGAAACATTCCAGGTCCTCAGAGAGGAACTGCCAGATCTCCCACTTTAAAGACGTACGTGATAGGAAGTCACACTCTGTGAAATGAATGCCACCCACCAACTTAGGGCAGGAAGAAGTGCGGTTCCTGAGCTGATTGGCTGGCGTGATATTCTAGTGGATCTTACAGCAAATCTCATTTAAATTTAACTGTTTTGGAAGATCATTCAGGTTAAAGAAAAAGAAAAAAGCTAAGTTTGGAAGAGAGTCACGTCTCAATAATGGCTTTTTCGATTCCTAAATCATTTCCTAGTTGTGTGTTAGGAAAACGATGCTTCTACCTTTGGCTCTAATGTGATTCAAGTGTTTGTTAATTTCTTTTTTTTTTCCTGGCATTTTCTTGTGTTAAGACAATTATATTCTACATTTACTGAGTTTCACATGTATCCTTGAAAGATGCACCGCAGGTATAATCCCACCAATCGCCCTCCCTCCGCCCGTCCTCCCCCCTCCTTCCCCTCTCTCTCCCCCTTCCCCCTATTCTTAGGTTATAACTGGGTTATAGCTTTCATATGAAAGCCATAAATCAGTTTCATAACAGGGCTGAATACATTGGATACTTTTTCTTCCATTCTTGAGATACTTTACTAAGAAGAATATGTTCCAGCTCTATCCATGTAAACATGAAAGAGGTAAAGTCTCCATCTTTCTTTAAGGCTGCACAATATTCCATGGTGTACATATACCACAATTTATTAATCCATTCGTGGATCGATGGGCACTTGGGCTTCTTCCATGACTTAGCAATTATGAATTGGGCTGCACTAAACATTCTGGTACAAATACCTTTGTTATAATGTGATTTTTGGTCTTTTGGGTATATACCTAGTAGAGGAATTATAGGATTGAATGGCAGGTCTATTTTTAGATCTCTAAGTGTTCACACATCTTTCCAAAAGGAATGTATTAATTTGCATTCCCACCAGCAGTGTCGAAGTGTTCCCTTTTCTCCACATCCACGCCAACATCTCTGGTCTTGGGATTTTGTGATATGTGCTAATCTTACTGGAGTTAGATGGTATTTCAAGGTAGTTTTGATTTGCATTTCTCTGGTGATTATCTGATCTTTGACAAGCCCATTAAAAAAGTTCAGTGGGGAAAAGATTCCCTATTTAACAAATGGTGCTGGGTGAATTGGTTGGCGACCTATAGAAGACTGAAACTGGACCCACACCTTTCACCATTAACTAAGATAGACTCTCACTGGATTAAAGATTTAAACTTAAGACATGAAACTATAAAAATACTAGAAGAGAGTGAAGGGAAAACCCTTGAAGAAATCAGTCTGGGCGAGTATTTTATGAGAAGGACCCCCCGGGCAATTGAAGCAGCTTCAAAAATACACTACTGGGACCTGATCAAACTAAAAAGCTTCTGCACAGCCAAGAACACAATAAGTAAAGCAAGCAGACAGCCCTCAGAATGGGAGAAGATATTTGCAGGTTATGTCTCCGACAAAGGTTTAATAACCAGAATCCACAGAGAACTCAAACGTATAAGCAAGAAAAGAACAAGTGATCCCATCACAGGCTGGGCAAGGGACTTGAAGAGAAACTTCTCTGAAGAAGACAGGCACACGGCCTGCAGACATATGAAAAAATGCTCATCATCTTTAATCATCAGAGAAATGATAATTTCTATTGACATAAAATGGTCCACACTATTACTGGGAAATGTGACCTCCTTTTTATAAAGATACGTGAACAGAAATCTGGTGTTCCTGAAATGTGCGGATTTACTTGACTCGCTAATACTTTTGCCTTCCACCGTGCAAGTTGGTGCTCACATCAGGCAAGTCCTAATAAGATTTCAAGAATCCAGGTTGTATTATGTGACTGGTTGGTTGTGGTGTGGCATGCTACCATTTTATAAACCAAGCTGATTTATTCTGTTCTCAGGCCTATCCTCCTCTTTACATTCTTCTTTTAGGAAGATACTAAATAGGATTATTAACAGCTACTTAAAGTCTTATGTCTTCTACAACACATTCGCAAATATTTTCTCCTTTGATTCTCTTAGCTATCACTGGAAAGTTTGGTGGTATTTTTATTGGAGATGAGGAAACCAACATCACTTGGTGAAAACCAAACCCAGGCCACCCGACTCCAGAGTCTAAACTCTTTCTAGTATGCTGAGCATTTTATCCCAGGTGAGGATTGAGGTGATGTCAACTCTAAGGCACCTTGTCCTTCAAATCACTTTAGAACCAGTGGTCTAACAGTAACAATATTGTTTGGTGATCTGAGAATACAAGATGAGCTGGTTGAAAGAAAAATGCTGAATTTTACTTGGGACATGTGGGCTATTTGAAGGGAGATGTTCAATTGGCATTAGATGTACAAGTCTAGGAAACTAAATAGAGATCTGGACTGTGGTGTGGATTTTGGAAACTCTAGGTACAGAGAGTCTGAAGCTTCCATTGATTCTATTGAGAATGGAAGAGTCTTCTCTCAACAAGGATATATCTGTGACTTGAATTAGGGCATGATGTTGTTCAAGTGAAAGTCAGTCCTACCTTCATTTAGCCTGTAGCTTTGTAACTATTATCATACCAGAGGGAAAAAAACAAGGAAAGGAATGTCATATTCTTGAAGTACTACCCAGTGAACAACAAAAATTCTTTGTTGTAGTTTGGTACATATTACATAGTGATAAAACCTGACATTTAGGCTTGAGCACTTTAAATAGTCCCTTGGGCTCTGTTCAGGGCACAGAACAGCTGTATGTGTAATTAAATAAAGCTAATTTAAATAAATTAGATTTACCAGAAAAATCATTCAAAGTTTGCATTCAGAAAAGTTTTCTTGTGCAAAAAGTTGTTAATGCTATTTTTTCAAACTTGCACCTTTTGGAAAATGGTGAGCTCTGGGAGGAAAACTACATTGTAAAGTAGTAAAAATGGAAAATTTTTCTTCTGATTTCTTCTTAAAGGTGTGATTTTACTATTTTACACAGATGAATTGCAAGAGAATGTTTGCAATATAATTTTCTTTGAGGCATGAACAAAGACAATGACATAGAATCAAAATATGCTTTTAGTTTAGTTTTTTTACTGCACATATTTTACATACAATGCGTACATCTTGGAAATGGTATTACCCTTCTTTTTGGTAGAAACTACCTCTTGAGCACACTTTCACATCAGTATTGATAAGGGAATATGTCTTCAAGATATTGGTCAGTTGTTCTATTTGTTCCTGAGCTTGGAAAGGGGAATACTGATTTACCAAAGCTAAGAATTTTTAGAATAAAAAAGAGCATACAACTAGTTTTAATGTTCCTGACTGCAGGGCTGTGACAATGTAATCAGCAAGGGCTATGAAATTGCTTTCATCACAAAGCTATAAGGAATATTTCTGTGAACCAAGGTGAATTAAGGTTTGACCTTTCTAAATATTGTCTTTCTTGACACTCTGTCTTCTAGATACTTGTTTGCAGGTTTCAGGAACGAAGCGCATTGAACCTGTCTTTAGAGATCAGTCATAGGGGTAAACAGAAGGCTCAGTGATTTATGACCAAACCTGCTGGTACTGCCTTGGAGAGGTCCCCCGGGCACAAATTGAGAATCATTTGCAGAATTGGGAATTCAGACTTTACAAGGGAAACTGCTCTATTCAGCCCCCACTCCAAAATGAAAGTAACTGCCTTTTGAAATTGATGAGAGCCCAATATAAAGAAATCTAATACCTAGCCAACCTATAACAAACAGATATGTTTTTCCAGACTTAGGTATAACTAATCTTCACATTTTGTCTCATTTCTCTTTAAGATGGGCTTAGGGCAAGTGTTTAAAAAATTCACTTGCCTCTGAAGACAAAGAGACTTGTGTAGACAATTTAACTTAACCCCATTCTAGAGCCATTGATCAGGGGAAACTTAAGCAACAGACGAGGTTAAGAAAAAATTTTCAAAATAGCTGAATGGGCCATCATGAGCTATTAATGTCATTTCATGGCAGTCATGTGAAAAGACAATAGTACATGCTGCATCTTTGTTAACCATATTAAATGTCAGGGATATAAAATAAGGCAAATGTAATAATTACACACCATAGATTAATCAAGCATCTTATTTCTCAATGTAAGTCATCCAAAAATGAGTGTTATAAAAAAGTTCTTTGGGGCAGCACCTGTGGCTCAGTGAGTAGGGCACTGGCCCCATATACTGAGGGTGGCAGGTTCGAACCTGGCCGCAGCCAAACTGCAACAAAAAAAATAGTCGAGCGTTGTGGCAGGTGCCTATAGTCCCAGCTACTCAGGAGGCTGAAGTAAGAGAATCACCTCAGCCCAAGAGCTGGAGGTTGCTGTGAGCTGTAATGCCACAGCACTCTACTGAGGGTGACAAAGTGAGATTCTGTCTCTAAAACAAACAAGAAAGAAAGAAAAAAGTTCTTTATTTTAGGACGTATAGATTACATTTACTGAAGAGTTTTATGCTGGTATTAAGTAGGTCAGAAAGAGATGTATAGTTTGATTTGAATTAAAAAAATTATAATACATTATAATATAGATAATATATATAAATAGGTTATGTATATAGACTCTTACCCTGAGCACTTGATTTGTAGTAAATAAAGATGTTTTGCAAACTTTGGAATTGTTTAGTTCATTTCTGCTTCCCTTTGTAATCAGAAGATAAAACAAGGCAGTTATTTTGTTAGTCTCTTCAAATTCCTCTCAATATGAAGGGGAATTGGATTTTTTTTTCCTTAAAATAATCCCCACATTCTTCTAATTCTCTCCTGAGTTGGAATTTGCTCACAAAACTGGAAGGCATGGAATATCTTTTATCTATACCACCCCTTTGTGTTCAGAGCTAATGTGTTTACCCAGTGTTAATCAGGGCAAGTGCTTCTAGAACAATGAATTTATAGAATCAAATGCTTTACTACCATGAAAAATACAGCAGTTAAGTCTTCCCATTTCTTGTTAGAAGACATTTAAGTCCATACTTTATCAGACATTTTTAGCTTAGTGTTTATTCCTTAATCTGCATATAATATAGCCTGTGTCTGTGATAGATCTCCTGGGAATTTGTTCTATGCCAATTATGAATATAATACTATATCTTCGGGGAGATTTAATGACAATGTCATTGATTATCTATAAATTGCTCGTAGGTTATAATGAACAGACCAGTAAGCTTCAAGGTCAATGTTTGAAAGTTTTTTAAGTGGAGTAATCAATGCAGCAATTCTAAGTATGATCATTTACATTTCATTTAAAATATGTCTTTTTTCCTTTCTTTAAGTGCCTACTATTTTTACATATATGTACAGTGGACAACATAAAAAAATTGAAAAGCCAACTATTTGTTTTCTTTCCTAAGAAACAAAGCCCCTTGAAGTAAACTTTTTTTGCTATTGTCATCATAATTACACTAACCACTGAATTATAACTAACGTGGTATGCCTTATCTAGTTAGCTTTGTTGATTTAGTCAAACAATGTTACGGTGTCAGGTTCAATCAATATATATTTCAATCAGCTTCACATTTGGAAAAATATTATCATAGGAATTTAATTTCCATTAATGGGAAGAAGAAATATCTGGATCAGTTTCTCCCCATAGGTTAAAAACAATGGGCTATTCTGGATAAAGTTTTTAAAAATGTCTTGAATTCATTGAAGAGCTTTCAAGAAAGCAAGAAATTTTCAGGCCAAAAAGTCAATGGGGTTGTTGGAGCCCTTCTCTGTAGCTGGCTTTTGCTTTATGGCTTTGCCTAAGATAAATTGATACTCAAGTTTTCTAGGACTTTGGTAGTACAGGGCATGGAAGTCAAAATCCAAAGCCACCCAGAGTGCTAAGTCTAACAGGAGATTTTTCTCCTTTAAGTGCATCTTACAAGGGCACCTGTGAAATTTACTAGGTGTCGAATATAAATGTCTTCACACAATAACTAAGAAAATTCCGTGAAGGCTATGTTAACCAGTTTGATGAAAATATTTCAAGTTGTATATAAAACCAGCACATTGTACCCCATGATAGCATTGATTTATACAGCTATGATTTAATAAAAAATAAATAAATAAAAATAAAACTGGGACCCAAACGGGCTCCATTGTAAGAGTGAATCAAAAATCAACTCATCCCCTGCAAACATTTTCATAGAGAGTAAACTTAGCTGCAGCCATGTGCTAAGCAGAGAGTGGAGAAAAGACACGAAACCACGGATGACTTAGAATCAAAAAATGATCATGAGGAGAGTTTACAGCTGAAATTCCTGGGACTTTAGAGTCCAAAACATTTCAGGGTAAAAGTGTAACTTAAAGTGATCTTAAACATTAGGCATCCCCAAACACCTAGAAAAACCAAGTACAAATTCTCTCTAGGGGAATTTATCTCCATTCCTCATAATGCCATTGGTTCTCCAGAAAACACTAGTACTTTAGTACTTTTTAAAAAACAATTGGTGTTGATTCTGACTGAGCAATCTCTTCCGATTGCTTGACACCACACTGTCTGAGTTATTAAATATTTCAAATATCAACCCTGTCAGAACTAGCCTCTACATAGTGTCCCTGTCATATCAGTTGTTAAATATTTTTCATTGTAATCCTGATCCCAGCTTAACAGAATTCAGATAATTCCAAGAAAACTGAGCAGTAAAAAAAAAAAAATCACCAAAGGCATATGGAAATACCTCCACAGAAGAGAAATGATAAAAATAAGAGGCAGCACAAATAAACCTAGAAGTACTTTTGACGCTTTAATATCAAATCCTTGCATTTTCATATCAGTCTAAATAATGATGTCATAGCCCAGACCATTTCCCAGCATCCCTTGCAATTAGACATGGCCATAGGACTGAGTTACAGCCAGTGTAAACTGGGTGAAGAAAAAATGTGCATCACTTCCAAGATTGGCCTTTTATGTTTTTATAAGGTTTTTAAAAGGCTTTTTATAAATTTCTTTGTACAAGTTTTTCTCTCTCTTCCTCCCTTTGCCAAACAAACAGATGCAGCTGATCTACAAAATGATTTAGAGACCCTCTTTTACTGTGATGGAAACAGAGTTGAAAGAATTTCTTAGGGCAGTTTCATGTTATAATTCCTGCAGAGCTTGAAGTCTGAAGTCAGTTACTTTAAGAGGCCTCTGGATACTTCCTCACTGGCCAGTTAGAGCACATGATACAATTTCCCTCCAATAGGCAGCTATCAGGAAATAAGGTACATCAGAGATGCTGTAAGAAAAGTCGCTCTTTAAAACACAGTTGTTATATTACGGTGGAATTATGATCCTATGCATAAATCTTCTAAATGATAGGAAATCCAGGGAGAATAAATCCTAGCTCTTTATTCTCTTCCATGACACCTCCACATTATTTCTGTGGGCTGAGGACAAAGGTCATGTCCACAGACAAAGGGAAAAGGTATATGTGTCACCCTGTGCTTACAAAATTTTAATTTCACTGGGGAGTTGTTGGTAATAGTGGTAGGTAGGGATGTATTGTAGCAGGCTTGTAAACTACTAACGTCACCTAGACCTCTTCATTCTCTTTTCCTGAATTCTTGAAGACTTTTTTTTTTTTTTTTAATTTTGTCTCCTGCTTTACAAATTTTATTTTTCTACAGAATCCCTGCTGGCACCTATCTGATTTTTGTTCTGCAATTATTGTTAACTCCATACAGTCTGTCTTGATCTAAGTTTTTTTCTTTTGTTCAGGTTGCTAGATTGTCTCGAATCATGGTGATACCACGAATAGGAATTTTCCCCTTGTTAATTTTCGGGGATGGTATCTATGCTGAATCTTTGCAGCCATCTTCTTATTTGGAACCGGAGAATTTTCTTCCAGGTCTGGTATCGAACATTTCTGTTTGCTTATCCGACAGAAGGAAGTCCACTGGCTTACACCTGAGTTCAACCTTGAAATGGCGTCTGTCAAAGACTGAGGTGGAAATGTGCCCAATTCTTTCATGTTCACACAATGGAGAAAGGAAAAATATAAATCTACTGTAAATTATCATTACAGATTCATAATAGAGCAGCCTGAGGAAGCAGAGCAGAAGCTGATGCCCTGCACAGTCCCAGCAAAGATCTGAGTCTCCATGTCATTTACTGTCTGTATTTAGTGGGCTGCCACGCTGGGTTCCAGCTCTCAGGATGACCAATTTCTGTCTGGCTAGTTCACTGCCAGGTATGAGCTGCAGCAGTGCCTGGCAAGAGTGATCCTACCCCACACAATGGTGTCAGTCGGTTTATTACTACTCATCCTTCCAAACACAAATCCGTGAATCACCCACAGTTACAAGCGGCTTCCCAGGGGGTAAGCCACATAAGTGCTTGCAAAGTCCCCACAGGCCCACCATCGGGTCCCCTCTGTCACCTACCTGACTAATGTGTGATTAGTTGGGTTTCACCAATATCTTCTCACTTGCTTTCATGGGATTTTACTCTTTCTTATAAGAAAGACTTTCACATTAGCTTTCTACATATCTTCTGCTATATTTGCTTTGTTGGGTAGATGCCTAGTAATGGAACTGCAGGATCAAATGAGAAGTCCAAGTACAGTTCTTTGTGGATTCTCCATACTTCCTTCCATAAAGGTTGTATTAGTTTGCAGTCCCATGGACAGTGTATAAGTGCTCCCTGGAAGGTAAATTTTAAAAGGCAGAAGAAAGGAGGATGGACAAAGGCTTAGAATCAGGTGAAAATGTGACCTGTTCAGGAAAGAATGAGGAGAGCAGTAGCATGAATATGAAGGGAGAAAAGGCTCAAATCATTGAGCAGAAAGGCTGGAAACACAAGTGCCATACTGTACAGCAATGAGTCTCAAACGGGGTGCTGCAAAAGTTTTTAAAGATCATTAATGAAATTGTTTTCAAAAGAAGTGCAAAGCCCAATAAGTATATTCTATTTTTACTCTTTTTTTTTTTTGATCCACATAATTTAAGTGTGCTCCCAGAGTTTAGCTATAGGTGCAAATGTGCTGTGAGATTAAATTTAAAAAATGTTGAAAAACATTGATGTAGAGGATTCTTTATTTTTTTTTAACTTTTCACCTCCACACACATACTTTAGGTTAGTACTGTCCCATTGACTTCTGTTTATGTGGTGTCTCTTTTAACACATTTTTACTTATGGTTATTTTAAATACTTTTATCCTTTACCTTTTATACTATGAATAGAGTTAAAAGTGACTTACCCATTTCTAACTGTCACAAGGAAGAGTTTGAACTTAATCTTTTATGAAAATGTTTGCGATTTGGAGGAAAGGTAAATAATGTGATTTAAAAACTAAAGTTTAGTAAAGATGAATCTGATATATGTGCCTATAAAGGTTAATCAATAAAAATAACATCACAAAGGCCAGTCATGGTGGCTCATGCCTGTAATCCTAGCAGGAGGCCAAGGCAAGTGGATTGCCTGAGCTCATAGGTTCGAGACCAGCCTGAGCCAGAACGAGACCTTATCTCTAAAAATAGACAGGCTTTGTGGCAGGTGCCTATAGCCCTAACTACTTGGGAGGCTGAGACAAGAGAATTGCTTGAGCCCAAGAGCTTGAGGTTGCTGTGAGCTATGACGCCTTGACACTCTACCAAGGATGACAAAGTGAGACTCTGTCTCAAAGAAAAAAAAAAAAACATGATTTTTTGAGATACTAATCACCCCCCGACCCTTATGCTGAAAGTTTTTCACCACTTGGTCCACAAATGCTGTATTTCCAGCTTCACTTCCAACTATTTAGTCTTTGTCCTTTTTTTAATTCTGAGGGTGTTTTTTTGTTTGCTTGTTTGTTTTGTTTTTTAGTAGAGACAGGGTCTTGCTCTTGCTCAAGCTGAGCTCAAGCAATCCACCAGCCTCAGCCTCCCAGAGTGCTAGGATTACAGGTATGAGCCACGCACCCCTCTTCCTTCTGACTTCTCACTCTCCTCTTCCTTCCGTCCTTCATTGTTCAGCATCTTACAGATACGTAGTGGATTAGAGTAGTGAACAAAAAGCCATGGTCCCTGCCTGCCTGGGGTTAGACTAAGGCTCCTTCCACTGTCTAATACAGTCTGTGGCTCAACTCTCATCCTCCCTGTTTCCCACAATCCCATTCATTCCCATGATTTTAATGACCTCCGATTCATAGCCCTCGTGTGGTCTTTTCTAAGCTACAGACTTAAATTTTCATTTGTTAGCACGTTTCCTTTGGATACACTGCAGATTTCCCAAACCAAACCAGTCTCAAACTAAACTCATCATTTCACCAACACTCCACACCTGCTGCACCTTCTCCATCAGCACTGGCGGCTTCACCTCGCCCTTGGGTGTTACGGAGATGGCTTCTTTCCTTAAACCTCATGAATCAGCCTGTGCTAGCTTCTAACTTTGCTTCCACAACCTCCTTATCTCTCTCAGCTTTCGTAGAATTGACTGGAGTTAGGAAATTGCTCTGGATTAGACCTTGGTTTAACAGTGAGTTTGATGTTCTACCCAGACCCCTAAAACTTTCTTCATGTGGGCAATAACATTGTTTCACTTTCTTATCATTCATGTGTTCACCAGAGTAGTACTTTTAATTTCCTTCTAGAACATTTCCTTTGCATTTACTACATGGCTGTTTTGTGCAAGAGGCTTTTGGCCTATCTCTGCTTTCAACATGCCTTCCTCACTAAGCTTAATCATTAGCCTGTTCATTTAAAGTGAGTGGTTTGTGAGTCTTGAACCAGCGGTTCTCAACCTGTGGGTCGCGACCCCTTTGTAACAATGTAAATACATCCCAGCATTAGGAAGGTTGAGAACCACTGCCTGACCACTTAGAGACAATTGATAGGCTTATTAATTGGCATCATTTCAATATGGTTGTAGCTGAGGGAAGAGGAAGGAAGCCCTGGAGAGAGGGAGAGATGGTTGAATGGCCGGTTGGTGGAACAGTCAGAACACACCCAATTTTCATTAATTAAGCTCATCATCCTAGATGAATGTGGTTCATGGTGCCTCCAAACAATTACAATATGAACATTGAAGGTCACTGATCAGAGATCACTATAGTAGGTATAATAGTAATGAAAAAAGTTTGAAATATTGTGAGAATCAACAAAATGTGACACAGAGACACCAAGTGAGTACATGCTGTTGGAAAAATGGTGCCAACAGACTTAGTCAATGCGGGGTTGCCACAAAACTTTAATTTGTTAAAAAAAAAAAAAAAAACAGCAGCTGCAAAGTTCATCAAAAATGAGCTAAATAAAATGAGTTATGGCTGTGCAATCCCTTTCCCCAGGATATTTAGTCTGGGATGAAACAGGAGGTTAAGCTCTGATCAAGCAGTCTCAGCCGAGGAAAGGCCTTGTTAAAGTGAGCAGAAGGTTCTGGTGTATTTAAAAATGGTTTTATGTTTGTTTTTGATTATCCTCCCCTACGGGAAGTAAGAGGGGGATTTTCTCCAATATAAACAATGGGGACGTGGTTGAGATCCAGGAAAGTCACAGAAGTGTGGGGTCTTCCCATGGACTGGATCCCCGTGGAGTTTTTCTCCCTGGGTTTTATCCACTCTGAGCCTCCAGGAATTTGTCTGTTACAGTTCTGGTTTTCCCACCCTGGCTGGGCTTCCTGTGGAGTGTGCCACTGCTGGTGAGTGATGATTCATGATTCTCTGCATTTGTTTCTCAAGCTCTTCAGTTTGAGGGGCAGCAGCTGCCTTGAGACTTTATTTCTCTTATGGATATAGGAAGAGTTGATTTTTTTTAAAGTTTGTTCAGCTTTTTATTTGTGGTTAGGACAGAGTGATGACACTCCAGCTTTTTTGTGCTGAACTAAAAACCAGAAACTCAAGGAAAAGTTCTGGTGTTTAAGAAAGAAAATTTGACCAATGTGAGAGGAAAGTGAAAGACTTCGCCTTGTAAGTGTTGATTGAGTTGTGAGTGTTGTGTGAGCAGGCTGGAGTGATTTGAGAGAAGAGAGGGTTTCCCACGACTGCATGGACCATTTTACAAGATGTCTCAGAGTTGTAATTTATAGCAACTTTTTCTAAATGTAATTAATGATATTCAGAAGACATTGAGCTGACCCAGGCTGGGATATTCAGTGAAGAAATAAGCCTTTAATCTAAAGGGATTGCAGGGACAGGAAATTATGTGGCCTTGCTGGAAGGCACCTTGTGCCCCTGGATGGCCAAATTTCACCTACAGTGAGGTCATGCTTATGTAACTGCTACTTGGAATGTTGCTGCTCCTGTTCCCCTGGGTATAAAGTGTGCAGGATCTTTCTCCTGTGTAGATTATGGATCACAGATTGTGAGGGTAACTTAGCTCCCCAGCCACCCATGAGCTGAAGAAAACATGTGGCACCTGCCCTCTATGCCTGAATTTCTCTCTGGTCTGGTTGAATTAGCATACTGGTGTTACCGGGATTCTATGTGACTTTTGTTTTAAAGGAGACAAATGCATAGTAGAAGAAACATTGGCTTTGATATCAAACAGAGCTGGCTTTAGATTTTGACTCAGACACTGAGTAGCTCAATGACCTTCAGGAAGTTGTTGACCTTCTTTGAATTTACACCACAAGTTTGTTGGGGTATTTGAATGAATGAGATAGCACATGTGAGAACTGTCAGGCACTCAGTAAATGTAACTTTCTTTAAGAATCATGTATTTAAATCATCCTGCCATTATAAAGGATAATGTTCCTTTGTGTTGTGCTGTTTGCTTATTGTTAATGATATTGAATTAATTACGTTGGTATATAGTTGCATGTGATAATTATTTAGAAGTGTGAGCAAATTTATTCATTCACGCTGTTCCATCTTCACATGTTGGAATGGCCCTATTCTTAATTTACCCCTTGAGGGCCTTTAGGTATATTCCTTCTATCAATTAAAATATTTTTCAGTTTAAGTTTGTTTCCTCATTTATTTTGAAAATGCTTGGAGACCATAAGATCCTATGGCTCATTATAGCCCACTTATCTAGAAGGATGTCTCCTTCATATCAGGAGCTCAATCATTGTTATAGATTGGATCAAGGTTTAAAAAGTTATTATGGAGGGAGGGTTAGTAGGGGGACCACACCTATGGAGCACATTACAAGTACAAGTTGGATCTATCAGGTGTGGAACACAAATGTCTTAATGCTGTAATTGGGTAAATGAGGTGAAGGCCATGTTGATTAGTAGGATGTAAGCGCTCCAATTTGTACAAATAATCAACACATTGAATCCCATAATGGCAAAAATGTATTTATGATCTATGTACAAATGACCTAATAAAAAAAAAGAAAAGAGAAAAAAAGTTGCTATGAACTACTATACCTGCCCTCAGTAGATTAAATATGTTATTTTTAAAACTAGATGGGAAAGGGCAGCGCCTGTGGCTCACGTGGTAGGGCGCCGGTCCCATATGCCGGAGGTGGTGGGTTCAAACCCAGCCCTGGCCAAAAAACAAAAAAACAAACAAAAAAAAAAAACTAGACGGGAAAGAGTGTGATGTGTCATAGCTGTTGATATTGAAGTAGAAATAGACTACTTTCATTTTTTTTTTTTTTTTTTTGTAGAGACAGAGTCTCACTTTATGGCCCTCGGTAGAGTGCCGTGGCCTCACACAGCTCACAGCAACCTCCAACTCCTGGGCTTAAGCGATTCTCTTGCCTCAGCCTCCGGAGTAGCTGGGACTACAGGCGCCCGCCACAACACCCGGCTAGAAATAGACTACTTTCATTTTAAAAACATTAATAGCCGGGCGTTGTGGCGGGCGCCTGTAGTCCCAGCTACTCGGGAGGCTGAGGCAAGAGAATCGCTTAAGCCCAGGAGCTGGAGTTTGCTGTGAGCTGTGTGAGGCCATGGCACTCTACCGAGGGCATAAAGTGAGACTCTGTCTTTACAAAATAAAATAAAATAAAAACATAGAAGAAATATAAATATGCAACAGTTGAAACCTAAAAGAAAGTTCGTATAGGTACAGAAGGTTGAGATAGGGCTGGAGGACCATTAGTAAAGTAAAATTTTCAATGATATCTCAACTTCAGTTAAGTTAACACATAACACGTGATTTTGACTTCAAATGTGAAGCTGGCCTTTCACAGTGTAAGTGGTGACATAGACTAGTAAAATCAATATTTTAAGTTTATTGAAGGTATCCATTAGAAATACTTTATGAATATAACTCTGCAAACTCTAAACCTACAACTAGAGGTAAACTGGAACCCAACAAAAAGGTTGATTTTTGAGCCCTTGCAATTAATTAGAAGATCTTTAATTAATAAAACACTAGTATATATACAAATCCTTATTATCATGATATCTAAGAATTGGTGGCTAAAGAAAAACATGTACCCAGTTAAAAATAGGTTTCACATTTGGAACTCCTGGAAAAGGAAATAGTGGCATCTGACATTATGCGGGTTATTGGACAGAAGTGACAGATTTATGTACTGTCCAACCCCTACCTGCCCTGACAGAGGGGCTTCTATTCACAGGCATTCTGGACGGGCTGCAAGCTCATTCTTTCCAGCTGATAATGATTGAAAGTTTGGGATCACCAGTAATGGGATTGCAGGATCAAATGGGAGGTCTAGCTTGAGGGCTTTGAGGTTTCTCCAGACTTCCTTCCAGAAAGGTTGTACTAGTTTGCAGTCCCACCACTACAATGGTGAAGGAATGGGAGACATTGTTCTTGAAGTTTTCCATTACTTATCTTGACTGACTCTGAAAAGTAAAATATAATCATCAGGCTCTGAAATTTTCCAAACTAAGTCCTTGTTCTTAGCACTCATGAACTGCTAGTACTTAGAGAATAATAATCAGAACTATGATAAGACAGTCACTCCTGCTTTGAAAATTAAAAATGAGATGTCTCTAGTAAGAGTGAGCATACCTGTCTACCATATCCACAGATGCCCCTTACTGTGACTTGACTCACAGTACGTGCGCAAAGAGAAATAAAAGGCTGAGAGGTTTTTCACCCAAGGGGATTAGCACAGTATTTATGCTTCTGTCGACGGTGGAATTGCTCTGTCATTCTATGTGGGCACATCTATTAACTTTTGATCTACTGTATGAGTACATATGGGGAACATGTTCCACATTCTCATCACTGGAATGTACCACACTCCCTGATCCCACTGTGTCCACATTAGTGGAGATACTGGTTTGATGTGGGGCATCTCTGGGATTGTAAGTAGTTACATAAATATGTACCCCTTTGAGCTCAAATTTCTTTATATTCCAGAGTCTTTGGAGACAGAATCTATAGTAACAATTTTCTTTTTACAACTTTGTTTATGATTTCATCTGAATCTCCTGAATAAGTAGGTCTTCATCCACTGAATTATAATCAAAAATTTTCTTCTATATACATATCTTATTTTCAAGATCAGTTTCATCCCTAAGGAGAATGGTATATCATTTCTTGTATAATTTTTAATCAAAATGCACTTGATCTCCCATAGGGCTTAGTGCCATGATGATACCAGGACCTCCTTTGACTCTTAAATACCTGTTTTTTCTCTGCTACCTTCTGCAATGTCTTTAGATGGACAACATTTTTCACTTACCTTAAAAACATTTTGAAGTTTCTTCCTCCTCTGTCAGCCTTCCTATGATTCTTACTTTTCATTCTCAAATTTATAATTCCTATCCACTACCTACATTTTCTCAACTTCAGTTAACTTAATCAGGTCTTTGAAATTCTGCTTTGATACTCTATAAAATAATCAGCAAAGATACATTTCATGTCAAGTTAAATGACTTCTTGGAGATTTCTTTATGAATTTTGATATTGTTCACCCCACGTTCCACATTTTGTCTCCTTGGCTATGGATATTACTGAGTCTCTTTCTATTTACATCTGTTCTGCTGAGGTCTATTTCTTTGGCTACTCCATGTTGCAAGCAGAACCCACAGCCAGTTTTTATATTCTCTCTGCCTCTGGTGTTCTGGGGTTGCAAATCAGCAAACCGCTCTTACTTCATTGCTTCAACCATCGTCTCCTTGCAGATGGCTCTAAAATGTAAATCTGTCTTAAACGCAGGCTCCCATCTGAGCTTTCAACTTTTGTCTCCAACATGTGACAGCATATTTACATTTTTTCTCTTTTTTGAGACTGAGTCTCTGTTGCCCTGATAGAGTGCTGTGGCATCACAGCTCATAGCAGCCTGAAATTCTTGGGCTAAGCAAGAATGCTCAGGTAGTTTTTTTTTTGTCGTTGTTGTTGTTTCTATTTTTAGTAGAGACAGAGTCTCCTTCTTGCTCAAGCTGGTCTCAAACTCTTGAGCTCAAGCGATCCACCCACCTCAGCTTCCCAGAGTGCTAGGATTACAGGTGCATATTTATATTTTAATTTTTTTTCTTTTGCTTTATGCCAAATCCAATGTACCAAGTATTCATTTTAAAAGTTGGTGCATGGTAGGATTCAATAAAACTTTGTTAAATGAGAGAATGAATAAATCCTCATTCAAAGATGTTCAAATGTTTTTTGATTCCATTGTTTGTTCCTTTGGAATTTTTAAACTTATTAATTACCTCTTTTTAGTTCCCATCATTTCCTTTTTAGTTCTCTCTCTCATTATCTTACACCTAAAATTGTCTTCGATCAAGTTACTCTGACATTTCTCCTTAGTCCAAAACAGCCTACATATCGTGGCCACTTGGCTGTTTTAAAATGCAAATTTAATTATATCATTTCCATATCGAAAAATTTCCATGTCTCCCTAGTACTTAGAATGCTCAGCCTGGCACACATTGGCCCGGTCATTGTAAGCTCACCATTCAAGCCAGATCAAATGGCTTAGGCATTTATAAATGTAGTAGATGGGCTAAGTTGTCTGCTATGACTGTTAACAACAACACTCACAACCCATTAAAAAAAAAAGTGTTTCCCCCCAAAGAAATAAGCTATAAAACCATGAAAAGACATACAGCAAACTTAAATGCATATTATTCAATGACAGAGGCCAATCTGAAAAGGCTGCTTATGGTAGAATCCCAACTATGTGACATCTGTAAAAGACAAAACTATGGAAACAATTAAAAGATGAGTGGCCACCAAGAGTTAGGGAGGAGAGACAGATGAATAGACAGAGCATGGGGGATTTTTAGGTAGGTAAAACTTCTCTCTGTGATATTGTAACAGTGGATATGCATCTTTATACGTTTGTCAAAGAACCCGCAGAACTTATAACACCAAGAGTTAACCTGAATGTAAACTGAGGCCCTGGGTGAGACTATGTCACTGCAGGTGTAGTAATTGCAACAGATGCCCCACACCAGTGTGAGATACTGGTGATGGGGGAGGCTCTGCCTGTGCTGGGATGCAGACCTTGTGAATATTGTCTCCCATCCTGTGGTTATCTGTTTGCTCTTTTGATTATTTCCTCAGCTGTGTAGAGACTTTTTAATTTAATCAAGCCCCATTTATTTCTTTTTGTTGTTACTGTGATTTGCCTTTGAGGTCTTCATAAATCCTTTGCTTAAGCCAATATCTAGAAAAGATTTTCCCAACTTTTTTTCTAGAATTATCATGGTTTCTTGCCTTACATTTAAGTCTTTCAAACATCTTGGATTAATTTTTGCAAGTGGTAAGAGATATGCATCCTTTTCATTCTTCTGCATGTGGCTATCCCATTTTCCCAGCACCATTTATTGAATAAGGCTTCTTTTCCCCAGTGTGTATTGTTGTTGGCTTTGTCAAGGACCAGCTGGTTGTATGGGGGTGATTTTGTACATAATATCTGCGTTCTCTGTTTTGTTCTATTGGTCCGTTTCTCTATTTTTGTGCTAATACCATGCTGTTTTGGTTACTATAGCTTTGTAGTATAGTTTGAAGTCTGGTAATGTGATGCCTCCAGATTTGTTCTTTTTGCTTAAGATTACTTTAGCCAGTATGGCATCCATAGCTCAGTGGGTAGGGTGCTGGCCACATACACTGAGGCTGGCAGGTTCAAACCCAGCCCGGGCCAGCTAAAATAACAATGACAGCTGCAACAACAACAAAATAGCCAGGCGTTGTGGTGGATGCCTATAGTCCCAGCTACTTGAGAGGCTGAGGCAAGAGAATTGCTCAGACCCAAGAATTTGAGGTTGCTGTGAGCTATGACACCATGGCACTCTACCCAGGGTGACAGCTTGAGACTTTGTCGCAAAAAATAAATAAATAAATAAAAAAGATAACTTTGGCCATTTAGGCTCTTTTTTGGTTCTAAATGAAATGTAATATTATTTTTTCTAAGTCTATGAAATATGACTTTGATATTTTGATAGGGATTGCATTCATTCTGTAAATCACTTTGGGTAGTATGGACAGTTTAACAATGTTAATTTTCTCATGACATGTATTGATGTTGAAAGTTCTGAGACAAGTTAACAACACAATGTGCCCGCATGTAGACTCAAGTCTTCCTTGTTTCATGCAGTTTCTAAAATTTTACCTTTAAATCTTTTTTTTATGACTTTTTTTTGTCAATATTTTTGTTCTCACTGGTGGCTATGTTTATGCTTATATTGAGTCTTCTTTGTCTCTTTTATTTACTCTTTTCTAAAACATTTTAAAGCTCATTTCCCTTTTATTTTAATGACTTCTCATTTTTTATTGCACCTGTTATCTCTTGTAATCCTTCTGATTTCTTCTTCCTCTCCTAAATAGCATTTTTTCCTATTTCTTCCTTATACTTTGCTAACTCATATTTCATTTTTTATTGTTCCACCATCTTTTCTCTGAGTTCTGGTATTGCTGCTTTTGATCTTCCTTCCTGGAAGCTGACTTCTTCAGCCCTATGAGAATCCTTTAAAAATCTTGACTATTGTTCTACTGTCTTTCTGTTGAAAAACCTTATATCAGCCTAATGTTTTCCTTTTCAAGTACGGTGTCTTCAATTCATTATGTAAGTTTTTAAAATCCATGGCAAAATAGTTTGTTACAGCTTCCTTCTGTACCATGATTACGTTTTTATGTATTTTCTTTTTCTGCTAATACTTATTGCTTGCCTGCCCTTACGGTATCTTTGAATTGGTGCTGGGCCAGTTCTTTGCCTCTTATTTATCATAAAATGAGATGAATATTTCTGGACCAGATATTTATACAAGTTTTGGGTGGGGATGGGAGGGCAGGCAAAGGAGAGGGCCCGGGATATTCTCCTGGACTGGATAGGTTTCCCATCCCAAAGATTATTTCTATCTCTGTAACTAATGACTCCTGAAACAGTTTCTCTGTATGAGTCATGTTGACCTTGCCTCTGCTTTCCTAATTAAATCTCCCTCCTTTCTACGCTCAGTTCTTCTCATCCAAGTCCCCACATTCATGTTTGCAAGCAAGGAATATAGTTGCTGCACTTTGGGAGAGGAGGCCTCTTAATTTTTAGACATGTATTTTTGCTGTTGCTTTTTTTTGAGGTGCTAATGCTGAGTCCTTTTGTCAGTCCCATGATGATCATCACTTTCTCCTGCTCAGCTTCTGCCTGATCTCAGCTGGTTTTGGCAGCTCCTTCATATATCTTGGCAACTGTTGATTAGATGTGTCTCTAAAAATTGCTGAAGATTTTACCTTTTTTAATTTTCATCTTACATTAAGTTTTTGGTGAATGCCAGGCGGGGGTGGGGGTGTGGACCCTACTAAAGTACTTTTGCATAAGTCTTCTAGATGTTCCTTTACTCTTCCTAATTATCTGAAAGAAAGGAAAACTGTATCTGTGGTTACATTCTGCTAATTCTAATAAAGACATATTTTATCTAAATTCAGAAGACCTGCTTTTTGGCTTGTTGTCACAAAAGATAAAAGAAACAAAAATGATTTAATATGTTATTATTTGCAAAGTGCTTTTATTTTCATTTTAGTAAATGATCTTCAGTCTTCATTGTAAAGTCATCAAGACTTGCATTATTGTTCCCATTTCACAGATGAGGAAAGCATAATACCACTAATTCTACTATGTACTGTGGTGGCAATATCATGTAGAGATTTTCCAGGCTAGATTATGATAACCCACACCTATATAAGGCCAGTTTCCTCATCATCTAAAACAAGATATTTAAAAACGAAAGACTGAGGAGATTATTTTAATTCTCCAGTTTCTTTGGAGCTCTTGATTTCACATATGTTCAGGGGGACATGAAGGTTTCTAAGGAAGTGGCTTGGAAGGTGACACCCCAGTCTGGCTCCCCATTGACCTGCGTCATGTGTGATCAGATTT
This sequence comes from Nycticebus coucang, assembly GCF_027406575.1. NCBI lineage: Eukaryota > Metazoa > Chordata > Mammalia > Primates > Lorisidae > Nycticebus > Nycticebus coucang. The sequence goes on from NC_069799.1 coordinate 57,132,897, forward strand.
ATATGGCAGAGTTCATCTGCCAAAGGAGTTCTTTAGCTTAAAAAGAAAAATGCTAGGAAACTGCTTTCCCTCAGAATAAGAGAAGATCATATCCATGGTATCTTTGTGCTAATTCCAATAAAATCTCATTTTCTCATTGGTTACCCAATTTTTTTTTTTCTGATAGCCAACAAAAAGGAGAGGCAGGTTTTGGTTGATGATCTCTCTATGAATGCCCTGAGTTTTACTAAATCTGAGTTTCAAAGCCTGAGTAAGAGTTTTACAGGAGGAAATGAGTTATGTGTGTCAGGCATTGGGTGTGGCACAGGCGGGCACATGTATATAAGGATTTACACAGCTCAGAGAAACTGGAGTGTAATATAAAGAGGGTACATTTTCTTGCCTCACTTCATCTTTAGAAACTGGAGAAGTTATTTTGATATCAATTAACTTTTGTCTATATATACAAACGAGTGTGTTCACGTGTGTATTATGTATAGACGTTTGCGTTATCATGACTTTTTGATGGCACTTTTCAATTTTCTCTATTCCTACATCTTTTTAAAAATTTTTCTTCATAACCTCTTGTAGCTCCCTTGACAGGATAACTGAAGACAATGTATTTTTAATCTGAAGTGTGGGAAAGAAAGAACCAGACATTTTTCAGAGGTTCTAAAAGCAGACCTTGTTCATCAAGCCAAAAAGAGTCACAAATTGGCACCGTGCCTGATGAGGAGGGGCTCGCCATGCAGTGTTTTTCCATTACTTTCTGACTTCCAAAGTGTGTGTCCGCCTTCTCAATAGAACCTTCCCTGTGACACTTCCCTATGCTTCCTCTTCTCCAGTCTCTAGCAAAGTTTGTATAGACATTTTTGTGAATTTAAAAATGCAAATAACTCATGTGAACTTGAAGTTGTCTATAAATAACATTTGAAGACAAAGTCATTAACGTTAGAACAATCAGGTTAGGACAACCTTGGAAGAGCTGGTCTGGAATTTTCCTAAGTTGAGAAGGCCTAGACTCAGAGCCACCCTGATTAATAGCTCTTAAGTTGTCCCTTCCATGATGGAAGTTACAGTTTTCTGTCATCATGTCTTATTCTCTCAGCTTTTGATATCAATAACTCACCCAGCTCACATGTTCTCAGTTTCATTGTGCTCAGCTCTGCTGTCACTGACACACTGAACAAGTGCTGTGGGGAGTCTAAGGGCAGATGGGATATAGAATTATGTCACACTGGGTGCATATCCAGGGTTTGGGAGTCAAGGAGGTTCATAGTTTGACAAATTCACACGTTTCTGATGAAACTCCTTGATGGGCGAAGGTCTCCCACTTCCGGCTCCTACCCTGACTCTGATGTGGCTAACCCAAAATTTGAGATGTTTTCCGAATCTCTTGGTATTTTACATAATGTGCCAAAACAACAAATTGATCTTCACAAAGTACTTAAATGTCATGGAAAGAGGAGAGGAAGAGATCTCTCAGGATAAACATCTCAAACGTGGGTGGGAAGATTACATGGTGAGCAGACTGGTCCCTGACGATGCAGTGGGTTGTTTTATAGTAAAATGCAGAAACCAAGAAAGTGTTAATCATGAAAACTTTCGATGAGATAAGAAGTAGGATATGGAGTTTTTCTTACATAGTTCTGTTTAAAATACAGCTGTCTGTATTTTAGGTGCGAGGCATTCACTTCCTAGCTATTGAGGTACTCTGATGACTATGAACTGATAAAATGCAAAATTCTCAAGACAAACCCATTCCATTTATTAAGTGATCCAATAATGTTCGTATTTATACAATCTGAACATGTTTCTTATAACTACACTAATCCCTCATCCATCCTCACCTGAACAAGTCCATGAGCTTGGCTAAGTTTCTTTGTTTCTCTTCTCCCTTTTTCTCTCCTCTCTCTCCTTCTTCTACTCTATCCCCTTTCTTCTTCTCTCTCTCCTCTGCCCTTCCCTCCCTTCTCATCTCATACTCTCCCTTTACTATCTTTTTTCTCTTTCCCTCTCTAATCTGAAGTAAAATGTAAAAAGATTAAGGAAAATGCTGGCTGACTCTCATTATCAATGAAGCATTCCTTTAAAGGCCCATGAACTTGAACTTGAACTCCAAGTTGCTAAGGTATCCAGAGTTACTTCATTCACAAGGATTGCTTTTTCAGCTTTTCCTTGATTTCAGTGAGGTTGCTGTGCTTACAACAAAATTCTTTGTGAAGCAGTAAGAGCAGGCTTAAGTCCTAGCAAATAACATTCCCTATGACCCAGTAGTCCCTGCCCTCAAGGAGCTTACTGTGAAACAGAAGCGTTAAGTATGTTATGAAGTGGATATGTTATGGGTTATGGGTTGTGGTTTGGGTTTCTGGAGGGAGAGCTTTCTCTCCTCTGTAGTCTTTCATTTTCTAAAAATTAACTTCAATGGCTTAATGAATGTAAGAGGGAGCAAGACAAAAATACCATTACTCCACCATTTTTAAATCTACATCCTCAGACGATGTTTTATAGCATTTTTTAAATTAATGGGACTGTATTAAACACAGGTGATTGACACATTGTTGGTGTCCAGGTAGACATCATTCTGGGCAATGTGTTCAGGTTGTACAAATGGGCACTCATATGTAGCACTATTGCAGATTCTTGAAGGAAGACCTATGGGGACCTCCCAGCTACTCAGTTTCGAGATATGGGAGATTTGCTCCTGGTTTGCCTTATTCCACCATCTTCCCTGCATTCTGTAGCTCACAAGACAGTCTCATTAACACACAGGTTTTTGCTGCTGGATCTTCTTGTGCTTTAGTGTAATTCCAGAAGTTGACTCAATTCAGTCTCCACTTAAGCAATGGAAAATCATGAAGCTTTACCAGCTAAGTACTGAGGAAAGAAGCGACATTAATACTCTCTGTGCCATCACCAATGGCATCTGTCTCTTTGCCCTCTCTCCACATTACCTCAATGGAATTAGACACAGATAGTACTAGATAGACCCAGTTAAGTGGAGCAGGGGACAGTTTGCAAACTCACTACATTATGAGTGATTCTCTTGGTCTCTGCCTCCCTTGGCTTTGGGGAGGAAAATAACCATTCTTCTTCCCCAAAGAGATGAGGTCAGGGAATCCACTGTCTCGGGGGAACATGGTGGTCCACATAACATTTTCCAAAGGGAGTTAATGTCTAAGTGGAGAACTGAAAGCTGAATAGTTTCCAAGAGAGGGGCAAGAATGGCACATTGGTGAGGAGAGGACAGAGAGTGCAAGATATTTTCTCCATAGCCAAGAACACAAGTCTCTCTCCCTCTGAATCCTGGCACACAGCGAGCGCCCTGTCAGTGTCTCCTGACATCAAGTCACTCCACATGCAGATCTCTAGAATAATTGGTCTGATTGCTCTCTGTTTTTTAAACTTTCCATTCATACACTTAATGGTGATGCATACATTCATGATGATGTTTTTCTGAACCTGCTGTACCCCTGCAAAGATATCTACTTTCTGATTCCAGAAACTTGTTTGTATGTGGCAAAAGGGACTCTATTGGTGAAGTTCCATTAAGGATTTTGAGATGAGGAGATTATCCTGGATTATGCAAATGAATTTGGTATGGTCACAGAGATCCTTTAAGAGGGAAGCAGAGATAAAACAGCAATATGACTTTGAAGGCAGAAGTTAGAGTGATGCTGTCAGGAGCCAAGGATACCAGCACCTGCCAGAAGCTGGAGAAGGCAAGGAGTACGTCTTTGTACTCCATGGAGGTACAGAGCTTCCAAAAGGAGCCCAGGCCAGCCAGTACCTTGCCCTTACCCCACAGAGATTGATTTTGGACATCTGAACTCCAGAACTGTAGGCTAATAAAGTTGTATTGTATTAAAACAACTAAGTTAGTTGTTATTGCAGTGGAAAAAGGAAACAAATACACTGTCTGTGTCTCTTGCCTACCTAGTGATACCCTCTTCATGTTCCAAGAGTTTCTCTTTCCTCCTCTCCCTACAGTGCACGGCTCAGTTCCATCTAAGCTTGCTGTCTTTCTGTCTGAAATAGTTGAAGCTCATGAGATTATCAGAGTAACATCTAAATTCTGCAGCTTTCCACTACATGCCCCAATTTTTTCCAGGCTGCCTGGTACCAACTCTGGCCATCTGCCCTCTTCACCCGACCTGTAGTCTGTTGGCAGAGCTCAGTCCCACTGTGTGGTGTTAAGAGACAAAACTAAAGAGGGGTTTTGTGGTTCTTGTTGTTGGGGTGTTTTGTTTTGTTTATCCTTGAGTTTCCTGTCTAGTAAAACACTACTATAAACCATCTCTCTTGCAATGAAAATTAGACATATATCTATTTTCTCAGAAATAATGAGGAAGAGGAAAGGTTTATCTTTGATGTAAAATAAAAGATCTGAAAAGGAAACTATATTGAATCTTTTCCAGCCCTTTCTTTGAGAATTCAATCAGCCCAAGTCAAAGGACAAATAGATAAGTATAAACTAATATTAGGCAATTCAGTGGAGAAAATATCTAATTTTGTCAGAAATTAAAGCTTACAGCCAAATTATATTTTAATTCTTGGCTATGCTTGTCTTTTCTTGTTATTAAGATCTGGAAACTACCTTAGGTGGCAGTACTGATGGCTTCATGTCCCTTGTTTTTCCCTTATAATTAAAAAAAATAAATAAAGAGCTGATCTTAGCGTTGATGGGAATCAACATTCTAGCCAACAAAGTGATTCTCTCTAATATTCTCCACAGATATTACCAGCATCTTCTTAAATGTCTCCAATGAGCATGCACTCATTACTAGCTAAAGTTCCTTTGTGAGCGAGTGCAAGGGAAGCTATCATTTTCTTTTTCACTTAAACCAAAATTCTATATCACAAGGATACATTTTTCTTGGATTAATCAATTATTCTAAGGAAATACATATGTGTGTATAGTTTCCATTTGTGCATTTGATTAGACATTGGATCAAAGACATGCAAATAAATACTTTGAAAATGCTCTCTGATTTCCAAATTAATCCAGATGCCCTCTGAGACCTCCTGCCCTTTAAAAATGTGTTTGAACTTGGCCTAAATCCCAAATATATAGCTTGCAACAATTCAGAGCCCTCCCACAATTTCTTTGGCATCCTTGATTGAAGGATTGCTTATTCTTCTGTCAGCCCTCTTAAATGTGGTAGCGAAGTACGTACCTTTCTGTCCAAAAGCCATACACTCCCCCTAGCTTTCCTATGTGCTAATTTATCTGTAGTTTTAGGGGATCATGGAAATAAGTCATAATACAGAACATAAAGGCTTCTGTCTTCCCCTGGGTCTATTCGCTTATTATTATTCATTCTTCAGTCCATGGTCCTCCTGATTTAATCAACAAGTTCCTCTCCTTGCCTTTTTGAGGGCACACTCAAGCCCATTGTGAGAGAACCTTCTATTATGGTTGACTTGTTAAATAATTTCCTCCCAACAAGGATGGCGCTCTCCCTGGGGTGGGCCTTAGCTGAAGGGAGTTAGGGAACTGACTCAAAAATAAAACTGTTCATCCCAGCCTGGTGGCTATATTTTGTTTTCTCTTTAGAACAAAGAAATAGTGAATCAATCATGTATCTACCAATGTAGGGTGGGAATGGATCTTTTTGTTCCCTCTTCCCTTATTGCTATTGTAGACAAGAGTGGAAATCTCAGGTATCAGCTGTGCAGAGCACTGGGATGGAAAATTAGATGACCTGGTGCCACCACCGACATGACATGCTTTCCTCCTTGATCTGGTAGCCTCTCATGGCCTCAGGACTTCACAGAGGTTTGGGGATGATGAAATTATCTCAAGCCAGGCTGGACAATCAAGGTCTGGAACTCATCTTAGAAAAAGGGCTTGGAAGGGTAGACTAGGCAGTGGCATCAGTGCATAGCTTCCCAAAGGGAGTACTTTGAAGGTGGCTGTAGTGATATTTAGCCATGAGGTATGTAGCACTTGTTCTAGTATAAGTTTGTGAACTTAATTGTCAGGCCTGATATGACAGCTCTGAAGGCCATTCCAGAAAGAGTTCCAAAACACTTTTGAAGGTTGGCCTAGGTGCTGCTGGCAGTACCTAGCTTCCCAAGGGGAGTACCTTGAAGGTACTATAGTGATATTCAGCGAGCAGGTATATAGCACTTGTTCCAGGATGAGTTTGTGAACCTAATTGTCAGACCTCCAATATATGGAAGTATTGAAAAGTGCACAGTGCCATACAGATGTATGCTATGATTATTCCTGTGATGTTCATTTAAAACAGCATACAGACTATGTGTACTTGAACACAGCTTAGTGGAAAAGACTCCCTGTTTGTACTTGATAAGCTTCCCAAATGCAGCATCATTTTCGCTACATGATTGGCCAGGAAACTCTATAAAGATCTGTTTTGCAAGGGGAGAGACTAAGGACTTCCTCTGTCTTTAAGGCTTGAGTTGGTGAGATTGTCCTTTCTGGGTATTTTTTTTTTTTTTTTTTGACAAGTCCACCTCCAATCCAGATGGTGTAAGGAATCACAGTGGCAGGACAAAATAACAAACAACAGCAATTATGCTTTTTAAATATGCATCCATTTGTATGCAATTCAGGAGACTGGCAAATGTTTGAGAACAACTTCAAGGATAAACAAGATCAGCAAAATACAGAATATCAGTGATTCAGTGGCAGGGAGTAGAGAAGTGACATTTATTTATGCAGGGCTGGGATGAACAGTTTTATTTTTGAGTCAGTTCCCTAACTCCCTTCAGCTGAGGTCCACAGGAGGAAGGTGAGCAGATGGGGACAGCTAGGGGAGTGCCTGCCAAGCCTGGAAGAATGCCAGACACAGGAGGAGCAACCAGAAGGGACAGAGGAGGTGACCATAGCTGACATGGACTCCAGGAAGCAGTGACTCAACTTCGCTCTTCATCTTTTCAGCATAGATGAATTAGCAGGAAAATTATCCCAGTAGCTACCAGTATCTCTCCTCCTTCTCAAAGCAACCAGGGACCTCCTAGATGATACACACACAGCTTTACCCTCGTCTCACTCACCCTCAGGTCTTCATGGCATTGAACATACAAGGGTACATGTGAAACTTACTAAATGTAGAATATAAATGTCTTAACAATAACTAAGAAAATGCCAGGAAGGCTATGTTAACCAGTTTGATGAAAAGATTTCGGCAGAGCCTGCCTTGGCAATGCAGTGAGCAGTGTGTTTAAAAGAACTGCCATTAATGAACCAGATGTCTTCAGGATTATTTGAAGCAGCCTCTGACACCAAAATGTGAACCGGTTTATTTGGGAGGAAACACAGTGGAGTAAAGGAGAGCAAGCCCCCAGGAAGGCATCAGCATGCCTATTTTGCAAGTAAAATGATCAGCACCCTCCTGGACCTCTGTAAGAGCTGCACCGCCCGGACCTCTGTAATAACTGCGCTGCGACCGTGATCGGCGCCCGCCTGGACTTCTGTAAGAGCTGCGCTGTAACTCCGACCTGGGACCCTTGCCCGCTGGGCCTCTGCACGCCCTGACCAGGAACTGTGGGAGCTGCAAACCCACATTTTCCCTCCTGTACCCTTCCTGCCTCCACACGGGCCACTGGTCTGGCCAGGGACTCTGGTAGCCTCGTGTACCCCAGAGCCCTCCCTGCCTCTGTGCAGAGCTCTTCACCTGGCCAGAGACTGCTGGAGACCCTGGTACTGGAGCACCAGCTACTCCCAGAACAGTGCACCAACCCCAGCCCTGTTGCTGGATGCGGGAGTGTCACACTCTGGAGCTGCTTCGAAACCAGCACTCCCTGGCTTGGGCAGCCCCAGAAGAACTACACAGGGTCACTCCCTACAAAGATCCAGCAACAATAGAGTGATCCTGCTGGGGTCTAATCTTGGAGAGACACCTCACCAACCCAGAGGCAATGGTGAAAGACAATCATGAGGTGAAATCAACAGAAAAACTCTAGCAATATGAATAATCATAGTGATCAACTCCCCCAAAGATCAATGTGGCAGACACAGCACAAGATCCCATACACAAACAAATAGCTGAGATGTCAGAAATCGAATTGAGAATCTGGATAGCAAATAAGATAGAATTAGAATTCCAAGCAGTAACCCAAAAGATATCTCAAGAACTCAACAAATTCAAAGACCAAATGACCAAAGATTTTGACACATTGAGACAAGAAGTTGCAGCCCTCAAAGATCTGAGAAACACAGTAGAATCCTTCAGTAACACAATGGAGTAAGCAGAAGAAAGGATTTCTGACATTGAAGACAAAGCTTTAGAATGCTCCCAAACTCTCAAACAGGAAGAGAAATGGAGGGCAAAAACAGATCACTCTCTCAGAGAGCTCTGGGATAATTCGAAGAAAACCAATATTCATCTTATAGGGATCTCGGAAAGTGACAAAGTGGCTTCACAAGGCACAGAGTCTCTTCTCCATGAGATTATGAAGGAGAATTTTCTAAACATGTCAAGAGATTCTGAAATTCAGATAGCAGACAGTTTCAGAACTCTAGCACAACTCAACCCGAATAAGACATCCCCTACACACATCGTAATCAATTTCACTAAAGTTAATATGAAGGAGAAAATAATGAAAGAGGCCACATGAAAGAAAACCATAACCTACAAGGGGAAGAATATTAGAATAACTGCAGATCTCTCTGCTGAAACCTTCAAGCTAGAAGAGGATGGTCATTGACTTTTAATCTCCTAAAACAAAATAACTTTCAACCCAGGATCCTGTACCCAGATAAACTGAGTTTCATTTATGATGGAGAAATTGTACTTTAATGACATTCACATGTTGAAGAAATTTGCAACAACTAAACCAGCTCTCCAGGATATTCTAAGACCCATCCTCCATAAAGACCAGCATAATCCTCCACCACAAAAGTCAATCCACCCAGAAAATCTTGGTCAAATTCCAACTTTCACAACCGCAAAAGAATTAAAATTGTCCACCGGACTCTTGAAAGGCTTATCAATATTCTCAATTAATGTGAATGGTTTAAATTGTCCTCTAAAGAGGCACAGGTTGACTGACTGGATACAAAAACTCAAGCCAGATATCTGCTGCATACAAGAATCTCATCTTACATTAAAAGACAAATATAGACTCAAGGTGAAGGGATGGTCATCTATACTCCAGGCAAATGGAAAGCAGAAAAAAAGCAGGCGTTGCAATCCTATTCGCAGACGCAATAGGGCTTAAACCAACCAAAATAAGGAAGGATAAGGATGGACACTTCATATTTGTTAAAGGTAATACTCAATATGATGAGATTTCAATTATTAATATTTATGCACCCAACCAGAATGCACCTCAATTTATAAGAGAAACTCTAACAGACATGAGCAACTTGATTTCCTCCAGTTCCATAGTATTTGGAGATGTTAACACCCCTTTAGCAGTGCTGGATAGATCCTCCAAAAAGAAGCTAAGCAAAGAAATCTTAGATTTAAACTTAACCATTCAACATCTGGACTGAACAGACATCTACAGCAACAAAACTGAATACACATTCTTCTCATCAGCCCACGAAACACACTCCAAAATCGACCACATCCTAGGCCACAAAATCTAACCTCAGCAAATTTAAAAAAATAGAAATTATTCCTTGCATCTTCTCAGACTATCATGGAATAAAAGTTGAACTCAATAACAACAGGAATTTGCATACCGGTACAAAAACATGGAACCTAAACAACCTTATGCTGAAGGATAGATGGGTTATAGACAAGATTAAGAAGGAAATCACAAAATTTTTGGAACAAAACAACAATGAAGACACAAATTATCAGAACCTCTGGTATACTGCAAAGGCAGTCCAAAGAGGGAAATTTATAGACTGCAAGCCTTCCTCAAGAAAACAGAAAGAGAGGAAGTTAATAACTTAATGGGACATCTCAAGCAACAGGAGAAGGAAGAACATCCAACCTCAAACCCAGCAGAAGAAAAGAAAGAACCAAAATCAGAAAAGAACTAAATGAAATTGAAAACAAAATAATTATACAACAGGTCAATAAATCCAAAAGTTGGTTTTTTGAAAAGGTCAATAAAATAGATAAACCTTTGGCCAACCTAACCAGGAAAAAAAGAGTAAAATCTCTAATTTCATCAATCAGAAATGGTAAAGATGAAATAACAACAGACCCCTCAGAAATTCAAAAAATCCTTAATGAATACTACAAGAAACTCTACTTTCAGAAATATGAAAATCTGAAAGAAATCGACCAATACCTGGAAGTACGCCACCTACCAAGACTTAGCCAGAATGAAATGTTGAACAGGCCTATATCAAGTTCTGAAATAGCATCAACTATACAAAATCTCCCTAAAAAGAAAAGCCCAGGACCAAATGGCTTTATGTCAGAATTCTACCAAATCTTTAAAGAAAGACTAGTACCTATATTAGTAAACCTCTTCCAAAATATAGAAAAATAAGGAATATTACCCAACACATTCTACGAAGCAAACATCGCCTTGATCCCCAAACCATGAAAAGACCCAACAAGAAAAGAAAATTATAGACCAATATCACTATGAATATTGATGCAAAAATACTAATAAGAACCTAACAAACAGAATCCAACAACACATCATAAAAATCATACACCATGACCAAGTGGGATATATCTCAGTGTCTCAAGGCTGGTTCAACATATGTAAATCTATAAATGTAATTCAGCACATAAACAAACTAAAAAATAAAGACCATATGATTCTCTCAATTGATGCAGAAAAAGCTTTTGATAATATCCAGCATCCCTTCATGATCAGAACACTTAAGAAAATTAGTATAGAAGGGACATTTCTTAAACTAATAGAAGCCATCTACAGCAAACCCACAGCCAATATCGTATTGAATGGAGTTAAATTGAAATCATTTCCACTTAGATCAGGAACCAGGCAAGGTTGCCCATTGTCTCCATTGCTCTTTAACCTTGTAATGGAAGTTTTTGCCATTGCAATTAGGGAAGAAAAGGCGATCAAGGCTATCTACACAGGGTCAGAAGAGTTCAAACATTCAAACTAATCATATATTTGGAAAGCACCAGGGATTCTACTACAAAACTTTAGAAGTGATCAAGGAATACAGCAATGTCTCAGGCTACAAAATCAACACCCATAAATCTGTAGCCTTTATACATACCAACAATAATCAAGCTGAAAAAACAGTCAAGGACTCTTTCACGGTAGTGCCAAAGAAGATGAAATATTTGGGAGTATACCTAACAAAGGGCGTGAAAGATCTCTACAAAGAGAACTATGAAACTTTAAGAAAATAAATAACTGAAGATATTAACAAATGGAAAAACATACCATGCTCATGGCTGGGAAGAATCAACATCGTTAAAATGTCTTTACTACCCAAAGCAATATATAATTTCAGTGCAATTCCTATTAAGGCTCCATTGTCATATTTTAAATATCTTGAAAAAATAATACTCCATTTTATATAGAATCAGAAAAAAACTCGAATAGCCAAAACATTACTCGGCAATAAATACACAGCAGGAGGAATCACGCTACCAGACCTGAGACTGTACTAGAAATCCATAGTGATCAAAACAGCATGGTACTGGCACAAAAACAGAGAAGTAGATGTCTGGAACAGAATAGAGAACCAAGAGATGAATCCAGCTACTTACCGTTATTTGATCTTTGACAAACCAATTTAAAAAATTCAGTGGGGAAAAGATTCCCTGTTTAATAAATGGTGCTGGGTGAACTGGCTGGCGATCTGTAAAAGACTGAAACTGGACCCACACCTTTCACCGTTAACTAAGATAGACTCTCACTGTTTAAATGATTTAAACTTAAAACAGGAAACTATAAAAATACTTGAAGAAAGTGCAGGGAAAACTCTTGAAGGAATCGGCCTGGGTGAATATTTTATGAGGAGGACTCCCCAGGCAATTGAAGCAGTATCAAAAATACATTATTGGGACCCAATCAAACTAAAAAGCTTCTGCACAGCCAAGAACATAGTAAGTAAAGCAAGCAGACAGCACTCAGAATGGGAGAAAATATTTGCAGGTTATACCTTCAATAAAGATTTAATAACCAGAATCCACAGAGAACTCAAATGTATTAGCAAGAAAAGAACAAGTGATCCCATTTCAGAATGGGCAAGGGATATAAAGAGAAACTTCTCTAAAGAAGACAGACACGCGAGCTACATACACATGAAAAAAAACCCTCATCATCCTTAATCATCAGAGAAATACAAATCAAAACTACTTTGAGATATCACTGAACCCCAATAAGAGTAGCCCACATAACAAAATCTCCAACCCAGAGATGTTGGCGTGGATGTGGAGAAAAGGGCACACTTCTACACTGCTGGCGGGAATGCACGCTAATACGTTCCTTCTGGAAGGAAGTTTGGAGAATACTTAGAGATGTAAAAATAGACCTGCCATTCGATCCTATAATTCCTTTACTAGGTTTATACCCAGAAGACCAAAAATCACAATATAACAAAGACATCTGTACCAGAATGTTTATTGCAGCCCAATTCATAATTGCTAAGTCATTCATTGCTAAGAAGTGCCCATCGTGCCCATGAATGGACTAGCAAATTGTGGTACATGTATACCATGGAATACTATGCAGCCTTAAAGAAAGATGGAGACTTTACCTCTTTCATGCTTACATGGATGGAGCTGGAACATATTCTTCTTAGCAAAGTATCCCAGCCCTACTATGAAGCTAATTTATAGCTTTCACATGAAGGCTATGACCCAACTATACCACAAGAATATGGGGAAAGACCCAATAGAGGGGAAGGGAGGGGGGAGGTTATAGTGGAGGGAGGGTACTGAGTGGGGCCACACCTACAGTGCATCTTAGAATGGGTATAGGTGAAACTCACTAAATGCAGAATACAAATGTCTACATACAATAACTAAGAAAATGCCATGAATGCTATGTTGAACAGTTTGATGAGAATATTTCAGATTGTATATGAAACCAGCACATTGTATCCCTTGATTGCACTAATGTACACAGCTATGATTCAAAAATAAAAAAATATTTCAAATTGTGTATAAAACTTGTGCATGGTGCCCCGTGATTGCATTAATGTACACATCTATGCCTTAATTAAAAAAAAATTCTCTTTTCCATTTGGTCTTTATGATTCTCTTCAGTCTCTTTAGATTTTGTGCTCTTGGCCCTCTTCAGATACATACCATGATGCGGATGTGCCCAGAATTTTGCTGTGGTTCCTTTTCTTCTTCTCATAACCCTGACTTCCTTGGAAACTTGTCCAACACCTGGTTTTAGTCCCCAGTTCTGCTCTCACGCATGATAGCTTCATCCCTAATTTCTCTCCTCACTTGGGCTGGTTTCGACTACCTGCTGACATCTATGACTGGTGGTCTTATTGACAACACCAAGTCTCTCCTTATTTAATATTCTTTATAATTTTTTGTTTTTAATTATTATGGGTATATAACAATTACATTTCGTTATAGGGTGCATGAGAATAAATCAAACCAGGGTAATTGGGGTCTTCATCATCTCAGGTATTTATGATTTCTTTGTTAGGAATATTCCATTTCTGGTTCTTTAGTTATTTTAAAGTATATCCTAACTCATTGTTGATTATAGTCACTTTGTTGTTTTATCAAATATTGTTTATTCTGTCTAACTATCTAAGTATATTTTTGCACTCATTAACCATCGCCACTTTATCCTCTGCTCCCTGCTATCCTTCCCAGCCTCTGGTAACCATCATTCTACTCTCTGTCTCCAGGACATCAATTGGTTTTAATATTGAGTGAGAGCATGCGAGATTTGTCTTTCTGTGCTCCAAGTCTCTGATTTTAAAAATTAAACTTATCTCCTTCCTAAGCCTCCTGCCCCATGTTCTTGTCTCTGTTAATAATACCTTTACTTCCAATGCAGCTCCCACCCCCACCTACTCCAAGATGCCCCCTCACCTAAGACTAACACTTCGATTTTATCCTTGATCTCTCTCTCTCTCTCCATATCGCCCTCCTCCCCCCTCCATATCTCCTTTGCTTCTTTTTCTCTCTCCTCCTCTCCCCCTCCCTTTCCCTCTCTCCCCACTCTCAGTACCTAACCAGCTGCCAAGACTTGTCAATTTTCCCAAGTTCATTTTCTCTAATTGTTTCCTATCTCTCTATTCGAACAACTAGGTAGTATTATTCTGGATCAAGTTCACTTTCTAATTATTTTCATTATGAAATATTTCAAATGTAAAGAATAATATAGACATAAATCTAAGAATTATCAGTGAAGATCACCTGGATTTGCAGCTAAAAGTTTAACCATGTCACCACAGATCTCTTTTTTAAAAAACACAAAGCATTGAAAATCATCCCCTCTTCTCCATTGCTATCTCTACTGCATACCCGCTTTCTCTTCCCCAATCATTCTGAAATGGGAAAATATCCTTTCAGACAACTTTATACTGTTAATACATATGGATATGTCAATTAAAAGCATGATTGTGTGGATTTTTTTTAATTTCACAAATGATATCACTATATACAAACTGTTGCAACTTGTTTTTTCAATCCCTTACCACACGGTCCCCAACATTTTTTGCACCAGGGATTGATTTTATGGTAGATGATTTTTCATAGATGGGGGACTGGGAGACATTAAATGGTAGATGATTTCTCCATGTATGGGGGGTGGGGAGGAGGCATTAGATTCTCATAAGGAGTGTGCCACCTAGATCCCTCATATGCGCAGTTTTCAGGAGGGCTCTCCCTCTTATGAGAATCTAATGCTGCCCCTTATCTGACAGGAGGTGGAGCTCAGGCAGTGATGGAGTGATGGGGAGCAGCTAGAAATACAGATGAGGCTTCCTTCTCCGGCTGTCCCACCTGGTTCCTAACAGTACCCAGACTGGTACCAGGCTGAAGCCCAGGGGCTAGGAATTGCACTTTTACCATGTGCTTTTCAGATTCATCTGTGATAAATCATTTTAATTCATGTATCAATTTCATTGAATGATTATCCACAATTTATTCCTCTGTTGATATTTATTTTTCTCATTAATACAGATGTTGCACTGAGCAACAGAACTCTTTGCATACTTGTTAATTTTATTATCATGAGCATATGTTTCCTCAACTTTACTGGAAATTACACCCTTTCTCTTCCCCAGAAGTAACAATCTTATATTACACTTATGTCCTGATAAACTCATTGTAAATTGAAAAGATCATAAGTCAAAAATGCATTTAATACATCTAACCTACTAAATCATAGCTTAGCCAAGCCTATCTTTTTTTTTTTTTTTTTTGTAGAGACAGAGTTTCACTTTATTGCCCGGTAGAGTGCTGTGGCATCACACAGCTCACAGCAACCTCCAACTCCTGGGCTTAGGCGATTCTCCTGCCTCAGCCTCCCGAGTAGCTGGGACTACAGGCGCCCGCCACAACACCCGGCTAAGCCAAGCCTATCTTAAATGTGTTCAGAACACTTATGTTAGCTTATAGGTGGCAAAAATCACTTAATAGAAAGATTATTTTATAATAAAGTCAATACTTTATTGAATATTGTCCCCAAAGTGAAAACAGAATGGTTGTATGGATACTCAAGATACAATATCTATGGAATTCATATTGATTTGGTACCATTATAAAGTCAAAATATCATTAAGTCAAACCATTGTAATTTGGGGAATGTTTGTATTTGTCTTGCCTTTTATAAAAGCCAAGTAAAACACAAAGAAATTCTTGCTTCAAGGCCAGACATTTGGTATAGGACAACAGAATCTGAAGCAAATAGTGTTTGTGCCTGAAAATGGGCACAAAAATATTAATTTGCTAGGTTTTTAGTGTGGGGTATAGGTCAATGACCTGACCCACATTTGGGTTTTGTTTTTCCTGTGGTCACCTTAAGAGCACTCTAGAATTCAAATTCTTCTACTGACACTCTGTACATAGGACAGTGGCTGCATTGCTGGAGTGTTTTTGTATTTTTGTTTTGTTTTGATTTGATTTTACTGATCTTGTTCCACCCTCAACTTTAAGCTTTCTCTGTGACCTCAGCTTTAATGCATTCAGGAGAGGTTAAGCTGTCATAGACTATAGGGTAGTAGCTATATTCTTTTTAGCTTTGTACATCTTAAGCAAAATCCCTGGCTACTCGATTCTTAAGTTATGCTCAGACTACAAGTTTCTGTTAACAGTGTCAAGTACAGAAAATCTTAGAAAGAGATAGCCCAGAACTCTTCAAGAGAGAGTTCACAATGAATTGATGGGACTGTATTTTGCAAGTTTTTGCTGAGTGGCCACAATTTTAATATATACCCTTCATGATTTACAGGAATCTGGTAAGAAAATCCGTCTGTTAACTAAAATTAATAATAATGGCTAACATTTACCAAGTGCTTAAAATGTGCTAGGAGTCTTAAGTTTATCATCTCATTTACTACCATGTAGGGTAAGAGGCAATATGACCTCTAACCAAGAGGAAACTGACAGAAAGCAGGTGACCTGCACAATGTCATAGAACTACAAAATGTTCTATCTGGATCCAGAGGTCTCAGTCTTAACCACTAGACTGTACTGCTTCCTTCTGCTGCTGCTGAAAAGTAAACCCATCTTTCTTTTATTCCTTGTTTGATATTTTTTTAAAGGAGAAAATGCTTAGAGTTTGGCAAAGCATTGTATATTATCATGGATTTTAACTTTATTTTTCTGTTACAAAAGATCAATGAGTTGCCGACCATTTAAATCTTACATATTATTTACCATGTGATATAAAGTTGGTAAAAGTTTTAAGAATGGAGTACAGAAAAATTCTCTACTTTCATCCTGAAACTATCATGTTTATCTCTCAGCTTTAGGAGAGTTGGTCTGCTCATAAATTTCATCACTCCCTAGCTGCTATTTCTGTCTAGCAAATTATTTCTTTATTCACAAGGCAATAAAAGGTCACTGGAAAGAAGAATATAATATTCACTCTCATAAAATAAAGTTAAACAGTATTTAGCATTTATATCTTTCCAGTGTAGTAAACAAAATATGGTTTATTTGACTCAATGAAGACCTATGATACCAGAAAAGATCAATCTACTGATTTGTTTGAACACAGAAGATAAATCTTTCACAGCATGCCCTCAGTGATGACATGTTGCCATTGTCCTAGTTTTTCTGTAAAATTAGATAGAAAGGCAAAGCAGACCTTGAATCTTGCTCTAAAACATCTAGATGCTGAACTTGGGCTGGCTACAGTCCAAGGGCATCAGCTCAGTAACTACAGTTCATATTTTGTTACTACCTTGGTTCTGTATACCACCTGTTGAAATGATGTTGACATGGTGGCTCATATCTGTAAGGAAGGATAGGAAAGGATGTAATTCATAAGGAGGAATATATTGCTCTGTTTAATTGCCGTTCATTTCAGTGGGTGTCTGAGAAAATATAGAATTTCTTTATGCATGTCACAAGGTAATTATTTTTTTTTTCTTGACAATCAGATTGGAGGTTGAAAAATTTAGCAGATGCCTTACTAAAACTGAGTTGGAATTTGATGTAAATGCAAGTTTCTTATTTTTATAAAATTCCTATAAATTGTATTTGTAAAAATGTTGTGTAGATACCCACATAAGAGAAAAACTTAATTCAAGTTGAGGGGATGGGGAATCAGTGAGGGGGCTGAGGGCAGGAAAGGAGGGGATTGGTATGCTCCCACTTAATGGGTACAGTGTATGGAACACCTTCTGGATATAGGACTCTACAAGAGGGACTCTACCTAACATATGCAAATATTGAAACCTAGTTGTTTGTACCCTCATATTAACCTGGAAAAATATATTTATTTTGTACTCTCATATTGTACCCTCATATTAACCTTATGTATATATATTCAGGGAGGATAGGAAAGGTAAAGATCAATTGCTCTAATTTCTTTTGATTTCAGTGTGTGTCTGAGGAAATATAAAATTTCTTTATGCATGTCACAAGGTAATTTTTTTTTCTAAACAATCAGATTTGAGGTTGAAAAATTCAGCAGATCCATTACTAAAATTGTATATATATCATGGTAATAGTATATAAATATATACACAGTTATAGGGTTATAACTGTATATATATATAAATATAATAGAAAATTAGCTTAGTTAAGAAAATAGCTCTTTACACCTTCCAATTCCTTCTGTTGCCATCATTAAAATAATAAAACTAAGATATATTAAATGTCTTTCGACAATCCGGATTTCAAGGCAATATAGTTCTCCTTATGAATTACATGGCTGGAAATTGTTTTACTCAGAGTTCTTCCTCATAGGAAGACCGCGAGGAGAAAATTGCAACAGAAAAGAAAAGTGAGAGAAACAAATATCTAAACTATCAAAGGACCAGTTTTGTATCCTGTTTCTCACTTCTGTCATTTCCGAAAGGTTCCAATGTTTTTCATATAGAAAAAGTTAATCTACCTTCAAAATGTTCCAATTTTCCTCTAGAGTTATTTAGAAACAAGAAACTTGATCTAGTACCATTCCATTGCTTAGTCATTTTTTCCAATTTGATTTTTATACATTTTTTCATTATCAAATAAAAATATGTCTCATGCTTTTATAAGCCTTTTATAAAAGACTCTAGTTATAAAACAGCAAAATCTGGCCTTTTTTTTATTATCTCTCTAATTAAAACATTGGAACCTACGGAAGCTGTCATTTAGTTCTCGGTCAATGGCACTTATTTTGATCTTGTTGTGGATGGTGAGAAAAGTGTTAAAGAGAACAGAAATGTCCTGATGTAAAAAAGAAAAGAAAAGTCCTGATCTCAAAAATGAGATGTAAACTCACTAATGTCCCACCACCACTAGATTCCTTTGGGTCTTCAAAAATAGTGCCTACTAATTTATTTCAACATAAATCAACTTGCTTCCACTCTATACCTTGGCTGTGTTGAGCTCATTTTTCAAAGGAAGTAAACAGTTCAAGATTGTTCACGCCTTCTGGAATCCTAAATTTATATTTTATTTTATTTTTTTTTTCAGTTTTTTTTTTAATTGTTAAATCATAGTTGCGTACATTTGTGCAATCAAGGGGCACAATGTGCTGGTTTCATATACAATCTGAAATATTCTCATCAAACTGTTCAACATAGCCGTCATGACATTTTCTTAGTTATTGTATGTAGACATTTGTATTCTGCATTTAGTGAGTTTCACCTATACCCATTCTAAGATGCACTGTAGGTGTGGCCCCACTCAGTACCCTCCCTCCACCATAACCTCCCCCCTCCCTTCCCCTCTATTGGGTCTTTCCCCATATTCTTGTGGTATAGTTGGGTCATAGCCTTCATGTGAAAGCTATAAATTAGCTTCATAGTAGGGCTGAGTACATTGGATACTTTTTCTTCCATTCCTGGGATACTTTGCTAAGAAGAATATGTTCCAGCTCCATCCATGTAAGCATGAAAGAGGTAAAGTCTCCATCTTTCTTTAAGGCTGCATAGTATTCCATGGTATACATGTACCACAATTTGCTAGTCCATTCATGGGCACGATGGGCACTTCTTAGCAATGAATGACTTAGCAATTATGAATTGGGCTGCAATAAACATTCTGGTACAGATGTCTTTGTTATATTGTGATTTTTGGTCTTCTGGGTATAAACCTAGTAAAGGAATTATAGGATCGAATGGCAGGTCTATTTTTACATCTCTAAGTATTCTCCAAACATACTTCCGGAAGGAACGCATTAGTGTGCATTCCCACCAGCAGTGTAGAAGTGTGCCCTTTTCTTCACATCCATGCCAACATCCCTGGTTTGGGGATTTTGTTAAGTGGGCTACTCTTACTGGGGTTAGGTGATATCTCAAAGTAGTTTTGATTTGCATTTCTCTGATGATTAAGGATGATGAGGGTTTTTTTTCATGTGTATGTAGCTCGCGTGTCTGTCTTCTTTAGAGAAGTTTCTCTTTATATCCCTTGCCCATTCTGAAATGGGATCACTTGTTCTTTTCTTGCTAATACATTTGTGTTCTCTGTGGATTGTGGTTATTAAGCCTTTATCAGAGGTTTAACCTGCAAATATTTTCTCCCATTCTGAGGGCTATCTGCTTGCTTTACCTACTATGTTCTTGGCTGTGCAGAAGCTTTTTAGTTTGATCGGGTCCCAATAATGTATTTTTGATACTGCTTCAATTGCCTGGGGAGTCCTCCTCATAAAATATTCACCCAGGCCGATTCCTTCAAGAGTTTTCCCTGCACTTTCATCAAGTATTTTATGGTTTCATGTCTTAAGTTTAATCTTTTATACAGTGAGACTCTATCTTAGTTAATGGTGAAAGGTGTGTGTCCAGTTTCAGTCTTTTACAGATCACCAGCCAGTTCACCCAGCACTATTTGTTAAACAGGGAATCTTTTCCCCACTGAATGTTTTTAATTGGCTTGTCAAAGATCAAATAACACTAAGTAGCTGGATTCGTCTCTTGGTTCTCTATTCTGTTCCAGACATCTACTTCTCTGTTATTGTGCCAGTACTATGCTGTTTTGATCACTATCAATTTATAGTACAGTCTCAGGTCTGGTAGCATGATTCCTCCTGCTGTGTGTTTATTGCTGAGTAATGTTTTGGCTATTCGAGTTTTTTTCTGATTCCATATAAAATGAAGTATTATTTTTTCAAGATCTTTAAAATATGACAATGGAGCATTGATAGGAATTTCATTAAAATTGTATATTGCTTCAGGTAGTATAGACATTCTAACAATGTTGATTCTTCCCAGCCATGAGCATGGTATGTTTTTCCATTTGTTAACATCTTCAGCTATTTCTTTTCTTAAAGTTTCATAGTTCTCTTTGTAGAGATCTTTCACGTCCTTTGTTAGGTATACTCCCAAATATTTCATCTTCTTTGGCACTGCTGTAAAAGGAATAGTGTCCTTGACTGGTTTTTTGGCTTGGTTATTGTTAGTATATGTAAAGGCTACAGATTTATGTGTGTTGATTTTGTAGCCTGAGTTATTACTGTATTCCTTGATCACTTCTAAAAGTTTTGTAGTAGAATCCCTAGTGTTTTCCAGATACATGATCATGTCATCTGTGAAGAGTGAAAGTTTGATCTCTTCTGACCCTATGTGGATACCCTTGATCGCCTTTTCTTCCCTAATTGCAATGGCGAAAACTTCCATTACAATGTTAAAGAGCAATGGAGACAATGGGCAACCTTGCCTGGTTCCTGATCTAAGTGGAAATGATTTCAATTTAACTCCATTCAATACGATATTGGCTGTGGGTTTGCTGAAGATGGCCTCTATTAGTTTAAGAAATATCCCTTCTATACCAATTTTCTTAAGTGTTCTGATCATGAAGGGATGCTAGATATTATCAAAAGCTTTTTCTGCATCAATTGAGAGAATCATATGGTCTTTATTTTTTAGTTTGTTTATGTGCTGAATTACATTTATAGATTTACATATGTTGAACCAGCCTTGAGACCCTGGGATAAATCCCACTTGGTCATGGTGTATAATTTTTTTGATGTGTTTTTGGATTCTGTTTGTTAGGATCTTATTGAGTATTTTTGCATCAATATTAATTAGTGATATTGGTCTTTAATTTTCTTTTCTTGTTGGGTCTTTCCATGGTTTAGGGATCAAGGTGATGTTAGCTTTGTAGAATGTGTTGGGTAGTATTTCTTCTTTTTCTATATTTTGGAAGACGTTTAGTAATATAGTAGTAATATACTACTTCTTCTTTAAAGGTTTGGTAGAATTCTGACGTAAAGCCATCTGGTCCTGAGCTTTTCTTTTTAGGGAGATTTTGTATAGTTGATGCTATTTCAGAACTTGATATAGGCCTGTTCAACATTTCCACTTCGTTCTGGCTAAGTCTTGGTAGGTGGCGTACTTCCAGGTATTGGTCTATTTCTTTCAGATTTTCATATTTGTGAGAGTAGAGTTTCTTGTAGTATTCATTAAGGATTTTTTGAATTTCTGAGGAGTCTGTTGTTATTTCATCGTTACCATTTCTGATTGATGAAACTAGAGATTTTACTCTTTTTTTCCTGGTTGGGTTGGCCAAAGGTTTATCTATTTTATTGATCTTTCAAAAAACCAACTTTTGGATTTATTGACCTGTTGTATAATTCTTTTGTTTTCAATTTCATTTAATTCTGCTCTGATTTTGGTTATTTCTTTTTTTCTGCTGGGTTTGGGGTTAGAATGTTCCTCCTTCTCCAGTTGCTTTAGATGTCCCATTAAGTTATTAACTTCCTCTCTTTCCATTTCCTTGAGGAAAGCTTGCAGTGCTATAAATTTCCCTCTTAGGACTGCCTTTGCAATATCCCAGAGGTTCTGATAATTTATGTCTTCATTGTTGTTTTGTTCCAAAAATTTGGTGATTTCCTTCTCAATCTCATCTATAACCCATCTATCCTTCAGCATAAGGTTATTTAGCTTCCATGTTTTTGTATGGGTATGGAAATTCCTGTTGTTATTGAGTTCAACTTTTATTCCATCATGGTCTGAGAAGATGCAAGGAATAATTTCTATTTTTTAAAATTTGCTGAGATTAGATTTGTGGCCTAGGATGTGGTCGATTTTGGAATATGTTCTGTGGGATAATGAGAAGAATGTGTATTCAGTTTTGGGGGGATGAAATGTTCTGTAGATGTCTGTTAAGTCCAGATGTTGAATGCTTAAGTTTAAATCTAAGATTTCTTTGCTTAGCTTCTTTTTGGAGGATCTATCCAGCACTGCTAAAGGGGTGTTAAAATCTCCAACTAGTATGGAACTGGAGGAAATCAAGTTGCTCATCTGTTAGTTTCTCTTATAAAATGAGTTGCATTCTGGTTGGGTGCATAAATATTAATAATTGAAATCTCATCATATTGGGTATTACCTTTAACAAATATGAAGTGTCCATCCTTATCCTTCCTTATTTTGGTTGGTTTAAAGCCTATTGCATCTGGGAATAGGATTGCAATGCCTGCTTTTTTTCTGTTTTCCATTTGCCTGGAATATAGATGACCATCCCTTCACCTTGAGTCTATATTTGTCTTTTAATGTAAGATGCGATTCTTGGATGCAGCAGATATCTGGCTTGAGTTTTTGTATCCAGTCAGTCAACCTGTGCCTCTTTAGAGGACAATTTAAACCATTCACATTAATTGAGAATATTGATAAGCCTTTCAAGAGTCCGGTGTACATTTTTAATCCTTTTGTGACTATGGAAGTTGGAATTTGACCAAAATTTTCTTGGTGGGTTTACTGTTGTGGTGGAGGATTACGCTAGTCTTTTGGAGGATAGGTCTGAGAATATCCTGGAGAGCTGGTTTAGTTGTTGCAAATTTCTTCAACATGTGAATGTCATCAAAGTACTTAATTTCTCCATCATAAATGAAACTCAGTTTAGCTGGGTACAGGATCCTGGGTTGAAAGTTATTTTGTTTTAGGAGATTAAAATTCAGTGACCATCCTCTTCGAGCTTGAATGCTTTCAGCAGAGAGATCTGCAGTTTTTCTAATATTTCTCCCCTTCTAGGTAATGGTTTTCTTTCATCTGGCTGCTTTCAGAATTTTCTCCTTCATATTAACTTAGTGAAATTGATTATGATGTGTGTAGGGGATGTCTTATTCGGGTTGAGTTGTGCTAGAGTTCTGAAACTGTCTATCTGAATTTCGGAATCTCTTGGCATGTTTGGAAAGTTCTCCTTCATAATCTCATGGAGAAGAGACTCTGTGCCTTGTGAAGCCACTCTATTGCTTTCCGAGATCCCTATAAGACAAATACTGGTTTTCTTCTAATTATCCCAGAGCTCTCTGAGAGAGTGATCTGTTTTTGCCCTTCATTTCTCTTCCTTTTTGAGAGTTTTGGAGTGTTCAAAAGCTTTGCCTTCAATGTCAGAAATCCTTTCTTCTGCTTACTCCATTCTGTTACTCTGAAGGATTCTACTGTGTTTCTCAGATTTTTGAGGGCTGCAACTTCTTGTCTCAATGTGTCAAAATCTTTGGTCATTTTCTTTTTGAATTTGTTGAATTCTTGAGATATCTTTTGGGTTTCTGCTTGGAATTCTAATTCGATCTTATCTGCTATCCAGATTCTCAATTTGATTTCTTACATCTCAGCTATTTGTTTGTGCATGGGATCTTGTGCTATGTCTGCCCCATTGATCCCTGGGGGAGTTGATCTACTCTGATTATTCATATTGCCAGAGTTTTTCTGTTGATTTTGCCTCATGATTGTTTTTCACCATTGCCTCTTGCAGGCCTCAGAGTTGGGGAGGTGTCTCTCCAAGATTAGACCCCAGCGGGATCACTCTATTGTTGCTGAATCTTTGTAGGCAGTGACCCTATGTAGCTCCTCTGGGGCTGCCCAAGCCAGGGAGTTCTGGTTTTGGGAGCAGCTCCGGAGTGTGACACACCTGAATCCAGCAACAGGGTGGGGGTTGGTGCACACAGTTCTGGGAGTACCTGGTGCCCAGTGACTTTGGCACAGAGGGCCCAAGGCTCCAGCAGTCTCTGGCCAGGAGCAGGGCTCTGCGCAGAGGCAGGGAGGGCTCTGGAGGGCACCCAGCTACCAGAGTCCCTAGCCAGACGAGCGGGCGGGTTTGGAGGTAGGGAGGGTACTGGAGGGAGGAGGAGAGGTTGCATAGCTCCTGGTCAGGGTATGGGGAGGCCCAGAGGGTGGGATAGCCAGTCCCAACACAGCTCTTCCAGAGGTTCTGGAGGGTGCTTATCACAGGTATTGATTTTAATTTTGATCACAATTAAAATATTTCATAGTTGCCTTATTACCCAGTAGCAAATCACATAACTAGGCTGCTAAGAGCCCAAGAAGGCAAATGGAAAGTGTGCAGGGAGGAAGATGAAGTGCTGCAAAGCCTTTGTCATATGATAGTGACTTTAGCTGCGATGAAGTTTGGGGCTCCCCGGGCAACTCTTGCCGCTGCTGGCTTGAGGGCTCTGTTGTTGTTTTCCTGGGGCTGCTCCAGCCCACGCCCTGCTCCCTGCCCCTCTCGGTCGGCGCTGCCTCAGGGGTTCACTGGGAGTGAGGGCATGTGTGTGGCTCGCCCTCAGCGGCCAGTCAGGGTTTCTCTATGGGAAAGTGGAGAGGAGTTCGCGGAGCCGCTCTGCTTCTGCTTCACTGTACACTGTTCCCACATCTATATTTTCTTTATAGAATCTCTGAAGTTTGAATCAAAGGTCATATATACATCATGGTATGACTCCAGTACTTAGTAGACTCATAATTCTGGCTGTTTTATGGTCCCTTCTACCTGCAGGTAAGCTTTATCATGAAGAAGATTGTCTGGGATTATGAGGATTTTTTCTTTTTGCTTTGAATAGAAAAATATTATGCTTTATTAGCAGAGGTATGAGAAAGATCTTAATAATTATAAAACCTAGTGCCTCTATATTTTTCCCTGTGTCCTAATAAGGCCATGAGTAATGGACATACCAACTTAATAATGGTTTTCTTGTTAAAATTTGCTTTTGATGTACGTTAGCAAAACAGCATAATCAACTCATGTTTAATGAGCATCTATAAATATTATGACCATTTGAGTGTTTACAAGATAATTAAGATGACATTTCTCAAAAATTTTTAGTTTCTAGTGTAAAGAGGCCACATAGATGTTCACAGAGGCATTATGTATATGCCTGGCTCATCGATACAAGTCATGTCAGAATTTTAACTAGAATATGTGATAAAGGACCCATACTATACTAAGTGGTAGTGGTAGTAATGGTAGTAATGAGTAGTGAGTCCTTAAATTAAAAGTGGCCAAATTGATTCATAACATGAATCTTAGTTCAAAAATAGCAATTTTACTAAAAATAAGGCATGGAGTTTAGAGTTAGGAAGCTTAGATATCATTCCTAACTCTGCCACTAAATGCCAAGTGATCTTTATCAATTCATTTAACCTTTCTAGATCTTTCTGTGGGTTGCTTGTCCATAACATGAGTGGTTGGACCTGTGACTTCCAAATTATGTCCAATTCTCCAGTCTAAGGAGAAAAGAGCCAAAAGGAAAGACTCAGAATCCTCTGCATGTAAATTACTGGATATCAATCAACCAAGAGAAAAATGCTTTTCCTACTTTCTAAGCCTGGTCTTACCAAGACTGCCAAAATGCAAAACTTCATCACAGAAAATCTCAACTCCACAAGATATCTGCAGACAATACTAAAAATAATTTCTGCTACCCCTCATCTGAGAAATTTTTAGCATATAGAAGAGTTTTTGGTGTACAACATAGTAGAAATAAGTAAGGCCTAATGTTTTAATTTCAGAACAGTAGATTTGTGGAAAGAGCTTAGACTTCATAATCGAATAGACCAGTGTTTGTGGAATTCTGATCACATCTAACTGTGTGAATTTAAGCAAGCTATTTAACCCTCTAACTATGTGTCTCCTTATGGAAAGTGGCTTTTGTAACACCTACACCTTCTGAGAGACCCCAGGGTCAAATTCAATACTATATGTTGAGTCTATTGCCATGCCTGACATTCAGTAAGCACTCAATAAATAATAATTCTCCTAAAGAAAATTCAAGATTAATATGTTGAAACAAGGCATCTTGTTTTGGCCACTTAGCACTAAGTATATTTTCTTGTGAGTCAGGGTGAATTCTGTTGAGAAAAGAGATTGGTCACAGAAAAAAAATCAAACACAGTTGTTTCATATATTAAGAAAACAATTGTTACAATAGCATCAAAAATAAAATACATCAAGGAGGTGAGAGACTTGTATACTAAAAACTACAGAACATGGGCAAAAGAAATTCAAGAAGACACATATGTAGAAAAGTGTCCTGTGTTCTGGGATTGGAAGACTTAGTATTTTAAAGGTGCCCATGCTATCCAAAGCAATCTACAGACTTAATGGATCCCTATTAAAATACCAATGGCATACATTATAGAAACAGAAAAACTATTCTGAAGTACAAATGGAACTACAAAAGACCATGAATAGCCAAAGAAATCATGAGAAAGAACAACAAAGTTGTAGGCATCACACTTCCTGACTTCAAAACATATTAAAAAGCTGCAGAAATTAAAACAGGATTGTACTGGCATGAAAACAGATATATAGACCAATGGAACAGAATAAAGAGCCCAAGAATAAACCCACACATGTACAGTCAACTGATCTTTAACAAAAATGCCAAGAATCCACAATGAGGAAAGGATAGTATCTTCAAAAAAATGGCATTAAGGAAAGTGAGTATCCATATGCAAAAGGATGAAATTGGAACCTTATCTTACACCAGATGCAAAATCACGTCAAAATGGATTAAAGACTTAAACACAGGAACTGAAACAGTAAAACTCATAAAAGAAACATGGGGAGAAAGTTTTATAACTTTGATCTTGGCACTGACTTCTTGGATATGACACCAAAAACACTAACAGCAACAACTAAAACTATATAGGTGAGTGGAACTATGTAAAATTAAAAACCTTCCTCATAGCAAAGGGAACAATCAAGTAAAAAAGCAACCTACAGAGTGAGAGAAAATATTTCTGAACTATATATATCTAATAAGGGGCTAATATCCAAAATAGATAAGGGATTCCTACAACACAATAGTAAAATAACTGGGTTAAAAAAATGGGCAAGAACATACATAAACCATTCTTCAAAGGATACATACAAATGGCCAATTGACACATGTAAATATGCTCAAATTCACTAAGCATCAGGGAAATGTGAATTGAAGTCACAATGAGATATCACTGCACACCTGTTACAATGACTACTATCAAAAAATGAAAGACAACAATTGCTGGTGAGGACGTGGAGAAACGGAAACCCTTGTACAATGTTGGCGGGAATGCAAAATGGTGCAGATATTATGGGAAATGGGATGGAAGTTCCTCAAAAAATTAAAAATAGACCTCCCATATGGTCCAGCAATGCTGTTTTATTCCAAAAAGAAGTGAAATCAGGGTCTCCAAGAGAGATCTGCCTGCCATGTTCCTTGTGGCATTATTCACAGTAGGCAAGATATGGAAACAACCTAAAAGTTTATCAACCAACGAACAGATGAAGAAAATGTGGAATATATAATACATACAATGGAATCCTATCTGGCCTTAAAAAGGGAGGGAATTCTGCCATATGCAACAACATGGATAAACCTAGAGAACGATATGCTTGGTGAAATAAGCCAATCACGGAAAAATGAATACCACATGATTGCACTTACATGAGATACCTATCATAGGTGGCTCTTAGAAACAGAGCAGAATGGTGGTTGTCAGGGGGTAGATGGGAAAATGGGGAGCCTCTTTTCAAAGGACATAAAGTTTCCATTATTGAAGACAAGTCATTTCTTAAGATCTGAGCATATTATTGTGCCTATATGTTACCATATGGTGCCCTGAAAAATTTGTTGAGAGGGTAGGTCTCCTGGTAAGTGTTATCACAATAAAAAAAGGAATAAAAAGAAGCTTATCTAGTTCTTTTCTCCTCCTTTAATTACCTATAAGTGAAAAGAAAAAAAATAATAAAATTAATCCGTGATTTGACATAAACACCTGTCCACCCAAGCATCAGCCAGAAAACTTGAGTTGGACATCCCAGACAGATGTTGCTTCAACTTCACATCAACTCCATATTTGTTAGTCTCCTGTCCACTTAGGGTACGGTGGCTGTCAGTCCCACTGGAAAGAAGAACGTTGCCACATTTAAACGCTGACTCTTCAAACACTTTAGTGCCTCCTGAGAAGAAGCAGATCATATTATGATGGGCTATGAACTATTTGGGGTTAGCAAGGGAGCACACCCATGAAATGTCGATTGGATTGCTGAACTCAATTTGTTTGAGTTCCTACGGGTGTCTATGAAAGGACATCAAGGTCACTAAAATATAGTTTGCTTGTCATGTTTCCATCAGGCAGACACAATTATCATACAAACTGTGAGTGTAACTTTTGTGCCTGATTACACTTCAAAAGCCTCTTCTTTCCTGCTTGGGAAAACACCATTTGAAACAGGACCTTCAGGAATGTGACTATTAACCCTGTTAATGAGAAATTATAATTTTCGTCTCTTGTGGATGACACTTCATGTGGCTTTGGGCTCATATTTGAGAGAACACTTCCACATGTCCACATGAAGTTCATTCCAGCAGAAGAAATGTTTCCTGACTTCTGACCTGAAGGAGCTTGCCAGGATATGTGCAAGCTCTACAGCAGATGCCAGAATGGCCAGAGTCCTTCCTTGGGAGTTTTTCATAACAGCAAATTTCTAATTTCTTGTGATGTTTGACCATTCCTAGATACGGCAAGGGCATTGATAGCTCTGCCTTGTCTGTAACCTCTCCTGCAGAGTACTCACCTATTGTATCCAGAAGTTGTTTCCATTAGGCAAAGCTGGAACATTCAATAAAGCATTTGTGATCACAACGTCATCAATGATGTTGGAGGAATTCAGTGAGAATGACTGCGGTACTCATGACTGAAAGAGAGCTTTACAGGGAGTGAAAAATAAAATAGACTCAGAGAGCATCTCAGGTCATCTAAGCTAATTCCTTGCTCTCATTCAGATAATGTATTTTTGTCTCCATATGACTAATAAAGTAACTCCTTTCTAAAGAGGTGAAATGACTTTTCCTAGGTCATGTGCAAAATGAAGAAATGGGAAGAAAAGCATGACCCTTGGTTGTTATGCTGTAGCACAGGTGCTTAAATAAAAATAATGATTTAAGCAACAAGTATTTTATTGGGCACAGAATCCAAATGGAATAACTGGAACTGTAGCCTACAGTAGCAAGAATAGTTCTTTCCTTTGACAGTGCTATAGTATGGAGAGTTTGAAGACATAACTGAGAACAATTTCTAAAATGCTAAATGAATCTCATTTGTTTCCAAGATGCTCTAGCCCACTGCTTTTTAAAAAATAAATTTGTGAGCATGGGAAGCATATTTAATATTCACAATTCTTTTTTATTATGATAAGGCATGCATGAATTTCATGCCCTGCACAGTTAAGCTAATCTTTCTTTTACATAATTTGGAGAAGGTTCTATGCCTGAAAAAGAGAAGCATTAATGAAACCACCACTGGGTTTTTGGGTGTGATTCCTAGCTACAGATTTTTAGATGAAGAGTGAAATATTTAACATCCTATGATTAATATCTTTAGGTAACAATGAACATATCCACAAACATTTATTGAGCACATATGAGCAAGGGACTCTTGAGAATATAAAAATGAGTAAGATCCATTCTCACCTTATTACTGAATTACAAATACAGAAATATCCTTAATAGGAGGGAAGACATAACAAATGCCTAAGAAAATAAAAACTAAGTGTTCTTGGGAAAACGGGGGAAGGAAATCATATCATTCCCTCAGGGGAATCAGGATAATATTTATGGAAGAATAGCAATTGACCTAAGCCTTGAAGGATGGCTAAATTTTGATTTGGCAGTGGGGAGAAGTATATTCCAAAGGAGGAAAAGAGCATAAACAGAAAATCATGGCAGATATGGTCTGGTTTCTAGAGTAGATATTACATGTAGTAGAACAAGACTAATGAGAGATAAAACCAGGAAACTATATAATCGCTACCTGTAGAAATTCTCTAAGAGTATATTAAGGGCTTTGACCTTTATAATACAAGCAGTGAGGAGTCATTGAAAATTACTTAGCAAATAAGAGACAAGAGCAGAGCTACATCTTTTGAGCAACATTCTGTAGCTATGTGCCAGACACTGGAAGGAAAAGCCCCTGAGAAATATAGGAGACTATTACCATTTATTGAGAGATAAAAGGAGATTCAACAAGGTTAAGGCCAACAGGAAAAGAAAGAAAAGGGGTATTGAGAGTCTGAACAGCCTACTGGGTCAAATGGCACATTCATCCATGCACAATGCGTACAGTCAATCAACAGATATTCACTGAGCAACTGCTAGACTAAGTCAGAGGCACATATTAGGAGATGAAGATATAGCCACCAAAAGGTGTAGAGTATTTTCTTCTAAGAGCTTTTACTCTAGGATGAGACAGATACATAAACATACAGCAATGACAACAAAAATACAAATAATAAATATAAACAAATGTTTTAGGAAGTGAGAAAAGCATTTGCAAAGTTCACAAGTGAAAAAGAGTATAAGCCTGGTATATTTGAGGACTACAAGTGGTTCATGTTGGTTGAAGCAAGGAATGTAAGGCAGCAAAAGGAAAGAGATAAGTTTGGAGATAGGAGCAAGAGTCAGTTAATGGTACATCCTGTAAATCATGTTGAGAGTCTACACTTGCTATCAAGGGCAGTGACACAATCAAGTTTCACTTCAGAAAGATCACGAAGAGGATATGAGTGCATAGAATTAAACAAAAGAAAAAACAAGAGGAGTAGAAAGTCAGAAAGTCAGTGATATTGAGAAAATTATAAAATCCCAGAGGGTTTAACAATTAAGAACTCAGGAGTGTTTAGGGCTGTTTGAATGTACCACTGGGCCAAAAGCCGAATTGCAAAGGGTTTAAGAAAAGAGAAAGGAAGGTAGTTGGTGTTGCATCAAGTTTAAAGAATTAGGAAACCAAAGGCAGAAAGATGGATTCAATAATTATAAAAGAAACAGCAGGATGGAGGGGAGGGTTTTATTTTTTGATGGAGTGCAGATACATGAAACCTTTATCCCAAGAATGGAAGGACCCCAAAGAAGATATTGGAAATGCAAAAGAAAACACTACATGGAACAAGGAAGGGATAATGATAGCAATATGGGATAAAGACCTGTGGGATAATTTCCCCAAAAACTTACACTCTAAACTAGTAAAATCCCGATGACATTAACCCATACCATTCAGGGGAAATTAAATAAATGTAAAATATTTTTCAAAAAGTCATGATATAAAAAGGAATCTGACGGAGAAATCCATGACATACAAGATTTGTGTAACCTCAAACCCTGGAGTTAGGTAGAAGAAGCCATAAGAATTTTTGCAGAGCCTGCCTCCCAATTTTAAAAGATATGAATTCAGCTAGGAGTATTTCATGTTCTGGTAAAAGAAAAAGAAAGTTGTGGCCATCTTTTCTTTGGGGTGTTGATGAAACCCCAGTAATGTTTCTTCCCATCCAAAAATGGTTTTTAAAGTTTAGATCATGGCTACAGCTCGATTATGTTTAACTGGACAACAGAGTGTCCTTGCTAGGACTTTTCCTTTCTTTTCTTTTTTTCCATAGGATATAAAAGATGGCTCATGCCAGGAAGAATAAGCCAGCTAGCTGGGAGTACAACAGGAGATCTGGACAGTCTGGCCTGGCTGTCAGAGATCAAATGTCCTTCCTTGGGACTATCTCCTCTTCTGCCAGCCAAATATCCAATACTGGAAAAGATCACAGTGTTCTGATGGAAACCCAGCCACCACTGTCTTGAAGGAGAAGCCTTGCAACTACAGGCTGGGTGAAGCATAGAATACATACATTCCAGGATTTGTTGGGGATTTAGGAGTAGGTTGAAAAAAATGTGAATAAACCACCACAATTTGACTTCACTCCAACTTTCTTTTTATCTCATCCATGAAGATTGGTAGTCAATCTGGGGATATTCAAATCCTGGACTATTCAGAAAGCAGACTGAAATGAAGGAGATAAAATTTTACTCTCCCAAGATACACAAGAGCCCCAGTGGGTGGTCAAGTGCTTGCTTGGGGGGAAAAATGACTCCATTTTCCTCTGAGGGAAAAAGTTCTAAAAAAAAAAAAAGAGTGACATTACTAATAAGCCATATTTCATTGACTCTAAAGCACAGTTGATTAGAACACATATCCCAAATCACATTTTTCTCTGCATCCTCAGAGTTAAACACTATTTTATGTTAATAATTATCTTGTTTTTCTTTATTTTTATGTGTACAACTATGACCAAAGTATTTTACTAGATTACCATTTCCATGCTCTAATTAATATGTACACCTGTAAATTTCTTTTTCCTTTTTTTTTTTTTTAATTTATCTGATTGTTGGTTTCTAATATGTGTCTACTTCTCTTGGGTACAAACTTAGAGAAGGTTATTGTTCAATGTCTTTATTTTCCATTGTGATTATTGTTATGTTATTGTCAAATATATTTGTTTCTAATAACTCGGGGCATTTTTTTTTTTTTTTTTTTTTTGTAGAGACAGAGTCTCACTGTACCGCCCTCGGGTAGAGTGCCGTGGTGTCACACAGCTCACAGCAACCTCTAACTCTTGGGCTTACATGATTCTTTTGCCTCAGCCTCCCAAGCAGCTGGGACTACAGGTGCCCACCACAACACCCGGCTATTTTTTTGTTGCAGTTTTGGCTGGGGCTGGGTTTGAACCCGCCACCCTGGGCATATGGGGCCGGCGCCCTACTCGCTGAGCCACAGGCGCCGCCCATAACTCTGGACATTTAAAATCCATTTAGGAGCAATTGTCACAAAGGTATTGGAAACAATAACCCCAAGATTAAAAAATGATTATAATGCTAAAATCAGATATAATAATTATAGTTGCTGTCATGTATGAAATTCCTGCTATATACAATAGGCCCAGGGTCAGACACTTTGTTTATTTACATTTTTTATTACTTGGGATTCATTGAGGGTACAAAGAATTAGGTTACACTGATTGCAGTTGTTAGGTAAAGTCCCCCTTGTAATTGTGTCCCACCGCCAAGAGGTGTGCCATACACCATGATGCCCCATTCCCCTTCTTTCTTCCTTATCTCTCCCCAATCTCTCATTCCCCTACCCCACCCCTTATATTAGATCATCTACCGCCTTCATGTTGAATTGAGTACATTGGATTCTTTCTTCTCCATTCTTGTGATGCTTTACTAAGAAGAATGTGTTCTACCTCCATGCAGCTTAATACAAAAGATGTAAAGTCTCCATCTTTTTTAATGGCTGAATAGTATTCCATGGTATATATATACCACTGCTTGTTAATCCATTCCTGGGTTGGTGGGCATTTAGGCTGTTTCCACATTTTAGCTATTGTAAATTGAGCTATGATAGATAGTCTAGAGCAAATTCCCTTATGATAAAATGTTTTTTTTTTTTTTTTCTCCTGGGTAGATAAATAGTAATGGAATTGTAAGATCAAATCAAATATCTAATTTGAGTTCTTTGAGGATTCTCCATACTTACTTCCAAAAAGGTTGTATTAGTTTGCAGTCCCACCAGCAGTGTCAAAGTATTCCCTTCTCTCCACATCCACGCTAGCATCTGCAGCTTTGAAACTTTGTGATGTGGGCTATTCTCATTGGGGTTAGGTGGTATGTCAAGGTGGTTTTGATTTGCATTTCTCTGATGATCAGGACAATGAGCATTTTTTCAAATGTTTGTTAGCCATTCATCTTTCTTCATCAGAGACGGTTCTGTTCATATCTCTTGCCCAGAGGTAGATGGGGTTATTTACTCTTTTTCTGTTGATTTGAGTTCTCTGTAGATTCTAGTTATCAACCCTTTGTCAGATTTATACCCTGCAAATATCTTTTCCAATTCTGAAGCTTGTCTTTTTGCTTTACATTGTGTGTTCTTAGCTGTGCAGAATCTTTCACCTTAAGTCCCATTTGTTAATTTTTGATAACAAATTCAGCAATGACCAATAAAGTCTTTGTCATAATAGCTTTCCCCAGTCCAACATCATTAAGAGTTTTCCCTAGGTTTTCTTCTAGGATTTTTATTTGTGTCTTAGATTTGTTGCCCTTTGTGTCTTAGATTTAAGTTTCTTATCCATCTTGAGTCAATTTTTGTAAGGGGTAAAAAGTGTGGGTCGAGTTTAGGTCTTTTACGTGTGGTTATCCAATTCTCCCAGCACCATTTGTTGAATAGGAACTCTTTTCCCCACTGTATGCTTTTGTTCGGTTTATCAAAGATCAGATGGCAAGTAGAGACTGCTTTCATCTCTTGGTATTCTATTTTGTTCCATCTGTCTGTGTCTCTATTTTTATGCCAATATCATGCTGTTTTGATTACTGTAGACTTGTAAGATAGCCTGAAGTCTGGTAGGGTGATGCCTCTGACTTTGTTTTCATTACTAAGAATAGCCTTAGCTATATAGAAAACCTAAACATACAATAAATATGATTGACATGGAAAAATAAAAAATAAATAAAAAAAAAGAATAGCCTTAGCTATATGGGTTTTTTCCTGGTTCCATACAAAGTATTATTTTTTCCATTTCTTCAAAATATGATGCTGCTATTTTAATGGAGATTACATTGAATCTGTAGATTGCTTTGAGTAGAATAGACATTTTGACAGTGTTGATTCTTCCCAGCCAAGAGCATGGTACATTCTACATTCTTCCCTTTGTTAGTGTCTTCTGCAAAAACCCTTCTTTTTCTTAGGGTTTCATAATTCCCTTTGAAAAATCTTTCACTTCTTTTGTTAGATATATTCCTAAGTATTTCATTTTCTTTGAAGTTACTGTGAAGAGAATTGTGTCCTTGATTTGCTTTAACTTGGTTGTTATTGGTGTATACAAAAGCTACTAATTTGTGGACATTGAGTTTATACCCTAAGGCATTGTTGTGTTTCCTGATGACTTCCAGGAGTATTGTGGTTGAGTCTCGGGGGTTTTCTAAGTAGAAGATCATATCATCAGCAAAGAGGGAGCATTTGACCTCCTCTGCCCCCATTTTGATGCCATTTGTATCTTTCTCTTGCCTGATTGCATTGGCTAGAACTTCCAGAACTATGTTGAATAATGGTGGTGATAGTAGACATCCTTGTCTGGTTCTAGTTCTAAATGGAAAAGCTTTCAGTTTTACAACATTCAGTATGATATTAGCTGTAGGTTTGTCATAGATGGCTTTAATCAGCTTAAGAAATGTGCCACCTATGCCTATTTTCTTAAGTGTTTTTGTTAGAAAATGATGCTGAATTTTGTCAATTTTTTTGCTGCATCTATTGAAAGGACCATATGGTCTTTGTTTTTGCTTCTATTGATATGGTGTATTACATTTATAGATTTGTGAATGTTAAACCAAACTTGCATCCCTTGGGTGAAGCCTACTTGATCATGATGTTTAATTTTTTTTAATGAGTAGCTGAAATCTATTACCTAAGACTTTATTGAGTATTTTTGCATCAATATTCATTAGTGAAATTGGTCTGTAGTTCTTTAGTTAGGTCCTTTCCTGGTTTTGGAATCAAAACTATGTTTAGTTCACAGAACGTGTTGGGGAAGTTCCTTCCTTTTCAATGTTTTGGAATAGGTTCTACAGTATAAGTATAAGCTCATCTTTGAAGGTGTGATAGAATTTTGATGTGAAGCCATTTGTTGTTGGTGGAAGGTTTTTTATTGTTTCTGCAATCTCAGTGCTTGATACCAATCTGTTTGAGAGATCTATTTCTTCCTGGTTAAGTGTAGAAAGATGGTGCGATTCCAGGTATTGGTCCATTTCCTCCACATTATCAAATTTCTGGGCATAAAGTTTTTGGTAAGTAATCAGAAATAATCTCTTATCTCTCAGTGGTATCAGTTGTTATTTCCCCCTTTTCATTTCTGATTGGGGTTATTAAAGATTTTACTTTTATATTTCTGGTTAATCTGGCAAATGGTTTATTGACTTTATTTATCTTTTCAAAGAACCAACTTTTTATTTCATTAATTTTATGAATGATTTTTTTATTTTCAATTTCATTTATTTCTGATTTAATTTTGATTGTTTCTTTTCTTCTGCTAGGTTTGGGAATGGATTGCTCTTCCTTTTTCATTTCTTTAAGATGATCCATTAGGTTATTGGCACTCTCTTTCTGTTTTTTTGGATGTAGGCATAATAAATTCATGCAATAAATTCCATTTTAGGACTGCTTTTTCAGTGTCCCACAGGTTTTGATAGCTTGTATCTTCATTGTTGCTATGCTGAAGGAGGTTAATGATTTCCTTTTTTATTTCTTGCTTGACTCAACTGTCATCCAGAATAAAGTTGTTTGATATCCATGCCTTTGTGTGGGGATGACAATTTTTGTTGGAGTTGAGTTCCACCTTTATTGCCTTGTGGTCTGAGAAGATAAAGGTAAAATTTCAATTCTTTTGATTTTGTTGAGGTTTGGTTTGTGTCCTAGGATATGATCTATTTTGGAGAATAATAAGGGCCAATGAGAAAACTGTATATTCTTTAGCTTTGGGATGAAATATTCTATATATGTCTATCAAGCACAGTTGTTCTAGGGTCACATTTATGTCCCTTGTATCTTTGTTTAGTTTCTATTTAGAGGATCTGTCCAGCTCTGTAAGAGGAGTGTTAAAGTCCCCTGCCATTATGGTGTTATGGGATACCATATTGCTCAGACTAATTAAGGTCTGTTTCCAGAATCTGGGAGCATTTAAGTTGGGGGCATAATATTTAGAATTGAAATGTCTTCTTATTGTATTAGTCCCTTAACCAATAAGAAGTGTCCATCTTTGGGTAGCACCTGTGGCTCAGTGAGTAGGGCGCCAGCCCCATATACCGAGGGTGGCGGGTTCAAACCCAGCCCTGGCCATACTGCAACAAAAACATAGCCAGGTGTTGTGGCAGGCACCTGTTGTCCCAGCTGCTCGGGAGGCTGAGGCAAGAGAATTGCATAAGCCCAAGAGCTGGAGGTTGCTGTGAGCCATGTGACGCCACAGCACTCTACTGAAGGCAGTAAAGTGAGACTCTGTCTCTACAAAAAAAAAAAAAGAAGTGTCCATCTTTGTCTTTTTTTTACTTTAGTTTCTTTAAATCCACTTGTATCTGAAAATAAGATTGCAACCCCTCTTTTCTTCTCATTTCTATTTGCCTGAAAAATCATCTTTCATCCCTTAACCCTGAGTTTTACGTTGTTCTTCGAGGCCAGATGTATTTCTGGCAGACATCAAATGGATGGTTTGTGCTTTTTTTATCTAATCAGCCAGCCTATGCCTCTTCAGTGGGGAATTCAAGCCATTAACATTTATTGAGATAATTGATAAGTGTGGTGGAATTCTGTTCATCTTATTTTGTGAAAGTCCATTGCTTAGTTTTATCTTTTGCATCATTGTGGAAGCTAGGTTTTGTCCTTTAGTTTCTGGGCATTACTTTGCTGGTGGTTCATTGTGATGGTCCGTGTGTAGAACAGATTGAAGTATTTCCTGTAGAGCTGGTCTTATTATGGCAAATTTCCTCAATGTTTGCATGCCAGTGAATGATTTGATTTTGCTATCAATTTTAAAGCTTAGCTTAGCAGGGCATAGAATTCTGGGCTGAAACTGTTTTGTTTAAATAGACTAAAAGTAGATGACCACGGTCTTCTGGCTTGAAAAGTTTCATTTGAGAAGTTTGAAGTCACCCCGATGGATTTACCCCTGTAGACCAATTGGCACTTACTCCTGGCAGCTTGCAGAATTGTCTCCTTTCTCTTGTCTTTGAACAGGTTCATGACAAGGTGTCTTGGAGTTGAGATGACCTGAGGTCTGATATCCCTCTGAGAGGAGTGTGTCAGAGTCTTTGGTGATATTTGGGAAATTTTCATTTATGATATCCTCTAGTAGGGATTCCATTCCTCTAGGGTCTTCTTCTTCCCCTTCTGGGATACCTATAACTCATGTTTGAACACTTCATGAAGTCCCATAATTCTATCAGTGAATGTTCTGCTTTCTTTCTTTTTCTGTCTCTTTAACTGGCTGAGTTAGCTCAAGAGTTGTATCCTCTACCTCTGAGATTCTTTCTTCTGCGTGGTCTAATCTGTTATTGATACTTTCTACTGCATCTTTAAGTTCCCTGATTGATTGCTTCAAAATTCCTTAAGCCCCACTATATCCTTTCTATATTTTTCATTTTGCTCATCTCTTATTTGATTCTGTTTTTGAATTTCCTTTTGGTTATTTTTTACTTTCTCAGCAATTTCCTTCATTGTTTTTACCATCCATATTTTAAATTCCCCTTTTGTCATTTCTAACATTTCTTTATAGGTGGAATCCTCTGCAGTAGCTACCTCATGATCCCTTGGCTGGGGGGAGGGTTGCTGTGTTCTGGTTTTTCATGTTGCCAGGATTTTTATGCTGTATTTTCCTCAGGAGTGTTTTCTTTTTGTCTGTTTCCTTGCCCTACTTTTTCCTTTCATTTCTCTTCTCTTTACGTTACCATGACTCTGACCTAAGGTGATGAAGTGTCCTTTTGGTAAAGGACTAAGAGGATGAGAAGAATAAAGAGCAAGAATGGATAAAGGATAAAAAAAAAAAGAGAG
Source organism: Nycticebus coucang (assembly GCF_027406575.1). Taxonomy (NCBI): domain Eukaryota; kingdom Metazoa; phylum Chordata; class Mammalia; order Primates; family Lorisidae; genus Nycticebus; species Nycticebus coucang. The sequence goes on from NC_069799.1 coordinate 57,171,982, forward strand.
AGAGAGAGAAAAGAGAAAGGAAATAAGGTGATTAAAAGGGAATATTGACAAGAAGAAGAGAGGAACAGAAAGAGAGAGATAGAAGTAATAGTGGTGTACAGTGGGGTACTTTGACCCACACCCACAAATCCTAAACTCTGGGGTGCTGGGTTTGGTGGGTCCCTTGACATCTGCTGCACTTTGCCAGCCTGAGAAGACATAGGGCCCCTCCTCCACCAAATAGAGAAGAAAAACAAAAATACTATAAATCAAACCAAAACAATTAAAAAACTTAAGGGGTAAAATTGGGGGAAAAGAAACAAATAACAGAGGCAGAAAAACTAGCAAAAGTGAAGCCCTTATTATTAAAGAAGGCAACAATGAAAAATTATATTTACACAAGAAAAATGAAGGAAAAAAGAAAAATCTAGGGGAAAAAAGTTGGAAAATTAAAAAAAAAACATATATATATGATGTGATATATATCACTGAATAGTGCCTGAGCAACAGGTAATATCACTGAATAGTGCCTGGGCAACAGGTGATCTTCTGGGGTATGAGATGTTAATTACAAAGCTGATACAGCTGCATTTAGATGGGGACTAGAAGCTTCTGCTGACTTCTTTGCCCTCAAGCCCTACAGAGTTGGGAGCCTAAATCTCTCCTCAGCTCACTTAATAAATGCGCCTTAATCTTTCCAAACTGTGTTCCTTGGCTAAGCAGTGGCTTTCCCAGGAAAGTGTGTGTTGCTGGAATCTCTTTAGAAGTGGCTGCTCACTTGCTTATCAGGCATGTCAGAATTGGCCTCACTCTAGGACCCTGAGGATCAAGCCTGTAAGGCAGCTCTCCCACAATGGCTGCACCCAGCTGCAGCTAAACAATGTAAGCTCCATTCTGCCCCAGCAGCTCAGTCTCAGCCTCTAGGTGCTGTTTGTAGTCATTTGCTCACTTTCCCAAAGTCTCCCAAGGTAACTCAACCAAGTGCCCAAGTAGAGAAAAAAAAAAAAAAAAAAAACCACAGGGAAAGCCTTCCCTGTCTTTAAACTCTCACTGCTGCTACCACAGCTGCCATAGCTGGCTGGCCTCAAACCAATCGCAAACACTTGCCACTTTTGTCCTCCTCTTGGGTTTTGAAGGCTTCTTCTGCCTCCCTGTAGCCCCAAAGGATGTTTCTGAGTACAGCCTGCAAGCCAGAGGTACCTGGAGTCTTCTCTTCCCAATCTCACCACACCCAGTTACAAAGAAGCGGTCTCTAGTCCACCATCTTGCTCTGTCCCCACCAAATTTCTTTTTCTTAACAAAAGTTTCATGTATGATAATGAAAGCTGTAGCTTATTTCACTTTTAACTCTTGCATAATATTTCTGTGTGCATTCCACAATATATTTACCCAGTCTTCTGTCATTAAGCCTTGGGGGTTTGTTTTGCTATTGCAAATCACGCTGGTAGGAGCTGTTGGGATACATTCCTGCATTAATCTTATGGCCCATGCTCAAACATCTGGGCACTAACAGCCAATTTGCTCCAGGTCTATCTTTTCAGGAATATTTACATAAGCAAGCAGCTGTGGAAAGATGGAAATTATCCCTAGAGCTAATTTATTTATGCTCCCAGGTAATAGACATAGAGGTCTCTCCCTCCTGAAAAACATGCCAGGATAATAAAGATAGAGATGCCTCTGCCTCCCACCTCCCTCCAGAGTTTTGCTTATATTTCAGCCTAGTAAGATAATGGCACTCTCTGGAAGGGAGGATAGGCAGGGTTGCCAGCAGCCCTCGTACAACATTGGCTTCTTAATCTCAGGGTTCCTCTCTACAATGCATTCCTACTGCTTGAACAGGCAATACTGGCCCTCACCAGCATCCTGTGAGATTTGGGTCTATAATGTTGTTCTGACTGTTGGCTTTTGCTTTGAATAATAAGCCATATTTTGTTTCTAACCCTGACAGCGGCTATCTTCCTGCCAGAGTCTATGAAACTCTGGCTTAATTGTCAGCTTGCAACAAGGATTAGACCTTAGCCTTTATCACTGTTTCTGACTTGATAGTTTAACATGAACGTTGCTAGGAATGAACTTGTTTGAGAATTTCTTAGGGGAAACACCTAGAGTCGCAATTGCTGGGTTATACCTTCAAGTTGTTTCTTAAAACAGGTAAACCAATTTACATTCCACTCAACCATGTTGAAGAGTTTTTGGTTCTCTATCTTCAACAATAGTAGGCATTTTCTGTTTGTTTAATTTTTCTCAACCCATTTGGTGTAAAATGGCATCTTATTGTGGTTTTAATATCCAATTCACTGATCTGACGCAGCTGAGCTATTTTAGATAGCTAACAAGCCCTTGTTTTTTTTTTCCTGTTCCAAGAAAGGCCAGTTTGTGGTTTTGTTCCATGATTCCATTTGGTTAGTCATCTTCATCTAATTAATTTCTAGGCGTTCTTTAAGTATTGTGGGGCTTAGTCATTTATTACGTGTATGAGATCCAGTTTTTTGCTTTCATTTCCTTTGTCATGTCTTTTGATAATTAGAAATTTGTAGCTTTTATGTAGTGAAATTTATCAATGTTTTTGTTTTTTTATTTGTGCTTTGGCATCTTATTTAAGAATCATCCCCTACTCTCAAGAATATAAAACGTATCATTGCATATTATCTTTTGAAACTCAAAATTTGTGTTTAATCCTTAAATCTTTGAGCCATGTGGGACTGATTTCTATGTAAGATATGGAGCAAGGATTCACTCTGGTTTTACTCGTGCGCATGAAAAACCATCAGAGTACAATTTATGATGTTGTCCATCCTTTCCCAACTGACCCACAATTCTGGTTCTATCATAGGGACATGTTGGCATATTTGCCACTCTTTGCCCCAGTGCTAATTACTATGTATTACTAAAATTGCTATAGCATGGTAATAAGTCTTGCTAGCTGATATCACACGTTTACATTCTTAGTTCTCTTTCAAATACGTATTTGCTTTTCTGAATACATTTTAGAATCAACTTGTCAAGTTCCACAAAGAAAAGTAGCTATTTTAATTACATTATAACTAGAACTGTATCTACTCATACATCAATTTGAAGAGAATTGGCATATTTACAACATTGAGTATTTCAAACCATTAGCATATTATATTTCTCCTCTTTTTAAGATTTTACCAAAACTGTCTTATACGTCCTTTGTTAGGCTTAGACTCACATATTCTTTTTTATGTTATTTCTACTGTTGTAAACAGCATTTTCTAATGCATCGAACATGGGCATGTTGATATTGCCGAACTCTCTTTTTAATTCTAATATTCAATCAGTTATTACGGATTTTGATGGAAAATTATATCACCTACTAATAAATTTGGTCACTTCCTTTTTAATCCTTATCATTTTAATTCATCAGGTCACTGAATAGTAAAGGCTGGAAAATGTAGCGTATAATTGGTGATAGCAGCATTCTTGTTTTTATTTTTCCATTATAAGAAAATGCTTTTAAAATTTCCCCCATTGAGTGTGATGCTAATATAGGTCCCTTTAAGAGTTGAGAATATTTTTTTTCTATTCTTAGTTTGCTCAGAGACTCGTATAAATGTTGAATTTTATAAAGTGATTTTTTTTCTTGTGGGAATATCAGACAGTAAACTAATAAACATTTTAGTATGAAAACAACTTCAGATCTTTATATAAAATCCAACATAATTTTTACACATTGAAAATTTTTGATTGGTATAATTTTTTTGGAATTTTCATATTTTATGAAGGAAAAATGGCCTAAAATTTTTCTCATGCTGTCCTTTTTAAATTTAAGCATCATTATGCTAGTTTTATTTAATTCCTTCATATTTTTCTGAATGCCTTTGATATATTAAACACTGTTCTGGTGCTTTGGAGAAATCAGCAAACAAAACAGTCAAAATTGCCACTGTAGTTGAGTTTACCTTCTTTTGACATAGCAAAGGAAACAATAAACAATAAGTGCATAAGTAATTAAACTATATAGTATATTAGAAGATGATATACTTTGGAAATAATAAAGCCCAGGGGGGAAAATGTCAGGTATATAATTGAGGGGGCAAGTTGCAGTTTCAAATTGTTTCTACTATTGTAAACAGCATTTTCTAGTACATTGAACATGGGTATGTTGATATTGCTAAGCTCTCTTATTAATTCTAGTTAATGGGAAGCAGAAAGAGGGACGGAGGGAGGGGGTGGGGCCTTGGTGTGTGTCACACTTTATGGGGGCAAGACATGATTGCAAGAGGGACTTTACCTAACAATTGCAATCAGTGTAACCTGGCTTATTGTACCCTCAATGAATCCCCAACAATAAAAAAAAAAAAAAAAGAAAGTGAGGAAAGTGAAGAAAGTTGAAGGTGGGGCGCTCTGGCTCACATCTGCAATCCTAGCACTCTGGGAGGCTGAGACCGGAGGATCGCTTGAGCTCAGGAGTTCAAGAGCAGCCTGAGCAAGAGTGAGATCCTGTCTATATTAAAAATAGAAAAATGAGCTGGATGTTGTGGTGAGCACCTGTACTCCCAGCTACTCAGGAGACTGAGGCAGGAGGATCGCTTAAACCCAGGATTTAAGAGGTTGCTGTGAACAAGGCTATACCTCGTTCTGCCCCAGGGTAACAGAGTAAGATTCTGTCTCAAAAAAAAAAAGCCTTGAGGAGGGTGAGGAAGCAGCCATGGAGGTCTCTGGGATGAGCACTCCTGAGGGAGGGAAACGTTACCATGAAGGTCCTAATGTGGGAATGTCTATGATGTGCTCTGAAAACATCAAGGATGACAGTGTGGCCAGAGTGGGGAGGTGAAGGGAAGAGAGGACAGGAGGGCAGAGAGAAGGATGGCTGAACGCCACCTGGTGCCCGGTGAGCCACTGCCAGAGCCTGACATTCCTCTGGGGGAGATCGGGACCCCTGTAGGGTGTGAGCAGAAAAATTAGCAGGGTCTGTCTTACATGCTAAGAGCATCACTCCAGCTATTGACTTCACTGAGAATAAACTAGAGAGGCCTGGCCAGAAACGGGGGCTTCTCTGGAGACCATTATGAGGATTCAAGCTAGAGGCCAGGAGACTCTAGCAGTGGGGGTGGGGAGAATTGTTCAAATCATAGATACTGGAGGGGGGGGGTTCACATCCAAGAGAATTTCCTGCTAGATTGGATGGGGGCTATGAGAGGAAGTGAGGAGCAAAGGATGATTATGAGGTTGTGGTCTGAGCAAATGTGATGGGGACAGCTAAGTGAGAGGTTCTTTGGTGGGCAGGGAGGGGAAATGGGAGATTCAGTTGTTGATCTTAAGTTTGGAGGCAACTCAGGCAACCCCTGAGGCACCCTAGTGGATGTGTCTAGAGGGGGCTGGATGTGTGAATCTGGAGTTCAGGCCAGAGGGAGACAAAATGCACCAAGAAGTAAAAGTAAAGAAGAACTAAGTGGGGCGGTGTCTGTGGCTCAAGGAGTAGGACACTGGCCCCATATACCAGGGGTGGTGAGTTCAAACCCAGCCCTGGCCAAAAACTGCAAAAAAAAAAAAAAAAAAGAAGAAGAAGAACTAAGTACTTAGGGAAAAGAGGATGAACCAAGAAAGGACGCTAAGAAGTGATTTAAAAACTTTTGCTTGCTATTTTGGGGCCACACATTAAAATAAGATTTCAGGTCCCAAACCCCTCTGAACATGAGTTCATGGTAAGGCATTCTTTTTTTTTCTTTCTTTCTTTTTTATTGTTTGGGATTCATTGAAGGTACAAAGAATTAGGTTATACTGATTGCATTTGTTAAACTCCCTGTTATAATTGTGTCCTGCCCTCAAGAGGTGTGTCAAACACCGGGACTCCCCTGCCCCCTCATCCCCTACCCCCCACCTGGTATTAGATTATCTACTGTGGGAAGGCATTGCTGAGGTCTTCATTTTCTCCTTCTCCAGACCCCCGCCCACAGGATGTGGGATGATTCATGAGCCCCATTGTTAGTTCAGCCTCTCAATGTTCACTGACTTCTCATGTGACTACTCTCCACTATTCTTTTGGCTCCTTAAATTGCAAGCTCTGGTGGGGTTGGTGGCTCACAGCTGTGATCCTAGCACCCTGGAAAGCCAAGACGGGAGGATCATTTGAGGTCAGGAGTTCAAGAGTGAGCAAGAGTGAGTCCCTATCTCTAAAAAGAAAAAATAGAAAAATTAGCTGCGTGTGGTGGTGCACACTGTAGCCCCAACTACTTGGGTGACTGAAACAGGAGGATCGCTTGAGCCCAGGAGTTTGAAGTTGCAGTGAGCTGTGATGAGGCCACTGCAGTCCAGCCTGGATGACACAGCAAGACCCTGTCTCCAAAAAAAAACAAAACAAAACTTAGTATTCAGGATTTCTGCATTTATTATTGGCCCACAAAGGATTACTTTACTTTCTACTAGTTCCACAGTGCATTTAAAATTTTTTATTTTCAGAGACTGGGAAGGGTTAAATGGGAAGGAAGGGAGAAGGTTGGACATAACTGGGTTAAAGGATATAAACACACACTTAGATAGAAGGAATAAATTCACTGACAGCAGAGCAGGGTGACTCTACTTAAAAAAATGTATTGCACTCCAGTGATGACACCTTAGATACTCTGACTGATCTTTATGCATTTTACACATGTAACAAAACTCTCCTGTGCCCCATAAATATGTACAAATAAAAAAATTACATTCTAACTGTAATGTAGATATAATATATCTAGAGAGATTTCTGTAAATGTCTAAACTGCTACATTGCCCTAGTCAGACTGTTAGATTTCTTGTAGGGTAGAAAAAAATTAAAAAAAAAATTAGGGAAGGTGATCAGGTTTTTGGACTGACTAGTAGAGTAGCCCCTGACTGAAGTGATGAAGATTAATGGAGGAGTAATTCTATTTGCAGGAGATGTGTGCAGAATCAAGAGTTGAAGCAATAAGAAGTAGAACGCCTAATATTTTGATAAAGATTTCAGAACTTACTAATGCAAATATATACACATACATCCGAACTTCAAGTTGTCTATTTCAAAGTAATCGTCTTGGTTAATCTTTCATTTATTCTGATGATGCTGGCGTTTCCAAATAATTTGGGGACTCCTTTTTTAGAGAACACTATCAAAACCTGTAGAATATTTTTTCTTAATGTCCTCTGGAGCAGTAAATCTCATCTGTGCAAGGGAAATTTGATTTTATGAAACAGCCAAAAAATTATTTCGTCCTGGGTCCATTGAAAAGGGTGGTTGATCAAACTAGGGAATTATTATTTGGGGTCTAACATGAGGATGACTGTAATTTAATGACTGGGTCTCTTCTGTGAGTCTAGGCTTGTGCATATTTTGGTCGGTGTGAATGATGTGTATTTATTGGCAATGAGCCTCCTTAAAGCATGATCAGTGACCCTGGCCAGAGTGAGTCAAAATTGCACACCATAAATCTGAATGAGTAATAGCGCGCAGGCAGAAGGATTCCACGCACTTTCTAATGCATCTGGCCCCTTTGTTTATCCACTGGAACTCGGTGTAGCCCTACTGAGGATGCTGCTTGTCGGTGGTGCTGACTTTGAATGACAAAGTCTTCACATAACCTTCAAGCAAAGCCTGAGTCCAAGCCTATCACAGGCAGTCCAGGGAATCCCTTGGCAGCAATAAATGTCTTATATTCACTTTTCACCAGATAACATTGTGGCTCTCCGTCCTGGAAGAAAACCTCCACAACTATATTACAATTTAAGTGCTCCCGATTCCTTTCCTTCCTGGCGTCTCTTTAAGGGGGAAAAAAAAAATCAGGTGTTCTTTTCGTCATTCATTTATTTTTTCATCCATTTACATCCTTTTCGTTTCTTTTTCGGTTCAAACTTCTTAGGTAATCATATGGTAAATAATCTTAAGTGATTTTCACATCCACTTTAATAGATTTCCTGGATTTCTTCATAGAACAAATACATTTGTCTTGGCTTTTGTTATAGTGTTAACAATTGTGTTTCATTTTAACCATTACGGTATGATTCTAGCAATGATAATAAAATACTTTCACTGCTCTGTTTGCCTACAATATGTATTTTAAGAAAACACTATAGAGTTTTACATGAAGATACATTTCAGATATGGAGAAAGTTAAGGAAGGTGGTATTTAAATTTCTATATCACATAAATCATCTGTTTGTAGATAGCTGAGTCATTGTATTAGTTTTAATCAAATTGTGTTTCTGCTTGTTCTGTGAGAAGTCACAGTGGTTCTGAGCTAGATTAAAAAAATATAAAATCAAATATCCCAAAGTGACCACAATTATATTTAGGGTGTAATTTTAAAAAAGGAACTATAGTTTCATAGCTAAAATATTCTTTATACAGTTACTACAAAGATTATATTATATTGTGGTTAATCCTTACAATTCTTTTTTTTCCTTTTGGAAATTTTAGGATTCCTGCTATATAAAGTAGATAATTGAGAAAGAGAATTTAGCAAAATTCATCTCTTAAGTTGCCAGGATATTCTGATGCCAAACTAACTAGAGTGCCTCAATGTATACTTTTTAGTAGTTTGCTTTTTAATTTTAAACACAAACTCTGTGGTAAGCTCAGAGAAGGGATTATCTAGGCACCAATGTAGTTCAGGACTAACTTGCACAGGCAGGTCCTAAACTCCCACAGGCTGGTAGCAAAGGGCTGGGGTGTATCCAGTTCAAGATCTGGAAGCAATTTTCCCTCTTGACTCACAACATTATCCCCTCAGCAATGTCAAGAGGATGTAGTAGGATACAGGGGAGGGGAGGTGAGTTTAAGTCAAATGATTTCTAATTTCTGAAGTAAATTCCCGGTCATGATCAGTCTATAATCTCCAACACTAAAATGACTTGGATCAAGTCTTCTTCCTCTGACAGACATGATACAAGATGACCAGCTCTAATCTAAAATCCAATTATTTTCAAAACTTTCCCTGTACAAATCAAAAGATGGGAAATGCACAACCATTCCAGGTTGCAGACTGCTGCCTCCTTCTTGAGTCCACATGTGGCAGAAACAGGGAAAGAAAGCTCTCTGGCCTCTTCTTGTAAGGGCATTGACCCCATGCACAAGGGCTCCACCTTTGTGACTATCACATTGCAATTAGGATTTCAACACAATGGAATTTGGGGAAACATTTAACATTCAATTCATAGTATGTGGACAGGAATCAAATTGAGACTTCTTTAGAAATATTTTGGTTTGGGGGTGTGCTTTGGAGTTGTGTGAATGATTTCTGCAATTAAAAAAAAATCAAGCCAAAGTAAAAGAAAAACGTTACTTAAATATTGAAAAAAACGAAAAGAAATTATTCTGTACATGTGTATAACATATAAAGTTGATGGGCTAACCACACTGACAATAGAATATCTTCAATTAACTTTAAATCATGGTGTTTTGACTGTCTTCATCGTACTAGAATATATTATAAAAGCAAAAAGAACCACAGAGGAATCAAAATCCATTTAATATCTTATTACTAATAGTAATACTATTTCTGTTACATTGAAATCTTAGGAGAGTCTTGCAGGATGGAAAATATTTATGATAATGTAATTAGAAAGAGTACCAGCATGAGAGAAGATACACAGGCATAAAGTGAAATATGCTACATCAAAACAACATAACTTTTTAAATTATAAATATTACGATGAACTCGTGACTCTCTTCTTTTAATAAAAAATATATTTTTAACTCTCCCTCCTTACATGGCCTGGAAGGATAGCCTTGTAGCAATTCACATGATGAGTCTAGAATTAAGGGAATTTTCTCAGTGTGCACTCTGAGAAGGTGACCACTCAGACTGCTCCTGGGGGAGTGCTGGAGACATTGCATGGAGCAGTGCGTGACCAACCACAGAGAGCTCCTAAATGGGATTTCAGGGTACTCATTGTTAGTCTTCTAATTATCTAAAATACAAACTTCATGAACTAAAACATTTAAGAAATAGTAGAGGAGGATTCTGGAAAGCTAGAGTAGGAAGCCCCAGGAATCCGCCTCCCCTTCTAGACATCAATTGCCCTGGCAAAATCTGTCTGATGTGACTGCTCTGGAATCCTGTAGTCCATTGAATGCTCACAACCTCCAGAAGAAGGTTTGAATGGTACGTTGTAGTCCATTTCAGTCAGTTTCAGCTTGTAGCACAGTAACAGCTACCAATCCCACATCCCTAGCCCCATGGCAGGAAACTGCAGCACATGGCACGGAGCCAGAGTTGGCAAAAAGTGCCCGTTCTCCCAGTATCAGGGGTCTGTGCTCTGACTGCTGCTTCTGATCACACTGGTACAGCTAATAAAGCAGGCAGGCCTCACTGCATCTCCCCCACTGTGGCAAGCTCTTCCCTCTCCTGCTACAATGACTTCAGGGAACTTAAGGGGCCAGCACCCATTCCCTCCCTCCTATATTTTTCTCTTTGCCCCCTTGTGAGAGCCAGACATTAAAAACCAGGACATTCAAAATCAAATGTAGATATGGGAAAAATTAGAAAGGTACACGCTCAGAAAAGACTTGAGTATACCTTACATTTAATCCTCAGACTGATCCTTGGTGAAAAAACAACTCTACGATAATCAAAGAACACAAACGCAAGACAAGAATAACAAAAAATGGCAAACCCTGGGGGAAAATGAATTTGATTCCCAGAATTACTACATTATTAGATTTAAATATCTAGTTTTCAACAACAAAAATAATCACAAAGCATACAAAGAAACAAGAAAGTGTGGCTCTTTCAAAGAAAAAAAAATCAATTGAAATTTTCCCTAAAAAAAAAAAAGAAAGAAAGAAAGAAAAAAAAAAAAGCTTGTGGTAGATCTCTTAGATAAACTTTAAAACAAAATCTAAAAGATGCTTCTAGAGAACTAAAGGAAGATATGGAGAAAGTCAAGACAACACTATGTGGGGGGGAAATGGAAATATTATTAGAGATATAGAAAATTTAAAAAGAAATCCTGGAACGTAAAAGTACAACTGAAACGAAAATTTCATTGGAGGCATTCCAAGGTAGATTTGAGCAGGCAGAAGAAAGAATCAGCAAAATTGAAGACAGATCAATGAAAATGATCAAGTCTGTGAAGCAATAAAAAGATTGAAGGAAAGTGTCCAGAACTTAAGGAATCTGTGGGATGACATACACGTCATGGGAGTCCTAAAAAGAAAGAGAAGAAGAGAGGGGATGAGAGAATATTTGAAGAAATGATAGCTAAAAGTTTTTCAAAATTTGATGGAATACATGAATATAAACACAAAAGAAGTACAATAAACTCCAAATAATATAAACTCAAAGAGACACACAGCAAAACACATTATAATCAAACGTTCAAATGCCCAAAACATAGAGATAATCATAAAAAAATTATTAGTCTAAAAGTGAATGCTATTTAAACTTTGGTTTGTAAGGCCATATATTTTTTCCTCCTAATGTAAGAGACTAGTAGATTTTTAAAGTTAGAGGTTTATGATTTGGGATGCACAATGCATAAAAATGTAACTGTAATATCGGAAACTGAAAGGGGCGGGGGTGGAGACAAAACCATAAAGGAGAAGAGTTTTATAAGTTTTGAAGTTAAGCTGGTATAAATTCAAATTAAGGTGCTATGACTGGGGATGTTACATGTAATCCCTATGGTAGTGTTTTTCAACCTTTTATTATCTCTTCGCATACTTGAACCTGTACTTAAACTTCCATGACACACTTAAATTATGTTGATAAAAAAAAAAAAAAAAATCCTGGGTGGTACCTGTGGCTCAAGGAGTAGGGCGCAGGCCCATATACCAGGGGTGGCAGGTTCAAGCCTGGCCCTGGTCAAAAAACTGCAAAAAAAAGAAAAAGCAAGAAACAACAACAACAAAACTTACAGTGCTTTGAACTTCTCTCAAAACGAATTTAATTAATGATCTTTAAAATTTTTGCGCAACACCTAAGATCCTCTTATGACACACCACTGTGCCATGACACACTGGTTAAAAATCACTGCCCTGTGGTAACCACAAAGAAAATAGCTATGGAATATACACAACAGAAAATGAAAAAGAAATGTAAACATTTTACCAAAAAAAAAAAAAAAATCAACTAAACACAAAAGAAGACAGTAATGTGGAAGATGAGGGCCAGAAAAAGCTATAACATATAGAAAACAAATAAAAAAGATTACAAGAGAGAAAGGCATCATATATTAATAAAAGTTTCAATACAGCAAGAAGATATAAAAATTATAAATATTTGCATACCTAATAACCTAAAAATAAAGCAAAACTGTGGCATAATTAAGGGGATAAATAGACATTATATAGTAAGTGGCGACAGCAATATCTCATACTCAGTAATGGACAACCAGGCAGAAGATAAAAATGAAACAAAGGACTCAAGCAACACAGTAAGGTAACTAAATCTAACAGACACATTTAGAGCACACCACCCCAAGCAACATACACATTCTTCTGAAGTGCACATGGGATGCTCTTCAGGATAGACCACAGTTTTGGCATGTTTAGTGTTGCAGTGAAGGACGACGCGAGGGAATAGCAGCTTTGCCACGATTGCAAGCTTGCTCCTATAATGTTTTGGAAAACAAGAAACAGGCTATATCTCAGATTGGCATGTAGCAAATGAGCTTTATTTGGGACCACCTTATATAGTCAAGCAGTCACATACACTCCATTAATCTATAATCAAAGAATTTTCCTTCTAAACAATTCTTAGCTAATTTTAACTTTGCTTGAGGACATCAATTCTAAAAATCAGCAATATCTATTCAAAACATCCCGTCTTACATTATTTACAGACATGCGTCAACTATCTGTAAAAATCAGAAACTTGGAGGGATAATAATCAGGATTTCCATGTGCCCATTGAGATTTAAGAGACAAGCTTTGTGATTCTGTTTATCCACAGAGCTTGAAGGTAAACAGCTGTTAAGACAGTGTTTTTCTTACATTGACAACCCCTGGGCTGTATCTCCAGCAGGCAGGCTTTTAACCGATGACCTTATCTGGGCTCAACAACCGCATCGTAAAGTCATTGTGAATGGAATTTTATTTTCCTATTTCGCAGGCCCTATATGTTGACGGAGGCAGCTGGCTTAGAGCTACTGTGTTAGTAAAAACCATGTCAACTTACCTTTCCCTGCCTCAATGGCACACATGTGGGAATTTATCCCACAGTTTAGTTTTCATTTTTACTCTGTGCTACCGCACCACCAGGATCAACCACTGTCACCACCCTACCGTGTTGTCTAAAGTCAGTAACTTTTATACTTCTTCTTCATATAGTCTCTGAAAGGCATACTGCCACCACATGACTCCCACCTGAAAATAAATGACAGAGGCACTCAATTGGAGGAGATTTTTATGTGTTTGCAACTTAGCTGCAAGGGAGTCTGGAAAGGAAAGGTCCAACATTTGTAACTGCTGGAAGTCTCCTCCTGAGACTCATAACTGAAGGACTTCAGATGGAACGGCAAATATTCATTCTGAAAGGATTCAGGGCAGGACTGTGATAAAACATGTAGATTACAGAGTCACAATTCTCTCTTACCATTTTGATTATATCATATTGTATTTACTTGTGTTTCATCCACTAACTGTGAGTTCCTTGAGGGCACTTGGCACGTCTTAAGCATGTGTGTGTGTCTTTAATGCTTGGTACAGAGTCTGACATTCTCAGTGCATGTGTGTTGAGTGAATAGAGAAATGAATAAATGGATAATACAACTAAGCACCTTACTGCACAGTGGTAATAGGCCTGATACCGTCTGATGAAATCTAATTATCTATTAGTTGGAAGTATCCCCGATAAATACTTAATAGTAAGAAGGATTAATGGACAAGATATAGCTTAATGATAAACTCATTTCCCTGTAAGTTCCCTTAGCACAACTGCCTAGAGCAGAGGGTGCGCCTTGAAAGTCCAAAAGCATTTTGAACAGTTAATGCCAATAACTCTGTATTCTGTGATGGGACGGAAACTCTGGGATGTGAGCCCAGATATTTAGACATGGAAGAATGAGAATCAGTAAGAGAAGGGCCTCTCTAACAGGCAGCATCTGGAAAACATATGGATCCCCTTTCATTTCTGGGAGTGCCTGCTTCTTGTTCTGAATGATCTATCCCAATTTGTGTCAGAGTTGGCTCTTTGATAAAAATGAATGATTGATCCAAAAAAATTATTCATTATACATTCAAACCAAAAATTCTCATTAGCATGCAAACTAATTAGTTCCTTTCTCTTCAGATGAAAAGACAGGGCATGGGAGCTGAACTTTTGGGAGCCAAAGAAACCAAAATACATGACTTGGCAAATTTATTTCAGAAAATGTTCTCTATGATGTGGTTAGATGTTTTCAAATATTTCATCATTCAAGATTAGATGTGCTAAAAATAAGTATTCAAGAGTGGCTTCAGGGGCATCTCCAGGGACCTTGAAAAACGGGAACTATTTGATACTCAAAGGTTTTATAGAGAAGATACATAATTCATTAAACCAAGTAATTTGCAAATCATATTAGGTTAAACTTGTAGAATTTTAGGAATAAGTGTAGAATTATTTCCAGTTCAGGGAAGTCTGTGTTTACTTTGATTCTGAAAGGCACCGAAAAATGCATACTGTTTAGAGAGCAAAACTACCTATATACTTCATCTAACCTAAGCAGCGGAAGTATTTAAGCACACAAGGATAGCTTTGGAAAAATATTTGTTAGTCTTTAATTTAAAATATACACTGCTGAACTAGGCATTGAATTCTCCTAGCCCTTTGTAGCTAAGATGAGGTGCAACGCAAAAATCTCAAAGTAAAACTAGAGAACAATTTGTGCTTTCGGTCTTATCCTATGCTTGCTTCATTTTGTAGGGTAAGTCATCATTATTTGCCCCAAACTGAATTTATATGACTTCATAATTTTGTTCATGGCCAAAAGGAAACAGAAGCTTAAAGAAATATATTACGTGGGATTTGTTGTTTGCTCGGCGTCTACTTCTGGTTCTGTCCAGGCAGAAAGGTTTAGGTCAGCAGCCCTAAAAACACTGTGACTCAGGCACTGACATAAGGGTTGCATCAATGGTAAGAAATGGGGAAAGGAAGATGTGGGCAGGGAGTGAAACCAGCATCTGGTTGTTTATTAGGACTGAATTTAAAGCACAGGCATCCAGGGCAAGTGTGACTCAGAGATGCTTTTTATCTCTTCTTTCTTTTCCCTTTTCCTATAACTGAATTCTATCCTTGGAGGTCCTCTCACCCAATTCTGAAACAGAATGGAAGAGAGAAAGCAAAGGTAACAAGAAAATTCAATTCTTTCATGGAGTTGTGCTGCAAAGGGGAATAGAGACACAGGCATTTGCAATGAGGCATACAGAGTTATGGCAAGGATCTCTTTAAATGGGGAAAAAAGAGAATGCTGTGCTGGTGACATCCTTGACTAGACAAGAGGAGCTAGGCTCCAGAATACAAGTGGAGGTGTTGGCTTTAGGTAAGAGCAGACCATTCATCCATGGAAACGGGAGGTGAGGCAAGGTGAGAGCTGGTGGAAGCGACTGACGGCTTCTATTTCTTTTGGCAGTGAGAGAGGAAGAGGATCATCTGAAAAAGTGAGAATTGCTCAGGGGGCATCAAATGTTTTAGAAGAGATGATTAAATAGAAATAAAATCATCAGCAGAGAGAAAGAGAGAGGAGAGAAGGAAAGAGAATCAAGGATGGGGCAATGCAGCATTTCTGGGCAACATGGGAGGTTGGTCTAGTTAGCCTGGTTGGACATTTTTCTCCAGTTAGGTTCACTGTACAAGTACAGCCCTTGAAGTCCAAGCTTAGGTTCCACCCATGTTGAGTGTTTTCTGGCAAGGGCAACAGGACTGGGGGGGAGAGGGCATGAAAGCTGAGAGGGATGTTAACGAGGCATCGTGGAATCCAGGCAACGTAGGGATGGTTAGTAGGGTCAATGGAGACCATTGGGGATGGAAGAATTGATGGAGACGGGAGCCTTCAAAATGGAAGGTTGTGGTCAAACAGTGGAATCCCTGAAACTGAGATTACAGAGGCCGTGCAGTTATTGGCAATGGCAAAGTTTAGGCTATGATTGCAGGGTGTGAGGGGAAGAATAATGTCACTCACAGAAAGGAGATCAAGGTACCGTGAGGTCATAGTGTTAGAAAGATTATCTCTTTACACACTACAATCGCTACAAACTAGTAAGGAGGAGTGATAAACACAGCAACGGGGATCCAGAAGCTAAAATCTTGAAGCAATAGAGGATAGACTTGGTTGTCTGTAACTGGCTGAACCAAGAAGGATGGCGGTGTGTGATATGAACCCTGGGTGTGACCTGAGTTGGAGGATGGCGGGTGTGTGTCATTCAGGAGGCCGGAGGCAGAAAGGTTTGAGAAAATTAAGGTTGCCCAGTGGTATGAGGTATGTGAAAGAGAAAACAGACACCTAAGGAGGGTCCCAGAGGAACGGTGAGAGGTGAGGATGCAGGGCGCCTGTAGTCCCAGCTGCTCGGGAGGCTGAGGCAAGAGAATCGCGTAAGCCCAAGAGTTAGAGGTTGCTGTGAGCTGTGTGACGCCACGGCACTCTACCCCAGGGCGGTACAGTGAGACTCTGTCTCTACCAAAAAAAAAATGTAAAAAAAAAGATGAGAAGATAGAGTGGACATTTGGAAACAAGGTTAAGGTCATGTAAGATTTTGTAGGTAATGATCATGAATTTCAGAGGGCACAGTGGAAAGGTTTGAAATATTGGAAATGTGCAGATATGGGGTCAGATTAGAAGGTGTACAGAACTGTATTGGGAACAAGGGCATGGGTAACAAAGAAAGATGCTAGAGCCGGTGAGTCTCTTGCATGACTGAAGGAAAGGGGTGAGGAGCATGACAGATGTCATCTTGCCTGTGTTCACAGGGAAAGATGCAAGCGCTAGAGGAATGAAAGTAGCCTCCTTCATAGCACAGAGGGCTCTGTGATCCCACCTGACTCCATACTTCAGGGGAAAGCTTTCAAGAGATCATAGAGAGTTTTAGCTCTCTGTAACAGACCAGGTGCATTGTGCATGTTATGGTAAACCCCACTGAAATGATAACATAGCCAGTGGATTTGAGAGAATAAATGCAACCTCTTCCTCCTTTTGGAGCAACAGCTCTTGCTTATGACTAGGCTCTGTTAGGATGGAATTACTGCCTGAGAGTTGCCTGGTGCATGCGTACATCGAGCTATGGGTCATTTACTGCAGCTTTTTCCATCTGCTGAGCGTCCATTGGGGTGTGCTCAATGTGAAGTGGTATTTACAGAACCAGATCCTTCCTTGGGAACTTGGAAATGCAAAAATGTACTACCTCCAACTTACTACTTGTGATAATTAATTTTGTGTGGCAATTTGACTGGCCATGGGGTGCCCAGATGAGACATTATTTTGAGTTGTGTCTGTGAGGGTGTTTCTGGAAGAGATTAGTGCCTGAATCCATAGACTCAGAAAAGTAGATCACCCTCCCCAGTGTGGGTGGGTGTTATCCAATCTGTCGAGAGTCTGAACAGAACAGAAACCAAAAGACAAAGAAATTTGGTTCCTTTTTTTTTTTTTTCTCCTGCCTAACTGCTTGGGTTGGGTCACCTCATCTCACCTTGAGACTTGGATTTCCACCCTCAGCTTACCTGGTTCTCAAGTCTTTGAATTTGGACTATGCCATTAGCTTTTCTGGGTCTCCAGTTTGCAAACAGCAGATCATAGGACTTCTCAGCCCCCATAATCTCCAGTTCCTCATTACAAATGCCTATCTTTATGTATTGAAATCAATGCCTCAGATTTACTGTGTTCATTGACAGGGTAAGAATATTGATAGAGTATAAAAAAGAGTTGACCTCTGCTCAATGAGGGCTCCCAAATCTGGCTCTGTCTACCCTCTAGTTTATGGGAATTCCTATCAGTCCCTAGAAAACACTTAACTATTAGCCTGAATTGTGTGTTCTGTTGCCATTTTTTTTTCATTGTTTTATATGCCTTCTCAAATATTTTAACAGAAACTTGAAAGAAACAGTCAATTCCCATCATTCTCCGGAGTTAGGTTCTGTAAAGTAATCGAGAACACTGAATTAGTGAAAATTGAGCCATTTTCCTGGAGGAAAGATGGGTTAGGTTCCTGTGAGCCCCTGGTCATGACATCTTTGTCAGCAGATCAATACATAACCTTGGCTTATGTGTATTTCTGCTTAAAGACACCTTTTTTTGTATATATTATTGACTCATTATCATTGAACTCACAGCCACCAGGGCCAGAACTAAAGCCTGAAGGAAGTGTATGAAGTGTATATATGTAAATATATACATATATATATCATTATAAATGTATATAATATATACATAACGTACATATAACATATATATAAATATAATACATAATTTTCATATATTTTATATACATGTATGTAGATATATATTTTTTGAGATAGTCTCACTTTGTCACTCTGGTTAGAGTACTATGGTGTTATAGCTCACAGCAACCTCAAACTTTTGGGCTCAAGTGATCCTCTTACTGGGCCTCTCCCTCTTGGTCAGGCTGGCCTCAAACTCGTGAGCTCAAGCAATCCACTTGCCTCAGCCTCCCAGAGTGAAGGAAGTATATTTATATTTAATATATAGTTTTCCCGTCAAGCACATCATAGTCATCCTGAACTTAGCAGCACTGGCCAGCACTTCAATAGCATGCTCAGGAGCCATTTGAAACAGCGAAATCACCAGCAAAAAGCACAATGTTGCGAAGAAAAAGTGGCACTACATGGATTGCAAAAAGGACACTTGTTGGCAGTGTGAGCGCTGAAAGGAGAAGGCAGAGTGTCACCTCACTCCGTCGCAGCTGGCAATGTGTACATCAGACATCTCACACTTCTTGCCACTCTGCGAGGTCCATGAATGGCTGTGAAAGCGCCACACGTGTTGCTTTAGGGGTTTCAAATAAACTTTGGTGAGTAGGCGCTTTCACAAATATGCAATCTATAGATAATGAGGATCGGCGGCGTATCGGAGAGAATCCCTGGTAATGTTTTGATGCTGTTCAAGATGGCTTCTCTCAACAAACTAGACATCCAGGCAAGATGCTTTATACAGTCACCCCCGAGGCAACCCACAGGGGTCCCATTGATAAAGAAAGGGGAAGAAATATTGTTTCCTGACATAGTGGGCAAAGAGAAAGATAAAGGAAAATGGATTGCTAATTGCTTCTGCCCCCTAATCTCTAGCTGTACTGTATTAAACTAGCCTCACGATTGTCTCTGAGTGGAGCATGCTTGAGAATGGACACAAGGTTGTTTTTTGTTGTCGTTGTTGTTTGTTTTTCATACTTTGGGATAATGACTTTAGTTATTTGTTCCAAAGAAAAAGTGATGAACTGAAGTATGGTCTTATCATTCAAATAAATAGTCTTTTTTTTTTTTCCGAGATAGTGTCTCACTTTGTTGCCCTGGGTAGAGTGCCCTGATGTCATAGCTCATGACAACCTCAAACTTTTGGGCTTAAGGCATCCTCTTGTCTCAGCCTTCCAAGTAGCTAGGACTACAGGCATCTACCACAATGCCCAGCTAGTTTTAGACACAGGGCTTCATTCTTGCTCAGGCTGGTCTCAAACTCCTGAACTCAGGCAATCCACCCACCTCAGCCTCCCAGAGTAGTAGAATTACAGGTGTAAGCCATCATGCCCAACCTCCAATAAATAGTCTCATCTTAGGATTTGGCTTTGGGTCTCTTATACAATTCCTCCCTCCCCCCGCCTCCCACCTACCTACACATTTCCATTAACTCTGGGCCGTGAAAAGCAGAGGGTGAGGGATATACTTTATAATGGTAGTAACAATAATAGCTGATATCTAACGAAAGCACTGTATGCCACATACTAAGCTAAGCATTGTTCTAATTCCTCATTATAATAACCCTGTGAAATAGTATTATTATCTTTCTTTTATACAGATAAGGAGGCTGAATTCACAACTGCATTTAGATAATTGAGTCAAGATCACAGAGCTATTTAGTGGCACAGCCAGGATAAGGACATAGGTGGATGTATTCTTGTAGTCACTAAACTTGTTACTTTAGAAGGAGGGTGTAGCAGCAAGGATAAGCTGGGTTATGCAGCAGTAACATATAGCCCCTAAATCTCAGCGACTCGACTTCATGAAGATTTATTTCTCACATGTGCTACATGTCACTTATGGATCAGTTGTGAGCACACACTATGCCATCTTCATTTTGAAACTCGTGCTGATGGGACAGTTGCCATCTACAATATTACAGTCATCAGAGTAGAGAGAAAGAAGAGGGTACAGCAACATCACGCTAGGCCACAAAGCTTTCTCCAGGAAGTGACGTGACTGCTCCTGTTCATATGTTATTGGCCAAAACAAGTCACATTACCAATCTGAATTCCAAGGGGTCAGAGAAGAGCAATCCAGTGTCTAGAAGTGGAAAATCCATCATGAAAAGAACTCATGATCACTGTACAGAGGCTTACTTCTCTGTTAGAGAAGCCTGACATCTCAGTTAGCCTCAAGACTTCTCAGACAAGCAGCTGAATTTTGTTATTGCTCTTAGAAGATACATTCCATTTTGCTAGGAACTGGAGAAATTCTACAGACAGATCCTGCAGATTGATAGATGATTTTACAATAGTGAAAATATTTCTATATCCTTATTTTAAAAGTCGTACCTCCCTAGGTGTAGGACACAACTACAGCTCTGACTTTAACCTTTCCTGGGTAAATTATATAACCTAATGGTTTGCATCCTCATATTAATTGGAATTTTTTTTTAAGTTGCATAATATTCCATAGTATCCCTATTCCATTATTCACTAGAAAAGGCTCTGTTACTATTGGAACATGTGACTATTGGTACCAGCTTTTCACTTTTTTTTTTTTTGAGACAGAGTCTCAAGCTGTCACCCTGAGTAGAGTGCCATGGCATCACAGCTCACAAGCAACCTCACACTCTTGGGCTTAAGCGATTCTCTTGCCTCAGCCTCTCAAGTAGCAGGGACTACAGGTACCTGCCACAATGCCCGGCTATTTTTGTTGTTGTCCTTGTAACCAGGTCCAGGCTGGGTTTGAACTCTCCAGCCTTGGTGTATGTGGCTGACACCCAACTTTTCACTATTTTAACACTTATCTGCTATAAATGTTTTCTCTTTGAGGCAGCCTTTATTTTTCTCATTGGTTTGAAAAATTGGACATTGAGTTACTCAGAGACTTTTCCTATCATCCACATTGCGAATACCTTTCATGATTTTGTCTTTGCCTTTGAGTGTACCTGGGGTATTTTTGAACAGGGAAGTTTTTAAAGAACTTTGTTGGAACAGACACATGTGAGTAGATAAATATTCTATTTCCGCTTGTGTGTATCATCTCCATGGTCAGAGCCAGTGAAATCTGATTATAAACATTGGGATCTTAACATGCCACAGCGGTCCTTATCTTCCAGCATTTTTGTTTTCTTAATTGACTTTTTGCATGCTCTGATATGTATCTCTATACACAGTAAAGAATAATAAATGAAACATATGAAGAAGAAAACGAGATTTGATATTATTAAAGAAAAAAAGCACTAGATTAGGAAAACAGATAAGGGAGAATAGATATCTCTCTGTCCAAGACCACATAGACCAAGATACAGATCATATTACATTTCTCCAGGTCATTCCTCTAAATTTATTTTCCCTTATTTGTTAGCCTCTAGCATTCAAGTGTACTTGTTTTTCAGCTCCCAGGCACAAACTTCAAATACTCATATTTGCTGAGGTCAGAAGACATCCAAGTACAAGTCTAACATTTTGTTCTTTGGTAAAAATCAAATTCATTGTCTTCTGGTAATACAAGACAATTTTACACTGAGACTTCTTCTACTATCAATATATTCAACCGACAGCGAGAATGTAGGATTTAAATCTGAGGCATCACACTTTTTTAATTCATGTATGTTTATACCCCTTGAATTTTGTATGGGTTTGCAATTATTTTTATGAAAAAAAATCTGTGATTAAATATGTAAATGAATGTGGGAAATACTGTAAAAAATTGGAAAACTTAACATTTTAAACTATTTTATATGATGATAAAAGAATATCTAAAGACCAACACAAATAGCTTTCCACTCTGATGATATTTTAGAGCAAAGTGGAAGAGATGTTTCTAAAGTGTTCTAAATTAGTGACTTTCTTTTTTTTTTTTCCTAATTACTGGGGATTCATTGAGGGTACAAGAAACCAGGTTACACTGATTGCATTTGTTAGGTAAAGTCCCTCTTACACCAGAGTGGCACAGCATACTGGTGCGCCATGAAAAATTTTAAAAATCATTATTAAATTAAGACATTCAAAGCATAGTAAGTATATTCTCATTTTTACTCTTTTTTTTTTGATCAACATAATTTAAGTTTGCCTCAAAAGTTTTACTATAGGTTCAAGTGTGCCAGGAGATAAAAAATAAAAATAAAAAGGTTGAAAAATACTGTTCTGAATGATATTAGGTTTTAAAGTTAAATGACATCTTGATTTGGACATAGTTCATATGACTAAATACGTTATTTTACTTAGCATGACCATATCTACTTCTTTCTTCTAGAAAACTAAACATTGAATTAATCCACAGGCTCTATTTAATAACTAAATTATAGGATATAGCTGAAAAATAAGCGACTTAAAAGAGGAAGAACGAATTTCTCGGACTCCTTTGAAGAATGAAATAGAATCAGATATTTACAAATCACTGACATCATATGGTCTATTCACCAAAGGAGTTATTTAGAAATTATGCCCTGATAGGAAAAAAAAATGTATTTTATTAGAAAAGTAAAACCTAATTATGTTTCCATCACAACATGTGCACATATAAGAGGAGAGAAGTATTTCACAGGAGCCTTGAATGTTACTCGACAGAAAACTTTCTGAATCATCCTGTGAAAAAGAAAGTTCTATTTAAAAAAAAACAGAATTGGGAGTGCTACCTTTAAAATAAGTCATCTCCTGGGGACTGTTTCATTACCTGATTCAACTTCTCCTGACCTTATGCTGATGATATGATAAAGTTTTATGAGGATATATAAAAATGTAGCTGCTATCTTGGTAAAGGGGGAAAAAAATAACCCAGTAGCAAGTTAACTGCTTAAACTGCTCTCTTTTAAGTAGTAGCACAAAATTATGGCAAAGGTTTCCAAAGGATAAAAAATCGTAAATGTTTCAAGACCCTGATTGATGGGCAGTTGGCAATATTTTGAGATATTTCAAAATGGGTAGTATATTTTTCTCTAGATGGAAACTATAACTTAAAGCTGAAATGACTGTAAGTCACAGTTCTGAACTAAGTTACAGCAGGATCAGGTTAAGGTATCTTGAAAAATCTTTTCTTTTTTGTGTGTGCTACCCCTAAAGAAAATGCAGTGTCCTTTCTCTACCAGAGACCCATTTGCTGTGTAGCCTGACTTGCCATATCCTACCCGAGGCCTGTGGGGTCAAAGCCCAACATGTATAATAGCAACCCAGTAAGGCTTCGCACACAGGAGTCACCCATCCAGGAGCTTCAACTACCTAGAGGACCCCAGATAGCGAAAAGTAATAAAGACATTTGAATATACCAAACAGGTAACCTGCAGACCCAACTTGATGAGCTCTATGATAATTAAAAATATCTTTACGCTTTCAGTCTCAGCACTTTCCATTAGACACAACTTTAACTGCTTTATTCGTTTCTCCTGTCAATAGCAAATTAGAAGCAGTAAGTTGGAAATGGGAGATATTGACGGTAACACACTGACAATAGGAAAAACTGATGCCATCTAGCCTGAACATAAAGAATGAGACAGAAAAAATTAAAGCATAGATTCGATAATAACAATAAATAATACTAACACTCAGTAACCTGGTGAACCACTCCATATGGCACACAGAGCCTAACCTACATACTCCAAAATAACTTCAGAGATTCACTCCCCCATTGACAAGTGCATGGTAATAGTTAATGGTTTCATTAAGTTAAAGATGCTTGCATGAACAAAGACACCTGTTAGCTTCCAGGTCTCAGGCAAGTAATCAAAAATTGCAAACTGTGGTTCTAGGCACAGTGGCTCATGCCCGTTAATTCTAACACTCCAGAAGGCTGAGGTGAGTGGATCGCTTGAGCGCAGAAGTTCAAGACCAGTCTGAGCAAGAGAGAGACCCCATCTCTACTAAAAAATAGAAAGACAAGCTGGGCATTGTGGCCAGTGCCTGTTGTCCCAGCTACTCCATAGGTTGAGGCAAGAAGATCACTGAAGCCCAAGAGTTTGAGGTTGCTGTAAGCTACGATGACAATGATGCCACAGCACTCTATCCAGGAAGACAGAATGAGACTGTCTCAGAACAAAAGAAAAAAGAAAAATTGCAAACTCTGTTTTAGTTTTAGAAAAGAAAACTATGATTCTCCTCCAAGAATCTTTAAGGCGTTTCTCCTAGATGGAGGATAGCTGATACTAAATTGAGGGAGGCCGAGAGGACCAGATGGCAAATTCCTTATTTCCGGCCTCACAACCATAGAAAGAACAAGATTAGCCCTGTTAGATCACAGCAATAGAATGAAAATATTTACCTAAGACTTGAAGAAAATGATTTCTCTAAGCTAAGTATAAATAAAAAAATAAAAAATACGCATTTATTTGATTCCATAAAAATGTGAGAGAAGCTGAGTAAAGTGGAAACCACTACTACTTCCTACTGAGCACTGATGTGGCTCAAATATTATTTTATACACATTGTACACATTACCTCATTTACTCCTCGAATCAACCTTGTAAAATAGAGATTAAAAAGGGCCTTTTGTGGAAGTTATTTGCTGAATTTCAAATAGCTGATAAGTGTTAGAACACACAAAATCTGTGTTCTTACCCAATAGGTAACACTACAAACAAATATTAAATGCAAACCACAAATAGGAAAAGTAGTTTTCATAAATTTTTCTGATGAATATTTAATATACTGAACATAAAAACAATTCCTATAATTGAAAAGAATCATACTACCATCCCACAGAGAAAACAGAGACAAGTTACCAATAAATACATAGAAAATATTTAACCCCAAACATTTAAAAACCTCTAATATTCAGTTATGGCAAGTATGCATTGAAACTGACACTCTTATGCTTTGCTGATGAAAGTGTGAATTTGTACATCATTTCTAGAAAGCCATTTGT
The DNA here is from genome assembly GCF_027406575.1 of Nycticebus coucang. Classification (NCBI taxonomy): domain Eukaryota; kingdom Metazoa; phylum Chordata; class Mammalia; order Primates; family Lorisidae; genus Nycticebus; species Nycticebus coucang. The sequence goes on from NC_069799.1 coordinate 57,197,121, forward strand.
TGAGATATCTAACAATTCTTTGCTCAGTTGTTCTGCTGTATAATTCATTCTAAGGAAACAATATGGAGTTCAGATTTTAAAAACCATAAATTTTATTTTAAAATTATGTCCAAACACTTGAATAATTTGTATACATCAAAAGAATATTAAAGCCTTCTTTTTAATAACAAAAAATTTAGAAACAATGAAATGGATTATAATAGGGGACTATTTCACTAAATTATTTTAAATGCAGTTTAATCATATACCATAATTTAAGTAATAAATAATTTTGGTGGCATGCCTTAGAACATGTTTATGGCAGTAATAAAAATTAGGATATAAAATTCTGCATATGTGATCTTGCATCAAAATACAGCCTATATACCTGAGAATTAGATAATAAATAATCTTATTATATAATTTTATGCTCAATTTTTTATAATAAAAACAATTTCTATAGCAGGAAAAATGATTTTTACAAATTAACACGTTAATTAATTTTAACACATTAATTAATTACAGCATTAGATCCTAAAATGAAGCTTTGCATAAATTTGTCACTAGACTTCAGCTTGGCTGACTTTTTGTTTTTCAACCATCTATCGGGCTCCTTTTTAGTGTAGAAACTTTACCAGACACAAAGGTCACCCAAAGTGAGCAAGGCACGATGTCTACCTTCAAACACCTTATCCTCTGACAGGGAAAGCAGCCAGTCAAGGAAAAAAATCATTATTTGTAAATGTGACATGTCTTACAGAAGAAAAAAAATATTAAAGTATAAAAAAGGGTCATTTCCAGCTGCTTAGGGGAAAAAAACATGTTGTCAAAACAAAGAATGTGTGTGCTAGGTGCTAAAGCGTGTCTTTCAGCATAGAGCCAGCCAAGTTCATTTTAAGCAGAGAACATGCCGTGCATATGGGCCAGGGGGCTGGACACAGTAACCCGGGTCAGGAATGGAGAGAAGGTCAGGGGCTGTAGTGCTGCAAATTCAGAGGAAAGCCGATTACCCAGAGAGAAAGCTCCAGGCAGAGAACCTAGGGGCGTGCATAACAATGTAAAGTGTGGACTTATTCTGTAAAGCCATCATGAATTGAAGTTCTCCAAATGGCATCAAAAAATATGAACTACTTAGAGATACATCTCACAAAAGATATGTAAAAATTTCTACACTGAAAACTAAGTATTGCTGAGAGAAATTTAAAGAGGACCTAAGCAAGCAGGGAGATAAGCCACGTTCACATGTTGGAAAATAGCCAAGATTTCAGTTCTCCTGAAAGAGGTCTATAGGATCATTGCCAAATCAAGACCCTAACAGGTTTATTGTAGCAATTGACTGGCTAATTGTAAATGTCATATAGACATTCAAGGGGGTTGAATAGCCAGAAAAAAAAGGGTCATGAGACTAAGTAAAGTAGTAAGGCTAACACAACGTGATTTCAAGTATTACCATAAAGATGCAACATGCAAATCTGCCTGTATTGGCCTAGTAACTAAACAGATCAATGGAACAGAATAGAGGATCCGCAAAGAAACCCATGCATAAGTGACAACTGTTTTCAACGATAGTGCAAAGACTATACTTTCAGGGATCATTTATGTACTTTGTTACTAGGGAAAGTCACGCATGAGCATGGGAAAACAACAGGAGGACGAAGGCACAGTGTCGCCCCCTAACCTTAAACTAACACTTGGCATTGTTCTGCTGCAATCACTCTTGGCCATTGACGATCACCTGACTGGTTTTTGTTAAAACAAACAAGCAAACAAACAAAAAAAAAATAGTGACAAGGAAAGTTGAGAAAGAATAGCCTTTCAGCAGATGGCACTGTAATAACTAGAGAGTGATATCCAAAAACTAAATTAACTTTATCCATTTCTTGCGGCATATACAGCGTGATCATAAAGTTTGTGTGCAATTTAATATAGTGTGCACACAAACTTTATGCCCACCCTGTATAAAAATTAAGGCAAAATGGATCACTGACCTAAAGGAAAAAACTTATTATTATTAAACACCTTGAAGAAATCATGGGAGAAAAATCTTTATATCCTTGGATTAGGCAAAGATTTACCATGCCTAAAGCATAATTCATGAAAGAGCAAAATGATAAACTAGATTTCACAAAACCTAAAAATTTCTGTTCTTCAAAATGCCTTGTTGAGTAAGTGAAATCATAAGTGGTAGACTGGGAGAAAATCTTTGCAAAGCACGTATCTGATAAAGAACTTATATCTATATCAGGGAATACTATTCAGCTGTAAAAAATGATGGGGACTTTATATCTTTTGTATTAACCTGGATGGTATTAAAACTTATTCTTCTCAGTAAAGTATCACAAGAATGGAAAAGCGAGTATCCATTGTACTCAATATAGAGCCAGAAAATTATCTAATACACACCCACATAAGAGAAAAGCTCAATACAATTTAAGTTGGGGGGAGGGGTGTGGGGGAGAGAAGAGGGGGTTGGTGTGCTCCCACCAAATGAGCACAACGTAAGGGTCTATGGCACACCTCTTGGGTGCGGGGCACCATGACAAGAGGGACTCTACCTAACAAATGCAAACATTGTAACCTGGTTGTTTGTACCCTCACATTAACCTGAAATAAATAAATAAACAAACTTAGAGTCAGAAAGCCCTGGGTGGTTTCCTGTGGAGTGACGTGAGGAAGGGGGTAGGAAAAAGAGAGGCCATAAGGAAATTTTGGAGAATGAGGGGCATATTCACTATCTTCATAATGGTGATGGTTTCATGGGTATATAAAGTGTCAATTTATCAAATTGTACATTTTAAATGGCATAGTTCATTGTATGTCAATTATACCTAAAATGGATTAGTCAAGTATCACAAGAATACTAATGATAAAATAATACCCATTTTATTATTATTATTTTTTGTTTGTGTCAGGTTATTGAGGATACAAAGCATTTGATTGCACTGATTGCATTCATTAAGTAAAGTCCCTCTTATAATTGTGTCCCCAAGAGGCGTGCCATACACCGTGACCTCTCATGCCCTCTCTCCTCCCCTCTCCCCACTCCCTTGTTCCCCCACCTTGAATTGATTTGAGCTTTTTCTCTGATGTGGGTATGTATTAGATCATCTACCAGCTTCATATTAGAATTACATTGGATTCATGCTTTTCCACTCTTGTGGATACTAAGATGTGTTCCAACTCCATCCAGATTGATATAAAAGATGTAAAGTGTCCATCTTTTTTATGGCTGACTAGTATTCCCTGGTATGCATACACCACAGATTGTTAATCCATTCCTGGGGGTGGAGGGCGGGCATTTAGGTTCTTTCCACATTTTGGTGATTGTAAATTGAGCTACGATAAAGAGTCTAGTGCAGGTGTCCTTATGATAAAATGATTTTTTTTCTTCTGGGTAGATATCTAGCAATGGGTTGCAGGGTCAAATGGGAGATCTAATTTGAGTTCTTTGAGGATTCTCCATACTTCCTTCCAAAAAGGTTGCATTAGTTTGCAGTCCCCCAACAGTGTACAAGCATTCCCTTCTCCCCACATCGATGCCAGCATCTGAACAAAGTTATTTCTTGCTTGTGGATGTTTTATTATCCTAAGAAATGGGACTTAACTTTTACCTTTGTCTATTATAAACACTTATCTAAAGAACCAATGACCAACAAATGGCCTTGGCTTACACAGCAAAGCATATCTGGGAAATAAAAATGTTAACCTTGGTTCTAGAATAGTCCATTTGAGAGAAAGGCTAGTCTGGGATGTGCTAGTATTTCTACAAGAGAGAACTGTCACCTTCTGCGGAGGAAGCACCATCACCAAGAGCTTTCACCATTAAACATTCCTGAAGGTTCGCCCGAATCCATGCTCACTGAAGGAAATTTCTTCCTGGATTCCGAGGAATCCTCCTGTGAGGAAAAGGAATGACCTCGTTAAGAAATGCACGCCGTTAAGAAATGCACGCATATCAGGCGCCGGAATTTCAAATTCACACATTAAAATTAACAAATTGACTTTCTGATTTATGTATCAGCCTTGTATAACATAAGTCCATTATCAATCAAATCTGCTTTGATTTTACTAATGCAATCTACTTTCTGGACCTGCAATGCTAAAGAAATGAACTTCAGTTCCTAGCAAAATGACTAAGCCAGACCACCACCTGAGGCTTCTGAACCTTCTCCCCAGCCCCCAACTTAATGATAATTTCTCTTCAAGCCAAACCATCAGCGGGAAGAGCCTGATTTAAAAGCTTTTGCTGCATTTCCTTGAGGAACTATTCATTTTCTTAAGCAAATCCTAAGAGTCCCTGCCTATTTGCATAAAGCAAAAACATTCTTTAGTAAGGCACAAGCTGTGATATTTTTACAAATGACCCAATTACTCCTCGTTTAGAATCTTTAAGCATTCGCCATTAAAGAATTTCTGGTCACACATACAGACATTCTTTATAATTATGGAGAAAACTCAAAAAAAGAAAAAGAAGCTGTTCACAGCAAAAACAAGACTTTTGACTTAAAGAAGAAATAAAATTATTCAGGATTTGCATGTACTTTTACAATTTTCCAGGCCACTGTTGGAGAGGAACAATTCTGATGCAGCACTGTTTTCCAGAATCAAACTGGTCTTGAAATCTGTATGTGGAAACAGAAACCATATGAGGTTGAGTCCTGGTAATCTTCTAGCTTCATTAAGTATTAGTTCATGCCTATTCACGGTTTTTTTATTCAGAGCGGAGGTCTAGACACTGTGCAAAGTTATACTAAATTGTCACGGTCATTCCTGGCCATCTACAAGATATTTTATAAACACAGTCACATTTAAAAAGCAAGCCTAGAAAGAGGCCCGAGGATACCTGTTCTTTTTATCTCTCAATGTACTTTGGAGAGCTGCATCTTTATTTAGGGTCAGCCCAGTGGGAAGTGGTCTTCTCTTTTCCAATTTGTCAGACAAGCCTTTACTGTGATGGAAGGGAGAAAGGAAAGGGGAACTATCTAGTAAATTCTGGGCCTTTTCTTCTTTATATTTGAGTCTGTAAATCATTCAACAGAGATATGATTGCACAGAGCCACACAAGATCCATAGCAAAGAAGGGGTGTCGCTCTCCACCTGCAAATGTATAGAATCACATCCACAGCGTGAGAAGATCTGGCGTGGCCCTGCAGTCAGGCTGAAATAAAAACTAATGAGAAATGGGCAGCGCCTGTGGCTCAGTGAGCAGGGCGCCGGCCCCATATATTGAGGATGGTGGGTTCAAACCCAGCCCTGGCCAAACTGCAACAAAAAAATAGCTGAGCGTTGTGGTAAGTGCCTGTAGTCCCAGATACTTGGGGCGGGGGGGTAGGCAAGAGAATCACCTAAGCCCAGGAGTTGGAGGTTGCTGTGAGCTGTGACACCACAGTACTCTACCAAGGGTGATAAAGTGAGACTCTGTCTCTAAAATAAATAAATAAATAAAGTGAGACTCTGTCTCTAAAATAAATAAATAAATAAATAAATGCAAATGAGAAAGAACATCGAGAATGTTTAAGTGCCTCTGCTGGCAAATCCACTTCCCAAAACAAGTTCACACCTCGGAGGACATGCTTAGGAAATAATGTCATGCGGGATAATCTGAAGGGATCCTGCAGGCAGAGGGGCTGAGTTGCAGATGCAGAGACTGCCAGCCAATGGCAACCCTGCCCTACACAAAAAAATGGAAGCCCAGTGTCAGCATTTCTTTGAGTTCTTCTGAAATTTACTTGTTTCTCAAACCTCTGTTTTTTTTAGCCATAGAAAGTACGACAGTAGAACTTCTGTGAGTTGAGCACTCGAGGGACTGTAACAAACTGGTCAACATTTGGAGGTGGTCAACGTAAGGATCTAGGCCTGCTGTGCTGATATGTACATGTGGTGCTTGTCTGGTCTAGGTCAACTTAAGGAGGTGGTCAGTGTAGGGTGTGGGCAACTATGGAGGTTCTGCTGTAGGCTGAGATCATTTTTAGTGGTTAGTAAAGCACTGGATCCTATGTCCTGGCTCTGTCCTTCACTAGCTGGACACAAATTCTCTATCCCTCACTTTTCTCGTCTTTTAAATGGGTCTAATAATGCACGTCTTCCTAGATCGCAGCCAGGACTAGTGTTAACATATGGAAAGTACCCAGCACAGAATCAGACACGTCCCAGGTTCTCAAGAAATGGAAAGTGATACTAAAAACATGTTAGTGAGACTTCAGCCGCAGCCTGTCTCTGCTATGTAAGCAATACGTCCTGACTTCATTAACACTTAAAAGATACTAACTTTCCTTTTTTGGTGGTTTATACACCTGTAAAATGAGGCTAGCAAGCCAGAGAGCATATTAAAATCAGAGATAAAAATTACATTTAGAAACTATTTGGAACCCCCTTGGGAGAAGACATTCTGAATTGCATCCTTGGTACTTTAGTAGAAAGAAATGAAACCTTGAGTAAGTTTCTCCTCATTTATAAAATATAAAATATTCTATAAGAGCCAGTATATTCACGAAGGCTTCTTTTATTGCTAAGAGGGCGTTAAAATAACACACAAAATCTGCAGCAGGAAAAAAAACATGACCCTACACATCTATGGCTTTGTAGAAAGAACCGCACCCCTCCCCAATCTGAGAAGTTTAGAAATTAAAGAGCAAAGAAGAAAATAGCTCAAAAATAGATGTCTTGTTCATGGGTGTTTTTCTGATCATTCACTTCACTGTTTCTTATATAAGGATTCGATGATTAAGGAAGAAGTTTGTTGAGAAATGTCCTTTTTTTTTTTTTTTTTTGGCAACTATATGCTGCCAGATTGGATATTTTGTCTCTAAACTCTTAGATGAGTAGTTAGTCAAAACTGATAGTTATAATAATGAAAAGAAACTCAGTTACAAAATCACTTTAATAGCATCCTGGTGATGCCAAATGGATTAGCATCCATATTTATAGTTCATAAAAATATTTGAACTCTCCAAAATCCAGCCAATAATTTAGCTTTTTAAAAGCCCTTTCAAACACATTCCAGAACTCTTTCTAAACATTAACTGTAAAATATGAAGAAATTGATGTGTTAGAAGATCTGGAGACTTGAAAATCGGAAGGCAAAGTCAGTGTTGGCTACTGTTTCAATGACATTTTCCACCTTATCTGGCTTAAATGAGAGGACAAAAGGGTGGGTAGTCCAGACTCCAAGCAGTGACCTGTAAGATTAAAAAGGAGTCTCTTTGTCGCAATTTTATCATCACTTGTAAGTGATAAAGTGCCCAAAGACAGGCGTGTGGCAGTAGCAATACATTTTCTTCAGGCAGTAAAATTATCAACAAGGTGTCTGCGTATGTGTGGCCCTGCGTGAATATGAAAGCAATTTTCCAGTGCCCTGTAGTTTAATTCTATTGTTTTCGTGAAGAGCGAATATTCTAGATCACAATTTTCAGTGACTGATTGTAATGGACACAGCTTGAAAAATGGATGAGCAGGCTCCCCAAATGATTACTGGACAAGGCTCCAATACCATCAGCGGCACTATTTGCATCTCTTTAAAAAGAGATTAAATGCTACAAGGACTGCTGTACATTTGTCTGTGTGGCACCCTTCCACTGCTTTTTCTATTAAATTAAAGTAGAGAAAGGGCGAGATTTTAAAAAAGAACAAAATAGAAAAGTTTAAGGACATCTAGTACAGCACTGTAAAAATTAATATATGCATTAGACCAACACATCAAATTATTTTTAATTATTTCTTTATTTAAAGATGAAAAACATCTCACGAAAACTATAAGAACTATTTAATTACATCACTTTCAGAAAGTTCACCTTAGGCCAGGTTTTCAAGTCTAAGGCAAACACAGAGTTAGAAAATATTAACATATCACCTTTGAGTATTTAATTCAGTTATGAGCAAAGGCAATTTTAATTATTCAGAATCCTCCACACTTTTTAATGGATAATTTTTATGGCCAGTAATTACTTGTGTGGGAATGTTGCTTTGAAAAGGGTAATAACTTTTATGTGTAAAGAAATAAGCAGGTTGTCACGGGTCAAAAATTAATTGCTCTCCATGCTCTTTTGTACTTCTTCGTGGGATTGGTTAAGTTTTATGTGTCAGAGCTTTTCTTTTTTCTTTGGAGGTTTCCTTGGAAGGGTCTTTTTGCTGGTTAGTGCCACAGGGGAACATAGGTATCTGATGATCTCAAATCAGGGCTCGATGATAACTCCTTTTACAACATGCATAAGTGTGTATGCTTAAGAAATTGGCAAGGGGTACTGGAGCGGTTGTTTTAGAGACACACAAGGGACCACAAATGACAAGGAAGTTAAAAAGATTGTAGTACCCAGGGGAAAAGGCATAGCAGAGTGTTGATGGCCTGACAACTTTAACTCAAAACCACTGGAAGACACGAGAGAGAAAATGGTAGCATTATTCTCTCTTAAAAATGTACAGAATTATTAGTAGAATTCCCAGAAAATATTATATTTTAATTAGTTGCATACTTAGAACAATTATAAGAACTCTTATTCTTATTGAAATAAGAATTCTTATTTCAATGCTTAACTTTGAATATGTTTCTAACATAGGATGTTGCTTGCTGCAATCATTAGTATAGCAAGTACTATGTAGTTCCATAACTCCTGTACTTTTCTTTTTTTTTTTTTGTAGAGACAGAGTCTCACTTTATGGCCCTCGGTAGAGTGCCGTGGCCTCACACAGCTCACAGCAACCTCCAACTCCTGGGCTTAAGCGATTCTCTTGCCTCAGCCTCCCGAGTAGCTGTGACTACAGGCACCCGCCACAATGCCCGGCTATTTTCTGGTTGCAGTTTGGCCGGGGCCGGGCCCGAACCCGCCACCCTCAGTATATGGGGCCGGCGCCCTACCACTGAGCCACAGGCGCCGCCCTAACTCCTGTACTTTTCAATGAGTTAAGTTCTTGCAGAGGCTCATTAGGCACATCCTATATTTCTGTGAAAATTGTGAGTATGTAGAGGGGAAAATGAGTGGAAGACTGGACTTAATGTGGATCTATTAGAACACCCTAAAGGACTTGATTATTTAATAAACTCCTTGGATTATCTTGCTTTTTGGAGATATACTTTCCCATTTGTCAAAACCACTATTAATGGAAATACTCTTTTTTCTTCTGTGTCCTATCTTTCAAAGTTTCCCTTTCCCTTTTTTAGACAAACACAGTATGTCAAAGCAAGCAACTTGATTTCATGAAACATTCTACTAGCCACACATTTGATAATTATTGCTTCCATAATGAACAGGTCACATTGATGACATTAAACAATAGTCATGTGTTCTTAAGACACCATCTGAAAAAATTCTGAGATCTCGATCCTCCAAAATCTTCTAAGAAATTAGGCAGCAGCCTGGCTGGAATGGTTTAGCAATACATGGTCCCAGAAACAGAAGTGTGGAGCTGTGTCCAATGGTACAGGTGTATCCTTTACCCAACAGGATGTCTTTCTTGGGGGGAATAAATTACTTCTTAATTCTCCATTATTTCCTTCATTCTCCTAACAGTTCCTCATACCACTCTAACTCTTTTTAACTACCCGTTTTTGTTAAGAGTGATTTTTCCATGTTAAAATGCAGCACAAAAGTGAAAAGGAAATCTCTAAGTCCTTTCTCTAGTCCTCTTCATTTTATAGTCAAGGGAAATCAGATGACAGGTCTTTTAAGACCACACAAATAATTTTCTGTACAGCTAAAACTAGAACCTCAATCTTTTTTCTGCTTAGTATGTGAGCCTTTCATATTTTATAAGAAAAGTGGTTCTGAGTTAGTCTATAATCAAACTATGAAAAAATAGCTCAGGCAAAAAGTGAAATAATGTTCACTACGTGATGGGACGTGTCCCCCTTTAATTATGATTTCTTATCTCCTTTATTCCATGCACACCCTACTTAACAGATGAAGTCGAATAGCCCAGACTCCAATATATAAACCAAGGATTTTTCTCTCTGGACCCATAATCTGGACCAAACTCTAAAAAACATGTCTCTGGGGGGAAATGAGTATTATTCTTGGTGCAGAAAAATGATACTTAGCCCATTAGATTAAAGGAAGAAAGGGTTTACTCCGATCTGGTTTAAATATTCTAATATAGAACTTGCTTATCTGTGTGTATTTTAGTTTTCAGTTTGATTTTGGCTTAATTTACCGTGTTACTCTTAAGAGTTTGAGAAATAGTACATCTGAGAAGATAAGCTGTGGGGACTGTAACACAACACATTGAACCAACAAATATATGCAATTTTTAAAATTTACCAGTTGGTAAAAAAAATATGATAAAAAACAACATCACGGGCAGTGCCTGTGGCTCAAAGGGTAGGGCGCCAGTCCCATGTGCCGGAGGTTGCGGGTTCAAACCCAGCCCTGGCCAAAAAAAAAACATCAGATGTTGAGCATACGAACAAACTTTCCAGGGTTCTGCAACAACATGCACCAAGTAGATGTAACAGATACAACCATCTCACAAAAGAAGAGGGCACGGTTTTCTAAAGTGTCTGGAGGACTTTCTCTAGGATTGACCATAAGTCAATCAATAAACCTCAATACTTTTAAAAGGGTTTAAATTACACAATATATATTCTACAACGGTGGCCTAGAAGTCACAGATGTGAGAACAGCGTGTATCAGTTTGTCTTTTGCTCCACTTTGCTATCGTGGGATAAACATCCCAGAACCACCTGTCCACCATCTGGAAAAGCCCAGGTCAGAAGCAGCTGAACGCAGTGGTCTGAGAAATATAGAACTTGGATCACCCTTCAGTTCTGGTACAGTTGGTCTGACAAATTTACCTATGCCAACATGGACACATGATGCCTTTTAAACTCAATCAGTTATTGTTCTTTAAAAAAAAAAATGGTATCTAACAGTAAAACTAGAGACTATCTAAAATAACCCTTTTGTATTTAATTCCTTTATGCACATTTAGAATATCTAATATGCATGCATATACCCCATAGACACATAATTTTACATAAATGTTTAAGTATCAGCTAAAACACGCTTATTTCAAGTGTATGTTTTTCTTTTCCTTTCAGCTTTTTCCCCTTCTTCTCTTATTCTTCCCTCTTCCCTCTGGACATTAAACATACCTCTTTCTGAATAGTCTGCATTAAAAATCTAATACTGTTGATAGTTTCTCTGTACTTTTATAATTGTATATAGTTATATACAGTCATGTTGATGATTGTTTTGCTTTTTTGAAAATTGAGTTCATGGTACACTCCTTCTCTATATCTTGATTTTCACTCTAAAATACCTTATGGAAATTCTCCCAAGTCACCTAATATGGCTTTCATTCATTCTTCGAAAGCTAGGTAATAGTCCTAAATCTCCGTGCTGTGACTATGTTTCTCTCGTTCAGCCATTGCCCAACTCATGGGCATTTGTTTTGTTTCCACCTTTTTGCTACTATGAAAAATGCTACAATATACTACTTAAATTCCTAGAAATAGATAAACCATGTATGTTGTTGTTTCTAAGGTATAAATTCCCAGGAGTCAGATGAAGGCTAATAGAGGTTGCAAAAAAACCTGTAATACTTTGTATTTCTCAATGTGTATGTATACTTTCCCCACATCCCCATCAGTAATAAAGTTGTGATTCTTCTTAATTGTTTCCATGTATATGTTACCTACTGAATTGGTGAGAATTCTATCCATTGTAAGTTTTAAAAGAAAGCTGGCAAATTGCTTAGCCAAAAAGAGAATAGAATTACTCACTAAGCTGTGTAATAATTAGCAAGGCTTGGTTTTGCCCTCTTTCTCAATGTTCCCTCCCCCAACGTGGACCCATTTTCAGCATGGCTTTCCTTTCTGGTCACAACTCTAGATCTGCGTTTTTTCTGGTGTGACATCCAGAAAGCAATAGGCATGAGCTTTCACTTAGCACTTCCAGCGGTCCTTCTGAAATGTACCCCTACTAGATCAAGTGCACACGTCTTTGAACATAACACTATGTGGTTAGACAAATGTGGTATCTTGATTGACTGAAGTCCAGAGCACAGACTCTACGCTACTATGAAAGGTAGAGCTTTGGTCAAACTATTTGAGATGAGGGGAAGAAAATCTCCCCCCAAATATGGCTATTGCCAGAGAAGGGAGAAGAGCAGTGACAAATGTCCACTGCGTCTTTCTAATAGGCAAAGTGTCCGGTGGAACCTCTGTAAGTTGACCACCCAAGGACATGTAACAAACTAGTCAGTGTATGGAGGTGGTCAACATAAGGAACCAGGCCTACTATACTAATATGTACATGGAGTGCATGTCCAGTCACCGAAAATTAGGTCAACTTGAGGAGGTGGTCAGCGTAGGGAGGTGGTCAACGAGGGAGGTCCTTCTGTAGTTGCAACTTATATTACAGTTGTTACAAAAGGATGTGTTCATCCTAAATAAATGATTGTCCACCCCTTCAAATATAGTTTTAAAATAGTTATAAATATCAAGATGAAGAAATATTTCAAAAAATAAAAATAATTTATAATTTTAATAAAAATTTTACTCAAATACATGATACGTAATATCCTAAACATACGAATTATCTTGCATGTTCTTGTTACTTCAGTGTTATCACTAGGAGACTCTGTTGTTACAATATGCTATTTTTCAATATATTAAAGATCCATGAGAGACATGGGGCTATTGTGTTTTAATGGCCTTTTCTTAATTTCTTAATCATTTATGTCTTAGTTTTTGCTTGAAATTGCTGTACCCATTTATAGCTTTTTCCACTTCAACTGTCCCATCTCTGAAACCTACAACTTATAATATGCAAGTTGTCTGGGAATTAAGAGACAATTAGCACTGAGTGAGAATTTAGGGAGCCCCTCCATCAGGTACATGGACCAGCCTTAGTACAGAAGTTTGGGGTCAGGCTAAGTATCCTTTATTACGATTATGTACAAAGACCTAGGGGCTCCTGTATTTTATTAAAGGAATAACATCATTTAGGATGCTCAGAAGTCTTATTTGCTCACTATCTGATTCTTGGCACTATCAAAAACAATTAAGGTGATCAGGTAACTAAACTTGCACTAAGTGAAGTTCTAATCTTCAGTCTGAATGTGTCCCCTCAAATTCCTGTGTTGGAAACCTTTTCCCCAATGTAACAATGTGAGAAACGGGACCTCTAGGGAAGTGGTTGGGTCATGAAGGTTCTGCTCCTGAATGGATTATTGTTATTTTAGAAGGCCTTGATGAAGGGCTTCTGTCCCCTTTGGGTCTTCACTCTTTCAGCGTGTGAAGATACAGCCAGAAGGCCCTCACCAGACGTGGGCACTTTAGTCTTAAATTTCCCAGCCCCCAGAATGGTGAGGAAATAAACTCCTGTTCTTTGTAAATTGTTTATTATCAGATATTTTGTTATCACAGCACAGATGGACTAAGATAGTGGGATAAATGAGATTTTAACATGCATACATACAGGGAGGTGCCTGTGGCTCAAAGGAGTAGGGCGCGAGCCCCATATGCCAGAGGTGGTGGGTTCAAACCCAGCCCCAGCCAAAAACTGCAAAAAAAAAGTACACATACACATCTATACACGTAAAAAGAAATTTAAGTTGAATAGGTCAAGAATGGTACAATTCTGTTTCTTCAAATGTATTCTCCCCAACATATTATGACTGTGTTTTTCTATCAATCAGCTATAATTTCCTCTACTTTCTGAAGTATCTTTATTAATTTGGGAAAATATAAAGTATATTTTCTTACTTCTTTTGGAATAAAACCTATACATTTCTTTTGTCTAATCACATCTTTCGCTCTCCTTCCCCCAGCACTGATTTTATTACGTCTCTCTTATAAGTTATATGAAGAATCAAAAAGCATTACTGAAATAAATATTAACAAATGTGGGGGGGGGACTGAAATGTCACCCTTTATCACAGTTACGGATGGTGAGCAACTTGATACCCAGAAGCCCCTGCGAGTTTTCCTTTCTTCATTACATTTCTCTTCTCTTTTTCAACCTGCTTCTCAGCTCCTACCACAGATCCCAGGCCGGTGCAACCTCCTTTGTGCCTCCAAAGCTCCTAGTATGTGTGTTTACCCAGCTTTATTGTATCATCCAGGAAATGGGCACAGTGAAAAGCATAGACGTTGAAGTCTGTCTAGGTTCCAAGCCTGACTCGAGCACTCACCACCTGTCTGATCTTGGGTGATGTGTTAAACAACCCTATGCCTCAGGGTCCTTATCCTGAATGGCAATGATAATGTCCTCCATATCAGATGGCATTTTTATTAAAGGAGATGATCCACGTGAAGCTCAGCAAGGTACCGAGTATACAGTATGTTCAATTAGTAGTAGTTGGTATGATTTGCTGGCTTTTTTCTCCCCAACAGACTTTGAGCAACGGTGTTCTAAATACGTAACACCATTCCTGGTGCATAATGGGCAATGCAAAAATAATGACTAAATTGCTAGATTCTGTGATGTATTTTTCTATATGTCTATAAAAATGCATGTGTCTGTTCACACCATCTCAGGATCAGCGTGTGTTAGATATTGCTGAAACAGGAATTAGTGGGTATAAAATGCCATGAAACCGTGCATGCCTGGCTTTATAACAAACTCATCATAATTTTGTGAAAATGGTGGCGAGGAATCCCCTGAACTAGAATCATGTTTTCTTTCTTTTTTTTTTTTTTTTTGTAGAGACAGAGTCTCACTTTATCACCCTCAGTAGAGTGCCATGGCATCACACAGCTCACAGCAACCTCCAACTACTGGGCTTAAGCGATTCTCTTGCCTCAGCCTCCTGAGTAGCTGGGACTACAGGTGCCCGCCACAACGCCCAGCTATTTTTTGGTTTGCAGTTCAGCCGGGGCCGAGTTTGAACCCGCCACCCTCGGTATATGGGGCCGGCGCCTCACCGAATGAGCCACAGGCGCCGCCCTAGAATCATGTTTTCTTTTAACAGGCATTTTCCTGGTCCAACATTCTTACAGCAATATTTTACACAGAGAAAAATAATTTTCACAAAGACAAGGCAATTGAGAGGGAAAAGAATGTTTAACCGGTGGAAAGAAGAATTAGCAAAGTTTTTTTTCTTTTTCCTTTTGTAAGAGGTAGTCAGATTCCGATTTGAGAACTGTTCAGATTGCAAATAATGTGAGAACAAGTTATCTGAGAATCTCTCCCGAACACAGTGACCCTGGGCTGTCTCCCCTACATTTTTTACGGTAGATCCTTCTTCTAGAGCCAGACTTTCTCCAAGTCCTAAAAATTCTCAGGTTTTAATTTTTTAAAAGTCAAACAAAAAAAGCAAATCGAGGTTATACAGACACGTTAAGAACCCACGCTCTGCTTCCACCTTTCAGTCCTCTTATTAATACCCATGGCCAAGACTCTTGCTGAGAAGAAGGTTTAGAATCACCGTCCTCCATCAGTATTTCTTCATTCACTTTCATTAGGAGCCATGTTTTCCTGACAAAGGATAACAAATGGACACTGTGGGTCCCTAATGTGCTTTTGACTACAGATCCTGCACCATTTCGCTGTTAAGCAATTGCAATTATTTGTCATTTTAATATGACTTGGCAAGGAGGTCTCAAAAACGTGGCTATTTTTCATCAATATGTATATTTTGTACCTGTATTAATATTAGAATATCGTTATTACTCGTCTCCCATTGTATGAGCAAGATGAAATTACACCATGTGAAAAACGCATTAAATTCTCTTTGGGTGCACTCATATAGTGAGGGCAAAGGCAATTTAAGAGCTTGTACCATTTATATGCTAAATGCTACCATTTATTATTATTAGCAAGGAAATACTTTTACCTTTGCACTAATGGAAAACATATCGATAAATTTCCACTATTAATTGTAGATAACACAGCTAATATTGCAACTCTAACCTTTCAAGTATATCTATCCATCCTTTTATATCCTGAAATGTTCTGCTGCCTATTTTTTTTACTATGTTAGCATAATGTAAGTATAATTTTGATATCAGAGCATAATTCTTTAATTTTGCATTCTTCCAAGCTTTTGCATACAGAATTAAGTTTGAAACCTTTGAAATTTTGGAACTATCTTTGTAAATCAGTACTAATAATTCATCAACCAACATTCTCTCAATAGATACAGTTAATATTGTATCACAGTCATGAAGAAGCAAGTGAAACCCTCATCCAGTCCTGCGTAGTTTTAAATCGTTTCTGTGATTTCATCCGTCCTTTGTTCCATTACTATCTAGAGCTGAGTAAAATTCAAGTATGCTGCAAATCAAAACATAGATAAATTTTTTTAAAAATTGCTACATGTTAAGCAAATGGAAGGGAAGAGTGAATTTTTCAGAAACCGTTTCTCAGAATTCAAGGCAAAACACACACACACATATCACACACACACAAATACATACATTCACACTATAGTAAGAAGCAGAGAAAAGCCAATCAAGTAGATTTTTATGCTTCTAACATGAACAAGACCTGTATCGATATAGCTCAAAGTAAAATTAAACTGTTATCTATTCAGCAATTTTCTACTCAGTACCTTGCAAAAGGCCGGGTATATTTTTTTTAAGTAGCTGTTATGTGCAAGGGCCCATTTCAGCTCAGAAAACTTAGAAAGGTGGGGAGCTAGGTAACAGCCTCATGGGGAGGATGACTAGAGTGGAAAGAAGGAGAAAGAAACATTTAAGAGAACAGTGACATTATTGGGTGCAGAACCACCACCACCCCAGAGGATCTAAGGGCAGATTAAATTTTAGAGGCATATACAAAATAGATACCCTTTTCTGAAGTTGCATACAAATTTGAGAAGGTAATAAACCTTCTTAATTCTGTCAAGCCATAAATGACCTTTCTACTTTCATCAAACAACCCCAAGTATACAAATAAATACTACCTTCAAATACAGGACAACCAGAAGGAAACAAAACAAAATAGCTAAGACAGGATGGCATTCAGAAAGGAAGACAGACTCTGACCTGAGTTTAAGTCCAGGTCTGTCCATTTGTTGATGTGTGTTCTTGCATATTTTCAAGACTCAGTTTCCTTATCAATTAAACTGGGATAAATACCTACCCGTATTGTTGTAAGACCACAGTGAGAGAGATATATGGGAGTCTTTAGTAATTCTAAAGACATGTAAAATGTGATTTATTATCATTGTCATTATAGTATATCATATCATAATAATAAGAAGAAGAATATTGGGAGATAGAAATTGAAATAAGAATCACTTGTGCATGGAAACGTTATCCTTCAACTGAAGATAGAGAACCCTGGTTTTCATTTATTTGTTTGTCTTGTGCAAAGTAGTTGACTCTCAGAGCTCTTTTCATAACATAGAAACACTTTTCCCTCTGGCAGTAGGTATTATTTATGACATTTTACATGTCGTGAAACATCTGTCATGAGCATTATTTTTTTAAAGAAAATATAGGAATGGAAAATGTTTTTAATAACCCATTTTTCCTTCTAGATGGATTTATATAAGAAACCTAATAGCGTGAATGACATATGAAAAGGAACCACGAAATCTAACTTCAGTTTCTGGCTTTGTCACTAATTAAAATGAAACTCACACCAATGACACCGACGTAACAAAGAACAAACATACCGGAAACAAATAGGAGGGGGCTAATTGTGATTCCTGCTAACATGTAACAGAAGTTAGCTCAATTTGGAAGTTTGCAGAGGAAGAATATCTGGGAGCTCCGAGGCTGGAAGGAAGAGCTGAAGAATCAGGCTAAGGCGGGTCTCGCAATGCAAAAGTTCTCAGAAACACTACTGGGCAGCCTCACTCAGACACTACCTGAAAAGTTTAAAGGAACTCAAAGCATTGACCTTCATTTCTAGTATCCACAGCTCAAGATTCAAAAGTCTCAAGAAGAAATCTGACCAGTCATGTAGAGGTTAAATACATGCCTTCCTGGGACTGAACCCAGGTGGTCAGAGGTCAAAAGTCAGACAAGAACCCCGGGAGACACAGATGGATCCTGTTCTGCAAGGAAAAACACTTGAATGTATTACCAAATGGCGAAAAAAATTCTCCCAAACAAGCAGGGATTCAGTGTAAAATGAAACCGGGCATTGAGAATCTAAGGAAGGATAAAAGTCCATTACAGATTCTGAACATGGAGAGAAAGGAGGTTAAGATGTAGACACGGGTATACATGTGTATCTGTATCCAAAATTATACTAAGGAACATGACCGTATATTTGCACACCATTTCTGTAGCCTCTTGGTAAGGGCAAAAGACTGGGGCTATGGGAGGAAATTCACAGAGAAGAAAACAGCTCAAACAAATTATTATATACATAATGGAACACCACAAGCAAATTTTTAAAATGAGATGTTCTTCCATCTGCTGATGAGTCTACCCCAAGACATATAGGAAAGTGTTTCACTCTGTTGAACACAGTAAGTAGGATCACTTTTACATCTCTGAAAAAGAACACAGAAAAAAGAGAGAAAGAAAATCTATATATTTACTAGTGCAATAAATACATCTGCTTCCAGAAAGGCTAAGGAGGTTAGGGGATTAGAGATATGAAGAAAAACCACATTTCTCTGTCTCTCTCTTTTGTATTGTGATTCTTTAAGTTCATCTATCACTCTTTATACAAAAATTTGGTTATTGAACAAGCCTTTACAATTCTCCCAGTAATTGCCTTTTGAAGAATTTATCCTAATGAAATACATGAAGCTACAAAGAAATACGTCTATGCAAAGATATTCATCCCATTATGATTTATAAAATGAAGGATTGGTTAAACAAAATATAGATAATCTATAAAATGAATTATCTAAAATTATCTAAAAAGATGATAGCTATGAAAATACTTAAAATCATGTCTCCAAAGTGTATTTTTAAATGTGAAGATGTAAAAACTCCATTAAGTAAAAGTAGATTTTAAAAAGAATGTACATACTTGGATCAAAGCACAGATATATACATGGAGAAAACAATATGCTACAACCTATTTACTGGATGACAAGATTATGGGTGATTTTAATTTTCTCTTTTATACATTTTTATATTACCCAGGTTTTCTGTGATGAATGTATTACTTTGTCAGAAAAAATTATCACTTAAAAGGCACACTAAAATATTAATTAGAAGATTATTTTTTAATATGTAGAATTTAAAACTTCTATTTTTACAGCTCAACACTAGATTACATGATGGGTTTCTCTTGAATTTATGAGGAGGCTAGCATCTACGCTAAATCAGCTTTTGGTCTCTTAATGTTACTTTAAATATTGACACTATTGTGAAGAATATTTGTATGGAAAGCTAAGCATTGTGGGAGGTACATTAAAGACTTTCTTCCATCTTGAAATCAAAGAACCCCTGGGAAATACAAAACAACATTAAAAAATTTTTACGTAAACGTTAATAACATAATTCAGATTGTAAAGAATCAAGCTACTCTATGATACTCTAAATGCCAAATCTGAAAAACTTTTTAATATTGATTTAAAAAGTCATGAAAAGCATAGTATGTTTTTACTGGACATTTGAGGAAACAATGGATTCTATGTACACAAATTACATTGTACAACACATGGCAAAATTTCTTCCCCTAATGTTCTTTCTCTCCTCAAATGTCCACACCACCTCTCTCTCCTTTCTGGAGTCTATAGATTTCTGCTTCTCTGGCCTGGTCTCTCTCAGCCCAAACTCTTCTGATCTTCTTTTTCCTCTCAGATCATTCCTTTCCTGCTACCTCCAGAAATCTCCTCTCCTACAGGCAGATCATTTTTAGTGTCACCAGATTCTGTCAGTTCTCTTCTCCACTATTCCTCCCTGTCAAGACTTCAGTCATCTGTAAAAATGTGGATAATAATCCCAACCTCATAGAGGTAGCCTAGGACAACAGCTGCCATTAATGTTCAAAAAATACTAACTTCCTTAAATGGGATCGCTTGATCAGTCTTTAAACTTGATCAGTCTTCTCCCAATCATTTTTAGAGTAGTCAAAATATAAAGTTGTTTGTTAAGAGCCTTGCCATCCCAACCTCTTTGGGGAAGTAGAGAACAAACAATCATAAAAACAGCAAATGAAATTCCAATCTCCATAGAAATAGAAAATAGAACCCTAACCTTTAACCCTGAAGAACAGCTATAAGAAAGACGTGGGAAAGTTTAAGTGAGGAAAATGTTGAGTATAGACACCGACCTGCAATATCTCATGCTCACCTGGCTAGCCAAAATTGTCTAGTATAGGTGGAATCACCCTGAAGGGCCCTGAAATTGTCTTTTTCTTCCAGAAAGACATTGAGAGAGTTTTAAGAATATCCATGAACTGTTTTCAACACTGAAAAATGACAGAAAAGATGAGACTAAGAGAAAAACCCCCCAGGTGCTTCATGTGAAAGGAGTATGTACAAAATCACTAATAAACAAGACAGGACTAAAGAATTTAATCTTGAGCCAAAATGTTCTGCACATTTAAAAACAAAAGCAGACATAAATTTTCATGACCTTGGACTATACAGTTGTTGCTGAGATAGGACACCAAAAGTACCCAAGAAACCAAGGGGAAAAAGTAGATAAGTAAGACTTCAAAACTTAAAAATTTTATATTTTTAAGAATACCATTTTCAAAAGTGTAGAAACAACCCCTAGAATTGGAGAAAAATTATGCAAATCATGTATGAGGATTTTTGATAAAGAACATGTAGATGTCTAGATATTTGGATAAGACATTAGCACACATAAATCTTCCAGCTTATTAAGAAAAATACAAATAACCTGATGAAAAAGAGACTTTTAAAACTAAAATAATGTCCATACCATACAAAGTTGCTATGAATTCATAATGCTTGTAGACAAAGCTCAACAGAGGGGAATCTGTTAAATTTAAGAGATTAGAAGCTGAAACAATTTGATTTACCATTCTTAACCCTAGGTACCCGTTTACAAGTTCCCTGGGTTTGTTACCTTGAACTTGGCCTTACAAGATAGGCTTTAGGTTCAAGCTGTACTCTAGGATTATTACCAAAAACTTTGTGATAAATTTATTAGTGTCCCCTTTTCGCTAATTCTAAACGTTCAGACCATTCTGAACTTACCATTTTTTTATTGCATTGATTAAATCTTTGGCTTATTCTAAACAAGCCCCCTTCGTTCTTTTTTCAAGTCTTCCACCCAGGGTAGTGTTGTAGCCATTTTCATGCCATCTCAATGGCAGCCTCCTGAGACCTTGAGCAGAAGCCCCAGCTCCATCATGTCCTGACACCTGTCATCCCACAGAAACTCTGAAATAATAAATGAGCGTTGCTCTAAGCAGCACATTGGTAATGTGCTATGCAACAATAAAAACTAATAGAGTACTTTCTCTTGGACTGTTGTAACTAAATCTCTTTAGATACCTCCTGTGTTCCCTCAACTTCCCGATTTATTGATGAAGCCTCTGCTCAGGTCAGAACAGCCGAGGGGCTCCAGAGTCAGTTCCTCTGCCAACTGTGTTGGTGTTGGCAAGGAATTCCGCTACAGCTCGAGCATCTAACAACACTAGGCATACTTCTTCAATTCCTCTGCAGAGATGAAATTATGGCTCCATCTCAGGCCAAGAAAATAATTTTCCACCTGTACATAATAAAGGCTGGGTTCGCACATTCAGCCACATGATTTTAGGAAATAACCCCAGGCTAAGTTAACGTAATAAAATAAATATGTAATATGGGAAACAAATCAGGGAATGATGCTGCCGGCTTAAAATTCTGGGTTGTGGATACTTGCTCTATCGCTTCAAAGACGTGGAAAGCAACTTTTTAAAAAGATCCCACCATCACAAATATTATCAAAAGAATTCTTAGCCTCATACCTGGCTCACATCTAAGAGCTGCTCATTTTGAGGAGTCTGAAGGGGAAAAGCTACAAAGAAATTTTTATTTTCACTTTTATTTCTCTTATTTAATTTTGAAGTCAATGCCACAAAAGAATTTTACCACCCAAATGTCCGTTGCTTCTCTTTAATGCAATGCAAAATAATCTTACTTTAGTTTAACTTAAAATGTTCTTCATTCTTACTGAAGTGCTTCAAATCCAAACTTGTATTTGTTTGCTTGATTATTTTCTATTCTTACAAAATAGTTGTACACCTTTTTGAGGTAAATGTGATATTTTGATCATACATCATTGATACATATATCATTGTGTGTGATGTGTAATAATCAAATCAGGATAATTGGAATATCCATCACCTGAAACATTCACCTTTTCTTTGTGCTGGAACATTTCAATTCTCTTCCAGCTATTGGAGTACACAATAAATTATTAAGTATAATCCCCTTTCCTTACTATCAAATAGCAGAATTTATTCTATCTAACTGTATTTCTGTACTTGAAAACCAACTTCTTTTCAACTCTCCCTCTTTATTTTTAAAACTGGCCTTATTAAGAAACAATACTTTGTTTCTAGAAATATTTCATTTGGCTCCACACACTTTCAATATTAGTATTTAGACTTATTAATGTGTACCACAATATACATGGTAGATGCCAGTTTGTCTTACTGTATATACAACTCTGGAAATCACGCTAGAATAAAACCAGAGCCAAATACTAAATTCTGTCATTTTAAGGTGATGGTTGAATAGATCAATCCGTAGATAGGAAGTTTCTACAGGGTACGGCGCTGTGACATAAATGCATAAGCTTGTTTCTAATTGTATGGGACAGTTTTTAGTCCAAAATCATTATTTCAAGTTGACAGAGTAAATACAGAAGACTAGATTGGATAACGTCAGTGAATGAAGAAACTCTTAGACTTTGTTCATATTTAAACTGAAAACCTTGAGAGGGAACCCAACTGTATGCCATTGAGTTGAACAGTAATTTTAAAACAAAAATAGAGTTAATAAGTTTAATGTAAGCTCCCGAGCTACATTAAACTTCTTTCTCCCACAATATAGAACATATTAGGCAAGGAGGCTGAATAAATTATTTAAGAGCCTTCAAGCTGTTAATACTTAGAGACACATTTAGACTGTTGTCCAAAGTGGTGATGTGCCCAGCACTGTTGGAATAACAGGTTCCAACAGTGTTCCAAATAACAGATGAGGGACAGCCACGCTTCTTGGTGATACCTCTCAGTGGTTCATGGTACATACACATTGGCATTTTAAAGATGCCTGGGAGTCCTGGATAGACATCTGTAACTTTGCTTAATGCAGTATTTTCAAAACCTGTTAAATATAGAACACTTTTCAGAGGCGTATTTATTAGCATGCTTAAGGAAAATTTTCTGCAGAATACTTTCTGGGACATATATAGTCAAAACTAGAATGTGAAAAGACAAATTCAACAGATGTACAATCTAAATGACAGAGTTTATCTTCCTTCTCTGCCTCCCTCCCTTCCTTTCCTTCAAGAGAGTCTCACTCTGTTGCCCTGGGTAGAGTGTTGTGGAGCCAACGTAGCTCACAGCAACCTCAAACTCCTGGGCTCAAGCGACTCACATGCCTTGGCCTCTCAAGTAGCTTGCGACTACAAGGCACCCACCACAGTGCTTGTCAAAAGAGTTAGTTTCTTTCATATACCATGAGCTCTCACGAATTGGTTAAAACACATAAATACACACATCAAATAGAAAAATGAGCAAACATCCAACACGATTTACTGAAATAGAAATGCAAGTGACTACTAAGCAGACCCTGAATACTAACATCATTTGATTGGTTTGATGTAAGCACGTCAGATTGTATAAAAAAATCAACACAGTGTACCCCACATATGCATAAATGTATTCATGATCTATGCGTATATGACTTAATAAAAAAAGAATAAAAGTAACTGGACATGAAATGTGTTAATAAAAATAAATTTTGAGCATTACAAAAAAAATCTATTATGAGTAGAGTGTAAATGTCTTAACACAATAATTAAGTAAGTGAGGTGAAGGCTATGTTAACTAGTTATATATAAAATCAGCACATTGTATCACATAATGCATCAATGTATACATTATGATTTAATAAAAACAAATAAAAGTAAAACAAAACAAAAAAAAACAAAGCAATTCTTAATTAGAAGATTAGTGAAATTTTTCTACTTATATTAGCAAGGGCATAAACTAATAATAATACCTACTGTTGGCAAAAGTCTGGGGAATAGCCCTTTTCATACCCTGGTGGTATAAACTTGAAGTGTTCTAGACTTGTAGTCATCCCTTAATCTGTGTGAACGATTAAGTGTAGTTTTCCACTTACATGACTAAACCAAATCATAGAGCTATGTTCTATACCAAATTCTGAATGGTATCTAAATATTTATAAAAATCTGTTAGAGAAAAGTGCTACTGAGGATTTAACCAGTTTCCTTTATTCATAACGATGCTAAGTTTCTGATCACAGAAGATATTTGCTTGCAAATGGGTGTGCTTCCTGTCCAGCACAAAATACATGAACAACTAATATTCATAATCTACGTTTTCTTCCTTCCTAAGTAACTGTGGGCGGCAGAGTTTCCTTCTGTGTCTGTTATCAAAGTTATTTGCCACAAAAATAAAAGTGTTTAACATAGCATGGACTCAAAAATATTGAATGGATCAAAGGCAGGATGATGGATGGAAATACATGGATGGGTGGTTGGATCAATGGATGGATGGAAAAACCAACAAGCTAATGAACCAAACGTGTTTCTTGGAAAATCGTTTTGCTCTTGAAGTCGCTGTCTTTTAATTGTGACATCAAGATCATAAGGCCATTAATTACAGAAAAATTCTTACTGGAAAATATAAAAAACAAGCAATGGAAAAAGACAGAAGTAAAACATATGTGTTAATTTTATTGTACAAAGTTGTATTAGTCCTATTATCTGAAACTAAATAAAAACGATGTTCTAAAAAGAAAATTAATAATAGCTATACTTGAAACACTAGAAAGTCTTTTGTGATAAAAGTAGTATATATTTTTTTAAACATTAAGTCTCTAAAATTATTTAAGTAGGGTTCCAAATAGATTTACATAAATCTCTAAATCAATTTCTATCTCAGCTAAATATAATAGTACAGGTTCCAAATCTTTTAAGGAATGTTTTGTATATTAAAGAGATTTTAAAGTTTACTTTTGAAGAAATAGTCAATGCTTTTCAAAATCTACTATAAAAATAATAGAGGCATCCTTTTGATTCTTCTGAGTACAGTTTATTTGTCCTTGAAAAAATATATATATCCAATGTACCTTTCAGAGTGATTTATTAGGTGTTATTGTTGCAGTGTTCAATATTGTTCAATACTGAACTACTATACTGATTACCACTCTCCACTCTGTGTTAGCTCCATCATGTGCTTTTATTTACCTCCTGAGGCAAAAACATTTTAATTGGTTTAGAGAAGCTTGAACTCTCTTTTATCAATGACAGATTTCATCAAAATGGAACTAACCCAGTAACTGTAGTCCCAGGGCAGAAAAACCATGATCTACTTTTGGGTTTCTAAGGTTTAAGACTTATAAACCATCAGTACAAAAAGAAAAATAAAGCTTCTTTGTAATCCAAGAACATTAAGTAAATATATGTATGTTATTTACATATATATGCACTTACACATATGTCCATATACATTTATGAGATGTTTATCACACTCAGCTATAATTTCATAGAAATTTTAAGATATATTAAATATATTTAAATGTCTGTAAAAGTCTTTAACCTTAGCAATGCTAAATGGTCCATAATTCTAACTTAGGGAAAGTAGATGAAACTACTTAGTTCTTCTATTTTGATTTGTAAATGGGCTGCTTGCCAAATTATCCACGCATTAAATTTATGGAACGCTGCAGTCAATCTTGAAATAATTTACAGTTATAGTAAATCCTGCTAACTGCATAAACTTAGACAAATGGTGCATTATTTTAATAGGCCTATATTTCTTTAAGTATTCATTTCATAGTGCTCCATTATTTATGAACAATAGCACCAGAAATAATTTGCTTGTTGCACAGAAATTGTATTTATTTAATGGATTTCAGTCCCATACAGATTTCACCATTTCAAAACCTGAAGCTAAACTGTAATTTGCACAGAGCCAAACATTAATGGTAATGCATGTGCAAAATAAATGCTAACCACAGTGATAGACATTTGCTTTGTCACTTAAAAATATATATATATTTTATTTCATCATGGTAAGAACATTTAACATGAGATCTACCCTCTTAACAAATTTTTAAGTATATAATACAAGATGTTGTAACAAGTATTGAAAAGGATGTGAAAAAGTTGAAACACTTGTACACTATTAATGGGAATGCAAATGGTGCGGTCGCCATGGAAAAACAGGTTGGAAGTTACTCCAAAAATTAAAAATAGAGCTATCTTAGGATCCAACAATCTCACCTCTGGGTGTTTATCCAAAAGAAGTGAAATGAAGATCACAAAAGCATATTAGCATTCCCAAGTTCATTTGTAGCACTGTTTTTGCTAGAGCCAAGAAGAGAAAACAATCTCAAATTCCTTGACAGATGACATAAGTCATTGTTGCAATGTATGCTGCAGGAATCATAAGCCACTAGCCACAGAAAGGCCACCAGAGAGAAAAACGAGTTCTCCCAACCAACCTGTTCCAAAGGGACACAGCTCTTCCTTGTACTGGATCCTAGTGAAGTGGGTAATACATGTAAATCCAGTGAGCGCACATTGAGACAGTAAAGTGGATTTGTGCTATCCTTTCAGTAAATTCTCTCCAACAAGGCCGAGTAAGAGTCTTCTTTAGAGCTAAATTGTGCGCTAATTTTTATTGCTCTTTCCAATATGGATTTGTTCTGTTCTGTTTTAAACCTTTCTTTCTATTTCAAGCAGAACAAAAGCTCTTGAGAACCACAGATGTTGACCTTAACATTCTCCCTGCAAAGTTAGAGCCCTTTTCAGTGCAGAAAGTTCATTCCAAAGATTAAAGTCACCTCATATTATCTAGTCTTCTTACAAATGGCACTGAATTATTTTATTGAGTTGGTGGAATTATTCTCCTCTACAAGGCACACTTATGGGTAGTTAAAAGTGTATAGTCGTCCCTGCGATGTACTATGAAAGATATAGGACGTTTATTCTGATTCCCAGTACACATCACCAGTATATTCATTTATCATTCCAAAGCCCTAAATATATGCAAGTAATTGACATTTTGTTGTTTTGAATTAATAGTCTTTGTTAAGAAAAACAAAATGAAACAAAGCAGAAAACCCTTCTATGAAGGTATCCTTTTCATAGATAAACCAATTAAGTATTTTTGGAGTATCTGTTCTGTGCTCAATTATGTGAACATTATGAAAGATATTGGCATTCCTTCTCTTAAGCAATGGCCAATATTTTGCTTGGAAAAATAAGATAAACCCATGACACAGAACTATACAAACAGGATGATATTTTTCAAACTCCTAAATTTGATGGTCCACACCACAGTTCAGCAAGCATTTTTGGCAAAAGGCAAATAGTAAATACTTTAGGCTTTGCAGAACACAGCGCTTTTGTCAAGACTGCTTAAATCTGTTCTTGGAGCACGAAAGTAGCCATAGACAATCCCAAATGAATGGTTATGTCTGTGTTTCAATAAAACTTTATTAATAAAATCAAGCAATGGGCTGAAATTGTGACCATGGGTAGTTTACTCACTATGGATCCATTTCATAAGTCCTTCCTCATTATTTTAACAATGCCTTTGGAAGAACAAGAGTTTGTTTGATTTAATGAAGTCAATGTTATTTTTTAATGTTAAAGATGTGATTTCTACATCCTCCTCAGGAAAACTTTTTCTAACCAATGCCTCAATTAAGTCACATGAAAATGACCCAAGAACCAGGTTGCAGAGTCTTCTAGTGGCCAAAATTGTGACACTGAGCATAACCATATGATCATTGAATGTTCAATGGAACATTGAATCAATAAAAATCCATAAATCAATAATAACACTCAAAAAAGGTAAAAATATCAGGAAAAAAATCTCATTGTTATCTTTTGTATGGGTTATTAAACCAATTTTTTTTTGAAAATTATAAGTCAAGGGAAAAAATTACTCTCATGTATTTCTGTCCTTCCAATAGGAACCATATTTCCAAGTAACCAAATAACCCCAGTTTGTGAGGGAAACTTTTATAGAACTCTGCCAGCTCTTAATCATATAAAAGAAGGAAAATGGAAAAAAATCATCATTTGGCAATGTTTAGTGAAACTGTGTATTCAGACAAGGACCATAAATTGGTTTTAAAACCATTACCTGAATGGTTGATTGGGAATCGAATGCACATACATGTCTGATGCCAATGTGTACCACACAGGTAGTTTTCTGGTTGTAAAGGAACATTTTAACATACAATGAAGGGGCAAGGTGGTCATCTCCCTAATACATAGGCAATTTTTAGTTTCAGTAATGGTACAACAACTAGTAATGTGTTTATAGATATAATACAGTATTTTATATATATATATATATATGTAATCTTATGATGTATTCCACCTAAAAATGATTCTGGTTAGAACTAGAATCCAGCCAAGACTTTGAAACAAAATTTCAGGTTACAGAAAATACAAGGTATTGACTCCCAAGTTAAATGACATGATGGGGAAGAAATGGGGTAATGTTCAAAAGGTAGCATATTCAACAAAACTGTTGATCAACTCCCTGTATTATTCAATTGCTTTTGGTCAAATGAGAGACTTTAAGGGATACAGAAATCAGATGCAATATAGGACGAACGGTAGAAGAAATCTGGACAATAACTTGCAGAAAAATTTAAATATGGATCATCTATTAGATGGCATTGAGGAATTATTATAAATTTTATTGAATATGATAATATAATTTTGTCTACTTGGTAAAATGTTCTTTTTAGAAATGCACACTCCCATTTTATCAGTGGAATGTTGTAACACCAGTAAATTATTTAAAATGTTTTAGAATAACAAAGGTTAAAAAATAACCAAAGTGTCTTCCTCCCAGCTACCCCATACCCTCCCATGTTCCGATCCCTATGTTGTTGTCTGGCACACATTGTATTGTTTTTTTCTATAATGGATATTGTGAATGGGAAAGATGTTTTTTGATTGGTTGGCTGATAGTTCAGTTCCTTAGTTGGCTTGTTATCCATCTTCTTCCTTCAGAGTATAAACCCTATAGGAGGTAAGATCTTGCCTGTCATATTCACAATTATATTCTTAGCCCTTGAAGAAATGTGTGGAACATTGTAGGTGCTCAGTGAACACTGCTGAATTTTTGAAAGTTACCCTTGTGCCAAATCAAAGTTAATGTCCTATCTGTGAAAATTTTGTTTTGAAGATTTCCTTTCCCTAGTGAGACATGTAGTTTCCTGTAGAAATGTATTGACAAAATTGGGGAGGGGATGTTTTTTCATTTAGCAAGTGAGTGGAGCCTACCCTGTGTACTGCTAGTTAACAAACAAAGAGGGGGAAAGATGGAAGGATGTGGGGTTCTCAGTGTGAGCAGTCTGCTGTGCACAGCTGGAGGACATCTCTATGAAGTTCAAAGAGCCGAGTCCTTTAGCACCTGTTTCTGAGCTATAACCTGTTTATACTTTCCATAATAAGATGAAATTCAATGTTTTCTGAAAGCCAGTACATGAGAGTTCTAAACATATCCTGTTGGAATCAAATCTTCACTCCTAAAAATAAAACTTGCAGTGCTCAGATGAAAGAAAATTAAAACATTTTATTTAAAAAAATGTTGACACTGAAAATCATAATCCACAGTAATTGTACTGGTGTAAATAGGAACATCTTTTCTATCAACAGGAGGCATATATTACATTCAAGATCAGATTTAAATTTATAGACTATGGAGAGTCTGTGGCTCAAAAAATACTTGTAACATATTTTTCTCATATAGAAAGAGACTGGATTCCTGAGAAAACTAATAAGACCATATGCTTATCGTTCTAGGACTTGACATTGAAAAATCTGCCTTAATAATAAAGGCTACTCAAAGAAGTCCACTAGGTGATGTGTCTGATGCAGCATCTCTAATGGATTAGTCTTTATTTCTTACTTTAATCAAAAGATGGGGAACTAGGAGTAAGCACAGGAAAGCAGTAGTTCCACAACCATGTTTGCACAAGGCTGCCATTTTTTACAACCAGAATTCTGCCACTCTTCTAGTTTAACTGTTATTGAATAAGGAGACAAAATGTGGTGTGGAAGCATGTTCAATGTCAGATCTGTGCCTCTTAGGGAAAAAAACTAATGTTAGAATGTTGATCTCTTTACCTACTTCTGCATAACTTAGGATATATTTTGCCCCTTCCATGGAACTCCTATTGGGACACACCATGGAAACAAGAAAGCTTCCACGACAATACATGTCCT
Source organism: Nycticebus coucang (assembly GCF_027406575.1). NCBI lineage: Eukaryota > Metazoa > Chordata > Mammalia > Primates > Lorisidae > Nycticebus > Nycticebus coucang. The sequence continues at coordinate 57,227,365 of NC_069799.1, forward strand.
TGGAAGACAATCCCATATTCCTTTTATTCTTTGTAAAGAAAGCTCCTAGTATAGTGCGTGATTCATTATTTGTTGAATAGATGTGATTACTGTGGATTGGGTGAACAGACAGATTTTACTTCCTTAAAAGGCACAGGGTAATATGTTAAGTAACCTGTTAATATATTAAATTTATGCATCATGTACCATCTGTAGATGGATGAAGCAAGGTAAAAGAAAATGTTTATCAAAATTTAAGGCACTTGGTGAAGATAATAAAAGTATAATTAGCAACAGTTATCACCCAACTTATTCATTGACATCAGTGTAATTTTGATCAAAAATGAACACCTTTAAAAAATATTAATATACATCTATCTGAAATATGCAAATGCATAAAGATAAAATTAAGCTATGAGTGTATCAAGAATGTCAGGAGACCTCAACATAATTTTAAACATTATTTCATTCCTGTACAAAAAGTAGCACCCATATGCATCCTCTACTTTTACTGTGAAGATTAAACAAGTTAATATGTATGAAGCACTTGGGCTTTTGTTTTCCGGTTAATGTGAGAGTATAAACAGCCAAATCATAATATTTAATTTTTTAGATACAGTCCCTCTTTTAGCTCTGTCCTGCACCCAAAAGGTGTACAATTCCCTCCTACATTGCCCTCATTCAATAGGAGTACTCCAACTCCTCCTCTTACCCCCTCCCTCGTTCTCCCTGCCCCTAACTTGAACTAAAATGAGTTTTCTTCTATGTGGGTATGAATTAGAACATCTAATGGCTTCATATTAGTATTGAAAACATTGGATATTTGCTTTTCCATCCTCATGACACTTTAATGAGAAGAATGTGTTTCAATTTCATCCACGTTAATGCAAAAGATGTGAAGTCACCATCTTCTTATGGCTGAATAGTATTCCATTGTATACATATACCTCAGTTTGTTAATCCATTCCTGGATTGATGGGCATTTAGTTTGTTTCCACATTTTGGCAATCGTAAATTGAGCTGCAATAAACAAGCTAGTGCATATGTCTTTGTGATAAAATTATTTTCTTTTCTTCTGGGTAGATACCTAGTAGTAGGTTTGGGGGGTCAAATGAGAGATCTAATTTGAGTTCTTTGAGGATTCTCCATACTTCTTTCCAAAGAGGCTGTATTAGTTTGCAGTCCCACCAGCAGTGTAAAAGTGTTCCCCTCCCTCCACATCCACTCCAGCATCTGCAACTTTGGGGTTTTGTGATGTGGCTAATCTTACTAGGGTTAGGTGATATCTCAGGGTGGTTTCAATTTGCATTTCTCTGATGCTTAGGGAGGATGAGCATTTTTTCCTATGTTTGTTAGCCATTCCTCTGTCTTCCTCAGAGAAGGTTCTGTTCATGTCTCTTGCCCACTGATACACGGGATTGTTAGCTCTATTTTTGTTGATTAATTCAAGTTCTCTATAGATCCTAGTTATTAAGTCTTTGTCAGAGTCATAGTATGAAAATATTTTTTCCCATTCAGAAGGTTGACTATTTGTTTTGATTGCTGTGTCCTTAGTTGTGCAGAAACTTTTCAGTTTAATTAAGTCCCATTTGTTAATTTTTATTGTGTGGCAATTGCCATCGAAGTCTTCTTCATAAAATCTTTCCCCAGGCCAGCATCTTCAAGAGTTTTTCTCATGCTTTTTTAAACCTTTCCTGCCTTAGATTTAAGTCTTTTATCTATCTTGAGTCAATTTTTGTAAGTGGTGAAAGGTGTGAGTCAAGTTTCAGTTTTGCTTTTCTTTTTTTTTTTTTTTTTTATTGTTTTAGATTCATTGAGGGTATAAAGAATTAGGTTACACTGATTTGTTAGGTAAAGTCCTTCTTATAATTTTTTTCCACCCCCAAGAGGTGTGCCATACACTGTGACAAGTTTCAGTCTTTTACATGTGGTTATCCAGTTCTTCTAGCACCATTTATTGAATAGGGTTTATGCTTGTGTTTGATTTATTGAAGATCAGATGGCTACAAGAGACTGGTTTCATCTACTGATTTTCTATTTGGTTCCAAATGTCTGTCTCTATTTTTGTGCTAATATCATGCTGCTTTGATCACTGTGGACTTGTAATATAGCCTGAAGTCTGGTAGGGTGATGCCTCCAGCTTTATTTTTACCACTAAAAATTACCTTGCCTATTTTTTCTGGTTCCATATGAAACTCAGAACTATTTTTTCCAATTCTTAAAAGTATGATGTTGGTATTTTAATGGGGATTACACTGAATCTGTACATTGCTTTGGGAAGTACAGACATTTTAACAATGTTGGTTCTTCCTGGCCATGAGCATGGTATGCTCTTCCATTTGTTAATGTCTTCTGCTATTTCTTTTCTTAGAGTTTTATCATTCTCTTTTAGAGGTCTTTCACCTCTTTTATTAGGTATATTCCTAGGTATTTCATTTTCTTTGAAGCTACTATAAAGGGAATTATGTCGCTGGTTAGTTTCTCAACTTGGCTGTTATTGGCATATACAAAAGCTGATTTGTGGACATTGATTTTGTATCCTGAGACATTACTGTATTTCTTGATCACTTCCAGGAGTCTTGTGCTTGAGTCTCTGGTGTTCTGTAAGTATAAGATCATATCCTGGGAAAAGAGTAAGAATTTGACTTCCTTTGTGTCCCCATTTGGATGTCCTTTATATCCTTCTCTTGCCTGATTGCATTGGCTACAACCGTCAGCACTACGTTGAACAGTAGTGGTAATAGAGGACATCCTTGTCTGGTTCCAGTTCTAAGCAGAAAAGCTTTCAGTTTTATACCATTCAGTATGACATTAGCTGTGGGTTTGTTGTAGATGGCTTCAATCAGTTTAAGAAGTGTTCCATCTATGCCTATATTGTTCAGTATTCTTGTTAGAAAATGATGCTGAATTTTATTGAATACTTTTTCTGCATCTATTGAGAAGATCATATGGTCTTTGTTTTTGTTTGTGTTGATACGGTGAATTACATTTATAGATTTGCTTATGTTAAACCGGACTTGCATCCCTGGGATGAAACCTACTTGATTGTGATACATAATATTTTTAATGTGTAGCTATAATCTATTGGCTAGGATTTTATTGAGAATTTTGCATATATATTCATTAGTGAAATTGGTATAAAGTTCTCCTTTGTAGTTGAGTCTTTTCCTGTGTTTAGTGTCAGGGTGATATTTGCTTCATAGAACATGTTGGGGAAGGTTCCTTCTTTCTCAACTTTTGGGTGTAATTTCTGCAGTATGGGTATAAGCTCTTCTTTGAAGTTTTGATAGAATTCTGGTATAAAACCATCTGGACCAGGGCATTTTTTTGTGGGGAATTTTTTATCATTTCTTTGATCTCAGTGCTTGAAATTAGTCTGTTCAAGAAACCTATTCCTTCTCGGTTAAGTCTAGGGAAAAGGTGTGATTCCAGATACTGATCCATTTCTTTCACATTGTCAAATTTCTAGGCATAGATTTTCTTGTAGCATTCAGAGATAATTACTTGTACCTCTGGACATCTGTTGTTATTTCCCATGTATCATTTCTGATTGAGGTTATTAGAGATTTTACTTTTCTTTTTGTAGTTAATCTGGCCAAAGTTTTATAGATTTAACTTTTTGAAGAACCAACATTTTGTTTTGTTAATTTTCTGGATGATTCTTTTGTTTTCAATTTCACTAATTTTTGACTTAATTTTTGTAATTTTCTTCTGCTAGGTTTGGGATTAGATTGTTCTTCCTTTTCCATTTCCATAAGATGGTTCATTAGTTTGAGAATGTGCTCTCTTTCTGTTTTTCAGATGTAGGCATCTTATGCAATAAATTTCCCTCTTCAGTCTGCTTTTGCAATATTCCACAGGTTTTGGTAGCTTGTAGCTTCATTGTTGTTATGTTCAAGGAATTTAACAATTTCCTCCTATATCTCTTTCTTGGCCCAACTCTCATTCAGCATAAGGTTATTTAATTTCCATGCCTTTGAATGGGATGTTAGTTTTTGTTGAAGTTGAGTTCACCTTTATTGCCTTGTGGTCTGAGAAGATACAAGGTATAATTCTAATTCTTTTAATCTTGTTGAGGTTTGATTTGTACCCTAGGATATGAACTATTTTGGAGTATGTTCCATGGGCTGGTGAGAAGAACATGATCAGTATATGTCTATGAAGCCCATTTGTTCTAGGGTCACATTTAAGTAGCTTGTATCTTTGCTTAGTTTCTGTTTAGAGGATCTTTCCAGTTCTGTCAGAAGAGTATTAAAGTCCCTATGGTATTATGGGATATCATACTGCTCAGACCAGTCAAGGTCTGTTTCATAAATCTGGAAGGTACATAAATATTTAGAATTGAAATGTCCTCTTATTGTATTGTTTTCTTGACCAGTATGAAGTGACCCATATAAAGCATTTGTAATAGTGCTTTATACACAACTAACAGTCTTTTTTACATTCTACATTTAAAAGTATTAAAATCATTCTTCATTCATAGATCATACCATACCATAATCTGGTCATACATGTCCTTGACCAGTTTTGACATGCCATGGTTTGCTGCTCTGATTCTAGAACTCTATAATCAGCAACAAAACCCAAATATCAAATACCAAACACAAGGGAGAAGAATCTAGAAAAAACTGAGGAGTTGGAAGCACCAGGAATCTGTCTCCCCAAGAAGACAACAATGGCACTAGCAGAATCTATCTGGTGAAACAAATTTGAAGCTCTGGATCTACTGAAGGCTTGCAACTTCCTAGGGAAGAGATCATATATGCCCATGGGAAAGTTCAGACTTAGTGAAGACCTAACAAGACCTTAAGTTTACACCTCAGTCTGCTGCTTGGCCAAGAGATGGCACACAACAATTTAAAAATAAATAAACAAAAGCAAAAAATAATGATCCCTCTAAAGTAGTGGTTCTCAATCTTCCTAATGCCATGACCCTTTAATACAGTTCCTCATATTGTGGTGACCACCAACCATAAAATTATTTTTAATGAAAAATATTTTTTCATTATTTTTCATATTTTTTAATGAAAATAATTTTATGGTTGGGGGTCACCACAACATAAGAAACTGTATTAAAGGGTCATGGCATTAGGAAGATTGAGAACCACTACTCTAAAGAAACGATAAACCTAAAGAAGGTGGAAAATCTGATTCCCAGAGTTATCATAGTATTAAATGCAACTGCCCAATTTTCAACAATGATAACAAACCAAGATACACCAAGAACAAGAAAGTATGAATTATTTAAAAGAAAAAAATCAGAAATTGTTCCTTAAAAGACTCATGGAAAATCCATTACACAAAGACTTTAAAATAATTGTCTTCAAGATGCTCAAAGAACTAATGGAAGAAGTGGAGAATGTCAAGAAAGCAATATGTGAAGAAAATTAAAATAATATTAATAAAGAGATTTTAAAAACCATATAAAATATTTCTGGAGCTGAAAAGTACCAGACACTGGATGAAATAAAAAATTTAGTGGAGGCATTCAAAGGTACATTTGAGCAGCCATGGGAAAGAATCAGTGAACTTGAAGTAATGGAAATAGTTGAGACAAAGAATAGAAAGAAAAAAGATTGAAGAAAAGTGAACATGATCACATTAATGTACACAGCTGTGATTTAATAATAAAAAGAAAAGTAAAGAAAAAAGATAAATAAATAAATAAGAAAAGAAAAGTGAACAGAGCTTCAGGAGCCTATAAAACACCATCAAGAGAACTCATATACCCTCAGGGGTGGGGTGCAGGTCCCCCCAGCTAGAAGAAGAAAAAGAATCGGGCAGAGATACTATCTGAAGAAATATTGGCTAAAAACATCCCAATAATGAAAGACATGAATATAGACATACGAGAAGTACAAAATCTACAAGTAACATGAACTTAAAGAGACCCAAACCAAGATACACTTTAATCAAAATTTTGAAAGCCAAAGATACAATTATGAAAGCAGTAAGACAGAAGTGACTTGTCATATAGAAGGGGCCTTCAATAAAATCACCAAAAAATTTCTCATTAGAAATGATGGGGGCAAGACATGATTGCAAGAGGGACTTTACCTAACAATTGCAATCAGTGTAACTGGCTTATTGTACCCTCAATGAATCCCCAACAATAAAAAAAAAAAGAAATGATGAAGCCCAGAAGGCAATGATCCAATATATTCAAAGCACTAAAACAAAAACTCCTGTCAAATAAGAATCCAATATCTAGCAAAACTGTTCTTGAAAACTGAGAGAAAAATTAAGACATTATCAAATGAACTAAACATGATGGAGCTCACTACAACTAGAATTGCCCTGCAGGAGGAGAAGAAAAGACACTGGATAGTAACTCATGGTTGCAGGAAGAAACAAATATCTCGATAAGGGTAAATACATGTGCAACTATGAAATCTAAAATTATTGTGTGACAACAGTTAACTAAAGAGTAAAAAAGAATCGTATAATTAAAACTATAAAACATGGCTGAAAGAAATAAAAGAAAACATAAGTAAATTGAAACACATTGCATGTTCATGGATTGAAGGACTTAATATTGTTAAGATGTCAGTACTACCCAAAGTGTTCTACAGATTCAACACAATCCTAATTAAAATACTCATGATATTTTTTTGCAGATTTAAAAAACCTTACTCTAAAATTTATGTATAATCTCAAAAGACCCAAAACAGTGTTGAAAAAGAAGGACCCTACTTCTTGATTTCAGAACTTACTATAAAGCCACAATAACAAAACAATGTGGTACCTGCATAAAGGTAGATATGTAGACCAATGGAATAGAATTTAAAGCCCCAAAGTAAACTTTTATATGGTCAAATGATTTTTCATAAGGATGGCAAGACCATTCAATGAATAATGGGTAGTTTTTTCAACAAATGGTGATAAAAGGTGAAAATGGACACTTACCTAACATTATATAAAAAAATTAACTTAAAATGGATGAAAGACCTAAATGTAAGACCTAAAATTATAAAATTATTATATTTTAAAAGAAGGAGTAAAAGCTTCATGAGATTGGGTTTGGCAATGACTTCTTGAATGTGACATCAAAGACATAGGCAACAAAAGGAAAAAATGACCAAATATATTGGACTTCATGAATTTTTTTAATGTGCATCAAAAGACACTGTAAGTATAGTAAATAGACAACTCATAGAATTGGGAGAAAATGTTTTCAAATCATATATCTGATAAGAGATTAAAATCCAGATTATACAGAGAATTCCTCACACTCACACCAACAAAAACAATCCAATTTGAAAAATGGGTAAATTAATCATAAGAAGTAATAAAATTCCTGCACAAACTCTTTCAGGAAATAGAGGGGGCAAAAATATTCACAACTCATTTCATGAAGCCAGCATAATTTTTTTTTAAATCCAAATAAAACATTTTTAAAAATATATTTATAGACAAACCTTGACAAACTGTGGTATGTGTATACAGTAGAGTACTATTTGGCTGTAAGAAAAGATGGAGACTTTACTTCTTTTGTGTTTACCTGGATGGAGTTGAAACACATTCTTCTTGGTAAAGTATGACAAGAGTGGAAAAACAAGTATCCAGTGTTCTCAATACTAATATAGAAACAACTACACACCCACACTAAAGAGCAACAAACACAAGTACACTCTGGTGAGGGGGGACAGGGAAACAGGAAGGGAGAGGAGAACGGGTGATTGGCAGGTTCTTGCTTAATATGTACAATGCGTGGGCTGGACTACAACTTGAGTCTGACCTCGGAAGCACGAACAATATAATCTAAACATTTATACTCTCATATTAATTTGGATTTAAAAAATCAACAAGTATTCCTAGCAGTATATCAAAAGAATAACTAAGTAGAATTTTCTCCCCAACCCCAGAAGGGAAAGTTTAGTTTAACATTCAAATAGCAATCAATGTAATTAAACACATTAACAAAATGAAAGAAAAAAATAATATGATCATCTCAATAGATGTGGTCAAGTTTTGGACAAAATCCAACACTTCTCAGTAATTAAAAAAAAAAAATCAACTCCGTTGATACAATCATACCAATAGTGAAATGTTAAACACTTTTCCTTATAATCAGAAAAAAAGCAAGAATAACCACTTTTACTATTTACTATCTACGACAGTGTAGTAAAAATTTCTATCCTAAGCAATAAGAAAAAAACAGATTTTATCATGTCATAAATATTGAAAGTAAGGACTGATACTGTCACTATTAGCAGAAAACACGATTATGTGCATAATAGAAATTCACAAGTCTTCAGGATGCCAAATCAATGTATGAAATCAATTGTATCTCTCTATATAACAACAAATAATTGGAAAATGAAATATAAAAACAGAATACCATTTATAATAGTATTAAAAATATCACATATCTAGGAATTAATCCATCACAAGATGTGGCAGATCTCTAAACATAAAACTGAAAGATGTAAATAATAGAAATATGGAGTAGAAACTCCAGATTGTTTGTATGTATATATGTCCTGTTAAGACATCTATTTTCTGGTTCAGCTCCTGTGCACAGTGGTTATGGCACCAGCCACATACACTGAGGCTGGAGGGTTTGAACCCGGCCCAGGCCTGCTAAAACAACAATGACAATTTCAACAATAAAAAAAATAGCAGGGTGTTGTGCTGGGCATCTGTAGTCCTAGCTACTTGGGATGCTGAGACAAGAGAATTGCTTAAGCCCAAGAGTTTGAGGTTGCTGTGAACTGTGATGCCATAGCATTCTACTGAGGGTGACATAGGGAGACTCTGTCTCAAAAAAAAAAAAAAAAATCTATTTTCCCCTAATTGATCTTTGTGTTCAGCACAAGTTCAATCAAAATTCCAGCAATCTTTTCTGAAGAAATTATCAAGCACGTTCTATATTTTATATTGAAATGCAAAGAACACAGAATAGTCAAGATATTCATAAAGTACTAAAACAAAGATGGGGAATTATATTATAGTGATGGTTCATTTTACATAGCAATTTGGCTGGGCCAAGGGCTGCCCAGATAGCTGGTAAAACATTATTTCTGGGTGAGTACATGAGGGTGTCTTCAAAAGACATTAGCATTTGGATCACTAGACTGAGTACAGAAAGAAGGTTGCCCTCACCAATATATCACTCAATCTTTTGAGAGACTGAATAGAACAAAAAGTCAGAGGAAGGGTAAATTCATTCTCTCTGTTTCAGTGGGGACATCTATCTCCCCTTGATCTCAGAGACTGGTGCCTCTGTTTCTCAGGCCTTGGGATTCAGGCTGAATTACACCCTGGCTGTCCTAGTTTTCCAGCTTGTAGAGGGTAGATTGTATTATTTCTCAGCCTCCACAACCCAATGACCCAATTCCTATAACTAAGAAATGTATATCTATATATCCATGTATCTATATGTATATTCTATTTCTCTGGAGAACCCAGACAAAAATAAACTATCTTATTTCAGAAAAGTTACTGGTTTAATTATCCTGTACATTTATCAAGACTCTACCACATTGCCACACAGATAAATAGATGAATGAACCAGAATAGGTAGTCCATAATACCTCCCCTCATGTGGAATCAATTGATTTTTCTACAAGGTCACATTTCAATGGGAAGGTAAAGATTTTCGTAAGAAATCATACTCTGAGAATAGGATAACCATGACGCTATACAAAAATTAATTTAAGTGGAATCAGAGACTTAAAATCTAAAAGCATAAAAATACACTAGAAGAAAACATAAGATAATGTATTCACAGTCAAGGATAGGCAAAGATTTTAAAAACACAATAGTATTAACCACAAAAAGATAATTTAGACCTCACTAGAATGAAAAAATATCTGTTTATCAAAAGACACTATTAAGAAACTAAGTAGGGAAACTTTGAACAATCCATTCTTGGTGCACGTATCTGGAAATGATCACCACCACCCCCCAGAATATCTGAAACATCCCTACAAATCAACAACCCAAACAAAATTAAAATATGAACAACCCACTTTTTTTAGATGGGTGAAAGATTTGAATGCACACTTCACAGAAAAATAGCATTCTAATAGTCAATAAGCAAATGAAAGGTTCTCAAAAGCATTACTAATCAAGGAAATGCCAATTAAAAGAAATTGTGATACTACTACCTGTTCTACAAAATGATTAAAATTCAAAAGACTGACAATACCCTACATTTGTGAGAATAAATAATTGCAATGTTCATGCATTGTCACTGGGATTATAAAATGGAACAACCAGTTTAGTACTTTTCTGTCAGGTTAAACATTTAGCTACTCTATTTTACTCCTAGATAGATACCCACAAAAATAATAATGATTAATTCATAATAGCCGAAATCTGGAAACAACTTATCAAAGGCAAATGCAAAAACACATTGTGGTAGATTGGTGTCATGGAATACTATTTAGCAATGAAAATAAATGTGTACAGCAACCTGGATGAATTTCAAAATATGTCTGAGCAAAAAAAGCAGGACAAAAAAGACTAGATAGTTCATGATTTCATTTATATTAAGTTCTAGAATAGTTATGGTTAACTTTTAGAGGTAGAAATCAGAACAGTGGTTGCTTCACAGGTTCTGGGTCAGAGAAACCTGGGTTTCATCTGCCTTAGTCCATTAAATACTATAAATACTATAGACTGGGTAATTTATAAGCAGTTAAAGTTTATTTCTCATGGCTCTGGAGGACGTGAAGTACAAAACCAAGGCACCAGCAGATTTAGCATCTGGTGAAAGCTTCTCTGCTTCAAAGTTGGTACTTCTTGATACATCCTCACACAGCTAAAGGGATGAACTTTGTCACATGGTAGGAGAACCACGGGCATCTTTTCAACCCCTTTTACGATGGCACTAATCCCATTCATAAGGGCAGAGCCCTCATGTCTTAATCACGTCCAAAAGGCTCCACCTCTTAATATCACCACAATGGGGATTAGGAATAGAAGAATTTTGAAGGGACATATTCAGACCATAGCAAAGTCTAAATCTGACCAAAATCATCTCCCAATCTTCCATCCAACTCTTTCTCCTTCTTCTTCCCCATCCCCTCCACCTCAGTTCATTGTACCTTTATTACAATATTTACAAAGGAATCACCAGCTGACTCAGTACAGTTATCTGCAAACTGGGTACATGTGTTCTGTACTGTTTGGTCAATGAGTTTGCTGGAAAGGAGAGGACTCTTTAGTATCCCTCTATAAGTTTCAATGCAGACCCCAAACCCTCACTTTCAGTCATGGCTCTGATATTTTTGGGGGTTTCATGAGCCAGCTTTCCTGGTACTTTTATTCTTCAAAGGGCTTATATTTCTTCAATGGTAGAAATTTGCTTCAAACATCTTTTCCTTTCTCCTTTCTTCTTTCCTTTCTACCTACTTCTCTTCCTTCCACCCTTTTCTCCTCTTCCTCATTGGTTTTGAGGCCATTTGTTCACTAGAAGTAACACTGATTCCAGAAAGAGTTGCTGAGGGGCTGAGAGACAGAGAAATACTTTAACAACCTAGTAAGACAAAGGAGAGGGGAATTGAATGGGGGGGCCAACACTGGGGAGGAGGCACTAGCTTTAGGCTGAGAACCCGACATTCTGCATCCCTAGAGAGCGACAGCCCCTCCCTAGAAGTGAGTCCAACTTCAGAGCATCACAGTCCCCCAAATTGGCCTGAGCTGATCCCAGATTATGACAGCTCTGAAAAGCCTGGCATAAGTACATGTAAAGCCCTCTCTGGAGGGAGAAACTCTCTTAGACCTGAAATTATTTCTATGAACAACAGTTCTGCAATTGCAATAGCTGGCACAAAGTAAACAATAGCTAAGCGCCAGAGGAGGCTTGAAAACATAAAGAAACATACACAGAAATGTTACACGACACGATCAGATCCAAGGGGGCTGCAGAGACTAATGTTTACAGACACAAATTTCAAAATAAGAATGAATCAATCAAGCACACAAAATGTATTTTAATTTATAAACATAGCCCACAATAAATGGACTTGGGTAACCTAAGAAAAATGAAAAGCAAGGCAAGAAAACCCTGGAAACCCTCTATCATCAAGTTCTGTTTCAGGGCACTAAAGAGAACAGCACCCCAACAAGGCCTTGGTATGGTACAGTCATGGGAGGGGCGGGGCTGGTACAGTCAAGCCACGTGGCTGTAAGCTTCACATCATCACCGAGGGCCACTGCTGGGAATGAAGAAAGATGGATTGAGGTGTGGAATCTCACACTTCCCACACTCTCCTATATTTGATGTGTCTGTGAGGCATCCTAATGTCTTATGCCTTTCTTTCAAGGCAATTCATAATTATTGACCCCAAAGTTTTAAACTTTGAAGCTCTCTAGAGCTTGAAGAATAAGACAGCACATACTTGACAATTTAGATCAATACAAGACTTACAAAGACAGTTTTGGAGCTGGAATTGTTCAAATGGTAGGAGATTGGGTGTCTTCCAACATTTGGATCCCATCATATCACCCTGAGATTTACTTGGCATCATAATTGCCTGCTTGACTGGAAGCTTCCTGATAATTTGGACTACATCCCCCTATTTGATGAGCTTTTCCCAATATTTATTACAGTGCCTCATAGTAAGTAGGGGCTCAATAAATGTTTGTTGCAAAAATACTCAGTCACAGAATCTTTTAGAATTAGGTGAGCCATTATTAGCATAGTTTGATGTCAATTAAGTTGAGATGTATTAAGGATAAGTAACTTGGGCTGAATCATTTAAGTCGGTGAGTAAAGTAGTTGTTATCTGCTATTAGATGGAGTACTATTTCTTACATAATACTACCATATACCAAAAAACATTCTAAGAATTTTACATATACTAATTTGAAGTCTCACTATGCTCCTATTTAGTACTTATATTAGAATGTTTGTTTTATAAATAAGAAAACTGAAGGACAGAAAGGCTAAGTCATTTTCTCCAGCTCCTGTAGGTACTAAGAGGGCTAAGGTGGGATTCAGATACAGGTGTAAGACTCCAGGGTGCAAGCTGTTAACTACCACCTCCAAATCAATGGAGGAATGCAAGAAATTTGATCTTAGATTTCCTCTTTCTACCAAAGTTCTATTATTCCATGTCCTTCCTCTTTCTACATATAATAAGTTCACTTGGGACTATTGTGACACTGAATGTTTTCTTTGCAAAAGCTTCATCTTAAATACTTGTATTTGTTTCCATAACCAGTTAGAAGGCTAAACATTCTGCTTATTTTTTAAAACACATAGAAATGTTGATACATCAAACCAAAATGTGCTCCTGCCCAAATGAGTTGCTTTTTAGTGAAAACTAGTCCTAAAGGTGGCAAAACCTAGCGTAACAGTGACAAAAGCTACTCCGCTGACAATACATTATAACTGCATGAAGTTTTACTTAAAGTATGTTGGTTAACTTGCTGGCTACACTAAATTAATCTTTTCCAAAGGACTTCAGATTTTTCAAATTTAGATGTATATTGTGCAATTATGGAACACAAGATCTGTGAGGAAGTAGTAGTGTGACTCTACCGTTTTTGCACATGGCCTACAAATTTTTAAACTTCTGCTTTCCATAAAGAGTGCCCTATTTAAATTGCCTTTCCTGTTTGAAGGTCATTGGTGTGTTTGTTAGAATAGAAAACTCTTTTGTATTCTATGCATACATATTTTGAAGGCATTTATTTGCTATGTCAGCATGCCAATTTCAGGTAAGTATCAACCATGTGCTTTAAATCTGTGGTGTGATAAAATCAATATGCATAAAATCTTCCATTCTCAAATTTATTTAGACATCAATATTCTTTTTTAGCCTGATATGTGAAAATAGTCATCTTTGTAAGTCCGGGACAGAACATAAAGAGAATTTTTACAGAACTAAGCACGCCATTTTCTCAAATTTAAATTAACGTTGGTAGAGAAGAAGATAGAGCATTTGGAAAAATATTGCATGTTACAGACAATATACAGTGAGCCCCATTGAAAACATCTCTCTGTATCATTAAAATGATGGATGCAAAAGGAAAGTACTTTAGTGCATTCAGAAATGTATTCCCTTATGGGATAAGGTAACCCATTAGTGCAAATGTGGTCCTGAACTCTAAGTGAGGATGGACCTGAGGTCAAAGGCAGTGCAATCCGTGGTGCACAATTCACCCATATTTCGGCTAATCTGATATAATCGAAGGCTTTCAGGGCCTTATCATGTCTTGTCATTCAATAATGTTCCCAAAGGTCAGGATTGCCTTAACTGCCCTTCTAAAAAACGTACCCCAGACAAGCTCTGCTATGGTGGGCATTTGCTTGCTGATTTTATGCCCTTCTCTCACACTATGGATATTCCACTGAAAAAGGACCTTCTTTATCATGAATAGTGATGACCGTGCCCCCCCATCTTCCATTCCCTCCTTCTTCCATCTTGCTGCTTGCCTTGGGAGGTCAACATCAGGGCTGTAGCAAGAGGTTTCCCTGTCTTCGGCCTTGCCCTTGGGGAACCCCAGCAGGAGATGAAAGGGAGAGGGGATTGTGCAATTGGGTTGCCTGGGGGTCATGCCTCTCCACAGAAAGTCACAGTTCTCCTTAAAACATGATTCCTCCTTCCAGTTTCTAATGCCCCTACCCTATCTCCACTCCTTTCTTTGGTCCTAAGGTGGCCACATCACTGCTGTTATTAGCCCCAAGGCACTATACTGTCTCGATATTTCCCACATCTCTGACCATAGTCCCTTTATGAAACACCACCACCTTCCACAAATTATCCTAATTTCAGCTCACTACCAGGTTCTCCATGGGCTCTGCTTGACAAAATTAACAGCATCAGAAAAAATGTTTTAAGCTTTCAAATGTAACAAATAGCACATAGAAATTATGTTCAATTCTTCTGTGAATCAACAATGTATAACCTCACTTTCGCTTGTAAAATTGTTCAGACAATTGTCTAAAGACCTTACTCTTTGCTTTATCCTTTACTAGACAAGATAAATGATTCAATGAAAATCTCTGACTTAAAAGACCATACTGCATTTTTTACGGTGCACCTAGTATATGCCAGGCACTCTGCTGAGCAGTGGGGTTACAACAGTTAACAAGAAACAGTCTCTGGCTCAGCGTCTCTGGCTCAAGCAGCTAAGGCACCAGCCACATACACCTGAGTGGGCAGGTTTGAATCCAGCCTGGGCCCGCCAAACAACAATGATGGCTACAAACAAAAACTAGCCGGGCATTGTGACGGGCACCTGTAGTCCCAGCTACTTGGGAGCCAGAGGCAGGAGAATCACATGAGCCCAGGAATTGGAGTTTGCTGTGAGCTGTGATGCCATGGCACTCTACCCAGGGCGATATCTTGAGGCTCTGTCTAAAAAAAAAAGAAAGAAAGAAACAGTCTCTGTCTTAGTCTAAGGAGCTCAGATGTATGAGTTGATTATTATAATGCCATAAATAAGAGCTGGAATGTTATAACCCAGCTTGGGATACAAGCAAAAGTTTACAGCAGGAAGAGGGATTTGTTTTTTAATGTAAGTTAGAAGAAACTGAGCCCTTTTATAGCCTGGAGGGAAGGAGTATGTTTTTGGAAAAAATATCAGGAAATAGAGTTAAGAGTTAGCACAAAATTAAGGTGTCATAAGCTAATTACAGATCTTTTTATTTAAAGAGAAACTTAAACAAGAGATAACCTTTTGTTTGCTTGGATGATGCAGTGTTGAGTATTTTAAATTATTAAAGTAAGTTCAAGTGCTATACAATCCAGAAGGACTCTATCTCAATCTGAAGATTTATTATCACTCAGCCATCTGTGACCGATAGTCCCTACAGAATTGCTCCAAATTTATTCTCCAACGTTAAACTTATGATAGAGAGAAACAACAACAACAAAAAATCCCTGGCATCCTTTCAGTAGGTGAACATCTGGATTCATTTTGAACAGATAAGAACCAGATACCTGATATTTTAAATTTTTAATGACCATTAGGAATAAAGTGGGAATATATTATTTTACTGTAATAAAATAGAAAGAGTTAATTAAATATATTGAAAGAATACTGAAGGAAGTTAGAATATCAAAAGGTCTACAAAATTGCAGAATAAAAATTGAAGATTAAAAAAAAAAGCAACACGTCCTGGAGGAGAGGAAGTATTTAACTTAGGTTTCATAGTTTCAAACTATGTTCAAGTAGTTGCTTTAAAATTTTTTCTTGAAAATGCATTTCAAATTTGAATGCATGCAAGTAAGATAATAGGCAAGCGTGGAGCGGACTTCATTCCCAGAGAGCCAACTATAATCATAGAAAAATTAATCTAAAGGCTATCACTTTAATCCTAGCATCTCTAGATCAAGGAACTCGTAGAGGAAGAGTAGTCAGAAGCACCATTCTGAGTCTATTGTTAGCAGTCCTGGACACTGGGGAAATCTATCCAAATGTCCACTTTTTCCATGGGCCATCCATGCTTCCTTCCACTCCTCTGCAGGGATGAGTATAGATGAACACACAGCTCCTCATTGTTAAACATCTAGCTTGTCTCAACTGCTAGATGGTTTCCTCAACTCGACCTTGGCACGAGTGGAGGAAATGGGTCTGTCCTCCCAAGTCCTGGGAATAGAAGCAGATTAGGCCTCTGACTCTGCCCCTCACAAAGTTCTGTGATTCTGTGGGGCTGTCTGCACAGGAGGGCTGAGAAAGAGAGGTTTCAACAAGAGGCAACAGCAGGGCCCGAGGGCAATGGTCCTACAGGAAAAAGGAAATGCAAGGTCAGAAGCAGGCCCGCAGAAGGAGCCCGTCTGTGGGATGTTGCCACCAAAGGCAGTGAGCGTCCCTTCCTTCCTCAAAGTATAATGCATATGCCTTTTTATCAGTTTCTATGTATTTACTTAGAATTTATAAAGGGCTCTCACTAGGTAAGCATATGAACTTTTTAAAGTCTGTAATACATATATATGTGTGTGTGTCATATGCATATATATAAGTATATATAAAACCATATACTTTCTAGAAAGAGTATACCAATTTTCACTCCCACCAACAGTGTATGAAGTACTGCCAATATTGAGTAGAATCCTTTTTAAAATTTTGAGCCAACAGGTGAAGAATGGTGCTGCTCTGTAACAAATTTTATATCTCTTTGTTGCTACTGAGATTCAAATTGCTTTCAACTTTTAGTTAGTTGTGATTTGCAGTGTGTGTGTGCATGTACACACATGTTAGTGTATATCTCCTGCTTTAGACTGCTGTTTATTTATTTATTATTTGAGACAGAGTCTCAATCTGCATAGAGTTCTGTGGCATCATAGTTCACAGCAACTTCAGAAACTCCTGGGCTCAAGCAAGCCTCTTGCCTCAGCCTCCCAAGTAGCTGGGACTACAGGTATTGGCCACAATGCTCAGCTATTTTTTTGTGTGATGGTGTGTTCTATATTTTGTAGAAATGGGGTCTTGCTCTTCCTCAGACTGGTCTTGAACTCCTGAGCTCAGGTGATCCACCTGCCTCAGCCTCCCAGAGTGTTAGGATGACAGGAGTGAGCCACCATGGCAGTCTTTATTCTTTTTAATTGGCTATATAAATACAATTTCATCTTTCTATATACTAATGTCATATCATGTGGAGTATAATGGAACTGGGTAGCATTGTCCAGCATATGACTTCCAACTGTCAGAGGGAGGTTATAGAGACTGTATGTTAATAGGAGGAAATTGCAAATGTTTGCTCTTTTTTAAATTACTAAATCAGAAGCTCAAAAAAATCTGGGGTGAAATGCCCTAGGTTTGGTTTCAGGTAACCAGACTTATAGATATTCTAGACTAAGTATACAAAATATATTTATTCAAACAGGGTAGTCGCTGTAAAATACTTTTCCTTCTTTTTCAAGCCAACGTGTGGGAATAAACTTTTTATTCTAAACAATGAATAGTACTGGTACCATCTTTTTATAATTTATGTCTTGATTCAATGCATAATATATCCTTTAAAAACCATATACTTTTTTCTTGTAAGCAGTCTGTAATCATTTGGCAAGAGAATTTTCTTAATCACATAATGTTTCTTAACTACTCAAAGAGATATTTTAAGGCACTTAAATATCTTTCAAACATTCCCCTCCAATTTTTATTTTTAAATCCTTAAATTTCTACTTAGCATAAAATTTTCTTACAACTATTTTCTTTTTTCGAGTGAATAAAAATTCACTGTCAGCACAGTAATGCAAT
Organism: Nycticebus coucang; assembly: GCF_027406575.1. Lineage (NCBI taxonomy): Eukaryota > Metazoa > Chordata > Mammalia > Primates > Lorisidae > Nycticebus > Nycticebus coucang. The sequence continues at coordinate 57,245,506 of NC_069799.1, forward strand.
ACTAACGCAGATCATTTAAAAGCATTTATTGTATTCAAAAGTAATAGCCCTCATCCTACAATAACTTAGGTAATATGTGCATCTGACTTCTATGCATTGGCACTACGGTCTGCAGTTATGAACATGAACCACAGACTTGGCAATCAAAGTGTGTATGATTAGAGTTGCCAGGTGTAGCAAATAAAAACACAAAATGTCCACTTATGAATTCCAGATAAACAGGAATAATTTTTAGTATAGCACGTCTCAAATATCTCATAGGACATACTTACATTAAAAAAAATTTTATTGTTTATCTGAAATTCAAACATAACTGAGCATTTTGTATTTTTTTCTGGAAATTTCAATTATGACCTAACAGAAGAATAAGAAAAGCCATGATGTATTCTAATGAACATAAAACACTGTATTAAGTGTTACAAAATAGAAACTCGGTTCTGCTATGCAAATTGAGAAGGGGAAGATCAGAGAGGGATCTATTAAAGAATTAATACAGCGAGCTATGATTATGCCACTGTACTCCAGCCTGTGTAACAAAGTGAGACCCTGTCTCCAAATAAATGAATGAATGAATGAATAAATAAATACTTTGCAAAGTCAAAAAAAAAAAAAAGAATTAATCCTGATCTGGGTAGCAAGCAAGCATGTTATAGTCAGACAGATGATAATCACTTGTGTTCTACAAAAGGAGGAAAACATACATAAAATTGGATGGCAAGAAAAGAGGCACATTTATCCTAGTAATGTGGTCCATTTGGGTTAGCAAAGAAGTCTGTATTGGGAGGCATATAACAAGGACTATCATAAGCAAAGTATGTAAATCCCAAGTTATAAAATACAAAAGAAATATATACTACATTATATTATTATGCATTAATTATAACATCAAGGGTATAGCAATTTGATAATATTGTGTAAGGTCAGTGGTGTTATTTCTACCTGTAAAAAAAAAAAAAAAAGTTGATTATTTATATCAAGAATTATAGTTCCCTCTACTGGTAAGCAGAAGAAAAGTTCTTTGTTGATACTTTCATGGTGTTGGAAATTTATTGTAATATTTTTAAGCTGCACAAGTGTTTTCTCTTTTATAGATACCGCAATTAAAGTAATTAGTGACAGAAAATACAAAAATCTTGGGAGATCAGTTTAGAGCCATTAAATGGAAAATGTTACATTGCATAAATGAAGTTCACCAAAGCGCTTACTTTTGTCACCAAAATTTTTTTCTGTTTAATATGAGTGACAGTCTCCAGAGGGTAAACACTAAACTTGTCATTAAATACACTTTCCAACTACCTGTAAGAGACCTATGCAAAAATAAGACTTAGTGTGAACTTGTAAAAATACTGCTTCCACTCAAACCCCCCAAAACATAAGGCGTCACAAGAGAGGCTTAGCCATCTTTTCTTTAAACATTGCCTGCAAGTGATTTTTTTTTTTTTTTATCACACCACTTTGGGAAGCATTTCTCTGATTCAGATATTTCTTACTAAACTAAAATTCATCAGCTGCTAACTTGTTGCTGAACAGCTAATTAACTTCAGAGTATTCTCAATTAATTACCACCACCTGCTTAACAAAAGGGAATCGCTCCCTATTGTCTATTAGATCAACTCTAAAATCTCTCTCTAGCGGGAATTGCATCTCTCTACCAGCTGGGCTTGCCTCACCTGCTCAGATCCCTATCCGAGACCCAGATTTTGCATCTCCCTGAAAAACCCATGCAGGAAAATGTAACATCTCCACTCCGTTGGAAGCCTCCCCCAAGGCCGACACCTACCATATTACTACAGCCTCCTGTGCTCTTAACTCTTTAAGTCCCATTGATATAAGTGTATTGTGCCTTGGACTTGCTTCTATATACCAGATAGTATTTGCTGGTTTCTTCTCAATTTATAGGTCTAAATGTATGTGGGCACCCCTGGTAGACTAATCATTTGGCACCCTTCTAATTCACGCTAGTTAAATATCAGTTCAACCTTTATGTGAAGGTGAGGTTGACCTGGTATGGGGAAGACTATAGAGGAAAGACCAGAGTTGGGTTCCTAGCCTCCTATTCCCATGACTGTCTTCCTCCAGCCCCAAAACATGAGTCCTGCAGGTGGCGCGTCCTCTTGGGGCCTCACCCTCTTATTCCTCATCCTGAAGAAGCTACTCAAAAATATTCCTTCCAACCACACACAGGTGCATACCCTCAAAAAGGTTTTGGTAAGGGGATCTTCCCGGTCTTTTCCTTCTGCCAATGTGTGGCACATCCTACAGACTCTGACAGGGCAGTTGCCTGGCTAGCCCGGTCCATGGTCAGCTCTGTATATATTAGAGTAAGTTGTGGCTCCCCAAGTGAAACATTCAGATATTTTAATCTTCTGTGTAAATAATGGGCTCTATCATGCTTCAGTATATGCTAAATTCTTAATAAATACCTGAGGAGTTGGCCACAATCAGTCATCATACTGCTACTTACCGTGTCTCTGGTTCAAAGTGTTAAAGAAGTTATAATTCTGCAGTCCCCAACACCCAACTGGTGGACTGCTATGCGTCTGTGGCCTGTGGCCTATTAGGAACTGGGCTACCCAGTAGGAGGTAAGAGAGAGGTAACCAAGCAAAACTTCATCTGTATTTACAGCCACTCCCCATTGCTCACATCACCGCCTGAGCTCCTCCTCCTATCAGATCAGTTACAGCATTATATTTTCATAGGAGTGTGACCCTACTGTAAACCGCACATGCAAGGGATCTAAGTTGCATGCTCCTTATGAGAATCTAATGCCTTTCTACTCCCTGGTCCATGGAAAAATTGTGTTCCATGAGACTAGACCCTGGTGCCAAAAAGTTTGGGGACCACTGTTATAATCAGCAGCTTGATAACATTATGTTTATGTGTTCTAGCTGCCAGCATATAATTATTTTTAAAATATATATTTTTCAATAAAAGCATGCCATACTTAATGTAGAGTCACTTTAGCAATTCCCAACCTAAACAGATCTATTTCTAGCTACGTGGCTGATTAGTTAATGTGAAAACACCAACATCAAAGCATTACAAAAGCATTACCAATTTTTGTTGGTAATCATAGTTTTAAATGCTTAAAAATACGTAATAGAAAGAGGATATTATCCAAAAACGGCAGGCATAGTTAACAAAGAACCAAATTAAAAGAACATTAATGAGAAAATAAATATACTTGTTACAGCAGAAGCCCCCTAAATATTCAAATTTTAAGGCTACTTTGTTCACTTCTTTTACATAAAGTCTGGGTCTGCAATTATGTCCTTGCTATTATGAACAAGAACATCAAGCTATTCTATGTGTATAGATTTGGGACTGAATTTCAGCCAGAGCCCAGTGCAAGAGATATGGTATATACCCAGTAACAGTGTGTTACTCAGTTTGTCATGAACAAACTGCCTTGGACTAAGTATTCTTAACAAGCATCAATTTGATGTGGGAGCAGCTCAGATTCATTAATTAAATATACATAAATAGGAGGTGTATGTCCAACTTATCTGATGAAGTTGCACACTCGGTATACTAGTTGTCCACTTCTACATAGCAAATCACTATAAACTTGTTTGGTTTTAATGATACTATTCTGTTATAGCAGTGTAAAGCAGAAGTAAGATGTTCTGTTACAGCAGTGTAAAGCAGAAATAAGATGGCTCATATCTGGGTTCTGTGCTTAGGGTCTGAAGAGACTGAAATCACGATTTCAGCAGGTGGTTATATTATTTGGGAGATCTGGAAGAATCCACTTCCAACCTCATCCAGACTGTCAGCAGAATTCAGTTCCACTGTGGTTATAAGACTGAGGCCCCCATTTTCTTGCTATCTGTCAGCTGGGAGCTGCTCTTAGCTCCTTGAGGCCACCCACATTCCTTGGTGTGTGACCCCTCCCATCATCACAACCAGCAAAGGTAAATCCAATCCCCCTCAATCTTTGGATCTCTGATTCCAATTTTCCCACCGTCAGTTAAAATTTGGCCTTTAAAGGGCCCACATAATTAGATTATGCCCACCCAGATAATCTCTTTTTTATCATAGAACAGCAGTTCTCAACCCGTGGGTCGTGACCTTTTGGGGGTCAAATGACCCTTTCACAGGGGTCGCCAAAGACCATTGGAAAACACATATTTCCAATGGTTTTAGGAACCAAGACGCTGCTCCTCTATTTGAAAATAATTTTATGGTTGGGGGTCACCACAACATGAGGAACTGTATTAAAGGGTCACGGCAGTAGGAAGGTTGAGAACCCCTGCCATAGAAGATAGTCTGTAATCAAGAGGGTGAGATCTCATCCTATGCAGAGGTTCCACCACACCCAAAGGAAATGGAATTATACAAAGGTGATGGATATGGGGCTCCTCTACAGAATTCCACCTACTGCATGGTCAAATATTTTATAGTTGGTATTTATGCTTTATATAAAAAAACGATTGAGCATATATTTATTAACTTACCAAACATTTATAGCACTTCAACTCTGTACCAGATGCTATTTCTACAAAGATTAATAAGCCATGGCCCCTACCCTCAATGAGTTGCTCTTATGAATACATCTTTCCTGTGCTGAGTGCAATAGGAGAATGCTAAAAGGTACAGTGGTTACATGGAGGAGAGAAGGTCTGCATCTTGTCAGGGGATCCAGGTGGTTGGCAGTAAGAGACAAGAAGATTGCCAGAAAACAAAGGATCTTGCTCATTATGCTCAGGGGTTTTGGCTTTATCCTATAGGTGATATCAAGCTATTGGTAATTATTACAGAACATCATGAGATTCCTGCAAGAAGCAGACATCCAGAACCCGTCTCTAGCAATAAATAGTGCAATACCAGATACATCCTATGCACACTGACTCATTATTAAACCGGTGCTGCTTTTGGGAGAAGCAAATTCTAACAACCTATGGGCCAAAAGTATTAGTGCAATTTTGTAAGGAACCTAATTATAACTAGACAGTTGCTGAGGCACGGGGCTGACTCAGCTTGGCATCTTCTCCATCAATCGTCTGTGACAAATTTCTAATGTGCCATAGGCTGCCTACTATGTCATTCTTCCAAATTTCCATGACTTGTCCACCCAGCCTCTGCCAGGCTTTTCAGCTATCCACCCCCCCCCCAAAAAAAGAGGATTTCTTTTATAGACCAGAATGAATTAAAGTTATGTGCGTGCACACACACCCAAACTGTACTTTTTTTTTTACTTGCTGTTGCTTCCTGACAAAAAGTTACAGGAATTCAAAGCAAATTTTAATGAGTTAGCTTCTTAAGTCTCAGAACTGATTTACGTGGAGAAGCATTTGAGATTTTGTAGCAAATGCATGGTTGACATGAATTATTACCTAAGTGCACACCATCCCAAGTACACAGCCCTTTTAGTTTAAAGAGTACCCAAAGTACAGAAACCGAATAATTTTTAAATGTCGCTGCTGGATCTCTGTAAATTACAAAGAACTAAGTATTTAAAAATCAAATCCCTGTCTCCTAGAAGTGAGTCATCAACTTACTGTCAGTGGAATATATTGTTTAAAAAAATAAAATAAATGTGGGAGAGGAAACACTATTTCCTGATTAAAAGAAGAAAAAAATCGAGTAACTTTCTTTCTATTACTTTTTGTGCCTGTATGTTCATCTTATCTCCCCTTCTGTTACCAGATGTGTCCGACTCATGAGATCTCCTCCCAGAGTGGAGTTTTCTATCAAAATTCATGAGATACAGAATTAGAGAAGCCTGAATTTTTAAGATTCCCAACTAACAAGAAGACAGGTCAATCTTTTTAAACAGGAAGGATCAAAAAATCAACATATTAGTAATAATTTCAAGAAATATAATGACATCTTCCCTACAGGTATTGTTGAAGAAACTCACTATATTGAAGAAACACCACTATAAGGGAATGGGAAGCTTTCTATAAATTAAGTTCTTAAATGTCTAACTTTCTCAAAAAGAATTTTATTTTATTCAACCACAGCTTATTCAACTGTGCAGGCAATATACTAAGAATGGGAAATGCCGTGGTGAATGAGGCTCCCCATTGAATTCTATTTTAAGCATAGGGCTCGGGCGTCCATATCCTGTCCAGCCTTCAAATGTCATCCCCCACCATGGGAAGCTTTAATGGTCTTCCCAACCAGATGTAATAATTCCCTCCTCTAAGGAATCGATTTTACTTTTAACTATCTTAGCACCTTTAGCTCCTTCTTTTTCATACTCAAACTATTGAACTATGCAATTGTCCTTTTAATCATCATGATCACTCCAACACACTTCACTATGTGGACTTAAATGCACAACAATAAACCTGTTTATGAACTGAAAATCCTCTAAGCCAAAGACTGTTTTCATGTCTGCTTTAGCCCTCAAATGTTAAGAAAATATATGTCCCATTGAAATGTTACAGTTAATTACATTTAATTGTATGGAACATTGATGACTCAGTAAAGATTCTAAGTACGTGATGTGATGAAATGGTCATAGCATCCTTTCTTGTGGTCTTGCAGAGTTACAAAGGAATCTACTATTTTGCCTTTCCCAGGGTTAGCAAAATTGCCTAAAAACATAAAGCTCATTGAATCGTACTAAGGAATATGTTATTTTCTGATACAGATTTACAAAATGGATTTTCTACAATTTAAGAGGTGTCGTCCTATTCTGAAAATAACTCCCAGTCAGTTGGCATCTATAAAGGGGGCCAGGCAAATTTCCATGAGATAAGGCCTCTAAGAAGTTTCATGGTTTGAGAATTCAACCTGTCCTTGCCTTAAGAAATACAATAATTAGAACATTCTTTCTCAACATATATAAAGATACTTAAATTTTCATGTTAATATCAGCCAAGACATGGGATATTTTGGAAAATTTGTAGAATTCACACATAGTCATTTTGTGGGACTTCGGAGAATTAAATAGTAGTTTTCAAGAATAAAATTCAATTCATTTAATGTATCAATAAGGTCCAAACTCACAGGCATCTGGTCTAAACTAGAACACCCGCATTTTGGCTACAGTTGTGCTGACTGGCAAGTGACTTCTACCCTGCTAATAAGAGATACGTGAGATGGTTCGTGAGTGAGTTTTTTGGTGGTATCTAACCTTATGTTTTGCATGAGGTAGGAACCTGTTGAAACCAACATAATTCCCACACCAAACCACACTCTACTATTCTAACACCCACCTCCTGAAATCAGAATTCTTGTTGCATCAGCAAACTTTTAAAATAATATTCTATTTTAACTTTATTCCCTTAATAGTAACCATTGCTCACATTTTGGAATAAAATCTACCAGAGCACTGTTCACCTAAGCTTTTCTTGAACAATGCCTAGCAGGAGAAGTTTCCTAAGAGGTGTTCCCTCTTGGAAAGAAAGCTGGGCTGTTTCACAGGGTCGGACAATTAAATTTGCAAACTCATCCTAGAAAAAGTGCTAGATACTTCATTGCTGAATATCACTGTGGTCACCTTCAAAATGTTCCCCTTGGGAAGTTATGCACAGATAATGGCACCTAGTCCACCCTTCGAAGTACTTTTTCTAGGATGAGTTCATGAACTTAATAGTCAGACCTTGTATGATGATGGCTCTTATGGCTATTCCAGAAAAAGAGTTCTAAAATTGCTTTGAAGGGTGGACTAGGCATTGGCATTGGTGCACAGCTTCCCAAGGGAGCACTTCGAAGGTGATGGTGGTGAATTCAGCAATGAGACATGGAGACCTTTTTCTAGGGTGAGTTCATGAACTTGACATATAAGGCTCTGGCAGGAAGACATCAACAAAGTCAGCTAATGTCAGGATTAGAGAAATTATTTGTGTGTTTTACTATTCCTTGCTTCAGCAACTCCATTTTATCAGGAGGAGTGGAAATGAGCAGCCATTGGATAAAGTTAAGGGAAAGAAAGGAGAGGAAGGGCAGCTGCCAGGGACAAGGACATTTAAATGCCAAATTCTCAAGTCTCAGATCCTGCAGAGTCACTCACAATATTAAAGATGTTGAACATAGAGGACAAAACAAAATGAGAAACTTGGCCTTTAATGACAACAAGAAACAATGAAATTGGAGAATGTATGTAAGTGGATGGCTCAGCACATCATGACAGAGCTATGTAGGACACGTGTGCTATCTAGGGAGTACATAGGAAGTACGTCCTATAGCAAAACAGATTTTGGCAACAGATTATCCAACTCCTGAGTAAGGGATGTTCATTGTTGTCCAATTGTACAAAATGAAGAAATCACTTTTTGGTAGAAAGCCATTTTTTATAATACCCACCCTGAGTCTTTTGGCTCTTGGAAAAAATATAAGCCTGGGCTAAATGATTTTTTATAAATTCTTCTGTTTTGTTGCCATGTCACTTACAGAATGAATTTTTATTTTATGTATTTGTGTATTTGTTTCTTTTTTAAAAACATTCATTAAATTGCCACTATATATAAAGTGTTTTGCTAGGACATTATAGAAAATGAAGTATTTGATTTGAAGCCTTTGCTCTACCTGGGCTAAAACAGCAATAAAATAAAACTATGTTACAGATATTGTTGAGAATCACTGGCACAAGTAGCTATGTATTCATTTTCTACGTCATGCATCTTTCTTTCTCTCTCTCTCTCTCTCTCTCTCTCTCTTTAGGGATTCCTGAATGGGAAGAGGATGGTCCCAAAGGCGCTCATCTTTCTCTCTTTATTTTAAAACAAATTTAAAAATGAGAAAAATAAAATGAATTTTAAAATCATCCATAAACTCGCCTTCTAGTAATAGGCAGGATGAAGACTTCATTTGTTATACCTTCCAGCCTTTTTTTCCCTACACATATAAGTGAATTATATGTAGCAAGGAAAAAAGAGTGGCCTCCATAGTTCTGAGCAGCGTTCCCTGGTATTTACTGTGCAGGATGAGGTTGTAGGTGATGGACAGGCAAGAGAGAAACCAAGCTGGGCTTGAAGAATTTCCATGAGGAGGTGCAGTAGAAAAGAATGAAATGGATCTGGAAGGTGGAAGGAAAGGAGAAAAGATCAGCCTAGTGGAGAGAGTTTAGTAATCTGGAGAGAGGGAAGATGAAGTTTGCATGAAAGAGAGAGAGAGACACAGAGTGTGAGAGACGGAAGGAAGTTTAAGAAATGTTTGCCAAATATGCCACCATCAAGGCTTAAATTGCTTTTCTAAGTTTTGGAGGATGTCACCCTTCTATTTATTTGAATGCAGACCACTAGGTGATTCTGTTCCATATGACCATGTTTACATATTTCTATATGCCACCCATGGGAATCTCTGCCCAGATACTCCTTCTCCTTATTTCAGTAACAGCATCAACTCCCCAGTCCTCATGGGCTCCTGGCCCCACCTTGATAGTGACCTAATTCTATTCTTCTGGTTATACTTGATATACTGAGGATAGGCATTATATATTTATATATTCGTGGCTCAGGTCTCTCCAGGAATTTGGAACTTGATTTACAGAATGCCCAGCAGTTTCTAGATAAAGCTGGACTGTAATATGCAAACTTGGGAGCTCTGGGATGGGTATCATCGACCACATGGATCGGGGAATGAAACTCAGAAAAGAGGAGGAAAAAATAAAGAATACTGACAGTGTTCTAACACGTGCTTTAACTTTTTCTTGAGACATTTCTCCTAAGAAGTAACCTTGGGATCCTTGACACCTTTCTTCATTTTTATAATAAATCCCTGTTTTTTCCTTCAACTAATTCAAGGTGACTTCTTTTTTTTGCAACTGCAGACACACACACACACGAACACACACAGATTTTAGTCATCTGCTTTTTTTCATTCAGTAATGTATCTGGAATATTTTTTCATATTAATAAATATAGAATAGCTTTGCCTTATCTACATTAATTTCTGCATAGTTTTGCATTGATAAATGCCCCATAATTTATTTAACTAATCCCTACTTTTGTACATTTTTTGCTCTCATAAACAGTCTTTACACATATATCTGCATAATTATTTGATAGTTCCTTTAGGATAAATTTATATTGACACCCATACTGGATCAAAGAATGGGTACTGCTTTGAAGACTTTTGAAACATGTTGAAAAATTGTCCAAAAACATGTAACAATTCATCAAAAATAGTTGTAGACATTTAATAGTTCAATAGGAAGTGAATCAAGTATCTTGTTTTAAGGTGTAGCCCTTCGATCACCAGATGAGTAAAAACTTTATTCACAAGGGTCATTTTCTTTCTTTCCTAGTTAATTACACATTTATGTTATTAACTCATTTTTATAAGGGTAATGGTTTTTCCTCATTGATTTGTAAAAGGTCTTTAAATACCAACATTTTAGCCCATCGTTTAGCATATGTGCAGCATGTCTATTTCCCTAGTTTGCTTTGATGTCTAGTTTTCTGTATAGTGGCTTAACAGTCATTTTGTTTTAATTTTTTCTGGGTTTGTCTTTACCTTCTACATTTCTGCCTCTGAGGAAAGGCTTAGAAATTCCCTCGCATTTCAAGATGCTATAACCATTCAGTTGTTCTCTTAGTTTTTCAAGGACATAATCATAAGATTACTCCACCCTCCCTCCATTCTTTCCTCCCTCCCTTCCTTCCTTCCTCCCTTCTTCTCATTACATACATTAGAATTTCCAGAACAATAGTGAAAAAAAAAAAAAAAACAGCATAGATAGGAGGCATCCTATGCCTTATTCCAGACTTCATTTGAAAAGCAGCTTGCTTTTTTTCAAAGTTAGATCTTGGGCAATTGGATTCCAAATCATACTGTTTATATTTTAACAAAACAACTTGCTAGCCTCAGCTTCCTGGGAGGTTCTTGCTCAAATGTCACTTCAGCATCTCTAGAACAACTTCCATTCCTTTGACCTACTGACAAGATAGATTATATTAATAAATTTCCTGATGTTGCACCATCCTTAAAATCCTGGATAAGTCTAATCTTGTTATTATTATTGTTTTAATATATACTTTAGTTCCTTCCTAAAAACCTTAAGATCTATGTTTATAAATGATGTTGGTCTGTAATTTCTATTTTCTATGTCTTTTTCAAATACTTATAGTATGGATATACTTGTTATAGAAAAATAATTCAAAAATGTAATTTCCTATGTCTCAGAACAGTTAACTATGTCCTAGAATTCTAGTCATCCGTTCTCTAGTAGTAGTACCCACCCTCTCCCTATTCTCAACCATGTGGTTTTATGGAGCTTTTTAATTTTTTTTTTTTTTTTTTTTTTGAGACACTCACTCTGTAGCCCTCGGTAGAGCTATGGAATCATGTGTCACAGCAACCTCAAACTCTTAGGCTCAAGCAATCCCTGTATCTCAGCCTCCTGAGTCACTGGGACTACAGTCACCCACCCCAACAGCTCGTTGTTTTTTCTGCTTTCAGTAGAGATAGAATCTCATTTTTGCTCAGGTTGGTCTCAGACTCTTGAATTCAAGCAATCTACCTCTGCCTCCCAGAGTGCTAGGATTACAGGCATCAGCCACCACGCCCAGCCTGGAGCTTTCTTAAAACTTATTTTATTATAGAAATTTTAAATCATACATAAAAGTAGGAGAATGGTAAACTGAAATACCACAAACCCATCACTTGGTCCCAGCTTCAGAAAATGACAATGCTTTTTTACAATCTCTCTTTTTTCCCCCCATCTATTCTTCCTCATTATTATCTGAACTTAAAAAAAAATAATTAAGTTTTTGTTGCATTTCTTCTTTGACTATTCATCTATTCAGCATTCCTACCAGAGTTTTTTATGTGTTGTTTCAAAAAATAAGCTTTTTTATTCACTGGTTTTAGTTAATTAGTTTCCGCTTTTATTTCTACTGTACATTTCTCTTATAGTTTTTTTAGTGTATTTTATTGTTCTTTTAATAGGCTTTATTGAGTGGCATTTTAGTTCATTTATCTTTATGCCTTCTTGTTTAACAATAAATACGAACGTAATAAATTTCTGATATTTTCTGCGCCCACTATGCAAGCCCCCTGCATCCAACCTCAGCCCTGTCTCAAGTCTCCTACTCAGACACTCTTAAGATTTTAAATAAGATGGGAGTGGGGTGAAGGAAGCAGGAATCAGAATGGAAGCTGAAGCTGAAGTTTATTGATTATGTGTTTTAGGAAGATAGAACCATATGGTAGCACAATTCATGAAAAAGGGTTAAAAATATCTATTATCACAATTTTATAAAAATAGCAGTTGTAGCTGTGTTCAGTAGCACATGCCTATAGTCCCAGCTACTTGGGAGATTGAGACAGGAAGATTGCTTGATTCCAGGAGTTCGAGGCTACAGCGTGCTATGATCTTGCCTATATGCTCCAGCCTGGAAAACACACCAAGATCCCATTTCTAAAATTTAAAAACAAAACATAAAAATAACATTTGTATACTGCCTTTGTCTAAATCACTGGTTCTCAACCTTCCTAAGGCTACGACCCTTTAATACAGTGCCTCATATTGTGGTGACCCCCAACCATAAAATTATTTTCTTTGCTACTTCATAACTGTAATTTTGCTACTGTTATGAATCGTAATATAAATATCTGATATGTAGGATGTATTTTCATTGTTACAAAGGGGTCGTGACCCACAGGTTGAGAACCACTGGTCTAAATTTTTTTACTTACTCAATTACAGAGCAACTATAATTATAGTTAAAATTTAATCTATTCAGACTCCATTGTGTAACAAAAAGCAGCACATAATTTAGAGAGATCTGGCTTTTAGTCTGGGCTCCGATACTTTCAGTGAAAGTTTGGAAAATGTATCTGTAAAGTGAAATTGTTACAGAGTTGTGTAATAAGAATGAATGAGAATAAATCTATGAATTAATTTCAAAATGTGTCTGTGAACCATAGAAATTGGCTGTTAGGCCTGGCATGGTGGTTTATGCCTGTAATCCTAGCACTCTGGGAGGCCTGAGGCAGGTGGATCACTTGAGCTCAGGAGTTTGAGACCAGCGAAAGCAAGACCAAGACCTCATCTTCATTAAAAATAGAAAAACTAGCTGGGCAATATGGTGGGCACCTGTAATCCCAGCTACTCAGGAGGCTGAGGCAGGAGGATCACTTGAACCCAGCAGTTTGAGGTTGCTGTGAGCTAGGCTGAGGCCATCACACTCTAGCCTGGGCAACAGATTGAGGCTTTTGTCTCAAAAATAAATAGATAAATAAAAAAGGGCTATTAGATGAGAGTTACATATTCAAACTTACACTGCAAAAATGCTTTTAAGAGTATCTCCCAATTTATTTATAAAATAAACCGTTTCTATTGTATTGGTAACTGCATCATTTAACGTATAGCCCCTAACACTTAGATTTCTGCTCCCCAATAAAGTATATTTTGTCTACATCGAAATTGAATTTTCCATCAGCTGATCTATTCATCTAAATGATCCCGAAGGTTCTAAACACAATTCTTTCATTTTTTTTTTTTTTTTTTTTAAGAGATGAGGTCTCACTATGTTGCTCAGGCTGGAGGGCAGGAGCTATTCTCAGGCAGGATCCCACTACTGATCAGCACAGGAGCTTTGACCTGCTCCGTTTCAACCTGGGCCGGTTCACCCCTCCTTAGGCAACCGGGTGTGTTTACAATTTCGGTTTTACTGAAGAATGGTCATCATTTTTAGTGACTTTCCTTCAGCTCATTCACATCAACAATGTAGGACTAATTAGCCTAGAAGAGCTGGCTGTTCCTGAAATCCCTGAGGAGAATCACAAGAAGGCCTCAAACTAATTTCTCCGTCAGCGACTTGTGCCAACTTCTCATTCCCACCTTCTGTGATCATGCTGCGATTTTGACAACTACCCTTGAGGAAATAGCTTTGCGAGTTTACATCAGGCACAGAAGGCAGCTTTGGAAATGGGATCGAACCCAGTGTCATCCTCTCCTTCTCTTCACGGCAGGGCATATCAGGTTAGCCACCTCCAGCTGTCCCTGCCTGCCTTGACACAACAGGAAAGGGATCTCCATAGTGTTTATTCCTGGGAACACTTAACTCGAAAGGAATCTCTTGGAAGAGCTGTGGCCAATGTTATAGTTAATACCATTTGTAAAAGGAGCAAACACAAAGTGGTGCCTGTGGCTCAAAGGAGTAGGGCACTGGCCCCATATGCCGGAGGTGGCGGGTTCAAACCCAGCCCTGGGCAAAAGCCACAAAAAAAAAAAAAAAAGAAAGAAAGAAAAAAAGGAGCAAACACAAATAGGCACTGGGTATTTTCTTGCTTTTCTTGGTATTAAAAAAAACAGCAGAGTTTTTTACAAATGCATAGCAGTGTTTTAAAAGCTGTAAAATGAAAATAAAATGAGAATTGTCATGGTCTAAAATATTACAGTGGATATTCTCTAGATGTCAGAATTTATAGCTGCTTATTATGAATATCTTTTTGTTTATTATGTGCCTTGTAGACAAAATAGCACACACGGCCTGCAATCCTACAATATAATTTTAACCGTATGATTTTTTTTTATCCTAAGATCAAAGATTTTTTAAGCAGCAAAATCAGTGACAGAGCCTCTAAAAAAGTAAGATGCTTATTGTGCAACTGCAAAATCGGCTGTTCTTGCACAAAATTCAAATTATAGTGCAATGGTACCATCTGTTGACAGAAAGGCCAAATTACAAGTCAAGGCAGAGAACGCAGGTAAGTGACCACTGATCAGAAGACACGTGAGTGAGGTGGCTAGATGATGTTTGATTTGGTTACATCAATTGCTCCTTTCAATTTCTGGAATTCTGTAGAATGGTACAGCATTTTTATAAGGGCTAATCATTGCATCTACATAAGAAATATATAAGATTCGTTTTCTTACATATATTTAAATGTAAGTTTTAGGAGAAAAAATACTGTTAACATCGATTTTTCTCATACAATACATAGTAACGTTGGATTGAACATTAGGATTTTACAGAACACATTTTGGGAAATTTTGACTTAATTTTTTTGAAATATGCTGGACTAAATAACCTACGCATACATTTTAAGTTTTTAATCACATGGCAAACACCCTCTCAGATACATACTTAACACTTGGAAAAAGGGAAGGGATGTCCCCACAGGGGAAACCAGAAGAACGCAGAAAACCAGAGCTACAAGCTGAGGAGCTGACTAGTCCTCAGCTGCCCTGGAGGAAAGTGTATATGTATTAGACGATAGGGATTAATTTCAAAGTTCTTTTGCTTTAAAGGGCTCAAATCAAAGGATAATAACTTGAACTTGTGTGACATCACTAGCGCAAACCAAGCCATTCAAATACAGATGTACCCTTAGTGAGAATGTGACATAGGAAAAATACATATAGGTTCACCAATTCAGGAAAATGACAAGAATCATTGTCTATCTTGACTTGGAATCTAGATGCATAAATAAAATGTCAAATCTGGGAATCTGTGATAATGGAATTTTCCTTACATTAGCCAAAGTTCCTGTGTCCACTATCTATGTGATCCAAGGAGATACAGCTGAGAGCAACATGAACTCTGTCTATGGCTCTTTACTGCAGAATATCACTGGTGGTGTCCTCAATGAACTCAATTCAAAGCCTCTTTGGAGGACCCATACTCCCTTTAGACTATCTAGCCATACAGGATTTCTGCAAAAAAAAAAAAAAAACAAAAAAAAGAAAAGAAAAGCCCCACTAAAGATGAGTTTACAACTCAAAATAGCATAAAACTAACATGGAAACATTTCATCATAATTGAGTTAGAAAACAAGATCATACGCTTTCAAATTTGAAAAACAATCAAATGAATCTTGCATAAATAAAAACTATAATGATTGAGATTTGAAATTCAATAGGTTGGTTAAAAACAGGTAAGACAGAGCTAACCAGAGAATTAATGAATGGAAAATTTTATTGCAGGTGTATAATGTCGCAGAGAGAGATAAAGAAATGGAAAATAAGAAAGAGAAGTTGAGAGGTGGAAGCAGGAATGAGTAAACTCAGCATCCGTCTATTCAGATTGCCAGAGATGAATAATACATGGAATAATGGATGGAAAATATTAAAAATGAAATGAATGAAATTCTTCCCAAATTGATGAAAGCTCATAAATCACCCAGTTGATGATATACACCACAACCAGATAGGATAAATAGAAATGAAACACCCCCAGATAATCCAGAGAAATAGCAGAAAACTAAAGATTAAGAAGTGGTCTCAAATGCAGACAGAACAGACAGGTTTTCTAGAAAGGAATGACAATTAGATAAACCACAGACTTTTCAAAAGCAAAAATAAACAGCAGACTTTAAGGAAGGAGGGAAAGCAAAACTCCTCTCGTTTTATTTTGATTTAACAAACATTTATGTGCCACTTGCCACCAGCCAGCACTGTTTAAGGGGGTCACTAATGTTAAATCTCTTAACTGACACAATTTAAACTTTGTAGTAACCCCTTAAGTTGCAATTTTGAATTTTCAAAACTGAGGAACAATGAAGTAAAGTAGCATTCTCAAAGTCACATGGCTAGTAAGAACTTAGCACTTAAAATTTTTATCCTAGCCAAGTTATTACTTGAGGATAATGAAAACCCAAACACACTTTTTACAATAATTATTTAGTGACTAAAAAAAGTTTCTCATTAGAAGAATTCAAGAAATATATGCCTTATGATGTGGGAAATTAAATTTAAAAAGAGGCAATAACAAATTAAAAACAAAGCAATAACTAGTAAACCTCACAAATCTTAACTAAAAAAACAATATGAAGACTGATTTAGGGATTATACAAACAAGGGGAGCTAATATTGGACACTACTATTATTTATTATAATATGTTATATATAAATAGTCAGATATGCTAACATTAAATGTATAGGCTCCTACTATATAATACAGCAATATTTAAAGCAATGCTTGATAAAATAAATATATTGCTGGCCAGGCACAGTGGTTTATGCCTATAATCCTAGCACTCTGGAAGGCTGAGGCAGAAGGGTCTCCTGAACTCTGGAGTTCAAGACCAGCTTAAGCAGTAGTCAGACCCCATCTCTACTAAAAATAGTAAGATTAGCCTGTCATCCTGGAGGATGCCTGTCATCCCAGCTGCTCAAGAAGCTGAGGCAGGAGGATCACTTGAGCCCAGGAATTTGAGGTTGCTGTGAACTAGGCCGATACCATAACACTCTAGCCCAGGCAACAGAATGAGACTCTGTCTCAAAAAAAAAACCAAACAAACAACAACAACAAAAAACAGAAAACAGAAAAAAGAAACATATTGCTAAGTCTGCCTTAACAGTGGCTGATTTAATATTCTCCTCTCTAAATGCCAGATCAACTAAATTTCAAAAAGTTTCAAGGCTACAGATGGATAAAAGAATGAATTAACCTCTTAATCTGTTGGTAAGAGATCAAAAATATCAGATAGCAGATATTCTCCCCAATCAAGCCAGACTCACGAAATACCAACGTATTAGGATCATAACATCTGTGCCCTCTGACCAAAATATAATTAAACTAGAAATTAATAATATCTTGTCCAAAATTGTTACATAAAAAAGAAATTAATAGTCGATAACTCTAAGAGATGTCTGAAGATTTTAAAAATCTACTTGTAAATAACTAAGGGGTTAAGGAAGAAAATATTGGGAGTCATAAAACAGTTGAAGTGAATGATAATTATGAAAATACTATATATTAAAATTTGTGTGATTCTTAAATGCTAATTTTTGAGCACTAAACTAGATGTTAAATATTACAACACATTATAAAAGTTGAAAAGTCATTCACCAGTGATACAGCTCAATAAGTTAGAAAAAAGAACAGCAATAAACAGAATGTTATCATTTTGTAACTCCCGATGAAATAATTGATTCAAGCAAGAATTTTCAGTGGATGCCAAACCATTAGATTAAAAGGTTTATAGGGAATTGGACTGTCATAGGCCAAAGCTAGAGCCCACAGATTACTTGGGATGACACTTTCAGCCCATAATCTTTATTACATGTCCAGCTTTTGATGAGATACAATAAAAAACACAGCATTATTCTTAAGATATTCTATTTTTTTTTTTTTTTGAGACATAGTCTTACTCTGAGGCCCTGAGTAGAGTGCCATGGGTCATAGTCACAGCAACCTCCAACTCTTGGGCTCAAAAAATTCTCTTGCTTCAGCTTCCCAAGTAGTTAGAACTACAGGCACCTGCCACCATGCCCAGCTATTAGGATATTCTCACAAACAAGTGTTTTTCCATCTAATTGATTTGTTCAAATTAAATATGATACACCTAAAAGATGTACATTTCAGTTTATAGAAAATACCAAAACCTATAATTAGGTACAAATCAAATAACCCCAGAAAGAAAAAATCACATACTTTTTTTTTTTTTAAAGAAATTCCTTTTATTTGTTTATTTATTTATTTATTATTTTTTTGTGGTTTTTGGCCAGGGCTGGGTTTGAACCCGCCACCTCCGGCATATGGGACCGGCACCCTACTCCTTGAGTCACAGGCGCCGCCCCATGTACATTTTTTTTTAAAAGCAATGCTCTAATGGAAAATTGATCCAGTCTCTTCAACAAATTAAAGTCATGGAAAAAAAAAAAGAAAGAAAGAAAGGAGAAGTATGTTCTACATTAAAATATTCTTTAGAGAAATGCTGTATATTGTCATTGATTGAATCATGGCCTGAAGAAATTAACTGTAAAAGGCATTGTGGGACCAAATGGACACGTCTAGATAGACACTGATATTAAATTATTTTAGGGAATTATTGTTAACTTTGTTAGATGTAATAATTATGTGGTTTTGTAGAAAAGATTTAATAATTAGAGATGCAAACTGAAATAATTAGGGGTAAATTGTTGGGATATCTATACCTAGTATTTTAAAATTTACCAAAAACAGATGAAACAAAAGATTTAATTTTTAAATCTAGCTGACGGAAATTTATTATACCTCTCCCTTTATTTTATGTTTAACTTTTTTTATAATTACAAGTTCTGAAAGATAAAAAGCAAAGAAAATAGAAGCAGCCAGGCTTGGGGCTCTGCTGTTTGTTTCGAAGGTGCTCATGTGAACCAGGCCTCTGTCTGTTTCGGCTCCCATTCCACCTGAGGCTGCTTCCCAAACCTGCAGAGTGTTTCTAACAAAAAGGTCTGAGGCAGAGGTCATTTATCTTTCGGTAAACATGGCCTGGACAGAAGCCACGCTGGTGACTGTGACTCTGATTGAACCAGGGAGCTAATGACCATCCACATCTCCCTCCTCTGGTTTTCTATGCAACATTCCAACATCAACTTTGAGCCAAGCAAATGTGGACAGCTCCTGGTGAAGAAAACCAAGAAAATTGGGTACAGAGTCTGGGATTAAATCAAAAGCAGTTTCAAACTCATGGAACCAGGTTTTATTTGACGACTGTGTATGTAGTCAAACTGCAGAACAGTCTTTTCTGGCTGTCCAAGTCCATCCAGATTTTGAGCTTTACCCAAAAGAAATTGTCATTCCTTTTCCAGAATGTGAAAGAAGTTTGGTATTATACAATATTCCCCCCATTTGCTATAGAAAGTTTAGAAACAACAGAAAGTTTTTCAGTTACCCATGCTCCAGTAGGGTAAGTACAATATGATATTCTGAGAGAGAGAAAAAGACCACATCGATGTAACTTGTACCACAGTATATTGTTATAATTGTTCTCTTTTTAGTTATCTTTGTTAATCTCTTTCTGTGCCTAATCTATAAATTAAACGTCATCCTATGTACAGGAAAAACACATAACACTTACAGTTTGAGTAACCCTAATTCAGACATCCACATCCAAAATCCAAAATGCTCCAAAATCCCTACTTTTTTGAGCACCAACATGATGTTCAAAGAAAATGCTCATTGTGGGGTTTCAGGTTTTGGATTTGGGGATTAGGGCTGCTCAACTGGTAAATATGATGCAAATATTATAAAATCTAAAAATCTCCAAATCTAAAACACTTCTGGTCCATAGCATTTCAAATAAGGAATACTCCATGTGTATAGGACTTGGTATTATCCCTGGTTTCAGACATCTGTGGGGAGCTCTAGAACATAGGCTTTGCAGATAAGGGTGGATTACCATATTGGAAAAAACTAAGCAGCTCAATTTCATATGCATTTACTAGAGTCTCAACCTGTCCGTCAATAGGGATCCATCGATGACGTGAAAGAATCACAGTCAGGCAAGCCCCAGAAAAAAATACAGGTAACACTGGGAGAGAAAAATCCTGAGTGTTAAAGGTAGAGTGCACTATAGAAGTCCAGAGAAAGTGCTAATTACAAAATGAAATATGAGACAGACTATGAATGAATAAGGATAACTTTGCATTTCCCTTATTAATCTTTTTCTTTCTTATCCTCTGACTAAGGTCTCCTTTATTATGTTGCCTAGAAGTGATGATTGTGGGCAGATTTTTCTTGCTGCCAATCTAAAAGGGAAATTTTTCCTTATAAGTATGATTTTGCTAAAGGCTCCTTTCATTTCTGGTGTGTGTATCGATGCTATTAGTCTCTACCTAGATCCTTTTCACTGAACCAGTCAGTATTTCTCTCCCCCAGCACCTGTCCATTCGGGACAGTTAAGGTTTACAACTGTCTCTTTCTGCAAAGAATTATCTTTGACCAAATTAGAGCCACAGGGATAACCTGCAGCTAATATCTGACCGATGTTCACATTACAAAGACTGTCCACTTTGTAAATACCATTGAAATGTTAAAGATAGGAAAACAATAGACTTGCATTTATGAATTAGCAACCTAAGACATAACAGGAAAATCAAAAATTCTCCTTGGCAGCACTTAAATAAATAAAAACAAATAAACATAACCTCCACTTCATTTGATACAGTGGGAGAAACAAACACAACTGAAGGGCAGACCCAGACTTTATTGTGAGAGTAGCAGAATGTGAGAGAAAGCCTCATTTTCTTTGTCTCAGTCAGAGCCCTGATAATAAAGAAATGGGATCTGCGACTGGGGATTGGAAGATCTAAGCTCAATTTCTATGTGTCTGTCCACAGATGAGTTGAGTGTCCTCACAGCACGGCAGGTGGCCTCCCACAAAGAAAAAGAGCCAAGATACCAGGCAGAAACTGCAATACTTTTAATGACCTACTGTTGGAAATCACATACCATTACTTTCCTGATATCCTACTGCTCACATAGATCAGCCCTTGTCAGCATGGGAAGGGACTATGCAAGGGTATGACTATGAAGGTGCATGGTCATTGAATGACACCTTGGAAGGTGGTGTTAAACATGAGTTTGAAAGAAGCTGATTCCAACCTGCATGGATGACTTTGAGGGGTTCGAGACGTCAATGGAGAAAGAACCTGCAGATGTGGTGGGAAGCAAGAGAATTAGAATTAGAAGCGGAGCCTGAAGACGTGACTGAATTGCTGCAATCTCATGATCCACCTTGAACAGATGAGGGGTTGCTTCTCATGGATCAGCAAATAAAGTGATTTCTTGACGTGAAATCTACTCCTGGTAAAGAAGCTGTGAACACTGTTGAAATGTCAACAAAAGATTTAGAACGTTACATAAACTTAGTTGATAAAGCGACTGCTGGGCTGGAGAGGACTGATTCCAATTTTGAGAGGTATTCTACTGTGGATAAAATGCTATCAAATAGCATCTCATGCTCCAGAGAAATCTTTTGTGAAGGGAGAGTCAGTCAGTGCAACAAACTTCACTACGGTCTTATTTTAAGAAATTTCCCCAGCCACGGCAACCTTCGGCAACCACCACCCTGATCAGTCAGCAGTCATCAACACTGAGTCAAGACCCTCCACAGAAGAAAGATTACCAGTCGCTTTAGGCTCAGATAGTTGTTAGCATGTTTTAGCAACAGTATTTTTTACATTAAGGTATGTATTTACATTGTTTTTAAGACTTAACAGTATCTATTGCCCACTTACTACACTACAGAATATTATAAACATAACTTTTATATCCACTGGGAAACCAAAAAAATTGTATGACTTGCTTTATTGCAATACTCACTTTATTGCAATGCTGTGGACTGGAACCCACAGTTATCTCTGAGGTACGCCTGTATTTAAGACAGCATTAAATCTTCTTAAGATTTTGCAATAGTTAGCTATGGCTGCCATAATAAAATACTACAGACTGAGTGGCTTAAACAGGCCTCTCTTCCTGGCTTGTAGATGGCAACCTTTTTGCTGTGTCATTACACAGCCTTTCTTCTTTGTGTGTAGAGGGAGAAGAAAGCCCTCTTCCTTTTTCTAAGGACACTGGTCCTTTTGAATTAGGGTCCCCAATACAGATACATTTGGGGTTAGGGCTTCAACATACGGATTTTGGAAAGGCACAATTCAGTACATTGCATCCTCCATAATAAGATTTGACTCATTTCTCTACAAATACAGAATTCTGCCACAAAAGTATTTTATTTTCAACACACATCCACCCCTTCTTCTTTATCAAGTCTATCCAGCTCAAACTTCTATGAAGTCTTCTCTGAAGTTTTCCCAGGCGTACAAAAATCTCCTTACAGAACATCCACCCCCCCCACCCCCAAAAAACACCATCTTTAAAAAAAAATCTGATTTTTCCCTTGTTTTAAATTTAACTATCAAGCAATACAAGCTCTCCTTTTTTAAGCTGCAGAAATATAAGTTTCACTTAAACTAAATTCATCTCATTGCTGCTCAATGTCTAAAACCTGGATTTTAGTCCAGGAGTTGCCCTCATGCCCTACCGTCTCAAAAACTGGTGATGAAAATGCTGTAACATTCACAGGCAGGTTGCTTTGAACCTGTTTCCCTACAAATAGCCTTACAATTCTGCGCTACATCTAGTAGAAGAAGCATTTCTAACGCACATCACGTCACTTTCTGTGGCATTCTTTAGGTACTAGTCGGCTTGACTCTGTATGATTTATAGAACCACGGAGGTGGACAGCCTCTAACTTATAAGCAGCTTTTTGCACAGGCAAGGAAGTTGTTACCTACCCGTGATTCAACCGCTGCCTTTTAGCCTTAGTTTTGCAAAATCAATAATATACTTTGGGATGGGCATATGTTCTAGCCACTAGGGCTGGGAGCTCAGGCTCCAAGCTGAGACCGGATCGGCCGCTCAGGAAAAGGAGTATTCCAGGAAAGCAGAAAATACACCCCCGCAATACAAGCACATGACATGCCCTCCAAATACAGAACCCACCTAAACCACAAAGACGACCCCCAAACCCCACAGGCCGCCCGCACCGCCTCCCGCGGCTTTCCCCGCCCCCTACTTCCGCTTCCGGGGAGTGACGCGAGCCCTCCGGGCTTGGGGGCGGGAGCAAAAGCGGAGCCGGAAGTGCCCACTTCCGTAGGGGAAACTCGTCGCTGCCGCTGCCTCCCGGGTTGACAGGCGCGGTCCTTGGAAGCCCCTCTCTGTCCCTTGGTCTTCCTGCCCTCCAACCTTCCAACGCGTTTGCCGCTGCCGTCCCGCCGCTCCTGTCTCCGAGGCTGCCCCTTCCCCATGTTCCGGGGCAGGAGTCCTGACCGCGAAGACCCGCCCGCCGGTGCCCCATCATGTCCGAACTGACTAAAGAGCTGATGGAGCTGGTGTGGGGCACCCAGAGCAGCCCCGGCCTCTCCGACACCATCTTCTGCCGCTGGACGCAAGGTACCCGGGCTGGTCTCGCCCTTGCAGCCGCCGCCTGGCGGTGGCGCCTCCAGCTCCAACCCCCGCGTGCCCCACACTTGGTCCCAGGTCCGGTTCTCAGCGCTGAAACTGGACTTGGTGGACACGCCCTGCCAGCCTTAGAGGGGGAGGTCGAGTAGGAGAAGGGTTACAGTTGTTCGCTAAAGACCCGAGGCGCCAGCTTCCTCTCCGGGCTGCCCTGCAGCTGGGCAGAAAGGGGCGACCCTGAAGACTTCTTATATAAGTAAAATATAAGAAGTGACCCGGTGTCAGTTTCTTAAGGAGTGCTGTAGCCAGCTGTATATTTACGCCTCCTATATAGGTGTTTGGTCTGTTTTTGGAGAGAGGCACGTCCAGGGGAAAGTCAAGGTGGCTAATTCCAGAAAGCAGTTTTGTTGTTTGTCTTCGCTTTATGTGGTTAGGCGTGGTACCCGGCATACAAACACAATGTTGCAGGCTACAGAGTTGTCCCAAATTATCCTCGATTTTCAGAGGGTTTAGCGTCTGTTACAGTTAAAAAGGAATGTGCATCACAACATTTCCTCTGTGTGTCTAATGTAACATGAACAAGATTTTTACTTACATAAGATTTATTAATAGTACAGACAACAATCAAATAACTTTGTATTCCTGTGCTGTGCCAGGATCTGAGCTGGGCACCTTATACTGGTAATTATGCCTAATACCTAAGATTTGATTAGGTATTAGGCGCAAATGACACATTAATGTGACTTTAGAAAAGTTCCGGTGAGGTTAAGATGATAGCTTTTGGAGTCAGAAGGATCCATAATGTAGGTGTGCAAAACACTATTATTATTAAAACGTTTATTTTGTATACACCTGTTCCCAAAGGATTTAGGGACTTGTGGGATAATAAATATAAATCCTTATTTCAAAATGTGTATTTTGGACCAAAAGTTCAGGATTTAAGTCATCTGTTTTTCCCCTTCCATATATGTCTCTGTTAAGAGCTAATAAAATTAAAAATCATGATGTATTAACAGTCAGTTGGGTTGTTCAGATCATTATTGTTCTGCTCAAGAGACAAATGAGTCATAAAGGTAAATGACTGGAACAGGTTGCAGAAATTGAGAGAACTGGGAGTCAGTTCCAAGTTTCAAACTCCTAATGCGGCTGTTTTCATTTTTTTTTCTTTGAGTTTCTGAACGTTACATGTAATAACTTTGGCTCTTCTTACATGTTGATTATGTCAATTAACTGATCTTGGGGATCTGCTGCATTTGCAGTTTTTTTTTCTTTTAAAACTTCCCACTTTTATTTATTTTAATAGTAAGTGGCTCTAAAATACAAGCATGAAGGATTAAGAAAAGTTTTTATTGTAATCAGTTAAAGTTTAATAAATGTTTCACAATGTAGCTTGTATGTATTTATTCTTTGATGGAAATTCAAAGAAAACTCAGGCAGTTCTAATAATGATTAACAGCCAGTGTTTGGAGTAGGCCTACTTGGGTTGCAGTTTCATATTATTTGACTAAAGGGTCATTTCCTTTCTCTGTAAAATGCAGATACAGTAATAGTGCCAACTTTAGAGGGTTGTTGTGAGGACTAAAAGCTTTTGTGAATACCCATAGGCACTTTGCGCAATATTTCCCATGTCGTAAAACTCAGTAAATGGTAGCTATTGCTAGATTAATTAGTAAGCAGTTAATTGTGGACTAAGACAAAGATCTGTGGTTATAATACAATAAATTATTTTCTTGATGGATTATCCTAAATAAAACTTTATAGCGACTTATTAGAATGCTATGCCACATTTAGTCATGCGGAAGTTCCTTAGCAAGATTAGTTCACTCAACACCATTTCAAAATACAGGATTTCTTTCTTTTGCATTTCAGAGAGTGCAGTTCCGTTGTGGATATGTAATTCTTCAAGCTCTTACATTGATCAGTATTTTAAGGCAACGAAACATGTACTTTTTCAATCTCTGAATCAGGGAAGTGCTGTTGCAGGTTTTGGTATGTTAACTGTTACCTTCTGCATTTGTTCATTCTTAGCGGCCATTGCTAAATAACACTGTAGCAGTCGTTTGGGATTGTGGGAAGAGGCACAAGACGCTGCTTTGCTGCATTAGTAATGTGACATCAATTCCGATACTGTTTCATCGTCTGCAACTGTGCTTTGAACTGAACACTGCAATCTCAGTCTGCTGGAAGCAAGATACAGGTGTAAAATGCTTAGAGAAAATATACATTTATATCTAGAGAAATATTCTATTTATGAAATTACATTGGTCAAGTTAAAATTATTTTGAAATGTTGTTAAAACAGTAAGCTGGAGGAATGGCACATAGTTGATTTGGCAATTTTAGATAATTCTTTTCCATAAATCCTTTTTCTTTAAAAAAAAAAAAAGCGTGGAATGAGTTTTTTTGTCTTTTTTATTTGATCAGCTTTTATTTTAAAAGTAATAAGTCCCATAATTGAAGGATGTGAAGTTGGCTGTTTTTTTTTTTTTAACAACTTGAAAATGTATTCTTTTTTTTTTTGTTGTTGTTGTTGCCAGTGCTGGGTTTGAACCTGCCACCTCTGCCATATGGCGCCCTGCCCCTTTGAGCCTCCGTGCTTTCTTTCTGCTGAATTGCCTAGAGTATTTTTTTAAAGTATTTTTCACTTCTGTAGCTTACTAGCACCACTTACTTTCTTCCTTCTTCATACAACTATACCAGTGTTGCAGGCCCTTCTTCAGTAGGGTGGGAAGAAAGACAATCAGCATAATGTAGTGTAAATTTAGAGCATAAATAGTTACAAGGCGAGGGAGAAGGGAGGCCTAGGCTGGGATACCCTGGGTAG
This sequence comes from Nycticebus coucang, assembly GCF_027406575.1. NCBI lineage: Eukaryota > Metazoa > Chordata > Mammalia > Primates > Lorisidae > Nycticebus > Nycticebus coucang. The sequence continues at coordinate 57,271,900 of NC_069799.1, forward strand.
CCCTCATTTTTTTTTTTTTTTAAGTTTCTGATTAATATGAGGGGACATACAATTAGGTTACAAAGTAAAGTCAGTTGTAGTTGTGCCCTTCACCCAGGAAGCGTGCCATACACCTGCACATTGTTCCCACTGGGCAGGAACCTGCTAATTACCCCTCCCCCCACTTTCCCCTGCTGATTTAATTGAGTTTTTCCGCTCATCAAGAACATCTTGTTAATCTACAAGTTTCAAATTAGCATTGAGTACACGTGATGCTTGCTTTTCCATTCTTGTGATACTAGCAGAGTGTCCTCTAAATCCATCCCTGTTGCAACAAAAAATGCAAAATCTCCGTCTTTTCTATGACTGAACAGTAATCCAGGAAATACATTTCCCACAGCTTATTAATCCACTTCTGGGTTGAAGGGCTCTTGGGTTGTTCCCACATCTTTGCAGTTGTAAATTGGGCTGCTATAAACATTCATACATATGTCCTTATAGTAAAATTACATTTTTTCTTTGGGGTAGATATTTAGTAATGGGATTGCAGGATCAATTGGGAGGTCTTTAGTTCTTTGAGGACTCCCCATACTTCTTTTCATAAAGGCTGTACTAGTTTGCATTCCACCAACAGTGCAGGTGTTTCCCTTCTCTCTCACCCATGCCAGCATCTCTTGCTTCAGGACCTGGTGATGGGGGCCTTTCTCGCTGGGGTTAGGTGGTACCACAAAGTGGTTCTGATCGGTATTTCTCCAATAATTAGAGACAATGAGCATTTTTTCATGAGTTTGTTGGCCATTTGACTGTCTTCAGGAATAAAGAGTCTGTTAATGTTTAATGAGTTTCTTGCTCTTTTTTGGTTGATTTGCTTGAGTTCTTTGGTTGATTTGATTGAGTTCTGGTTATTACCTCATTGTCACTTTCGTAACATGCAAAAACATGCAAATACTTTCTCCCATTCTGAGATTGTCTCTATGCTTTGTTGATTGTGGCCTTAGCTGTGCAGAAACTTTTTAACTTGATAAAGTCCCATTTATTTTTGTTGTTGCTGCAGTTGCCTTTGGGTCTTTCTCATAAATTCTTTCCCAAGATCGATATTTTTCCCACTTTCTTCTAGATTTTTTACTGTTTAAGTTTACTGTCTTAGGTTTACTTCTTTTGTCCATTGGTAGGCCTCATTTCAAAATAAGATTTGAGCAAACACTTGGAGTCACTTGCTAGTCATGCAGACATTTGAAGAAAGAGTGTTTCCAGGCAGAGCGAATGGCCATTATGAAAAAGCTTCATGCAGAATATGCCTGGCCTATTGTTCAAGGAACAGGAAGGTGGTTAGTGTAGCTGGAGAGGGAGCGAAAGAAGGGGAGAATAATAAAGGATCATGTAAGAGATAATGTAGCCTCATATCATAAAAGCTTTCTAGGCTGTTCTAAAAATCTTGACTCTTACTCTCAATGAAGTGGAATCACTGGAAAGTTTGGAGCAGAGGGGAGACATGATCTGACATGGTTTTAAATGATTGACCTAGTTGATATGTTTGAAGATAGACTGTAGTTGATTAAATGAGACAGCCAAGATCAGACCAGAGTCAACTGCCATAATCCCGGGGAGGAAAGGTGGCTGGTACCAGGGTATAGTACAGGAGACGGTAGGAAGAGGTCAGACTGACCACATTCCAGTGTAAGCAAAACAAGAATTGAATCGCTAGACCTATCAGAAGTAGTACTAAATGAAAACGTTTTGACTCACTGGGAATCTGTTTTCTTTTCAGTATTGATTGTCTAGCTCGGTGCTGGCAGACCTCTGTAAAGGGGCTGTGGCCTTGGTTGTCTCTGTCTCAGCACTCATCTGTGCTGTTGCAGCAAAAAGCAGCCATACCTAGTGTGGGCGTGGCTATTTCCACAGGTTCTTTATACAAGCAGATTAGGACTGTCATTTGCCAATACCTGATTTCTTTTTTTTCTTTCTCAAAGCATTAAATTATTTTATTGTTTCACCTAAAGATTGATCAGAAAGAGAGAAATTGAATTTTGCTGTTTGTAACAGTGTGCATTTTTTGTGGGGGTGGGGAGAGGTGTAGTTGATTAAAGTTAGAGTTTTGGGCTTTCAGTATACACCAGTTTTTTAACAATTTGAAAAAACATGAGATTTAACAAATAACAGAGACAGTGGATCAATTAAAATGCAGATACTGGCTGGGTGCCCATAGCCCGGTGGTTACGGCACCAGCCACATACACTGAGGTTGGCGGGTTTGAACCCGCCCAGGCCTGCTAAACAACAAGGACAATTCCAACAACAACAACAACAAAAATAGCCGGGCATTGTGGTGGGCGCCTATTGTCCCAGCTACTTGGGAAGCTGAGGCAAGAGAATAGCTTAAGCCCAAGAAGTGGAGGTTGCTGTGAACTGTGACGCCACATCACTCTACCCAGAGTGACAAAGTGAGACTCTATCTAAAAAAAAATAAAATATAATATAATACAGATACAAAATATATCATGAGTTAACATTTGGGTTAAAGTTCGAAAGTATGTTTGGATGTATAGTACAATGTGATTTAACATTTTACCAAAATAGTAAAATGATATATTAGCATTGTTAATTTTTCTTCCTAAGTGAGGCTAATGCTATGGATTACATTTCAGAGATTTTTGTTGTTAGAAGCCTTTTAGTTTATTTACGTATAGATTTTACTTTCCCCAACATACCTAAATGATAATTTGCCTAACAGTCAATTTTTTTAAATCCACAATTTGTAAGCATGGACAACTAAGTTCATTTCTTAGTCCTTTGAATACATAATGTGGTTTTTTAGTCCAAGACAGGAAAGTATCTGAATGTCTTAACATTTGTTTAATGCTTTACAGTTTTAAAAAATCTTATTTAAACCTTTTAATAACCCTGAAAGATACCAGAGGTCTAGTGCAGTTATCCTCCGTTTTTTGGTTTTTGGGGGACTAAGGTTCAGTTCAGGTATTTGACTCAACCAAGATGATCTAACTTGTAATAGTCAAATTACTGATTTGAATAATGTATCTATGTATAGTAATAAATATGAACATAAGAGACTGGAAAATTGCAAAGAGGTTCATGGCTCAGGTTTAAACTAGTTATGGTCTATAAAATGTGAAACTGGGAAAGACTTTTGTGATTTGTAATACTGTGGGATGTGATACAAAACTGCGTGTTTAAGATGAGATGCTTTAGATGGCTAATTTCAAATCCAGTCAGAAAAACAGCCGTTTTGTAGTAAGTAATTCCTTTAAAAATAGGAAATAATTTGAAGAGAGAATAGGTGGCAAGAAAAATAACTCTATGTTTTGAGAAATTTAAACTCAAGTAAGTCCTTATAAAAGAAGCAGCCTACTTAGTATAGTCCTGGTTTAGGACAGGATATTTAATTTTCATTTAGGTGAAATAGGCTAATAGCCTTTGTCCATTATTGATTACCACCCTCAGACACCCAGACTCTGGAATTTCACAGCATTTGGCAGAAAGCGCATCTTCCTAGACTTCTTTCCATGGAGATTGAATGTTCATAAAGCAGAAGCAACTCACGGGAATGCAGTTCTGAGTAGAAGACACACCCTGGACCTTGAAAATTTCATTACGTTATTAGAAAGACTCCAATGCTAATTCACATTTATTTCATACACTGAAAATTTGGCAGAGCCTTTTTCCTGTGCACTTGGGTACAACACCTGGGCCCTTCTCATTCCTGTAGGAGGAGAGCTGAGCAAGCACCGACGGCCTCTTGGCTTCGACTCCTGTCCCTGCATTGATCCTTAAAGTTACTTGTCTTAACGTGATAACCAGCACTCTCAGTTATCACTGCCCTCATTGTATTTGTTTAATTAACCTTCACCTATTTCTAGTTCTCCACTTGTACTTTCATTGATCTCCCACTGCTGTGTGTTGCTGGAGAAAACTGTGTCCAGCACCACTACAAACGTGGTAATTAAGCCTTAGACAAACCCTCAGTGCTTTTAGCTCTTTATCAGTTTTTGTTAAGTTTTTTGGAATTAGCATTTTCCTCCATTCTCTACCCTCTCATTCTTCTCACTCTCAATACGTAGCATCTTTTCACTTTCTCTTTGCCTATATTATCAGCTTACAGGCTTCCTAGGATCTACTACTTCTCCTATATCAGTGGCTCTCAGGTTTTTTTAACTCAGGAGCCTATTATGCTCTTACATATTAAGAACTTTAGTGTGAAAATAAAGAACTGGAACCTATGGTATTGATTTTTGCAAATATCTTTACTGTTTAGCTCGTAAGAAGACAGCTGTGTTCTCACGTTAGCCGTCTGTTCAGTCTTTTCCACTGTGTTGCCTTGGTTGAAGTGCACGCAGGTCCTTCTTGGATATCACACCAAAGCTTGACAAGTGGAGTGTTTGAGAGATTAGTTGCAATATGGAATCTGCAGCCACATCAGTGAACTCTTCATACTCTGTTAAGTTGAAATCATGGCATTGATCTTATCAGAACAACTGTAGACAACTCAAGTTTTCCAAATAATTATTTGAAAACTTAAAATTTTACCACTGGCAAAAATATTGTCTTTTTGTTTTAAGTGTCAATTTCATTTATTTCATTTTTGAGAAGAATGTCAGTTACCTAAGTCTGAATAATTGTAGTTTATAGATAATTCTTTGAAGCAAAATTAGCACCCCATTTTAAAAAAGCAACTAGTTCAATTTGTGATTCAGGAAACTATACATGCTTTTCTTTGAGATGACTGTCAACCATTATATTATACTTTGGTTTGTAGCAAAAATGCTTCATGGGTAGTTTACATTTTTGTCCCGCAGAATATTAAAAAGGGACATTGCATTTAAGGTCAAGATTTATTATAATAAAATTAGTTTTTACTGCCTCAGTGAGGAGGTTCTTAAATCGGGTCTGTGGGTGTATGAGGGTGGTTACTAGTGCAACTTGGCGGCACCGCCTTCACATGTGCTAAGAAACCAGCAGTTTAATCCACCATTGCTTTTGTACCGTTGCTGTTGATGTCAACTAGTGAAAAGTGCAATAATGTCTTAGTAATGTGAAAATCAGCAGCCCTGCAAGGCTTTCTAGGACCTCAGGGGTCTGGGGACTGCCTTGCAGAACTTTTCTCAGTTCTCAGCTCTCCTTCAGAACTTGGAGACCTTCTACCTTCTCTTCTGTCTATAATCACTTTTTCTTTCTTTCTTTCTTTTCTTTTCTTTTCTTTTTTTTTTTTAGTAAAACGAGAAAGATTTATTCGATCTGAAGAGAAAACAGAGCATTTTTTTCTTTCTTTCTTTTTTTTTTTAAACTCAAGCCCTTCAATCCACAAAAATAACAATTCTTTTTTTCCTTCTGCCAAACCTGTTCAGTAATACAGTTGTCTGTCTATATCACAGGGGCTTTCGTTTGAGGACTACCTGCTGTTTCCAAGCTCCTCATATACTGGGATGCTTCAATCCCTAACAAAGGGGAACAGTATTTGCAGATAATCCACACACATCCTCTGTACTGAAAGTCATCTCGATACCTAATGGTACCTAAAGTCTGCAATACCTAATGTGCTGTAACTGCTGTGTTGTTATACTGTATTGTTTACTGTGTTGTTTAGGGAATTACGACAAGGAAGAAAATCTGTACATGTTCAGTACAGACCTAACTATTTTTTTCCCTGTACATTTTCTGTCTGCAACTGGTTGAATCCACAAATGCAGAGCTCACAGATAGAAGGGGCCAACTGTAGACTGCTTTTTCTTTTTCTATCTGAATTATACTTTAACGCTTTAGAATTTGGCTATTCTCCTCAACATTCTAATTTTTTTTTTATTTTTTAGTATTGGCAATGACATACTTAATCCAATGTTTTAACTTACATCTGTACTCAGCAGCCTTTGCAGCAGTTGATTATTCTTTGGTTCTGATTTTTCCTTTCTAGGACTTCAGTGAATGTATTTCTCTCTTAACCTTTCTACTCTCTGTCAGTCTGCTTTTCTGTCTCAGCCTCTGCTCGCTTGTTAATGTTTCCAACTTCATCATTTTTGTTCTACATGCTTTAACTCACTCTAAGTGTTGGGTTTTGGATGATTCAAATTGCTGACTCTTACCCTCACTCCTGCCCTAAGCCCCAGACCAGTATCTCCCACTTCTTCTAAATGTTCCCAAATGATTATCTCACATTTTTGAAACTGACCTTGGCATTCCTAGAAACAAACACCCCCCATTATCTTCTCTGCCAAAATTTCAAGGAGCAAGCATTAATTGAGTAGCTGCTTCACATACTGTGGGAAGACAGTGGTCAGCAAAACAGGCAAGATGCCTAAGGCAAGGCAGACAGTGGACAAGAAAACCAGCAGTAATTGGATACTGAGCAGGATAAGGGCCATTTGTGCTGGGGTGATAGGAGAGGCCACTTAGTTTAGTTTGTCAGGAAGTAGCTCTCTGATGAGTTACTACCCAACCTGAGTCCTGAGGACTCCAAAGGATTTAGTATGATGAAGAGAGTGGGAGAAAGAGGGCTTGATGCTTTCAGACAGAGCAGCCGGCGTCCAGACCCCAGAGGGAGACCTAGAGTCCTTGTAGACATGACAAGAGTGAACTGAGTGTCATTTGGATTGATAGACATATATCATCTTTTAGGTCATAAAACAGAGTTTGGGTTTTATTGTAATTGCAGTGAAATGTTTTAGGCTGTGACAAAATCTGATTTCCATTTCTAAAATACTCTTCTGGCAACTCTTGAAAGAGATACAAGTTGGGAAGGAGGAAGGGAGGTCTGGTTGGAAATTCTTAATAGCGTTCCGGGTGAGACATTATGGTGGTTTGAACTATAAGGTGGACACGAGGTGAGGTAGAAATGGATGCAGAGCCTTGAACCAAGGGGACTTTGTCTTAGGGTGAAACTTTAGGTTACCCTACAGGGTAAGTCAGAGTTTTTCCCAGGAAGTGTTAGCAAGTGTCATAGGCAGAGGGAGCATGATGTGCAAAGAGTAAGAAAGCAGAGGGAAAATGGGATATCCGAGGGCCTGAAGGAAGCTCAGCGTGGCTGGAGTCTAAAGAGGAAGAGTGACAAAGGATGAAGCAGCAGATACAGGTAGAATCCAGATTATACAGGACTGTGTTACAGGATTTAGACTCTGAAGTCTGGGGCTCCACACTGGGCTGAGTTTGAGAATTACTTGGTTATAACTAGTAATGGAAAGCCTAGGTGGTAGATGAGATTACCCAGGAAGGCTATATAGAATAAAAAGAGCACAGATCCTAAAGCCAAGACCAGGACTCTCCTGTCTCCTGGATCAGGACCCTCTCAAGCACTTCGACTGGCTGTTATCAATCAGTGTTGGTTTAATAGTATCTTAATTCAGATGGAGACAATATCAGCACATTTACTATCTATGATATTTAATTTTTAGCTTATAGAATTTGACTCAGAGATTGAAATGATACTATATGGAAAGAGTCCTCAAAGTTGTTTGAATCCAGTAGACCAGAGCAAATTGAATTATTTAGCATGTTTTCACTGTACTTTATCTCCTTTGAGGGGTCCCTGGGCACAGAATTGTGTGAGAGTGTGTGTGTGTGTGCACGTGTGTGTGTACACTTCTGTGCAGGGGGAGGGGACATAGGTTCCATAGCATTTTTAAAAAGTTTCCTTGATTTCCTCAAAACGTAAGATCCATTGTACTTGATAACTTGCAGGTATTTTGCTATTGTGATAAGTGATCTTTCTCAGAGTACATGAAAAATTCTTTTAGCTACTACTTGAATTATATTTTTATCTTTACTACTTTCATTTTTAGGATTTGTGTTTAGTGAATCGGAGGGATCTGCATTAGAACAGTTTGAAGGTGGCCCCTGCGCTGTGATTGCACCTGTTCAGGTAACATGGACTCCTTTACCCACTCCTTAGAAGGAACGTGTTGAAAGGTTTCATACTTTTTTGTTTTCTAATGTCTGTACTTTATACGTCCATAATCATGAAACATGATTAGTTAACTCAAAACTTTTGCTCATGCAAATTGCTATAAATACCCAAATAAAAATGAATTTAGAACATTGAGCTGCACAACAGTAGCCTTTGGACATTCTCTATTTTGAAGGAAAAATATTAGGTGTTCCCTGAGTTCCAGAAAATTAGTGATTACTTATCTTAACATCTTCTCTCATATAAAGATCTTATTAAGTAATGACATTTTATGCTCTATGTAGGTACAGTCATAGTAATTTTGAATTGTTTCATTTGTTCTGTCTATAAAAATTATTTTCTAAAATGTTGATGAGTTAATATTTTCATGGCCTAGAACTTTAAAATTTTAAAAAATAAGGTGGCAGTATGTACTGTTTTAGGCTATAGCTTTGGCCTTTTTAGATAAAAATGGTAGCAACAGATTTCAAACATAATTTCAAAAATCAAAGATTTTCTTTTTACATAGAAGATAGGGTTTATCTGAGTGTCTTTATTGGATTTTGAATCTTTATGTGTTACATTGTTTGAATTTCAGATGCTAATTTACTGTAAACTATTACATTGTTAAAGCTAAGAATTAAATTTTCAATTTACTGTAATGCTGACAATGTCCGTGAATGGCAGTAACTATAAAACTGTTATAAAGGATTAGCTATAATTTACTTTTGTTTTAATTGTCATGTTTTGAAAATACATATTTAATGTGATATTCATTATTTATTGGGCATAAAGAATGCATTTGTGAACTGTTAGCTGCAAAGTAAATTTGTCTCTCAAGCCTTATGTCCATACATTTACATTACTAAAAATGTTTTCTCTAAAGGAATAACGCTTCCTTTCGTGGTTGATTACAAAATGTATTCTTTGTAGGTCATTATTTTATTTCTGTAAAAAGTAAAGTTGATTTTTTTTTTTTTTTTTGGCGAACTTTTTTTTTAGTGGACTTATTTTTGAAAATGAAGAAAAATTTGAATGTCTGAATCTTGCCTTGGAGTTATAGAATATAAAGACTGAAATTTAACTATAAATTAGTAAGTACTGCAATTGTACTGAGTAACAGAGGCAAATTTTGATTGCTAGTAGGAATAGTGTCTGAATTTAAAGATTCTTTGTTCTGTATATCTGTAAATTAGATTATATAAACATGCCACTCTTTTCAGTAATAGTAGGGTTTTTATAAAAGTTCTATAAATGTAGTGAATTGCAGGGTATACCACTGGAGTTTCCTGTTTTATAAAATACGGTATATTTCAAAATAATTGTTCAAAAACAGTCACTTTTTTAAGTAGGGTGCTTGCTATGTATTAATAATAAGGGATAATTGTAATGCTCAAAATCCTGAACATACCATTATGTACTTTTGAGGTAGTAATTTAGTTTGAGTCACATAAATTTTTTTAATCACAAATCAGCACACTGTACCCCATAAATGTACACAGTTATGATTTAATAAAAATTATTTTTAATAAGAGAAATTTTTATGTTAATATTTCAGTTTAAAAGTCAAAACGAAGTTATTAATAGTGATGAGAGAAATGAGTAAGTCTAGATAGTAACACTTTTTTAATCTATAAAAATTAGAACATGACACTATGCCAGAAAAATAGTCCTGATAATGGAACCAAACAGATAATATAATCACAGACCTGATAACATATAAAATAAAATAAAATAAAATGAAGTTTCATAAATGCCATCAATATGACTGGTTAACTTAGGGAGGAAATTAAGTCTTATATATCAAATATATATTATTGGAATAATATTTAATTAACCATAGGAAAATTAAATATTAATGGATTCTCAACCCTCTTAGAGAAATGATGACTTCCAAAGTCAAAAATATCTGCAGTGAATATTAGCAATAAAGAGATATTGTCCATGTTATACAAGTACTTGTGCAAATTACTTAGAAAAACACTAAGACTCCAGTGGTGAAATGGGCATAAATATACAATCAGAACAGGTGAATTATACTATACAGCACAAAAATATGAAATGCCCGATCTTACTAGGAATCCAAGCATGTAAAAATAAAGCTGTAATTGGATTCTATTTCTTTTTCTCATCTTTAAATATGAAATTATAATTGCCAGTGCATGGAAGGGTGTGAGGATGCTGGCACACTCATATACTGCTAGATTGTATAATTTGCACTTCAATTTTGGGAAGGAATTTTACATTATAATTGGAACTATAATAATGCAAATTCTTTGATGCATTAATTGTACTTCCATGAATCTTTCCTAAAGAAATAATCCTTAATACGGAAAAAGTTATATCTAAGAAGATGCTCATGTATTTAAAGTAGCAAAAAATGCAAAAGTCCAAAGTATAATAATATAATTTAAATATGAAATAATAGTTAAGTAAATGTTGGTAAATAGCTTGACAAGTAGTGATTAAGAATTATGATTATAAAAAATATAGTTATGTATTCTATTGAAAAAGGGAAAAACAGGGCGGGGTGCAGTGGCTCACTCCTGTAAACCTAGCACTTGGGAGGCTGAGGCAGGTGCATTGCCTGAGCTCACAGATTCGAGACCAGCCTGAGCAAGAGCAAGACCCAGTCTCTAAAAATAGCTGAGAATTATGGTGGGTGCCTGTAGTCCCAGCTACTTGGGAGGCTGAGGCAAGAGAATTGCTTGAGCCCAAGATTTTGAGGTTGCTGTGAGCTGTGATGCTACAGCTCTCTACTGAGTGGGACAAAAGGAGACTCCTGTCTGAAAAAAAAAAAAAAAGAGAAAAGCAGAGATCATAATCACATACCCATTATGCTTTTTACTTGTTATAAAGTTAAAAATAGATGTAGAATAAAGACCTTATGGAAGTATATCAAAATATTAAACCACGGTTGTATTAGTAGTGAAATAGTGGATGACACCACCTTACTTCCAAAATGTTGTACCTAGTTATACTGCTCCATTTTATGGTGTTTATTTTGGAGAAGAATCAGAAGCATTTGATTATGTTATCTGTAGGTTGTATTTCTATGTGAATACAATAGAATATTACTTAGCTGGTTAAAAAGTAAGGAGCTCTTCCTCGTTTAACTCAGAAAGGTTTTCAATTGATTGCTTATTAGGGCCAAGGACTGTGCTAAGCACAATCCATAGATTTTCTCATATTATCCTCTCTGTAGCTTTTTGAAGTTTGTACTGTTATTTTTAGTTAGTCATAGTGGAACTGAGATTCCAAAGTAGGCTTGTCTGAATAAAAGCAGTGTTCTTAATTTCTAATAAAGGCAGTCCTCTTAATCTGTACGCTAATGCTTTCAAACACATGGGCGTGAGAATAGCACAGTAAGCTAATTTTCTTGGCTCTGCCCTTGAGATTCAGATGAAATGGATGGAGTGCAAGGATCTAAATTTCAAACCAACAAGTCAGGTTCCTAGGATGCAAATAGTATTAAACTACAGTTTGAGAAGCAGACACTGTTCTACACTGAACTGCTTTCTGTGAAGTCACCAATGTAATATGTAGGTGACTGACTCAAGGGAAAGTTTATAAATGATTGTTTTTCTTTTGAATCCTATAGCTTTTTTGAGTTAAACTGGGAGGTTAAGAGCTCCTGATAATAAAATGATGACCCTAATGTGTTATTCTTGTGTCACAGATGAGAGCTAAGAGAACAGAACCACTTTGTATTTCTATTTCTTTTACCCCAAGGAATCTAAGAGAAAGAAGATTTGTTCCCGTTCCATAGGGTTTTCATTTTGTGAATGGAGCAGTGAGTTTCTGTGATTTCCAGTTATGTGTCTATTCGGTCAGTTCTTCTACTTGTCAGAAAATATGTATTGTGGGAGAAGAATTTTATGAATGTAGAATCAGGTTTGTTAATATAAGTAAATAACTGTACACCATTCATGTTGCATGTGAAAGGAAGCCATTTGAAGTTTTTGTAGAATTACTCAAAGGATGGGAAGGTACAAATTAGTTTTTCCCATCTTAAAATTAAAGAATAATTTATGTTTATAATGTATTTTACTAATTATTGTTTTAATTGTATAAAGGCATTTCTTTTGAAGAAGCTACTGTTTTCTTCTGAGAAGTCATCTTGGCGGGATTGTTCAGGTATGACAACTGCCTTTTAAAATTTTCACTGTAGCCTCCCTTTTAAAGAACATCTGCATAGCATTCATTGGCAGTAGTTTAATTAAAATTATCCGTCCAAGCTGAGCATAGTGACACATCTGTAGTCCCAGCTACTAGGGAGGCTGAAATGGGAGGGTCATTTGAACCCAGGTGTTTGAGACTGCAGTGAGCTATGATTGCACTAATGTACTCCAGCCTGGTTGACAGAGCCCAGGTGTTTGAGACTCCAGTGAGCTATGATTGCATTAATGTACTCCAGCCTGGTTGACAGAGCCCAGGTGTTTGAGACTGCAGTGAGCTATGATTGCATTAATGTACTCCAGCCTGGGTGACAGAGCCCAGGTGTTTGAGACTGCAGTGAGCTATGATTGCATTAATGTACTCCAGCCTGGTTGACAGAGCCCAGGTGTTTGAGACTGCAGTGAGCTATGATTGCATTAATGTACTCCAGCCTGGTTGACAGAGCCCAGGTGTTTGAGACTGCAGTGAGCTATGATTGCATTAATGTACTCCAGCCTGGTTGATAGAGCAGGACCTCACCTGTAAAAAATAAAATTAATTAAAAAATCTATTTAAAAGAATAAAGAATCAATGGTTTTTTTCCCCCAGAGGCGTCTTTTTAAAATATTTCAGAATGCTTCATCAACAGTAACTCTAAATTTTAAAATACATATTTCCAAATTTGGCTTCTTTCTAAGAGATTTAATAAGACAGGATAATATAACAAAGGGAAAATCCTTTGACCACTTGCTGAAAAGTGGTGCATTTCCCAGAACTGGTAGTTGATAGCAAACCATAAAGAATATGTGCATTTGTGCTTCCCTTTTTTAATTAGCTCTGAGCAGAACTCAGGATGATTGCAGTTGGTTTGGAATACAAGCTATTACATCCTCATTTTAAAAACTGGGCATTATAATATATCCTACCCTATTCTAGAAGTCATTGTGACGTTCACATGGAATTATCTAAGTAAAGGAAACATTTGCATTCCACTTGACAGTTTACAAAGATTTTTTTTCCTTTTCTTAGATAATTTCATGTGAACTTTACAATGACTTCTAGAATAGGGTAAAATAAAATAATTCACAGTTTTTAAAACGGGGACATAATAGTTTATATTCCAAACCATGACCATAGGCTCTACTAATGATTTTAAATATGAGAGTTAAGGTATCTAAAATATTTTTTAATTAATTGATAGCTGAAATGCAAAATAAATTTTAGTACAGAAGAAACTCTTCAAGAGATACTATTTTTAGCATGAACTTTCTATTAATAAAATTTGTAACAGTTCTTACATACAATTACATTTACTTTGCTAAAACTTGTAAGGCATTGTCATAAATGTCATAAATGCTGTGGTATAAAGCGAACGACACATTTCCTGTCCTCAAAGAACTGCTGATCCCTTAAGAGAAACAGAAACCACCTTGTATTATAAAGTTGTGTAAAGAATATGTACACATCTTACCCCTTCATTAGAAAGTCGCAGAGAGTAGCACTTCTTGACAGTAATACTGTTTGAGAAGGAGAAGGCAGCAAACGTTCAGGAAGAGATGATCTGAGCCTTCATGCCATTTGCTAAAAATTCTAATGTCCAGAGCTCTACATGGGCCATTACAAAAGTTTTGAGATACACGAAAATCAAGAAATGTAAAATCGATGCAGACAGAAACAAATGGAACCCTCTAACTTCACCGATAAGCCAAGCCAAGTTGAAATGTGTAAAAGTAAATCAGAAAGGATGCTGTCAACTGTAGTTCTTGGAAGTGAAATAATGGACCATAATACAGTCTGTCTCAAAACTTTCGTACTGACCCACGTATTATGCAGCATAAACACGATGGCCTCTGCTAGTGTAATGCATTGTATTATTATATATGCTGACATTGTGTTATTTCATTATTCTTATCCCTGTGGGATAGAGTGATCAAAGACATTAGGTTAATTTAGAAGAGGGGAAAAAATTAGAGGTCTCAGCTGGCCTTTACATTATGCTCAGTTCTGCAGTAAAGGAACCATCCATGGCCTAAATGCTGTCGTTGCAGCTTAAGAAGAGCACGATCAGTGTCAGGGTATTCCAAGTAGCATGTTTTTTCTCATAATGCTAACTACTGCATTTTTTCAGGATTTCTTTTCTAACTGATGGCTTTATTTAAAGTGCTGATATTTTAACCCACAAGCACATTTTTTCTAAAATATAATTTAAAATCTGTTTGGATTTTTTTCTCATTCTTAAAATGTTTGATTTTTATCAAATTAACACATTCTTAATATTTTTATTTATGACAGGATTTTTTTATTTTTCAGAGAAATCCATTATAACTTATACTTTGGTTATTTTTAGAGGAAGAGCAGAAGGAACTCCTTTGTCATACCTTATGTGCTATTTTAGAAAGTACTTGTTGTGACAACTCTGGATCATACTGCTTGGTTTCATGGTTAAGAGGAAAGACCACTGAGGAAGCTGCTAGTATTTCTGGGAGTCCTGCAGAGTCTAGTTGCCAAGTGGAACATTCTTGTAAGATACATTTTTATTTCCTGAAGTGTTTTCTTATAACTTTGTTTTAATCAAACTATTGAAAATTTTTAAGGAAAACTATTTTAAATTTTCATGATAAATCTTTTTTCTAGCTTAAGCTTAATTATTGAGCCTTAATTTCCTTTAATTTTTTTATTTCCCTTTTAATGATTTTAATTAGTAGGAGATTTTTTGTATAAAGAAAAAGAAATGTTATCTCTTAAGTTTTAAAAATTGTTGTAGTTCTGCTTGATAATCTCTTCTGAGCTTTAGAACTCTTATTTAGAAAGTTGAAAGGACATATTTTTATATACTTTAGTTTCAGATATATTAATATTTTCTTTGGTATAGGAAAAAGAGTTTTTTAACATTAGAAAAATTCTAAAATTTATCTTTAGTTGTTTCCTCGAGCAAAAATGGGGACATTTTCCTTCATTACCTGTTGTTTCTTTTCCTCCTAACCTTTTTCAATATTTATTTTAAGGTAGCTTTAATTATGCCTGAGGTTTTTCATACCTTGCATGAAGATTTTTGCCTTTAAAATAAGTAATAGTTCTTCTCATTATTCATAAAAGTGGTATGTTCTGTGGTCTTTAACCTTTGAAAATTCTTATGTAATACGACTAAAAACCACCAGAGTGAACTAGTGAAATGGAGACAGCTGCTGGTTTGGAAGCTGGATAACAGAGTTACCTTTCTGATTTGTTTTTCAGAAGTAATCTTGTTACTTGGTGGTTTTTTGTAATTGGTAATCCCAAATGCTTATATTGATTAAGTGACTTATTCTATCTACAACACATTCCATTAACTGTCATCTCTACAGAAATTGTTTTTGAAGAAATTACACACCTGATTTTGAGAAAGTACATTTTGATTGCCCGTGATCTGATGCATTTTGCTTTCTGTATGGAATTATCTATGTATAAGGCACTATTGCCTCCCGGGGCTGAAATGTCCCTGTGTTGTCAGTGTCTTTTTTTTTTCTCCTACCTCTTTGATTAAAATGCCTTAAGCCTGGCAATTGGAGTAGCAGTACATTTGCAAGTAATACTTTTTGAAATTTAAACTGTTGAATGATGTTTCCTTTTTAGACTTATCAAACAAAATTTAACATATTTTTAAGACTTGATAATGACATTTGAAGACAAGTAGAAAATGTTCACAAGGATGATAGCCCAAAATGTCATTAAAATTGGCTTTAAAGGGTGGCGCCTGTGGCTCAAGGAGTAGGGTGCCGGTCCCATATGCCGGAGGTGGCGGGTTCAAACCCAGCCCCGGCCAAAATCCACAAAAAGAAAAAAAAATTGGCTTTAAAATATTTTCCAGGTTTTACTGGTTTGCATGTATGCATTTTTAATAGTTTTATTTAGGATATTAACATTTTGAGAGAGGAATAGTTGAACTATTTCATAGGTGTGTTAAGGAATATATACCTAAAGCCAGTCGTCTATATTAACATGGAAGCTCTTTTTATTTTTTATGAGTATGATAATAGTATACTGTGTGTTTGCTAAAGAATATGCGGTACATTTCTGTCGTGATAGGTGACATTGCCATAGGTTTAATTGGCCTCATAACGCATTAGGTTTGATTTTGCCGTACGTAACTTAGACGAGCATATTACATGGAATTTCTCTCCAAACAATTTGTCTTAATAGTTTTCTTGTTTAGTTTGTATTTCATTTTCAAAGTTGACATGAAATAAAACCATGTCTTAGATCTTTTTAATATTGTGTACATTTGAAGACTTCTGTTAACTGAAAATTTGAGAATTTAACTTATTGACAAATAAACTTATTAAACATTTTATTCCATATAACAATGTATCTTACCTGTTCTTCCTTTATTCCCAGCTATGTTCTTTTCCTTGTGTTTTATATTTTTCCACCATCCCTGCCTGCTAAGCTTTTTATTTTGCTTCCCTCTTTTCTCTAAATTATTATCTTTATGTCCCCGTTCATAGTTTACCCAGTAAAATGACCGGATTAATCGATCTAACACTACAGAACATTTAGTACAGCTTAGAAAAGATTAGGCAGAATTTATTTTTAGCTTGAAATTTTAAATGTGAAGTGTTTTCCCCTCTTGTTAATATGACCTTCTGTACAAACATTAACTTCATTGGCTTGCGTGGTGTGTATTGTTTGGCTTGTTGGTAATGCACACTTGTTCGCAAAAGTGAATACTCGGGTTCAATTTCAGTTTGTTGCCTACATAAACCAAAAGAGATTTAAATTAATTCATTTGGATGTCTAAAGATTTTAAACCCTTGAAAATTGGTCTTTGAAAAGCTAGCATAATGTGACATTTTAAATTATAAATATTTTTAATTTTGAAATTATAATGAATCAGTTTCCTTAACTCAGTAGTGAAAATTTATATTTGAAAGTGCTAAAATTTTTTATAAAGTATATGTGAAATTGTTCACATTGTGATAAGTTAAAGTAGGCATTTTGATTCACGATTCATATGTGTTGTCTTTAAAGACTTTCTCTTCTTGGAGCCAAGACTGTCTGGCTTCAGGTTTCAACCCTGTTTATAACATGTGCTCTTGGCAGTCTTTTTTTCTCTGGGCCTCAGTTTCTTTCCATTTATGTGAAATAGAGGTAAAGGGGTGGTTTTGAACATTGGATGAAGTCAGACTTGTATAGCATTTTGTAAAGGGTTTGGCACCTAGTAAGTGTTCACTAAGTATTACCTTTGATCAAAATGCTTTCCTTGATTTCTTTCGATTTTTTAAATTCACTATATTAAATTTACTATACTAAATTGTACTAAATAAACAATCCAAGTAAATTACTGAAAATTTCTTAAGTTACACCAATAAATGAGGAAACAGACTTACAACTGTCATTGAACCTGTGTATTTTCAAAGTGTTATGCCTATTTATAAACATTTGAGAATTAAGCAATAACTCTAAGGCTTTTATGTTATAAAGATATTGATTATGATGATTTCACTTAGATCTATAAACTGAAAGCTTATTTCAAAGTGTAGGACACGTTATAATGTTGTGTGACATACTGATTATCAATAATTCTTACATTTTATAAACTATCCTAACATAACTGAATTGAAATGTTTTATAATTGAATCACCCTTCGACATTCTCAGTATTATATCCATTTTAGTTATAATATTGGTAACTAAGATGTTGAAACAAATTCGTATTGTAGTAAAGTTGAACATAAACTGAGAATTTTAAGGGAGTAAGGAAATAGAGAAAGTTTTGATTGCTTGAAAGTATTTACAGCCTGCTGTGTGTATCTTGTGTCATTTATTTGCCATGTGTAGTGCTGAAAAGTGTCTTTTATGTATAGCTGCCTTGGCTGTCGAAGAGCTTGGCTTTGAGCGATTTCATGCATTGATTCAGTAAGTAACATCGGAACATTTAAAATACTTACCTTGTGGACACATTGCCATTTTAAGTCTGTTCATACTATGGAAAGGGTGTTAAGTTTTGTATAGTACTGCGCTATTTAAACATTAATTTTGAATCCATCGCTTGAAGATTCATTTGCCTTCAAATTAAAAAAAAAGAATAATTTGTAAATGTATACTTAAATTTTTCTTATTCCTAATTAACTACTCAAATACACTTAAAAAAAAATTAAAGCTTTTTCATTATCACAGTAAGAAAAATAAATCGTTTTATTTTAATGTTTCTCTGTCCTGAATGGATATAAAAATTTGTACTGGGCTAAATGTTAGAATTTTTATTTGCTGAAAATCCTTTTGGTGATTTTTTTTTTTTTTTATTGAGGGCTTATATTTTCATTAAAGCATTGAAATTTTTCATTACAAAATAAAAGGTAAGGATGGCTATGTTGATGGAATTATAGATGGCATTTGGTTTGAAATTTAACATTAAATTTTTTAAAAGAAGCCGCAATTGTGTAACTTAGCCTTTAGCATTCAAATATTTGTGAAATAATTCCCAGGCTTTAAAAAATGAAGTTTTCTTTGTTCTTAATCTCTCTTACAAGAGGGCCACTCTATTCTTAAAATAAATTTGTATTATTGAAAAATTTATTAATGTCAGTTTGCTTAAGAGATGAAGAGGTTCCCTGCTAAGTAGGCATTCTACCTTAGTGTTATAAGTTGTATGTAGTGATAGTTAGAAATGTTTTGCTTATGATGGCTTAAATTTGTATTTGAAATTTTGAGAAGCTTACAAAGATTTCCTGTTTGTATGTTTTATAAGAAAACATAAAAATTTTCCCATTTATATGTAGTCGATCTCATCATAATACCAATGCATGATTCTTTTTTTCCCTTAGAAAAAGATCATTCAGAAATTTATCAGAATTAAAAGATGCTGTCTTGGACCAGTATTCAATGTGGGGAAACAAATTTGGAGTATTACTTTTTCTGTATTCTGTGCTGCTGACAAAGGTTTGTTTAAGATGCTGCTTCTGTCTTTTATTAGTTTAGTTTAGTACTGTTTTTCCTGCTTTGATGAGTAATTTTATGCCTAATGCTGTTTCTGAATCTCGGTATAAAAATCTTTTATGGTGATAATAAGAAATTAATTTGTTTCCTCACCACCCCTTATTAACCACTTTCAAACTTGCTTTCACCTCTGTTCTTCTGGACTATGGAGGTTGTCAGGAATGCTTTGATTATGAAATGTTGTTCTTCTGAATTTTATTTCCTTTGATCCTAGTACTTTACAGTACTTGACCCCTTTGCCCTTTCTGGAAGCACCTTCTGTGCCCCCAACCCCTTCCTTGATTTTTCTGATAGATCACTATGCTAGTTGTCCTCCTATTATGTCTCATGATTCTTTTTTGTTTTACTTTCTTTGATGGCTTAGTTTCCTCTTTTACCTGTTATCTCCTTTTCTTTTCTCTCCCCCTCTAAATTTGTGTATCTCAGAAATTTTATTACCTGGGTCCTTTATGCCTTTTCTTTTATGGATATTTCATTCCCTCAACTTACCTTAATGGGGCTGATTCTAGTATATACACTTCCAGACCTAACCTTTTCCCCCAAAAGTCATTCTCATGTCTTCACTAATCTCTTAGTCTCAGTTTCATATCCTGCTACATCTACACATCTAAAATCAAACTTCTTTAAACTTGACAAATGTTTATTGAACAGTGACTTTATGCTAGAGTTTGTACTTATAATATAGAATGCACTTTTTTTAATCGTTTCTATTGTTTAAAAAAAAGCTGTAGTAAATCCATTATGGCAGTGTTTTTTTTGATGTTGGTCTTTACATTACAAAGCATGGTGAGAAAGTAGAAGGAGTGCCTGAGTTTACTGGTGGAACCAAGGGATAGCGACCATTTGATGTAAGGACTTGAAGCAAAAGTGAAAGTTTTCTCTATGGAAAAGCACAGGGAAATGTTCTAAGCAGGGGGCAGAGCAAGTAGAAAAGCGTAAGAGATGAGGATACGACGCAGATTTGGGGAGCTGCGTAAGTAGTTCAGCGTTACTGCAACGCAATGACTTGGTGGGCAGCTGTGGGAGGTGAGACGAGGCGCTTACGCGAGGAAAGCTCAGAACAGGAGGTCCCTTCATACTGCGCAAAATTCAAAACACTTTAGACTTCATCTGCTCAAAATTAGAACACAGTAGAAGTGTTAAACAAGGGAATAACAAGATCTTTTTGTTGATAACATGCTTTAAATTGGGATAAGAGTTGTGATGGAGGGAGTTAGCATGTGGAATATAAGACTCAAGTCAAGAAAACTGGGAAAGTGGGTATCAAAATAGGTGAAACCAAAACTGGTAAGTGATCAGGAAATGAAAGAGAAGGGGAACATATTTAGATAAGTAAACAATGAGAGAAATAAACCGAAACAGATAAGGAAAAGGACCAAAAGTAGCTGGTAGTTATGTAGAGGTTGGGACTAGCAATAATGGTGGGTATCTTAAGACGAGAGGATTTTTATGAGCTCTTGACAGTTGATTATTTCCCTAGGTTTTGATGCCCAAAACATTTGATACCTCCTTTGTCTCTTACTCTTTACAGCCAGTGTATTATCACGCTAGTTGTTCTTCCCTTGCTGGTCTGTGAACTGACACTGCTCCTCCCTAGTTCCTCCTCACTCGTCTGCTTTGTGGTGTTCACAAGGATGACAAGTGCAATAATCCAGCCTTTTTGCTTCCCACTACGATATTTAGGCAATCATTTAATATTGTGATGGTTGGTTAAAGTTCTATTTAATCTTTAATAATGGTAGAAATGGCCTATATGTTAGAACCAAGGGTCAAAGTAGGGTAATAGCACAAAGAATGGCAGTTTATCTTTGTCATTTTGGAGTTGATGAGATTAAAATACGCAGGTCTTTTTGTACTTATCCAGTATCTAGGAACTTTTGGAAGTTGGATGTTTTTCAGGAGGATTAAAAATTATCAGGAAAATAAGAAGGTTCCCGCACTCCTAATTATATTTCATTTTGTCAGTACACATTTAATTACAAATATTTGTAAGAAAGCATAATCGGAAGCAAACCTTCCATTTTATTTGCCAGTTACATCTTTTGTGCATTTAAATTTGTATCTGTCAGTACCTGTATGTGTGATGTCTAGTATATTTTTTACATGACCTGAAAAAAAAAATCAGTTGCTTTATTAGGTATGTTACATTTTGATTTAGCCCAAAGTTAAATTAATGTTAACTTTTCCATGAAATAATTTGCTCCCTTCTTCTCTTGAAAGTTAAATATTATCTCTTTCAATTACTTTAACCAACATTAGATCTTTTTACCCATTTGTGTTCTTTATGTAGACCCCAGTTAAAAAAAAAAAAGATTGTTGAAGAACTCCTTTTTTGCAGTTATCATCTCAGAGGTACCCCCACTTAAAATCTGGGTAATTCTTTGGGAAAAAAGTTACTTAAATGTATTTCATTAATTTATAGTGTTCAGTTTTTAAGCTGTCATAATTTTCACTACCTTTAAAATAAGCTGGTGAAATTCTTGCTTTCTTTAGGGCATTGAAAACATAAAAAATGAAATTGAAGATGCAAGTGAACCTTTGATAGATCCTGTGTATGGACATGGCAGGTAATTAAAATCTGTTATCTCCTTCTGTGGACTGTTAATTTGTGGGAACTTAAGATAAAATATGACTGAGTCAGGTGATTTTGCTTGTCGATAGTGTTGACAGCATAAAGTATAGATTTGAGCTGAGCAGTCTGGTGTTTTATGATTGTTTGCTTTAGCTATGAAATGTTAATTCCAGCTTAGGTTTATGTATATATTGTATTTATTGTGTTGAATATTTTCAGATAACATTGGAGAGGTATTTTAACAAATTCTGCTTTGTTTTAGTTATGCCATTTTTTAAAAGATGAAATGTACTCCTTTGACATAGAAATAAGTGTGTCCTTACCAATATGTAATATTATATATGTTTTTCTGCATAGGATGAAAAAAATTCTCCATTTTCTCCTAGGACCACCCTCCCTCTCAAGCCTTTTGTAGTTATTATATGTGTGTGTGTATATATATATATATTTATTTTTGTTTATGCAAAGGTACATACCAATAGGTTACATTATTTGTGTTTGTCAGGTAAAGTTCAAAGTCTGAGCTGTAGTTGAGTCCTTCACCCAGGAAATGTGCCGTGTACCCTACATTGTGCTCAATAGGTGGGAACTTACTCAGGTCGCCCCACATAGTTTTTATATTTGTATCAAAGTCAATGGAACAGTGATAGTTACCTCACTCTAATACATGAATCATTATTTTAAGACCTTTTTTCCTCATGTATCTGTCATCAAAGACAAAATATTAATGATTAATAATTATATATTTGAAAAGATTATTATTAATATCAATTAAAAGTCTAAGTATCCTTAATTTTTTATCCATTTAAATGTTAGATCTTAGATAAAATTGTTAAAATTTATATGACTATGCACAATAGGTACTATTTTGATGATACGTTTATTTAGCAAGGCTGAGTGTATAAAGTTTCCTTAACTTTGTATCTTAACATAATTTAATGTAAAAATCATTAAATCATATTTTACATAGGAATTATTTTATTTGAAACTTGTATAATTATGTTATAATTGCTTTTTAATTTAATTTTAAAAGCCAAAGTTTAATTAACCTCCTACTGACGGGACAGGCTGTTTCTAATGTCTGGGATGGTGACAGAGAATGCTCAGGAATGAGTGAGTATATTCTTTGTTGTGTTTACCTCTTTTATGATTAATATTTCAATAAAGTATCATTGGTGGTTATTCATCTATTTAATGGCTCTACATTACTCGGTGGTTGATTAATGCTTTCCAATAGAAGAATTCTTTATAGTTCCCAGTGCATTCTTCACATTAAGAGCATAATCATCCTCATATCAGAATTGAGCACATAGGATTCTAGTTTCTCCAAATTATAAAAAGGGCCTTATCTAACAAAAGCAATCAGTGTACCCTCAATACATCCCCAACAATAAAAAAAGAAAGAAAGAAAAAGAAAATAAAAATTAAGAGCATAGATTTTTCTTTTTTTTTTTTTTTTTTGTAGAGACAGAGTCTCACTTTATGGCCCTCGGTAGGGTGCCATGGCATCACACAGCTCACAGCAACCTCCATCTCCTGGGTTTAAGTGATTCTCTTGCCTCAGCCTCCCGAGTAGCTGGGACTACAGGTGCCCGCCACAACGCCCAGCTATTTTTTTGTTGCAGTTCAGCCGCGGCCGGGTTTGAACCCTCCACCCTCGGTATATGGGGCCGGCGCCTTACCAACTGAGCCACAGGCACCGCCCAAGAGCATAGATTTTTGGAGCCAGGCAGCCTTGGGTTTTAATCCAAACTGTGTGACTTCATGTAGTCAGTTACTAAGCCATTTATTCCCATTCTGTCTGGAATAAAGCTGGGATTGTAGGACTAGCTTTTTTAGAGAAAGTAATACATAAATCTCTTAGTATATGTAAACATAGTACATACTTATCCAGAAACGCTGCTGCAGTCTTTGCTTAAAATTGAGAAGAATTTAGAAAGTATTATGATTTGAAATAATTTGCTTTGATAATCTAGTCGTTTTTTTTATATTGCTTTCAGTGTGCATAATTTCATTCAAAATGCTGGACAAATTTAATGTCATTTGAAACTTTTAAATTACCAGCCCCTCCACTGTTACTTTTATTTCTGGTCTCCATTGCTTCTTTCCTGTAACTTCATATGTTTCTAGGAAGTTTGAAATCAGTTTGGTCCAATCCATTTATTTAAGGAGAGCTGATTAAAAACTGAATAAAATTTCCTTCAGTTTATATCTGGGTCAGTCTAAATTCATTTTACTCATTCAACTTCTGTTGAATACTTACTGTGTACCTCTTACTGTTGAGTGTTTCTTATCCAAAATTCTTGGGACCAGAAATATTTTGAGATTTTGGGGTTTGGGGTTTTTTTTTTTTGGACTTTTTGCATTTCTCTGTACTTGGTTCATCATACCTCATCTGAAAATCTGAAATCCAGAGTGCTCCAGGGAGCATTTCCTTTGAACATCATGTTGGCTTTCAAAATTTTTCAGATTTTGCACCTGGAGTTTATATTTTCAGATTAGGGATGCTCAATCTGTAAATAGACTTTTCTGAGATTTATTGAAAAAAATCTTATACAAATAAACACTGTAAGTTATAATATATGAGAATAACATATCCTTTTTGTATTATACCTTGGCATAGAAGCAAATATTTGTAGTGATTCACTTTAAACTTACCAAAGAAAATAAAAATTTTAAGTATGCATTCTGTTTAAGGATGTAGGTATAATACATTTTGAAATATTATCACCTAAACTAGATGCCTAGGCACATGATTACTGAGTAAGTCTGAATAATTCATTATCCAAGAATTATCAACAGCTAGTTTGCTGTGTTATGTAACATGATGTTCTTATTGTTTAGAATTCCAGGGACATAGATGCTGTAATATCTAATCATAACACTAGGTGGTGATAATTGATTTTAGAAATTACGAAAATGTTTCCCAACATCTGTATTCTTCTTTTAATAGGAAAGCATTGAGTACTGCTTACCTTTCAGAACAAAAGGGAAAGAAAAGTTTACAAAGCTGTAAAGAATCCATTTCTAAGATTTTCAGATTTTTTAATTTTATGCCCTTTACATTTTTAAAAATTGAGGATCCTGGAGATTTTACTTATATGAATAATAAGCAAGTAATGACTAATATTTTTCATGTTTGAGATTGAGTGAGAAGTTTTAAAATATGTATTCATTCACTTCAAAATAACAATAGGTATAAAAAAATGCTCAACATCACTATTCATCAGAAATGCAAATTAAAACCACAGGGAGGTATTGTCTTACCCTGGTCAGAAAGCCTGTTAGTAAAAAGACAAAAAAAAAAAAAAAAAATACATGTTGACAAGGATGGAGAGAAAAGGGCGCTCTTGCACAGTTTTGGTAGGAATGTAAATTAGAATAACCTTTAGGGCAAACACTAGAGATTTCTCAAAAAACTAAAAATCCAAAGTGCTCCAGTGAGCAGTTCTAAAAGTAGAACTGCCGTTCGATCCAGCAATCCCACTAGCAGGTATTTACTGAAAGGAAAAGAAATCAGTGTATCAAAGGGATACCTGCACTCACATGTTTATTGCAGCACTATTCACAGTAGCAAAGGTATGGATCAGTCTAAGTGTTCATTAATGGATGGACGGATAAAGAAAATTTATATATATGAGGGTTGTCTGAAAAGTGTCTAGCCTTGTATCTCTCTATTTTTTCATATTCATGGCTGGATATTTTCCAGATAGCTCTCATATATGATGGAAAAAGAGTAAAACCGAATGTCACATGTTCTCACTTAACATGTGGGAACTAAAAAAATCATGGGGAGGTCAAGATTGGAAAGCTAGATAACAGATTGGGACGGATGAGTGGCAGGGGATAAGATTATGAGAAGGGGCTTAAAGAGTCCAAAAATGCACTGAGATAAAAGGAATAATGTAGAGTTGGATAGAGTGGGGTGACATGCTTAATAAAAATGTATTCAGGTGGCGGACACCATGAGTACCCTGACTTGATCACTATGCATTATATGCATATAGCAACATTTCTAATGTGCTCCTTAAATTTGTACAAATAAACAATAAAATAAATAATAATGTGCCCATTTACTTGTTAATATAAACATTTTTTATAAAAAAGTATTCCCAAATCCCCCCCCCAAATTAAAGAGAGTTACATGGTTTTACATTTTTAAGAGATCCCTTTAATGCCTAATTTATTAGTAGACAGCTGGGTGTCCATATCTGCTTATGAATTCAGACTGTTGCAGTGTAACATCACTTAACCTCTGTAAAACTCCACTCTACACTCAGAAGGGAGTAAAAGAGGCAATTAATGTCATTTTATGAAAGCCATTTTCAGCTTGGTGACCGTAATACAGTGGTTATGGTGCCAAACACATACACCAAGGGTGGCAGGTTCAAACCCGGTCCAGGACAACTAAACAACTGCAACCAAAAAATGGCCAGGCATTGTGGCAGGCACCTGTAGTCCCAGCTACTTGGGAGGCTGAGGCAAGAGAATCGCTTAAGCCCAAGAGTTTGAGGTTGCTGTGAGCTGTGACGTAACAGCACTTTACAGAGGGCCAAATAGTGAGACTCTGTCTCAAAAAAAAAAAAAGCCATTTTCATCTTTCATCATCTCTGAAAGGATCCTGTGGACCCCGAAGAGTCCTAATGCATAATTTAAGAACCATTTCTGTACCCCTACTTGCCTATAAGAAGCTAGTAATGAAATACAAAATACGTGTCTTCTATTAATTTGGGATTTACAAGTGTGAAATTACCAGCTCTTGATTTATACCATCTAGATATACCTAAGAATACACAGTAAAATATTTACAAACAGAATGACTGAGTTAGTATTCTCATCATGTTCATTGTTAAGAAAATATATCCTAATAGAAAAATGGACAAAACATCACCAGATGTCAAACAGGGTAGAAAATTATATATACATTGTGGTTACAGTAGATGTAATTTTTACTCGGAGAAAAGTGCTTTTTAGATATGTGTGTGGACCTAAATATATTATTGTAGTTCTACTCAATATATTTTAGCTAAAGGCATAAAAAGACTTCATTACTATCATAGTCTCATCTCTGTTGTGAAATAATCTCTTCTCTTTTCATTCTCTGTGTTTTGTCTTATCCACAACTATGGCCTTAACTCGCATCTCTGTGTTGCGGATTTCCAAATCTCTGTGTCCAACTTTGACCTTTCTCGTCTGTTCCCGAGCCTGCCTTCTCTAGCCTAGACTAAAGGCACCTCAATCTTGGCTTCTCTAAAACCAGGCTTGTGTTCTCTCTTCATATGGCTCTAGAACCTACTTCTTAATTCTTTCTTTTAATCACTATTTATCAGATGCCTGGTCTAGAAACATCAAAGGGAACTTTGACAAATTCTTTACTCCTGACACTGATTTTTCATACCTCTTCTTTGTTTTGTCTGTTTTGAGTATTCTTTTCATTCTCTTTTTGTCCTGGAAAACTCTTGCATACTTGAAGATGCCCCAGGATTCAACTTAAGTGTCACCAGCTCTGTAAGCTTTCCTTAACACTGTAAGCAGATACTCTCATACCTGTGTGTTTGTGTATACATATATATAGAGAGAGTACACTTTTTCATCTGTCTCCCTTGGTAAACTCTTAGCCTTTGTAAGGCAGAGAGTATTGTTTCCCCAGTCGTAATCACACTGCCTTTAATTATTTACAGGAGAGAGGGATAGCATTAAATATCCATGTTTTAAGTATAACGCAAATAGCATCACTGCTACCCTATGCTATCATTTGTTTTTCCAAAGTCAATTCAAGTTAGACCTTTTGCGTGGGCATTAATAAGTGTGTTGTTGTTCTTTTATTTTTGCCAGTAATTCTCTGAATTTTAAGGAAGAAATTCCTTCATTAAAAAGTTAATTTTGAATACAAAGTTTTATAAATACATTTAATATACATCTGAAATGTCATATTTACCCACCACAAACCTAATGTAATGGTATCTTATAAGAAGTAGTACTGTGATGATGACTTGATATGATTTAACGATAAACGTGGTAAGTTTTGAAGTATGATTTGGGGTAAAGCATGTTTGATATAAATATGCGTGTTTATAGATACATACACATAGAAGTACTTTTCAGATTTATGTATGCTAATAGAATGCTAAGTTTATTTTATTTATTTTTTTTTGCAGAACTTCTTGGTATAAATGAACAAGCAGATGTAGGATTCTTAACATTAATGGAAGCTTTAAGATACTGTAAGGTAAATTGATTTTTAAGGTACTTTGAATGGTTTTTATTTACATGTCCACTATTGTGGATGTTATTTTTATATCCTATGACAGCATGTTTAGTTTATGACTATTAGTATATACCGGTCTCTTCAGTTGCTTCCTGTGCTCCCACCCTAAACTGACCAGGGTTATTGAGGATGGTTCAACTGGGTGATCATGCCAAGTTCCTGTGCTGGGTCCATTGTGGGAGAGTGGGGTGAGGGGCAGAGCCCAGTACAAAATAATATATAAAAATAGAGACCTTATTGATTATAAATATGAACTGAGGAGGAAGAAAGCACTGTTTCTTCATTAACAAAGAGAATGCTTCACTGAAGTAACTGGTAATACTTTATCAGGCAAAGGAAGAGAATTTGCTAAATGCCTGAAATTCTTTCATTATTCCATCTGAAAAATGATTTTACAGTAAGAAAAAATGCAAGCCTTTTACAACATTAAGCTCTTTCACGTGTGTACTAGGGTGAGGAATTGCCATTCAGCTTCCATTTATTGCTGTTTATTTATTTATCTTCCTATACGATCTGAAATAACCATCGAGCATTCCAAATAGTTTTTTATGTTAAATCTGACTGTACTTAATAAGATATCATGACTTTGGAGAAAGAAAGCAGCAGATTTCATTTTCATTTTCACTATAGAATGATAGCTCCACGGCAGTGGGTGTAGTCCTGGAGGTGCTGACTGATTATTTTTAGTAACAGCAACACTGCCTTGTCCTCTTTCTTTTTTTTTTTTTAATTTTTTTGGTTAGACATCATTTCTCTCTCATGATAACATGAAAGTGATGTGATGTGGCTGTGATAACCAAACAGGATTGATCCTGCCCTTATGTTAGTACTGATCATATTGTTACATGGTAGAAACTCCTATTTTTCAGTGACTTCCAGTTGTATGTGTAAAAACTGTTCTGAGATAGCCTGGCCATCAGAGAATCAAACTGTGTCCCCTTCTCCTAACACACACATACACACACGTTCCTAGGTCCTCGAAGAGTTGTCTGTGCACATGTGTGTTTTGCAGGAGGCCAGGGAGTGGAGATCTGACGTTTGAAAGTATTTCCCGTGTCCTGGAAGATCCTCGTGGTCCGGGTCCCATCCCCCCGGGTGCATTGCTCTCTGCACTGCTGTGCCCTGGTGGCACCAGTGTCCTGTCACTGTCCGCAACGTGCCCAGCCCTTTCCAGCCACTATGCCTTGGTACTTGCTGTCCTTTCTGCCTGGAGTACTTCATCTCTTCACACAGATAGCTCCCGCTCCCTTTCAGTTCACACGTCAGATTGTGCTTCAGAGATTTTCCTTGACCAAGATCTCATTTACTTTTTTACAATATTTTGTAGGTGTAATTATTCTGTAAGGACTCTGTCTACTTGTCTTTTTAAAATCTTGCATTTGTTTTTCTCTTGTCTTCCCTCTTTGAAAGCAGAGCCATGGTCTTTCTGGGTACACATAGGTGCTCAATAAATACTTGTTATAAAGTTTTCTAAGCCTGTGCCTAGCCTTTCTCTAAGTGTTAGGTATAACAGAGGAATGTATTGTTTTCCCCTCAGGATCTTAGTGGGAGATCAGTAGCTGCTGCATATTTTTCTATTTACACATTGTTCTCATGGTCTAGAATCTAGCAGTTAATGATACTTTCAAAATACTGTTTAAAGATTCTTTTAATGGTACAGCACAACACACCAATATTTGGATAGCAGAAAGGTCGAACTCTGTTCCTTACAATTTGAAATAGGAGAGGGCTGCTAGGCAGACTCACGCAGGGATTGGCATCTGGGTCCTCTAGGGTAGCAGCAGCTAGAGCAGTCACAGCAGCTTATGTGTGGCAGGTGGGATGGGCTTAGTAGGTTTCCTGGGATCCCTGTGGGTTAGCTAATTTGTAGAATTTTAGTGGCCTCTGGGGTTTAGGGGCAGTCCTTAGTTGTCTGGTACCTGACTCTAGGGCAGTTAGGGTGATACCTGGAGTGTAGGAGACCTACAAAGGAAGTGGGTGGGGTGTAAACTTGATCAGTTGTCTTTGTAAGGGAAACTGGCCTCTACCTAAGGCTTTAAAACTGAGTCAAGGCTGGACACAGTGGCTCACGCCTGTAATCCCAGTACTGTGGAAGGCCAAGGAGTGAGGATCCCTTGAGCTCAGGAGTTTGAGACCAGCCTGAGCAAGAGTGAAACTTTGTCTTTACTAAAAAATAGAAAAAGTAGCTGAGGGTGGTAGTGCATTCCTGTAGTCCCAGCTACTCAGGAGGCTGAGGCAGGAGGATCACTTGAGCCCAGAAATTTCAGGTTGCTGCAAGCTAGGCTGAGACCATGGCACTGTAGCTTACTCAATAGAGTGAGACTCTGTCTCAAAAAGAAAAACAAAACACACAAACCAAAAAAACAAAAAACTGAGTCAAGGCTGCCTTTTTTATAAAACTATATTACCCCGTGGTATTCATCTGTATATAAAACTTCTCAAATTCTATGTACATTTTATTTTTGATTTTTACCAGATGCATTAAGGAAATAATTGTGCTTGTATTAATTTTGTAAATCTGAACATCCTCTCATTCTTTGATAGTGTAGCCAATTGCCCTTTAAAAATGAAATTAACATTTAGCACATCATGTGGACCATATGGGGTCATTAGTACCAGTGAGGTGAAAGGCTCTTACTGGCACATGCCCTACCCTCCTCCACCCTCCACACATAGCAAAGAAGAAGGAGGAGTGTGGTTGCTTTTGACTCTGCACTTGTTTAAAACTAGCTTTATAACTCAGGTGCCATAAAATTCACAGTTCTAAAGTATTCAATTCAGTGTTTTTACTATATTCACAAGGCTGTGCAGACCCTAATTCCAGAATGTTTTTCTCACCCACAGAAAGACCTGTAAAGCCATTGGCAGGTGCTTTCCCGTCCTCCCCACCCCTGGGCAGCCACTGTCTGTCTCTGGTTTTGCCTTATCTGGACTTTTCATACAAATGGAATCTTAACAATATGTAGCCTTTTGTTTCTGTCTTCTTTCACTTAGCATAATGTTTTTAGTGTTCATCTGTGTCTTAACAGGTATTAGAACTTCATTCCTTTTTATGATCAAATAATATTCTGTTGCATGTTGTAATACCAGTTTCGTTGATCTATTCATCCTTTGGTGGATGTTTGGATTTTTTCTGCTTTTTAGCTGTATAAAGAATGCTTCTATGAACACCATGTACAAGTTTTTTGTAAACATATGTTTTCATTTCTTTGTGTATACCCAGGAGTGAAATTGCTTCGGCACATGCTGATTGTATTTTTAACTTTTTGATTAACTGTCAAAACTGTTTGCTAAAGTGATTCCTGTGAATTTTTCAGGCCCCACATGTCTAAATGGAGGGACATGCACTGCTCACCACTGAAATCCCTTCTGTGCTGAAACTGTGGTCAGAGCTTTCTCTTTCTTTGATTCTCCTCCTCTGTCCCCAGACTATTCTTCCTACTCTCTTGGCTTCACATTACCACATTAGCACATCTAACCTGTCCTTTCCCTCATAGGACAAAGATCCACGAATATAAATAATTCCTATTTTCTGTTTCCCTTGTAGTGGTAATAAATTCCACAGGGCCAGGGTGGCGGGGGAAGCAGGGGCTGCTGGCCGATTGACAAAGAAGATTAGGCCCTGACCACTTTAACTTGGAATTTCCCAGTTATAGACAGTCTATGTGAAAAAAGAAAATTCAGCAAATTTGACAGATAAGATTAGTTGTTAAGTTTTCTGTCCTCCTAAGAAAGGGGAATTGATGATGGATTTTGTAAATTTGTTTTGTTTGTTGAGTGGTAAGCTTTCTTTTTTTTCAATTATGCACGTACAGAATGATGATCTCAAGTTTTTGGCTATAGTATTTATAGACTATAGAAGCTTGAAGGTTGCCTGTAAGTATGGCTTTGTATACCTTTTATTTTATTTTTTATTATCATTTCTAGACAGAGTCTCTCTCTGTTCCCCAGGCTAGAGTGCAGTGGCATCAGCCTACTTCACAGCAACCTCAAACTCCTGGGGTCAAGCGCCATCCTCCTGCCTCAGCTCCTAAACAGCTGGGACTGTAGGTGCCTGCTACAAAGACCAGCTAATTTTTCTATTTACAGTAGAGACAGGGTCTTCCTGTTGCTCAGGCTGGTATTTAACTCCTGAGCTCCCAGAGTGCTGGGATTACAAGTGTGAGCCACCTTACCAGCCTATATGTATTTAAAAAAAACTGTTCATACCAAAGTCTTGAACTTACCTTCTTTCTTGAACTTACCTTCTTTATAAGGAGTCGGATTAACAGGATTCTTTTATATTCTTAAGTGTTTCTTAAAAGATTATAGTAACACCGTAGTTTGAGGGAAAAGATGTTCTCACAGCTTTTTCCTTTAATTATCTATTCATAAATCTACTCACTTGTTACTGTATAATTACTTTCCTTATGAGGTAATATCATCAAGTTTATAGTTTCAGGGTTTGAGATGCCAAGCTGTGATTCTAGAAGTGGTCACTATAGCAAAGCCTGCGGGAGACTTATAGGGCTACACTACTTGTTTCTAGCTGTGTGAAATTTGTATTACTGTTATTCTGATGTCAAGGTGCAGTATAAAGCTCAGTACTGACAGTCTTTATCACATTGGTTTTGTGCTGAGCCCTTGATCTCTGTGGGTAAGGCACTCTGGCACTATACATTATTAATTGAATTAGACATTTCAGTTATATTTCTCATATGTGGGCAAACATTTAAGGGGCAGCAACATTTTTAATTTGTTTTATTTTGCTACATTTGTTCTAGGTTGGTTCTTACTTGAAATCTCCAAAATTCCCTATTTGGATTGTTGGCAGTGAAACTCACCTCACCGTGTTTTTTGCCAAGGTATGCTTATAGCAGAATTTTTGTTTGTTCATTTGAAATGACACAGGCAAACAAGTAATATAAGTCCATATTTAGTTTGGATCTTTGTGCAAACTTCAACTACTAACAAATGGTTTGTTCCAAAAATCTCAAAAATTATTACTAAAACACATGTTATTATACTGTTCTAATTCTGGAATCATTTCAACAAAACCTGTCATGATTTAGTTTATCTTCTCTGACTTCAGAGCTGTAGCTTTTGATTTTTTTCTTTTTTTTAGAAATCACTTGTATTACGGAGAAAACAACTGACTTTAAAAGTTTTGGATTACTTTTTGTAAAGAGGATAAAAAACTCAATTTACATGAATATTCCTAAAAAGAAAAACCTAAAAATATTTCTAAATCTCAACCTTCATATATGGTATTTTTTTCAAAATTGAGTGGTTATGAAGGCTGGCCCTGCTACTGCCTCGAACATCTCTCAGCCTTTTTTCCTGTGTCTTTAAAATAGGGGTTAACAATAGTTAATAAAATTGGTGTTGGGCTTAAATACAAACTATTCAGCAGCGCCTCGTGCGTGGTAAGTGCTCGGTAAATACCGTTATCTTCATCATGGTCATAGTCATTATGCAGCAAATGTGCATTAAACATCTCCTGGAAGCTGGACAGGTTGCTGGGTGTTAAGAGTAAAGGGAGAAAATATAAAATTGTATTTTTACAGTTTCTTAGTTCTAATCACTTTCTCAATTACTCCATGAGCTTTTTAAGCATGTATTTGGCAAGGTAAGTTTGTTTTTGTACGAAGTATAAATTATGTAAATTCTACCAAATTCACAGCAGCTGAACCATTTTATATTCATTCCTACCACACTACACAAGGGTTCCACTTTCTCCGTGTCTTTGCCAACACTTGATATTTTCTTATCACCATCATCATCTTAGTGGGTACAACATGGGCAAGGTCGTGTGGGTTTGCGTTTCTCTGATGACTGACAGCACCCTTCTTTCTGTGGGGTTTGTGGTCCATTTGTGTGTGTATCTTCTTTGGAGAAATGTCTTTTCAGGTCCTTTGCCTATTTTTTCCATTGGATGGTTCATTTGTGTTTTTGTTACTGACTTGCAGGAGTTTTTAATATATTCTAGGTACTGGACACATACGGGGTATTCCACTTGCTTGTTTAATGTATTATCTGTTGCTCCTGGTAGTGGGCTCTGTGGAGGCAGGATTTTTGTCTCTTCTGTTTCCCAACACTTAGAGCAGTGCCAGGCACAGTGTTGATGCTCAGAGAATTTCTGTTGAGCAAATAAATTATTGAAAATACTGAAAATTGAAATTTCTAAGTCAAGAAATCACACATTAGTAATATGTATTATATCCTGTGTGGAAGGCAAATAGAAGAACCAGCTTCTACTTTGACATCTGTGTTGTGGAAGGAAACAATGTCGATGGGTATTTATAAATAAGCATTGTCACACTATAACTTGTATTTAAGATTTACTCTCGTGGTGTGAGCATACATCATGTCATTTTTCCCATTTGGTGAAATAACCTAGTAACTGTTGTGTTTTTTCTTTTGTGATTAACAGCTTACTTTTAGGACTCTTAAGTAATTAAGTAGTTTTTTTCTTAAAGTGTTCTAGTATAAGTTCATGATTTTAAATTTGAATGAAAAAATAATTTACTAAAAAAGTTATCACTTCATATTTGATACATCCAGGGACCCAGAATTTACCTTTTTAATTTTATTGGAATTCTCTTCCTGACCTGTAGAGAATCATTGAACACATTTTATAGGACTGGAAGATGTTTTTCACAAGTCATTTTCATTTGAAAATCAATGTAGTAATTAACTTTTATGAATAAGTTGCAAAACTTCAGATTGAGCATTTAAAAACTGTCTTTTTTTATGAAGAAATGTTTTTCCTAAAGATTTCAAAGTTAACTGTCTGCCTACCATGTTTTATAAATTATCTTTTCTATCTTATATAGAGAAAGTTATCTCTTTTTTTTTTTTTTTAAATCTTATCAAACTTCTGTCTCTGTATACCACAAAACTGATACTGTACTCTCTGACATAGTATCTTAGGGAGTCTGACTGTGAGAAATGCTTACCAGCCAGCCTGTGTAAATGAGAGTTTAAGGTAGGTGTTGAGGGGGAATATTATGGAAT
Source organism: Nycticebus coucang (assembly GCF_027406575.1). Lineage (NCBI taxonomy): Eukaryota > Metazoa > Chordata > Mammalia > Primates > Lorisidae > Nycticebus > Nycticebus coucang. The sequence continues at coordinate 57,306,734 of NC_069799.1, forward strand.
CTAACTGCGGGAACCTTGTAGGAACTGCAGAGTCACCAAGCAGCGGGGTTCCCACAGAAGCTTCTAATGAGAGGAGATGGGTGAGTTGAAATGCTGTACCTAAATGAACCTCTTCAAAGAAGGAAACTCAATTCCCTCTAAGTAGGATGGAGAACTTTCCAAGCAGGTCATCTGAGCTTTGGCAGAACAAAGATGTGTATGTAGGCCGAGCACATGCCCCGTAGTTAGGGGTCTTCAGAAATCACACCATGGCCCTTTAGATGAGGCTGTTTGAAAACGCGGAAACCTACTGCACAGGTAAAAGAAGTGTGTTGTAAAAAGCAGATGCTTAAAGATTTTAGAATCTGTATTTAAATTTATTTGCCTTTTTGGATTGTTTTCCATTCATTTCAAAAGGAAAAGCTACCTCTTGTTAAACCCAGGCTACGCAACATGTTTTATATAATATATGATTTTCCTGCAGCCTTTTCATATTAATACATACGCATAGACTTTAAGTGCCCAAACATTAGGCCCTTTGTTCTCTTTTTTTCCCTCAGACCATCATTTTCCCCTTTGATTTTTTTGTTTTCCTTATTTTATTTGGGTATTAGAATAAATTATTTGGATCATTTTCTTATTTTTCCCTTGCAGTGGAAATTAGGAAGTTAGTTTTCAATGCAAATTCAAGATGAAGGCTTTAAATTAAAAAATATACTATATATTCAAAAATATTACTAGTATGTATAAAATGGTAGATGAAATAAATTTGCCTTTTTTATTTTTATTGTGCATTTGCATCTCAGTGTGGAGAGGCGGTGCTGATTCAGTATTAAAGTTGTCGGAGCCTCCCTGTAGCGTCTAGTTTCATCTTTAGAGTGCCAGCGACTGATTTCCTTGGTAATCCATTACAACTGAGTTCTACATATCCCCCTTTTGCTCTCTTTTGTGGTTGTAAAGGACTCTTTGTATGTGTGTGCAGAACATCACCTTTGACCTTGCCTGTGATAAGGCAGTTTTCCTTTCAGGTAAGAACACAAGAAAACACATTACAGTACTGTTGAAATGCAAACCATATAAAGAAACTGAATTTAAAGCTAAGGAGAAACAAAACATTTAACTGTCCCCGCAGGGGCCTGTAGCTTTCTTTTGGTGGTATCTGTTACTGGGAGCCCAGGTAGGATTTCTTCTGTAGAGGAGGCTACTTTTGTGTATTAGTGCTCTTTGGTGTAACATTAGGAAGACCACTGCGGTCAATTGTGAGAGTCCCTTTCTCGTAGGACTTTACCTAACAAATGCAATCAGTGTAACCTGGCTTATTGTACCCTCAATGAATCCCCAGCAGTAAAAAAAAAAAAAAAATTGAACAACTCTAATGTTTTTGCATTTCTCCACAGGTAATAAAAAAAATGTTAGGGGAAAAATACTTTATAGGCACTAATCATTATAAGAAAATTCACCTTTTATGTATCTTTAATTATTGGGTAAAATTCATGGGACTTGGAATAAAATTAAATTCACAGTTAGCATGTTGTAACAAAATTTTCTGTATTTTAATGCAGTTTAGTCATCCCATCCATTTATCTTAGGTAAATTTTTGGGTTTGTGCATGTATTTAGATTCCGTGCCTTATCTAATACAGAAAGAAAATGATTAGGAGGCTAAAGAATTTGTTTTTTCAGTTTGAATCAAAACTTGTCATGTGACTTATAACACCTATCTTCAAAAATAAGAACAGCAACCCAAAGGACACTGGAGTGAATCTGGAAAGTTTGGGTAGAATACTCTATTTTCTAACCATCTTTAATTAGTTGAGTTATTAAAAATATGTAAAATTTTAACCACAAACTGTTACCTACCTGCTTAGCCTACCTTGAGGCTAACCCTCATCGGTCTGGAGTTGTGCCAGTAACTCACACTACCAAAATACTAAACTGTTTGTTTTTAATTATTTAACCAGAAATATCTCAAAATATCTTATATTTTTGCCTCCTTAAAGAAAGTGAATATTCATTTCCCTGGGTACTCTTTGCCATGACTATGAATGTCCTTATGCAGCTGTATTTGTAGATTGGGTTTTTGTGACTTTCTGAATTTTCTTTTTCTTTTAGTCGTCATTTCTCAGTCTTGTCAGTGACATCAGCCTGCTTCCTGGAAGAATTTCCTCTCTGTCTTTGAATTTGTTCATATTTTTTTTGTGGGGGGAAGGGGGTTATTATAGAATCCAAATAATTCTCTAAAGGAGATAAAGCATCGGTAGAAGGATGTTCTGTTGTGAATGAAGTCTTGATCTGCGTTAGCGTCAGTATTGACGTGTGTGCACCCCTGTCCCAGTTGATGAAAACACTTGTAGCCAGTAGTATTGATAACAGATTAGGTGAAAAATCTTGTATATTTAATAAATGACAGTCACTAAGTCTTCTTAATAGGCTTAAATTTTTTGGTTGATGTATTTTACTTTTGTTTATATTATCCTCTGCCCAGAATGTGCTCATCAAAATCCTGCGCACTGTTCACAGCCCAGCCTTCACTCCGTATTCCCTGTGAGTGCTGATTGCCCTGCACTCATGTTGCTGTTTTCTTCCAACTTCCTACCTTCTTGTGGCACTACCTGGATTATCTTTGTTTTCCCGCAGTAGCTAATGTTGCAAAATCCAGTGTTGTGCTGTGCTAAGTACTCTTGAAATGTGAGGACTAAGAATATATTGTCTCCACATCTTGGCAATTGTAAATTGAGCTGTGATAAACAATCTAGTGCATATGTCCTTATGATAAAATGATTTTTTTCTTCTAGGTAGATGCCTAGTAGTTGGATTTCAGGGGTCAAATGGGAGATCTAATTTGAGTTCTTTGAGGATTCTCCATACTTCTTTCCAAAGAGGCTGCAGTCCCACCAGCAGTGTAAAAGTGTTCGCCTCTCTTCACAGCTGTGCCAGCATCTGCAGCTTTGGGACTTTGGGATGTGGGCTAATCTTACTAGGGTTAGGTGATATCTCAGGGTGGTTTTGATTTGCATTTCTCTGATGATTAGGGACGATGAGCATTTTTCATGTTTGTTAGCCATTCATCTGTCTTCCTTAGAGAAGGTTCTGTTCGTGTCTCTTGCCCAGTGATACATGGGATTCTTAGTTATTTTTTGGTTGATTAATTTGTGTTCTGTGTAGATCCTAGTTATTAAGCCTTTGTCTGATTTGTAATAGGCAAATATCTTTTCCCATTCAGTAAATTGTCTTTGGTTGTTGTCTCCTTAGCCATGCAGAAGCTTTTCAGTTTAATTAAATCCCCTTTATTTATTTTTGTTGTTGCAATTGCCACAGCTCTTCACTATACATAAACAACTGCTAACAGCCCAATTTATGGTGTAATGATGAGAAGGGATATTGTAAGCATTTTTACATCCTCATGTGACAGTTTGTAATGTAAACAAAGGCATTTGATTATGTTGTAAAAATATATGTACATAGTAATAGTTCTCTATTTACATTTACTGAGCACTGTGTGCTAGGCGCTACACTAAGACTCGTACCTGGCTTTCCTCGTTTAATCTTCACAGCAGCCCTGGGAGCCTAAGTGCCATTTTCATCTGCATGTTATAGTCAGAGGCCCAGACAAAAAAATGGTATCTCCAAAGTTAAACTAGTGAGTAAGGCAGGATTCAGACTTAAATATTCTTACTCCTGAGCTATGCTTTTAACTTCTCTCCCTTAGGAAAATAAGAAAAGTCATTATGCTAAGGCGGAATAGAGCCCAGAAGAGGGGAGAGGTGGTACAGAAGAGATTAAGCTTGAATGAAAAGAAATTTAAGTTTACAATTACATGAAATGAAGACTGTATTCTAGGCTTGGAAAAAAGATTAAGCAAAAAGACAGAAGTGCTATTGTCAAAGTTCCACATCTGTGCATGGGGAATGGTAAATCAGTTCATTGGCACTAGACCATACTAATAGTGCTAGGATGGACGCGAAGGTGGGGGATCCACTGTAGGACCAGCTTGAACACTCAGATTTCCTTTGGAAAGTCTATCCTGCTGTGAAGGCCAGACATGAATGTCTCAGGTGGGAATGAGTGTAAAGCAGATTCACGGAAGAGCAGCCTTCTTGAGAAACACTAACAGCTTTTCTGTAAAGCTATGATAAAATTTTTAGATGTTATAAATTTGAATACTGTAATTCATTTTCAATTATTCAAACTTTATTTAAAATAGTAGAAAAGGAAGTAGGATTGGGTGGGGCCCCTTTTCATTCAGACTTCCAAGCCTAGCAAGGTTTAGAGTATGGATGTTGAGTAGATTGTAGTTTCAATAATCTTTTTAGGCATTTGTTTCCATAGAAATCAGATAAAGTCTGTATACATGGAGATGCCCCAATATGCAGCTTCGGTCGTTAAAATCCGCGTTACTGGGTAGCATAAAGGAAGAGACGGGGAGAAAGGGCTTGTGTAGACGGGAAGATCAAGTTTGGTCCATGTGGCACAAGCAGTCCTGGCCAGGATATTGTGTTATGATTTGTTTTGTTGCCTTGATGAGGTAACATACAGCTCTAAAATTTTAGTTGTTTGCCAGGTGGCATTCAGAAGGGGGCAATGAGAACAGCCCACCCTACAGGTAGGAAGAGCATTGGCTGCTGACATTTGGCAGAGCCTGCATGTGATGGGGATCAAACAGAATTCAGCAAGTCAGTTTTAGTGTTTTAACTTCTCTACAAACAGTGCACCTTCTTTTTGCTTGTAAGCCACCACCCTTCCCTTTTCCTCCCTTATTCCTCTGTTAATGTACATGTTGGCTACAAGTGTGCTGCACTTGGCTCCTTCATGTCAAGGTCTGGGCCGAAGGAGCAGCTTCTGTCTGGAATGCAGAGTTCTCACAGCGGAGGAAAAACAGCAAGACTTGTGGCAAAACCAGACAGTGACACTTAGAGCTTCTGCTGGGAGGTCGCATGATGCCCCTCACAGTTAAACTTCTCTGAGCACACCTGATGTCAGTGGGGTAAGGAAGTAAACTCCTCTCCCTGAAAGGTGCTTGGGGTCCCTTAGCAACAGACAGCAATACGTAATCCTTTCGCAGGAAGGAAGGAGCAACTGATCAAGAACAACAACGCCATCTACCACCTTAGACAAATCTGTGTCAGGTGCTTTAACAGTTTAAATTAATTCCAGTGCTATAAAGAGTCCTTCCTTAGAAATAAAGAGGAATTTTTTGGCTTTCAGATTTTTTAAAACTTTTACTCAGGTATTTGTATAATATTAATGTGTATCATTTTTAAAAGTCAGGTAATCATGTCTCTTGAATTATGTAGGTATTCACTGCATTGACAGTAGTGGCTTCTGTTAGCTGCTTTCTTTTTTTTTTTTTTTTACCTATACATGTGTTTATTAGGTTTCTACTTTTTGCCTTCACAAAATTTAAAAGGCTTAAAATTTAATAACAATGTTTAAGGTAAGGACTAGAAACAAAAACTTTGTAAAGAATGAATGAAGATAAACACATTCAGAAAGTTAGCTGCTTTCTTAAATGCAATACAGTGGTTAAAGGCTAATAGCTTTTCCCAGAGGCGTTCTTTATATAATCCAGAGGACATAAAGTTATTTCAGAGACTCTTTCCTCAGTCTCTAAGTAAGGGCATTCTAGACGCATGGAAGAGTCCTGCAAAGCAGACACCTTAGGTGTTAAGTATGAAACGTCTGGGTGAAATTGGGTGAGAAAGGCCGGATGGGTCGTTCAAGTGAGTTGGGCAGTTATGCTGAAGAGAAGCACCAGACCACCCATTAATATTAATGATTTTAATGGTTATGGTCCACAAGAAGATCATATCCGTTGCCTTCTATTGTCTGTTTCCATTTGTGCATTTGAAATTTCTGTTTCTGGAGGCAGAAGCTCAGAGAGCTCCCTGTGTTTCCTCCCCTGACTTCTCTGCTGATACAGAGGACCAGGTGCCACACTGGAGTAGGCATGCCTGTGGAGTTAACCTGGGACTTTTCCATGTTATTTGAAAAATAATGAAAGAGTAAGGGAAAAGAGCAGCACCCTACCTACTATCAAATGATGGGATGAAATTCTGTTTCCCACGTTGGCACTGATGAGCTTTCTACCTTCTGAGAGAATTTGGTAATTGACACAAATATGTTGCTTTGTAATTCCCAAATCATGTTTTTATTAGCAAGCTAGCAAAGACCCGGTATGAAACAGATTATATACAGTGAAATTTTAGTTAAAGCTTCAAGCTAAATTATATGCCAGTGAACTTTTATTTATTTATTTATTTTGGAGGGACTCTCAACACTATAGTGTTGTCTGAAAGCTAAAATATCCTTAATACACGTGGTCATTTCTCGTGGAGGTTCTTTGATTACTCCTGACAGCAGATTGTTCTTGATAATGATGAAAGGTATAATGAATAAACTTTAAAGACCTTTTCCAGTAATGAACTACTTACGCCTAGCCAACTCGCTGAAGACAGGCCTTATATTTCAGTAGGTGTTTAAAAGGAGATAGCTAATGTTACATTTTAAAAGGTTTCTCGTGAACAGTGACTAATTGTACTGATAATACAGAAAGCACTACGTGAAGAAGAGATCTTTTTCTTGATTGTAGGGTATTAGGTAGTTCCATTGCAGCTTGGTCCCACCCCACCCTGTAGCGTGTTGCCAATTAAGTAAAGTTGGGTGAGGCTGGATAATTTTATTATATTTTTATAATATAATAAAATTGTTGCTATAGTGTTTAGCAATCCCTGTTGACCAGTAAATTGGCTGAATAGAAATTGTTTACTCCGTCTTATTAAAGCATCTGATTTTTTCAGACTGATGTAGAGAACTACTTTTAGACGGTAAATCAGAGCTTAAATTGCTAACTAAAGTAGTATTTGATGTTTGACACTTACGTTTAGCATCTTTTCCTACTGAGCGTACCTAGAAGAGTTCTAGGTGTAGTATATAACTGCAGTTTTCTTCTAAGTGGTACAACTAAGGATGAAGAAAAGAAAATATGTCCAGTTATCCATGCCGACTTGGATAACTTGGAATTACGTCATTGGAATATCTTCATTATAATTGATTGAGGTTTTGGGAGAAATGGAGGATTAATGTATATGTGTTCAAACTTCATTTTAGAAGGTAATTTTGTTAAGATAATTTTAATAATATTCATGGAAATAAAAATGTAGCATATTTTTTCTCTTTTCTGTTAGACTTTGACCACAGAATAGGTCTTTCTCTACCATCTTATAGGCTTTGTCATTGCTAAAAGAGATTATAGGAAGTGTGGATTGTTCAATGGGGAAAAGATACTACACATGCAATCTAAAAGCTTTTTCTATATGAGGTTTTGGAAATGGAAAATCTGAGGGAGAATCCTTCACATTTAGATAGCTATTACCTGAGAGTTCTGTATTTTGCTTCATTCTTTATAATGAAGTCATTTCCTTTATAATAATTGGCAATTATATAATGGCAATTACATGGCAATTATAATACCTCTCTCACTGAAATACTTTTCTTATTGATTATAAAACACTCTTAAATGAATGAATTCAATACTTGCTGTTCATATATGAAATACATTTAACATATTAAATGGCTACATGGATTATTCTACTAATTTTTATATATAATACTAGAAACCTTGTTTAGAAATGTTTAAGTAAAACATATTGGTAGAGATTAGTCCTGGAATTTGTCATTTTAATTCAGATTAGAAAGTTAAAAGAACAATGTGAAAAAAACACTTCAATGGAAATAGAAGGTGGCTTTTGACTTTTTCTGATTTCATTTCTAAAAACTTAAACATATGTAAATGTAAAACAAAGTTTAATGAACAGATCATTTTCTATAGTTATCAAAAAAACATTGTAAACACTCAAAAAAAGCAAGCCAATAATCACTTTACAGTGTTGGTTTTAATTTATGGGTGAAAACTTTTGGAATGTTTCCATTAGAATTTACTGTACTCTCTTGACTTTCCCCACTTCCTTTTTCTTTCTTCTTCCTCCAGTATAAACACATCTTAATGGAAGTGATACGATTAGCTATTAGTATATCATTGAAACCAAAGTAGCAAAATGTGATTTTTTTTTTTTTTTAATTGTTCAAGACACAGTTTGCTTTATCAGTAAAGACAGCTGTAGTCGGCAGTTTTCTTATGTGGAATCTGAGTAGCACTGCTGGGCTGTGTGGTGGGAGGGGAAAAGAATGGGTTTGTCGCTTTTTCCTCACACACAGGGTTTGGATGCATATTGCACTATTCTGAACTTTAACCAATAATTTGCCTTTTTGAAATACAGTTGACCCTTGAAAGTGCAGGATTAGGGGCACTGTCCACCCTGCCTCAGTGCAGTCAAAAAATCCATGTGTAACTTTGTATTACCCCCCAAAATTTCACCAATGGCCTACTCTTGAGCAGAAGCCTTGCTGGGAACATGAAGAACAGATTAGCACATATTTTGTATGTTGTTTCAATTATATAATGTATTCTTATAATCAACATGAGAAAAGAAAACATGAAAAAAATCATAAGGAAGAAAAAATAGTAACATTTACTCTTGAGTGGGAGTGGGTCATCCAGACATCCTTCTCCTCCTTGTCTGTGCGTCGAGTGGGCTGCAGAAGAGGCAGAGGATGGGGTGGAGGGAGGAAGTGGCGGGCAGGAGAGGCCGGCTCATTCAGTGTAACTTTACAGAAATACACTGTAAATTTTCTTTGACTGTTTTGCTTTTTCATTTTTCTATAAGTGTTTCCATGCACGTCCAATCATCCTTCCACGGTTTGCTGTCCTTTCAGTGGAAACATCCATGTGAGAGTCAAAAGCAGCTTCAGGACCCTTTGTTCCCTGGCACTGCCTCCTCTGTCCTCTTCCTCCTCATGTGGCACTGGTTTGGAAGCACTCATCTCCATCAAGTGGTCTTTCATTTCCTCTGGTGTGGTAGCTGTTAGCTCTTGAATTTCTCCAAGATCCGAATCTTAAAACCCTTTTGCCCCACACCCCCATCTTTTTTGCTGCATCTACAGTCTCTCTCATGATTTCCTTGATGGGCTCTGTTGTAAATCCTGCGAAGTCACGCACAGCATCTGGACACAGTTTCCTCCAGCTGGACAAGAATTTATGGTGTTGGGCTTGATGGTTTTCACAACTTTTTCTGTAACAAGGATGGCATCTTCAATGATGAACTCCTTCATAATGTTCTATTAAGGTTCTCTTCCATAGTGTTGACAATTATTTCCATGGAGTGCCATGTGTGATGAGCCCTAAATAATCCTAAGAGTCCCTGATCTACAGGTACTGTGGGCAAGTCAACTGCTTCTTTACCTTCAGTGCTGAACTCATGGGGTTCTGGGACAGGGGCATTGCTCCGTATGAAAAGAACTTCAGAAAGCAGTTCCTGAATTCATAGCCAAAGCATTGACAGAACCAGTTGAGGAACATAATGGGGGGTTCCCATTGTCCGCATTTTCTTGTACAACTCAAAAACCGGCAGCTGGTGTTTATTATCTTTTCCTTTCAAGGGCTGGAGTTGGCAGCTTTATAGGTCAGGGCAGTCCTGATATACCGGCTGCGTGTGCACAGAATGACAGGGCTGGTCTGTCCCTTCCCGCCTTAACTCCTGGTGCTGCTTCTCAACCTTACTCATACAAGTGCCCTCTGTGGCATTTTTTTCCAGAATAGGACAGTTTGCTCTGCATTGAAAACCTGTCCGTGCAGATAGCCTTCCTTCCCAGCGATTTTTCTTAACAGCACCTGGGAACTTGTCTACTTCCTCTGGCTTGTCAGAAGCTGCTTCTCCTGCTGTCTTGGCGTTTTTTAAGCCGAATCCCTTTGAAAAATTATCACATCATCCTTTGCTGGCATTAAATTATCCAGAGTTAAATCTTTCACCTTCCTTTTTGTCTTAAATTATTACATAGTGACTACACTTTTTCTCGAATCATATTAGAATCTATAGTTATACCTTTCTTATAGCAATCTTTTATACCCACATAAAAGTTGCATTTTCAGTATGAGATAAAAAGATATATTCATAATTAGAGGCAAGAGGTATGCAGTGCATTTTTATCGAGATCTGACTTACTTTCTAAGTTAGCATAGTATTTTTTTTTTTTTTTTAATTTGAAACACTTGAAACAGAGACAAAGCATCAGGTAGCTAGCTGTAAATTTCTTTCGTGCTCTTACATTGTCTGAAATCTCTAATGCCAGAAAATTTGATGTAAACCACCCTCTAGAAACTGGAATCTTCCTGGCTTCTTTCCACTTTATACAGAGTGGTAATTGCATAAAACTTTACGTTGAAGAAATATTAAAGTACTGTTTAAATTATACTCCACCCCAGCCCCCTAAAAGATTGTTTTGTTTTATGACCCAGGAAAACAGTCTGATACTACCTTTCCCTTTATTTGGGTCATAGTTTTAAGTAATACTTAGAAATTCTAAATCATATCTTAAGATTCATTTCAGACTTCTCTTTCCTTGTTACTGACAAAGAAAGGTTGAAATGAAACAGAATCTTGTGCGCCTATAAGGTCCCCTCTGTACACAATTTGATCTATAGTCATATGCTTTCTTCTCAGCCAGAATTTTCATTAAAATGTTCATCCACAAATTTCAACAGCTATTCTAAAAAGGAGGATTGAAAAAGAAAGAAGTAGAGTTGGAAATATTTACGGGAGATAACTGTGGAATTTCATAATGACTTAAGTATGTGGAGTAAAGCTTTGTGAAGAGTCAAGATAACACTGAATTTGTATGCTTAGAATTGTGAGAGTAATGCTTCCTATGATAAAGAATTTGTCATGATTGAGAATTGTTTCATGGCGAAAGAAATTTCTTCCTGTAGTGTGTTTCCTTCGATTTCAGAAAAATTAAAATTTCAGACACAGGGAATTTGATTTTAGCCTGGGCCTTACTGCAGCATGCTTGCTAAAGTTATAAATTTCAAATGCGTTACCCTGTGAGTGTATGATCTGCTGTAATCTCTGAATTTTGTTTTTTAACATTTGAAACTTCAGTATACTTTAAATTATATGTCTAAAGTGGGCCATAACATGAAATAAATGTATAAGTCATTAGTTTTTTATAAATTACGTTTTTATAGTCGTTACATGTAAAATATTAGATTTTTCAAGTATTTTATGTGTTTATATAAAGTTTCATATGTAGTTCTCATAACAGTGAGAAGTTGAAGTTTTATTCCCCATTTTTCAGGTGTGAAGTCTTAGACCCAGAGAGTTAGTAATTTGCTAGTGAACACACCTGTGATGTAGCGTAACTCAGAGTTCTTTCATATCTTCACACCACCCTAGTATTTGTTGTGTGTTTAATGTCATGATGTTATAGCTAATTGACACCATGCTTTTTATCTTTTCAGGATATGGCTTTAGTTGCCCCTGAAGCTCCTTCAGAACAAGCCAGGAGAGTTTTTCAAACCTATGACCCAGAAGGTAAAAGATTTTATTAACATCAACTCTATGCTTAACATCTTTATGTATTTTGAATTACTTATGTTGACATTTACCTTCTTATATTCAGAAGACTTGCTGGATTATTGAATGAAATGTACATTGTGTTTCTTGAAAATTTTAAGAGACTTGGTGAAAACAGAAACAAATAAGATATTGCACAGGTCCTCAACAAGTTCTGTCACGGTCTAAGGGTTATGTGTTTCTTGGAACACTGAAGTTATAGGTATTTGAATCTTAACTTCTGATACTCACTGTCATATGGGAGAAATGCTACCTTCTGAACAAGCTCTTGGAAAAGTAAGTCAAGGTCTTCCAGGATATTTCTATATAATTGATTGTGGCAGGATAAAGATTTTAAAGAATATTACCTTAATTATTCTCTTTTGTGCCTGTGCTTAGCTATTCTGTGTAACAAAATAGAGTTTAGACAAGTTCATACAGATATCATTAAAATGTCCAGGCACGGTGGCTCACACCTGTAATTGTAGTACTTTGGAAGGATGAGGCAGGAGGGATTGCTTAAGGCCAGGAGTTTAAGAACTGGGCAACTTAGTGAGAGCCTGTCTCTACAAAAAAATAGAAAAATTAGCTAGGCATGGTGGCATGTGCCTGTAGTCCTAGCTACTGGGGAGGCTGAAGCGGAGGATTGCTTGCCCAGGAGATTCGGGTTGCAGTGAATTATGATGGTGCCACACTGCACTCCAGGCTAGGTGACAGAGTGAGATCCTATCTCTACTTTGGATTAAAAAAAGAAAAAATACTCCTGTCACTATCACCTGGGTTACTTTGATCACCATTTTGTTTATGAGCTTGGGTAAGTTATAACTAGTACAGCTAACTCACTGACTTTTTCATGTATAATTTTAAAATACAGTAATGCCTTAAGTTGCATTGTAAATTACAGATAGAGGCATCTACCCGCGTAGAAAGCAAAGTGGCTGGATCGCTGAAGGTCCTAATGGACTCTCGGATGGATTTAGTTATCTTTAGGAATATATTATACTTCTTCTGTCTTGAAACTTTTTACTTTTAGGGGACTGTTGTTTCTGAAAATTTGAGTCATGCAAATTCTAAGAATCTATCTTTTCTCATACTGCTCACTAGCCGAGTTGAGCAATGTTGTGTTCTTAAAGATTCAGACATGTTTGGATTCTGCCGTTGTTAACCCTTTTTTAAGATGTTTCCTTATTTATACTTCACATTACAGTGGAGAGTATCACTATGCAATCATGCACATACACATGTAATTGCTTGCCCTATTTTCAGGACATATTTTGGGATATGTTTCTGCCCAAACTCATGTAAATTGTAATGTAAGTGACTGGGATATAGGCATCTACCCAGAGTTTCCAGCCTGTAGTGCTGGCTAATGTGTCGTGTGAGCTGATTGTCCGACACCCTAGTCATGCCCCTCCAGCCCCCTGTAAGTACTACAGAACATTGGAAAATCAAACATATGGCCTTCATGAAATCTGTTTATTAGATACCCTTTTGTTTGTCACATTGGTGAAAATTTCAGAACCAAAATTAAACTACAAGTGAATGAGTTTCTTAGGAAAGGGAACAACAAGAAGATGAGAAGCTTTTAAGAAGTAGTAGCTGTAAATGAATAAAGGCATCAGGAAATGCCTTCAGAGCAGAAGCCAGCCATACACAGCGGAGCTGGTGGGTTCGAATCCAGCCCGGGCCTGCCAAACAACAACTACAACCAAAAAATAGCCGGACGTTGTGGCAGGCACCTATAGTCCCAGCTACTTGGGAAGCTGAGGGAAGAGCATTGCTTAAGCCCAAGAGTTTGAGGTTGCTGTGAGCTGCGATGCCACGGCACTCTACCGAGGGTTACAAAAGTGAGACTCTGTCTCAAAAAAAAAATTTCTATGAATAATGCAAATGATACTAAAGCAAAGGTTTTTAAAGTGAGAGACAGTTGTTATAAGCAGTAATTTGTTTGCTTTTTGCAGATGTTTTAATTAGGTAGCAGGCTTATGCTATTTATTTTCTTTTACCAATTTACCAATGAAAATTAAAGTTTCCTGTATTTCCCAGACTAAAACATAATTTATAATCATTGGCTGTTTTTTCAGAATTGAGTTAAGAGCAATTCATATAAAAATAAATTGGCTGTATTTCTATTACAGAAGACAATTATTGATTAAATGAAATGGTTTTCATCTACAGAGTGTTAACCATGACAGCTTAGCAACACTATAAAGTGAATTATTAAAAGGAAAGCAAGCAAAATTTGTTCAGCTACCCTCCTATATATAACTTAACACAAAGAAGAAAAATTCCTCTTTCTCATGTGACTATCACTGTTCACGGATTAACTGTGTATAGTTCACTCTAACATACTATTTTTGGAAGAAAAATACCAAATTTACTAGACTAGCACATTAGTGTGTAAGTGACTAAAAAGACTAAAAATGAAAAAGTCATCTATTTTTAATCCCTTTACTTACTAGAGCTTAAGATGTAAGCAAATCCAGCCTTCCCAGAACATTTAATATTCTAATAGTTCTTGTAAGTATCTGGATCGTTCCAGTTTCCATCTGGCAGAGGCTGGTCTGGGGATAATTGTCCTTTGTTACCTCTCTCAGAATACTTGACCTCCAGGCAAATTGAGAAAAAAGAATTCAAATTCTGGTACCCAGAGTATTTTCGTTTCTTCATCTCCCCCCACGTGTCTGACTGAGGCAGCTTGTAGTAATGCTGTTAGCACTCTGCTTCAGGCACTTTGTGAGCTAAAGGACTTATGCTGGCTGATCCCCATGTACAGAAGAAGCTCTGTGAGGCCACATCCCCTAAACAGGTGGCATAAGCCTGTTCGTAATCGGGGATGTGTTTAATAACGCTGCTACAGCTGCTGATGATGATGTTTGCATTTGCAGGGAAGGTTAAGATTTATAGAGCACTTTAACTCTGTGATCTCGTTAAAACCTTATCATAAACCTAAGAGATGGGGATTATTATCATTGTTTTGTTCTACAGAAAACCAAACTTGTGATGTTTGGAGTTACTTCCAAAGCCATATAGCTAACTGTGGAAACCAACACTGGACCCTAGCTGTTCATCTAGGAGATAAAGCAATCTATCCCTCTCTCTCCACTACTGATTTCTTTTTTAAGTGCTAACATCATACAGAGGTGCTTTTTAGCCTTTCTAAGTTTATGTAGAACTGTTATTCTTAATTTACTGGAATAAGAATTCGATACTGATTCTCTTGCTATCTGAGCAATTATAGTAATCTCCACGTTAGATTCTTTAAGAGCTCCATATTTGTAATTAAGATCAAAACTACATTTTTGAACTATTATTTTCTCTCGGAGTACTACCAAAATTTTAATTTCAGCAGGACCTTGATGTATTGCCTCTAATTATTTGCCTCAATTTAATGAGAAATCTCAAATTCAGAGACGAAAGTAAACACTAATATGTGTGCTCAGAGCCTGTGGAGGATCAGCTCTCAGGCTGTGTTACACGTGGGTTTTACAGTAAGTCTATAGTGTATTTACTTTTTCATATCCTTTTATGGAAAAAAGTGTCTGGATATGTGCTTTGTATTCTGGCACATGTTTTATCAGAATATTTTTTAAAATAATGATAAAATAGACTGAGGATGGAGCAGATTGACCAGTGTGCCGGAAGACCCTGGGCAGCAGAGGACCTGCTCAGGGCCTCCAGATACCAGGCAGTGGCTCCCGCTCTGTAACTCCTCAGTAGCTGGGTAATGTCAGCCAAGTTCCTAATATTAGTTTTCTCATCTGTAAAACGTACTTAATATACTTTACATGATTTATCAAAACTTAATAAATTGGCCATAGAGTTGTTTAAATAATTCAAAATGGTGGCATGGAGCTTATCTAGTAATCTCCAGACACTGATGGGTTTGGGGTTTTTTTGTTTGGTTTTCATCTTTCTCTTTCCCCTGCCCCATTCCCACCACCCTCTTAAAATTACATCTCAGGAAGCAACACTGTTTGAGCAAAGGATAAGTATTTGGATTTATACTGATGCTATTTCTTCAGTGGCTAAAATATGTTGATGGTCATCTTTTGTATGAATGATTTCAGTGTGCCTCTTTACGAGCTCCTTATAATCTTTAAGAATAATTATGCTGTTGTAGATGTAGACTGAGTGTGATATACTCCAATCCCCAGACATTTTCTAGAATTGCCTCTCGTGTGTCTTTCCTGTTCCTTCTGCATATCGGCTGTTCCCTGTGCCCTTGCAGCATCCCTCCTGCCCTCCTGCCCCTGCTGTCTTCAGCTGCAGTAGCTCAGTCATCACTGTCTCTGGGCTGCCCTGGCCCATGTCGTTCTATCTTTTGCCACCATGTTTTATTTGTTTAGCAATGTTTCCTTCACATAACAAAAGTGAATTTGTACGACAGCTGCAAATTAGCGAAGCATTTCTTTCTGAGCTTCATACTTAAAATTCACAAAGCTGTTTATGGATGGAGTGGGGACCCAGATAAGTCAACCAGCAGTAATGACACAGCAAAAAGACCACAGGGAGCTGGAAACGTCCCACTGCACCTTGGGGCCGAGGTCACACAGTTTTTGTAATAGGAGTATTTATTAAATTATTGGTCTAGACCAGTGGTTCTCAACCCTCCTAATGCCACCACCCTTTAATATAGTTCCTCATATTGTGGTGACCCCCAACCATTATGGGTCACGGCATTAGGAAGGTTGAGAACCACTGGTCTATACTATTAAAGCCTTAATAATATATTATTAGGTAACATGTAACACAACATTTGGTAAAAATAAAATCGTTTAGGCTGGGCGCAGTGGCTCACGCCTGTAGTCCTCAAACTCTGGAGGCCAAGGCAGATGGGTTGCTTGAGCTCAAAAGTTCAAGACCATCCTGAGCAAGAGCGAGACCCCAGCTCTACAAAAATAGAAAAAACTGAGGCAGAAGGATCTCTTGAACCCAAGAGTCTGAGGTTATTATGAGCTGTGACGCCAGGACGACAGAATGAGATTCTGTCTCCAAAAATAAATAAATAAATCATTAAACTATTATTTGACTCAAACAAGTGATATTAAATCCTGTTTAATCTGGGTTTTTGTTTTGTTCTTTTTTTTTTTTTATTTCCAAGAAGCTTTAGTCTTCCTCACCTACAGTGTTTGGAAAATGTTACAGTCTCACGTAGTTAGTGCTCCTAAGCTGTTCTTATCTCAGTATGAGAAGCCCTTTCCCTGCCTTCTCTGTTAATTCTGAATTTCTCATATACAGTAGAACCTCTGTGAGTTGACCCCCCAAGGCACTGTGACCAACTGGTCAACACGAGGAACTAGGCCTGCTGTGCTGATAGGCACATGTGCGTGTCCGGTCTATGAGAATTAGGTCACCTTGAGGTGGTCAGCGGAGGGAGGGGTTCAGCTACGGAGGCTCTACTAAAATTTTGAGACCTGCTAGATTCTGCCTTGTTTCTTAATCTTTCAAAACAGAATTCATGATAGGTATATCTTTCCTTTTAAAGTCCAACTCTAGTTTCTTCACGATTCTGAAAGTGGTTACCTTAGCGCAAAATCACCAGCCGACTTCCGCACGCACCCAGTTTTAAACAACTAGTTTTTCTCCTTTCAAATGTTCTAAAACACAGACTAGCAGAATCAGCGTGTCTGCACATGGCTGCACCCGTCACCGCCACCGCGCCCTCTGTTGGCTGGTGTGGACTCACATTCTGGTCCGGAGGCTCAGTGTCCGGAGCAGTCTGTTTCATGATCACATAGCTAATATACCAGGGCGTGCCCGCTGTGCTACTTGTATTTCCTGTGCGGTTGGTCCTGAGGCCATCTCATCGCGGCTCTGTTCCTGTGTTCTCCAGGGATTCAGTTGACTAAGCTGGATGACCTGGGTTTCATCTGTTTTTAGGCTACATGACTGTTCTTTTTCTAAAGAATTTATTTTTGTGGGTAGGATTGAATAACCAGTGAAATGTTCTACGAAAATTAACAATTTTGAGATCTCTTTTAATTTTGGGTATATGAAAAGTCTTTGAAGTATTTTGAAAATAATATTACACCTCTAGTTTTAAAATGCTAAGTGTACAAAATGTAGAGTCGCTGATTTGTTATTGTTACATTTAATAATGTCTGTGTTTATGAATTATAAATGTCATAGGTATTTTAAAAATGTTTTGGAATGTTTAAGCTTGAGGTTAGTTATGTAGAAGTTAAGCGTGGTGTTAAGGAGGTCATTTTGTTGTTGTTTGTGTCTTTGTACAACCAATTAGCTCTTCCTGGAGGTGGGAGTTGGATTGCAGGTTATGCTTTCTGAGGGAAAGCTGCCACCCTTTATAAAATACATACCATCCCGTACTCTGAGGAGCACTGTACAGGTTGAACACTGCTAATCCAAAAATTTATAATCCTCCAAAATCCAGACCTGTTTGAGTGCTGACATGATACTCAAAGGAAATGCCTGTAGAGCATTTCAGATTTGGGATTTTCAAGTTAGGGGTGCTTAACCCCTGTGTGTCTTCAAGTATTCCAGAATCCATTCTCATCTTGAGCATTTTGGGTAAGAGAAGCCAACCTGTGATGCCAGGTGGATACGCCTGAGAGCCCATAGCATAGAAACCTGTCCAGATAGTTAGTTGTTCCTGTCTGCTGGGGCCACAGAAAGTCTTTTCACAGTTAGAGATTCTGAGCTTTTAGCTATGACTTAACTAAGCAAAATAAGGAAATTTTCTCTGCCTTTCAAACTCAAAGTTAAGCCCATAAGGCTTGAATGTTTTCACAAGTGCCTTCAACAAGGTCTTTATTCTTTATACCTCAAATTATTGGGAACTTGACAAATTGGAATTATTCTAACCCTAACCTTAAAGAAATAAGTTTTTAATGATCTTAAATGATTCATAGCCTTTTAGTCAAGGCCAGTCTTTCTTCAAATGGGTAAACAGTTGTTTCTGAGGCATAAGAATAGAAAAGACCTTTCTACCATTGTAACGTCTTTGTTTCCTTTCTGAGAGAGACAGTGCAATTCCACATTCTGAGAGAGCATCTGTACACTTTATTCTGTAGTTTGATTATGGGAAAAGAGCTTTTAGACATCTCATTCTCCATGGCAGGCTTTTTTCTTTTTTTTTAATCTTCTAATTCCTGAAAAAGACCTTGTGTTGGAAGCTGATTGAAAGCTGAGACAGTCTTTAGGAGTGAGTAAATGGATAAGGGGACTTAGGCACTGTACATTTAAGGGAGCAAACAACTTGCTTGTTTCAAGCTACTATCTAAAGCATTTGGGCTATTTGCCAGGGCTATTTCCTCATCAAGTTGAAAAGTAAAAAATATATATGTATTTTGTATAAAATACTCATCATTAACATTGATTTTACTCTGTATTTCAACTTTAAATTTTTTTCTATTAAAACTATGGCTTTTGTTTAAATTACCAAGTCTGTGGTAGGGTGTCTTTTACTGCTCTTATATTGTCAGTTATCTATATCAAGAACCTAAGTAACATTGTGACAAGAGGGTTTTATTGGTGAAGACTTCTTTTAATTGAACTTTTTGATGGGAATGTAAGGTTTAGTCTCTTTGTTGAAAGATACAATATTAAGCTGGAAAAACCATATACCCACTTAAATTTATAGTAAAAAGTAATTTGTAAATCTCATTGGAGTTCTCAGATACAGGTAATGTTTTTATTTGAAATTAACTTTGAAAATAAATCTTTGGATATGTCCCCCAAAAACCTAATATGGGAGTCTGATAATAATAAGCATAGTGCCTACAATAAACTTAATGTGCTGTTCCTTAACTCTTTTTATCTTTTGTATGATGTGATTTTACCTGGAATCTTTTCAGCAATAATAGCATGTCTTGGAGTAAATTCTTATTTCAAGTTGTTTCTGATACATTTTTTTCCCCAGATAATGGATTCATACCAGATTCACTTCTGGAAGACGTGATGAAAGCATTGGACCTTGTTTCAGATCCTGAATAGTAAGTTGAACAGGAAGTGTTACTTAGGCAACTCAAAAAGGGTGCCATTAAATTGAAGACACAGTGTACGTTTTTACCTTTCTTAAATCTCAATGTGCATGTATAAAGTGTAGCAGTTTATATAAAACAAATTTAGGAAGAAGTCAGACTAAGCCAATATAGCAAGATGTAACATATTTAATATGAATGCAGGCCTCTGGCATTCCCTCTTTATTTAAAAGATGATCAAAAACAGGAAAGTTCTCTAAATGATTAAATTAAATGATGTGACACTTCTGCGAGTGAACTATAATGTATTGGAGGGTGAGGATTTTCAGGATCGCCTCAGGACTTTGTCGTCAAGGTCATTCTCACTGTCAGGTTTTATGCATCATTACGTATGTAACTTCCTTCGTAGATGGAGGATCTTCAGTTACTGTCTCTTGTTAGATAGATACTCATATGTTGAACAAGTGTGGAAAAACGACAATGAAGATCACCTTGGATCTGTACTAACTTTTCCCTTTTTTATGCAGAATTTTTTTTCTGACAATGAAAATCTTTAGCTTATAAAAGAAAATGGAAAGGTTTAGCAAAAACAACAGACATACATTGGTATACACAGTTTTTAGAATTTGGTCCTATTGAGTTTTTAAGTATGTTCTGCCATGCTTTCTTTGAAAGTATGCCACACACACAAACATTATATAAACTGATCAGATCTGAAATAATATACCTCAGTCTTACTATATGTAGCTGCAATTTCATCCATTCTTAATGGACGTAATTACTGTTTTCAACGTAGAGGAGAAATTAAGAGAGAGGTGAATTAGCCCAATAAAAATGATATTATAGTAATGACTGTATTTTTTCTAGACTGATTTCCAAGTAGAGACCATATTGTTTGCACTGCTCTAATTTACACAAGAGAATTGAACTCAAGTTATTTTGGTTACTAATGATTCTTAAGAAAGAAGAAAATTTTTTTCAGATTTTTATATGTCATCTACCTAATTTTTCTTGTTTCATCAGAATATGTAATGTACCTTGATTGTCAGGTTGTTTTTCTAGATGTAGCTGAAAGGTTAGACCAAGGTATTCATTCCCTTTGTACTTAGGCCTAGTCACATTTGTAATGTCTGGTGGCCCATAAACTAATTGGGCTATACTAAGGATTAACTAATTTAAATACATTAAATATAATGTGACTTTGCCTTCATCTGTTTCCTGTCATAATCTCCTGGCCTTACTGAGACCCATTAAAATGTCACATGCTTTGTGTAACACACTGTAAGATACACATCCTGGCTATAGGCTTGTGATAGTGAAAGGCCCCCTCAAGCGTCCTACAGGGACGATACTGTGTGTCACTTAGCAGGGCGAGCACACCTGGTCCAGGGGTTTCCAGGAGGCGAGGCTCCTTCTGCATAGTCGCAGCTTTCATAAACTTTAAAGCTTACCAGTATAAGAGTAGGTTAAACTCCTTTTATGAAAGAAACACATGGTAATTGACCCAGACTGGATACAGGTATTAGAACAGGAGGGGACAAATCCCCCAAACTCTGAGTTAGCATCTAGATTCATCTTTGTGGAACAGAAGGCAAGAAGTGACTCCTGGGGGTTTGGTTAACTAGAACTACCCGAAACCCCCAAACACAACACTTTGTTGTTCTATATACATAGAGTAAGTTATATGTAACTGGATATTTACAATTTAACATGGAGAATAAAACTTTTCTGAAGATCATTTTCATTTGCAAACTCTTAAAACTGCAGTCTACTTTTCTCTGCCTTCTTTCTAGTCACAACTGCCAACTGCTATCTCGAGCCTTGGTTCCCCTAAATGGTAAGGGCTGTGCAGAGCGCCATTCACTTTAGGCTGTAACACTTCCTGTGAGAATTCCTTTACCTCTGCAACCTTCACGTGATATTATCTAAGAATTTTAAGCCTCTGTCTAACTTAGTTCTTGAAAATAAGCTTTTTAAGAAGTATTTTTATTATCTCACATACCACTGCCTTCTAATACTATTTCTTTTTGTCACTGGGCTTAAACAATCCAAGCTAAATGCCTTATTTGATTGTTAATTCAGGCATACCTATGAAGCAAAGAGAATTGGCCTTTGGAAGATTACAAAAGCCTAAGTTTATAAGCCTTGGTTTTTAAATTACTTTACCTAATAAGGAACAGTATTCCAAAGTCATCATCATAATTTAAATTTTAAATAGTAACAGATTACTCTAGTTTAAAAATAACCAAGTTTTGGCAGATTAGATGTCATTCCTGTGTATTTGTCATTAAGGTTCTAAAAAGAACAGCTCTTAGGATTTTTGGCAGTCGAATGTGTTGTAGTACAAGTAATTTAATCGTGATAGAAAAAAAAATAAGTTACTTTTTTTCCTTTGGTATCCACTGTTTTTCTTTTTTTTTTTTTCTCCCCATAGTATAAATCTCATGAAGAATAAATTAGATCCAGAAGGATTAGGAATCATATTATTGGGTCCATTTCTTCAAGAATTTTTTCCTGATCAGGTAACATAGTTGAGGAAATATATTTATTGTTTTGTTCTATTGAGATGATCACTTGTGATTGTTTCAGCATTTTTTCCCTACTCCTTTAAAAATGTCCTAACATAGGATTGAGACTGAGCAGATGCTGTTATATAAAGATCTTCCAATCGGGGTCTTGCCCCGGGAGCAGGGTCCCCTAAGCCCTGTGGAAACTGGCGGAGACCCACTGAAGAAACTCAGAGTTAGAAACGACGGTAAAGAAAGAGACACGAGACATAGAACAGAATTATAGGTGGGAGCTCAGGGGTCCACTGCCCGTTTGTGGGCTTCTGGCAGTGGCTCTGAGTGTTTGCTCCACTCTGCTGTTATTGAAATCTGTTTGCCCACAGGGGTAAGATGAGGGAGGGAAC
The DNA here is from genome assembly GCF_027406575.1 of Nycticebus coucang. Taxonomy (NCBI): domain Eukaryota; kingdom Metazoa; phylum Chordata; class Mammalia; order Primates; family Lorisidae; genus Nycticebus; species Nycticebus coucang. The sequence goes on from NC_069799.1 coordinate 57,329,013, forward strand.
AAAGATGCCAGCAGTTTCACTGAGCAGATCAGCAATGATAGGAATCATTGTTATTATTATCGACCTTAAGGGTAGCCTTGAGAAATCTGAAATCTGAGCCTTGTATTGGGATAGACTCCTGCTTGAAATCACACAGAGATTTCTAAGGAGGTATTAAATTCCACTAGTTCCCTGTTAATCTCCTCTGAGGAATGGGTGGGAGGGAGGCATTTTCCTCCCATCACCACCACAGAGGATCTTCCTCTGCTATAAGGGGTATAAGCTCTTCTGCCCATATCTCAGAGCTTGAGCTACTCCCTTGATCTCTGCCCCAGGCAAATGCAAATCTGCACAAGGGGTATCTGCTTTGCCTGTTTACTAGGCAGGAGACGACCCAGTTAATGTATCTTTCTAGGTCTTTGTCATAGCCTCTTCTGTAAACATTTTTCCTCACAGAGTGCTCACAGACCTAGCAGGGGTGTTTGTAAGCTGTATCCCCAACAGGCTAGAATTTCAGAAAAGGCAGGAAGGTTGCTAGCAATGGCTAGCTTAAGTATAAACTAGCTGACTTCTCTTTGTTCTGACTTACTCAGCTTACTTTTTAATCTTCCTCTTTTTCTGGGAGTGGTTTCCCTTGCCAAGAATAGGGTCTTTGGTCCCCATTGTCCCAGCACCTTCCCATTCAGTGGGGCCAGAAGGGTGTGTGTGTTCCAGAAGTCGTGTAGCACTTGAGGTGGGGGGGTGGTGGTAGAAGATGGCGCACACACCAGTCTGTACACAGGATGACAAAGGGTAAAACGCAGAGGTACGTGGAGAAAAGAAGAAAGATTCTTTCTCCATTCCCTGCTCACTTTCCTGCTCTCAAGCAACTACTGTTCATAGATTGGTGTGCATCTTTTTAGAACTTCTCAAATACTTGGAAAGAAGGTAAAGGTGCCCATAGGTAGTGGGCCTAAGCTCCAGGAGAAGTGCAGTTGAGGGAAGACTTTTGAGGGTAGCAGTGCCGTTGCATGTTGGAACATGTCATCCACTAAGCTTGGTTAGCAGTTACGTGAGGCTCAGAACTTCAGAGTTACACAGCTGTGTGGTTGGCAAGCCATTTCTATTGGCAGCGCCTGTCTTTTCTTTGTTTCTTACCTACGTGAAGGGTTTTACTACTAACTCAAACTGTTCAGCCAAATAACATACATAAAAATTTCATCAGATATCAGTATAGTTTAAATTGATGTTCTTTGTCTCAAAAGAAATGTCAATTTCTCTGCTACCTCTATTAAAAAAGAGATTTACTAGTAAATAGAAAATTATTTTTAAAATAGGCTAGAGGGAACATTTCAAGATCTAATTACTAAAATTCATGATATAATTGTTAATTTAATGTCTCAGGCTTAAATTATCTTTAACAAAGTAGACAGTATTATTAGCATCCAATTCTTGGTTATTGAAAAAGAAAAGGAACACATATTTTCTAAACCTGTATCGATTTGTTGTGGTTATTGTGAATTAAGAAAATGTGTGAGGATATCATAGAGGCAATAGGACTTTTTAAAACTTTGGCAAATGCTTCATGAAAAAATATACTTGGGTTTCTGACATTATTAGAAAGACTCTATTAGATACGATATCCTATTATTCACATTCCAGCCAGTAGGATATTTTTGAAAGTTCACTTTGGAATCTAGTGTCATGTTTTAGATATCTTGATAAATGCTTAATAAATAATAGTAAGCAAGGCAATATTTTACTCAATTTTTATATTTCAAGTTTGCTATCAGAACATTTGATAGGAATTTATTTCCTAGTCATGAATATAACAAAAAGATAATATTCCTGTTTTTAATTTCATTTGGGGAAGATTTTAAAAAGTACCTAGGAAATGTAAAAGTGAAATAGTTACCAACTTTTTCAGAAGTATAAGTCTTGTATTTAGTTAATTACATGATACGACTTATACACCTTATTATCAAGGAATCGATTTAATTGTAGTATTCCTTGAGATAGTAAGAGGTCTCCAGTCACCTTGTTTACCTACAACAGGCTTTCCCATTTGGTTGTACTATTTGTTCCCTCCAAGTTCATCTCTTACTCTTATTTGCTGCTATTCTTACAAACTCTCCATCCAACCCTGGTCTCATTGCCTCTAGGTAATAGAAGTTCTTTGCTCAACCAAAGCAGGTGATCCCACTCTTAGTTACCTTTAGAGCAATGGGTTCTCAGAGTGTGGTCTCCAAGAACTTATCAGAAATGCAAAGGCTCAGGTCCCTCCCCGACCTTGGGAATCAGGGAGCTTTGGGAAGGGGAGGTGTGTCACTTTTAACCAGCCCCTTGGGCAGTTTCGATGGAGGCCTCTGAAATTTTATTGATACAAAGAGTTTGAGAGCTGCTGTTTTAGGGAAAGACCTATCACAATTCCACCTGTTCCCATTCTGTAACACCTCAGAGTCCCTCTGTGTCACAGATCTCTGGTTGTGGCCCACACCACTGATATGCTTTTTCTCTGTAGTCAACAAAGTACATAATGACTCATTCATTTGTCCATTAATCGTATATTGCTTGGTACCTAACAGATCAATATACTGATAATTCAGTAAACATTGATTTAATCAACCCCCCAGAAATGAAGTAAAGTTGCAAAAGTGGTGTCAGAAGGACAGCGAGGAAAATATTTATCTAACGTCAGTTATCTTGGCAACTGCTCCATTTATGGTACAACCAGAGAACATGCCCTTGCCAGGAGGGAGAAGCGGATGCAGCAGAAGGAAGGCACTATTCCCAAGCTTTTCAGAGTAGAGTGGCCAACCAGCCCCCGTTCATTAGGCATCCACTGTGCACCAGGCACTATGTACCTTATAAATTAAATACTGTTGTTTCCCCCCATTTTAGCAATGAGGTAACTGGGGATTAGAAAACTTAACAAAATTGTCTGTCATACAATTAACAGTAAGTGGCTGGCTAAAGAATCCAGCATAGGTCTGTCTAATCCCAGCATTTAAGCATTTTACTGCTCTTTTACACTGCCTTTTGTTAGTATTTCTATGTTTTATGTCAGTTAATTACTGGGAATAGAGAATATAAATTATTTATTTTATATTATATAATCAAGAGCCAAGTGATTATCTTAGTAATTCATTGTATTGTATCAAATACAATTAAGGAAATAACCAAATTATTGATTGCTCTATTTCATGTGTGAGATAAAAAAATGATAAGACTTAGATTGCAGTTGGGAATATAAAATATGAAAAATTATAAGTAATTAGATAATTTTAAATTCTTTGAAAATAACAATAGAAGAGATGATCCAAAGTCATACCGTAGGATTCATTCTCGAATTAATTACTTAGACAACTGTTGTTATGAAGTTTCCAAAGTAGTAAAGAACCCAACTGGTGTGTTCAGGAAAAACTTTACAGAAAAAAGTACCAGGTCTAGAAAAATGAGAAAGGAGAGAGGAGGTATTTTAGAGAGGAGTTAAAAAAAAACAAATCATGAATGCGCACAAGGCCAAAAAAAGGTCTTTGGTTGGGAAGATGAATTGCACGTTTATCTAAACAGTTCAGAAAGACGAACAGTTGGAGGTGAGACTGAATTTTTGTAGGATCCGTGGTTTTAGATCACAGAATCCCAACCTGAATTGGCTTAAGTGAGGGGAAAAGAAACGAGTGGGAAGGAGTAGCTCAGGAACCGGCGAAGCAGCACCAGGAAGGTGGCGCCCGGCTCACAGACTGCAAGAGTCTTCGCCCCTCCCGTGGAGTGGCTGTGCCCCCTCAGCCCATCTCTCTATGGGAGCTGAAGCCACGGTTGTCAGCAGTTCTACTCCCTTAGTTCCAGTTGGAAAAAATTCTAAGGAGGGACTCTGCCTAGCTTAGGTCACATGCCCCTCCGTGTGTCCCTCGGATGTGGCCAGGAAGGTGAGGATCAGCACACAGGTGACGTGCCCATACTCCTGAGGCAAGTCACTGGGAGCCAGGCATCTTCATTCAGCAGGACCAGACTGTTCGTGACCTTGAAAGTGAGGTTAAGACAGTAGGAAAAACATCTTTTCTTGTGCAAGTTTAATCTTGTAGTGATTTGTAGCATCCTTGCTTTATGGAATATGATTAAGTCTCTTTAAGCCCACACTTACATGTTTTCATTTCTTATAATGCCCTTTTGACAAAAAGCTGACAATATTCAAATATTTTATTGGATATCTTTTTTAGGCTGGAAACCCTCTAATTCAGTATTGTGGACCAAATCGGAAGTATTTATGCATGTATTAATATATTTGTGGTCTGAGTAAAAATGATACTATTGCTCTTCCCTGTTGGGAGCAACAAATTATTTATAAAAGAGAGAAAGCAAAAATATGTTCTAGGAAATGTTTTGTGTCTTAGGAGTTTGCCCTTAAAATACAGTGATGAATGCACATAGTTTAAAAACATAAAATAAGCTAATACAGATGAGAGTAGAAATCAGCCTGCCCTGTTTTCCTATATCTTCAGAAGCAACTATTTCAGCCACAGGGCTTTCTAGTAGTTAATTCCCTAAAGCTAAGTGTTTTGCTTTAGCAAATGTGTCCCCAATAGAAGAGTGAGGATTTAAAAACTTGCATTTTACTTTAATTGCTAATTAGAAACTGCCTGATACAAAGATATAACTTAACGTTTTTTAATAGTACTTTATTTATAATAGGGATCCAGTGGTCCAGAGTCTTTTACTGTCTACCACTACAATGGATTGAAGCAATCAAATTATAATGAAAAGGTATGATAATTCACGTAGTAATCTGTCTTCATCTGGGTGGTGAAATAAATGTGAGTATAAAAGGTTTCATTCCCATACAACTGTTACCTGAAGAGGTTATTCCAGGAATCTCTTTATTGTCACCACATATTTTAAAACTGGTCATCTTTTGACTTGACCAACATATAAAACTCTGCTTTGGACTTTGGAGCCGTGGTCTCACTATGACAAAATACGTCTTCGTACATATTGTTACCCTGGGCTATCTATGTAAATGTTTCTAAATCAACATTATAGTTCGGTGGAAAACGTTACTGATTAATTTAAATGGAGAAAGGGATAACAGATTTGTGATTAAAGAAAATATTGTGAAATATTGGATCACTATTTGTTGAGCATTTACCTAGAATTGGATTAAGTACTATATTAAGTTTTACACCACCTTGTGAAGTATTGTTTGTGTATCCCCATTTTACAGAGGAAGAAACTGATCCGTAGAGAGGTAAGCAGCACGGCCGAGATCACACAGCCAGGAAGGGCAGGGCTGGGAGTGAGGCTGAGGTGGTTCGGAGCACGGAGCTGCGCCCTTGCCCACTGTGCTGTGCTGCTTTGTGAATCACTGACAAAAGCATAGGGCAGTTGATTTCCAGATGGTCTCACCTGGTTTAAAACAAAAGGGTTTTTTAAATTATTATTAAATTCTAGTTTCTTTTTTTTTTTTTTTTCTTTGTAGAGACAGAGTCTCACTTTATGGCCTTCGGTAGAGTGCCGTGGCCTTACACAGCTCACAGCAACCTCCAACTCCTGGGCTTAAGCGATTCTCTTGCCTCAGCCTCCCGAGTAGCAGTAAATTCTAGTTTTGTGTACACTTACATCTGTATGATGTCTGCATTAAATCAAGTCAGTCACCGCAGATGCAGCTCATGTTGGAAGGATGCCTAACTTTTTAATTTGATCTGCTCATACTACCTTCACAGGTATCTTAATCAAGGATGACTGCAGAACATAGATCATAATGTAATACATAATTTTAGTCAAGATAGGTGTACTAGATTGTATATTTCATTATAAAAATAAAAGTAAATTTTAGTATTAGGTACAAAAATCTTTTCACAAGAATATAATTTATTGATACATATAGTAGCAAAGACTATACATTGTCAACAGAAGAAAACTGGGATGCTGTGTCCTAATGTGTATTAATGAGCGCTTCATCTATAATAGATTTTGAAGTTCTGCAGAGCTTTGTAATAGGGGGTGCTTTATAGTTACTGATTATTCACCTACACGGTCCCTGCAAGGTAGGTCAGTCAAATGTTATCCGTATTTTACAGATGAGGCATCTGAGACAGGGAGGTTAAGTGACTCACCCAGGGTCACACAGCAAGTCATTGGCAGAGCAGGGATTAGAACTGAGTTCCTGATTCCCAATCCTGTCCTTGGTCTGCTTGGCCACGCTACCTGTGTATAGTAAGTCTTCAAATCATGCTTGTGACAAGCGTCTGACATACTAACAAAAAGATCAGAAATTTTAAAAAATGAAATATTAACATGACAGTAGAATGTAACAACTCTAAGGCAAAGCATGTATGTCATTAAGTTGCAGAAGTGAAATGTTTTGAAGTGACTCGAGAGTTAGAAATATGGCAGATCGCATAGTAAAGGATGACTAAAAATAACCAAGGAAACACACAAAAAGAGAAGGCTGGCTAGTTGAGGCCACTGAGGGTAGGTCAGAGGCATTGCCCGAGCTCTTCACTCTCCTGCTGTGAGCACACAGAGTGTTTTGTCAGGGGCTGTCATATGTAAGTGTAATAACTTGACTTACAGTACTTGGGCATAACTTGTCAGAAAAGGCAGTTTTGCTTTGGGGGAATGAAAAGTGGGAGTTGTAGATTTTATATTAAATTTATATCATATAACCCTAGAAACAAACTAATACATTAACCAAAACAAAGATGAAAAAAATATATATTTCACATTAAAGTGTGTCTTTAGAGCTTCCTATAAAACCAAAGTATCTGACCTAGTAATATAAAATGATTTTCCAATATTTAATGTGCTTTTATGGTATTTAAGGCTAATAAAGTTGTTTCTTTGGGCTCTTTAGTCAAAGAACTTATGGCTTTTAGTTTGGAAGAACATACAGTCATGCGTATCTGCTAGTGAATGTATGAATATAACTGTGCACACTTGGAACAAGACAGTCTCTGTTTCTTTTAAATTAGAGAGTCGAAACGTCGCTTGGTACCAAAAGAAATTCATGACTAAGGAGTGCTTTAATGTCCACTGTGAGCCCTTGTCAGCAAGTGGGGGTTTTGTTGGTGTGTCATGTCTAAAAGACTTTTAAGTTGTTTAAGTTAATGGGAATAGAATTTTTCCTGGTTTCCACCTACCTAGTTAAGAGTTTGTATGATCATTGCCACCACATACAAAGTACTGGTTGGTTTCATCCATCAGCCTCTTCCTATTATTTGATGTTTTGTTTCTGTCCTGACATCCCTTTTAATTTTTTCTCCATAACTTCTCATGCTGTACAAAGTGCACTCACAAACTGCATTTCAGAAATATTTAATACAATTAGAGGAAATTGTTTTTCAGCTCTGGATATTCAGTACTCAAATTGAAAGGAGAAAGTAAAGTTTTCCTCAACACACACCTGTCTGTCTATGACAGCTTTCCCTTCCTTGAGGCAGCGTGAGCTTCCAAGTTCCTGGGTAGAGAAGGACCTGTAAAAATACAGCATAGAAATAATAATCTTTAAAACTTCTTTCAAGTGCTGTATATATTATTTGAAAAGTATTTTTTGTGAGAAACAGTGTGTGTTTCACCATTCACCTCAATGTTTTAAATCATAATCTTGAATTTTAAAAATCATCTGGTCAGCTAGCAATTAAAATTTGTATTGCCATCTCGTTTACGAATAATTAGATATGCTTGCTTATGATTTCTGTCAACATAAAATTATATGTAAAGTTTCATAGTAATACCATTTTGCTAGCCTGTAAAAACTGTGTCCCCCATAAGAATTTGCTAAGAAGGTTGATTGACCCTGGTGGCTTTATTTTAACAGGTCATGTACGTAGAAGGGACAGCAGTTGTCATGGGCTTTGAAGACCCCATGCTTCAGACAGATGACACTCCTATTAAACGCTGCCTCCAAACCAAATGGCCATACATCGAACTACTCTGGACCACAGATCGCTCTCCTTCACTGAACTAATAAGTATTGACAGGGAAGATCTCAATAACAGATGTTGAAAGAAGAATTCAAGACTAGCAATTGGCTAACTTAAACTAAACACTGATATCATTACTGTAAATAATAATTAAAAACACATTTTCAGTGTCTAAGCTATGTTTAAATTATTTGTTCTAAAGCTTTATGTTACAGGTTATCCTATTTTAACCCTTTGTGTGAAATTTACTAGCAAAATTAAGCTTTAATCAAAGTTCATCACTTATTGGTCATTTACATATCACATTAGAAACATAATACCTACAGCATTTATATATTGAGTATCAAAGTTACTATTTATAAACTTCTACTTTGGGGTTTTATTTCATCCAGGCACATTTTTTTATTTGAATGAGCCGGGTTTTATATCAGCCTCCACACCAAAATGCAGAAGAGTTGTTATTTCTTGTCTAAAATACATTTGGACCCAGATCTTTTGACAATTATGCTGGCATGTTTACAAAAAGTAGAACTATTAAGGAACATTACCACATAGTCACAGATGTATAGGGGATGTATTTTTTAAAATCATAGAAAAGAGAATCTGATAGTCTTACCACTGTTAACTTTTACTGTATTGCCAAATACACTTTTCCAAATTTGTCCCAAAGCCCTGTAAGCCAACTTTCTTGTATATTTATAAATGTGCTGAATGCATGAGAACATCTGTTATTACATTAGTATATCGCATTATTTATTACGATCCTAGTCAATGGCCTAAATAAACACTTTTTCCTTTACCCTAGCAGTTTGTTATATTAGTGTCTCAAAATGAACAAATACATTTTTAAATGTTCCTACCCAGCAATCCTGAGAACATAGCATACAGCAAATGACTAATGGACTCGTATGAGACCTTGAATAAGACACCAAACCTTGCACTTACCTAAGAGCTCTGCTAACTCAGCAGCAGCACAGGAACCTGGGTGGCAGCTATCTAAACCAGTGGGCAAAGATGCAGGCACGTCATCATATTTAGAGAGAGATTTGCTTTATTCTGACAGGTTTGTTACCCAGCAATTTAAAATCAGAATAGCCAAAAATACTTTCTTTTCTTTACTTTTGAAGCAGACAATTGTTTACTATCCTTTTTTGTATTTCAGAACTAAATGTTACCTTCGATGGTGTATCCCTGTGTGAATCTGTGTTTGCGATCTTAATTGTCCTTTATACACACAAAATATAGTTAGGTGGATAATAGCATAGGAAAAAGGTGATACAAGATGTTATGTGAACTTCTGATGACATTTGTTGCAGAGTATGTAGAATTACAGCTATAAAATGTCAGTATTTTTGGTCTAATCATGGCCCCTTCCAAATGTATATAAAATACATTATGCTGGAATTATTTTTGCAAACTCCAGTTTCATAATCCTAAATCTCTTAAGGACTATAAAAAATTACAGTCCTCCAATTAATGACAATTAAGGTTATGGGGGGGGGAGCAGAAAGAGGGATGGAGGGAGGGGAGTGGGGCCTTGGTGTGTGTCCCACTTTATGGGGGCAAGACATGATTGCAAGAGGGACTTCACCTAACAATTGCAATCAGTGTAACCTGGCTTATTGTACCCTCAATGAATCCCCAAAAATTAAAAAAAACTCTGCAATTTTAAACTCTGACTCTGATTCCCAGGCAGGCTGAGAACCACTACTTTAGTCAAACATACTTAGGATTATTTTCAGTTGTGAACACAATTGGGAAGGAAAAATTATCAACAAAGAAAAATAAGTGTTCTACATAATAATAGTTACAATAATTTGGAGTCTTCTTCAAATAGGAAAAAGCTGGGGGCCCTAGAACAAAGAGAAAAACATCTGGAAAGAGATCTGGACAGTCCAGGAGGAGAGACTGGAAATCGAACAAATGGACTCTGGGCAAGACCCTGAGGGAAGGTGGTGAGGTGAACTGCAAACCACTGATGTGATACTGCACTCCTGCATTTGTGCCTTTTGCAACATGACTTTGCAACTCCTATTCAAAGGTGAAGTCTACACATATTTCCCCTCCCTTGAACATGGACTGATGCTATGACTTGCTCTGGCCAAGAGAATGCATTGGGTCCCAGTTCAAGCCCAGGTCTCAGAGACCATGTACATCCCACCAGTTCTCCATGCCAGCAAGGCCAGGCTGATTTGCTTCATGTTGATGGACCTCGTGGACCAGAACCCAAGTGTCCCAGCCAAGACCCTAGATGTATGAGAAAATCCCAACATGCCCAGAAAATTACCCATATAGTTCATGAAGACCCACATGAAAATCCAGCTGAAACCAGAAGAGCCACCTAGCTGAACCCAAATTGCTAAGACACAGAATGGTGATCACTAAGTTTGGGGATGATTTAGGATGATTATGTAGAATTAGCTAATTGAAATAAATGACCAGTGAGATGACCAGTGGGGGGGGGGGGGGAAATTACAGTCCTCTTATATTGATGTATAACAAACCATCTGAAAACTTCATAGCATAAAACAATCATTGTATTCTGTTCTAGACCCCCGTAACTCAGAAGTCCCAAGAGGGCACGGTAGCAGATAGATGGCTTGTCTACTGGCTCAACAGAGAGACTCAGCAACCTGGGGCCAGAATCTTCTGGAGGTCAGGCATAACTGGGACCTCAGCTCTATCTCATTGACAGGCATAAAACACTACATCAAACACCCACAGGTATGTTTTCTCATGCATTGGACCACTTGCCAAAATAGATTATATGTTGTCAATACAGCAAGTCTAGAAAATCCCAAAAGTTTGGAAACCAAGCAACACACTTCTGAATAACCTCAGGGTCAAGGAGAAATTGCAGTGGGAATTAGAACGTGCTGTTTATTGAATGATAAAAATATGACATGGCAAAATAGTGAAATACAATTAAAGCAATACTTAGAGAAGTAAATGTTTAGCTTTAAATAGTTACTGTGTATTAGAAAAGTAGAAAGTTTAGAAATTGGCAATTTTTAAAATTTATGGTTTTATCTCTAAAACCATAAATGGGACATAAACAAAAGAACCACATGGGGAAAAAATGAATTTGGACCCCTATCTCATGCCAGTTGCAAAAATTAAATGATCCTGTAATCTAATTGTAAGGGCTACACTATGAAATTCCTGAAAGAAAACTAAAAGTAGATAATGACCTTGAGTTAGACAATAGTTTCTTTTTTTTTTTTTGTAGAGACAGAGTCTCACTGTACCGCCCTCGGGTAGAGTGCCGTGGCGTCACACGGCTCACAGCAACCTCTTAACTCTTGGGCTTACGCGATTCTCTTGCCTCAGCCTCCCGAGCAGCTGGGACTACAGGCGCCCGCCACAACGCCCGGCTATTTTTTGGTTGCAGTTTGGCCGGGGCTGGGTTTGAACCCGCCACCCTCGGCATATGGGGCTGGCGCCCTACTCACTGAGCCACAGGCGCTGCCCTAGACAATAGTTTCTTAATACTAAAAACACAAATGACTAAAAAGATAAATGGAACTTCATCAAAATTAAAAATTTTTGTCAAAGGACATCATCAAGAAAGTCAAATTACAACCCACAGAATGGGAAAAATATCTACAAATAATCTCATAAGAAATTTGCACTGTATATAAAGAATTCAGAACAATAAAAAATATTTAAATGGGCAAATGATTTCAAGAGGCTTTCTCTAAAGATGATATACCAATGACCAATACGCACATGAAAATAAGTTCAGCCTAATTGTTACTAATAGAAATACAAATCAAAACTGCAAGAAACCATTTCATAAAAAAGACAAATTAAAAAAATACAATAGCAAGTGTTGACAAAGACTTGGAGAAAGCCTCACACATTTCTAGCAGGGATGTAAGCTGGTGAAGCCACTTCAGAAAACAGTTCTGTTGTTCCTTAAAGGGTTAAAATACGGAAAGCATACAACCCAGTCACACAAACTCCTAGGAGTATCCTCAAGAGAAATACTGAAAATTCATTCACACAAAAATGTCATGTAAATGTTCATAGCAGCATTACTAATAACCAAAAACATGGAAATAACCTAAGTGTTCATCAACTGACAGCTGGATAAACAAATTCAGTACAGATGGTACCCAGCTTACTGTGATTTGACTTATAAGTTTTTGACTTTACCTGGGATTTCTCATGATATTAGACGCATTTTTGACTTGTTTATAAGTTGAAGACCATGTGAATGTACATATAATGGAATCTTATTTGGAAATAAAAAAATGATTGACACCTGCTACAGCACAGAAGGCCTTGGAAAACATTGTGTTAAGTGAAAGAAGCCAGTTGCAAAAGACCACATGCATGATTCCATTTGTGTGAAGTGTCCAGAACAGGCAAAGCATAGACTTGAAATGGATTAGCAGTTGCCAAAGACTGGGGTGGGGATGGGATGGAGTAACAGGATTGGGGAGCAACTGCTAATGTGGTGAAGCTTCTTTCTGGGTGATGAAATATTCTACAATTAGATTCTCTTGATGACTGTATAACTCTACACTAAAAACTGAACTCTGAGAATAAAAGATAAAAAGAGAAACCAATGAAATAGTAAGCAGATATACAGTGGGGGTAGGGGAGGCAATAAATCTGAAAGTAAGTCTCTTTAACATTGATAAACCTAAAAGAACCAATCAAGAAAAAATGAGAAATGCAAGTTAGCATCAAGAACAAAAAGGGAACATTACTATAAATTCTCTGGAAATTAAAAGGGTTGAGTTATTTAATCAAATGGACTAATTATTTAAAATAGCAGAACTGACACAAGAAAAAAAATTATTTCTGTTAAATACAATCAATTAAAATGCTTTCCTCAATGAAAACTCCTGGCCTAGACAGCTTCACTGGCAAATGCTTCCAAAATATTAAAGAAAAAAAAATTTTTAAATACTTCCAGGAAATAGAAAAAGAAGGAATAATTTTACAATTCATTTTATGAACCCAGAATAACCTTGATACAATACTAAAACCTGAAAAAGGCATTATTAAAAAAAATTACAATTATTTCCTAGGATCATGAGCACAAAAGCCCTAATACAAATAAGTCATGTGAATAAATTATACACATAGGTGTGTGTGTATGTATAATACATCATGACTCAAAGAAGATTGTTACATAAGTGAAAAGTTGGCTTAATATTAAAAATAGCCACGGATCCCCCAGGCTCCACCTCCATGGTTGCTGTGCTACTATCTCACCCTGTTGTCTCAACCAAGCAGCTCCTGCCTGACCTCTAGTCCACAGATCTGGCTCTGAGGCTCCTGCTGCACTGGTCTCATGGCTCCACTCCACCCCTGAGGCTCCACCACTGAGAATTCATCACAGCTGCCAGGACCACAATTCTGCCCTCAGAGGCTCCAGCTCTGGCCCTGAAGACCTAGTGTTCTCATCATGCCTATGACAACCCCCACCCTAGATTCCAACACTGTACTTAGGGCCTGAGAGTCTGCCCCTGAGGACCCACCAGTACCTACTTGGCCTGCAGAACCATCCTGTGGTCCAACCAACCAGGGACCCTTCACTCTCAAATTGTCATTGCACCTGGACCTGATTCAAGCAAACACCCACAGCCTCAACACCCACAACCACTGCCTAGGTACCCTTACCCAGCTGCCACGTTCACCTTTATGGGGAGACCATGGATAGAGAAATCCCCCACAATGCCAGCTTCTGTGGAAAAGGTCTTACTCAGCTCCCAAGTTGAGCTTCCAGCAACAGTCTGGGGAACAACCCACCACTTCACATGAATACCATCTAGCACCAGCTTGAACTGTGAAAATCACAGGGAGATGGGACAAAACAGGACAGTTGCATTATAGGCTCTCAGTGCACCTGTCCCTGGTCTGCCAGGTCAATTGTACAGAATAGGATTGTTGAGAAAAGACACCAACCAACTAGGGACCAGTTCTTCTCACTATGTTGGAGAATCCCCAGCAAAAACTCTGCAGCTCTGAGCTGGGAGAAAAGGATTCAGATGAGAAGAAGCCAGCAAAAGAACTCTGGCAACATGAGCAAACAGAACAGTTTGACGTCCCCAAGGGATCACAATGGATATACAGCAGTGGGCCCCAATCAAAAGAGAATTGTACAAACGTCAGAAACATAGTTCAAGATATGGATGTCAAGTAAGACAAATGGAATCAAAAAGAAAGTTGAAAACCAACAAAATGGAGCCAAAAAATTATTTTAGGACATCAATGAAAAAAAATTAAAATGTTACTATACTATATAATAAAGAAATGGAAGGGTCATCTTGGGAATTTCAAAATACAATAGAAAATACAATACAACTGGCTAACCCAAGAAGAAGAATCTCAAAGCTTGAATACACGGTTCTTTAACACAGTCAAAGATGTAGAAAAGAGAATAAAGACAACTGAACAGTCACAGAATTATGGAACTATGTGAAGAGAACTAATATGTGAATTATAAAGGTATCCCTGAAGGAGAAGAAAGATCTAAAAGCCTGGAAAATCTATTAAAGGGAAATATTGAGGGAAAACTTCCCTGGTACACCAGAGACTCAGGTATCCAGACACAAGATGGTCACTGAACACCCCGAAGATTCATAACAAATATGACATCTCCATATTGACTTGGCTAACGTCAAAATGAAGGAGAAAATTCTACAAGCAACAGGATGAAAGCAGTAACTAACTATAAAGGAAAACGCATGGGACTAAACAGCATTCTCACAGACCATACAAGCCACAATGGATGAGGGCCTCATCTTCTGTATTCTTAAACAGAATAACTGCCAGCCAAGAATCTTGTATCCTGTAAAACTAAGATTCATAAATGATGGAGAAAGACTTTTCCAAACAAGCAAATGCTAAGAGAATTTGTCATTACTAGACTTGTCCTACAGTAAATACTCAGAGCCTCATTACACACAGGTCAGCACAATAGATACTCACCAGTGTAAAATCACCCAGGATTAAGGTTTACAGCTCTCATAAAACAATAGACAAGAAGGAAAATTAAATAAGATATCACCATAATAAACAGATTAGCACCTCATGTATCAACAAAAACACTCAACATAAATGGTTTGAATGTCCCAATTAAAAGACACAGACTGGCTGCATTGATGATAAAACACAGCCCAAACATCAGCTGTCTCCAGAAAACACATGTAATCCACAAGGTCTCACATAGTAGACACAAGGTGAAGGGATGGAAAAAATACTCCACACAAACAGAAGCCAAAAGGGAGAGGTGTAGCCATTCTCATATCAGATAAAGATGACTTTTAATGATAAAGATGGTCTTTATATGATGGAAAAGGGAGAAATTTAACAAGACCTAATAATCCTAAATATATACACACATAATAGAGGAGCTCCCAGATTCATAATGCAAATCATACTAAAACTAAGCAACATCATAAATCACAGCAGTGTAATTGCTGCGACTTCAACATCCCACTGAAAGAGATGGACAAATCATCTAAGCAGAAAAATAAAAAAAGACAGTCTGTACTTAAACAAAACTCTGTAACAAATGACCTAACAGACATTTACGGAACATTCTATAATCTACAGAACATTTACAGAACCCCAAAACTACCAAATATATTCTTACCAACACATGGGATGTTCTCCACGATTGAATCATAGGCCACAAACCATGTCTCAGCAAACTCAAAAAAATTAGATTGATACCACATATCTTCCCAGACTTCAGTGAATAGAACTAGACATTAATTCCAAGAGAAACACTCAATTCTACACAAAGTCATAGAAATTAAACAACCTACTGTTGAAGAATCCTTAGAGCAATGATGAAGTTAAGATGGAAATCAAATATCTTTCAAAGACAAAAGGGACATGAGCTATCAAAACGTATGGGACACAGCAAAAGCATTCCTCAGAGGAAAATTCATAACCTTAAATGGCTACATTAAAAAGACAGCACAAATTAACAATCTAATGTCACATCTCAAAGAACTAGAAAAGAGGAAACTAACCCCAAAGCCAGCAGAAGACTAGAAATAACAAAGCTCAGAGCAGAACTAAATAAAATGGAAATCAAAGAAATAATATAAAGGGTCAATGAAACAAAAACTTGGTTCTTTGAAAATATAAATGAAATCATCATTAGATATCTGGCTAGATTAACCACAGAAAGAAGTGAAAGGACCCAAATGAGCCTAATCAGAGAGGAAAAAGATCCTGCAACTGATACAGAAATACAAACTATCATCCATGAATACTATGAAAATCTCTCTGCATGAAGACTAGAAAGTGGAGGAAATGAATATATTTCTGGAAATATGCAACCTCCCGAGACTAAATGAGGAGAAAGTAGAACCCCTGAACTGACCAAGAACAAGCAGCCAGATTGAACCAGTAATAAAACAATCTCCCAGCAACAAGAACAAAGCCCTGGACCAGACGGGTTCAAAGCCAAGTTCTATCAGACCTACAAAGAAGAACTTGTGCCTGTCCTACAGAAATTATTTCATAACATCAGGAAGGAAGGAATCCTCCCCACGCATTCTATGAAGCCAGGAGCACCTTGATATCAAAACCAGGAAAGGACACAACAAAAAAGAAAACTACAGGCCAATATCCTTTACGAATATAGATACAGACACACACAACAAAATACTAGTAAACCAAATTCAACAGCACATCAAAAAAATAATCCATATAATGCATAATCCCAGGGATGCAAGGATGGTTCAAAATAGCCAGGTCAATAAATGTAACTCACCACATAAACAGAAACAAAAGAAAAGACCATTGGATCATCTCCATAGATGCAGCATTTGACAAAATCCAGCACCCTTTCATAATAAAACTCCCCAACAAACTAGGCAAAGAAGGAACATAACTCAAAATTATAGAATGCTGCCCAGGCCTTCCAACATCCACCGACTGCGCAGCACAACACAATAATGAGAAAGACTGATCTCTGACTGTCTTCAGGATGCATCCGGGCCAGAAACTTCAACACAGACTCCTATATATAAAAAGGAATCAGAAATCATATTCACCTTCATTCAATTCACAAGAATTTATGGAGCATTGCTGTATATATATACTAAATAAGATATGAAATATCTTCTAGCATTCTAGCCCATGTTAAACGGTCAGCAAATGTTTGTTCTCTCTGCCTGCCTCTTCCTCGTGAAGATGAAATGGGGATAACAGTGTTGCCGTATGTACATGGGAGACATTTCCAGCTGCATATCAAATTTATACCAGCTTATAGTGTGTGAAAAATAAGAATCAATTTAATAGGGCGGCGCCTGTGGCTCAGTGAGTAGGGCGCCGACCCCATATGCCGAGAGTGGCGGGTTCAAACCCAGCCCCGGCCAAACTGCAAGAAAAAAATAGCCGGGCGTTGTGGCGGGCGCCTGTAGTCCCAGCTACTCGGGAGGCTGAGGCAAGAGAATCGCGTAAGCCCAGGAGTTGGGAGGTTGCTGTGAGCTGTGTGAGGCCACAGCACTCTACCGAGGGCCATAAAGTGAGACTCTGTCTCTACAAAAAAAAAAAAAAAAGAATCAATTTAATAGAAGAAAAAAATACAGGGCTCACTGCCATATAATATAGTATTTGTCATAGTAAGTTATATAACTTACAACTTTCTAAGCATGAAAAATATTTTCTGCCATAAAGGTGTTTTCTCTAAATGTATGACCAACAGGACAGATATTTCTCCCACTGTGTTCTGAACTAGAGTTAACAGTTAGCAGCTCTACTGAAGAACGCTAACTCATTCTATCAACACAGTGGTTACACTATGCAATAATATTTCTCTCCCTGTCAATGGTACTTCTTTTCTTGTTCACACTAACTGATGTTACATATTAAATCAATTGACTAATTCTAAACAAATATTTTGAGTGAAAAAGCAAATGTGCTCAATTTCCAGCTGTCTTGTGGAATTAAATTAAAACATTTTGTCTATAAATACATCTATAATCATGCTAAAATTTAATAGAGGAAATATGCCCTGTTAAAATCACTCTGCTCTGGAAAAAAAATAAAACAGCAAAATAGCATTTCTATTTGTTTATCACATTTCCTACATAGTCTTATTTACTTTCACACTTTTTATCTACTCATTTTTACAGTAGCAAGAAAGTTAGTACTATCTTTTCACATCTGGCAGAGTATCAGAATCCTAATTGAAATATATAGTATTTCTTTGCAAGAGATTGTAGCTGGAAGTTAGCATGGCAGATGTCTCTGAGATCAGAGTGGACGTCTGACAGAGATCCTATTATTCATCAGCTATGTAGCCTCAGACAAGCTCCTTGTTTTCTATTGCATCCTCTTTGCCTAAATGAGTTGTCTAGACCAGCCTGAGTAAGAGCAAGACCCCATCTCTACTATAAATAAAAAAATTAACCAAGTGTTGTAGCAAAAGGGCCTGTAGTCCCCGTTACTCCGGAGGCTGAGGCAGGAGGATCACTTGAGTCAAGGAGTTTGAGGTTGCTGTGAGCTAGGCTGATGCCACAGTACTCTAGCCTGGGCAACAGAGTGCAACTCTAGTTCAAAGTAAGTACTCAGTAAATGGTGGATATTATCATCAATTATCAATCTACTCACTAACCAGTAACTCAGTACTCTAGCCATTCAAAAAACACTACCTCTCTGACAGCAATGGTATACAAATACATTGTGCCCTAGACAGAAAAATTTAGCTATATTAAAAATACTCAAGCTCCCAAACAATCCAGCCTTTTTGGGAACAGAACAAACAGGGCCACACTTTTGAGCGGATTTGCAAAAATGGGCTTGTGACGTCACTTAACAATGTTAATCACTGCAGTAAGTTCCGAACTTTCCATTGGCAGCAACTTGGTCTTATTTATATCTGTACTGCTCATAGCAATTTAGGAAATGGAATTGGGGCTCAGTAGTGGTGTGCTGAATTGTTATTTAATATAATACCCATCTGTACCCTATTGTAATCGTCACCCACGGAGTAAGGAAAATGTCATGGATTCATTTTTCTCTAACCCTCTGGGGTTATATGAGTTTCTTAGGGCACCCATATCCCCCAAAGTGACTATATTAGGTGAGCCAAATGAATCTTCACTTGAGGCAAGGGTTGGTTGCAAGATTAGGTTAAAACCTCTGGTGACAAGGTAGAAAAGGTTGCTTTAGGTCAGGGGTCCTCAAACTGCGGCCCGTGGGCCACATGAGGCGGTGTGATTGTGTTTGTTCCCGTTTTGCTTTTTTACTTCAAAATAAGATATGTGCAGTGTGCATAGGAATTTGTTCATAGAATTTTTTTTTTTTTTAACTATAGTCCGGCCCTCCAACGGTCTGAGAGACAGTGAATTGGCCCCCCGTTTAAAAAGTTTGAGGACGCCTGCTTTAGATGACCGGCAGGATGTCTCTCTCTACCTGCCCAACAGCAGTGTTATACAAACAAACCATTCGCACGGTATATCTGGTGGAGTTACAGTGAGAGCACCCAAGCATCTCAGAAAGCAGCAAGTAAAGTGGGGAAGGGCTGGCAGGAAGGGAGGAGACGGGGGACCGCATGCAAACATCTAGTTCAAGTCTGTTAGGAAGAACAGGTGTCATAACCGGGACAGGCAAGATCAAGGGTGCTTAGCAGACAAAACTGGCTGGAATATGAGATGGGAGAATTTCCAAACAGCAGGCAGGAGGAGAGGGCTCGCCAGACAGAGAGGCAGAGGAGACTTGGTAGAGTTTGTGTCATATCCCCACTACACAGATGAGAAAGAAAAGCCTAGAGGTGAAGGTCTAACGTAACCCACTAGTAAGTGGCAGGTCTGACCTACTTGTCCCTGGCAGGGGTGGGGAACCTGCAGCCCTGGGGCCATATATGGCCTTCTGGAACCTGTCAGGCCCTACCCATTTGCCTCCCTCCCTCCTGGCCCAGTCTGAGCTTGGCCTACACGACCTGCCTGCTCCCTGGAGTTCACTGGCGTAGCCTCCATGCTGCTTGCTCTTTCTGCCTGGACCACTCTTCCCAGGGATACCCACATGGCCTGCTCCCACACTTTCCCTAGATCTTTAACCAACGCCCACCTACCAGCAAGGCCTCCACCATCTTTCCTTTTTTTTTTTTTTTTTTTTGAGACATCGTCTCACTATGTCACCCTAGGTAAAGAGCTGTGGCATCACAGCTCACAACAACCTCAAACTCTTGGGCTTAAGTGATTCTCTTGCCTCAGCCTCCCAAGTAGCTGGGACTACAGGCGTCCACCACAACATTCAGCTATTCACCACCTTTCCTTAATATTAATAAAATATCAACTGCCCTTTGACACCATCACTGCCACCTGCTGGCCAGGCATTTGCTATCTCCCTTCCTCTGTGTTATTTTTCTTTAAAGCACTGTTTACTACTGGACAATTTCTGTCTCATCTGTCTTACTAATCATGTCTCCCCCTCCGTAGACTGCAGGCCTCGTGAAGGCAGGGATAGTTATCTGCTCCCTGCTTTGTCCACCACAACTACCATCTGGCACACCCCAAGCATGTAGGAATTGCTTGTTGAATGAGTTAATGAATGTAGGAATGGAAGAAATTTCCAGATTCTTAAAGATGGATGTAAAAATGAAATTGAAAATTGAAGTATCTCCTAGCACATACGCCACAATTTTATTTGGGAAGTTCCTGCCTCCTGATTAGTGCTCACTAACTGCGCAATCTGATGTATGTTTTATAAATGTCTTTCATCTATACTTGACTTTTCAAAGCTCATCTGCTTAAGGCAATCTTATGACCTAAATTAAGTTTTTAGGAAGCATGGAGTTGGTTACATGCTTGGTTACATGCTTGGAGTTTGGTTACACAAAACCTGGAATTGCAGAAGCTCTTTGTCTGACAGTGGCTATTTTTGGATGCCTTTGCTTTCACACTCCAATACAGCCTTGGAAAAGAATAACAAAACAAAACAACAAAACAAAAAAACTCCCTCTAAAGCACTTGACCACAGAACAATCATCATGTTTATCGAAACCTGACAAACCTTTCCAAGCACTTTTTATCATTAGTTTACAGCCAAAGCAAATTGCAAACAGGCCAAGCATGTTTTTGGTAAGGTATCAATTTGCTACCACTAAGAAATTACAACAAATAGAGAAACCATTTGTCTCTTTTCTTACTGCTTTAAAAAAAAAAAATAGTGAAATGGTTGAAATTACATTTACTGAGCAAACAGATAAAATCAGTTTTAAGCTTCTAGCAGCTCCACTAAACAAGGAAAAACATATGTATTGCTTCAATTAAGCAGGACCACCAATATTTGTATTATCTTTAATTACTGCTAACATCATAGTTAAGGATGAGGAGGAAACTTGGCATACTCTACTGTGTCCCTAGAGAATGGGACCAGAATTCCAGACCCTGTGATACTCTTGCCATTGCAGCCATTTCCTTTCTGCAGTTGAGCTTATTATTATCCTCATCACCCTTTCCAACTTCCTTGTTTAGCCAGAAATTAGAAGGAACTCAGAAAAAGTGGAGAGCTCTGAGCCTTCAACGTAAAAGGACACCATGAGCTCAGCCCCTGCCCTGTGTGGTGCAGTATAGCAATAAAACAGACCGAGGGCTAGAAGTTGTCTGGTACAGCTATTAAGAGCTTTACAAGGTCAAACCTCTTTGTATGTCTCAGTGACTTGTCTCTATGGGAACTTCAAAACAAAAGCACAGGATTCTGAAACACAGACTGTTTCCCCCACTGAACACGGCCAGACCTAAGTATGGTTGAGTTGGAGGCAATCATTCATGGCTAGATTGTTATCTATCTATAGCTCGTCTTTACTCTCTTATTTCCTAAATTAGGCTTAGGCTTAATTAATACTTCTTCTGTCCATCCAGTCTTCATCCTTAAGCTACAATTTCAACATCATGTGAGACAGGCCCAAAAATAGACAGACCAAGGCAACAGACTAGGAGGCCTAGGAATAAGCTCGCACTTGTACACCTGTGTGCGTGCGTGTGTGTGTCTGTCTGGGTGTGTTTAATACGTGGATTGCTAATCAGAGAAGGAACAGATGGGTTATTTTAATTGTGTGTCAACATGAAAACGCAAAAGCAGTGCAATCCCTACCTCACACCCTGTACTAAAATATATTCTGAATAAATTTGATACTGTAAGAATACTGGTAAAAGTTCTAAGTGACTCTTCCTATGACCTTGGGAGGGGAAAAGACTTTCTAAAAATCACATAAGGTGGGAAAATGATAGCACTACACATAAAATTGTAAGATTTCTGTATATAGAAAACCACAAGTAAAATTAAATAGGAAATAAGCAGGAAAGAAATACACGTACGTGACTGACAAAGAGTTTGCACCGCCATTCTAGCCCTATAGGAAAATAGACTTAGGGTCATGATGGGACATTCATTACTCACAAAACACCTTTCTGAGCCTTAGTTTCCCCCATGAAATATGGGAAGAAAATAATGCATAAAGATCTTAGTGTTGGCCATACACTTATATTTGCAATAAAAACAATTTTACTTATTACAGTGTGTGTATATTTGTGTGTGCACAAGGCTTTGTCTACATGAACCAATTCTCCTGTCCAGTTTTAGAACTGAAAGCCCAGAATCCCAGGGACAGGGAAACTGAGCCAGTTAATCTTTATACTACATACATAGTAAAGGACTTGGAAGAACGAGCACCAAGGTTTTAATAGTATTTAATTCTAGAAAGGAAGAGTTATAGATTCCTTTTCTTTGTTATGCTTAGTTGCATATTCTAATTTTTTCCATGAATCTTTGTGTTGGTTTTATGATAAGAAAAAAGTATACATTTATTTCAATTTGACCTTAAAAGAATTGAATACAGCTCTATCTAAAACTGTTAATGTCCATGGAAAATTTTCCAAAATATACGCTGAGGCAAAAATTAGCAATCCACACCATGAGAATATTTTCCGGCCCCCAAGACATGACAGGTATAAATTTGCCACCACTGCAGAAATTGTCCCTCTTCATGGTTTCTGTACTTCCCTGTCTTGACAATTATCACAGGAAATACAATATAAGTGGATTAAGAAAAGGGAAGTCAGGCAGTTTTATCAGCATGCCACATTTCAGGGCCATCAGTAAAAACTGGAGTCTCTACGTATCTGTTCCACTTACCACAGTGACATCCATGACGTCACGCTGTCAAAGACTGTGATTTATTTGTCCACAGGTTGCCAGGGTGATGTGATTAGGCGGTGACGTCAGCAGTGTCATGACAGATTTTGTGATTTATACTCCAATTGAGATTTCACATTTTTATGTACATAATTTTCTTAAAATCGAAACCATTTCTGATTTAATTATGTACTTTGAAGTGTGGGGGGGAGTGGTTGTCTAAGTGCATGTGTTGGAGGGGAGGGTTATTCTTTGGTGAGCAAAAAAGGATGTTTCATTATTCTTTCAGGATCCAGCTTGTGGGAACTGCAAGTTGCGTGGAAGACAGATGTGGTGGGACGAAGCGAGGCGCAGGGAAAAGCTTCGCCATCCACGCAAAGGTTCATCAGGACTGGTGGGATGGTCTCACATTTCCTTATTTTGTGCCAGCAAGCTGCTGATGGCTTGACTAAAGTCTTCCCAGTTCCTGCATTTTTGAATACTTCCATGTGAGACCTAGAATGTCTGAGTTGTTAAGAGAAAAAAAAAATGTGTGTTATTCACTGACAGGACACAGGCAGCATCTGATGCCCTAACTCTGCTGCATTGAGCTAAACTCAAACACACAGGCACACACACTCACACACACATGCACAGAGGCAGCTGGTGGCCAGCACCTCCTGAGAACAGATGTTGCTTAGCCCTATTCAGAAATGACCTTCTGATGTCAACAGCTCACCTGTGTTACAACGGCCAACTTCACCATCATTCTAGATGCATTCAAAAATCCCATTTTTTGGATCTGGCGCCGTCCTCAGCCATTTACTTATTATTGCCTTGGTCCCCTCTCTAGAGAGAACTGGGTGCTCTTATCACCAGTGGCCTGGATGACGGAGATGGCGTCAAATATCTGGGATTATATTACTAGTGTCTAAACTCCTAAACTCCTCCTCTCTGCCTTTGCCAGAGACAAAGGGTCTCTTTTCAGCAATTGCAGCTAATCAAAAACAAATTGAGTTTTGGGTTTGCTGCTTTCAAAAACAAAACAAGAGCCAAACCACACACCAGAACATACTCCTCCTCTCCCAAAAACACATCTCCCAGGTTGTTCTTCCTCACCTGCCCCACGGAGCCCCCGGCCCCTCCACGCGCAAATTGCAAACGAATGCCACTAGGTACTTGTTTTTTTTTTTTAAGAACCCATGCAAAACTTACTTTGTGTCCACCATTATCATTTTCATAGAAGCTATAGAACGTGAGTATGGAAAAATCTCTCTAAAAAGATGCAGCCTTGTATTACTAGCGTGGCGGCAGAAAGAAGGTCACACAGTCCTTGGAGAAACGCAGACTGGCAGCTAGCAGAGGTCCACGAGCTGTTGGCAGGAAGTCTGCAGGGAAGTATGGAAGCACGGGGACCAATCTGTCTGCCAAACCTGAGCCTGCAGTGACGCTCTGGTGTTCATGCCAAACCCAAGGACCCAAGGTAACGCATGAGCCACCAAGCTGGGCAGTTGGGCTCCTGTTAAAAAGACTTTCACAAACTCAGTTCATTAGCTCAGAGCCAAATTCCACCTTCTCAGACTTCCCAAGTGTTGGCAGGAGGGTCAAAATTCTCTCTGGGTCACAATACCTCATCCCTCCTCCCCTGCTCCCTCCATTCCCAGGAGTTGCCTTTTTGCTAAGTTTTACAGCCCTAGGACCCAAGTGCCCCGGGGATGAGCTCACCAGCCTCCTGCCTCTGCGTGTCCTGTCATACCTGCTACCCAGTCCACAGGATCTATCAAGGGCCAAAAGGTGATTAAATTATATTTGCTGTTTTGATGAGATTGAACTAATTATGGGTGCTAGGAAACCTTCCTATGTACTGGTAATTTATTCCCAGTATCAAACAACCTCAATCTGTATATGCAAACAGCACTAACACTCTCCTAGACCTCCCATTAACCACACCTCTTACATGCGCATGTGTCCAGACACACACACACCCCTGCCATGGAGCTGGAAGTGAGCAGAGGGTGGCAATACCTCGTTTCATGCTGGGCCACCCTGGGTATTACTGCAGCACAGAGGAAAATCTGTTGTCAACTCAGAATGCAGGCAAGAAGTCACTATGCCCACCAAAGCTGCCTAAAACATCTATGCAGAATAAGCCCATTGGACAGAGAGCTCCTCACTGCCCACAGAGTCTAAAGCCTGCCAAGAGAGCCCAAGGACAGTGTAGTCTAGGTAGAGAAAGACAGATGCAACATTCATATGAAAAGAATCTAGCCAGCCTTTTGCAGAACACATTGGAAGAAGAAAAACCTTTCTCTAAAAATCAACAGGGAAAAATTCACTATTTAAAGACTTGACTGAGAGCAATTATATGAGCAAAGACCAATTACTTACTGTGCTTAGTTACCTGGACTTTGAAGGAAAATAAAAATGTCATGGCACAGTTGTTGCAGAACAAAGCCCAGGGCCTGGAAAAGGAGATTCCAGACAAGAGGCTGGAGCCCACTCTGATTAACGGCATCATAGCTTCATGAATAAGGAAGATATGAAGATGGTTTACAATCCAGCATATGTTCCTGATAGCTTTGAGGGACAGATCTGGAAAAATCGATAGCAAATTGCATATTCTCATTTTGAAGTATGAGTTCAGCTATTCTCAATAAATCCTTTAGCTGCCTGTGTCAGACCCCCACTTCCTCCTGCGAGGGCTGGGTAGGTTCTTCCTATCTGTCACTGACTCCTTCTGGAAGCCTCAGATTGCTCACCCTGTACGTTTTATCTAAAAATCACAGATCAAGTGCAGTGGCTCACACCTATCATCTCAGGACTTTGGGGAGGCCAAGGCAAGTTCTGGGGCCAGAACTTCCAGACCAGCCTGAGAAACATAACAAAACCCCATTTCTACCAGAAAGAACAAAAATTAGCTGGGTAGGGTGCATACCTCTAGTCCCAGGTACTTGGGAGGTGATGGTAGGATAGCTTGACCCCTAGAGCTTGGGGTTACATCAAGCTATGAGGATGCACTCCAGCCTGGACAACAAAGTGAGACCCTGTCTTTAAAAATAAATAAGTAAAATCACAGGAAGCACACTGAGCATCTCGCATTTACTTCTATCTTAGTATACAGAGAGAGCACTAGTGATACACCTTTGCATATTCGATGCTGTTTATATGCAGTGATGTTTATTTGTTCCCCTATTCAAAGTAGCAGACTGTAGCAGAGACCACAGGGGGGAAAGTCTATAAAGCACATTACTGCCCTCAACAAGCTAACAATCTGGTAAGGGGAAAGAAACAAGATAAAACGTTCTAAATTAAATAACGATTCTGCAATTAAGAAATAGTTCAAAACTTTGGGAAATCAAAGGGAGAAATCCCTCTGGGAATGGGAATAATTCTGCAGTTTCCTTCCTACAGTTAGGAAGAGGCATTCATTTTTTTACTGAGTCCTGCTGGATGTTTTGGGGATGGCCCCTCCACTGACTGAAAAAGTAGAAGTTTGGGTGCTGGGTTTGAAAAAGAATGTTAGCAGGGAAAGATGCTTAACCATTAGAGAACCATGCAGCAGCATCTTTGAGAGAAAGGTGCATCAGAGCCCTGTAGAACGGCCAGTCAGTAACGCAATCCAAGGACACCAGGGCTAGAGAAAAGGAACAAAGAGAAAAAAAACAGGTGGGAGGGAGGCCACAGACTAGAAGGTCAGAAACCCAGGGTAGGTGAAAAGGTTTGAACCAGGGGGTGGCCACAGAGTCTGGGAACATTCCCTGAGTCACAGAAAATAGTTGTGATAGCTTTTATTAAAGAGAATTACACCGTGGGTTCTAGTGGGCTGCATCTTAAAGGGTCTTAATAAACTTAAAAACCTCCTGCCTCCAGGAAGACAGGGATGTGTTTCCCAGTTCCATCTGACATGACCCCTAATGTTCTCCAGAGAATAGGCCTCAAACATTTTGGCACCAGGGACTGGTTTCACGGAAAACATTTTTTCCACTGATGGGGAGGGAGGGTGGTTTTGATATGAGTCTGCAGGCAGTTGATTTATTATGGTCTCTGTGCAATCCAACTTCTCTGCTAATGATAGTCTGTATTTGCAGCCACTCCCCAGTGCTAGCATCACCCCCTCAGCTCCACCTCAGATCATCAGGAGTTAGATCCTCATAAGGAAGGTGCAACCTGGATCCCTCATGTGCACAGTTGACAGTAGGGTTCGCGCCTATGAGAATCTAATGGTGCCCCCAATCTGACAGGAAGTTGAGCTTGGATGGTGAATACAGATGAAGCTCCACTCACTCACTAGCTGCTCACCACAACATGCTGTCCAGCCTGATTTCTAACAGGCAGCCAGTAGCAGTCCACAGCCCAGGGTTTGGGTACCACAGGTCTAGAGCATGTCTGAGATGGGAGAATTGTTCACTTTCCAACCTCTCTTGTCCAGACACTACTCAGACTTAATGCCATTGGGCTCCTAGAACCTCTTCTTACACACACATAGGGGTTCAAGGAGGAGAAGAGAGTCTTTAGTCTCAGGTGAGCACTAGCAGAAGGCTTGGGGTGTGAAGACCTTGCAAATAGCATCTGCTATTTCCTTGAAGCATCAAAAATTTTGGTCTTCCAGCAGCTGGCTTGGGCACAATGTGTGTTGTGTCTGGAGATAAGCCCAGGCTCACAAATTTCCCCTCACCTCCCCTGGGCCCAGTACCAGTTATTAAACTCCTTATATGTATATGGCGACAGCTTCCTTAATGCTGACCAGCTGTTAGGAAAACAGTGGTGCCAGGGATGGCAGAGGACCAATAGGGGTGGAAGAGTGATGGATACCCAAGGGAGTGGTTGGGCCAGTGAGCTACAGTGAGTCATCCCAACTGAATGCTGCTGTGAATACAGACACCATATGTCTTTCTGTTTTTCTTAGTAAGAGGTGCTATTCTGGAGTTATCATTGGAGTGGGAATTGACACAATCCACATGGATAATAGTCTCTATGTGATGGGCAATGAACACATGGACCGGACTTGGAAGGTCGGCATAGTCTGCCGTTTGGTCTAATAAGAGAATCAACAGTAGAGTCAAGACCACAAGACCACTGGCCTCATCCTATGTCTACTGAATCAGGATATGTGGGGTGGAACATTGACACACATACCTTCTAAAAACTCCGCAGCCGATTCTGAGCTACAGCCAAGGATATGAACCACCACTTTATAACAACGCTTTCTGAAACTGAGTTGCAGGTTGCGGGCTGATTTGCAGTAGGACATGGTCAGTTAAAGTGAGGCCAGGTGATCTGTGGAGGCAGTGGCCCCCTTGCCCGACAGGATGGTAGTTTCCGCTGCTGGCATTAGTGGGGGATCGACACACCTTTGCCACCTTTGTCACAGTAATAGGCAATGACTTCCAATTCCATTTGATATTATTTCATTTTAGGAAGTACAGGGAAAAGAGAATAAATTTTAGTCTGTGCTCAAGTTACTTCTCAAAGAATATCATTTGAATTATTTTTCTTGGAAGAGAAGTAACAATCATAGTGAACGTGTTTAAGGTTAGATATTGACAATGTTTTAAATGTCATAAAAATATAATAGATCAAAGATGACTTTGCTCTGATCACCTCCAAATAGGCAGATACTTTGTGTGTTGAGAGAGAGAGAGAAAGAGAGAGAGAGTCTCACTCTGTTGCCCAGGCTAGAGTGCAACGGCAACATCACAGCTCACAGCAACCTCAAGCTCTCTGCCTCAAGCCTCCAGAGTAGCCAGAACTACTGGTGTCTGCTACTATGTCCAGCTAATTACTTCATTTTAATTTTTTTGTAGAGAAGGGGTCTTGTGTTCACTCAGGCTGGTCTCAAACTCCTGGCCTCAAGAGCTCCTCCCAAAGCTCTAGGATTACAGTGGTGTGAGCCACTGTACTCGCTCCTCGATGCAGCTCTTATTCTAATTTGCTACGTTAAATGAGGTTGCATCAATAGAATTAGAATCTTCCTCTTCTGATTGGATTTTAGTAACCCATAGCTCATAAGCAGTTTCTAGAAGAACAAGAGCCACCAGTGGAAACAAGGCTGTACTCTGATACCAGAGGGAGGAAGCAGAGCCCTTGAGAAGTGAAACCATTGCAGGGGACGTAATGAAGAGACGCGACTCCTTGGGCACGATTTCCCCATAGGAAAAGGAAAAAATGCCCCAGTAGCAATGGAGCTGGGGTATGAGGGGATTCTTAACATCACCTCCTGTGCCAGCCACTACCTCCTACCTATGAACATAGCCTCCTTGGGAGTTTGGCTGGAAGAATAGATAGTAGAGAGCCCATTGTTGTCACCATTTCTTTCTTTGCCCACAATTTCTAATAGGTAGATGACCTTTCATTGTAAACTTTCTGGTGTTGAGGGATCAATTTGATAAAGAGGAAGATGGTTCCCAGGGTCCAAATTCCTCTAATTAAATTTTTCCGTTAATCCACAGGCATGTTCCCTAGTTGGCAGCACAATGAGATGTCCTGGCACAGGTCAGGCCACCAAAAATCTCTGTGGATCACATTCAATGTCTTTAATAGGCCCAGTGGTCTGTGGACAGGGTGCTAAGGCACAGGCAGAGCTGGACCTGGGCTGGGTCCCTTTGGTTGGTACATAGGGCTACCCCCACACTGCACTCTCCACCTCCTATTACTGCCTACTCAAGGCCAGGTTGGGCCATTAGACCTTAGCCTTCTCTGTTAGGTGGAGCTATAACATCACAAAGTTTGGGGGCCAAAGGATTCCCCGTGAGAACACATTTGTGCCCAGACATCTGTTGACCAAGTGGTCAGTCTGAGTGCCGAGTAGCTACCCTAGTAAGACCAGAAGACCACTTCAAGCTTCACAGAGTAGCCAACAGGCCCTAGTAGTAACAGGGGCATCATCCCTCATCTTAGCCGAAGAGGACCAACTAAAATAACTGGATGCTGATGGACCCAAAATCTACAAGAGCATCAATCTGGCCAAGATGGTATCCATTCCTTCTGAGAGTCAGTGTTGGAAAGAAACAGAAAGACCAATAGTGGCTTTTTTTTTTTTTTTTTTTTGTAGAGACAGAGTCTCACTTTACTGCCCTTAGTAGAGTGCCGTGGCGCCACACGGCTCACAGCAACCTCCAGCTCTTGGGCTTATGTGATTCTCTTGCCTCAGCCTCCCGAGCAGCTGGGACTACAGGCGCCCGCCACAACGCCTGGCTATTTTTTTGTTGTTGTTGCAGTTTGGCCGGGGCTGGGTTTGAACCCACCACCCTCGGCATATGGGGCCGGCGCCCTACTCACTGAGCCACAGGCACCGCCCCCAATTGTGGCTTTTGAAGAAAGTCTTTGTTTCAAGACTATGTTAGTGTAGGGACTTGAGTGAAAATAGAGGGACATGTGTCACATCTCAATGCATGAGAGCAAAGAATAGATCATAGTATTGGGGTGAGTGGGAGAGTGGGATCTCACCTAGTTAAAAGCCTACTCCGCTAGGATATTATTTGCCCTTAAGTGCTTTGAAACCTGCATCCTAGGATTTAGAAGGGAAAGTTTGCCATTTCTTTTCTTCAAAATCAAACTAAGACATTTCTGGAAAAAACCTCAGTATTATAATGGATCCCATCCACCTTTATGAGTTTCACAGGAGTACCCACAAAGGGGAGACAGTCTCTCTTGTAGGAGCATTTGGCAGAAGGAATATTATTGTGATTCACCTTGGTGTGGTTGAGGTTACAGCTGTCTCCTTGTTGAAAAGACAGCCTCACATAATAAGACCAGCACTGGCAGCAGATAGGCCATCGCCCCGGATTCCAAACAAGCACTCTCGGGGGCCCCCGCTACACCCTGGAGGCTTTGAAGTTAGATGTTCCAAGTTAGGTTATAGTGAGCGAGCCAAACCAGCTACTCACAGGATTTAAATGACTTGAAGGAAATTAGACCAAGCCCAAGAGAAACGGGGAAAGTGGTCATGAGACAGACCCCCCCACCACCTGCTAGAGATTCAGCTGTTATTTTATTCCTCAGGGAATGTTTATGATTTATGTCTATCCATGTCTCAAATGGCAGTTACAGTAGTTAATAGTAAAAGAAATGAAAATGGAAGCTTCTGTTTTTACCACCACTGGGAAGAATTAATATTTTCTTAATATTTTATTCTAGGAGCAGAAAAAGAAAGATGCTGTTTTTTGCTGTCTTTCTAAAGAGCTATCTTGGGCCAGCAAAGCTAATAGGGAAGCTGGAAACAATAGCATATCTGAGATTAGAAACTTAATTCCTCTCCAGACTCTATCGTCCCAGTTGGGTAAGAGTTGAGCCTATTGGCTCCATTTCAACTGATTCTTGATTAGTTTTGGCCCTCTGTCCTGCATGGGCTAAGATCTCCACAGAACAGTAGATTGAACATGGAAAGAGTGCTTGGATGTGTACACACTCTTAGATAGAATGCAACTTTCCATGTATTTTAAAGGTTCTAATCACAGCACTGTCATTTCCACTCTTAAGTACTAGTTATGGAGAATGAAAACTGTCCTTTTAAATCTAGTGAGTGACGTGTAATAATTGAACACACGCAGGCCGATGTCTTCCCTCTCACATTATTATAATGTAGTGCTGTCCTGTGGTCCCACTAAAAAAAACAAATCTTCATCACGGCAAGTTCTCTGTGTTTGTGGTGGCAAACCTCCAAAACAGTCTTGTTTTGGCAAAAACAAGAACGTTTTAGCAACAGAAACCAAGACAATTGTTTGCTACCATCTGAAGTCAGCGTACTGTGGGCCAATTAAGTGAGCATCTGTTACATCTGGCCCTAAACTATTAACTCATAATCGTCTTCATGTGTGAAATAAAGGAATCACCTGGGCTTTGTGTATTTTATTTCACTTTATCTTATTTTCTTCATATAAGCCAGAGATCCACATTTGTTTGCAAATGTTTTCTGGAAGTTTAAAGCTCTCTGGATAATTTAGATAGATCTTATAATTTTTTTTTCCTTTCATTAAGTCATGTACACATAGATCATGAATACATTTATGCCTTTGTGGGGTTCCATGTGTTGATTTTTTTGTACAAATTGGAGTGCTTACATCCTAGAATTTGTTTTTTAAAAACCTACTTAAATATTTAGGGTTGATATGCCAATAATACAACAAATAATTTGAATCAGATGGCATGCTTTGGGGTGAAATAATAAGAAATTCTGATTCAAAATGACTTATATAAGAGCATTTATGAGTCACATAATTGAAAAGTCCAGAAGTGACAGACGTGAAGTGTGGTCCACTTTGAACTCTGGCTCCCTTTATTATTTTTTATTTCACTTTTTTTTTTTTTTTGCAGTTTCTGGCCATGGCTGGGTTTGAACTCGCCACCTCCGGCTTATGGGGCTGGCGCCCTGCTCCTTTGAGCCACAAATGCCGCCCTCTGGCTCCCTTTTTTGTGCTTGTTTCAGTCCTCCTCCTCCAGAATGGCTGCCAGAAGCAATCAGGGTTACGTACTTTCTCCTGCAACCAGGAGGAGCGAGAACCTCTTCTCGCATCATCACTAGTTTCATGACTATTTGAACCTGAACCAATCATCGTGGCTATTTGAATCCCAGATGCTAATTGGCCTATGCCTGGGGCACTATCCTCGTCCTGACCAATCTTGTGGCCAGAGGGAGGGCATGAGTCGTTTGGCTTATGCCAGTCAAAAACCACTCAGAGTTGAAGGTGAATTCATCTCACCTGAATCATCTGGATACTCTCCAAGGGTATGGGCAGAAGAGAGAGGTAGGAGAGCTTCATTATAGAAATAAAAGAGGCAAAGGATGCTACATAAGCAACTGGTAAGTGCCAACTGCATCATTTTCCTTAAAGAAGAATTGTTTGTTCTTCGTATAATTTTAACAAGGAGATATTGCAGGTGTTTTTTAAAGTAGCATATAATTTTGTAAGAGTGGAAAGAGAAAAAAATAGGATGGCATTTATCTACCTTAAAAGAACAATGATATAGGTTCGATGCCTGTAGCTCAGTGACTAGGATGCCAGCCAAATGCACCAAAGCTGACGGGTTCGAGCCCAGCCCGGGCCTGCTAAACAACAATGACAACTGCTACCAAAAAATAGCCGGGCATTTTGGAGGATGCCTGTAGTCCCAGCTACTTGAGAGGCTGAGGCAAGAGAATCGCTTAAGCGCAAGAGTTTGAAATTGCTGTGAGCTGTGACAACACAGCACTCTACCCAGGGCAACATAGTTGAGACTCAGTCTCAAAAAAAAAAGATAATGGGTGGCACCTGTGGCTCAGTGAGTAGGGCGCCAGCCCCATATACCGAGGGTGGCGGGTTCAAACCCAGCCCCTGCTGAACTGCAACCAAAAAATAGCCGGGCGTTGTGGTGGGCGCCTGTAGTCCCAGCTGCTCGGGAGGCTGAGGCAGGAGAATCGCGTGAGTCCTGTGACATCATGGCACTCTACTGAAGGTGGTAAAGTGAGACTCTGTCTCTACAAAAAAAAAAAAAAAAAAAAAATCCATATTATAATGGTTAGGAATCTGTGTCCTTGGATTTAAATGTTAGCTCCATCACTTACTAGTTGGGTGTTGTTGGCTATGTCAGTAAGCGTCACTCTCTCAGGAAAGGAGGATAACCCAGGTGTTTACATCATAAGTACTAAATGAAATCATGTGTGTGAATAAATCTTATAAAACAATAAATACTCCTTGACAGTTACCCATCCATTAGAAAAGACCTCTCTGTGGACAGAGGCCTTGCCTGCAACCTTCACTGCCCAAATTTCAGTGTCTGGCACAAAAGCTGGCAAATAATAATGGCTGGTCAACACTCGTGGGAAGAACGAAATGACTCTCTTTTCCTCCACTTCTAACTCAAAATGAGAATAAAGAAGAGGAAAGAGTTAAGAAACCCAAGGGCCAACACAGCTGCAGCAAGTTCTTGGTCAAAGGCCAGCACTAAAATCCAGGAGGGAGGGGGTGTGGAGTTGTAGATCTACTTTGAGTGCTGTTGGAACCCAGCAACTGACAAGGTCTTCAAGAACAGAGGTAGAAGTGTTTGTTAAATCCCACAGCACAGGCAGGGTTTTTTCTTTCTTCTTCTTTTTTTTTTTTTTTTCCACCCCCTAAGAAGCAACGAATCAAGACGGATCATCTGGTTCAGTAAAATAAAATATAAAGTCTGGGAGTTTCTCTGTGGGAAAAGAGAGGAGGACTCGAAGAAGACAATAGAGGGTTTAATCCAAAACATCTAAGAGCAAATACTGTTTGCAGGGATTTTCAGAGATCCACTATAAAGTGGGAAAGAAATTGACTACCAGGGAAGAGAGGGGTAAAGCTATGAGCTTTGAGAGGTTTCCCAGAGGAGGAGCTGCACATGACCTCTGAAGTAGGCCAGCTGGACTTTTGCACTCATATATAAGCTCAGTTTTCACATGGTCCTGCCTTCCCTCCAGCCTCCCTCGTCTCCAGGGCTTCTGCCAACATGTGGCAGTATATTGACTGAGTCCTGCTCAGTGAGAAAAGAAGAAAAAAAAAATCTGCTTCCCAGACAGAGCAGTGCACATTATCTTTAGAATATTCAGAGAAACATCGTAAAAGATACAGAATCTGGAAGACGTCACAACCACGCAATCTAACATTTTTGCTTTACGCGTTTTACTTTAAAGTAGTTTTAGATTTACAGACAGGCATGCAAAATATAAGTAGTTTCCAAACACGCCCTGCACTCAGGATTCCCTGTTCAGACTCCCCATGGGTATGATTCACGCACTATCATGGATGTATTGGCACATGATAGTGAACCAAAGCTCATGCCTTATTCACATGTCTTTAGTTCTTCCTCTGTTCTGTGATTCCATCCAGATTGCCATGTAACATTTAGTCATCCTGTCTCCTTAGACTCATCTGGACTATGATAGTTTTCCAGACTTTGCTTCTTTTGATGAGCTTAATACTTTGAAAACTACTGGTCAGATATTTACAAGAATGTGTCTCAAGTTGTGTTTGTTCAATGTTTTTCTCTTGATTAGACTGGGGTTATAGATTTGGGGGAATGAGTGCCATTTCCATCACATCATGTCAAGGGTATCTTATCAACATGTCTTATCACAGATGGTGCCAGCTTTTATCCCATGGAATCCCTTTCCACACTAGACTGTCTGAAAGAAAATCACTAGTATGTGTAGCTCACACTCCAAGAATAAGGAGCTATGTTTCTCCTTGAAATATCTCCTTGAAAGATATTTCTCCTTAATATTTCTCCTTGAAATAGCTACATAAATGTTTTGAAACTCTTTGAGAATTTGTGTCTTCTCCCCACTTATTCATTTTTTAACGACTTATTTATAGCCGTATGGATTTGTGCATATTTAGTTTGTATTTTACGTGATAATCCATTTCTACATTATCTTTTGTTGTTCAAGTTGTCCAACTTTTGGCTGTCGAGGGCTCCTTGAGTCAACTCATGTGTCCCTTTGAAATACTCCATCAGTTCATTTCTTGAGCCTTCCCCTATCTTCTGCATTATAAAACATACCAGGCTAAACTTACCTGCCCCAGTCCCAGAATAAGGGCCCTATTTAAGGAGCTTGGTTCCTTTTTTTTTTTTTTTAGAATGGCATTAGAACCAAGATTTGGGTCCTGGTTGTATTTGTTGCTACTGGGGTGTTGTCATTTGCAGGCCCACTCCGTGGTAGCACTTGCTTTAATGCTCCTTATTTTGACTTGTCAGAGTCCAGTGGTAGGGCTTTCCCAAACTTAGAAAAGAGAAATAGAGAACTGGAAAAGTAGCTCCACTAAACGACTGTGAAGGACACTTTTTAAGTAAGGGCCAAATAACCATAATGAAAACTCAAATTCAGGAAAAAATGAAAGCAAAAAATAGGATAAATATATCATCAAATATGAATAAATATTGTTTGTATAAGATAATAATGTCTTAGGGGGTTAAATTTTTTGAGAATTAAAATATGTAATAATAGCAAATAAGTGGGGAGGAGATAAATGTCATTAAAGCATTCTAAAATCTATGAAATTTTCTAGAAAGAGATGAAATGTTAATTTATAGTGAAATTTAAAATGAAGAGAATACATGTCTGAAAGAATAGTAAAAATGTGTGAAATTATAAAGCTAAAGTATATTGTAAAGAAGTATGAAATTATTGAGGAGAAAAACAAAATAAAAAAACTATATCAGTTCAAAAAAGGCAAGCAAAGAGAGAATATGGGATTGTTAGAACAAATTCAAAGTAAATAGTAAGATAGTAGACTTAAATTTAAGTTGATTAATAACTATATTAAATGTAAACTCACCAGATGCTCCAGTTAAAAGACAAAGACTAGTAGACTGGATGAAACAAAAGGATCCATCTGAGTGTTACCTAGTATAGACACATCCAAATTAAATGAATGGACCACCCTCTTAATTCTGACCTTTATTTTTTCACATATATTCTAATATAAATATGTACTATTTCCTATAACGGCCAGATTAATATTTCTAAACCATAATTTGTTACCCTTAAAACACTCAGAATAATATGGTAATCGCTCTACACCCTGCTGTAGTAGTCCCCCCTTATCTACAAGGGGATACTTCTAAGGCCCCCCCATGGATGACTGAAACCATGGTGAGCACAGAAGCCTTGTATATACTATGTATTTTCCTACACATACATACCTATGATAAAGTTTATAAATTAGGCACAGTAAGAGATTAATGGCACTAATAGTAAAATAGAATATAACAATATATTGTAATAAAAGTTATGCAAATGTGGTCTCTTTCTCTTTCAAAATATCTTAATACTTCATGGTTGACTGTGAGTAACTAAAACTTCATGGGTAAGATGGGACTATTGTCTTGCCTAAAGGAATGTTAACTGAAAAGGCAGGACCAAGATTGCGGAGAAGTGCATGCTCAAGAGTATGACAGTCTTCAGGCTAAGTTCTGGCAAATAGTGAGTACTCGAGGTCCTAGTAATGAGCAGGAAAGAGTGAGTAATTAGAACCAAAAG
Source organism: Nycticebus coucang (assembly GCF_027406575.1). NCBI lineage: Eukaryota > Metazoa > Chordata > Mammalia > Primates > Lorisidae > Nycticebus > Nycticebus coucang. The sequence goes on from NC_069799.1 coordinate 57,365,970, forward strand.
ATAATGTCATTCCATCATAAATTCATAACCAACCAGAAGTGTAATGGATATTAATAATGGCTAACACACCGCCCTTTCATGTGGATCCCTACACAGCAGTGATTTTCAACTGGTGTGCCATGAAAGGATCTTAGGTGTGCTGTGAAAATTTTTAAAGGTCATTAATGAAATTATTTTTGAAAGACATTCAAAGCACAGTAAATATATCTTTTTAACTCTTTTTTAAAAATCAACATAATTTAAGTGTGCTGTGGAAGTTTAACTGTAGATTCAACTGTGTTATGAAACAAGGTTGAAGAACTCTGCTCTATAGATAGGATTCTTCTATATTGATTCAAAAGTCTTGTGATATATACTGTTAATACAGGTTGAGTATTCTTCATCTGAAATGCTTGGGACCAGAAATTCTTCAGATCTTAGACTTTTTTTTATTTTGGAATATCTGCATATACGTAATGGGATATTTGTGGAAGGCACCCAATTCTAAACATGAAAATCATTTGTTTCGTATATACCTTATACACATAACTGAATTTATAATATTTTAATTTTTCCTTTGGGAATGCTGAATAAATTACATGTTGTGCGTCTGTGGACATTTTTGGTTGGTTTTGTTCTTGAGACAGAGTCTCGCTCTGTTGCCCTGACTAGAGTGCCCTGGCATCAGCCTATCTCACAGCAACCTCAAACTGGTTCAAGCAGTTCTGCCTCAGCTCCCAAGTAATTGGAACTGGGACTACAGGTGCCCGCCACATGCCTTGCTAGTTTTCCTGGTTTTCCTGGTTTTGGTTAGTAGAGATGGGGTCTCACTTTTGCTCAGGCTGGTCTTGAACTCTTGAGCTCAAGTCATACTCCCACCTTGGCCTTGTACATCTGTGTTTTGACTGCAATCCATCAGATGAGGCCAAGTGTGGAACTTTCCACTTCTGGTATCATGTTGACACTGCAAAACATGGATTTTTAGCCAGGCATTGTGGCGGGTACATGTTGTCCCACCTACTCAGGAGGCTGAGGCAAGAGAAAGAGAATCACTTGAGCCCAAGAGTCTCAGGTTGCTGTGAGCTACGACTCCATAGCGCTCTACGCAGGGCAACAAAAAAGATACAAAAAAAGTTCTGGATGTTGGAGCATTTTGAGTTTCATATTAGGGAATTAGGGATGCTCAACCTGTATCTGCCTTTTACAGATGGGAAACTGAGGTGTAGAGATGGTAAATAAGTTTCCCAGGGTCCTACAGGTAGGTTGTAAAACTGGGCTATGGACCCAGATCTTTGGCTCCAAAATCCATGCTCTTGGACCGTACAGTATGTTGTCTCTGCATGTATAAAAGCACCAGTTTCCAAACAGAGTCGTAACTAAAATGAGCATAATTTATAACTCGAGAGAAATGTCACCTGTGTTTAGGGCTCATCTTTTAGCCCCCATGGGTGATCTGCAAATGAGTAAATCCACATAGTGATAAAGGCCTCGACAAACAATGCTGACATTACTATGGAAAGGACTAGAATTTAGATCCTTTCTCTCCCCAGGATTACCATTATTTTCCTGATTTGGTATCATAAGTAGTGGAAAACAGGTTTTTGGAGGTTTTGTAGGAAGTTACTCTAATATCCACTTTTTTTTTTTTTTATTAAATCATAGCTGTGTACATTAGTATGATCATGGAGCACCATACACTTGGTTCATAGACCGTTTGACACATTTTCATCACACTAGTTAACATAGCTTTCGTGGCATTTTCTTATTTTGCTAAGACCTTTACATTCCACATTTACTAGGATTCACATATACCCTTGTAAGATGCACCACAGGTGTAATCCCATTAATCCCCCTCCCTCCACCAACCTCCTCCCTCCCTCCCCTCCCTTTCCCCCTTCTCCCTATTCTTAGGTTGTAACTGGGTTATAGCTTTCATGTGGAGGTCCTATGTACTCACCCTTATTATGAAACTAATGTAGGATCTAATATCCACTTTAAACACCTCCTCCTCCTCCTTGCAATGAGCTAAGTTTAATCCATTGGGTTTATTCTTTCTTCTTTCCAGTAATGCTATTTGGCATTTTTCTTTATGAGTGTACTTTAACTTTCATCTGCTGGTTTTAATTTAACTTGTCATCTTTTTTTTTTCTCTTTTTATGCATGGGCCCAGAGGCCTCTGAGAAAAGGACACAGTTTTTAATAAGTCAAAACCATAAAAACTGGAAAGACCAATTTAAGTGAATGAGTCACGTTTTCAGCAATCTAAGAAGATAAGAAATTCACTTCTAACTTTCAAATTGATCTTCCCTTCAAAGACCGCTAACCCTGGAAACAGGCTGAGGCGTTCTCACACAGGTGGACTTAACAGGGTTAAGGCCATCATTGTGCTTAACTTAGGCAAATGCCTCGTTGGAAGACTGTTGCATGGCAAATATGGGGCCTTTTATGTAAGTTACACAAATGACAAAACATACTGATAGCTCAGGTGACATGTGGCATTTTATAGGGGCACGTAAGGTCTTAACTCAGTGTGGTGTGCAAAGATGAATACTGTTAAGCTTAGAATTTTCTAAGTCAGTGGCCCCAGACAATCCCTAGAATTCCTTGTTTTCCATATCTGGGTGAAGAGGGTTATAATCATGTATTGTTTTTTAAAAAAAAACAAACTCATGTCATGAAAAGTCCATTTCATTCTTTGCCTTTAGTCCTCTCTGATGGAATCTCACAAAGTCTTCCCCATCTCAGCTCCACCTCCATTATTTTTTCTTTCTTTTTCTTTCCTTCCTTCCTTCCTTCCTTCCTTCCTTCCTTCCTTCCTTCCTTCCTTCCTTCTTTTCTTCCTTCCTTTCTTTTTTTTTCCCCTTCCCTTCCCTTTTTTCTCTCTCTCTTTCTTTCTTTCCTTTCCTTGACAGAGTCTCAATCTTTCACCCTGGGGTAGACTACCATGATATCAGACCTCACAGCAACCTCTAACTCTTAGTCTCAAGAGATCCTCTTGCCTTAGCCTCCCTGGTACCTGGGACTGCAGGCACCTGCCACAACACCTGGCTAGTTTTTCTATTTTTTAGTAGAAAAGGTGTCTCACTCTTGCTCAGCCTGGTCTTGAACTCCTGAGCTCAACTAAGCCACTCACCTCAGCCTCCCAGGGTGCCAGGATTACAGGTATCGGCTACTCTTCCAGCCTGCCCCCATTATTTTCTGATGCCACACCCTATAGGATCACTCGAGACATTTATGCACTTAATTACATTTCTCTGGATTTGCTTGTTTATTTGCCACCCGCACCTCCCTAGCTCATGGGCTCTGTGAAGGGAGGACCTACGTCTCGTTAGCTCACCTATGTGTTCTCAGTGCTCGCACAGCATCTAAGACATATTGGTGCTCATATTTATTGGAAAAATTAAAAACAATGAATAAATAAAATCAGGAAGGCAAGGGAAGTTGAGTAGGACATAGATTTCACATGGATGACAGAAAAATCTAATTTCAATTTTGTCATTAGTTGGAGCAATATTAAGTATTACTTTTATGAGACACTTTTTCCCTCTTTCTCTCCCTCTCTCTGGCCCTCTCTTCCTTTCTTCTTTTCTGTCTCTTGGTTCTTGTTTTCCTTTTCACCTAATGATTTGCAAAGTTACAAAAAAGAAATAATCTTAATAAAAATGGGAGAGATCAACTCAATATTTGGAAGCTTTATAATGAAAAGTATTTTAGAAATCCATTTGTAAAAAATCATCAAAATTGCTGTGAGGCTAAAGCATTTTTCACAAGCAAGAACTTACTTGTATGTCCATGGACAATCCCACACTTGAGTAGCATCACAGACACTAGAGGGCAGTCCTGGACGTCCTTGTGGCACTCCTAAAGGCAGACTAAACCCTGCACCCTCACATGGGGTTTAAATCACCCTCAGGACAGTATACCAGATGCTTGGGAACTGGTTGGCTTGTGCAGTTGGGGGACTTCCCCTATGACTATCCCACCTATTTGTGGGAGACTTTAAGTGTCTCTCCTGAGTCCTGTAGACTCCCCCAAGAGCTCAATGAAGGAGCTTTAGAAAAGCTTTTAGGAAGCAAATTCATTGCTGCTGCGGTTATCCAGGGTCCATGAATTTGCCTGCAGCACCAGTCTCAGGAAAGGCCTCTGCTTCTACATCCTAGGGTATGAGGGAGAGGGAAGAAGGTCTCATTTTCCAACTTCAGTGTTCTTTTTCACAAGGATGGGAGTGGTGTGGCTCTGAACTCAAGCACCTTATGGAGACTTATTTTGGGGGGGGTGTTTTAAAGCCCCTTAAATATATTCCTACACCCCCCCTTTTGCACTGGACTTGAAGAGCCAGAGTCCAAATTTAAAACTAAGATGCTGTGAGTCCTAATCCCTTCCCGAAATTTCCTGTAGTCACTTTGGCCAATAATTACTAAAAAGACCCGTTCTACCAAACCCATGGGCATGTGTAGATTTTTCAGGATTCTGCAATGTACTGGCCCTAATTGAACCTGCAGATCATTCCAGAGCCAAATTATAAGTCCAACACTCCCTTCCCCCAAGGGCTTTGACCCACGGGAAGATTTGTCCCCAAATGTCAATGCTTTGGAAGAACATAGTTTTTCTGAATTACCTTCCCTTTAGAGGAAAAATTGTTGTATTTTTATTTTTGTTTAAAGCAGAGCTGTTTTTAAAGGCTTGTTCTAAAAAGGGATCAAGTCGGAGTCTAGTTCTGATGAGTGGGACTCTTCCTCCAGCTAAACCAACTGTGGACTGTGCGTGAACTTTTGCCAGCACGGCAGCCACTGTGGCAGCACTTTTAAAAGTGGCTAATAAAATCATGAAGGGAAATCATAAAGTAGAATTACCAAAAAAATCAAATAGGAAAAGGAAATTTTACTGTGATGAAATTCATCCTCCAGGGACCAGAATGAAAAATTTGTAGACATAAGCTTAGGTCAGCAGAAACACTTAATGGATTTACAAGCTTTTCCCCCTCTAGTAAGTTTTACTAACCAGTCTCAACAAGCAGTTGCTTCTAATAGTGCAGGAAAACCGAGTACAGTTGGGCAGAAGAAAAATCTGAAATCACATCAATTACCCAAAATACAAGAGGAAATATAAAAATCGCCTTCCATTTTTTGTGTGTTCATGTCTTGGCTTCCCTAAAAACACAGTGCTCTCACATTTATTTTAAAAATAGTTTATAGTTAACATATTGAAAGTGTGGGTATATTGATAATCTCAAGGGGATTCTCAGACCTCTTGATTTTAAGACATCACATTTCATCATATAAGGGAATATATTTAAATATATCCAGAAATAATAATCGATCATTATGTTATGAAGGTATTTGGTGAAAGAGTATGCACTAACTGGTTAAATGCTTCTCTGTTTTTAAAGTACTTTGTACATGGCTGTAACTCAGAGATGATTTTTTTCCTGTGGTACTCTTTACTTGTTTATTTTTAGAAAGTTTGGCCCAAATCTATTCCATCTTTGACCTTTGGGTTCTTTTCTTTTTAGGGAAACAACTATGATACCTTTCCCAGTATTAAACATAGTACACATCCTCACAGGCATGAGAAACAATTCCCAGGCTTGCTTTTTCTGACAAATAAATCAGCATTAGTAGATCTTTAAAATGTCCAACTTCTCATTTGACATGAGCCCTGTCTCACTGTCCATGTGTTTCTTTGACTTCTCCAGATCGCACCAGTTGGCATGGTTCCCATGTGTCAGAGCAGTGACGTGTACAAGACACCTATTCAGACTTCACTTCTTCCCTGCAATTACTGCAGTTTCCCGGCTCTGCTTCTTGGAAGGTTCACTATTCTCCCAGGCTTTTGGTCTCCCAGGGAGGCCAAAGAGCTTTGAGTTCGTTTTCTTTTCCTCCACTCTTTGAATACCAACGTGCAGCTAAACCTTTTTCTAAGATCTCTTGGAAAAGCAAAAGTACACAGCTACTTTGCCCGTTCTCTCAAGTACTACAACGCTAGCTGGCCGCCATGGTTAGCCACCAGTGCCCCAGATGAGAGGCAGTAGGTTTGAGCCTCACCTGGGGCCTGATTAAAAAGAGAGAAAATGTCAAGCACTACAACTCACTGGCTTGCCCAAAGTGTCACCCCCCGGCATGGTTTACTATTCGTAGAAAGGTGACTTCTCATTATTATAGCTTTAAGAAAATGGTTCCTAAGGGACCTAACAGCACGAGGAACTGGTTTTGGCATCTGATGGCCTGGGTTCAAATCCTACCACTTACTTGCTCTGTGATCATGCTTATTATTGCGTTTCCCCAGACCTGAATGTCCTCATCTGTAAAGTGCAAAGTGAAAATATTAAGAATATAAACTTGAATACATGAAGAATAAGTCATTTTAGAAGAAAGTAACAAGACTATATCCACTTAGGTGTCAATAAGTAGAATTTGTTTTCCTTACCTACACTGTTTGGAACAAAAAGAATGAACAGGTAAGGAATATGCCAGGAAACTAAGAAAGTGGGTACAATAGTGGATCTGTGGCCCTGTGCAGATGAAAGCTTTGTATCATATGTAACTAGCTCCACCTAATAAGTTGGTACATGGGTCAGGTGTGCGTCTAGAATCATGCTATTACTTTCTGCCTTTTTAGATGTTTCCTATCAACCTACAGCTTGCATGCAATATGACGAAGTTCCAAATTTCAGCATGTCAGTGGCTGGAAAGGATCTAATACAGGTTACTTTCTAGCTTCCGTGTCTATGACCGCTTTGTGTATTATTCCATGAAATTTACGGTGAGGAACATCCTTTTGTTTAATGTTATTTATTTAGCAACTTGACCTGAGTAGCAGACTCTGTGTCCATGGCAAGAATAAAGTCTACCACCTACTCTTAAGTCCTTATCTGAAAAAGGACCATCCAGGTAGGATATCCAGATGTGAAAATCTACCAGACAACCTTCTGATAATATATTTTTAATATTTTTACAAGGACAAGTAAGGACATAAAATGCTAATCAGTCTACCAAGTGGATTCTGATGAAAGGGAGATTAGAAAGTCCAAGTTTTCAGTGGACTTAAATATTTTTCTCTGGATAGACTCTCAAATTGGCAGGGACAGAGTGACCCCACCCCACCCTGCAACCCGAGCTACCGGTCCCAGGCTGCTAACTCACGTTCAGGGAGTCCTGAATCTAACTCAGCCTCTCCCTTCCCACCCTGTTCTCCTGGCCTGAGGCTATTGCTTCTGTTCTCTTCTGAGCAGATACCTTCAGATGTGCCTTGGATTTCTTTCTTTTTGCTATCCATCATCTTCTGATCCTTTCTCTTTTCAACTTTTGTGGCCCTTTCCTTCCCTCAACCAGGTTAAAGTCCTCACCTCCGAGGGCAACTTGGGCAACAGCTCTTTGATTTCTCTTTTTTCTGGTAACTACCCAGGATCCACCCACATACCCACAGACACGCATCCTTGCCTAAACTTTCGGATCCCCTGTGGGTGTGTCCTGTTTCTGCTCTAGAACTGGCTCTGTTGGCCTCAATGTGTGTTCTTGTCATTGAGATCCTCTGCCGGAGATCCATCCAGCCCTGCTTCTCATCACTCCCTGACCCCTTCCTTTTATTCCCACCCAGTGTGCAAGCTTTTCATCTCGGCCTTTGCGTCTTTAATTCCATCCCCCGATTTCTCCTCCTGCAACACCCAAACTACTATTCAAATTCCTACCTAAGTCTGCATCTGCTGGCAAGTGTAAAAAGGCCCCAAATGACAGACTCTTCTGTGTCTGAGGTTCTGTCCGACCCCAGCCCCCTGCAGGGTAATTCATGCTTTCCAGTTTTGTTGCGTGCTAATGGAAGACAGACCAGGCGTCATGTAAGGGCATCTAGAGATGGGTAATATCCGAGGATTAGAACCAAAGTTTGGCCTCGTGGAGATTCCGGCCTACACCCCTCACCCCCGCTGAGGGTAAACTGTAAGTTCCAACTTTCCTACCTTAGCCAGTCTCCATCACAGTCGCACAGGGGTAAGGCGATTGACCACCGAGTCATTTCGTATGCTCAAGGTGCCTTTGAGAAAGACCGACTCAAATCTGGAAGCTTTCTTTGTTTATTTGTCTGCTGTGCCGGAAGGTGGGGAGGTGGGTGGATTCGGGGGAGTTGAGCATTGTTGCATTTCGACTTTGACTCTGAGTGACAGAGGAACAAACCCACGGACGCCAGGAGTCGCCAGGCTGCAGGTGACGCCCGGCCTGGGGGTGGAGTTCGCTTTCACTCTTCCACCCAAGCTGCACCTTGGGGGACAATAGGAGCAAACTCTCGCTCCACGTGGGTCATAGCTTTTTAAAGTAACGTCTTGAGGTGACAGAGGTGGATTGTCCTGGAGATGCCACTGCAGTAGAGACCCGGGAGGCCTCAGCGGGACCAGGGCAGCCCGGGCGTCGCCGGCTCCGCACCCGCCTCTAGGAGGCGCCGCGAGCGCGCGGGTCCCCGCCCGCCACCAGGGAGGGCGAGCGCGCCTGGGCCAGCCCCCGAGCCGGGCGGGCGGGCCGGAGCAGGCGTGGGGCCCTGTCACCGCCGGAGCACTGCGCGCACCGAGCCGGGACCTGGGCATCTGGGGGCCGCCGGGCCGGGGTCCTGCTCCCGCTCCCCGGGGAGCAGCTGCCGGGGCGTGGGGCGATGTGGACTGGGGCCCGCCGCCGTCCCCCGGGCATCCGGGCGCAGCCGCTCGCGCCCCTCTGGTGCCTCTCCGCGGCGCTGGGAATGATGCTGCGCTCCCCTGCCTCGCAGGCGTTCAACTTGGACGTGGACAAGACCACGGTGTACAGCGGCCCCGAGGGCAGCTACTTCGGCTACGCGGTGGATTTTCACATTCCCGACGCCCGCACGTAAGTCACTGCGCTGGGGAAACCCGCTCACGGGTCGGATCGCTCGGTCGCACCGGGGGGATCCTGCCCTGCGCTGCCCTCCCAGGGACCTTCCCACCACCGCCACCAGCCCCCTCTCTTCGCTTCCACACTAGATGTGCCCTGTGCGCTTTGCATAGACACATGCCACTTGCCCAGAACACGCAGGTCCTGGGGAGCCCCCGGGACAAAGGCGAGAACGGACCCAGCAGCCTGCAGCCAGTGAAAGCGACGCCCGCAGCAGGGTCTGTTCATACACACCCTGATGGCGAGTGTCTCTGGGAGCAGTGTGTCGGCCCCGGGCAGCTGGGCTTGGCCCCGGACGCTTTCCCCTCCTCTCTCCATGCTCTGTATCCACACAGCTCCACCTACAGAAGAACTAGGACCCTTTGCACCCTCTTCCAAACCAGGTTTCTGGCGCACGTAGATTTCCGAGAGGAAATCAAGTTTGACAGTTGGTCCCCATCATAAATACGCGTCTGCCCCGCGCGCTTCCTCCAGTCTCGGCGGGCTGCCATGTGCCAGAGGCCGCCTGCTCGGGCGCGCTCTCCGGATGCCCACCAGTGACCTTCTCCAACCCTCTCGCAGAGCCAGCGTCCTGGTGGGCGCCCCCAAAGCCAACACCAGCCAGCCCGACATCGTGGAAGGGGGAGCCGTCTACTACTGTCCTTGGCCCGCCAAGGGGTCCGCGCTGTGCAAGCAGATACCGTTTGACACCACCAGTAAGTGCTGTCTGTCCTTCTCAACTGTGAGTCCTTGTGTGAGCCAAGCTGAGCCTTCCTGGAATCTGCTTCCCACTTGCTGCCTCGGGTCCTCTTTTCGCCCGTCTAATGTGCCTTGTGTAGCGTGGGCCGGTGCAGGTCCCCAGAGAAAGCAACTTTTCCAACCCTCAGTAAAGGCGAGGAAACCGCTTGGTGCCCCTCGAGGAGGGATGATGTTTTGACCCTGAGCGTTCGGACGCATGCTTAGCTGCTTCTGTTTTCCTACTGTTCTGAGATGAGCATTTGCAGGGGGAGTGGATACTCGGGAGAAATACAAATTCTCTTCCCCCTAAACTTGGGAAAAGTATTTCGCTTTGTTTCTCAAGGACAGATCTGGAGAAAGAGACCCTTAGTAGTCGCAGCGCCCAAACTCAGGAGGCGAATCTTAGCTGTAGACCCAGACATCGCTCGCGTTGCCGTTTAATTCCTTATAGAAAGAAAGAATTTTCTTTCAAAATATTAGACGCTGGATGCAAACTAGTACAAGCAGCGTGTGGATGGATTACATTCACTTCCAACAATCCCTAGACAGATGTTTCTTATTTAATTAAAGGGAAAATACATTTTAAACAATTCGGTCTGCTTACGTTTCCTCTGGTGTTTTCTCTCTGGGTCCTGAGAAAATAATTTAAATGTAATGCTTTCAAAAATATTAACACTGAGTGTTTTAATGTGTGCGGCTAAAACGTTATGAATTCTTAAGGTACATGGTATCAGAAAGCAGGTATCTCTTTCCAGAAAAAATGTCAATATGTCAGATCAAATACCAGTCTCTGATGAACAATCATTTAAAATACCTTTTGCACCACACAACTATTTTATGACATCATTTTTTAATTTCTTTGTATTTTTTATTGGTAAGTTAGTATGCCCATAGAATTTGTGTAGACTTTCCATTTTCACCAAATTTTTATGAAGTTGGCTAAGTGATATTTGTTACTTTAATTTGTATCTTTTATGTTAAAGGAAGAAATAATTTCAGTTCTATAAATATAGAAATCATTCCAAAGTGGGGGGAAAAAATCCTTTGTAAGCATTACCTTGAATTTTGACCAAATTAGGAAAGTATCTTTTAAAGTCATCTTAAAATTGTATTTTTTATTCCTGTCTGTCTATATATGGTCATAATGGCTTATTTATCATTTTATTAAATAATTCAGTTATTTCTGATCAATTTTTATAAGATTGCACTTTTAAATATTAGTATTCAGCAACTAGAAAAATTAAATCTTTTTTTTTATTAAATCATAGCTGTGTACATTAATGCGATCATGGGGCACCATACACTGGTTTTATAGACCATTTGACACATTTTCATCACACTGGTTAACATAGCCTTCCTGGCATTTTCTTAGTTATTGTGTTAAGATATTTACATTCTACATTTACTAAGTTTCACACATACCCTTGTAAGATGCACCGCAGGTGTAATCCCACCAATCCCCTTCCCTCAGCCCACCTGCCCCCTCCCTCCCCTCCCTTTCCCCCTTCCCCCTGTTCTTATGTTATAACTGGTTTATAGCTTTCCTGTGAAAGCCATAAATTAGTTTTATAGTAGGGCTGAGTACATTGGATACTTTTTCTTCCATTCTTGAGATACTTTACTAAGAAAAATATGTTCCAGCTCCATCCATGTAAACATGAAAGAGGTCAGGTCTCCATCTTTCTTTAAGGCTGCATAATATTCCATGGTGTACATGTACCACAATTTATTAATTCATTCGTGGATCGATGGGCTCTTGGGCTTTTTCCCTGACTTAGCAATTATGAATTGGGCTGCAATAAACATTCTGGTACAAATATCTTTGTTATGATGTGATTTTTGGTCTTCTGGGTATATGCCTAGTAGAGGAATTACAGGATTGAATGGCAGATCTATTTTTAGATCTCTAAGTGTTCTCCAAACATCTTTCCAAAAGGAATGTATTAATTTGCATTCCCACCAGCAGTGTAGAAGTGTTCCCTTTTCTCCACATCCGCGCCAACATCTCTGGTCTTGGGATTTTGTGATATGAGCTAATCTTACTGGAGTTAGATGATATCTCAAAGTAGTTTTGATTTGCATTTCTCTGATGATTAAAGATGATGAGCATTTTTTCATATGTCTTTAGAAAAATTAAATCTTTTGATGTTAAGCTGTGACTGAAATCTTTTAGTTATTTTACCAGGATTTGAGCAACCTCTTCTGATTACTAATTTAGGAGTAAGGTTCCTAAATCAAAATAATTAAACAATTATAAAATTAATACTATTTTAATTCATGCCAGAATTATTTCTATTATATTTTGAAAAGTATTTTAAATTCAGACCTTGACAAAGACCCAAGAGATTAGTATTATTTGATGTTACATTAAGGAAAATGAATACTTCTATTTTGAGACGTGTTTAATGTGTTTTCACTAAGAAGCAACCTACAGTCATAGCAATGAATTTAATAACCTTCTCGGACAGTCTTTTAATAAATAGAGATCAAAATAGAATATGTTTCCTTTGATATCAGGAAGATCGATGTCTGCCCAGAGTGGTTACATCTGAATAACTTTGTAAATACTAATCCCGGTAGATGTCATGGTTCAATAGATAAGAACCAGGGGATTCAGATATCTGAAATAGCCCACAGGAATGCATTTAACCCTTTCTGTAGCTGGATCATATTTGCGATGAAATGGAGGCACATCAGTAGAATTTTGGTGGTGTAATGAGGGAAATAATGTGGGAAAAAAAGATCCGTGTTACCTGGAGAAAATTGGTGGCTGCTTTTGTGCAGGTTAGGAAGACATCTGGATGTCTCAAAGAACTTTAAAGATAAGTACTATTGGCTCTATACTATATTTTATTTTACTTCTAAATGGATGTAGCTTTTCCTGATAGATGACAAATGTTCTCGTCCTACTATTACACCCATCAACCGTAATTGCTGTAATTTGGGGTTTCTTAAATGGAACAAAGTCAGGGAAAGAAAGAGGGAGGGAAATCGATATCCCTGAAATAATTGAGCAGGAAATTAAAGGGGAAAAAATGCAAGGCAGGAAAGGCTACGCAAAGTTTGTGAGTAATGACTGGTCCGTGACGGAATGAACAAATCCGTGACCTACCTGTAAAAGACAGGGGAGATCCACTAGGAGAGATGGAAATAGTTGGGAAAAGAAAGTTCCCCATGTCAGCCATCAGGGGGTACTATGGGCCCAGAAACCTTGATTGCTAGTGGGAAAAGCTTGGAAATGGGCACTGGGAAAAGCTCCCCTAGACCACAGCTCAGCGTTTCCTAACAAGAGGTTGCCACCTGCACTATACCTCATCTTTACCAATTGTTTTATCCACCTGCCCTCAGACAATGCACCTAACAGTGGCTGCCACTGATTCAAAGTTGTGAACATAAACAAGGTTTAGCAGATGCCAGTGTAGTGACTTCCAATCTGAGCATTACCGTGGGGGCGGAGTGGAATCTTGGAACCAAAGATGAAAGGTGGGCTGGACTCTGGGTCTTACAGTCAGTGTGGCCAGATGCACTCCCTTTATTAATTGTCACTATGTACCAGTCCACAAACCAAACAAATAAGAAACAACTATGTAAAAGTCATTTGAAGAATAAGGAAACTGACAACAAAGGTACACCCACCACCGTACAATGGTAAGCAGTAAACCGAGGATTGGAACAGAGGTCTGCCCACTCCAAAGCCTACCTCCTCAGCATGCCTTCCTTCCAGAAATGGAGAGAGGATTGATTCTAATAAAGCGTAAGTTCAGCATCATGGCTGAGCCCTGGAAGAAATGGTTTGCCTTCCCTTCCTTGACTTCACAATTCAAATTTTGGGGGGGCATCATAGCTCACAGCAACCTTGAACCCTTGAGCTCAAGCAATCCTCTTGACTCAGCCTCCCACACAGTTGCACCATAACACCTGGCTATTTTTAGAGACGGGTTTCACTCTTGCTCAGGCTGGTCTTGAACTCTGGAGCTCAGGCAATCCACCCACTTTGGCCTCCCAAGTGCTAGGATTACAGGTGTAAGCCACTGTGCCAGTCCTATCACAAATTCAAATTTAATTAATGCTCCAGAGAAAGGTTGAAAAGAAAAAGCAGTTTGGTAGAAAGGTTGTAGAAACCAGAGATTTAGAAGCAGGCTTCGTGTTGGTGGGAATTATTGCTAATATTCCCTGTAAGGACATCTGTGACTCTGCTGGTCTTTCACCCCATCTACTTTTACTATTACATCTGAATGAAGACATCCTAAGTAAATTTGAGCTTTTAATAAAGCTCGTCCAGGTCTTGAGGTATCTACAATTTAGTGTACTGCTGTGGTGACCTACTAAATTCTCTCAGCCTAGACATTGAGGAAGACTGACCTATAATTTAGTCCCTGAATCTGGTTGTGCTCTTGTATCGCAATTTAAGATCAACTGCTTTTTTAAAAACTGTCTTTTATTTACATTTATTCATTTATTTACTTATTTATTTATTTGGAGACAGAGTCTCATTCTGTGGCCTGGGTAGAGTACTGTGGCCTGACAGCTCACAGCAACCTCAAACTCTTGGACTCTAGAGATGCTCTTCCTCAGCTTCCTGAGTAGCTGGGACCACAGGCGCCTGACACCATGCCCAGCTAGCTTTTCTATTTTTGGCGGGGATAGGGTCTCCCTCTTGCTTAGGCGGGTCTGGAACTCCTGAGGTCAGGCAATCCACCGCCTTGACCTCCCAGAGTGCTGGGATTAAAGGTGTGAGCCACCACTGTGCTGGGCTCAAAACTGCCTTTTTGTTTGATTCTTTTCATTAAATAATCCTTACGTATTTTTACCTTGTCCTATAACTGGGATTTTTTGGAAACTATTTCTCTTGATAAACACAAAACCAGAGGAGGCTTGGAGTAGCCTGGCACTTCAAATGCATGAATACTATTAAATTCTGTGGTGCTTTCAAGTACAGAAAAGGGAAACTTTAACGGAGCACATGGTGGCGGGGGAGGTGCAAAGAGTAGATAATTTTCCTGCTCTGTTCAAAATCAAGTACTTCCAAAAAAGCACTTCTCTCGTCTCCTTTCTGTCTTTCCCTTTTACTTCAATAGAAAAAGAATTCCTCCCATCACCAAATTAATTTCTTTCACTTTTGTCTCAGGAAGTCTGTAAACGACGTCCCGTGTCTTAAACCGCTTAAGACATCACGTCTGCTGGATTCATGCTTCTCACTTCTAAATCGATTCCCAGGTTCATTTCTTCTTTTTCCTACCCTTTCTAAACCAATGTGTGCACTAAATAAGGATTGTTAGATGATAATCCTCAGTCAGATAGGGAAATGAATGAAACCAGGAAAAAGGCACCTTCCCTTTGGAATGATGGAAAAACATATTGCAACCATAGTAACAAACACACACGGTACAAATATTCTTCTTAAATGCTCTGGGAAAATGTTCTGAGGAGAAAAGATAATGGTGTGTGGTAATGCATGATGGCAGTCATCACAGTATTAATAATAACGGAGAGGCAATTACAGCTGGGAACCATTCACAATTTGGGACCCTCAAAAAAAAATGGGCCGGAAGAAGTGGGAGGTGCCATTGAGAATTGGAGGTCAGCTGAGCAAAGACTACTAGAATTTTCCTGGCCTCAATTTACTGTCTCTGTGTTAAAAAAAAAAAAACTTAAGATGGAGGACAATTTGGTTAGGATATTTCAAAGCTCGGGATGGTAAGATTTTTGTTGTCATTGCATTTTAGCTTGGAGACCGGACACCTCTGTTTTGGGGAGGGTCTGTTTTCTTTTGTGTTGAGTAAGTCCACAGTAAGAAGCAGCTTAAAGCATCTGGCTCCGTGACTGGCACAGGGCTGGTTTTTGATAGTGTTGGGTGTGCCCTCTTTTCTCATAGGAGGGTTGGGAAACATATTGCTCACATAAGTCTTCCTTCTTTAGCCTCCCCAGAAAGAAATCAGTTTTTGTTCAGAAACAAAGAAAAGGAAAACGTAGGTCAGAGTTACCCCAGAAATGACAGAGGAAATAACAGAAATGGGACAGGCCTCGGAGACATCAGAAATCTGTGCCGTAGTAAATTCAACTGGAAAGTGACAAAGGACGGAGGATTAGCTACTCCTTTTAAGAATTAATAATGCTGTATGTAGAGTAGGTTTTGGTATTCATAAAAAAGTTACCCATACACATATCCAGGGTGGACCTAAGGTATATGTGCAATTTAAATTTAAATTGCAACCTTTATGTCCACTTTGTGTGTATATACAGTTAAGTCTCTGTAAGTTGACCCCCCCCCCAAGGGACTGTAACCAACTGGTCAACATACAGAAGTGGTCAACATAGAAACTAGGCCTACTGTACTGATACGTACGTGTGGTACATGTCTGGTCTATGAAAATGAGGTCAATTCAAGGATGTGGTCAGTAGGGAGGGGTCACTTATGGAAGTTCTACAGTACACACACACAGAGTATTTGCTGAAATCTTCCTCTGCTAAGTGCTGTTCCAAATGCGTCCTCCAGGGTGGCTTAGTGGAGCATATATCTTCCTTATTCTAGAAGCGATTCATGATGGTTACTATGCCTGGATATGCCCAACGGGGCGACCAGCATCCCTAAACTTCTCTCAGCTGACTCCCTTCCACTTCTATGTGACGGAACACACCTGAGTCTTGATACGAGAAAGGACGAGGCAGTGTCCCTCCAGCACAGAGCAGCTGAGGAAACAACTAGAAAAAGGGAGTCCTTGAAATTCCAAGTAGAAATGGGAAACAGATCTGCTCTACAACGAGTTGAAAAGTCTGAACATTAGGCATCTGTTGCTTTATCTGCAGAATTCTTTCAAGAAGCTGAAAGTCTGTGTACGGGAACAGGCTTCCAGGTCCTTGGCAGGAATATTTTGGGTAAAAGCTGCAGCATTCTGGGAAAAATATCTCGAAATTATCTTGAAAGGGTCTCGCAATTATTCTGGAAGGAGAAAACCACACTTTGACATTTAAGCTGACTGGCTGAGACGTGCACCTTCAAGCACTCTCCCTGTTGTATCTAAAGAGTCCTGTATCTGTAGACGGGTTGGTGGAGAGAGCCGCCAACATTTCCGGAATGCCCAGCTCAAGTGCGCTCTGATGGGCGCCATTCAGGTACATGAACACGGATTTTTTGAGAACGATAGATAAAATACTAATTATCGGTTGTATTAAAAGCACACATTCATCCTTCAACCAGCACGCATGTTTAGGACACTTAAAAATAATGGTTAGTATTTTTCAAAATTAAGTTTAAATACATATTTACAAAGAACATAAGTATGCGTAAAGCAAGGTATACCTCCGTAATGATATCCTAAAATAGATTTTAAATCCTTTCAATTCTAATTTACATCACGAGGAGATTTAAGACATGCAAGCAAATTGCAAATCACTGAAGGAGTTATACTCAAAACCTGACACGTGTAATACACCAGTTATGGATGCTGTGGAGTTCGGGCAGCCAGTTGACAGATGAATATCACTAGATGGTCAGGAAGGAAAAGAGCTTACCCTTGAACCTGGTGGACGTGGGGTCTTGGATATTTGGTGTTTTGGTTCAAAAGTCTGCCAATTCAAGAAACTTTTGTAGATCCATAAACACTGGCAAATGTGACCCTTTACCCTTTTAATTATTTTAGTAAACATAAGACATAGATGACAAAAGTATATCTTTTTAGCGATGATTATCAGGCATTGGGAGTGGAGGGTTAGGGGAGCTGATTGAAAAAGGGCAAGTGGTGGAACTGTATCTTGATGGTGGTGGCCAGTACCCAAGTACATGTATGTGTCAAACCCACAGAGCTGTATATCACCAGGAATGAATTTTATAAATATAGAGATAAAATAAATTATATGCTATATTAATGTAATAATATCAGAGAAAATAAATGTAGACCTAAATATATAAATGAAAACAAGAAAAAAATGAAGAGGCAAAACACCTCAATGACAAATGCAAGGGAGTTCCATATTTGCTATGATAATTGACTTTGGTTTTGTGAGCCTCGCTGTGAGCATGTGGACAGGGAGCTCTCAGACCATGGGAAGGTCTGATAAAACAATATTGTAAGGACACATAGCGTCCCTGAGGAGCAGAGGCCCACGGCCACTAAATGAGCGTGAACCATTAGTCAGATCAGCACGTAGAAACTTCTTTCACATTCTTGATGTAAAGGATGTGTTCAGAATGTGTTTGGTAAGAGAACTGTGAATGAAAACACGTCAAATAAGAAGACCTTTATGCAACGAAGTGTTACATTTGTGTGATTCCTGTGTCCTTATGACATTCAGGCACGGGATGCCCTCCTATGTAGTCACTCAGCTAAAGAGACTTCATGTCAAACACATGATTGTATTTTTATCAAAACTAGTAAAACGATAGCACAGTCATTTGCTTATTAATATTTGTTCAATTTGATTCTTTAGCGCTGATATTTGACATGTGCACACACGGATTTGACTGTGACACTGCAGAAACCCCTGTGGCAATGTGATCTGATTTCTAAGACATACCAACACCAGAGAGAGGGGGCATCACCATTGCTACAGGAATAGGTTTACTTAGGGACTCTGAAAGGCTCACATTACACACAGCGTTTCATCCAGGTAGAGCGGGGTAGGGAGGGAGGCCAACCTGCTGGAGCCGGGGGGTGGCTCCATCCCGCCATCTCACTGCCATCTCTGTGACGTTGCTAATGTCTCCAGCCTGACATCCCCCTCTAGCCACACTGCCGCCCCACTTATCTCCGTATCACAGCGTGTCACAGTACAGCTGCTCTGCTAAACACGGCAAAAAGCTATCACATACATGTGTTGCCCCTCACCTGGTGCCTCTTTCTTAACCACCCAGAACACTTCATCTTCTAGTAATACTTTTCTGGTACTTCTGGCTTCTTCCTTCCTACAATTCCCAACAAAGCAGGACAAATGTTTTCGAAATGAATTCTGACGTGGCTGCATAACACTAAAAAATTAGAAGGAGTAATGTTTTTGAACAGCCTCTCTATAGATAGTCAATTAAATTACGGCATAAATAATGTAAATATTGTATAACCATAAAAATGAAGTCTACAAGGAATCAGTATTAATAGGGGAAGATAGTTTTGTTTTAATGTCAAGTGAAAAGGATACCATTTTTAAAAAGTGTCCACAACTTCTTCAACAGTACAAGAAGGGGAATGCAATCAGAGGCTGTCTTTGGGAAATGAGAATAAAACTAAGAATTTTTTCTTTTTTCTTTTTTTGTTTGAGATAGAGTCTTAGTTTGTAGCCCTCAGTAGAGTGCTGTGGCATCACAGCTCACAGCAACCTCAAACTCTTGGGTTTCAGCCATTCTCTTGCCTCAGCCTCTCAGGTGCTGAGAGACTTACAAGTGCCCACCATGATGTCTGGCTATTTTTCTGTTGTTGTTGTAGTTGTCATTGTCATTTAGCAGGCTCAGGTTAGGTTTAAACCCGCCAGCCCCTGGGTATGTGGCTGGCGCCCCTAACCACTGAGCTATGGGCACCAAGCCGTTTTTTTCTTTTTGTAATGTTTTCTCCCCTTGCTTTCAAAACCATGAATGGATATCTATTTATCATCAGGAAAAATAATGATAAAGATAAACATGCAAAAAATTCTAATTGAAATTACTGAGTTCACTGATGTGCTGTAAAGATTAATGATAAACGATCAGAATTAAAGTGCTAGTCAGCAGACAACAATCTCAGTAGCTCCTTCTTCCATCTTGGGCATTGATTGCAGAGCACTTTAGAGATGTGTTCATTTATGTCTAGGTGCTTATATTACAAAATGCTAAATAAAAACCAAGGACATGGGCAGCGCCTGTGGCTCAAAGGGGTAGGGCGCCGGCCCCATATGCCGGAGGTGATGGTTCAAACCCAGCCCTGGCCAAAAAAAAAGAACCCAAGGACATTTTCAGTAACAGTAGCCTGTTATTGTTATTGCTTTCATTCTCGATTTTCTCTAAATCAATAGAAATAGAGACTGAAATGACAGTTTTTTCAGACTTTTAGAATACAAGAAGCTGTTTGTGAGCGTGACAACTTTTGAGCATGTCCGGCTGAGATGGGCAGAAGTTAATTCACAATCTGCTCATACTGCAATCGGTTCACAAAACTGGTTAGAGGAAACCATTAGAAAAAGTTAGAGTGAGCATCATCTAGATAATTCTGCAGCCCTTGAGTTATAGAAGGCATTTGATAGAATCAAAACATCCTGGCAAACTCATGAAGCAGTGTTAAATTTCACAGCCTGAATCGGTGTTCAGTTATTAATCTGTTACATGCAATAATGACATTTTTAAAAAAAAAGTATGTATGGGTCAAATGCAAGTTATAAAATCTACTTAGAACATTTCTTCTGGGGTACCCTGTTCTACTCAATCCCAGCTATTTACGAACCTTCTGTAAAGGTATGTCTGTTTACAGGAGTTAAGAGTGTGTCAACATACTAGTCAGCCCTGTTGGTTGACAAGCAAAAAGTGAGAAGTTGGGGCACAGAGATAAAGAACGCGGCCAAGTGGGAGCAGCAGTCCCCAAATATCTTCTACACTAGTCTTCTGAGGGAGAATGAGAAGAAGAAAAGGTCCCATGCCAGATAAGTCTGGAAATGGCTGCCCTTGCTCCCCTTCTGTGAGACTCATCATGCCTTTCTCTGTGGCAGGAACCAGGACCACATGAAGTAAAGAAGCCCCTGGATTCACAGGATGGGAGTTCTGGTGACGTTTATTATTTCTCCTCACTTTTGTTAGACCAAAACAGGCCCAGGAAGAGCTGTTGAAACACATGACCCCAAATCTCTGGCTTAACCAAACTAAGGTTGATTTCCTGCTCACAGTCCGTGGTTAGTAGGAGTTGATAGGGAGGCTCGGCTAGTTCAGGCCAGCCAGGGGCCCGGGCTCGTGGAGATTCTTTCTTGACCCCTGTATCTAGGATCAGCCTTCCTAGAAAGGGGCTGCGGCAAATTGCACCCTCCGTGTTACAACTGCCAACCGGAATTGACATTCATTACTTCTCATATTTCATAGGCCATACTCTACTAAGGCAAATTTATTTGCATATGGACCCCTGTATTTGCACCCATTGAAACTGTATCTACAACCTTTGAAAGAGCATGAGAAAGGAAATGCAACAAAAGAAATTATCTTAGGGAAATGTGATTAGATCTGGCTTATCTTCTTTTTTCTGCAATTTGAAATCTTTTAATGGCAATAAAGTTACAATCACCCATCTATGGAGACTAACATTGTAACTCCAAATATTTGATCTGCAATGTTTACATAAGCAGTTTCTCATCACACAATTATCAAAACGCATTCTTCCTAGGAGGAACCAGCAACTTATTTTTGTGTTTATTCTTCTGTGAAGTAAGAACTGTTTCTTCTTTGATAACTGGCTCATTTTTATTGTTTATCGAAAACTAAAGGGTAAGGAGGAAAGTGTGATGGATTAAAAAATTTCTTTTTTAAGGAAAGATAAAATTCATTTTCACAAATTTACAAGTGTTGCTGGTGCAGGATTTATGCTGCTAAGCAATTAGCTGGGAATCAAATGCAACTTCCACTTTCTTGTCTCAGGAATCAGCATATTTCAGAAATATGGGGTTTTGTATATATTCTAAAATCAAGCCAACAGTCTGTTTCAACCAGATGATTTGGAAGTTAGAAGTCAACATAGCTAGGCTGTGCACAAAGCCCAAGGCAAGTCCTTTTCATTCTAGCCCATTTTTGCAAAAGGGAGAGTTTCTCTCTACAGAGCCACTAAACAGAGGCGGGAAGTCAGTGAGAGATGGAGTTCTACAAAGCGGGCACCGGGCACACACAGCGCACAGGAGCTCACAGCAGGTCCACGCGGCGGTAAAACAGGAGGGAGGCTGTGCGTTCAGCAGTTGGCTTCACCACCTGGTACTGGTTAATCACCTTGACTGTCTGGTCATCGACGTGCAGCCAGCCGTTCAGACCAATCTGGAAGACGTCCTTAGTGTAGTGACCCCCTGTGGTGCTGCCGCCGAGATGGTAGACCACTGCAAACAGCCAATATGTTCTGTGACATTTAAAATTCTTATTTTTAACCCCTGGAGAAAGAAGTTCGTTACTAACCTCCAAGTCCACAGGATAGTCGATATTTGTGATAAGCTTCTGACATCCACCAGTCTTCTCATAAACCGTTTCAGGTGCAGCACAAGAACAGCAGGCAGTTTCTCCAGAGTCACTCTTTGACTTATTTCAACCTCTTGCTTGGTTTTTGTGGTATAACCTTGGACAAATTCTCTTGCCACCAAGCTTTCCAATGCATCCTGGACCATCCATATCCTGTCAGACTGGATATCCAGCTGCAACGTGAAAAATGGTTGCAAAGTGGCAGATTCTTTTGAACTCTGCTGGTAAACCACAGACCTGATGTGTCCATCCCAGAAGCCCGTGATGGGCGTCTGAACGAAATCTGCCTGGCGGGTGACTGAAGTCTGGTTCCTGGGGCCGACTTGCTCCCATCCATCCTCGCTTCCTTCCCCTTGCTCCTCCTGCTCATAATCGTCAAGCGAGTGGCTCTTGGGCCCGTTGGAAATCGTAAGTTTTTCGTTATTTGGTGAGAGCAGCTTTTTTAGGTTGAACATTTCCTCATGGAGTCCGTTTAGAATGAAACCTAAATACTCCTCAGCATCTTCTTGGCAACCCTTCTCAGACAGGCTCGGCTTGTTCACGGTCAGGAGTCTATAGATACACGTGGGTTCAAAGGCAGCTCCAGGGCGGACATCCCTCACAATTTTATCCCCAAGAGCTTGTCGGGGTTTTGGAGGTACTGGCATATAAGTAAACTCATTCATTAGCTGAACAAAGCTATCTATCATGGGTGTTGATGTACAAGGCCTTTGCGCTTTTGAATACAGAGGAATGAACTTCATCAGGTGGTACGTCGGAGGGCGTACCCTGCAAACAATGCCTGCAGTGTGGCGTTAATGTAGCACCAGTTTCCTTTATTGATCAGCCCACGGGGTTGCAATGACACTGGCTTATGTGTTTAGGTTACATTCTCCAGTAACTCTGCAATCTTTATGGCTACGGGATCCTCTGAAACTGGAACAAGCCCTTCTTTGACTTCAACCTGCTTTTCAGAGACCAGGGGAGATGCGGTTAGGAGGGGAATGCTTGGTTTCCACATAAGCCACAAGCAAAGAGGAAGAAGGCTTAGAATCATGAAAGAGACTGGCCCAGGACTTGGGCTGGCGGACAGGAAGGGCGCTTGACAGAGACGGCGCCATCAGCAGGCAGTGAAGCACGCTCGGGTTTAGTTGGGTCCAAATCTACGCGCTCCATAGTGTGCAACTCCACCCCATTGGCAGCTGTGCCCTCACCTGAGGATTCAAGTATTTTTCCATTAGCAACTCCAAGGTTTGCAGTAGTATTAGTACCAACATAGAGCTGAGCCCCAGCTGTCCTTAACAGGTTGTCTCTGCCAGCCTCTCCAGGGAAGCAGGACTGATCAAAATCAGTCCCATGGACCCCTTCAGGCTGCTCTGCAGTCCCGGTGTCACCACTGAGTGCTCCGGGGAAAGGACCATCAGGCCCACTGTCACTGACAGAGTCCGTGGAGTTCTGAGGGATGTCACAAGTCCTGAGTGTAACCGATGGAGGCACGTCACCCGTAAACTCTGCATCCTCTACGCTGATGCTGTTCGTAGCTGCTGAGTTAGCATGGCCATTGCCCTGGGCCTCTGTGGAAATACTATCTTCACCACTGTCTTTCAAGTAACTATAATATCCAGGTGGCTGTTTTTTCTTCTTTTTATGCTCCCTTTGTCCAAGATCACCTGAGACACCATCGTTTTCTAGAACTTCTACCTCCACACTGCAACTGCTATCCTCAGCAAGGGCAGAGCCTGGGGCCTGGCAGTCAGTGGAACTGTAGCTTGCTTCCTTATCTGTGCCATCAGGGCTCGGTTTGGAAGTTGTACAACCAAGAGTAAATTCAGGGGCCTGAGGGCTCAATGTGCTTGAAATACTGTAGCTGGGGCTTCTCGGCAAAGTGTCACTGGGTTCAATTACTTCATTAACACCAAATTCAATTCTCTGATACTCTTGTCCGTCGGTTAGCGTATCCACAGCCTGCGTGCCACACAGAGCTGTTCCCCTGTACGGAGGAAGCTCAACTGAAGAGCAAGGAGCCACAAAGAACTGATTAAATCCAGCAGGGCTAAAATCTCCAAAAATGTACTTTCTGCTGACTCATGTCACTACCCCCATTTCAGTTTTCTCTGCCAAACATACTGCAGGTTGTGGAGGACCATCGTGGCCCGTTTCAATGAGAGTCGGGGTTCCCCAGCTCCTCACGCTGCTTCCCCCGCTGCCGCCATCTTTTCGCCTGCACATACACACTCCTTATCTTCTTTTTCTAATGAAGATGTTCTGCAAGATGTGTTTTGGGAACACGCCAATAAAGGGCATTCAGAGTCCTAAGTACCACACTTAGTGAGCAGATGTGTGACAAGGAAAGGAAGGTATTTCTGTCAACAGACTTGAAGATGTGAGTGAGAGGTTCATACCAACAGTCAGGCCTTAGCCTGTCCCACCTGGTCTCCAGTCTCTACCGCAGAGACTCTCTGGGAAGACTGGACAACCTTCATCCTTTCCATCAGGCTCCTTGAGTAACATGCTATCAAATCATAATGCCTTTCCCCCATGAAGTCACTGTACGGTTCATGTTAATACACTTATACTTATAAATATGTTATCAAAGGGGAAAAGCCGAGTTGAAAATAAAGCTTAATGCCAGCAAATGGTAAAATTAAGTTTCAGACTGGTGTGAGCACAAACAGACGTTGTTCTACACACTGGAATGTGACCATGAGCCTTTTCTAGCTTCCTTAGGCTGCTGCATTCCTGGGCTCATGGCCCTTTTCCATTTTGCAGGCCAGCAGTGCTGGGCTGAATTGTCTCTGTACTGTCATCTCTGTATCTCCTTGTTTGGCTATCCTTGCATCCCATTGGACCCACCTAGATAATCCAGGATAACCCCCCTATTTTAAGGTCTGTTGGTGAGCTAAACATTAATTCCATCTGTAATCTTAATTCCCCTTTGCCGTAGAATCTAATGTGTTTCCAAATTTAGAGGATTCAGATGTAGACCTCTAAGGGGCTACTGTTTTGTCTATCATACGTAGTAAAAAAAAAGTTTTATTGAGGAGGTGAAGTTTGTGTAAAGGCCTAACTTGAGTGAGGGAAAGAACCAGGTAGGATCTAGGAGAGAAGTCTTCTAGGTTGTTAGGAAGTTGGCTTGCATTTGCTCAGTGCAATAAGCAGCAAAGCCATCAGCTGAGAGTAAGGTGTTCAGGAGGGTTGGGAAAAGAACAAGATGTGACTAGTAGTCGCAGAACGGCAGAATGAGTTGAGCAGTGAACTAATGGGATTACCAGGCAGTGAGTTGACACAGGACCCTACAGCCTGGTGCTCCCTGTTTGGGGTAGGATGTAAGATCTTCCAGAGAACAAGTCCGTCTTGAGTGTTTAATCTTCTATAAGAGTAAATGTAGACAGGGAAGGATTGAATTCCACAGTGCTTATTTTGTATAACATTGAGAATTGTGATTTTGTTTAAATCACAATAGGAACGGTTTTGTTAGGTGAGTGGTTGGGAGCCTCTTATATGCTGAAGGGTCGGATGAGTGTACCAAACTTGACAGCAACTGTTTCCAGGGAGTTGGATTCTAATGGCCTTTTGCCTTTACTTTATACAATTCTTTTTTTCTATAGAGACAAGTTCTCACTCCATCACTGATGCTGTAGTTCAGTGGCATGATCATAGCTTATAGCATCTGCAAACTTCTGGGCTCAAGTGATCCTCCTGCCTCAGCCCCATGTGTAGCTGGGACCACAGGTGTGCGTCACTTATTTTATAGCGATGGGGTCTTGCTATATTGTCCAGGCTGGTCTCAAGCTCCTGGCCTCAAGCAATCTTCCTGCCGTGAATGCTCAAAGTGCTTGTATTACAGGTGTGAACCACCACACCAGACGTTGCTTTATGCAATACTTTATGAAAGCTTTGTTACTTTGCATCATTCAGAAATTTAAAACATCAATCTGAAAGAATTTCAAATTGAAGAGAAAGAGTTTTGAGCCCTACCTTTTAAAACAGGGTTTTAAAGAAGTGATTTAAAGAAGTTGGCAAACAAGGAAGAAAGTAATTTTGCAAGAGAAATGTCTGAAAGAAGGCCTTGGCATGAAACTTAACAGGGAACAGAAATGAAGTTACTTAGAAAGAAAGCCCCAGGCCTAGGGATAATGCTGCAGGGTCTGGATCCTCAGGTGTGGAGTGTGGGTATTTAGAGTTAGTCTATTGAGTAAAGGCAAGAAAGTTACTCGTGTGTGCATACACATCTTTGTATATAGTATGCATGTATGATATAAATCATAGATCTCAGTTGTACAGGATATTCCTTTAATCAGAATAACATTTAAGTAAAAAATGAATTAGTGTAATGTTTCTTTAAATACTTGAAAATTCACAAGAAGATGACCAAGTGCCTGGAGGCTAATGGTTTTTTTCATGGTAGTTCTGGGAGTCACACATTTGGAAATTTAATTCTCTGTAACATAAAAATCAATCCAGTTTCTCTTCTTGAATTTGTTTCTTTTAGGCAAGGCATTCTCTGGCGGGGACTACTTTGTTTTGAGTATTTCCTGTAGTCCAGCACATCCTTTCAATTGGAGTGAAACCTTTACAGGATACATTTGACAGTGGGAGAGGTTGCAAACAAATGTTCCAAGATTTTCTCTCACCTTTTCCTGATTAAAACTGTCTGGGCAGCTCCTGAAACAGCTTTAAGAAGGTCCCTAAGGGGACAGCTTTACAGGCATGACTGAAGGTTATAGGGAAACCTACTGCTTCCCAGAGCGAGGTCAAGGGCTTTATAAATATTTTCCAGGAATGACTCCGTCTGCCAGGATGTCTGGTCACACCTGTGTCAGTTTCAGCTCTCATCTTCCCTGTCCTGGCGAGCTCCACCTTTACTCCTGGAGTCTGTAAGTTAAAAGAAGAAAAAAATCTTCATGCAGCCCACATGTGCGGCACCTTCCCCATTGCCTCGCTCCTGCTCTGAACCGCATATTCCCACAAATAAAGGAATGGAAGGCGAGTAGTCTTGGCACCCACTGGGATTTGTACTTAGACTACCTACCCAGAGACCAGAGCCGCCCATTTCAGGGAGATTGTTTCAAAGCCCACAGATGTAACAAGAGCCAAATCCGTTTTACTGCTACTGCCCCTCTCAGTGTCCCAGGTTGGCCTGCAGAGCTTTGGATTTTACCTTTAGATTTTCCTTGTTGTTTTCTTTCCGGGTTACAGATGTAACAATGCTCACAGTAAAAGCTCAAACAATACAGAAATGTACCCAATGGGAACATAAAAGGTCATTAAAACACATGTACTCCCTGCCTTGAAGGTCACCATCGCTCACACATTCTGCCTACCCAGAGACGCACAATCTTACACACACATTTGAGGGTTTTTTGTTTTTTTTTTGAGACAGGGTCTTGCTCTGTCACCCAGACTAGAGTGCAGGGTGGCATTGTAATAGCTCACAGAAACCTCAAACTCTTGGGCTCCATCCTCCTGCCTCGCCCTAAGTAACTGGGACTATAAGCGGCCTCCCCCACATCCAGCTAATTTTTCTATTTTTAGTAGTAACAGGTCTCATTCTTGCTCAGGCTGGTCTTGAACTCTGGAGCTCAAGCAATCTTCCTGACTCAGACGCCTAAAGTGTTAGAATTATATGTGTGAGCCACTGCAGCTGACCTTGAACATCTGGTTTTTAAATAAAAGCAGGATCATACTGAATCTTGTACCTAAAACAAACTTCTGAGTGAATAGATGGGAACCTGGGCATTCATTCAGCCCTTACTGAGGGCCTACTATATGCCAGACATTGTTCTAGGAGTAGGAAAGTATCGCTTCTCAGCCTTCTGGCTCAGATCGAGAATAGAACTGGGAAATTGCAGAGGCAAAGCAGAGAACGTCTCTGTTCAGGGAATCCATGTGTACTCTCAAGGGGATGGGAACTATTCCTGTGCAGACATGGATTTGCAACTCCTCTTGGACCCCTGTATCGTATTATCTCTGTCCTATTGCAATAAACATTGGAACTAACAAATAAGATTGTCTCATCATGGCAGGTGCCAGGAAGAAAATTTAAAAGGGTAAAGGGAGAGTGAATGACAAGGAGTAGACAGAACTGGGATGACAGGGAATGTGTTAGAGGGCGTGGTGTTGGAGCAAGGAGTTTGATACTGAGGAAAGAGAAAGTAGCAGAGGGGAACAGCAGGGGAAGAGTGTCCCCTAAGTGCACTGGAAAGACCCCACAAGCTGGGCGGGATCAAAGCATAGGAAGTCAGCCCATCCTCAGCTGAATGAAGGGGGGAGGGGAGTGGAAGGGGTTGAAGTGAGAGAAGTGGGCGGAGCCAGATCATGTCAGCCCCTTCGCTGAAATCAGGATTTATTGCAGAGGTGGAAATGCAAACCCCTGAGTGCAGTTGTCCCAAGAAGTGCTGTTGGGGCAACCGCCTTTTCATATTTAAATAAATAAGGCATCTATGCTACCTTATAAACAAAAATAAATTCCAGATGGACAACCCTTCCCAAAAATTAAAAGACTAGAAAAAATTGGGGAAAGATGTTTGCAACGTAGATGTGGGGATAAGAATCAAACATTCCAAATATATTTACCAGTCAATAAAACTCGTAACCAAACAAGAAAATGAGCAAAAGTTATGAACTGGCAATTCACTGAAGTGAAAAATGAATGGTCCATAAACATGAAAGGGTGATAGGGCTTGTTAGACATCAGGGAAATGCAAATGAAAAGGAAATGAAGGACTATTTTCTAGTCATCCAGACTGGGAAAAACTTGGAAGTCCTACAATAACGACAGCTGAGGAGCCCTCCTTCCTGAGAGCTAGTAGGCCTGGAAATGGTGGCTACTTTGGAGATCAGTCAGCATGGCTGATGAAATGAACATGTCATTTCTGGTCATTTTGTTAATAGTCTTCTGCCTTTTAGAAAACTTTATGTTGCATTCGGTCACCATATCAGTGTTTCCTAACTTTTGGTTGTGCTTTCTGCATCATTTGTGATATGCTGAGAGAGCTGTTTAAGTCACTAACAGGCTTCATCAGATCCCAGGACCATTGGTCCTTTCTAGAGTTATGTGGGTTGGCAATGCTCTTGGGGGTAACCACATGCCTTCCTTCTGCTCCAGAGGACATGTGGGTCTACTCCAAAAGCTTTGCTTCCTGTTATTCAGTGGTGTGGTTAGGAAAACAAAAACCACTTTGGGTATTACAAGTAGGGAGGCATTTCTTGCAGAGGCAGAGAGGTTTTCAGAGCCATTGGAAAGGCAGGGATATAGAGGTCAGGAAGGTCGCTGTCTGTGGATCAAGGAATCTGGAAGTTCAGGATGACAGGATTTGCTCTCAGCTGCCCAAAGCACCAAGGAGCTGATTATCAGGAGGGTCTTTGGGAGATGCTGGAAGGACATCATGTCTGTCAATGCTGATCCTTGTCTGCCCACAGCAGAAAATGACAGCATCTCTCTTTTCGAAACTTCCTCCGAGCTCTCATTCATCCAGAATCCTGCTCATAAGAGAGAATGGGGAACATATTGTCCAGGTTTACAGCCTTTTCCCTACAAAAGAGAGATCAGAAGGGTAGAAATAGTGCTGAGCATTGACAGACAGCACCTGGAGGTTGTTTCCAGTAAAGATCAGATCACATTAAATCACAACTATCCTCTATGCATGGAAGGTTCATTGAGCACCACCAGTTTGCCGTGGAGAGTACTAAGCACGTCAGATTATTTGCATGCAAGTGTCTTGTTCAGGAAAGGAAGGCAAGAAATTAGGGAAAGGTTATCTTCACAGTCAACCCAAAGATATCTTAATTATTTGACATTTTGTGAAATTATTATGTTAGATTTAAAGTCAGACAATTGATCAAATTAATAAACAGAATTTTTAAAAGGTGCTCTGTGGACTTAAAGACCAATGAAAGGATCGCACACCTAGATCAAAACTCATGAGAGTGAACAGAGCCCTGGGCAGTGGACATCTTCTCTGTCAGGCTCCTTGGACTGGGTGTCCATTCATCTCTAGTCTTGGTCCAAAAGAGGAATGAGCTGAAAAATAACCACAGTTCATCCTATAATAGCAGAAAAGGTGCCTTAGGAACCACACAGGCAGTCACATCATTTTATCTGGCAAAGGAATGTCCATCTTGGAGCTGCTTTCTTCTTTCTTTTTTTCCTCTATAATTCATTGTTTTCTTCACAGAAGCCTGGTATTCTCAAGTCCTTCTGGGATATTCATTTAACACTGTTTGAATTTTTGAGGGGCTAGTCTTTTTTTCATAGCTCTTTAATAGTTTAGGAATTTTTCAACTGCTATAGGACTTTGTCCCTGTGCCTCTCAAAGCCACATTGACAATCCTGTGAGGTGTCCCTGATTTCATTCCCGAGTGCCACAAATCACTGATAAGAACATATTGTACAAGCGCACGTCTGTGAGTTCCTTTCTAATTCTTGGACGTAAGTTTCAAAGTTTCTAAGTAAGAGTTGTTTTTTTGTTGTTGTTTTTTTTAAGTTATGGACGTATAGCTGCATTGCTACAAGATTTCTGTAGTCTATGACTTCCCAGCATCTAAAGAACTTTCACATTCATTAACCTCCTGTGACCTTTGCAACTTCATGACCACCCATGAAAAAGGAAGTATTCTCAGCTTCATTTTACAGAAGAAATTAAAACTCCAAAAGATTAAATCCATTGCCCAAGGTTACCCAGGTAGTGGTGGCAAGATCCTTTGGCTCTGAGTTCTATAATCTTTCAAGTTGCTTAGACATAAATAGTAATGTTTATATTTTCCGTTTTAGTCTACAAACTGTAAGATTCTCTAATTCCTCATTAGTGGTGTACATTTTAGGTGAGGATTTCCAGAACTTGCTTTTTAAAAAAGTCTAGAAACATCAAAAGCATAAGACTTTTAAGAAGTAAATTCATTAGTATAACATGTCAGAATATAAATTTTAGGTTAAGATCGAGAATATCCGTATAATTTATTCTTTAAAAAGTCTATAATCATAACTAAACTCAATTGAAGGTTTAATTACATGTTTCTTTTGGCTTTACTTTACAAGAGTGAAAAGTTAATTTTGTAATGCATTTATTACAGAGTCAAGGGAGAAAAATCAAATGCATGTCATAGGAAACACAAATAAGATGGCTTAGGCCAGTGTCTTTAGAAATTCACTAGTTATGACTGAAAAAGCGCTGGTTAAAACTGGGCAGTTAGAACCATATGTGAAGTAAGTTTACCCAGAAATCAAGAGAGGAAAAAAAAATCTGCTTTTTATTAAGCCCTGAAGTGTGTTATAATTGGGTTGAGTTCTACTCAGATGGTTCTCCTCCTGTTGACATCTGCAGAGTGTATGTAGGATTGTGTTGGGGAGTTATCTTCTGTGGCTGTGTAGACACGTTACTCCATTAAAAACCAAGACCTTAGAGCTGCTGGTTTCTGCTAACGGGTGCTGAGAACCCTGGGACAAAGGAGACGCTCATGTGTTTCACCATTGAAAAAGATTTATAATTCTTTAGAGCTGTTATAAATATTTGCCCTTTAATGGGAAACCAATAGCTGAAGCGTAGATTCAAGACCATCAGAGTCTATGTTAAGTTTGCAGTTCTCTTGTCTCTGAAATGCAAAACTGAAATGCAAAGTGTTTTCTTGATGCTCGTTTCAAGTTATGAAACATCATGTTTATATACATATTTTTATTTTGCATTTATCTAAGAAAAGTCATCTTCTGGCTTAGACTTAAAGAGAATCCCCCTTTGGTATGAAAATTGGTTTTCAAGTATTTTTTAAAACTGACAAACATTGGATATATTTATGGCATATACATTATGTATATAGCATGATATACATATTTAATTATGAAATAATTAAATCAAGCTAATTAACATATCCATCACCTAACATAGGTAGGTATTTTTTTCTGTGCCTGTGTGGTGAGAACATTTTAAATCTATTCTCTTAGCGATTTTCAAGTATACAATACGTTATCATTAACTATTGTCACCATGCTGTACAATAGATCTCCAGAAACTTTGCACCCTTGACAAACATCTCTGCCGCCCACCCTCCCCCACCTACCTCTGTGAATTCCTCCTTTCTGCTTCTATTGCTTTAACTATTTTAGATTCTGCATGTAAGTGAGATCGTGCAGGATTTGTCTTTTTTGTCTGGCTTGTTTGTACCATAACACCCTCAGGTCATCCTCACTGTCACAAACAACAGGATTTCCTTCTTTCTTGGGGCTTCTTTCTTGTGAGAGCGTTCCCCTATCCACATCTTCTTTACCCGCGTGTCTGTTGGTGGACACTTCTGATGATTTCATGCCTCGTCTATTAACAATAACTCTGTAATGAACTTGGGAGTTGCAGATATCTCTTTGATGGACCAGTTTCATTTCCTTTGAAAATACACCCCGGAGCGAGGTAATTGGATCATATGGCAGGTTCTATTTTTAATTTTTTGAGGCATTTCTGTACTGTTTCCATAATGGCTTTACTAATTTACATTCTCACTGCAAAGTATAGTAGTAGGGTTCCCTTTCTCTACCATCTCAATGACACCTGTCATCTTTTCTCTTTTGGGGCATAGCTGTTCCAACAGGGGTGAGGTGGTACCTCATAGTGGTTTTAATTTGCATTTTCCTGATAATTAGTGACATTGAGCATTGGTTACATATATACCTATTGGTCATGTGTAAAATATTCAGGTCCTTTGTTAGGTTTCGAATCAGATTATTCATTTTCTTGCTATTGAGTTGAGTTTCTTATATGTTTTAGATATGAACTCCTAATCGGATGTATGGCTTGCAAATATTTTCTACCATTCCATAGGTTGTCTTTTTAATTCATTGTTTCCTTGGCCCCACAGAAGCTTTTTAGTTTGATCTAATCCCATGTGTCTATTTTTGCTTTTGTTGCTTATACTTTTAACTTTGTTTAAAATTGTTTTTTATTAAATCATAACTTTGTACATTGATGCATTTATGGGGTTCAGGGTACTGCTTTGATATACAGTATGAAATGCTAACATTGAACTAAGTAACACATCCATCACAATTATACTCATTTCTTAATAGTTTTGAAATGTACCATTGCATCATGCACATTAGGTGAGGTCCCCCGAATACCCTACCTCCTCCCATGTTCCCCCTCCCCTCCCCTGCCCTCTCCTCTTCCCTTCTACGTTCTGGACTATAGTTATGTTTTGCCATTCGTATGAGTGTGTACGTGGTTATATATTGATTTCATAGTAGTATTGAGTTGTTGCTTACACTTTTGAGAGCATATCCAAAAGATCTTTGCCAAGACCAAAGTCAAACAGCATCTCCTCTTTGTTTTCTCTTATTAGTTTTACAATTTGGGGTGTTATGTTTAAGCCTTTAATCCACTGTGAGTTGAGTTTGGGGATGAGATAGGATCAAATTTTACTCTTCTGCATGTGAATATCCGTTTTTTTTTCCAACACCATTTATTGAAGAGACAATCCTTTCCCCCCTGTATATTCTGGACATCTCTGTTGAACACCCCTTGACTGTAGATGCATGGGCTTGTCTCTGCCCTCTCTATTCTGTTCCACTGGTTAATGCTCCTGTGTTTCTGCTGGTACCATGTTTTTATGCTTAGTGTAACATGGCAGTCTATTTTGAAGTCAGGTGGTTTGATGCTTCCAACTTGGTTCCTTCTGCTTGGTATTGTTTTAAGTACACATTTTATTTTTTTTGTAGGTTAATATAAATTTTAGGATTTTTTTTCCTATTAATATGAAAAATGTCATTGGAATTTTGATAAAGATTGGATTAAGTCTGCAGATCACTTCGGGTAGTATGGACATATTAACACTATGAATTCTTTCAATCCATGAACCCAGTTTATCTTTCTATTTATTTGTGCCTTCGATTTTTTTTCTTCAGTGTCTTATACTTTTCATCATACAGACCTTATACCTCCTTTGGTTAAATTTATTTCTATATACTTCTTAAAATAGGGCGGCGCCTGTGGCTCAGTGAGCAGGGTGCAGGCCCCATATACCGAGGGTGGCGGGTTCAAACCCAGCCCCGGCCAAACTGCAACAAAAAAATAGCCGGGCGTTGTGGCGGGCGCCTGTAGTCCCAGCTGCTTGGGAGGCTGAGGCAAGAGAATCGCTTAAGCCCAGGAGCTGGAGGTTGCTGTGAGCTGTGTGATGCCACGGCACTCTACCAAGGGCCATAAAGTGAGACTCTGTCTCTACTAAATAAATAAATAAATAAATAAATAAATTTTATGGTGCATATTTGAGGTTTGCAGCATGAGGTTAGGAATACACATAATAGAAAAATTGGTACTGTAGTGAAGCAGATTAATATATCTGGTGTCTCATGTAATTAATTTCTTATGGCAAGAGCAGCTAAAGTCTAATTATTTAACAAAAATCCCTGATACCATTGAATTTTATTAACTTTAGCCTTCATGTTGCACGTTAGAGCTCTTAACTTGTTCACCCTGTCTGCAACTTTGTATCCTTCAACCTACCTCTCCCACTTCTTTCTTTCCAACCCCCTGCCCATAAGCACCAGCATTGCATTCTCTCTCTGCATATTTAACCTTTTCTTATATGTATATTCCAAATATGAGATCAGGCAGGATGTTTCTCTCTGTGTCTGGCTTATTTCACATAGCATAACGTCCTCCTGGTTCATCCATGCTGTGAAAAATGCCACAGTCTCCTTTTTTTTGTGGCTGAATAATGTTACGGTTCCATTGACCCTTAAACAATGTGAATTTGAGCTGAACAGATCCACTTATTCTTGGATTTTTTTTTTCAGCCACACACACGGGTGAAAAATGCAGTATTTGCTGGATGCAAAACCTGTGTACACTGGCTTTTCATCTATGGGAGTTCCACGGGGATGATGGTAGGACTTGGGTATACACAGATTTTTCAGATGCTTGGGGGGGGTCTTGGAACAAATGCCCTGCACATACTGAGGGATACTTAGACAGGGTGGCCCTGAAGTTCATGTGCAAGTTAAAATAGTTTGCTTGTGGCCACTCTCTATTATACAAACCACATTTTCTTTATTCGTTCCTCTATGAATGTACATTTATTTCCACATCTTAGCTATTGTGAATAATGCTGCAATGAACGTGGTGTGCAGATATCTTCAGGAGAGGGTGCTATCATCTTTTGGGGGAATATATCCAGAAGAGAGAATACTGGGTGATATGGTAGTTCTACTTTTAATATCTTTGGGAGCCTTCATACTGTTTTCCATGCTGGCCATAGCAATCTACATTCCCACTGACAATGTCTAGGGTTGTCATTTCTTCACATCCTCACCAACATTTATCTCTTGTCTTTTGAGAATAGACACCCTTGAAAGTGTGAGATAATATCTCTCGGTGATTTTAATTTGCATTTTCCTGATGATTTGCGATGTTGAATACCATTTTGTGCACCTATTGGTCATTTTTATGTCTTCTTTACAGAAATGTCTGTTCAGGTCCTTTGCCCATTTTTTAATGAGGTTATTTGTTTCTCTGCCATTGAGTTGTTAGAATTCTTTATGAATTTTGAATATTAACCACTTATCAAATATATGCTTTGCAGATGTTTTCCCCAGTCTATGAATTGTCTTTTTATTTTGTTCATTGTCTTCATTGCCAGGAGAAAGATTTTTAGTTTGACATAGGCCCATGTACATATGTTTGCTTTTGTAGCCCAAGCTTGTGTTGCGATAACAAAAATTATCATTGCAAAGGTGTCTATCAGGGAACATTTTCTCTATGTTCTGAAATAGGAGTCTTATGGTTTCATATATTTTAACCATTTTGAGTTGATTTTCTATGTATGGCATAAGACAAGGGTCCAATATAAGTTTTTTACATGTGGAAATCCAGTTTTCCAGCACCATTTATTGAAGAAAAAATCCTTTCCTTGTTGTGCCCTGTTGGTGTCCTGTCAAAATTCGTTGACCATATATGTTTGGATTTATTTCTAAGCTATCTATTCTGTTCCATTGTGCTATGATTCTGTTTTTATGACTGGACCATACTGTTTTGATTACTCTAGCTTTATCGTATAATTTAAAATCAAAGTATTATGCTGGCTGGGTGCAGTGACTCACACCTGTAATCTTAGCACTCTGGGAGGCCATCTCTAAAAAAATAGTGAAGTATTTCAAATTGTATATAAAACTAGCACATTGTACCCCATAACTGCATTAATGTACACAGCTATGATTTAATTAAAAAAATTAAAAATAAATAACTAAATAGTGGAGATGGCATGGTGGCCAATGCCTGTAGTCCCAATCACTCAGGAGGCTGAGGAAGAAGGATCTCTTCAGCCCAAGAGTTTGAGATGCTATGACACCATGGCATTCTACCAGGATGACAGAATAAGACTCTGTCTCAAAAAAAAAAAAAAAAAGAAGAATAAGAAGAAGAAGAAAGAAAGTGTTGTGCCTCCAGCTTTGTTTCTCTTTCTTAATATTGCTTTAGCTGTTTGGGTTTTTCTGCAGTGATACAAGTTTTAGGATGGGTCTATCTATTTCTGCAGAGAATACCATTAGAATTTTGGTAAGGATTGCATTAAATATGTATCTTGCTTTGGATATCATGGACATTTTAGCAATATTAGTTATTCCCATGAATGATCATGGGATATCTTTCCATTTATTTGTGTTTTCTTTGGTTTGTCACTGTTTTACAGTTTTCGGTGTACACATCTTTTACCTCCTTGGTTGAATTTATTCCTAGGTTTTCCTTTTTTTGCTATCAAAAGTGGGATTGTTTTCTTGATTTCTTTTCAGGTAGTTTGTTTATAGAAATATGGACCTTTGTATGTTGATTTTGTGTCCTTAGATTTTATTGAATTTATTAGTTCTAATAGTTTGTGTGCATGTGATCCTTGGGTTTCTTTACCTCTAGGATATGTCATTCGTGAATAGAGATCATTTTAGTTCTTTATTTCCAATTTAGATTCCTTTTATTTCTTTTTCTTGTCTTATTGCTCTTGCTAGTATTTCCAGTCAATACTAAATTGCATAAAAATGGCAAGAGTGGGCATCCTTGCTTTGCAGGGGGTCTTGGAAAAGCTTTTAGTTGTGTCCCATTGATTATGATGTTAGCTGTAAGTTTTTCAGAAATGACCTTTATTATGTTGAAGAACTTTTTTCTATACCTAAATGGTTAAGAGTTTTAATCAAGAAAGGATGCTAAATGTTGTCAAATGCTCTTTCTGCATCAATTGAAATAATCACGTGGTTTGTATCTTTCATTCTCTTAATGTAATATATCACATTGATTGATTTGTATATGTTAAACTAGCTTTGATCATAAATCACACTTGTTTATGATACAAAATCTTTTTGATTTGTTGTTGAATTAGGTTTACTGATTTTTTTATTTTTATATCTTTTTGCACCAGTCTCACTCTGTTGCCCTGAGAAGAGTGTTATGGCATCATAGCTCACAGCAACCTCAAACTCTAGGGTTCCAGTTCCTCTTGCCTCAGTCTCCATAGTTGCTGGAACTACAGGCACCTGCCACAACACTGGGTTAATTTTTCCTATTTTTGGTAGAGATGGGGATCTCACTCTTGCTCAGGCTGGTCTCAAACTCCTTAGTTTAAGCAATCTACCCACCTCAGCCAACCAGAATACTAGGAGTACAGGCATGAGCCACTGCACCTGGCCAGGTTTGCTGATATTTTACTGAGCATTTTTG
This sequence comes from Nycticebus coucang, assembly GCF_027406575.1. Classification (NCBI taxonomy): domain Eukaryota; kingdom Metazoa; phylum Chordata; class Mammalia; order Primates; family Lorisidae; genus Nycticebus; species Nycticebus coucang. The sequence continues at coordinate 57,403,376 of NC_069799.1, forward strand.
CATCCATGTTCATCAGAGATACTGGCCTGTAGTTTACTTTTCTTGTGGTGCCTTTGTCTGACTTAGATATTGAGGTGATACAGCCCTCATAAAGTGTGTTTGAAGTATTCCCTCTAGCTCCATCTTTTGTTGGAGAGGAAGAATTTAATAAGTATAAGTAATAATTCTTTGAATGTTTGGTGTAAGCCATCTGGTCCTGGGCTTTTCTTTGTTGAAAAGTTTTAAATTATTCTTTCAATTTTTTTATTTAGTATTGGTGTGTTCAAGCTTTCTGTTTCTTCCTGACCCAATCTTGGAAGGTTTCATTTTGTAGAAAGTCAACCATTTTTTCCTAATTGGTGGGCATTGCTTAATGATGGAAACATGTTCTGACAAATAATGTCATTTGGCAATTTCATCATTGTGTAAACACCATAGAGCACACTTACAAACCTAAATGGGCTGGCCTACTACACACTTAGGCTCTTTAGTATAGGCTATTGCTCCTAGGCTATAAACCTACAGGGCATATTACTGTACTGAGAACTTCAGGGAATTGTAACATACTGGTAAGTATTTGTGCATCTAAATATATCTAGATACAGAAAAGATATAGCAAGAATATGGTATTATAATCTCATGGGATCACGGTCATATATGCAGTCTGTCCTTGACTGAAATGCCATTGTGTAGTGCATGACTGTGGTTGTTCATGCTACTTCCTCATGATCCTTTTAATTGAAGACATTTGCTGTAATGTCTCTATTTTCACTTCTGATTTTATTTGAGTTTTTTGTCCTTTTTTACTTAGTTTAGCTAAGAGTTTGTTGATTTTGTTTATTTTTTCAGAATACTAACTCTTGATTTTACTGATTTTTTTTCCATTTTTTTTCCATGCTCTATTTATTTCTATTCTGATCTTTATTATTTCCTTCTGCTAACATTGGGTTTAGTTTATTTTTCTTTTTCCAGCTCCTTGAGGCATGATGTTAGGCTTCTATTAGGAATCCTTCTTCTTTTTTAAAATAGGCATTTACTGTTGAAAATTTCACTTTTAGAACTGCTTTTTCTGCTCCCATATATTTTGATACATTCTGTGTGTGTTACTATTTGTCTCAAGAGGTTTTTAAATTTTTCTTTTGATTTCTTCTTTGAACCATTAGCTGTTTAGAAGTATGTTGTTTAATTTCCACATATTTGTTAATTTTGTAAGATTACTCCTGTTATTGATTTCTAGTTTTGTACTGTCATGATCAGAAGTAATACTAGATGTGATTTTAATCTTCTTGGATTTGTTAAGACTTGCTTTGTGGCCCTAACATATGTTCTATCTGGAAAATTTTCTATGTTCTCTAGGAAAGAATATATATTCTCCTGCTTTTGGATTGAAAAAAATATATATATATGTATGATGTTAGGTCCGTTTGGTCTAAACTACAGTTCAAGTTCAGTATTTTTTTGTTGACCTTTGTAGAAAGTAGGGTATTGAAGTTCCCACATTCAATTGAAGTATTGAAGTTCTATTACTGTATTGCTATGTATTTCTTCCTTCACACACACCAATAATTGATTTATATATTTAGGTGTTCCAGCATTCAGTGCATATACAGAGAGTGCCAAAAATATGTACACACATTTTAAGAAAGGAAAGAAAAAACTGTATTAAAATTGTAATACTCAGGCTGGGTGTGGTGGCTCACGGTTGTCACTATGGGAGGCCAAGGCAGGTGGATGGCTTGAACTCATGAGTTGGAAACCAGCCTGAGCAAGAAGGAGACCCTGTCTCTACTAAAAATGAAAAACTGAGGTAAGAAGATCTCTTGGACCCAAGAGTTTGAGGTTTCTGTGAGCTCTGATGCCACAGCATTCTACAGAGACTCTGTCTCAAAAAAAAAAAAAAAAAACAATATATATATATAGTCAATATATACCAATAACAAAAGAGTAATACGAGTCATCTTTGAGCACCTCTTGTAATTGGAGAAGTCAAATGTGATCCATGTATTACAATTTTAATATAGTTTTTTTCTCTTTCTTAAAGTGTGTGTACTTTTTTGGCAACCTCGTATATTTATCATTGTTATGCCCTCTTAATGAATTGATATTTTTATCTTTAAATAACGAGCATTGTTGACTCTTGTAATAGTTCTTGCCTTAAATTCTATTAATATTTTATCTGATGTAAGGATAGTCACTACTGCCCTCTCATGGTTACTATTTGCGTGGAATTTCTTCTTCCATCCCTTCACTTTCAGCCTGTATGTGTCCTTAAAGCTAAAATGGGTCTCTTGTAGACCACATAGATTTGGCTATTATTTTTTAATTTATTTAGCTAACTCTATGTCTTTTGGATAGTTTACTCCATTCACTCAACATTATTAATAGGTAAGGAATTAAATCACCGTTAATTTTCTCTGATTGTTTTCTACATCCTTGTTTCCTTTTTCCCCTCTCCTGGTAAGTTTTGTGAAATGCTTTTTTGGTATCTATTGAGATGATTGTATGGTTTTCGTCTTTCATTCTGTTAATGTATAGTATCACATTTATTCATGTGCCTATGTTGACCTACTCTTGCATCCCCAGGATAAATTCCACTTGATCTTTTTAATGTGCAGTTGAATTTGGATTGCTAGTATTTTGTTGAGGATTTTTGCATCCTTGTTTATCGGGGATATTGGCCTGTAATTTTCCCCCTATCTTTTCCTTGCATTGTCTTTTAGTGTATTAGGGTATTGCTGGCCTTTACAACTATTCCCTCCTCTTTAAGGTTTTGGATGAGCTTGAGAAGGATTAGTTTTAGCTCTTCAAGTATTTTTTAATGTATAAATTTATTATATGTTTTAATTGGCTTCCATGTCTTACAAATATTTAACAATTCATACCTTCTTTTCTAGACAACAGAAAGATCAGAGTTAATGGAACCAAAGAACCTATAGAGTTTAAATCAAATCAATGGTTCGGGGCAACAGTGAAAGCTCACAAAGGGAAAGTTGTGGTGAGTATGAATTGTGTGTTTGTGGTGTTGTTTTTGAACACTATGTGCACGGAGATATTTTAACTTCATATTTATAAGAATCTTTTCATATAGGAACACATTAGACTTTCAGATAAAAGCTTGTTGGTATTTTAAAATAAGTCTACTACTTAGAATTAAGGAATATGTTAGCACTCAGAGCTATGGGAAATATAGCTTGTTTTCCAAAAGATCAGTGAGATATGTTCAAAGATTTCAAAAGTGATTAAGGAAGATAGAAAAGTAAAACCTAAATCTCAAAGAAGTAAATAATTTATTGCTTAATTAAGATTTGGCTAAAGATATAGGACTATTCCTGTAAGAATACTTAAAAAATTAATCTAGCATGATATCATCGGTCCTTTTCAGAACTGAAGGAAAATTTTCTTTAGTAATAATTTGTAAAAAGCCACTAACAGTATGATTTTCTGGGTTCATTAATACTTTTTAAAGTACAAAAAGCCTTATTTCCAAATAAATCCCTTTCAGCTATAAAGTGCTGCGACTTTATGGTTCTGTTATTTGGTTGTTCTAATCAATGATACATGTCTAAGTTATTGAGAAATAAGTGACTATTGAAATGAACTGGAAGTTTTTGTAGCTAGCAGAATTTTTTAACCTGTTGGCTTTCATTTCCTTATAACAACAAAGCAATAACTTTGGCTTTTAGGATTTGTCTCAAGTTATTTGAATTATGATTTAATAATAATAACTATCTAAAGGAAATGCCTTGCTTTATTTAGTCTGTGGCTAAATTCCCCACCCCCAAGAGATTTTGACATGAAACAGGTGATATAAAAAGTATAGCTAGCTCTCTATGGTTAAATGTCCAGAATTTACAATGTGTCCCTGTAGAATTTTATTTGCATTAATATGTAGTTTTCACATTTCAGAACTGGTAAGAACTTTTTTATCCTTTAGTGGGGTAGAACTTATGGGAATTATAATACTATTGAAAAACTAAGCTGAGAGTGGTGGCTTACACCTGTAGTCCCAGCTACTTGGGAAGCCAAGGGGGGAGGATTGCTTGAGCCCAGTAGTTTGAGACCAGCCTGGCCAGCATAGCAAGACCCCCTGTCTCTTAAAAATAAAGAAGAGAGAAAAATGGAAAGGAAAGGAAAGAAGAAAGGGAAAGGAAAAGAAAAACTAACTCCATTTAATAACTGTTTGGGGTTAAAAAAACCTTTGGGATTTTTATCTATATATATATGTATATATATAGATTTATATATATATATAATTGTTACAAGTTTATTCAATATTTATGGAAAACTTAAAAACCATTGAAAATAAAATAATACAACATGTTTTTTATTCTTTTTTGGCCTGTTTGCATTTTCTCAATCATGTGATAGGAAGTAACATAATATAAAGTGTATTTCAAGTTAACTGCTTTCCTTCAAGTGCTGGAACACAGTGAAATGGACAGTTAAATCCTCCCTCGTGCAATGTAGTTCTTGGAACCACAAAATGATGCCTACAGAAGTATCCTTGTGAATATCCAGTATCATGGTGTAGATATTAGGATTGGGTCAAAGCCCAAACACATCACATCAGTGTGTTTCAGGTCATTGTGAAAACTGATGTAAAAAGGCTAGCTTTCTAGAGCTGCTATCAGGCCAACTTTGGATAGAATTCATGGCATTAAATGTCCTTTGATGAAATGGAAAGTGAAGGAAGGTGGATAATATGGGGCTACACGGGTGACTGCTTCACTGACCAGACTATGCTTCACCATTCACACCCTCTGTGGAATTTACCAACTCAACAGCTTGTCAGTTCCCTAAGAGGACCCTAAGATTAGGGAACCTAGATGAGGTAGAAAGTTTTGGGTTATTGGCCAAGACTCTGTAATCTACAGAGAGGCAAAACCACAAAGCTAAAGTTGTAGACAGGTGATTTACTTGGGGATTTGAATTATCTTTACTAAAAGTAGTTATACATTAAACTAAATCACCAGGGACACATCTGGAATCATAAAGTCCTTTAAAATTGAGATCTTTCTTCTCTGGAATGGCGGTAAGTATAATGCCATCGAATGAGAAGGTAGGCCAGTGCTCCATTTTATAGGATTCTGTGTCCTCAGAGATGACTGGGCAATCAGATAAAGCTTAATAGAAGAATCCAATAGGCAAAACAGAAGTCAAAAAGTGCCTATGTTTTATACACGATCGTATCGTCTTGCTCATTTCTTGCAAAAGGAAGGTCATTTACCCAAAGAGAATTTCACATCCATCTTTTCAAATACAGTACTCTTGTTACAAGCACAGTACTCTAAGAAACAGCCAGAGCATTTCACATTTTTCTTGCTGTTGTTTAAATTCATCTTTGATGCTAAAATTCCTGATATTAGGCAAACTATTTCAGAGGCGTACCTTCCATTCACTATAATTTAGTCCTAGAAATGGTGCCATAAGGCAGGATGTCATAAAATGTCCTTTTTTCTCCAAAGCATCATTCCTAAAATGAGAAGGCGTGCATGAGGCATCCAATCAGATTCTGACACGACAAATCATACATCATAAAAGCAAAGATGTATCAACAAATGTGTAATCATTTGGTGGTGTGAAATTCTGGTTTCCTCTTCTAACCAGTGGGCCTGCATTTAGTTTAATTCAATATGCTTCTAGTAAGCAAATTTTATATGAAAAGCTCTCGGTTATGTGCTGTGGGCAATTCAATAAATTCTAAAAGAAGTTTCAAACTGTGATTGAATATGTGTGTAGTATATACCGCTATTTAATTTGCCAGTTTATATGTTAGTGCGGAATAAGCATAGAACATTTTCATTCCTAACCCTTTGGGCTTTTGCCTTCATTTATGGAATGATTTGGAATAACTCACCTTTCTCAAAAAGGTTGTCTGAGGTCCTTGAAGTTTATCTCAGTAAATTTCTCCATAACAAGTCGAGGCAGAGTCTTGGGTTCCTTCACATGTAGTGTTCAATGCCTTGGAAATCCTTATAGGTCATTATCATGCTTTTTTAGTGACTTCCTGATCATCTCTAATAAAATTGCTAAGATAGGCATGAGGTTCTATCCTTTGCCCTCAGTTGCCATCAATAAAAACCATGGAATTAAAAAATCAAGACACAAAAACCATGGAAATGTGGTAGCGTGTTTCCATGAAAGTTGTTTAAAGAGTTCTAATTGGGGCAGCGCCTGTGGCCCAAAGGAGTAGGATGCCAGCCCCATATTCCAGAGGTGGTGGGTTCAAACCCAGCCCTGGCCAAAAACTGCAAAAAAAAAAAAAAAAAAGAGTTCTAAGATGCAACTTCTGTGATGAAGTAGGAGAATCCACAAAACAGGTGACTAACTTGTCTGCCTCCTTTGATTAGAAAGTCATTTTTTAAAGTAACAATTAGACAAAGAAAGTAAATATTTCTCATGTTAAGACATCACACTGATTCATTCACTGTTTGAATGACCATTTGCTTTTTATGTAGGTTCTTTAAAAAAAAAAAGAAAAGAAAATATTAATTCTCTGCTTCTAGGAACTATTTTCCATTTGTTTTCTTTGGCAAAAATTTTAAGAGTCTATGGGGGAAACTTGTTTTATGTATATGTTTAATTTTTGCCAATTCTACAGTGTATGAATGTTAAAAATTGGATTTGGAAGTTTAACCTTGACGACCCCAGGGACTCACTCACTAGCACACTGAAGACCACTGTGTTTGCTTAATTATTTAGCTTGGTTTATCATAAATTCAGGTATACTAATTGGTAACTCAAATATAGCATAATAAATTTATATCAAAAATGTATTTTTGTGACTTTGATGTTTCCTAGGCCTGTGCTCCTTTATATCAGTGGAGGACTCTTAGACCAACACCCGCAAAGGACCCAGTTGGCACCTGCTATGTTGCAATTCAGAATTTCAGTGCCTATGCTGAGTATTCTCCCTGTCGGAACAGTGAGTTGTTTTTATTCTTCCCATCTGAAATTTAGCTTGAGAGCTTTTCTGTCATGGACAGGGGAGCAGAAATCTCAAAACATCATGGATAGGTTATAGGATTACCAGGAAAAAGTGTTGGAGACAGGGAAAGATTGTGACAGCTGGTGTCTTGATATGCCAGCAGGGCCAAGGTATGGAATTCTTCTGATTTTCCTGCATGTTTTAGAAAATTTCTGGTTTTAGAAATTTGGTGGTAGAATTGATCAGTTCTTTATTTTTAGGCCTTAAACCATCAGTCTATTAAAAACTCACAACCTGTGTTCTAAACAACACTGCCTACTTTACTTGTTTATTGCAGGAATGGTGTCCATTAGCATGTTTGGACCAAGGGGATGCATGAGATTTCTGTTTAGCCTGTGTTTTCCTCAGCTGCTCATTTCTTTTCCAGCTGTATACTCAGGTTATTTGTATAATATGGTTTTCTGCTTAAGATGATTAATCCCCCCATGATCAAAAAGGCTCTGTACACTTAGAGTCCAAATCTCATCTAGCAGTTCTAGGAAGCTTCCAGCAAAGCACACTTTAAAGCAAGTCTGTGAGTACCATCTTTGGGACACTTCTGTTTAATTATTTCACCTTTGTGGAATAACTGAAGACTTGTGGATACCACGATGGATGGATGGATGGGTGGATAGATGTATGGGTGGGTGGGTGGTTGGATGTATGGGTGGGTGGTGGCTGGCTGGCTGGCTGGGTGAGTAGATGAACAGATGGATGGATGGATGGATGGATGGATGGATGGATGGATGGATGGAAGCCTGGATGGGTGGGTGGGTGGATGGATGGATAGATGGACGGACAGATAGATGGATAGATGGGTAGATGGATGGATGGGTGAATGGATAGATGGATGGATGGATGGATAGATGTGCAGATGGATGGATAGTTGGGTGGATGTGCAGATGGATGGATGGATGGATGGATAGATGGACAGGTGGATGGATGGATGGATAGATGGATGGATGGACAGATGGGTAGATGGACGGATGGATGAATGGATGGATGGATGGATAGATGTACAGATGGATGGATAGGTGGGTGGATGTGCAGATGGATGGATGGATGGATGGATGGATGGATGGATGGACAGGTGGATGGATGGATAGATGTATGGACAGATGGATAGATGGACGGATGGATGCATGGATGGATGGATGGATGGATGGATGGACAGAAAGATGGATAGATGGATGGGTTGATGAATGGATGGATGGATGGGTAGAGGGATGGATACGTCTACTCAGAGTCCTTTTGTGAACTCCTCCAGTTTTCTATGTGCCAGATAGACCACTGGGATTTGTCAATAAGCAAGCAGTGGGTTTTCTTTCTTATTCTTGATAATTCACAAGACCACATGGAGGAAAATGTCCTTAGAACATTCTAGTGACTGATTTCAGAATGTTAATTTTTTAAAAACCTTGCTCCCAAATGAGTTTGATCTCTAAGACTATAAGCACATTTCCCCAGTGTGCATGAATTTTTTTTGTATATTCAAGATTATGGTGCCCCATGATCACATTAATGTACACAGCTATGATTTAATAATAATAATAAAAAGATTAACTTAGACAAGAAAATGAGCAAATATCAGAAATAAACCAAGAAAGACAAAGACTAGATCAGTGGTCTTAGAGGGTTAACAAAGAGACCCTAAGAATAAGAGATCAAAGAACTGAGAGAGGAACATTTTAACTCTCATGGTTTCTGGTGAACACTTTTCTAAGAGATGATTATACCTTTCTATTCAAAAACACTGAAGTTAATCAGGCATTTCTTCAGTGTGATGACAAATGTCAGCTGAATGAATAGTTGGTGGGATAAGGATTTTATTTAAAATACGTTTAAAATGGGGGTTCTTTGTAGATACTAAAACTCAATGATTTATTCATTTGACAGGGGTTTATTGAACCAGTCGAACACTAACTAGTCTACATTTAGGGAATGCTGCCAAGAACAAGCGAAGATAAACCCCTGTGTTGAAGGAACTGACATGCTAGTGGGGAAGACAGACAACAGACTGTCTTCTAAGTCAGGCAGTGAAAAGGTGATATGAAAACATAGCAAGGAAGTAGGAGAGAGTGGCTCATGTTGAGGGAGTGAGGAGAGGAGGAGCTTTTCAGACAGGGTGACAGGAAGGGAATCTTCCAGCAGTGACACTTGGAAGCTCCCGGGCCCTGGCCACAGCCCATCAGAGGCAGAGTCCCTGCACGTCCCATTCAACATGCACTTGGCTTTGGTAAAAGTCACTGTGATTACGTTAAAGATAAAAGTCGGGTGGAGAGACAAATAAGATCCCCAGATTACTCAGAAAATTAGTAGTAAAGCTAAGATTGGAGACTGAACTTGTTTCATCCGTGTTAATACCCATCCCTATCACATTTCTTTATTTGCTAAATGATGCTTCCCCAGAACAGCAAACTATTGGCACTAAAAAGATGAAGCCACCCGTCACGTTTTGACTTGGAAATATATTCTGTGCTCCCAACTACCATGGAGGACAATCATTTATAAAACTTGTCACCGCTTCTGCCTTTTTGCCTGACCACCTACGGGATGTGAAAGCTCTGATTAAAACACCTGGGGAATCTAGACTTGTGGGTGGGGGATGTTTCAGTGTGAGTTTGAACCGTTCTCTAAAGATCTAAAGTATAGTTTGCTCTCGCCTTGAGTTACATGGACACACGATAGTGGCGCTATATTTACTCTTTACTTTCTTGAATAATAAAAGTAGCTCAACAAAGGTAAATTAGAGCTCGCATTGAGTGGCAGAATAGCTCAATAAATTGCCAAGAATTATTTCAGCCCTGGTGTACCTCCACCATTGTCACATTCTCATGATCTCCCTATTTCTGTTAATATTACTCTTCATCCCCAGATCATCCAAGAAGCAGACTTCCCCCTCACGGCTAGGGAGTTCGCAGATCATTAACACAAAGCCAGCTTGTTCCCAAGCCTATGCTCAAGACCACAGAACAGGGACATCAGTGATATTATTTTCAAAAGAGAATTTCAAGGAGGACCTCATGTTAATTCCACAAACCCACTGCACTGATCCCGTGAGCAAGAACTTGCTCATTCATATTAATGACGAGCCTGCAGCTCTTGCTCATTCATAATTCAAGTGGAGATCATTCACACCCACCTTCCGCTTCACTTTAAAAGGCAACAAGTAACAGTGATCAACAAGCTTCCCCTGGATTCCTGAGTCCGCTCTGGGATACAACTGTAAAGTTCACGGTTCCTCTGAAGTTCCTGAAGAAAGAGCCCTTTAGCGCTCATAAGTTACAACTCAACAAGAAAAAAGAATGACTTTGTAAGGGAAAGACCCTCTCACACTCTTTTATATAGTTGCCACTTAAACACTTGGCATTGATTATTTTCTCCATGAATTTTGTGAAAAATTACTATTTTCTCTTTTTTTCCGGTTTCCTATTGTAAAGCAAAATAATTTCAAAGAATGGTGATGTTTCTTCCCTTTTGAATAATTTACAGTATGAAAAGCGAAAAGCTGGAATTGGTTTTCAAAAGGGTATCAAAACCCGAAGGGATGTTGTTCTCGTTGATTTTACTGTAGAATCACAATGATATTTGGGATGAGAAAATAGATAGAATCTAATAAGTGACTTGGACAGAATTTTAAAAATAAACATAAAACTACATAGTGATCATTCTAAACTTAGAAGTTTCTAGAGAAAACAAGAGAACATCCTGAATTGTTTATTAAAATATATCTTAGCCATGATGATGTGATAACATTTATGTATTTTGATTGTTCTAGGCAATGCTGATCCTGAAGGCCAAGGTTACTGCCAAGCAGGATTTAGTCTGGATTTTTATAAGGTGAATTCCCTTGGTCTTGCAGCTTCTAATATTTAATCTTACTGTTATTATTTTTACCCTCTGCCTCTCACTTCTACATCCTGCAAATAACAATGAGCAAAGAACCTTGGGGCAACATCTCTGATCTACAGCGGCAACTTCTTATAAAAATATTTTGTTTTCGGGCAGCGCCTGTGGCTCAAAGGAGTAGGGCACTGGCCCCATATACAGGATGTGGCAGGTTCAAACCCAGCCCTGGCCAAAAACTGCAAAAAAAAAAAAAAAAAAAATTTTTTTTTTCTCCTTATTTTTATTAATCTATGCTCACTCACAGCAGCCTATTAAATAATAGAAAAATATATATGATGAAAAGCAAATCTTCCTTCCCACTCTTTGTGAAAATCTCAAATACTCAGTGAAGAAATGTTTTTCTGAAAAGATCACAAGAATCTATTGTTTTATCTTGTAGCTGTGATTGATTGATTGAATTCAGTACTTTTATTAAAATTCATGTATCTTTTCACAAATTAAACACATTGATGTCCAGTAAGAATATAGGGGGAAAGATTCTGTGGTTTTGAAATGGTTTGGAAAAATTTCATCAACATACAGACTCTTTACTATTTATCATTGTGTTTTTTATCGTTGCTTTTTTTTCCTTACTGACAGTTAAAGAAATATGGGTTGTAAATAGCTAAGAAAAAAATGTTTATATTTCCTAGCGTGTAATTTTTGCTCCCTCTGCTGAGAAGGAGGTCATTTTGTGGATGCATGAAGAAAAAAATAGGTAATACCATGGCCTTGAAATAAATTAGAACAGAATTTTCTTCTTATCACCAAGGCCGAAAAGACCAGGCCTGCTGCACAGCGTTAAACATGTGGGCATTTTGCTTACCAGAGGCAGTGCCAAAAAATTGAATGCATATTTTCTCAAGAGAGAGAGCATTCCACTTACCTAACTGAGTCAAATTAAAATTATTTTATATGATAGCACACTAAATAATTGAAAGCAAAAATGGAAAGAAAATGACTGGTAACCTCTCTTTTAAAAATTGCCTTTTTGTGTGTGACAAATCATTAGAGCAATGCTTATTAACAATAATTTATCCCCCTTTAAAAAAATTCAGTGTTTCTTTTCCAATTATTGTTTCTGTTACTGTTTCTGTTTTGTAGAATGGAGACCTTATTGTAGGAGGACCTGGGAGTTTTTACTGGCAAGGTACGTTCTGTGAGCAGAGAAGGAAAGTATGTTTGTTGTTAACCACAAAAAGACAAAGCAGATGCCTTGTCCAATGTTGACTTTCTAGCACGTGAACTTTTTATCCCTGTTCATAGCTTCTCAAATGAAGCATCATGTCTTTTTCTTCTCTTATTATTATTTTTAATTGACACAATAATTGTACATGCGTGATATTTTGAGACATGTATACACAATGTAATGATCAAATCAGGGTAATTAGCACACACACCACCTCAAACATTTATCATTCTAGCTATTTGAAAACACATAATAAACTGTTAACTAGTCATCCTCGACTGCCAGGGAACACTAGAACTTACTACTCCCATCTGGCTGTTCTTTTGTATCCACTAACCAGCGTGGACTGCGCTCCCTTGCCCAGCCTCTGCCCCACCTGCAGTAACCACTCTATTCTCTACTTCTATAGGATCAAATTTTCCAACCTCTCCATATAAGTGAGAACAGAAGCATCATTCTTATATTTATGATAGTTTTAAAATACTCTTGCAAATTAACAATTATTTTATCCTCCAAGAATGTATTGAGGCTCTGCTAGGCTGTGTGCTAGATGCTGAGGATACAATAATAATTAAAAACAGACATCTTGGGGCGGCGCCTATGGTTCAACGAGTAGGGTGCTGGCCCCATATACTGGAGGTGGCAGGTTCAAACCCAGCCTGGCCCAAAACTGCAAAAAAAAAAACACAAAAAAATAGACATCTTGGCTCGGTGCCTGTAGCTCAGGGGCAAGGGCACCAGCTACATACACTGGAGCTGGCAGGTTCGAACCTGGCCCAGGCCTGCCAAACAACAATGACAACTACAAGAAAAAAAGTAGCTGGGCGTTGTGGCAGGTACCTGTAGTCCTAGCTACTTGGGAGGTTGAGGCAAGAGAATAGCTTAAGCCCAACAGTTTGAGGTTGCTGTGAGCTGAGACGCCACAGCACTCTACTGAGAGCAACATAGTGAGGCTCTGTCTCAAAAAAATAAATAAATAAAATAATAGACGTCCTCTTCCCGCCCTGGGAGGTTACTATCTGGGGAGTGATACTGACCTTAATTGAATAGTTACATGAGTACCTGAGAAATTCCAACTGTGATACATACTCTGAGGGAAAGGCATGCTGTGATGGGGCCATGAGAGCTCAGGCCATGAGCTTCTCCAGGGTGGCTGCATACAGCTGTGCTTTGTCCTCTGACCACTGGCCAACAGGGGGCTAGAATACAACCTGCCTTCTGCTTAAGGATCTATGAACCCAGCTGCAGGACAGCATCTGCCCAGATGGGAGGACTTCTGTTTTTCATAAAGGGGCTGCATAGGCCCAAAGGTCAACTAATTTATAAGTAAGCAACCTTGAACTGGTCCTCAGTAGGAGTTACCAAGAGAAAGAGAGGAGGGATTATGTCATAATGTTTATGGCCGGAGTGCGAGGTGGGTGCGAGAATGGAGCAGGTGATGGGAGTTAAGAGAGTGAGGGAAGGGGGGCTTGGGTGGTGTGGACAGCCCGCCTTGCATGCAGGACCTGCAAGCCCTGATAAGCAGTTCTGTCTGTATCCTACAGACAATGGAAAGCCACTGGTGGATGTAAGAGTTTAACTAGATGGCTTTAGCTAGAGTAAGAAGATGTCATTTGTCCTGAGAATAGTAAGAAACCATCGGAGCATTTTAAGCATGGGATGCTGTAATCAAATCTGTGTTTTAAAAGATCACTCAAGCTGCAATACAGAAAGTGGCCAAAGTGAAATGTCAGCAAACTAGTGTTCTATGGATACACAAAGTAATTTAAGTTTATAAGGTACACTAGCTGTAAGTTTCAGGTAAAGATGTTTGTTTCTTACAGCGGTGGTACAGACTGAAAAAAGGAGAAATTTGAGAGGTACTTTGGAGGCAAAATCAACAGCCTGAATGATGGTTTGGGTATTTGGAGGGCAGGGGAGAGGGTAAGGGGAAGTGTCAAGGATATTTCTGACTCGTGATGGTTTGCAAGGTTGTAAGTGGGTACCACTCACTGCGATAGAGAACACTGGAAGGAAACAGGCTCAAGATGGCTTGGACAGAGAGATAAAGCATTTGCTTTTTGTTTTTGTTGCATATGGAAATGTTTGAGATACCCAGACGTTTTCACATAAGTATTTAGGGCTTAAGCTCAGAGAAGATGTCCAGGGTGAGATAAATTTGCATCATTTGCACGTTGATGACAAGTGAAACCACAGGTGTGGACGAGATGCCTGAAAAAAGAAGATAAATATTTTGTCATTTGCACTATTAAATTTAGAGTCACAATAAAGTTGAATCTGAAACAGGTGAATAGATGAGCGAGGATATATTTTTTTTCTGACCATGTTTAAAAGCCAGTGGGAAATATCCATGAATGATGGATTTGTGATTACATTTCCTGTGAGCTTACTTTGCATAACACTTAAGAACATCAAATAATTAACATTTGGGTCTTTAAAAATTACTTCTCGAACTGAAAAAGTATATATTTCATACAACAGACATGTACGGAATAAGAACTTAGTTCATGTTGTAAACGTTTTCTTGCAACTTACTTGGTTAAGTTCACATCATTGCCTGTGGGCTTACTTTGCATAACACTTAAGAACATCAAATAATTAATATTTAGGTCTTTAAAAATTACTTTGCAAACTGAAAAAGTATATATTTCATACAACAGATATATATGGAATAAGCATTTTGTTCATGTTGTAAATGTTTTGTTGCAACTTGGTTAAGGTCACATCATTTATTCTTTAAGTTGAAAAAATGTCTAATACAAATGATTTGCTGAAATTGGCATAGAGAAACATTTGTCCGTGATATATAATTTAAAATTGTATTCAGGACTAAGGTTATACTGTTTATAGGCACAACAAAAGGAAACATGCAAAGGCACGGTGTATGTGGGAGGGGAATTTAGCTCATAATTAGAGAATATTGGCAAATTCTACAGACATTGTTCAGAAATTCGTATGTAAATACCATTGTCTTAATATGAGGGCAGTTATTTCAGTTCTAATCACTTAAAAACATTTATTACCTGGCTTGACAGTTTTATTCCTTTTTGGACTCTAAACAGAAAGACGGTGGGAATTAATTATATGGGAATTCCCAAAGAATAATTTGGCTTTGAAATTCATGTTAAATGGTAGTCTTTTGAAAGCATTTCCTCAGTGTTCTCCCAAAGAGTACGAAATCGTTCCTTTGTCTTTGTCTTAGATGTCCATAACAAGTACGGAAGTGGATAGAAATTTTAATGGAAATTTCAGGCTGTCTTTTTGATAGTTGTTCCCTCTAATACAATCATATTCCAAGATTTCTGAGAGTGACTTTATTTGAGAGAAGATCAGCCAAAGTTACCATCTCAATGTTGGTGGCCATGGATTTCTCTTGGGCTGAAATTCTGGCTCTCCCTGGCCCTCACTGCTTTTTACTATCATAATTTTATGTTCCCTCTGTATTTTAACATAAAAATCAGATGGCTCAAAGATTATGTAATTCCTTCAACTTAGGTGATATTTTGACATTCTCTTAATGAAGTAAATGATTGAGATCAGTAGTTCCCTAACACTTCTGGCACCAGGGACCTGTTTCATGGAAGACACTTTTTCCATGGTGTATTTGGGGAGGATGATGTGAGTCTGCAAGCAATTTATTTATTATGCTCCCTGTGCAGTCAGACCTCTCTGCTGGTGATAATTTGTATTTGCAGTCACTCCTCAAAGCTCGTATCACCCCCTCAGCTCCACCTCAGATCATCAGGCCTGAGAATCTTATAAGGAGTACACCACCTAGGTCCCCCACATTCATAATTGATAGTAGGGTTCCAGCTCTTATGAGAATCTAATGCCACTGCTGATATGACAGGAGGCAGAGCTCAGGCGGGGATGAGAGTTGTGGGGAACGTCTGTAAATACAGATGAAGCTTCTTTTGCTTGCCCAACACTCAGCTCCTGTTACACAGTCCAGCTTGTTAAAGGTAGCAGACTGGTACTGATCTTCAACCTGGGGGGTTGAAGACTGCAGATTTATGTTAAATATAGTTTGCAAGAGCACAATAAAGTTTTGTGATGCTGGATTTCCTACTAGCAGACCATGTGACCTTAGAGACTGCACTCAAGTGGTTTACGTCTCAGTTTCCCTAGCTTTAAGAAGCTAGATTTGACTAGATGATCTCGAAGTTTCCTTCTAGCTAAAATATTCTAGAATAAAAATTTGATTGCATAGATTTTGCCTGCAAGTGTCTTCACTTTTAGATACTTATATCATTTGGCGGTGGAGGGAGTATATAGTCTGAGAATGGCAGGAAGACTGAAGAAATACTGTAATTTGTCAAAGTGTATTCAACTCCACCTTGCACTTCTACCTGACTATGGGAAATTCATCATCAAAACTGTAAGCAGTTCTGTGACAGCTTTCGGGGGCGTGTATTGTCCCAGCATTCCACGTCAGCTCAGGGGGGACCTGCCTCTTGCATTCATTTAGTTAACACATTAATTTGTTTAAACACAGGTCAGGTGATCACTGCCAGTATTGCAGACATCATTGCAAATTACTCATTCAAGGATATTCTAAGGAAGTTGGCTGGAGAAAAGCAGACGGAGGTGGCCCCAGCTTCCTATGATGACAGTTACCTGGGTAAGCACCATTTCTCAACGTATTTGTGGTTTCTCAACAGTTAAGCATGTTAACTATAGATGGAAATTTTATTCCCAGACTCTCTGATGTTATTTGGCATCTGATGCACATTTTCTTTTCTTGTTCTTTTAAGTTTTATTCTCCTTTTCTTTTCAAATAGGACTATTGTTTTGCCATGATGTAAACGTATACTTGATCAGCAGCTATTTTGCAGGCTCTGTTGCAGTTGGTTGCGCATATGATATCTCACCACTGGTAGACACAGTACGTTACAGGAGCGACATGATAGCAGCCTTCTCCACTTTCTAGAGCAGCACAGAAGATTTTCCTGTTGCCAGAATATCCTCAACATTTATTGTGTACACACCACACCGTGTTACTTCACCACTACAATTCCCCACCTTGGTGTCCTAGTGGGATTTTTGATTGTTTGATGAATTTGAAAAACAAAAAAAATGTAGTTGTATTTGTCCCTCTAGGTGGCACCTTGCTTTAGAGCCAAGTGAAATTTGTGGAAAGCTGTCATGAAAGGACTTAGGAAGTAGGCCCCATTTGAGATCAGAACTAAAATTTGGAGCGCAAAGGGCATCTTTCAAAGTAGCACATCTGATCATAACCCATCAGGAGCTCTTAAAATGCAGTGGCTTCTACTTACACTTAGTGATGGATTATTAAGTATCAATGCTTTTAAAATCGACCTCAGAATCCGATTTTTTTTTTTTGGCCAAGTTCCTTCTTACGATCAGTAGTGACAGATTTATTATGTGTCCAGGGCCAGGCATGATGGCTCATGCTTCTAATCCTAGCATGCTGGGAGGCCGAGGTGGGTGGATCACTTGAGCACAGGAGTTCAAGACCAGCCTGAGCAAGAGTGAGACTCCATTTCTACTAAAAATAGAAAAATTAACTGGGTGTGGTGGGGTGCCTGTAGTCCCACTTCCTCAGGAGGCTGAGGCAGAAGGATCACTTGAGCCCAACAGTTTGAGGTTGCTATGAGCTCTGATGCCATGGCACTCTACCCAGGATGACAGAGACTCTATCCCCAAGATTTAGTATAAAAGTGTGATCATTTCATATTGGTGTGATCAATTTTTCCCTTTATTAACTTTTATTTTATAATGCTTACAGAGATTTCTACATAAGGTAGTAACAAGGTAGTCCTTTCATTTCTTTTCTAGATCTGATCTGTTACATTATTAACCATGGTGAGCTTCTTTCTTTTTTTTTAAACAGGATACTCAGTTGCTGCAGGGGAATTTACTGGAGACTCTCAGCAAGGTGAGAGATATCGCCGAATTTAAGTCATTTATACAGTATGGAGGGACAGGTAAAAAGACATTAAAAGTCCTTTCGTCAATGTGATTTTCTTTGCTCTAAATGCAATTTCTTTGCTCTAAATGCGTATTAATAGAATCCCAGAATGTATTTGACAATATTTTGTGAGGGAAAAAATACCCTTCGGTGTAGTATTTTAAGTCCCAAGGAATTATGAGAGAATAAATACCTTCATAAAATATAGTTAGTTAAGCAATAAGAAATAGGGCAGTGGTTCCATGTTATGAATGAAAAAGTAGGTGATGAAATGCCTTAGACAAGAGCTATGCTGTGAACAGATCAAATCTAAGAAATTAAGATCCTTCTTTGTACTTTAATTTCTAGGATTTCCTACTGGACTTGTCCAAAACCGTACTCCCCACTGACTCTAATCTTAACACCCAACATTATTTCCTTTTCCCGCTTTGGACATGCCCAGACCCACAATAACCAAACCACCTAATCCCTGTTCTCCCACACACCCACTATGTTCTGTCTCCTGCACTTTGCTTTGTTCTCAATCCTTTGATCCTCTACCCACCCCACCCCATTGTTGTCCAGTGGTCAAATGCTCATTTTTAAAAGCCAATTTCAAATATCATCTTCTCCAGAAATCCTCTGTTAACTTCTTTCCATAAGCTTTCATTTCATCTTATTTTTCTCTCTTTCAAGGCATTTACTATACATTTGTCAAACATTTCTGTGCCTCTGCTCCATGGTCTTTATTAAATGTCTGCTATGTGCTCTGTGTTGAAGCCTGATGATGTGAACAAATGGTCCTTAATCTCAGAGTCTGCAATCTACCGGGTTGATGGCCATTAAATAATGACCACTGAATACCTGATTAAATTGTGTAAGTGCTAGGATAAAATTACCAACATGGAGTAAGGGAAGTTTTGGTGATAAAGGAACATTTGAGTGGACTCTGGAAGGATGGATGGGGAAGGGCCCGGACACAGGAACCAATTCCTATATCCTAAGACATGTAGATTGCTGTGTGCAAGGGCCTCAGTCTGCCTGGCAAGACTTGGATATTAAAGGGAGATTGAGAGAAGAGGTCAGGGCCCAAATCAAGCGTAGTCTTACAGATCATGGAGAGGATTCTGGAACACATTCAAAGTATAGGAAAGACATCGTGCAAGGTGCAGCTCCGTGAGCCTGAGCAAATTACCTAGTATCTTAGTGGCTCTGTTTCTTTATTCCTAAAGTAGATATGATGATCATGATAGTCTTGTTTACCTACTAGGATTCTTGTGAGTATTCAATGATGTAATTCTATATGTTCATAAAATAGCACAATGCCTGATACATACTGAGTACTATTGTTATAATAAGAAAGAACTGGTGGATAAGGAGCCATTAGAAATACTACTGAATAACTAGCACTTTAAAAAAGTCAAATATTAAAATCACTACCTCAATGATTTAGCAAAGGAAACTATAAAATGTGCCAAATGATTTTTTTTTTTTTTAACTTGGTGTCAAGACTCTTGTAGGAAAGCTCTCCAGGACAGCATTTAGTTCTGGCCCAAGGAAATTAATAATAATGCCTAATAGCACATGGTAGGGAAAGATGGTAGAAAATAGATCAGCTCTCAGAAATATCTAAAAAGTGGATTCACACTGTAAGTGTTTTGAGGATATCCAAAATAAAGATGCCATCAAAGAACACTGTAATCAGTTAATTGGACCACTGAGAACCCCAGGCAAAATTAACATTCTTTCCACTACGTCAAATCACTTTACTGTGTTTGGGTAAGGCCAGATTACTTTCTTGGGTTTTATCTCACCACATCTGATTTAAAATGGGAGAGGAGGCCAGGCCCAGTGGCTCACACCTGTAATCCTAGCACCCTGGGAGGATTATATAATATATAATTCAGCAAGGAGGACTGAGGGTTCTACAAAAGAGAGAACAATTTGATGCCCCTGAATGAGGGGATTTTAGTATGGGATCCTTACACTGCAGGGTGATCGAAGAATGGGCTTCATTGGACTTGAACCCCTAAAGGTGCAAGGTCTGTCTGTATGTATGTGAACTTTTCTGGTGAGAGGTTCATTAACTTTCTGCCAATTTCCAAATGTGTCTGTGATCCAAAAAAGTTCAAGCACCTCCTGACCTATTTTATTTTATTTCATTTTTGAGACAGTGTCTTTCACACTGTGGCATGATCATGGCTCACTGCAACCTGCAATTCCTTGGCTTACGTGATCCTCCTGCCTCAGCCTCCCATGTAGCTACAGGCGCCCATCACAATGCCCGGCTAATTATTCTACTTTTTGTTGAGATGGGGTCTTGCTCTTTCTCAGACTGGCCTAAAACTCCTGGCCTTAAGTGATCCTCCTGCCTCAGCTTTTCAGGGTGCTCGGATTACAGGTGTGAGCCACCGTACTTGGCCTCCTTTCCCATTTTAAAATCAGATGTGGTGAGCTAAAACCCAAAAAGTAATCTGGCCTTACCCAAACACAGTAAAGTGATTTTATGTGGTGGAAAGAATGTTGACTTTGTTATCAGTTCTTGACTTCTGCTCCTCACCAACCACGCACTTGACAGTGACTGGCCCTTTAGTTTTCCCTGCATATTTAAAGGCCTCCATTTTTATTAAATTAAGGAAATATCACAAAGCACATGGTTCATCATTTAGCGGATAAATACCAGCCTCCATGCTGCCTCTTGCTAGCTACTTTGATACTCAATTCATGTGTTTCCAGAACAAGGATCTAGATGTTTTCCTGACTGTATTGAATATTAAGAGACTTCTGAAGGTTTCACTAGCAATTACTGGACTGGATCTTAGAAAAGCCTCATATTGCTCCATCCAGTTGAACATTTTTGTTGTTGAGTGACAGTTCTAATTTGCCTTAGATCACAAGCAATTAAATTGTCCTGAAAAAATAAATAAAAATAAATAAATAAATAAAAAATTGTCCTGAACCTTTATAAATAATTGTGAGCATCTTTATCCCACATTACATTTAAAAACTACTCAGCTTTGTGGTCATAGGAGGCAGCAGACCCCATAATTACTGGGTGTGATGGCTGATTTTTTTTTTTTTTTTGGCCGGGGCTGGGTTTGAACCCACCACCTCCAGCATATGGGGCCGGCACCCTACCCCTTTGAGCCACAAATGCTGCCCTTGATGGCTGATTTTTTTATAAACAAAATTCTAAATGTTTGTGGGATGTGAGAAGTAGTAGTTGCTACATTTCTCAAGTGTCCTAATCTGCCTAGAACTTGTCCTAGCCGACAGCCTTGACCCTGAATCCAGTCAACCCCATTATATCTGAATGGGGTTTGTCTTTTGTGCCAGGAGAATTTCATTCGTGCCAAATAAAAATGATTGGAAACCGGGCAATGTACTTACCAGTTCTGTCAGCTTCCCTGGCAATATCCAGAGGGCTTAGTTTTCTGAGTCCGGTTCTATTCTTCTGAGGAACGTGCTTTCCCCGCTTGCCCTCCCACTCCCGTGCATGAACCGTCATCTGCGCTCCTGCCTAAGTCTCACCCTCGCCTTTGTCTTAATCCCATTGTCTGTGACTCAGACATGAGACTCCAGCAATTCTTGCTTCTCTCTCTCACATCATCCCTCTCCCTTTCTACTGGATTATTCACACGAAAGTACAAGTATTCTCTTACATTAAAAAAAAAAAATTATCCCATGTCCCTCTCCAGGGACTGCCTGTATTTTTCTGCTTTGAAAGAGCTGTCCCTCCTCCCTGCCTGTGTTCCCTTTCTGAAAGTTCCTCCCCTTATTTTAAATCTACTGCGGTTGCACTGCGGCTCTCCAGCTCTGCTGAAACTCCTCTTGTCAAGCAAACCAGTGTCTTCCTGGAAGCTTGGTTTCCTGCACTCCCAGGAACGTTCGACAAAGTTGTCACTCTGTCTCTGCCTCTCCACTCGGGCTCCCAGACCCTGGCGTCTCCGTTCTGACCTCTTTTATGATTCCTTTTTCATTTTCCTCACCTCACTGGAGCATCCCAGGGCTAAGTCTGTGTGCTGTTCCTTTACCAGTTGAATTGTCTCTTAGTAATTTGATCCAGTCTCATTTATTTCCTCAGCTTAGACTGAATTCCAGTCTCAAGTATCCAACTTACCACTCAAGGTCTTATGTGATCAGCTACCCCCAACTTAATAGGCTGGTAACTGACCACCTGACCTTCTCCTCAACCTTATTCTACCCTCCTTACTATCCTCTTAGTTTTCAATCCCAAAACTTTGGTGTTTACCCTTGGACTGTTCTCTTTCTCTCACATCTCATTGCCAATCCAGAAGCAAATCATGCCAAATAAATTCTCCAAATGCAACCAGAATCTGACCACCTCTCCCCTCCATAGCTTCCACTGTGAGCCAAGCTGCTTCTGTCATCTCTAACCTATATCAGTGCAACAGCTGGTTTCCATGCCTTCCCTTTGCCCTCCTGTAGTCTATCCGAAACCCAGCAACCAGAGTTTCCCTGTAGATACAGAAGGCAGACCTTGTAACTTCTTTGCTCTTATTCATTTTGTAAGTCTTTCATTCTAGAACACACCTCTTCACAGTGACCTCAAAGACTCAATTTATTTGGCCTCTGGTTGATCTGACCTCATCCCCTGCTCCTTGATCTCTCACCCTCTCTATTCAAGCCACTTGGACTCCTTGCTAAACACATTCCTACCTCAGGGCCTTTGCACTGGCTATTCCCTGTGACTCCTACCTACTTCCTCCCAGAATATTTGCTTCCTCTTTTTCTTTAACCCTTTGCTCCAATGTTCCCTTTTCACTAAGGCCTTCTCTGATTATCCTAATAAATTGCAGTTCCTTCCCTATCCCAATTTCAGCATGCCCTGTATTATTTTACGACTTACTTTTCTCCCACTACATTTATCTTATTCTAATATATCAGTGAATTGGCTCTTCTCATTTTAATTGACTCCCTCTTCCAAACAGTGTCAGCTCTGTGACAGCAGGGAATTTTGTCTGTTTTGTCTGTATCCTAGGATTGCCAAAAAAATTTTGCTGATGGAAGGAGTGAATTTACTAGTGAAATATTCAATATCTAACCCCAGATGAATCGAATGCACACCCCTCTCCCCCACATCCCAGAGCCCAGCACAGCAGAGGTCGTTAATGTCATACCATTAGGGGCAGCACTGGGGAAGGGAAATTTGGATGGAAGCGAATCCCTCCCTGTTCCTTTAAATGATACTAAATTTTAAACCTGAAGGAATCAAAATATAATTTGTATTTATAGAAATAAGAGGTGGGAAGATTTGTGATAACCAGCTATTCAAACTCTTATTTGTGTGTATTGCAGGTGATTTAGGAAAAATTCGTTTCAGTGACTCATCCAGGGTATATGGAAGACCCAAGGCCAGAACCATTGTTTTCTGAATCTAGAGCCAGGTCGCTGTCCACTGGGGTGTATTGTTCCATCCTCCCAGCGTTGCCTCCTCTGTCTCTATTGCTGAAGCTTCCTTCTCGGGGTACCCTTGGCTGGCAGGGTGTCCCTAATCAAACACTTCTGGGAGGCTAGCCTCATGCACTTTGGGCTGTGCGGCTTTTCCTTAGGCGTCAACCTTGCTTTAATGTGTGAGTGTGACTAGAGCTGTGATTTTATGCTAGTACAGAAGATGTTACCGTAGTGAAATCAACATAAGAAGTCTAACTTATCATACAAATTACATGCAGACCTGAGAAGCCAGGCTCATGTTCTAGAGGCAGGAATGCGTGGAGGCTGCTGATGAAGACTGATAAATCGCAAAGTCCAGCTTTTGTTCTTCTGTTTTCTATTATCTGTAGAAGAAGCAAAACCTAATGGCACAGGAAAGGCAAAGCCCTGACTTTAAACCTCCAACCTTCTACCTGATGGTCTCTCATCTAAAAAGCGCTGCCTTTACCACTTTTTTGTAATGTGGCTTTACAACGTATATGTAACGTCCCTTCTCAATGACTATTTCTATCCCCAGAATTGGTTGCTGGCGTTCCAAGAGGAGCACAGAATTTTGGATATGTGAGTATGGAGAATGCATTGCAGGTTATTTTCTTGTATACAATTGCTGCGCAATTTCTGGTGCAGTTGTGTCCTGATAAACCCATCGTAAGTTGAAAATAGTGTTAAGTCAACCTGCATTGAATATATCTAATTTCCTGAACATCACAGCTTAGCCACGCCTACCTTAATCATGCTCGGAAAACTTACATTAGCCTACAGTTAGGCAAAATCATCTAAGACAAAGCCTATTTTATATTGAACTGTTGAGTTTTTTAAGTATAAGTATCATACTGCATATCGCTAGCCTAGGAAAAGACCAAAATTCAAAGTCCACTTCCCACTGAACACATATGCTTTCACATCATCATAAAATGGAACCATTGAAAGTTGGGGGCCATCTATCTATGCTGAGAAATGTTTTCTTTCTTACAACTTTTAAGTCTCTTTCAATTTCCTTTACTAAGGACGTCCTTCTACTGATTCATACTCATTGCTTACTATAATGGAAGGAGAACACATGAGGCCAGATTTGTTCTGATCTGTCTACGGGACCAGCTACATAACCAGTAGGGCCCAGACAACATGAAAACATTAGGCCCCATGTTTAAAAATTATTAAAAATTTCAGGGAAGTCACAGCAGAGCATTAAACCAAGAGTAGGACCCATCTAAGTCCTGGATGCATGAAGCTGGCCCCACTCACGGGCGTAATTTAGAAATAATTATGGAGGATGCTGTTGTTATGATCAACACTGTAATAGGTCTCATATGGTAGAAATAAAATCCACTGTAATTTCACTAGTGTATTAGTTTTGTAAGGCTACCATAACAAATAACCACAAACTGGGGAGCTTAAGACAAAGCAAATTTATTCACTCACAGTTTTGGAGGCCAGAAATCTGGCATCAAGTTGTAGGCAGGGTCACACTTCCTCCACGTTTGTAGGGGAGGATCCCCCTGGGCCCTCCCAGCTTCTGATGGCTTCTGGTGTTGCTTGGCCTGTGGCAGCAACACTCTAGTCTCTACGTCCATCCTCATGTGGCCTTCTGCCTTCATCCTCTATATCCAGAAGCCCCCCTCTTCTTTCTCTAAGACACCGTTCATTGGATTGAGAGACGACCCTTCATGATTTCATCTTGAGATCCTTACCTCACTTCATCTGCCAAGATCCTATTTCCATAGAAGGTTATATTCTGAGGTTCTGGGTAAACATGAATTTGAGGGGGATACCAGTAAAACCCGTTACCACTAGTTACCCATGAAATTAGGAAAATAACTAGACCTTATGAAAAGAAAAACTTACACAAGTTTATGATTTTTAAAACGATCTAGGAAACACAATGGTTGATTGAGTAGACTTAAAAGGAATATTTTTGCTATGTGGATAGCATTTTAAAATATCCTTTTTCTTGCAAAGAACCTTAGTTATCAATTTCTCATGAGAGCGTGAGAACAGAAATGGATTTGGACAAAAATCCTGATTAAATAAACTAAATTAACCATCAAGTTAATTGCTGTCAGCATTCTTGATTTCAGCTTTTATTTCCCCACCTGAAATTAATAAGCGTGAATTGTGTCTGAATGTATCCCAAACTTAACTATAAACAAATGGTTCCATAAGCCTTTTTTTTTTTTTTTTTTAGGTCATTCTAGTGGGGTTTTGTTGTTGTTTTATAAGTCTCTAACCAAAATTTTGATATGATTCAAGTTGTAATCTTTTAAAAAGTTTCTCCAATTCTCTGTCAAATGATGCAACCTATCTCATTTCAAGTTGTAATCTTTTAAAAAGTTTCTCCAATTCTCTGTCAAACGATGTGACCTATCTCATTTCAAGTTGTAATCTTTTAAAAAGTTTCTCCAATTCTCTGTCAAATGATGCAACCTGTCTCATTTCTATGATTTCAGGTTTCAATCATTAACTCTACAGATATGACCTTTATTCAGAATTTCACGGGTGAACAGGTATGGACTTTTTAATAGCAAACAATTAATATTGCTCTATAATAGTACACTATAATATTTGTATCATTTATTAATTCAGTCAATAAATATTTAATGAGCACCTACTATATGCTGGAAACTGTCCTAGACAGAAAAAGCCAAGTTCTCAGGCAGCCATGAGGTGGCAGAGGTGGGGAGGGAAGAACAGGTCATTAAGATTAGTGATATGATATAAAAAAGGTACAGCAATAATGTAGGAGGATGGTGGCAAGGAAGCTCTTAGATGGGGTGGTCAGGCAGGCCTCATCTCGGCAGAGATGGGAATGACAAGAGAAACCAACTTGTGCTGTTTTTCCAGAACGTTACAGGTCAAGGGAACAGCTAGAAGGAACCATCTGGGTGTGTCTGAGTACAGAGTGAAGGTCACCGTGTCACGAGGGACATAGTTGTTTAGGATGGTGGTGGCAAGGGCTATTCACTTAATCCTAGCAGGACCAGGGATTTTGTTCTAAGGGCAGCAGGGAGCAATTTTGTGTGGGCGTGAACCTTTCAATAGTCTAGAAATCCATGAAGGTTCTGGTCTAAGAAATAAGAAGGGACCTGCTACAGACAGAGCCTGGGCACGGACAGTTGACAAAGCAGATGTCCAGTTCCCACTGTAACACTCACGAACTGTGTTAGACCACAGAAAAACCATTGGACCTCTTTGAGCCCCATTTGCAGAACAAGACTAAACTATCTACCTCCCATGCTCCCTTGAGAAGGAAATAAATCAAGGCTTAAAGATTACTTCGAAGATTCCCTCACATTTAACTCCCTAAAAAAATGTTAGTTCCTTTCCACCCTGTTTCCTGCCCTGATTCCTTTAGATTAAAAAACCCCACCAAGTGCTCGCTTCGGCAGCACATATACTAAAATTGGAACGATACAGAGAAGATTAGCATGGCCCCTGCGCAAGGATGACACGCAAATTCGTGAAGCGTTCCATATTTTTGAGAAGTTAAGAAAATCAAAAAAAAAAAAAACAAAAAAAAACAAAAAAAAAACCCCACCAAATTCCCAGGGGGCATTAAATCTTCTGCAGTTTGACACACATGCGAATATGTGAGCTCACAATGATCACACACTCCTGATTACTTACTTCAGAAACATGAACATTCTTGGTCTCCATGTTTAAATACAGGATAAATTTAAAAGCAATGAATTCCTTGTCTTTGGAATAGAGAAAAGAGGAGGGATAATTGAGTTATTGCACGCCGCTTGTTGACGCTTCCATCCATCGTCTCTGCAAAGAGTATCTGGCACCTGGTGCCTACTGTGGCCCACACAGTGGTCAGGAGGTCCAGACAGAAGAGTAATCCAAACACACCAAAGTCTCTGCATTTTGATTAAATTGCATTTTGCATTTTGATTAAATTAGTAGGTAAGGGGAGGCTAACATTGGATGGCACGCTATAGAAACAAAACTGCCAGGTCTGAAAAGATTATAAATCCTAAAAACACAAAATAAGAAGCAGAAATTTCAGAGATGAAATGTGGGGAGACTGTGAGCCACTACTTCTATTCCTCGAAAAGATTTAGAAGCTTTTGTTGATTATGAGCAGCAAATATTGATAAATGGACGCTGAGATGTGGGTTCCCTCCATATTAAAACAGCTTTTAATGCTTCAGTAACATAAAGAGCCCAACACAGAGCATGTAAACCCGATCTTCTCCCATCAACGCATCTCAGTATCGTCTGTTCTTTCCTACCATATGTGTGTGGTAGCACCAAGAAAGAGGGGCCGGATGGGGAACCAGGTGCAAATGTTTTCATCTGAGCCCTCATATCAAGTGGGATTAAATTTTTTCTGTGAGATTTAAGATTGCAGAACCAGGTGGGATGAAGAACTAGAAGTTATGGCAGGGCCCATTTTAGCAAAGAACGTTCTACTATTTGTGTTCGTCAGTTGAATGGGCTGATTGTTGAATATCTCCTGAGGATGGCCATGCAGATGTCAGAGTTATTATGGGGAAGATTATTCACTGTGCCAGGGGTTAGACTAAATGACTCAAAGACTCTACATCCAAGAATCTAGGAATTTAAATGCAAAATAAATGTACCACAATGAGATAAATCTTTCAGGAATAATGGAAAGGTAACTATAAAAATGACTGCTAACCACGAAATATGTCTTGCTTTCCTTTTGCAGATGGCATCTTATTTTGGGTATACTGTTGTAGTATCAGATGTTAACAATGATGGGTAAGTTTAAAAGACCTCCCTCCCTCACTGTATAGTATTTTCATCCACAAAGATGTCATATTTTTCATTCATGAAATGCATCCTTACATACTTTCTCAAGATAGAGGCTCTCTTGTTCTAATTTTTTTTTGGTTCAGGACAAAAGGCTTCCTCTATTAAAGAGTTCTCTGTCATCCTATTTTATGCCTTTCCTGAGATTTTCTACATCGGCCACTTGTAGAATAAGACCATTTTATTTTTATTTTTAATTTTGTAAAGTTAATAGTTGGCCATTCAAAGTCCATAGCCATGGAGAACATTCCTGTTTCTTTTTTTTCCTCCTAGAATTTCCCCCTTACCATATGCTGCATTCATTAAATGTTGCATATAAATGGATTCTTTTATCCTGACATTGCCTTAACCAACATACTAGCAACACCTGTGGTGAAGGTGAAATAAATATATTATTTTTCAAGTATTGTAGTAAGTTAAACTTGAGCTTGGACCAAACAGCATGGTGGATTATGGTTGTGTTTAAGTCATTACTTCAGAAATAAATTATTATTAAATACCCCTTTGATTCACTAAAAGCACCTGATAGGTAAATTACCAAATCATTAAATAAGAAAACCAGTAAGTTGAAATGTATTGATGATTCATCCAACAAATATTGTTGGAACACATCCTCTGTACCAGGCTTTGTTCTTGGTGCCCAGAATACAGAGGTGAATGAGAATGGGTCTCTGCTCGCAGAAAGCAACATTTTCACAGAAGGCAAATACCTGAAGAATCCTTACTCTGTTCTAGGATCTGGGCTAAACACTTAGATACCTCTTTGGTAGATACCTTCTGTGACTTCTGTATGCATATATATTCCATAAATGTATGTTATGTATTTTATTGTGACACATGTGCCTCTTGGAAAATGTATTTGTATTATTCTTTCATTGAGCAAATACTTCTTGTGCTTCTCCTTGGCACTAGCAAGCTCTGTTCTAGGTGCTGAAATATAGCAGATAAATCCGTAACTTCATGAAGATTGTACTAGAGTTGGGAAAGTGGGAGCAACAAACAAAAATCAAGTAAATTCAGTAAAGAGTATGTTAGATGGTGATTAGTACAATGGAGAAAAAAAAAAAAAAAAGGCCAAAGACAACCAAGATGTCTTTCAGTGGGTGAATGGATAGATAAACTCTGGTGCACCCAGACAATGGAATATTACTCACTGCTAAAGAGAAATGAGCACTTGGAATACTATTCATCCATAAAGAAAGATGGAGACGTCATATCTTCTGTATTTATCTGGAAAGATTTGGAGATTATCCTCCTAAGTAAAGTATCACAAGAATGGAAAATGCAACATCCAGTGTACTCAATACTAATATGAAACCAGTAGATGAATAACTAACTACCCACCCATGAGAGAAAAACAGAATTAAGTTGAAGAGGAGGAGAAGGAATGGGGCAGGGAGACTGGTAAGCGCCCACCTAACGGGCACAATGTAATGTGTATGTAACACATAGCACACCTCCAGGGCGAAGGGCTCGACTGCAATTTGGACTTTACCTAACAAACCCAAATAGTGTGAGCTAATCTTATGTGCTCTTGTATTAATCTGACATTTAAAGAAATGAGCTATCAAGTCATGAAAAGACAGGGAGGAACCTTAAATGCATATTACTAAGGAAAAGAAGCCAATCTGAAAAGTCTAGGTACTATATAAATCCAATTATAGAATGAACATTCTGGAAAAAAGCAAAACAATAGAAACAATTAAATGACAGTGTTTGCCAGGGGTTCTGGGGGGGAGAGAGAGAGAGGAAGAGGTGTTGTACAGAGCATTTTTAGGGTAGTAACCCTACTCCATAAGGGGCTGTCACGTGGATGTGTGTCATTATACATTTGTGAAAACCCACAGAATGGACAAAACCAAGAGTGAACTGGATATACTAAACTGTGGACTCTGATGTACAATGGTGCATAAATGGGAGTTTATTATGACACTGTACCAGTCCAGTAGGGGATGTGATGGTGGGGGAGGGGAGCGGCAGGGAGTAACAGGGGAACTCTGTGCTTTCTGTTCAGATTTGCTTTAAATCTAAAACTGCTCTAAAAACAATAATAAAGTCTGATAATTAACATTTTAAAAATAAGGAGGATAGGGGATATTTGGAGAGATGCAAGTTTAAACTGAGTAGGCCAGAAGGCCTTGGGGATAAGATTATAGCTGAGGAATGACCTAAGAAGGGGAGGAACAGCCAGGATGACTCCTGGGAGCAGAGGGTTCCTGGGAACAAGCAAAGGGTGCCAACTCCCTGAGGTGGGAGCTTCTGGCATATTCCAGGATCAGCCAAGAGATGTGGAGAGTTAATATTGGGAAGCCAGATCCCCCAGGGATACAGGCCACTGCATTTACGCTGACTGTAGATTGCAGTTCCCCAGAGGCTCCACCAGGGGCTCCATGGAGTCTGTTTCCCAGAGGGGTACAGCATCTGTGAGCCAGGTTCAGGGGAGGCAGGGCCTGCTCAAACTTCCCTTTGATCTGGTGCTCTGTGTACCTGGTCTAGAGAGAGTGAGGCCTTTGGGAGCCCATTGCCATGTGCCAGGTCAGACAGGACAGAGGCTTGGACTAGCAATAGACGTGGTGGGAAATAGCAGTAGTTAGTTGTACTTGGGATATATTTTGAAGTCACTGTTGAATGCCACTCTTATCCCGAAGGCAATTAATTTAAAATCCAATTGCCTCAATCTTCAGCTCTCTGACTTGTGAAAAGAAAGCAACCATTAGGACTGCCATTCAGGATCTCCAATTTAGGCAGAGAATAGCTGTTATCTAAGCCTTTTAGTAATTTAGAAAGAAAATAGCCAGAAGAACTTGAAGCCAAAACATGGCATGCTGTCCTGATTAGGTAAGTCTATTATTTAGTGAAAATAAAAAAACGTACTGTGGCCTCTTAGATAAGCATAGGCACATTTCTCTCCACAGATAGTCACACAATAAGCACAAGGGCCTTTGCCCCTTGCCACCCATATCCTCTCTCTGAGTGTGTCTGTTAGGCCGCTCCTACTTAAAACCCTGTGACTTTTCAAAGGTTTCACAATACATCCTGGGGCTGCTCTCTCCTTGCTAGAAACATGCATAAAATCTTGTGACAATGTGTATAGTACTTTTCTTTTGCAATGTTAACAAAAACCTTGTGAGAAAAAGATCTCATTGGTTTCTTGCTGATCAAAACAACATGGTAATAACAAATACAGGATTTTCGCCCGATAATTTGTTCTTTCTTGATGTTCTTAAAAATTGCTATATACACTATTTCTTTTTCCTGAGGTGGTATTTTCTGAATTCTTTAGACTGCATTGAAGAATATGTCCATTAACCTAATGTCACCATTCACAAAGGTAAAATGCCTGCAAATTCTCAATCTGTATATAATTTTCTGTTTTTAATTACTCAGATGCTATGTAAATTCAAGGTCCTATTGTAAATAAGCATGCTCTAGAAGCAATTGAGATTTCAGATAAAGGCATACAACTCAAGTGAAGTCTGAGATTACAATAATCATGTTATACAAGGTCTGACGATTAAGTTTGCTGACTTGCCACTGTGCACTTACACTGGCAGCACTGTACAAACAACTCAGTCAGGTTTTATTACCTTGGTGTATCAGTGTCTCATAGCTGTGTTTGTGTTGACATGTGGAATCTTGCTCAATAGCATTTATTATTGTTGCTGTGTGTTTTTGTGTGTTGTTGCAAGAATGTCAGGGCTTAAATTAGAGACAAGAGCAAACATTCTTAAATTTGTTGTTAAACTTGGCAAGAGTGGAAGTGAAATCAGGGATTTGTTAGTGTAAGTTATTGGGGATAATGCCAGGAAGAAAATGTGGTAATGTACGATGGACTAAACATTTTTTTCTGAGAGAGAAAGTGTCATTGATGAAATGAGGTCAGAGTGACCAGTAATGAGCAGACTCATGGCAATATGGTGAAAATCTGTTGACTTGTATGTTAAAAATTGTCAGCCGACTGTGAGAAACATGGCGGACCAAGTGAACATTGTTAGAGAAACAGGAAAATCTTAATTGAAAATCTTGGCCAACAACTCATGGCTCTTGCATTGCAACAATGCACCAGCTCACACAGCACTTTCTACAAGGGACTTTTTAGCCAGTAAACAAATAACTGTTTTGGAATTCTCTCCCTACTCACCTGATCCTCCCCCCTGATGACTTTTTCTTTACCCAGAGATAAAGGAAATCTTGAAAGGAAGACATGTTGATGACATTCAAGACATCAAGAGTGATAGGATGACAGCTTTGATGGCCATTCCAGAAAAAGAGTTCCAAAATTGCTCTGAAGGGTAGACTAGGAGCTGGCATCACTGCACAGCTTCCCAGGGGAAGGACTTCAAAAGTGATTGTAGTACTTTTTCTAGGATGAGTTCACAACCTTAATTGTCAAACCTCTTATATATAATATATTTATAAGGTTAAGAAAATCACTTGGCTGGATATCTGTTCATGGTTCAGAAGTGAGGACTCTTCACACACCTTTATGGGATTGAACCAGACCTTCCTTTCTCCAAATCAGGAGATAATCATCATTGTGAATGAGGCTATATAATGAACATTCTTTGAAAACACTTACCTTCTGTATCTGCTATGCAACAAAGCAAGGTCCCTACAAAAGCTTCAGAATCCCAACATCAGGAGGAAAAAGATAGTGACAATAAGTAAAGTGATCAAATAAATAAAATGGCAGAAATTTTTCCCATATTTTTCAAGAAAAAAAATCTCCCAGTATTGTGAGTAGACTCCAAAAGTTTAGAGCAAACAGTTGTGTGTGTGCTGGCTAGTGGATGATATTGCGGAGCCTTTGACAGGGTAGGACCTATAAACAAGCTAGTGGGGGGAGGAGAGGGAGCAGGAGAGAAGGAAGGAGAAAGAGAGGTGGTGTGTGATGTATCCAGCAAAGCAGCCTATTTCTATATTCTCCACATTTTAAAGCAGGAGTGTAACTTCTTCAATATGACACATCTAGTTACTGGAAAAGATTTTAAATCTAGATCAGTTTGATACCCAAACTCTTGTTTTTCCCATATTATCTGGACTCCACTTACTTTTCCAGATATCTTTTACATCATGAATAGACTTTATTTCTTAGAGCAGTTTTAGGTTTACAGAAAAATTGAGCAGGAAGTACAGAACGTTTCCATAGACTCCCTCTCCCCTCTGCTTTCAGTTTGCCCTAATAGCATCTCCCAGTGGGCAGTCCGTGTATTACAATCGATGAGCCCACACTGACCCATTATTCAGAAGGTACATAGTTTACATTAGCCGTCATTCTTAGTGCAGTATCATTGTAAGGGCCATGCCAGATGCGTAATGTCATATTTCAACATGGTACAGAATAGTTCTACTGCCCTAAAAATCCCCTGGCTTCACCTCTTCATCCCTTTCTCCTCCCCCTTCACCCCTGCCAGCCACTGGATCTTTTTACGGTCTCTGTAGTTTTACCTTTTCCTGAATGTTTTATAGTTGGAATTATACAGTATATAGCCTTTTCAGATTGGCATCTGTCACCTAACAATATGCATTTAAGGTTCCTCCCATGTCTCATCGTGGCTTGATAGCTCATTTCTTTAAATTGCTAAATAATATTTTGTTGTATGACTATTACACAGTTTATCCACTCACCTATGGGAGAGTATTTTGGTTGTTTCCAAGTTTTGGCAAATAAGCTATAAACATTTGCATGTAGGGTTTTGTATGGCGCTGTGTTTTAAACATCACTGGGTAACTTCCAAGGAGCACAATTGTGGGATCACATGGTAAGCCCATGTTTGGCTTTGCAGGAAACTGCTAGCCTGTCTTCCAAAGTGGCTGTATCATTTTGCATCCCCTCCCAGCAACGAATGTGGGTTCTTTTTGCCCCACATCCTCGCCAACATTTGGTGCTGTCAGTACCTTGGATTTTAGCCATTCCAAGAGATTTATAGTGGTATAATGATGTTTTAATTTGCAATGCCTACTGACATATTGAGCATCTTTTCAAATACTTGTTTGCCGTCTGTATCTTTTTCCGTGAGGTGTCTATGGAGATTTTTGTCAAATTTTTAATTGAGTTGTATGTTTTCTTATTTTTCTTATTGAGTATTACATGTTTATAGATTACCTACATCAATAACGTAGACTAGTATATGATATGTAGTAATGATATATGTTATTGTTAGTGACAACTTCATATTATTGAGCTTTAAGAATTCTTTGTGTATTTTACTTTTCCAGTCAGATGTATTGGAATCCTTCTTGTACCAAGCACATGGAGACCACTCACTTTTCCCTGACTCCATTCAGGCCACTTGCCTTGGCTCACAGTGTTGCCTTCTGGAAAACCTACTTCTAGATCCACCTGTTAAGGTCCCACCCAGGTCCAATGCCACCTGCCCATGAAGCCTTCCTCGATTCCCTCTGAGTACCAAGCCTCTCCTCTGCCTGGGATCCCCAAGGCTCTCCCCTGTCTGGGGACCCCAAGAGTTAATGTAGATCTCCCATGTTTCCCAGTCTTCCCTATTTATAATTATATAAGTAGCAATTTAACATTACTTGTAAATTGATCAGGGGCATAATTGATTTAAGTCACTTAAAGTGACTTTAAGTACCTTAAATGTAGTGGGCACACCCTAAATGTACTGACTCAGACTGAGAAATAGACAATAGATAAATACCATGGGGAAGGCGAGAAGTTAGTGAGAGGGTGGAACAAAGTCATGTCCAGAGAATCTCACGGACCACTGAGATCTTAAAGTCTCATGGTCTCAGTAACCGGTCCCACCTCATCGCTGCCTTTTGATATTAATGATATTCAAGATATATGAGCAAGACTCATGATAGAGAATCTAGTAATCTTATTAATACATTTATGATATTTATACATATATGATTTATTACTTATATATTACATAATTGTATATTATCAATATGTTAATATATTATTATTTATATTTTATATATTTGAATATAGTGTGTTATATGCTATTCATGTATTAACAGTAAACAAGTTGAATTTTAATTTCCAAGTAATTAACTAGCATCAACTCTTGAAATAACCATTCTTTTCTAATTGCATTGAAATCCCACACATTGGGTCTTTGTCTAGACTTTGTGTTTGCTTTCAACAATGTATCTCTCTCTTTAATGCTGGCAAATGCCTTTTTATTCTACCTTATTAATCATTGTAATTCACCACTCTTGCCCAGATAAATCCTTCCATGGTCCATGTTTACAGTAATTACCCAGCTATTTTATCACATTTATTATCTTGTGTTTACTTTTTATTTATTTTGGTTTGATGTAAAAAAAAAAAAAAAAAAAGGTCCTAGCAATAAATTGATTGGAGATTCAAAAAATATATATACTACCAGTTTTATTATTCATTGTATATTGTTTTAGAATATCAATTATTAAGTTTATAGATATTCCATCTGTAAATGTATTATTAATATGCATTGATATATTAATATATATGAATGATACACAGGACTAAATCATATTAGTGACAACAATATTTTAGTAATTAGTTTACTTGGCAAACTCCAGAGTACAGCCTAATCTACAAAGGCATAAAGGTCAAATAGTAGTTTGTCTCTCTGCCTCAGGTCACCCTTCAAATGATGGCACCTGCTGCAATGGAGTCTGCAGACACACTTTTGTAGAGGTCATAAGTAGAGGTCAAATCATGTATTTTGATTGGTGTGACTTTTCTCAAGAATTTAGAAAGAAAAATCATACATACAAAGGTTTTCAAAAACTCCAAACGACGTAGAGGGCTCATGGCCTAGTTACCTCCTCTATTCCTCATCTGCCCGTCTGACTCTGTGAAGGAAATGCCTGTAACCACTTTTGGTTTTTATTCCGCTTGTGATGATGTCTTTAATAATTTGCTTAGGTGTCTGTTTCTTGAATTTTTTTTTAACCTTAAGAATCATTATTTTTCTGCCACAATCTGCCTACTCAATCTAGATTATACATTTTCATTTGGGATGAAAATCTGTTTTCTAACTTTCTAGTCAACCCTATACACCTATCTGGCCTGGGTTTTTATTTTTGTCAAGATAACAAAAGGAAAGGGAAGGGAAAACTGATTTTAAATGTGATTACTGGAATAAACTGCATTATTTAAAAGTATAGTTATATATGTTGTAGACAAACTCTAAACTCTTTACAGAAGAGTATTTAGGCCTTTCTTGATAGTTTTCTTTGTGTAACTACAGTTTCTGAACGTTGGCTATAAAGCTGGAAAGGGGGACATATCGGTGGTTTTTAACATGGCTAAAATGTTCAGAGTGATAATTTAACAACTCTTATTTTCTTAAAATATTCCACTCTGTAGATGTAACAAGACAGTGAAAGATATGTGATAATTGTAATATGTCTCCCAAAAAAGGAAAGGTACTAGTCTAATTAATTATAAATGCACCCAAATGACTCTCAAATCTTTGTTCCCTACAGAATGGATGACATACTGGTTGGAGCACCTCTCTTTATGGACCGTGAATTTGAGAGTAACCCTCGGGAAGTAGGGCAAATCTTCCTGTATTTGCAAGTGAGCGCTCTCTTCTTCAGAAACCCCCAGGTGCTCACTGGCACTGAGATTTTTGGGAGATTCGGTAGCTCCCTGGCGCACTTAGGGGACCTGAACCAAGATGGATACAATGGTAATTGAAACCAATGCGGGCACATCATGAATGTGTCATAATTTCATGTTTCTGTCACACAAAGGAAACAATGGATATTTTATAGGATTTACCATGGGGCATGTGGGTGTAGTTCTCATTACTGATTTTCAATCAACTATCGAAACTCTCAAGGCAACCTCAAGTTTATATATATTGACTAATATAAGTGTTATAAATGTCACATGGAAATTTTCTCATATTTGATATTAGCTGTCCTACAACCACTCTCAATGGTGGCAGCAGTTATTTTTTAAATTGATATTTAAATCTGGTGACTTACAAAGAAGTAGAGAATCTTTTATATTAAGAGAGTCAAGACAATTGAATACATGTTGATGTATTAGTAAGTATCTGTCTTTTGATTAACTTATGTGGGTTATGTGTAGGGTATGCTCTGTTTTTATTGGTCTGTAAACTTCAAGGCAATTTTATTGTTTGCAAAAAAGTAGTGTTAAACTCTTAGCTTAGTCTTTGTAGTTTTTTAAGTTGGGAATTTATGAATGCCTTCAAAGCACCCTTTACTCAGAAAAATGTGCACATTTATACAAAATCTCGCGTACGTTTGCAGGACCTTTGAGTTAAGAACCAAAGTTCACATTATATCAGCATTCATTAGGACCTTTGACCAAACATTACTGTACTCTTATGAGTTCTTTGAAAAAAACACTCCTCAGCAATACAGTTATTAATTTTTAAAGTGCTGTAAAACATAAGTACATATGAAAAGCTTACGGTTCCATAGAAAGAGAAATTAAAAAAAAAAAAAGTTCACCTTTGTGACTTGTGGCTTTCCACAATGATTCTAGTCCCAATCACCCAAGTGAAATAAATAATGCTAAATTATCTGTGCAGTTGTCCTTTTAATCATGTTTTCTTCTATTTGTCTTTGCTCCCAAACCCTTGATATTTTTAATAGCTAAGAGAAGCATTTTTAATGACGTAACAAGGGAGCTAAGCCTCTGAGCCTTGGCGTCCTTGAGTATAAAATAGACGTTTTAAAACTGCCAGGCTTACAAGGGGACAGCGGCCAAGCCAGTGACTTACATTAAGTGAAGAAAGTGTTCCTTTTCACCTTCAACATGACATGTTTGTATTCTGTACAATAATCTGAGATTTTAGATCAATATCATCAACTAGGGTGGTGATTTCCAACTGGTGTGCCACGGCACACTGGTGCGCTGGGAGAAGATCTTAGGTGTACTGTGAAAAATTTTAAAGATCATTAATTAAATTATTTTTGAAATAAGTTCAAAGTGCAGTAAGTGTAATCTTTTGTTTTTACGCCTTTTATTTTGATAATTTAAGTGTCCCATGGAAGTTTAATAGATTCAAGTATGCTGAAAGATAAAAAAGGTTGAAAAACAGTTAACTGGTGAATGAGTCTTGCCAACTTTATGGGACTAGGTAATTATTAAATGATATGATCTTTGTGAATAAGGTCTTGTTCTTTTTCTTTCTTTTTTTTTTTTTTTTTTTGCAGTTTTTGGCTGGGGCTGGGTTTGAACCTGCCACTTCTGGCATATGGGGCCAGTGCACTACTCCTTTGAGCCACAGACACCACCACTTCTTTTTACTTTTTTGAAACTATGATCTCCGAAGTACCTGCAAAGGTACCTCACCTAGTTCACCCAGCCCCAGGATCTCTGTCCCTAACTGAGCTTCCATGCAGAGCAGCCTCTGATGCCTTCATCATTTCTTTATTCAAACTATTCTCCGTACTAGAATGTAAGCTTTCTGAAAGCAGGGGTTTTGAGTGTCTGATTCCCTCTTATACCCCCTGCACATGGTAAGCATTCCATAAATATTTGTTGGGTGGTGAAAAGACAGCAAATAATTTACCATTGTTGCCATGCCACAGAATTTTTATGGAAAAAGTAACAAGCCTGTTGGACTTAATGATGTTGCTCTTTGATTATACTTCCTTCTACAGCATTCTTCATTTTAAAGAAATGTGTTTCTGTGTCTCTGTTTGTAGACATTGCCATCGGGGTGCCCTTTGCAGGCAAGGACCAAAGAGGCAAAGTGCTCATTTACAATGGGAACAAAGATGGCTTAAACACCAAACCTTCCCAAACTCTGCAAGGAGTGTGGGCCTCCCAGGCCGTCCCTTCTGGATTTGGTTTTACTTTAAGAGGAGATTCAGACATAGACAAGAATGATTACCCAGGTAAAGTTTTCTCTCTTTCTGGGAGTGAAATGAGGATTACCCCTCCTGGAAAGGGTCCATTATCTGGAAAATGCATTCTGCAGTAAGCAGCTCTCTCATGCAAATAAACCTTAAAGGTGGAGCCAGGGTTTTTATGTATGAGTCTAGAGTGACTGTCAAGAGAATTTAAAGAAAGACAAAACGGACACTCCCTTTCCCATCAAGAGACAATGATAGAAAGTCAGGTTGGTTTAAGAAGCTGCATTGGACATAACACTTAATAACCCACATTTTCATTTGAAACTCCTGCATTATTTGGTCTCCATTCTCAAAGACAGCTCACATCACACGTCTTTCTAGAGCAATTTATTTTAACCCTCTAATTCCCTTTTGAGCTCATAGTTACTATTAATTAACATCTGGTCCTCACCATTTCTGCCAGGAAGCTTGTGTCTTTAAAGCATAAATATTTCCCAGCCATATTTTGTGGGTTTCCAGAGACAGATTGGCTGTTTTAAAGTGGGGGGGGGGGAGACAAGAACGGGTTCACCATAGGGACTGTAAACTATTCTTGATTTCCTAATTCGCATTGAGGGCTTATCATGGAAACCCATAGATCATTTACGTTTTATGCCTGCTCTATGAAAATGTGCATCTGTCCTAAAGGATTATTTCAGTAATCAGAGTTTTAAAGCAGAGAACATTAGGACTTCTTGGTTTTATGGCTTGATTTTCGCTTTGATGTTGGTTATTTTAAGATGGTTTCAATAAGTACTTAGAAATCATTAATAGTTATATGACAGCTTCAACTATTTGCAAAAACCTTGTCTCTTTTCCACCAGCCCCTCCCCTAATTGGGAATTTTCCACATGTAGAGCTTTTTTTATGGTTTGAGACAGCAGTACAAGAAGCTGACTGCCTAGATATACATCATTCATTCCAATCCTTTGGCTCTCTCTTCTCCTCTGAGGTTAGGCATAAAGGATACCGCAAACCATTCTTTTAAATTTGCCAGAAACCTTTCATGACACTAACACAGACATCACACCAGGCTCAAATCGGATTTGGTTTTGTGTCATATACTGATGCTTTCTACCTGTGGCAATTTCAAGAGCATTTAGTTAAATTTGTCTTCTTAGTTTGTATTGTAGTAATCATTGAAAGTTAGTTGTTGGGGGGGTTGGGGGGGGTTCCTCATTACCTAATACATGCTAATTGAAAATAATTCAAAAATCTAGGCCCTTTATGTGTGTCCTGCCCAAAATATGTCAGGGTGATTAATGAAATTCAACTCCTGGGTCACACTTTTAGATAAACAGTTAATTAGAAAATTACTGGTATTCATTATGCCTGTCATAAGCTTCCTTTTCCCAATCTTTAGACCAGGGAACTTGACAGAAAAAAAGGCTGTGGCTTCCACAAGGCAAAGGAAATAAAGGATGTATCCATCAAATAGCCAGTCCGTCGATTTCCTTTGAAGGCTAAACATGTCCCAAACACGAGCTGGGAAGGACAGTAACACGAATCAAGTTTTCCCTCAAGGAGCATTCCCTTCAGGGAGAAAAAAGCATAGTAGGGCAGAGAAAAAAAGCTAAAGTCCACGCAATGTTGATCATCATTTATCTTTTTCATTCCTTCTTAACACTCAGAAAAAGGTTACTTTGAAGCCATGTGCGAGTCAATCACTTCATTGCTGATGCTGGGCCAATTTATAGTTATCAATGATGTCAATGCTTTATGTCCATCTGTCCCCAGTCAATGCTCTTTCTGATGACAGACCCGTCACAATGCTGCTTGGCTGAATTCCTATCCCTCAAGAGAGTCAAGGCCTTTCGATTTCTTCTGTGCATCTTAGAAGACCTGACTTCTGGCCCCAATTGTGCCTCTTGCAATTCATAACCCTAGAACATTTTCTTCTGATTATCTTCTTGCAAAAAGAATGCCTCTCATGAAGTCTTTTTGTCCTCATACCCAAACCCCAGGGACCTACAGAGAAGAAAAGTCCCTGATAGGCAGGTGACTAGTACACTGGGTTTGAAATCTTCAGGCATAATTCAGGAATCAGAGATGAAACTTCCCTCATTTTTCTATAAGTGAATTTCACTTAGTTCTTAAGCCTCCAATTCCAACATGGCAGAAAACTCCAATCTTGCATTCACTTCTAGATTCAGACTTGATCTTATTTGGGTAAGTATTCATTCACAGTCCAGACTCTCTTGCCTGTCCCTCTGCAGCCAGTCTCCCGAGGAATGCAGTAGAAAGGGGTGTCCCTGTTGTCCAGAGACTGGAAAGGGACATCCGGCCCAAGTGCATCATCTGCCATTATTGGTCTCTGGCTGGAGGGCAGCTCTGTCCCTTGGGGTCTTTGAGGTGTTGTTCAGGCTTCTATAGCTAATTCGATAGTACACATAGTGACCTCTCCTCAAAAGTTCCCTGTTAAGCGGGGCATGGTGGCTCATCCCTGTAATCCCAGTAATTTGGGAAGCTGAGGCAAGGAGGATTGCATGAGGCCAGGGGTTAGAGACCAACCTGGGCAACATAGCAAAATCCTGTCTCTGAGAAAAAAGAGAAGA
This sequence comes from Nycticebus coucang, assembly GCF_027406575.1. NCBI lineage: Eukaryota > Metazoa > Chordata > Mammalia > Primates > Lorisidae > Nycticebus > Nycticebus coucang. Next base: position 57,444,931 of record NC_069799.1, read on the forward strand.
GAAAGGAAGGGAATAGAAGAGAAGGGAAAAGAAGAGAATAAAAACAAAAAGGAAATAAGAAAAAAGAAAAGGAAAAAGAAAACTTAGGCATTGTGGCTCGCACCCATAGTCCAACTACTCGGGAGTCTGAGGCAGGAGGATGGCTGAGCTGCAGTGAGCTAATGATCCCACCAGTACACTGCAAACTGAGCAACAGGGCAAGACGTCATCTCTAAAAGTTCCCCATGTCCTGCCCGGAGCCTTCTTGTTCCGTTCTGGCCTCTTGTAGTCCACTCTCTCAGCAAGGGCTCCTGTACCCCTGTAGCAACTCAGACACGCACAGGCTGGGATCTTCAGGCTCCTGAGATTGCCCTTAGCTTTCTTTATCCACCTAGATTTTCTTTGCCTGTTGCCAGTTTTCCACCCAGGCATCATCTCATTGCCCCACCACTCAGTTGGATTGCAGCCTTCTGATGCCTCACCTGGGTGGCACTGAAAGCTAATTTCCTGAAGGCCGCTGAGCGGCCTGCTTCAGAAACACCGTATCCATTTCAAAAACTGTGTGATCTTGTCCTCCATGGTTTGTCTTGGGATTTTCTAAACCAGTCCTTCTTGGAACGTAACAAGAACAACTTTCTTTCTCTCCAGAGTCCTGCTCTTTTCAAATCAAAAGAACTTTGCCTTTTAGATGATTATTTGCTTTCTGTCACAATCCATTGGTGACTTCCTCCTCCAGAACGTATCTAGTCATCCTTACGAGCCATGGCTCTGTGATTTGGCTGCACAGTAAAATTTCCTGGGTAACTTTCAAAAACACACATGCTCAGGTCACCCTCCAGGCCACTTGAATCAGAATCTCTTGGGATGGAACTTGGGTGATGAGGGCATGTTTAAATGACCTCAGTGGTTCCAGTGTGTAACTGTTAGGAACTGGTCCTGTAGAGCTGTGGTCCCCAACCCCCAGGAGCCAGGGCACACAGTGGGAGGTGAGCAGCAGGTGGGGGTGGGAAGCTTCATCTGTGTTTACAGCTGTTCCCCATTGCTCACGTCACCACCTGAACTCCGCCTCCTGTCGGATCAGCAGCAGCATTAGATTCGCACAGGAGCAAACCGCGCTGTAAACCATGTATGTAAGGGATCTAGATTGAATGATCCTTATGAGAATCTAATGCCTGGTGATCTGAGGTGGAGCTGTAATGCACTCGAATCATCCCAAAACTACCCCCTACTCCTGTCCATGGAAAAATTGTCTTCCATGAAATTGGTCCCCAGTGCCACAGGGTTGGTGACTGCTGCTATAGAACAGTGTTTTACCCACTAACGGTGAGCACCTGCATCTTTATAAAATGCAGATCTGATTCAGTAGGTCAATGGGTAGGACGAGAGTCCCCCCTTTTTTCTTTTTCCTTAGAGACAGAGTCTCATCTTGTCACCCTAGGTAGAGTGCCGTGGCCTCACAGCTCACAGCAACCTCAAACTTTTGGACTCAAGTGATTCTCTTGCCTCAGCCTCCTAAGTATCTGGGACTACAGGTGTCCACCACAATGCCTGGCTATTTTTAGAGATGGAGTCTCGCTCTGGCTCAGGCTGGTCTCAAACCTGTGAGCTTAGGCAATCCACCCTCCTTGCCCTCCCAGAGTTCTGGGATTACAGGCATGAGTCACTGTGCCCGGCCCCAAGAGTCCCCATTTCTGACAAGCTCCTGGGGCAGCCCTTGCTGCTGGGTCTCATGCCACACTCCGCAGTGAGCTGTAGAGTGACGAGATTTAGCACAGTGATCCTGAAACTTAGTGTGCATGCTACTTAACCTGTTGAGCCTGCCATGGGGGCAACCAAGGAGGACGCCTTTCTCCTCTATAGAGTACTTCTGAATTGGCGTCCTGAACAGCTGAGAGACATTGAGAATCACCGGTACATAAATAGAGTGTGAGGCTGGAGAGTAAGCTGGGAGTCAGGGGGAGAAGCCATCTGCGGTTTGGATGTTAGGATGGCAGACACTTCAGAAGTATCACATCTGGCTTTGGTGCAGAGAATGGAGGGATGGAAAGCTCTGCTGGCATAATTCAGTTAGAGATGATGGTGACCTGGATCTGGTAGTGGCAACAAGGATGTATGGAAGTGGATGGACATAGCTTTCTGGGAGGTGAGATCAAAGGACGTGGCGACTGTTATAGGCAAGGGATGAAAGAGAAGAAGGATTTTAAATGACTTACACTTTTCTGGCTTCTGTGACTAGCTGGATGGTGCTGTTATTCACTGAAATAGGAAATACAGAGCAGGAGCAGAACTTTGGGGAAAATGAGGATTTTTAAGCACTGGGGGATCTGAGATGGTGACAACACAGGGTAGCATGGATGACTGGGCTGCTCTAAGAAATGGGGACCTATGGTTCAGCCAGGGCTCTGAGACTGAGCAGGCGGGTGCTGAGGGGTGGCTGTGCTTGGCACCAGCCCAAGAAGTGATTTGGATCCAGTGAGATATTCTAGTTGGTGGTTTATCCTCTGGCGTCCTTGCTTGTGGCATTGACAGCTCTCTTCACATGCTCGACTTCATTTCCTCAATTCCCCCGAATTACAAGTTTTAGAAATGAAGCACAAGGTGGGTACCCTCATACTGGGTTGACAGAGCATTTTGTATCTTGGCCTTTTCCTTGGCTTTCGTCGGGGAATCCATAGTAAATAGGGATCTGCAAACCTATGAAACATTTAATTGTCTTTTAAATGCAAATCTTTTCTGGATGAGAAAACAATACTTAAAAAATTAAAACATAGTGAAGATTATGCTTGTGAATTTTTTTTTTGTGCTTGTACATTTTTAAAATGTCTTAGGAGGAAAATAGGGTTGGTCTTTCGAAATTTTATAATCATTTGGTCTTAATTAAACACATCACCAGAAGAAACGGAGCTCCAAATCCAGGCACCTCCAGTTCCCCTGATTACTTCCAGAACCCGAGCTCAGTCCAGAGTCAGGCGGCTGCAGATAACATACATATTGGGCCCAGCTGAGCAGCAAATTCACATATTGGGGGCTTCCCTCCACCCAGGAGGGGGCAGAGGCCCCTTTTAAAGTCCACACACAGGCACATGGGCCCTCGATGGCCCTATCCCTCCATTTTAAATAGATCAGACACAAAATTCCAAACCTGGGCACATTATTTACCTGGTCTCACAAAGAACTCATGAAAAAAACAAACGCAAAGCCGATATTTGAAACCCTGAATTGAAATGAGTCAAACTACCTGGCATTGTTATGGAATGAAACACACCTGAAAAGCAGAACTTCCCCAGCAATCGGTTCTGGTGAGGTTCCCTTGGGGTTGGTTTTCCCATTCTTAAGATGAACATTTTCCCCTGATTTTAGGCGCCACAATGCTCAGCAGCTGTATCTAATACTATGGCAGGGTTGCCTTCCCCTGGGCTTCACTGACCGCTGTAGACCCCTTTCTGGGCAGCCTATTATGAAAACTACTCATAATAATGGCAGGGCGTACACATTGCCCCATATGTGAAAAGCAGGAAGCACCTTTACCTGTTCTTAATGCAACCTGGCTGTCTTTCCCAGAGACCAAGTGGAGGGCAATGCGATTGTCATGTCTGATACATACTTACTGTGTTTTGTAGCTGTTTCATCTTGATTCAAAAGTTCATACACGACCTGGAATGACCCCAAGCATAGATGTGTGAAAGGTGGTTGGATTTCTTTACTCATCGTCACATGATCTGTTTTGGGAGTTTACAGATGTTCTGTAGGTGAGCAGAACCACTCGTTGTCTTTGGAGGGAGGAACGTTAGCAAAGAGCAGGCATGGGGTCGATGATATTGTTAATATGTTTGCAACTATTGCAATTATTCCTACTGAGAATTAAGAGTCCATTGCATGGAAAGTAAATGCAGTGGGTGTCCATTGGAATAGTATCTTCAAATCTCTCTCATACGTGGGTGCGTGTATTTTTTATATGTATCATATATGTATGTAGACCGCAGGAGAGAATATAGGGTAAGACTGGATGACACCCCGATTCTTTCTTTTTGGAAACCATCAAACACATATAAAAGTGACCATCTTGAAGTTAGCAAAGAAGCTGTGAAGAGGGAAAGCGAGATCAGACTGCCTGAGTTTGGATTCCCATTCAACACCAGTTAGCTTAACTTGCAACCAGTTATTTGATGACTTTGAGATTTTATTTCCTCATCTGGAACTATGGGGATCATAATACCTACATCTCTGGGTTGTGTGGGCTCTCACTCTCTTGGTTGGGAGAGAATTTTAACAAAATGTTGTTGCAATGGCTTAGAATAGAAAAGGTAATCAATTTGGTGACCATGAACAGAATCAAAGCTACTTTATGTCACAGCTAGGTTGGGCCACATATGATTTTGGAAAAACTTAATGCTGGTATGCTGGAGACAGTCTAGGTTCAAAATCTCACGTCACTGTATGAGAGTAAGAAAATTTCCTAACCTCTCTGAATTTCAGTTTCCCCATTTATAAAATCAGATAAGAATATGTTGGTGTAAAGATTAAGTGAGATCATTTTGTATACTCTGAAATGAGATCATGTAACACATAGTTTAATAATTGGCAACTCTTTAATCAACTTATAAAACAAGACTATATATTTTGGAGGTATGCTTTTTACCCCATACATGTAGATGATCTTTTCTTTTGTTTATTCAACTTCCACGGCCCCCAAGTCTTACAGGACTCCACCATTTGCTTCCTCTCCCTCAGACAAATAAGAATATTAAACTAAGAACGTAGCTATTGAGACCCTGATGGGTTGAGAACTACTCAGAAAAATCTTGTTACTGGACCTTTGCTGAAAGCTTTCCCCAATTCCATGAGGTTATATTTCCACCGTCACCCCAGCCAAGTTCCCACCCATAATGAGGTATGAGGGACTGCTTTCATTTCTCATTAATTACCCTTAGTGCTGATTATGTATGGTCCTGAACCCCTGGGCTACAGACCAGTACCAATCTGTGGTCTGTTAGGAACTGACCTACATAGCAGGAGGTGAGTGTCAGGGAAGCTTCATCTATATTCACAGCCACTCCCTATCAAATCACCACCTGAGCTCCACCTCCTGTCAGATAAATGACAGCATTAGATTCTCATAGGGTGCAAACCCTACTGTAAATCTAGGGATCTAGGTTGCACGCTCCTTAGGAGAATCTAATACCTGATGATCTGAGGTGGAGCTGTAAGGCACTTGAAACATTCTGAAACTATCTCCCTTCTTCTGGAAAAATCATCTTCCATGAAACTGATCCCTGGTGCCAATAAGGTTGGAGACCACTGCCCTAGTCAGGAGCAGGGATGAAAAACATACTGAATATCTTTTTTTTTTTTTTTTTTAGATTAATGTGAAGGTACAAACAACTAGTTTACAATGTTTGCATTTGTTAGGTAGAGTTCCTCTTGTAATTGTGTCCCACACCCAGGAGGTGTGCCGTACACCCTAACAGTGTGCCTGTTAAGTGGGAGCTCACCAATCCCCCTCCCCTCTCCACCTCCCTTTTTCCTCCTACCTCCAATATGAATTGAATTGAGCTTTTCTCTTATGTGGGTTGGCGTGTATTAGATCGTCTACTGGCTTTGTATTAGTACTGAGTACACTGGATACTTGCTTTTCCATTCTTGTGATACTTTACTGAGGAGAATGTGTTTCAACTCCATCCAAGTTAATACAAAAGATGTAAAGTCTCCATCTGTTTTTATGTCTGAATGGTATTCCGTGGTGTGCATATACCACCGTCTATTGGTCCATTCCTGGATTGATGGGCATTTAGGTTGTTTCTACATCTTGGAGATTATAAATTGAGCTGTGATAAACAATCTAGTGCAAATGTCCTTATGATAAAATGATTTTTTGTCTTCTGGGTAGATGCCTAGTAATGGGATTCCAGGGTCAAATGGGAGGTCTAATTTGAGTTCTTTGAAGGTTCTCCATACTTCTTTCCAAAGAGGTTGTATGAGTTTGCAGTCCCACCAATATTGTAAAAGTATTTCTTCTCTCCACATCTGCACCAGCATCTGCAAGGATACTTAATTTCATATGAATTAGGCCTGAGCTAGAATGATGACAATGGAAATTGAAAGGAAAAAACTAAAAAAAATAGCACAAATGAAGAATAGACAAGACCTGGTAATGATGACCTGTGATGGGTTAGGGGATGTGGCAAGGAGAAAGGAAGAGGCGCGTGTGGAAGGTGGCTCTGGAATTTTGACCCAGGTACCCAACAGCAGTGTGGCATAACAGACAGACATGGGAATTTAGTTATAGAGATGGATAAATTTGATTATGGATATATATGTGCAATGATTTTCCTGACATCTAGCTTAACCGCACAGTATTTTTAAAAACTTTTATGATAAATTTTGTCACTGGCAAAAGGACAAACAGGAGTCATAAGTATTTTCATTTCTAGCTCCAAAATTCTTTTCCTATTCAGAGGGCGGATGTGTTCAGTTTTCTACAGGGGGGCTCACTGGGAAACTGGGATTGGCAGAGGAGGATCTTGTATACATTAATTGAGTGGAAGCATTTCAGAGAAGAAACAGCTGTGACAGTCAGGAATCCTAAAATTCAATGATTTAGTCTAATCTGGTTAAACACGAGTGTATAAAAATACCATCTGCTAAATGCATAGCCTAGACATTAGAGGGTGGGAGGGGGAAGTGCAGCTTTTGTTGAAGAGCAAAAATCTTACAGGCAATAAAAACTGAGGAAAAACATGGGCAGGATGCCAAGACTATCACTATCTCCTTCAAGGCCCCTAATAAACAATTATATCGTGAAGCCATTTCAGACAGTTAAACTCAGTGAAATAAAGTGACCAGCGTTTCTCTGTCTCAATGAGTGCTGTGTGTGTGTGCGTGTGTGTGTGTGTGTTATAAGCAAACAAGTGAGAAAGACAGACTCAACTTAGGGGTGGCTTTGCCCAAAGGGAATAATGCATTTTAATTAAACTCTGAACTCCTTGATATTATTGATTTGAAGTTTAGTTGAACTACATTCAAATCTTTACAGTCAAAGTTTATTTTTCCTTCTCAAACTGCTACTCAAGTTTGTATGAAAAGCCAAACATTACATTCTTATGGAGCCAGATTTTCATAGTTTCCTTATAAACACTTTAGAAATTAGAATATTATATCTTTATAAAAATATCTGATGAATTTGGATTAAGTAGAATTAATTCAACTGAAAGAGTTCTTGGACTTGAATCAAGCTGTGTCATGCGTTGGAAATAAAAATGAATGGAGAGGGAAGGGACCTGAGTTCTGGAACCAGTTCTCCCAAATGTGATTTTAGTAACTCAGCCTCCCTGGATCTTGCTTCTCTCCCTTAGAGCGATGTGGGTCTATGGTCTGCTTTTCCCAGGGTCCTCTAAACCCTAAACTTCTCTGATCCTGTACTCCCATTGTTAGATTAACGGCCTGCCTGGACCGTTCTATAATACTGCGTAGATTATTAAAGTTGTATCTTAGAAGGGGGAAGAAAAGGACTTAGTGAAATTATAAAAGATTTTAAACTATGTGTTTGATTTTTAATTTTTATGGATTCATACTACTTGTATATATTTATGGGCCACGTGAGACACGTTGATAGAAGCATACAATGTGCAATGATAAACTGCAGAACTGGGGTATACATCATCTCAAACATTTTTTAGCCCTTTGTACTGGGGACATTCTAAACCTACTTTGTTCTTAGAATTTTGGGGGAATAATTTTAGACTCAGAGAAGTTGCAGAAAACAGTAGCATCTCATAAATGCTTCACCTAACTTCTCCTCGTGTTAATATTTTATATGTATGACCATAGCACCATGGTCATCGATTGACCTCTAGACATCCTAAAATTTTCGCCATTTATCCTTCTACTGTTCTTTTTTCCAGTCCAGGATCGCACGTTGCATGTAGTTATCCTCTTTCCTTACTCTCTTCCAATCTGAGACATCCTGTTGGTCTTTGCCATCACAACTTGATACTTTTGAAGAGTACTGGCCAGGCATTCCAAAGAATGTGTCTGAATTTTAAAGTTTGTCAGATGTTCATTCATAAATAGATTGAGGTTATGTATCTGGGGCAAAAACACCACCCAAGGGATGCTGAGCCCTTCCCAGGGCATCATAGCAGGAGGACCATGTCATCTGTTGTCTTTTTGCACTTTTATCACTTGCTTAGGGTGGTATCAGCCATGTTTCCCCTCTATAAAGTGACTTTCCTTCCCTTTTTTACAATAAATGTCTTTGGAGAGATATTACGAGACTATGAAAATACCCTGTTTCTCGCTGTACGTTTGCCTGCTAATCTGAGCTCTATTCATGAGTCTCACCTGCAATAATTATTACTGCCTAATGGGAATTTTCTTTTTCCATCATTCCTTTTACATTTATTCATTGCAAGTTTAACGTAAGAAAAATGTATCTCTTCTCCTCCATTTATTCATGTATATTGATATGGACTCATGCATGTTTGTTTTATACTTTGTGGGTTGTAGCCCATTGCAATATTTATTTACTTTAGTTGCTGAAATTGTCACATATTTGGCAATTGAGAGCTCCTTCTAGTTCTGGTCCTAGTGTTCTTTTGACATCTCCCATCCTTTCATGAGTGTTTCCTTGCTTTCTAAAACTCTGAAACACTCCAAACCTCTTGTATTTTCCCTTCCCCAGCTTTGGAATCCACTATTCCTTCATCACCAAGCCAAGATTCTTTTTATGAATAATAGTATTTAGAAACCAAGATCTGGACACCTGGTGTTCTCACGGCTGCTGAAATGTCAGGATAAGACTTGTAATGTATAGAATCCTATAGTTTGTCGTGTTCCATATGTTATAGCTGCTGCATTCCAAACCTTTCCAAATGTCTGCATTTTAGTCATCAGAAACAGGTATTTGGGCAATGCTAATATTATTCAGCTAATGTTGCGAATGGTCACCAATTGTCTTCATTTTTATAGATGATGATGGTAGAATATTTATTGATTATATGATTTCAAGAGATTGTGCTATTGGAAATGCAGGTATTTCATTTATCCAACAAATACATGTTGAGTGCCATCTTCATGCCTGGCACTATTCTAGATGTTGAAAATATGGGACTGAATTAAGCAAAGCTCATTCATGATCTCCTGCGTCTGAGTTCAGATTCTGGCCGTAGCACTGACTGAGCGTGCAACCTTGACAAGTGATTCAACTTTCTCAAACTTCAGGCTTCTTACTGGTAAAATAGGTAAAACAATACCCAATAATAGTAGTTTTGTTTTCCTTAAAGGTGGTGTTTTGGAGGCTAAGTCAGATAAAATGTATAAAGCAGTTAGCATTGTGAATAGCGTCTGGTAGCAGTCATTAAATTTTAGTCATAAATGACATGTGATACTGTATTGACACGATCCAGGCCCTTAAGAAGAAATATAAACATGGATATAAAGCACTCTGTGGTTAACTGTACTGGCAGCATGTGAGAAGATGTTTTTATTGTTGAGGATTCGTTGAGGGTACAGAGAACAAGGTTACACTAATTGCATGTGTTAGGTAAAGTCCCTCTTATGATTGTGTCCCACCTCCAAGAGGTGCCAGGCACCATGACCCCCCACCACCTCCCTCCTCCTCTCTCTCTGCTCCCCCTTTCCTCCACCCCCAACCATGTTGTAGGTCATCAATTGTCCTCATATCAGAATTGAGTACCTTGGATCCTTGCTTCTCCATTCTTGTGATACTTTACTAAAAAGAATGTGCTCCAGCTCCATCCAGATTAATACTAAAGTTGTAAAGTCTCCATCTTTTTTAGTGGCTGAATCGTATTCCATGGTATACATATACCACAGCTTGTTAATCCATTCCTGGGTTGGTGGGCATTTAGGTTGTTTCCACAGTTTGGTGATTGTAAACTGAGCTGCAATAAACAGTCTAGTGCAAATATCCTTATGATAAAAGTATTTATTTTCTTCTGGGTAGATGCCCAGTAATGAGATTGCAGGATCAAATGGCAGGTCTAGCTTGAGTTCTTTGAGGTTTCTCCGTACTTCCTTCCAAAAAGGTTGTACTAGTTTGCAGTCCCACCAGCAGTGTCAAAGTGTTCCCTTCTCTCCACATCTGCGCCAGCATCTGCAACTTTGAGATTTTATGATGTGGATGGGCCATTCTCACTGGGGTAGGTAATATCTTAGGGTGGTTTTGATTTGCATTTCTCTGATAATTAGGGACAATGAGCACTTTTTCATATGTTTGTTAGCCATTCATCTGTCTTCTTTAGAGAAGGTTCTATTCATGAAGGTTAAAAAATAACAAATGAGTTAAACAGAGTACTTCTCACTAAAGCGATGGGAGCAATTAGTTAAGCAGGGCCTGAAGACGTACTGTAATCATAAGTGATTACATGCAGAAGGCATTTGAAGGTGGAACACAGCCTGAGCAAAGACTCAGGGGATGTCAGGTGAAGTGTTCTTGCCGCGATGAGAATAATTTTAAATGGACTTCCCAGATCAAGAAGCATTGAATCCGTAAACAGAAAGAGTAGCTGAGACTTAGCAGAGGGCCACATGTATTAATGCAGTTTGATCACCATGTGATGCAGATAATGTCCTGCTCTTGAGAAGCCTTTATTTTACCAAAATATACAATGCTGTGAATTCATTATTTGATACAGTGATACTGTGTAAGTCAGGGAAAAAAATTTTTTCCTTGGCAAAATTTCCTTAACAAATTTCTAGGACTCCATAGTAGAAGCAGATTTTTTAAAGGAATTTGGCTTAAAATAATTAATGTTGACTGTGCCTGTTTTATGCAACAAAAACATTGCCTCATTCATCTTCATTCGCATCTGTTGCAAACTTTTAAAAACATACCTTTTTGTATGTGTTGATTGTTCAAAAAATATTCCGTACACAAAGGAAATATTCTCTGTCTTAAAGATAAAAAAGTAATTTGGTAAGTGAATTCGTTTAAATTGATGGGGGCAGGTATGGAGAGAGGTAAAGGTGAAAGATTCATCTGGAATGAATAACAAAGGGCCTTCAATAGCATGTGAAATAATTAGCACCTTATTAGAAAAATAGCAGAGAAAGTCAATGTTTGATATTTGAGAATGATGCTTAAGGACCTCAATCTTCAGCAATGAGCAGAATGAGTTATTAATACAATGAAAAAGAAACTTGAGATCGGAAGATGTTAAGGTGTATGAGGTAAGGACGATGAAATGACCCCACCACATGGGCACAGCAGTAACTCGGGAGCAGCTGGGGATGTCTGGGGATTAAGAGCCCCTGGGCCACCTCAGCTCCTATGGCATAAAGACTAGCAGATGGCTATCCAGCCTCCTGTCCATCAGAAGAGAATCTGGGAGCTATTCTTCACACTTCTCAAGAGAGCCACTGGCTATATTATCTTCAACCTTGTCACGTACCTTTATAGTGAGAGATGTATTGGTAAATGTTTAACATGCACCTGTTCAGAGGGAAAAGAAAAAGCCCAGATTTGTAGCTTACCAATGTCTATGGTGTAAATATCCTCACCATACTTGCTCTTGAGCTATAGCGACTCTTAGATGTTAAGAGTGTTTGGTTGTTCCACGCGACACTAACCTCATCCCCACGTATTTACCTGCTACTGCCCAGCCACTCACAAATACACTCACCTCCTGTTTACATGATCTCTTTCCAAAGAGGAATGTCTTTTCCTATTAAGGAATTCACAGATCCTAGTTAAGAAAGACCATTGGCCACATTCACCACTAATTTGTGAAAGACCAACACAAAGATGAGCTACAGTCAGCCATTTTCAAGTCCAATAACAGGCTAACTGTTTTTGCTTTTGAACCTTTAGATTAATACATGAAAGCTTGGTAGCTGTCACATCTCTAAGACAAGCATTTCTATTTTGCTTATTCTGCTGTGAAGACCTGTGAGGCCCTCCACCTTATTTTGGACTCACCTTGAGAGAGGCACCCCTTTGGAAAGATGTGCCTTGGATGCTAAGCTAAATTGTGACCTTCCAAATGAAGCGAGGACTCCCTCACTTACCTGACTTGCATCCCTTCCCATCCTTCATGCCAGAATTCTGCCTCAAAGTAGCTTTAAATCATATCCCACCTGTAGGTAGCAAATACAGCACATTTTTCTCTCGCCAGGCAGAAGAAATCTAACTGTATGGCTGTAACATTTACATGGGACACATCATTTGTCAGCTCGAGTTTGAACTAACTTCCTTCCAAATACTCTTGGACATCAGCTTCTCTCTGAAACCCAGGGCATCAGTGACTACGATAAGATATCATTTGTACTTGACCTTGCTTATAAAGATACAGTTAATAGGAAGCTGCTGCTTGGCCATGGCTTTTTGTAATGGGGAAAGGGAGCTAGAGTCTGGATTAGTTGGAATAAATTCCTCTCCTGTGCTTTGACGCTCTAGTATTTCTGCCCCCTGCTGCGTCTTCTTCCTATGCATCATTTAGATTTATTAATATGCAAATGAAAAGCTATATTTTTGTGCAGTCCACTTGATACATCCCTTCTGCCTCAAAGTCTCTGCACACCCTGGCCATTTTCCCAAGAGTTCACGTCCCACTTGGAAAGCCAGGTCAGATGTCACTTCCTCAGGAAGCCTTCCCGGACTCTTATCCTTCCCCTGAAAACAATCATCTCAGATGGAAATAGCACATGACTGCTATTCTTTGATAAATGTCCCTTCTGTGCCACTACACTAGACAATGAATTAGTTGAATGACTGGATTTGGTTTTGCTCGCTTTAGGATCTTACTGTCTAAAACACACATGGTCAATGTATTTCAGTGCCGGAATGCATGTGGATAAATGGACCAACCAAATTCTAGCTGGACACCTTTGCCTATAAGCTGCTGTTCTTAGCTCTCTTTACTTCCAACTCTACTTAAATAGGTCAACAAAAGTGGAACCTCCATAGTTGACCATCTCCCTACCCTGACCACCTTCCTTTTTTTTTTTTAATGTTACATATTTTTTATTTGACATTACACGTAAACCACACTAAAATGCCTTTCAATAAATAAAAGGCAGCATTTTAGTAGACCCAGGGAAATTAGATTGGCGTAATAAAGATCAGAAGTACAAAGTAAACATTGCTACCTTCTCTCCAGCCCTCACCTTTAACAGGTTAATGAACACCAATTAAAACATCAGTGAGTCTTGCTTGGTTCTGAGACAGTGAGGGGATTTCCCCAGTATTTAAATATATTCACATAATCAGTTACATAAATCTTAATATAAAACCAATCTTCAATAGGCTTTGGGATGGCAATTTACTATCTTTGTGAAAAGGTAAACATCGCTAAGTAAATCTGAACATATCTTTAGAAATGGAAAACAGTGATGCATTTACTGAACTGGAATCACTATCAAAATCCCAAAAACCGATCATATTCATTTAACCACAAGCCAGTCTTAGTTAAACCGGGACTGTCCAACAAAAATATTCTGTCACTCATTCATGATCTGAATTCTGGTAAATGAGACCAATCAAAGTCTTTTATATGGTACATATAAAAAAAAAGCCGTGAGATATTTCTCTTTTGTAATAAAGCAATGGCCATCTATTACTCATTTGTAGCTTTTTTGAGATAAGCTATCAAGTCTGCCCTTTCTCCCTTCTTCTTAATGCCAGCGAAGATCATTTTTGTTCCAGGGATGTACTTCTTGGGATTCTCCAAATACTCCTTCAGGGTATCCTCTCCCCAGGTGATGCCTTTGTTCTTAACTGGCGTCTGTGTAAGAGAAGCCAGCAGCCTGACCTGTCTTCCTCCAAACAGACCATGGAGATTTGGCCCAGTCTTGTGCTTGCCTCCTTTTTCCACAGTATGGCAGTGGGCACACTTCTGAACAAAAATCTGCTTGCCTTTCTCAATATCACCCATATTTAATTCTCTCTTTGGTTGCTGACAGTACTAAAGTTCCGAGCTGGAAGCCGAACGTCCTGCTCTCTCCTGACCACCTTCTTAAATTGACCTAATTTTCATGGACCGGACATGAACCACGTATATGTACCAGTACAGCAGGCCTAGTTCCTTATATTGCCCACCTCTGTATGTTGACCAGTTTGTTACAGCCCCATGGGCGGTCAATGCACAGGGGTTCTACTGTATTTTTTATCTGTTTAGAATGATGAAATAGAAAATAGAGAAATAGAAGTAGAGATGATGATGATGATGATGATGATGGCGGCCTTTTAAAGTAAGCATTGGTGCGGCCAGGCAGTGGCTCACACCTGTAATCCTAACAGTCTGGGAGTTCAGGGCGGGTGGATTGCTTGAGCTCAGGAGTTTGAAACAAGCCTGATCAAGAGTGAGACCCTGTCTCTACTAAAAAGAAAAATTAGCTGGGTATGGGGGTGGGTGCATGTAGTCCCAGCTACTCAGGAGGCTGAGGCAAGAGGATTCCTTGAGCCCAAGGGTTTGAGGTTGCTGTGAGCTTTGATGCCAGAGTACTCTATCTAGGGTGACAGGGAGACTCTCTCTCAAAAATATGAAAAAAAAATAAAAAAAGCCAGTGGAAGCTAGGCATGGTGACTCACTCTTATAATCCTAGCACTCTGAGAGGCTGAGGCAGGTGGATTGCTTAAGCTCCGGAGTTCAAGAGCAGCCTGAGCAAGAGTAAGCCCTCATCTCTAAAAATAGCCAGGCCTTGTGGTGGGCACCTGTAGTCCCAGCTACTTGGGAGGTTGAGGCAAGAGGATCATTTGAGCCCAAGAGACTGAGGTGCTGTGAGCTATGACACCATAGCATTCTACCCAGCACAACAAAGTGAGACTGTCTCAAAAATAATAATAATAAAATAAATAAATGAAGTAAACACTGGCATTCCTCTCCTGGGGTCACAGGAGGCTCCACTCCAAGTTGCAGACTCATTCTTGGCAAGCATTCAAACTTTGGCCTTGGACATTTAGATACTAATTGCTGTTCAGGCTGCTAGACCAGGAGGACCAATAGCCAGTGTGCTGGACAGAGCATGAAAGTCATGGTCAGGAGACCTGGATTCTCCTTTCGTACCAGCTCTGTGGTCTTAACCTTTGTGTATCCAGACACACAAGAAAAATGATACAACTAGTCCCCTTCCCTCAAGATTGTTATGGAGGCAATTTACAAACTGTAGAGTACTCAACACTGTCAATTGTTCTTCTTTTAAATTAAAAAATATTCTTGATATATAATATTTGTCAGTATTTATGGGGGTACATGTGTTATTTTGATACGTGCATGGAATGTGTGTTGATCAAGTCAGGGTATTTAGAACATCCATCCCCTTGGGTGCCTCAATTGTTCTTATTTTTAAACTCTGCTGGTCAAGTGGAGGTAGGAACGATGGAAACAAGATCCAAGGCTGAGAGGGCCAGGTGCTGTTCCCCAGACCCAGGCCTGTGCTGCAAGGTGATGACTCAGGTAATCTTTGTTTAAAATCTCCTGTAGGATGGATGGAGATTTTCAAAACAATTAATACAGCATGAAAATGGGAATTGCACATGTCTGCGATTCTTTGATAAATGTCCCTTCTGCCCCACTACACTAGACAATGAATTAGTTGAGCAACTGAACTCAGAATCTTCAGAACTTCCTATTGACAAACATTGTTCCTAGAACACTTTTCTTTCTATAAGGTAATCATTTTAGATTTTCCCACTTACACTCTCCTGTGATGATATTAATAGTCGGTTACATAAAAACTATCAATCCTAAGAGAAGTTTCATGAGAGTGAGGGTAAAGCAGAAAGCTTACAGTCCAGCCAGACTCTAAATCGTGAAGTGGGTGAAGCTCATTTGGGGGGATGCTCAGAGTCCTCATCCTCTGTCCCCGAGGACTGCTGCACGCCAATTTCAGAAGCTTACCCTATTACCTCTTCTCAAACATGACTGGAGAAGAGCCTGATGAGCTTATTCTCATCAGGACGTGAGTGGTCTGGGAGAAGTGGGTCTCACGCAGGGACGCAGCTGCAGTGGGTACTGGCCTGTGTTTCTAACAAGCCCCCTGGGCGAGTTGACTGATAGACTCTCGGTAGCTAGAGGGCAAGGCACATCTGTTTTCATGTCCACTGCTGAATCTTGGTGGACAGGACCCGACTGGAGGGGGGAATCAGGAGAGTTGTTGGATGGTGTGCCCAGCGTGGGGAACCACCGGCGTGCCTGTGCCTCTGCCTCCCACACCTCCCTGAACGCCATCCGCTGTATCTTAGTGCATGCATTTGCTCGTGCCGCCTTAACAAAGTAGGACAGACGGGTGACACAAAAAGGGGGCTGGAAGTCCAAGGTCAGGGTGTGAGAGGGTTGGTTTCTTCTCAGATTGTTCCCATGGCTTGTCTGTGGCTGTTGTCCCCCAGCCCTCTGTGTGTGTGCACTGGTGTCCTGACTTCCTCTTCTTTTAGGGTCACCAGTCCTGTTGGACCGGGGCCCACCCATCTGACCTCATCTTGCATTAATTATCTCTTTAAGGACTCTCTCCCCTCATAGGGACAAGGTAGGGATCCTGGGAGCCAGGACTTTGACATACGACTTTTGCTAGATACAATTCAGCCTGTGACACTTAGCAAACCTATAAGTCTCCTGAGGTCTTAATCACAGCAGTTCATCTAGCAGGCTTGACGTGGGGGAAGTGTCTTGGGAGCTGTCAGACTCTTCTGCAGCCTGTGAAATCATTCTCAATAGACAGCCACTTATAAGTGACCCTGGCCCTGAAGAGACAAACTTTTCCCTAGGACTTTCAGCAACTGACTGGACAGCACACGCATACTGTGTCATTGTGCCAGGACAAGTTGATACAGGGACATGGAAAGCAACAAGTGAAGCATCACACAATGAAAAGGGGAGGAATTACCCTTGTGCCGCAGGATGCTAATAACGTACAGAAAACTGTTTTCATAAGGCAGACTCGTCATTTGATACTTCGCTCTTATTTTTTGTGGTTTTTATTTTTTTATATAAAAAGGAAAATAAACCCTTAGTAAATGAGAATGTTGCAATCTAATACCACGTTCCAAGTCGTAAATGTTTTTCTGCAGAGTTCATTTGGAAGCATTTCAGACAGATTGTTAGGATTATTACTTTCTGGGATAAATTCATGCATTTTTTTCTCCCCCCAAACATTTCTTCCTCAACCCATAACCTTCCTCTCAGCAATATGTCGCATGTTGCCATAAAAGAGTAAGGAAGAAAGGCAACCTCAGTCTATTTTTAGATTAACACATTTGCCAAACTCAAGGAGACTTATCTAAATGCCTGCTTCCCACAGAGATGAGTTGTTTTGTGATGGCCAAATTATTAAGCCGGTTTTAAAAGCCTCTTCCAAGTGGACATGGCAGGATGCACACGCCATCTTTACGCCCCCATTTCACACCCCCATTTCACACCTTATCTCAATCCTGTTGTTTCTCTGAATGTCATCATTGTGTGAAAATGGGCTGCCCCTGGGTGAGTCCAGGTAAACAGCTCTGCTTGACAGACTTCACTGACTTTAACATGCCTGGATTCTGCAGGCAGAGGGTTGGCGGGCAGGGCCCCAGGCAGGGATCTTTTCTGGAGGAGATTCTGGGAGCCGTGACATTGGCAATGCCAACACAGGAGCTGGGCCTCTGTGAAAACGGCAGCTGAGTCTTGGAGGTGAATGGGCTGAGGTCCCATCTGGCAAAGCCAGAGAGAAAGCCGGAACCTGATTGTCTCTCAGTGGTGCCACAAGGACACCCCACATCCTCCGGATCAAGGCTGAGTCAACAGGCAAAGGAGAGCCCTGGGTGGGTCCCTCAGAGCCCCGGAGAGTACAGTCATCCAACCCCAACAAATGCTGTGGAGGGCTCAGCTTTCTTATCTGGAGACCCTTAAAGACTTTACCACAGATTTGGCAATGAACGGTGACTCGCTCAAGGTTGTTCAGAAGCCCATGGCAAAGTGACCTGGAATTTAGAATTCCTAATTTTTCACCCTCCACTGGGTCATTTGCCACTGGAAATACAACACTGTGTTTAAAAGAAGGCTTCTGAGGTTTTAGAGAGATTTGATGAGAGAGAGGTACAGATCGGGATTGTCCTGTTAGATAAAGCCAACACCTGTACACAGCAGTTCAGAGTGACTTTCCCCAAACTATCCAGGGATGGATAAAGGAGCCCTCCATATGGAGGAATCTACTCAGCAATTAAAAGAAACCACCTACTGGTACTCACAACACCATGGATCAGTCTCGAATGTACTGAGCGGAGTATAAGAAGCCAGGCCCTGAGTACTGTCTGGCTCCATTTATGTGACATTCTAGAAAACAGAGTAGCAGATTCCAGAGACTAGGAGCCCAGTCAGGCTTGACCACAAGACAGTTTAGAGGACATCTGGGGGCAATGGAACTGTTCTCTATCTCAGCTACAGCAGTGGTTATAGGACTGGATGTGTTTATAGAAGCTCTTAGATCTGTAGCCTATGAAGAATGGAATTTGGTGCATCCTTGATTTTTAAAAAAGTTTAAAGAGAGAGAAAAAAGCATGTGTGCTCCTAGGAGGCAGTATGGTGAAAAAGGGAACAGTGTGAGCTCAGTAGCCAAACTGCCTGGGATTAAAACTTGGTCTTGCCTCTTACTCTGTATCTCAAATGGGGATAATATGTCAGTTGCAGTGGGTGGATCCCATCTCCTTGAGTTCAGGAGTTCAAGATCAGCCTGAGCAAGAGTGACACCCTGTCTCTACTAAAAATAGAATATCCAGGCAGGCCTCATAGCACCTGTAGTCCCTGCTACTTGGGAGGCTGAGGCAAGAGGCTCGCTTGAGTCCAAGAGTTTGAGGTTGCTGTGAGCTATGATGATGCCACGGCACTCTTCCCAGGGCAACAGAGTGAGACGTTCTCTCAAATAAATAAACAGATAAATAAAATGGGGATAATAAAAGCATCTATCTCATAGGATTCTTGCAACTATTAAAAGAGATTATGATAATTTAAATGTGGGGTGTCCAACCTTCTGGCTGTTCTGCACCACATCAGAAGAGGAGTTGTCTCGGGCCACACATTAAAAGGTGATGAACAAAAATAAAAAGGTTCATGCATGGTTTTTGTGATATCCACCACCGCAGGTAAGCAAAGAAGTTCTCAGATAATTCAGAGGTGGCCCACAGGCTGTGGGTTGGACACCCCCTGAATGAAGTACAAAGACTGGGTCAAAGGCACACGTTATCGTATACATACAACAAACTATCTTTCGTGAACATTATGCCAATTTATGCTACCACAAACAGAGCATGAGTTCTTGCTTCTCTGCTCTCTACCCAACACTACCTAGGACTAATCTTTTCATCTTTCTCAAGGTGGAAAGTTAAAAATGACCCCCCCCTTGCTCACATCATATCACTTCTCCCCCTTTGATGACTAGTGGAAGTTGAACATCCTTTCATCCGTTTATTGGTGATAAGTATTTTTAATGTGAATTGCCTGTTTAGAATCTTTGTATTAGAACGCTCATAGTTTTATTACTAACGTGTATAAATATGCTACAAATTAGGCATAATAATATTTGTCGATATTTATTTTTGTACTGGGCGCCAGACATTCTTCTACACATAAGCGTTGGTAAGAATATTAACATTTGCTCCGGCATGTATATCATAAGCATTCTCTCTCTCCTCACTGCACCCTGTCCACCCAAACCTCAAATCCACACTCAGAACAAAGCTGATGTTTTCAAACAGAACTTCTTCCAACTCTCTCGTTTCTTTCATTCTTCATTTAACCTCGCTTGCGTTTTTGGCTAAAGAAGTTTAAATTTTAAAATTCCTCTGTGATGCCTCTATGTTTTGGTGCTGTTTAAGTAGCTCTTACCTTTGATTAATCATCATCTTTTTGTCCAAGTATGAGATTTGCATTCCCACAGTCCGCCTTGATTTGGAAGTTCTTTATGGCAATTCTCATTGTCTGGCATTATCCTAATACAATAAATGTGTTTAAATTGCAAAATAAAGGAGGCATCTGATGGCATTTTCAGCAGGAGAGTTCCATATTAGTATATTTCTCAACAAGATGAGAAAGTGAGAGGTGAGAAAAGAGTATTAGGTCAAAAAAGGCTGGTGGCGCTTAGGAAAGGTAGGTACTTAGATGGTCACAGAGCCCTCACCCATGAAATGACTTGTTTGTTTTTAAGAGATGGGATCTCACTATGTTGCCCAGTCCGGAGAGCAGTGGCTATTCAGGGGCACTGTCAAATCACACAGCAGCCTCAAACTGATGACCTCAAGTGATCTGCCTCCCTCAGTGACTGGAATCACAGGCGCATGCCTCTGTCCCCAACTGATTCTTTAATACTGTCACATCTCTTCCTCCCGACTGTCCCTTCTGTCTGTGTCTGCCCTGGGAAGTTTCCATTCTCTCTTTCTCCCCGCTGCATCCTGTCCACCTCACCCAAACCTCAAATCCGCACTCCAAACAAAGCCAATGTTTTCAAACAGAACTTCTTCCAACTCTTAAATTTCCCTCGTGGCAGAGTGAAATCAGATTCCCCGGTCCAAGCACCACTTTTAAAGGCTTGGCTCTTTTCTTCTTCCTCATTTAAAAATAACAATTTCTGAGAAACAATATAAAACATAGGTGTAATCCATCTCCCATGCGCTCACATTTTTAGGGTTATCTGTTTTCTTGCCAACCGATCCCACCTCATGCTGATGCCCCTTCTTGTTTCCTTAAAAGTACTAAGTTGCTCCATCAAAAGCCAAAAGGAAAATAAACCACGCTGGTCAGGCAATGTGAGGCAATCACAACAAAGGCCTCCAGCACTTGGAGAACATTTTCTGATGGAGGGGAAAGAACGAATTTTAGTTGCCAGTTATTTAAGAAGAAGAAAAAGTTAAGAAAAATAAAAAGACCCAGCTAAATGTCCGTGTATAGAGAAAGGCAAAGTTTTTCATGTGTTTGATCCAGAATCTGCCTTTAAAAATTTTTTGTAAGTCTTTAAGACAGTTCCTAGGGACACCGCCTGTGGCTCAAAGGAATAGGGTACCGGCCCCCTATGCCGGAGGTGGCAGGTTCAAACACAGCCTCGGCCAAAAACTGCAAAAAAAAAAAAAATTTTTTTTTTGTAAGAAAAATAGTAAACCTTAGAAGATAAGACCTGTTGTCTCAAAGTCAGAGAGAAAAACAGTTTATATAGTTATGAATCTAAATCTCAGCACCAAAATTACTGTCTCCAGATTATCAATTAAGTTCCTAAACACAGAATTATGCAATATCTTTATGAATTATGAGTATTATTTAAGTATTATTTCACATACACATATGTACACACCCCAACGTGAATGTGTATATCTACAGGTATGGTACGTATGGAAACTAAATCGTGCTTATCAAAACTGATCACTCATTTTGGAAAGAGAAATTGGTTCTGACCCCAAATCAGCAACCCATTTCTCCACCCCTGGAGAGATCTGATGATTTTTAAGGTCCTAAGTATAAATGCTCCTGCCTTTTTAGCAGGCACGAAACCAAGGTAGTGCCTCAAAAGGCAAACATACTTTTGTGGTAGATAACTGTTTTCTTGGCCGCTGGAGAACTGTGGCTACATTCTTAGGAAGAAAATTGTGACCTACTTTGCCAGTTATTTTATTTTTCCAGAATAGGAAAATTCCCACCCTAAGGCCCAGGAATTAAAGTTTCTAAAGGAAAGGCCTCTTCCTCAGGGCCATTAGGAGGGCGTCTCTCCAACTGTCACCTATAATGACAATCGAGCTGTGATCGCTATATTGCTTTGTAGACCCCGTGTATATCTGTCTGTCTGTCTGTTTGCTAACACCTCTGAGAGTATATAAATAAGTCTAGCAGAATTTAGCTGTGGTTTGCATTAGCCTATCTTAATCGACTCATGTTCCTCACCTCTCTCATCCTTAGTATATTATCACCTTATTACTTATTCTTTTATTTAATCAGGCTTCAGTCCTTATTCCAAGCCTGGCACCATGACTGGTACTAAGGATGCAAAGATTCCTTCTTTCTTCATTTATTTCAACTCATCTCACTCCATGAAGCATTTTCAATATGCAAACCTAAAGATTCCTGCCCTGGAAGGGCTTCCAGTCTTATTTTCTTCGCCCTTTCCAGGGAGTCAATTCTGAACGCTCATCTGCTATTTATAAAATGCCTCATCTTGTTATATAAACATTCCACCTTTTTTGGAGCCAAGAACAAAGGCACATAATTCCTCTTGAGTCAGTTTTCATAATAGAGCTCTCCTATCTGGTATCATGTCACCCGATATGGATTCGGGCCAGGGCCACCTGTGTTACACTTGTGTAAATATTGGAGTTTATAATTGCACGGGAAGAACAGAGGTCGTGTTTCTTCAAATCAGTAGCACCTTTTCCTTTGACATAGCAAAAACGTGTAACAAAGGACCAAGGTAACAGACAGAATACCCGTGACTGATGTAGCTGGAGAAGTTGAAATTCTGATAGAATTTATCATTATGATTTTAAAAATTGGTAGACTTAGAAATTTTGGCTCCTGGCTCTAAACAATTAGATGCTTGGACAAGAATGGTTTATTCCATGAGTCATAGTTGGCCAAGTTGTGGCCCTTTTCTTAATGCATTCTTTAATTTCACTAATAAAATTAGCAACATTTCAAGGACCTTTGTTTAACTCGTTGGAACATTAGCACGCACACCTTTTTCACTATGGAACTTTGGCGTCAAATCTTGAGCCTATTGTCTGAATCTGATTCTGTGACAATACAATGTAAGAGAAATGACTGTGGTTTTGATCTTGAGGATGTTTGAGTCCATTTTTTAAACGAAAATTTTAACAAGCTTTATTATGTCTTAGCTTGGCTTGTCCCAGAGTAGACAGGAAGACAAAAATTAGCAAATAAGTTGTTTATTTGAGAAATGATTCTGAGAAATCCTGGTACTAGAATAGAGGAGAGAGGAGAAACATGGGAGGAAGGTTCAGTGAAAATTATCAGGCAACTGGGCTCCTTGTGGCTGGTGAAATGAGCAGGGAACACACCTTATCCCACTTGATAAGGGCGCTGGGCTCCTTGTCCAGTTCTCACCCATAACTGGCGAAGAGCTATGCCCAGGGGTACTAAGCCTTCAGGAGAAGAATCCTAAATCCTTATAGTCTGACTCTATTTGGAATCTGGCCATAAATCGTTTTTCTGTGCAAAACTCCTTTATACCGATTTAATTCCTTAGTTAGTTTTCTGTTTGGAGTGGACAAATAAGATCCCCTTGCTTTTTGTTGTTGTTATTTTTTTTTTATTTTCACTTCTGTCTTACTAGAATTAAGCAATATAGTTTCAACCGTTCTAAGTTTTCTTCGCAGCCCTTGCTTGTGCCAAGTTCGATTTTCTTACGTCTGAATTTTATCCTGTAGATTTTGGCATTGCTATTTTTATTTGTTTTTGATTGCCTCCACCAGGAATAACCATTGTCAATTATATCAAGAAAAGCTACTATTTTGACTATGGATGAGGCAGTCCCTGAGATCATTGGGAGCATCACCCCTCAAATAGTCCGGGATGGCTCTATCCCTATAACCCAGATCACCACTTACCAAGTAGTGTGAACCTTAGGGAATTTATTTATTTATCATTGATTGATTGATAGATGGATTGACTGACATAGGGTCTTGCTCCATCTCCCAGGCTGAAGTTCACTGACACAATCATACCTCATCATATATAACCTTGGGCTCCATACACTGACACAATCATACCTCACCATAACCTTGGGCTCCATACACAGACACAATCGTACCTCACTATAACCTTGGGCTCTATACACTGACACAATCATACCTCACGATACATAACCTTGGACTCCATATACTGACACAATCATACCGCACCATACATAACCTTGGGCTCCTGGGCTCAAGGGGTCCCCCGGCCTCTACCTCTTAAAGTGCTGGGATTAGGGGTACAAGCCATTGTGCCCATCCAACATTAGAGAATTTATAATTTACCCTCCTTAAGTCCCAATTTTACTCATTTGTTTAATTGTGCTTATAGTAGAGACTTCCTAACTTCTTGTTAGGAATCAATTAAAGTAAATCCTTTGGAAGAATTTCTGGAATAAATTAAATGTTTAATATGCTATTTATTAAGACTGTCATTATTTAAGGTCATTATAATGACACATCAATTATTTTATATAGTAGTGGTTGCTTTGGTGGAAGTATATTCACCACCATCCATAGCAATTATAAAGAGCAAATGGTTGTGTCAGAATGACAATTAGAATGTCATTTCAAGGTTAACTGTCCTTGCTTATAGGATTGTTGCTGGTAAGGGCCTAATAAGATAGTATGTATAATGAGCCTGATTCCTAGTAGACACCCAAGCTTATGAGCTTTTCCTCTTTTCCTTGAGAGATGTGCCTTGAGTGGGGAGGGTAAGATAAACGATGTTACAATGAGTTTCTAGAAAGTTGGCCTTCCTAAGTGCAGGAGGACTGGAGGTCTGCTGATTGACGTGTTCTATCAGTTGGATATAGCGAAGCTCCAATATCCTTTCTAAAATATCTTAGAAAAGGCGTGATTTCCCCTCCTTATTTTGTGGCTCTCATTCCACAGTCAGCACTTACGGATTCCTTCTGCGCTACTTATGATTTTGAGCTTAGTAAATTGTTTCTATAAGATTTGTGCCTGTGTTTTTGTCTTTCTTAGATTTGATCGTGGGCGCATTTGGGACAGGAAAAGTAGCTGTTTACAGGTACGTGGTTGGTGGTATGTAAACATTCTCCTTATTGTTTCTGTCTGTTATTAGTTTGGCTGTAAAGAACATAGTCCAACTATTCTAGAAAAAATTTAGATACTCTTTTTAAAGTCGAGGTATTTGTTGCTCACAATGTTTAACCCTTTCTCTCCTTCCCTTGTATTTTATTTTCATACTGCATGACCAAACTTCCAGACCCCGTAAGTACAACGTTAAATAAGATATGAAACTCAGCAGAGCTTATAAAATGACCCACTTTTTAAATGCTACATATATGATTTCTTCTCTTTGCTTTGGGAGTATATTGAAATGTTCCCTTGTAAACAGGGGTGCAGGGTGAGGCAACGTAGCTATTTACTTTCAGTTCGGGAATAGAACCTAGCAGGAATTGGTAGCCTCCCAAAGCAAGCTAAGAACAGTTCAAATTTAACAGCTATGGATTCAAAGACTGGCCATTCGTTACACTCACTGATTTGCAATCTTGGGCAAGTTTCTATAACTTTCTGAGCTTCCGATTTTTATCTGGAAAACAGGACAAGACTTACTTTCTAAAGTTGCTTTTGTTAAAAAGATTCAGGGAGAATATTCGTGTGAAGTGAACAGAATAGTAACTGGTACATGGTGCCCAACACTTAACTTCTTAGACACCACAAAGTCAGGATGTCTAGACAAAAGGCCAAGAGCATGCCTGGAGTACCAGGCATGAAATGTTAACTTAGTCAACTCCCAGGATTCTAAGGTTAGCTTTCCTCAAATAGGTAAGATTTTCTTCTTCAGCAAACTCAAAAGGGGCTGATTGATACCATCCCCTGCCCACTTGTGGTTCTAGAGACTCAGAACCACAACTCACCAACTCTCCGAGTGTCTAAAGTGTGGGGCTTGGGTGTATGGTGGTTATGCAGGTACCACTCAGAGCTGCTGGAACAAAACCAACTCAGGGTCCAGCTGCCACGCACCAAATCCACCACCAATTTGTTTCAAGGTTGTATTTTCAATGAGCTGCCCCCAGCCAATTACTGGACCAATAAGAACATAAATTGAAGACCTATTGGGGGAAACAGGCAACTCCTCTCAAGGGCAACTTTGGTTCAAGGCCTGCCCCTTGCTCAAGCCGGAACTTTCTTCCCAACCTTCCCTCCTTGCCTCAGTCCTCCTGGGGACCACAACTCCCAGCCTCCTTCACTCTCTCTCCTTTACTTTCTAGTAGCCCCTCAGTGAATTTCTTGCATGTCTAATTCTATTTTCTCATCTGCTTTTTCCAGGCCTGGAGGTAACACAATACTGAACATAAAATTATATAACAAAAGACAGATAAGTAGCATAAAGGAGCTTAGGACAAACCCCAGTGGACGACACTGTTTCACTTGTTTGGAGCAGTGCCCTACATGACATTCTGGCCTAAGACTCATCCCTCCTTCTGCCCTGTGCAGGGAGAAGTTACCAGATGCAGCATAATTTTACCCTGTCATTTAGAGACTGTGTCTCTCAGCTAAGTTGTCTTGGAACCAGGCTTTAACGGTTGCTTTGTTCCTTCCCCCATGATTTTCTCTCTCTCTCTCTTTTTTTCTTATCCTCACCTGGGTGGCTGAAATTGAGTTTACTCTGTATCCATCTCAATCCTCAAATTCAGCTGTATATTAGGATGACTTGGACAGTTTGTTTAAAATTCCCATGCCTGGCCCTTACCACAGAGATGTTGGTTCAGGGAGCCTGGACAGGGAATTTGTTTCCAAGCTCCTTGGGGGATGATACGGTGCACTCAGGATTAAGGACCTCTGCTCTGAGTGAAGGAGGGAATTATCCTGTAAACCCAAAGTCATGTGTTTTGCTAAGCCCACAACACATACTTAGAAAATTATCAGTCAATGAGGCACCAAAATTCTGCAATTCAAGTACTCACAGACACAAGTGGCTGTTCAGATGATGCATTTCTTTAGATCAACACAGCGATAGTCTAGGAGATAGCAGAGCAGTCTTTCAAAAGAATATTGTCACAGTCCCGAGAGCCCAGGGGGTCAGATAGCAGGTTTGTGAATGTGCCCCCCACACCAGCATGCTTTACATGTGTGTTCACATGTGTCCAGGTGTGTTTGGAGGTAATGAGTTCAGTGTGTTGCCCATCTGTTCATGCGGGGAGTGGAATTCTTGGCACAAAGGCTGGGAATGTTGGTAACGGCCTTGGGGAGTGGACCTTCACCTGGGGTGAAGTGGCCTCTGCCCATCACTCTTATGGTCGTGCAAACCCTGCGTTTCCCCCCTGCAGAGCGAGGCCAGTTGTGACGGTGGATGCTGCACTTGTGCTACACCCAGTGATCATCAATCTTGAAAATAAAACTTGCCAGATTCCAGATTCTATGACACCTGTGGCCTGGTGAGTTGGTCCAGCACTTCCCAGACTCTACTGTGAATTCACATTACTTGGGTACCTTGTGAAGAATTCAGGCTTTGGGTTTGATAAGTCTGGAGTGGGGCCGGGCCTTTGCAGTTGTATAAAAAGCCCCATGAGTTTGCAGATACTGGTCTGCGGACCGAGTCTGAGTAACAGGGTGTTACCTTTCTAAAGGAGCTATGATGTGACACTGTTCTTTACCTATCAGTATATCATACCCCAACCTCTCTAAATACTCAAGGTTGGGTTAAATTGCTTAGGTTCCTGTGCTGGCAACCGATGTTCTGTAACTTAGCAGGCAGAACTAGACAGAAGGTGAACTTTATACAAGTAGAGATTTTTGTGCCCTAAACTGTATTTTCATGGCCATCATTAACAACAGCGGTAGAATGATTCCTTTGCCTGGACCATGGCAGTCCCCGGAAGGGAGCACAAAATGGAACTTGATTGTAAAACAGCTAAAGAAAACACCACTTTGTTCCCCAATACGGTGGTCCTCAAAGGTCAGAAGTCAGTATATTGGTTAATACCATCAGGGTGTAGCCTCTGAAAAATCAACAAATTCTTGGGGTGTTTGAGACTTGCTCGAATTTTCCGGGATATATGGTCTAACTCAGACATCATGTCTGGTTCCTGAGAATGTCAGCATCTCAGAGCAAACCAGTCTTGACCCAAAGAAGTTATTTCCAGCCAATTTTGGCATGTTTTCGATGGCCTTTTGACAGGAGTTCATAGTGGAGTCAAAGCCTTTGAGGTGGTGGGTGGGAAAGAGGGGATACGATGGACCCTGAAGAATTCTTTGAAAAACACATCCTATTGCTGGGAGCTGGGGGCGGAGGGGTAGGAGGCGGGTCCTGTCCTTTAACTGCTTTTGAAAGTAGCTGGGAAATGCTTTGGGCACATTTCTAAATGGTTTTAAACCATGAAATAGTATAATGAAAATGTGATCTGCGAAAATATTTGACAGAGCCAGCATTTTTCTTACCCTGGCATGATTAAGTGAACAGCCAATGAACCGTGAGAGCCCCTACATGATCTTGAATATTAAAACATGAGTATTTTCCACCAACTGGTCTCGTGTTCACACCTTCAGAACTGAATAGACATTTGAGCTGAATCCTTTTACGTGTATGTGACAGATTCTGGTATAGAATGTTTTTGTTTTGAATTAGATAATTTTTTCTAAGGGTTTTTAGTTTGATGGATATTTTTATAAGCGTGAAGTGGTTTTAACAGATTATGGGATCTGTTTGATTTTATGGAAAGAATATCACTTTTTTTTTTCTTGACGGTCTCAAGCTGTCACCCTGGGTAGAGTGCTGTGGCATCACAGCTCACAGCAACCTCAAACTCTTAGGCTTAAATGATTCTCTTAGTTCAGCCTTCCAAGAGGCTGGGACTACAGGCACCTGCCACAATGCCCAGCTATTTTTTTGTTGCAGTTGTCCAGCTAGCCCAGGTCAGGTTCAAACCCACCACCTTCAGTGTATGTGGCTGGCACCGTAACCACTGTGCTATGGGTACCGAGCCAAAATATTACTTTTTAACAAGAAAATGTCTTGCTTTTCACAAGCCATTTTCTTGTTGTGTACATTAAATTATACTGTTAAGTTAAAGTACAATTTGCTATGTAGACAAATGTATCATATATGCCTTTACAATTATTTATTCTTTTGTTTGTGTTTTCTGAAATACATTTTATTTTCGCATGCAAACATTTTGAATGGTGTCTCTGAATATCAGAAGATAGAAAGTTAATTTAGTCTAGAATATGTTGAACGTGTTTCTCTGACTTGTTGAAAAATTTTTCTTATTCCCGGAATTTAGCTTAGTTCTCCCAAAATGCTTGAAAGGCCTCTGTTTATTTTCTTTGCTGCTATTTTTGTCTATATTTGATAGAACCTTGTATCGTACATCTGAAAACTATTATGTAAACTCTAATTGGCAAAGAGTTCTTGATTTCCATCGATGTGAGTTTATAAAGTATCTTCTTGATATTTCTAAGTTAGAAAAAGGAAAAAAAAAAAAAAGCCAGCTCAAAAAAACGTTAATACAATTGGTGACAATCAGACAAAGAAAAACTATAGAGTGAAAATTTTCATTTTATAAATGTAAACGTCAGTAACTCTTCATGTGTCAAAGCTAAGAACTTTCTAGATAGGACTTTTATGTAAAATCTGGTATTTGCTATCATTGATGTAGGATTGAATTGGTGGGAATGAAAAATGAATGGCTTTGAATTTCCACGTCACATTTCACATCTAGCTTATTCCATGCTCCTCACACTTGGCCCACAGTCATGTAACAGAATCATCACCCAGCTGTGCTTCTACAGAGACCACGCGCGTCAGCTTCTCTCCTGTCCATATGGAAAGCACTGTTCCCAAATAGTTTTATTTAGAATTTGTGTGCTGAGGGGCTTGGGTTGATTTTGTGGTTTTTGTTCCACACAAATCTATTTAGACAAATAAACCGTACTGAGTATGACAAAAGTATGGACAAAAACTTCTAATTTGAAACTTTAATTGTAATTAGTACGAGTCCACAGCTTCCCACAACAGCCCACGTGTACTTGGTAATCAGGTGCAGACCTTCAAGTGGACCTAATTCAATTATACGTATGTGTGCATCTCACTTGATATGTGTAGGTGAGGTTCATATATAATATAAAATGTTTTTCTAAGTTCAGAATGAAGCTGTCAATCGACTACTATAAAAGTTTGAAATTTTCTTTCTAGAAAATTTCTAAAGATATCTATAAACTGGCGGGTTTAGGTCAGGGTGCTATCAATAATTCAGGGAGCTGTAGCAGTTAAACTTACATGAAAAAGTTAAGTCATCCAGTTGTTAATGTTATCAAAGTAACTGAAAAGGGGGATTCAGAAGGAATATAGATTTATACTGCCATAGGAGTCACAAATCAAGAGTAACCTGCCAGCTATAACCTCATTAATCAACCAAATACCTTCTCACCAAGAGGAAGTGATGTTTACTTTCATAGCTTTGATTTATTTCTTTTTCAAAAATTGTGTTGCTTTTAAATTGTTTGTCTTAAAAGGTACTCTGTCTGAAATGACTTTAAGATGTTTGTATGGATCATTTCTTTACGAACAGGAATTTATCTCATAAGAGTCAATGATTTTTATCTACTCAGTGTAATGGTAAATATATTAGAAAAGTTAGTGGATGATTTTTACACATAGCTAGAGACTACCAAAAGAGCTGGACCCAGGAAAAGTCTAAGTCTGAAAGCCAGACTTACCTATAAAATTTAAAGATGTGATTAACTGTTGGTCTTTCCTAAATAATTCTAATTGAAGTAGGAATGGTTTGGAATTTGTGATTTCTCTGGGGAAGTGGAATAAACACTTGTAATAGCACAGACATTTCAGGAAACTTTTGGCTTAATGGTATGTGGCAAATTATTTACCCTGAAGGGAGACATTGACTGAGGTCACGCTAGATAGATGAATCCCAGATGTAACACTTTTTCATTATGTTTGACACCGGAAGCTGACACATAATTAAAGTATGATTAGGGATTATTTACTCCTTTTGAATTCTGTAGAAATAGTCAAATCATACTATACTATTTTACTAGTAAAAATTTTAAGACTGTCATTAAATCATACTCAAGTTTTTTTACTTTCTTTGAAATGTGAAAAGGCCTCATCTCTCATGCTGGCTGTTAGGGCTTGGGATTTCTTAGGAAGGAGGTGAGCACACTGATTCTGCAAAGTCGGGCAGAGACAACTGGCTATTTTCCATTCCTTCCGTGGCCACAGACCAGAGCCAAGTGCAGGTCACCTTACAAGCCAGTGCAGACGTCTCCTTGGATTGTGGTTAGGTCATGTTCAAGGCAGAGCTATAAACCATCTCTCATGAGCATCTCCCATCTCTTTCTTGTCTTTAAACCCACACAGTGCCCACCTAGCTTGAGAGAACCCCTTTAAGCCCCTTATTTTCTTGTTTTCTCCTGTTCCCCTCTTCCTCTCTGTACCTCCAGGCTTTGAATTTTTTTAACTTAGCATGGACAACTAGACCCCTACCTAGCAAGCTTCCACCACGTCCATCTCCTTCCAAGCAGAGTGCGTGCAGTTCTGCAGCCCATGGTGCTCTGTGCTTCTTAGGATACAATCCGCGTTCCTCAGCATGACTTTCAAAGCCAGCCTCTTCTCCTACAGCTCCCCCAACTTGCTCAGCGCTGCATTGTACTGAATTTCTTCAGGTCTCTCAAACGAGGCCATGTTCTTACCTCCCAGGTTTGACCTATAGCTGTTTTCCTGCTGCGCTGCGTACTTCTTCCTTCCTAGACACTGGAAAATACTCATGTATTGGTTGAAAAAAGGCAGAAGGTAATTAATTAATTGAGTGATTCAGTTAATCTCTCGTACTGTTTTTAATTATTACCTTCTAGATACAGCACAACCTCTGTAAGTTGACCACCCAGGGGACTGTCACAGTCTGGTCAACAGGAGGAATTAGGCCTACAGTGTTGATATATAACTGTGGTGCATGTCCGGTCTATGAAAATTAGGTCAACTTAAGGAGGTGGCCAACTATGGAGGTTCTACTATAATAATAATGTCACCTATTTTATTTGTATTACTGTTATAGAAGTTGTGTGTGTGTGTGTGTGCGTGCGCTCACGTGATTAGAAGTATGAGGAAAAAATGATGCTTTCATTTCATCTGGGATGAGATAAAGGAAGATTTCTACTTCAGATTCCAAACCTTATTAACTAATAAATTATTGGCTGTTATTTTCCATAGCTTTTCTTTAAGAGTGTGTGCGTCTGTAGCAGGCCAGAGCATTCCAGATACAATAGGTGAGCATGTTTTCATTTGTACACTCCTCTGCTGTGCTAAGAAAGGGGAACAGTAACCATTGCTCTACATAGACCATTTAAAACTCAAGTGCTTTATTAATGCCAAGAGTCCTATTGCCTATATGGAACCATCTCCATAAATACTACTTCCATAGTTGGTAATAATGTTATTTATGAGAACGTGACAATTTATGTAAAGCCATTCTGAAAATATTTTAGCTTGGAGGGTATTTTATAAACTTTTTTCTGCTGGTGTATCATGTTTGATTCTACCAATAAGAAAATATTTTCTGAATAACCAACTTGAAATGGGAATTCACCTCTCTGATGGAGTGCTGTGTTCACTGAATACTTTTCCTCTCCTGATTATACTTACTCGAATTTCTGTCCTTTAGCTATGGTGGCCGAGGTGCAATTAGATTCTCTGAAACAAAAAGGAGCCGTCAAACGAACCCTCTTCCTTAACAACCATCAGCCCCATCGCGTCTTCCCTCTTGAGATAAAGAGGCAGAAACCCCGTCAGTGCCAGGATTTCATCGTTTACCTTCGAGTAAGTGTCACAGAAATGCTTCTTCTGGCCTTTCACGTTCACATCCAAATTCCAACTATTTTTCTCCATTTAACCATCATATTTGTCTCCCCGGATCCCCATCAGTTTATTTCCATTTTCCTCGGAGGAAACTTGATTTCAAGGTCAAACGCTCTCTTCTTGACCCTGACTTCAACCGACCTAATGATGTGTTGCTATGAACTTCTAAGGCTTCTGTCTGTTTTGAGCAAAATCTTTGCAAAAGCTCTCAGCTCAGCTGGTTTTCATTTCTAGCTGCCTCTTCCCCCCCAAAACATAAAAGTTCAACACAATTTATTTGAATTTTTGTTCTATGTGAGTATGTCTTGTTAGATTTTATCAATGTGCCTTGCAGAGCCATCTCAGGAAAACATTAAGTCATTCAAAGTTTTATTAAAAGTAATTTATAATTTTTTTAAAGTAATGCATTTTTTCCAATAACTCCTAAATCTACCATGAAATGTAAAGATTGAAACTACTTATAACACCATTATTTATCTTTACCTTTTCAGTTGTTAGGTAGTGATCAACCATTCTCACTTTCCCTCTTCCTTTAAGGAACTTGGTTACCAGGGGAGACCCATAGTCACACTCAACAGTGAGAGGTTGGGCACGTGACCCTTGCGTCTTGACGGGCACGCAGCTGAAGGATGGCCTGTCCTCTGTGTCCTTAGTGCCTTCTGTTTGGTGTTTAGCCCTGTCCCCTGGAGGAGTTCTGTTTCTTTTTCTGAGAGAACTTCAGATGCACTGAAGGTGTTTTGAATTTCAGACAAGCAAGGGCTTACCGCAGTGGTTCTTAACCCTCCTAATGCCGCAACCCTTTAATACAGTTCCTCATGTTGTGGTGACCACCAACCATAAAATTACTTTCATTGCTACTTCATAACTGTAATTTTGCTACTGTGATGAATCTTAATGTAAATATCTGGTATGCAGGATGTATTTTCATTGTTACAAAGGGGTCACAACCCACAGGTTGAGAACCGCTGGCTTAAAGAGTTGGTAAGAGAGTATGAGAACTGAGATGTTTTATTCCTCTGAGCCCAAGAGATTCATAAACTCTATCAACCTCATTAAAAATCCAAATGCATTATGGTTTTCATGACATTAATGGTATATCTACTAAGTGCAATCTTTTACTTTGAAAGTTGACCAATTCCATGTGAGTGGCTCAAGATGTGGACAGCCCACAGATTACCTCCAGAAGCATGTTTCAACCAAGCCACTATTCTGAATGATTTCATCGCTGAATGTCTATTAAGGGCGCTGGCTACTATATCCCACATAAATCAGCATGCATCTGAGCCCACTGCAGAGATAATTGCTTCATCATTCACTTTCACCAAGGAAAGTCAAGTGTTGCCTGCCACGCACAGGCTGACATCTTGCAGCTATTTCATGGAGCTTCTCTTGAGTTTGTGATTGTTTTTTCTAGGATGAAACTGAATTCCGAGATAAATTATCTCCAATCAACATTAGTTTGAATTACAGTTTGAATGAATCCACTTTTAAAGAAGGCCTGGAAGTGAGACCCATATTGAACTACTACAGAGAAAACATCGTTCGTGAGCAGGTAGGTCACTGGCTGTCTTTGATGGCCCCATCACAAGCTAGCTCAGGGGTATCGAGTTCCCAGAGCCATAAGATGAAAGCCAGCTCTTTTTGTTTTTATTCCTGCATGCAGACATGTAACATTTGGGAGTTTTTCCTGACATGTTTCCTGAAACACTGCATTGTTGTGTTTTTCGGAAGCCCTTCCTCTTGTGCAACCAAGATTTAATTTGTTCAAAATGTGCCTGTAATCGAAGCAATACAGCCTGTGATCCTCCAAACATTCCCAGAATAGCATTCTTTACAGACGTTTTGGAATGCATTAGAGTTGGGATATCATGTCAACTTAACCTATCTTGGGAGGTCACCGTGTAACATTGGTTAGAGAGCTGGGTAGAGTCCTGCGTCGTGACATGAAAGCTTTGATTTGATTGTGGAATCATTCAGAATTGTCAAAAGAAAGGATGGGATTTGGGTTTTTCCAAGTTGTTCCTCATGCCTCTTTGTGCTACACAGGCTCACATCCTGGTAGACTGTGGGGAGGACAACCTCTGTGTTCCTGACTTGAAGCTGTCGGCTAGACCGTAAGTCTAAATAAATAAACATGAGCATTATGCCTAATGGAATCCAGGTGTTCATTTAAAGCTTTTTAAAGGAGAAGGTGGGCACTTCTAATGACAACAACGAAAAAAATATGCTGCGTGAAATTCTTGAGCATGGCTACACTTTGGGTGAGCCTGTGGTTGGGTCAGTTCCTTGTCATTGGTGTTGAGTGATACACCCTAAGATTCTGCCTGGGCCGTTTCATCTTTTAGCAAAAGTGGGGTGGGGGGGAATGTTTTAGTTAAAAGTAAACTCATCTGTGGGGTGGCGTGGGTTATATTTACTCACCTCCGTCAAGTAGGCAAAGGCTGGTTCCAGTGACACCTTAGCCAAACTGGTTTTGACAGCATCCCTTGACTAGGTCACCCTAAAACTGTCAAAACAAAATTAATTTTAATTTACTGAAAAAAATTCACTTACATGACACTTCACAGAGTATAGCAGAAATTATCACAAAATCAAAGAAGAAACAACAGGCTTCACAGTTGCTGGTGATGGGAGTCTGAACCCAGCCCTGGAATTTGTACTGACTGTATTATGTTAATGAAAAGATACAGAACTGGGATATAAACCATCAGTGGTAGAAAAGGCAGATTCAAGCCCCTTTCCATCCCAGGAACTACCTCCCTGCCAGTCTTTGGAATCTGCTTCTTGGTATAATCCCTCAAGGAGGTTTTCCCAAATTTCATAATTTCTCAAATGTCAAAGGCAATCGCTTTGAGTGAGGCTCAAAAGTGGAATGGGCATTTCCAAATGCTGATTTGATTTGTAGTTCAAAGTGAATTAAATTTCCTCAAAAGACCTCAAAATGCTTCAGCAGCTATTTCAGATCTAATTTTATCTGCCTGTTTCTTCCTTCTTATTTTCCACTCTGCATTACTCTTCCCTCCTTGCTTCCTAAATTCTTCTCTTCCTTTTTTTTTTCTGTCATTTATTTTCTCTTTGTGTTTCTAGGGATGTGCTGACACTGCCTCTTTCTAGCTTATAAAGCCAACTGTTAAATTTGCAGGAATCTCCTTAGATTGTTACACATGTTGGTTGCTTAAAATTGAGCACAGCAGGTAGATTGACACCGCTGAAATAAGAAAATGCTTTTTTTTTTTTTTTTTTTTGAGTACTGGTTGTTAAATATTTACCAACACACCACCTCGTATCTTCAACCCTTCTTATCCAGAGGTTATTTTTTTTTTATACTTCCCATTATCTCTTCATGAAAATCCATCCTCTTTGCCATCCTCCTTTTCCACCTAGATAAATCCTTAAAAAAATTTTTTTTCATGAACCAGAGAAGTGGCAGTCCCTAATAATTCTTTTGAAACTGCATTTTCAGAGATAAGCATGAGGTAATCGTTGGAGATGAAAATCACCTTATGCTCATAATAAATGCGAGGAATGAGGGGGAAGGAGCCTACGAAGCAGAACTCTTTGTGATGATACCAGAAGAGGCAGATTACGTCGGGATCGAACGCAACCACAAGGTAAATGCCTGCAGATTATTTCCAGTACAGAGTTATGTGTATTTTTGAAGTCAAATAAATGTGAAGTAGGGCCATGTTAGCCGAGTGTTTCTTTCTAAGTAAAAGAGAGCAAAATGGTGCCTTACTTAGTTAAATCGTGATAGCAGTGAATCGAGAAGGGGCATGGGATTGCACGGTGGTCATGTCTGTCTTTGCCACAGAGCAAAGGTAAATTGGCAAAAAGACTGAGGGCTGAGGCCAGAAAGAGAACAGAGCTGGCCAAAAGAAGCCACTCACCAGTGTGCTGGAGCAGCTGACTTCCCAAGCTCATTCCTTTCCCTCCCCGGCTTTTCTAGTCTATGTTGAGTTCCTTTAAGTTTCAAGAGGTGGTAGGAGGCCTGGGTTTCATTACAGGTCAGGGGAGAAGCTCCAGCCGATCTCTGCTGAGCGCTGATAACAGCCGGGAAGGGAAACAAGTTCATTTTTCTTTCATCTTGGTCCACCTCATCAGATTCGTGACCAGGAAAAGCCTGGTCGTCCTCATTTGCCAGTCCCCAGTGCCACCATTTATTAAAATGACACCAGTGCTATTTATAACCTTTGCTTTTATTATCAGACCCTGGAGCTCAGTATCCTAAAGTTCTACAATGCTCTGAGTCACTTGGTCTAGAAAACCACTATCAATGCGTGGAGAGAGAGGCCTTCAGTCCCCGAAATTCACAGATCACAAAGTAGAGACCAAGTTTCACGTTTCTTTTCTTTTTTTTTTTTTTTTGTAGAGACAGAGTCTCACTTTATGGCCCTCAGTAGAGTGCCATGGCATCACACAGCTCACAGCAACCTCCAACTCCTGGGCTTAAGCGATTCTCTTGCCTCAGCCTCCCGAGTAGCTGGGACTACAGGTGCCCGCCACAACACCCAGCTATTTTTTGGTTGCAGTTCAGCCGGGGTCGGGTTCGAACCCACCACCCTCGGTATATGGGGCCGGTGCCTTACCGACTAAGCCACAGGCGCTGCCCAAGTTTCACGTTTCTTTCACAGGACTAAGAGCATCATGGGTGCTCCTTAAATGTTTGCTGAGAATTTGGTTATTTAAATAAAATTGATTAAATGTCTTCTAGTTTCCAAATACCGTATCCCCGGAGAACCTTGATTAAATATTAGAATACTGAACATTCTAATGATTGAATTTTGTAACAAAATGCAATTCCCCCAAAGAGATGTTAACAGACTGTTGTGATGTGAGTGTCTTTTGAAACATATTTAGGGAATATAAAATTCTTGATTCACACCTCTAGTCTCATGAGTTTTTGTTTTAGTTGAATTATCTTCTCAGTAAAAAAAAAGGAAAAAGAAAAAAAGACAATCTAAATGAACAATGATCATGTATGTTGACAGTCATTTAAAATTATTAAGTTTCTACTGAACAGACTTTTAGAAAAATATCTCCAAAGTCATGCAGTTGTGTATATTAAATATGTACATCATTCATATCTCAATAAAATGGTTTTAGAAAAATCCAAAAATGTTCTAATTCTTCCATGGTAAGAGGAAAAAATCATTCCACCTCTTCTCAAGAGTGTTTGCAGCTTTCCAGCCTATTTTTATTACTCTTTTATTTCAAACATGAAAATCAGTTTAAATCTTAATTTCTCTTGTGAATGGTTTATAACCACCCCATCTTCTTTTTTCTTTAATTATATGATTTTAGTTTCATTTCTCTATGAAGTTACTTTAAGATCTAAAAATTGGGAATGAATGAAGCACTTAACTTACAAAGATGATGATTAATAATTATTTTGAATTTAAAATTTTATCTCCTAATAAAATCTCTACCAGCAAAAAAAGAAAGAAAAATATCACCTACAAATACTATATGCAAATAATCAATAAACACGAAAATAAATTGACGTGTGTAATGTTTAAAAAGTGTTTCAGGATTCCATTTGCATTTTTATTTCAATTCCCTTCTTATGACTCTAACCCTGAGTTTGTTAAACTAAGCTTCTATTCTAGAAGGTTCTTCTTTGAGCAAAATATCCACTTTACTGTTCACTTTTTTGCATGGAAAACATGGGCAAGCCCTTATCATTCTGTCTTTGGCTATAAACATTCTAACAGACATTATCTATTATCTCAAACAAGCCCTTAACTATTTTTTTTCCTTCCATCAATTTCCTTTGGGCAGAGACGCAGCTCAGTCTTTGAATTTTCCATGGCTCAGCCACATTCCAATTTCTGCTTTGTTTCCAGGCACTTTGAGGTTTGTGTACATTTTTATTGAAACTCAGTTCAAGTCAGTTTTTTAAAAACAATTTTTTTCTCAAGGGGAAAAGTCTTAGGAATGATCTGATTGTAAGTTGTGCCGTTCTTAGGTTGAGAACATTCATCTTTCAGAATGTGGAGATGTTAATCATCTCTTTAGAAACCAGGATCAAGCCAATCTTTGTACTTCCCTTCAGTGACCTTCCGCCTCAGTTGTCTAGGAGTAAAAGTCTATGTGCTTTCTCTTGATTATTCGCATCATCATCGTTATTACTTTGGTAAAATATGCAACATAAAACATCTTATTTTAACTATTTTTAAGGGTTCTTTTCAGTTATGTTACATTCACGTGGTTGTGCAACTATCACCATTACCCGTCCACAGAACGTTTTTATCATCCCAAATGGGAACTCCGTACCCCTTAAAAATAATTCTCCATTTTCCCCTCTCCCCGGGCCCAAGAAAGCACTATTCTACTTTCTTTCAGTATGAATGTTGCTGTTCTAGGGATGGCATCCTCATCTCCATTCAATCTCTCGCAGCCCTCCCCAACATGTCCATAACTAGACCTTGGTCTTCCCACACTCACGCCGCTCTTGCCTAAACCTCCTATCTCCGAGAATGACACCAGCATCCCCCTGGTTTGTTTGTTTCTTTCTTTCTCTCTCTCTCTCTTTCTTTCTTTCTTTTTCTTTTTTTTTTTTTTTTTTGAGACAGAGTCTCACTTGTTACCCTTGGCATAGTGCCCTGGAGTTACAGCTCATAGCAACCTCACACTCTTGGGCTCAAGTGATTCTCCTGTCTCAGCCTCCCAAGTAGCTGGGACTACAGATGCCCACCACAATGCCCGGCTATTTTTAGAGATGGGGTGTCACTCTGGCTCAGGCTGATCTCAAACCTGTGAGCTCAGGCAATCCACCCTCGGCCTCCCAGAGTGTTAGGGTTACAGGCATGAGCCATTGTGCGCAGCTATCCCCCTGGTTCTAAAACTTGAAGTGAGTCCTAAGTCTTTCTGGTTCTACCTTCTCTCCATGTGCCACTGTCATGGCCTTCATCCAGGCTGGCATGATCCTTTGTCCAGATCATATCAACAGTCTCCTGCTCCATCTCGCCTTCTCTCAGCCTGTAGCCTCTTACCTACGCCTTTATAAATGCAAATCTGGATGTGCCACTCTTTTGCTTAAAACTGCACCAGCTCGCCATTCCTTCTAGGATAAAATCCAAGTCCTTCAGGTACCGGGGAGTGCTTCATTACCTCGCCCCTGCTCACCTCTTCAGCCTCATGGCTAGTTGTTTATTCTTTCTTTTACCCCTACACCCTCAATTCCAGCTCAACTGAATTTCTTTCCAATGCTTATAATACCCATCTGCTCTCAGCAGAGATAGTTTACTCCAGCTGTTCCTTCCCAACACACTAACTCTACTCCCTCCTCCTCTTTATCTATCTTATGTTATTCTATTTCCTTCTACTCATCCTTCAAATAATAGCTGAGGCTTGATAGTAGTCAAAACTGTTACTGTGGCCAGGCAGGGTGGCTTATGCCTGTAATCCTAGCACTCGACAAGGCCAAAGTGGGAGGATCTCTTGAGCTCAAGAATTCAAGACCAGCCTGAGATAGAGCCAGACCCCGTTTCTACTAAAAATAGAAAAAAATAGCCAGATGTTGTGGAAGGTGCCTGTAGTCCCAACTACTCGGGAGGCTGAGGCAGAAGGATCACTTGAGTCCAGGAGTTTGAGGTTTCTGTGAGCTAGGCTGACACCCTGGCACTCTAACCTGTGCAACAAAATGAGACTCTATCTCCAAAAAACAAAAGGAAACTGGGGTGGCACCTGTGGCTCAAGGGAGTAGAGCCCTGGCCCCATATGCCGGAGGAGGTGGGTTCAAACCCAGCCCTGGCCAGAAACCGCAAAAAAAAAAAAAAAAAAAAAAAGGGAAACTGCTAACATTTATTACATAATTGCTATGGGCTGGGTAATGCTCTAAGTTCTTGTATGTATTTAATTTATTTAATCCTCATGACAGCTTTATGGAGAAACTACTCTCTTTGCCCAATTTTATAGATAAGAAGAAATTAATTAATTTTATAGATAAGAAGTAACATGCCCAAAGTCATACAGTTATTATGTAGCAGAAACAAGATTCTAACATCAGCTGTTAGATCCAGGCCTCCCTCTGATCACTGATCTGCGTTTCCACCAGTTTAGATACCACTTCTAAGAAGCCTTGAATCTGTGAACATTTTCCTTTTCCTTTGTCAGTATTTATTTCTCCTTCCATAAAACATACTAACCTCTACTGTAAATGTGTGTTTCCACTGCTTGTTACAATTACTTATAAATTACTTGGTATAATTGTTGTAATAAGTAAAAATTCAGTAGAGAGAAGTGGTTTTATTTATCAGGCCCTGGTAAATAGCAGGTATACACTTAATGTTTTTAGGGAATGAATAATCCTCCAAGAGTTATAAATGGATTAGACCAAGAATATCCCTGGAACTTCAGAGGAAAATAATCTAGAAATATCTGGGAAAACAGTCATTGTTTCAGAAGAGAGAGGAAATAAGGTTAAAAAAAGAAAAAGAGCCGGGTGTAAGAGGGCAAAAAGACGTTTGGTGCCAAAGAACTATTTCTGGAAAGCTGGAAAAAATATACATATAATTTTCAACCTTTAGGTAAGATAAAAATACTCACTATAGAAACTAAATCCTTGGATTGTACTCAAAGGGCACTTGGGCACTTTCAAAAGCTTTGGTTGGGTTCTTCTTTTCCATTTTTGTGATTGAGTTAGTAATCCCCACATAAAACATCTCTGAGTTATTAGGGTTAGTTATTGGTTTTTAAGAAGTTGAATAGCTGTTCCACTAAGCAGCCTGAGGTGATCTGTGAAAATGGTTTGCTATTCCCTTGACCCAGAAAACCCCACAAAGTCAGGCAAATCGAGAGGCTCAAACCTTCGTGTTCACTTTAAGAACACATGTGAATCTGCCCAGGTCATATAGGGTATGCATGTATGAAAAGCCACCAAGTATCTGAAGGATGTCCCTTTAAAGAAACAGTGTGCACCATTCCGATGTGATGGAGTTGATGAGTGTGCCCAGGCCAAACAGTGGGGCTGGACACAGGGTTGGTGGCCCAAAAAGAGTGCTGAATTTTTGCTGCACATGATTGAAAATGCAGAGAGTAACGCTGAACTGAAGGGTTTAGATGTAGATTCTCTGGTCATTGAGCATATCCAAGTGAACAAGGCACCCAAGATGCGTCGCCAAACTTACAGAGCTCATGGTCGCATTGACCCATCCAGGAGCTCCCCCTGCCACATTGAGATGATCTTTACTGAAAAGGAACAAATTGTTCCCAAACCAGAAGAGGAGGTAGCACAGAAGAAAAAGATATCCCAGAAGAAATTGAAGAAACAAAACTTACGACATGGGAATAGATACAACCTAAAATAAATGCAAATAACAGTTAAAAAAAAAAGTTGAATACACATTAAGCGCTTCTTACAATCGGAAAAGTCAAATGTGGCTTGAATCTTACAATGTTACTGCACTCTATTCCTTTCCTGAAATATGTGCGCATTTTTTTGGCACTCTCTGTATATTCTAACCCTCCCTTTGAGAAAAAAGAATATATTACTACCTTTTTGAAAATAAGTGTCAAAGCTCCTCCAGTGTAACTAATATGATAGTCACAGTATGTGGAGAGGGTTTTATTTGATGGGACCTGATGTGTCTTTTGTCATTAATTAAAACAGACTGTTCCACGTGTCCAGCTCCTTGGTTGATTCTTGGAGGACGATTTTAAAGTTAGCTGTGTATTTGTCTGTTGCATGTTACGCTCCTGGCTGGTTCTGCGGTGTATTTCCTGATGCCGTCGATTACTTGGTCCCCAGCACTCTCTAGAAAAGGGACTAGAACAGATGCAAAAACCTCTCCTTACCTGCAGCTGCGCCCTCACAGTGTGTGGCTTACCTACAGGATTCTTTAGCGAGATGTCTGCTGTTTGCTCGGTCTTTGTTTTTGTTTTAGGTTTGGGCTTTTTTAATAAAATAGAAAAGAAACAGAGGATCATTTCTGAAACTTCTACTTGAAAAATTCTTATCACTTTCTATCTAAAATTTCAATAGCAGTCACAGGTGGGTAGATGGTTATGATGTTGGGAACTCTCGTCCTCCTATCGGAGGAACAGAAATTCCCAGAAAGTTGCTCCTTTGTGAAATTCCTCGTATGGGAATCAGAGTGACAGGTCATATACTGATGGTGCAGAACAAGGCATAGTGAAATAAGGAATGAACAAAAATCTCTACTACCCAAAGCTGCTGTCGGAGAACAGAGAAGCACAGTTGGGGGATTCACTTTGATTTCTCATCTGTACAACCGTGAGACCTTGTCCAGCATATGGTTCAAAGGACCTCTTCAAACTTGAGCTTTTACAGACTCTAATCAGCATAAGATAAAGGGGCAGAGGAGAAGATTGGAAGTCCCGGCTAAACATAACATGTTCTCTTTATATATTTGGAGGATTGAGCAATATTTGATTATGTTATCTCAAAATGGGACGATGGCATGTAGAAATTTAAGGCTGTTCTCTTGCAAATGGTCATTGAGTTTGATAATAATCTATGCATATTACTGTCATTTTGTTTTTGCAAGACTAACATGAGGAATATGTTTGTCTATTCATGTTTAATTGTGATCTTCCTGCCCTGGGTTTCACGTTAACGTTGGTGACCATAGTGAATATAAATACTGTATTAAGCGTCGTCTTCCTTGATGAAACACAAGAAACGTATTTACCATCCCAACACATTACTTCCTAAATTTAACTTCTACCTTTTTCTCTCAAGTTTCACTTGTGAGCTAAGAGTCACAAATTACGGGTTTGTGTGTGGTTGCCCACACAGGTGTTTGACATCGGGGGCCCCTCCCGGGCCCAGCATGGCTCAGGACCTAATTTATTTCAGCCCCCTGAAATGCTGATGTTCTTTCCTGTTGTAGGAATTGCG
Source organism: Nycticebus coucang (assembly GCF_027406575.1). Taxonomy (NCBI): domain Eukaryota; kingdom Metazoa; phylum Chordata; class Mammalia; order Primates; family Lorisidae; genus Nycticebus; species Nycticebus coucang. The sequence goes on from NC_069799.1 coordinate 57,488,269, forward strand.
ACCACTGAGCTGTGAGTACAAGATGGAAAATGTAACCAGGATGGTGGTGTGTGACCTCGGGAACCCTATGGTGGCTGGAACAAATGTAAGGGAAAACCAGAAGTACTTTCTGATTTCCTTCTACTTGAATTTTACAGAGAACTAATGGAAAGTTTCCAATTAGCACTCAGCAGTTCAGCACACAGCAACTACAACAAATTAGGCAGGAAATTACAGAAGTAGTGGGATTTAGCATTCTAACCTACAAAGAGCAAAAAAATCTCAGGTTAAAAACACAAAGAGAAGCATACTTGTATGTGCTTTCTCTTTAGACTTTATCTGTGTATTTTAGTTGTAACAATTCTATGAAGACTTTTTTTTCTTTTTTTTTTTTGTTAAATCATAGCTGTGTACATCAATGCAATCGTGGGGTACACTGTGCTGGTTTTATATACAATTTGAAATATTTTCGTCTAACTGGTTAACATACCATCACGGTATTCTCTTAGTTATTGTGTTAAGACATTCATATTCTACATTTAGTAAATTTCACATGTACTCTTGTAGGATGCAGAATTTTTTCTCTAAATAGTTTTTGTTTGCATTTTGCTACAGATTTTCTCTGAATTCAGAAAGAAGTGCAATATAAATGACTTTAAAAATAACCCAATTCAAGCAAATATTTTACCAAAGACAATTAACTTTTATTTCCCATATACCTTCTATATGAATGTCATTCATAGTAATTTCATATAACAAATATTAGTAGAATCCAGTCTTTGAATCAACTTCACTGGGTTTGTATTTTCCATTATCTTACTTGAAGAATAATACAGAAGGTAGTTGGTAATTTTGTAGCAAGGGGAAAAAAATGTTAATAATGATCTCCAATATGCTTATGAAAAAAATGTGAGTTCTTTTTCCTCCTCCTTTTTGTTGCCAGATTTTAAAACTTTCCAAGCAAGATTAATTACTTATGGGCAATAAATTCATATTATGCCCTTGCACTTTAAGTGTACCCATGGTACCTTCTTGTAATAAATAGTAGCAATTATTTTATGAAGCCATAAATCAGAAAAAAATTCTAAAATATGAAAGTACTAATTAAATCTGACATAAATTGAACATACATATTCCTCAACTTAAAATTAGATGTTTAGGATTATGGATGAAATGGTCTGTTTGAAAAAAAATTCATGAAAAGTTATAATTATTAGGTTTGTATTAAAACAACTTGCCAAAGGTATATTCCAAAGAGCATCAGTGCTCTGAGATAAGCCTGTCCAGGGCATTCAGTAGTCACTGCTGGGTGTACCCTTCAGGTACACAGATCCAGGGACACATTTGCATTTTAAAGGTGCCATCAGGCTTCCAGTAAATAAATCTTTTAGCTTAATGTTTTACACATTTATCTAATACTTGAGCATTTGAAGTTTTTCTCAAGCAATACCTGTTCCCAATATACATTTTAGGATATTATGCTGGAATAATATTTTTGTTCTTTTACATTATAACATTACATTGACCTCGGGCGTTTCAAAAGTGTGCGATGGTCCAGTAAACTCACTTCTTAGGTCAAAAATAAGCAAATATGTAAATGAAAGGTAAATTCTTATAACAGATTACTGATTACTGTGGATTGACTGTACTTTGTGTTATAAACCTATCCCTGGGAGCTGGGAAGTCCCTTTTACATCAGTTTACTGAATTTTCAAAACAACCCTATGAGTCAAGTATTTCCTTCATTTTGCAGATGAGGAAACTGAGGCTTGGGGAAGTCCAGTGTCTTGCCCAAAATCCTATAGACGTTGACATTGAGAAAACTGGGATTCAACGTAGGCCTGACCCCAAAGCCCATGTTCAATGCAGTCTGCACAGTTCTGAAAAGTGCTTGGACAAAAGCTAACAAAGAACAGATGAGAGTTTAAGGTGAAGCTATGAAAGACACAAGGAGAGGTCCAAGCTGAGATATTAGAACATTTTTTAAATCAGAATCCTTTTATCTAGGAGGATTTATCTATTTATTACCTAATGAATGAATCCTTTTTGCTAGTTTCAAGAAGAATCCTACTACTTAATGGATATGAGGAAGTTTACCTAAAGCCAAGGGGAAAAATGCACGGAGATGGCGGCAACCGTGTTAGCGTCTGTAGGTGACGGTCTCTCATCCCTTTCTCAGTATTAGAAGTGTTACGTTTAGGCCAGAGATCGTCCAAGATCATCAATAACTAAGGATACACTTGAAACAAAAACTGGCCACCAGTGCCATTCAAAGGGGAGGCAAAATGGCAGTGTGGTCTTAACCATGGACGTGTTTATGGGAAAGGATGCCAGTCCATTTTACTAGCAAATAATCTTCAGAAGTCAGAAAAGTAAATTGTTTATATTCATTTATCTCTGAGGTCTTGCTTTCTTATCTTACCCTTTAATGCCCTTAAACGCATCAAATTTTATTGCATTCTGTTTTGTTGTAAAACACTTTGATTTATTTACTTCTTCATTTTGTACTTTAGAAAGAATACTCTCAGTGGAGTGTAGTAAAATTCCAAATGTAAAAGCAGTCCTAAATATTAAAATGCCTCATAAATCCCAAAGAATATTCCCATTCCAGTATCTTTAAAAAATAGTTTTCAAGTGATTTTTTATCAGACATTCAAAGTAGTATTCAGAAGTTTTCCTTCTGATTTTTTTTTTTTTTTTGAGACAGAGTCTCACTATGTCACCCTTTGTAGAGTGCTGTGGTGTCACAGCTCACAGCAACCTCAGACTCTTGGGCTTAAGTGATTCTCTTGCCTCAGCCTCCCAAGTAGCTGGGACTACAGGCACCTGCTACAACGCCTGGCTATTTTTTGGTTGTAGTTGTCATTGTTGTTTGGCAGGCCAGGGATGGATTCGAACTCACTAGCTCCCGTGTATGTGGCTGGTGCCCTAGCCACTTGAGCCACAGGTGACAAGCCTCCTTCTGGGATTTTTAAATAGTATGGGAAAAGAAATCTTTAGAACTCTGGCCTTCTCTCCTTGTGGTCTTGGCAAGACTCTATCCCTAAACCTCTCAAATAGTAAAATCATTTTTGTATACTAGCTACAGTGATATAAAATATTCAAATGCCAATAAGACTCATAACAACTTGCAAATTTTCTCAAGTAAGAAAATGAAAGAAAATGATGGTTCAACAAAGATTCTTTAGAATCAGTGGTCCAGCGATCTGATGTCTGGTACTAGTAAAAAACACATTCACACCTTGGACTCATAGGATATCCCCTCCATTGTGTTTTCATCCTGTGCTGAATGTCCCTGTACGGAAGACCAGCCTTAGCCACCCTCCCTCACAATATATAGACACCCGTCACTGGAAGTGTGCAAATAAGGGTACACGCCCATCATTCCTTCCACAATTTTTCTCATACTCTATTTTTTTTTTAATTTTTTAAAGCAAAAGGACAGAGTTTATTGAAAAATAAAAGAGATAGATAAGAGATGGAGGAACCCAAGTGGGAAGCCCCTCTTAGACTCTTCCTATAAGCCTACTCCCCATTCAGTAAGAAACTCAAAATTAGCAATATAGTAGGTTGAGTGCCAGAAGAGCAGCAAGAAAGGAGACCAAGAATAAAGAGGGGAAATGTTCTGCTTGGCCCAGCCTATAGGAGCAGAGGATGTGTCGCAGGAGATACCAATTATCCTGAGCTTTCAAGCACGAGTGGGAGTTCTTTAAGGAGAAAACTCAGGAGAAAGCTCAAAGGCTTTTAAAGACGAGAGAAGGGCATCTGCAGAGGCCTGATAGCAAACTTCTCCTTTGGAATTATTAAAAATAATCATCATTACTGGGGCACAGGGATGCACATGCTTTATAACCAAGGCACATCTGTGTTTAAACACTATCTGTGGTCAGCTGAGAAACCTTGAGCAAGTCACATTGGAATGAGAAAATGCCGACTTGTAGGAGTGTTTGGAACTATGTCATGATATCGGAAATGTAAAGTTGCCATGAGGGAAGTACAGTGTTCATGGCACATTCAGTTAGGGCTGGTGAGAGGCTGATGATGACTTACGATACAGAGGATCGTATTATTACTGATTTATCTTAACACGAGTGTTTGTTACTGAATTGATTCTCACATTGTAGTGGCTGTGATTACAGATTCCGGAGTCAGCTTGCAGGGATTTAAATTCCAACTCTGGAGTTTATTTGCTCTGTACCTGGAGCAAGGCACTTAATCTCTCTAATCCTCAGATTGCTGCCCAAGATTGCAGAATGTCAACAATGACCATACCTACCTCCGAGTGGTTGTCATGATGACATGAAATAAGGCATATCAGGCCTAGCACAAAAATTGGAAGAGAAAGTGACATCATTGGATAGACATGTTACCTATTATTTTTACTTCTTTATTTATACCATCATTGGATCTTTCTCCCTATTTTTATCTACTTTCAAATCATAAAAATAATAAGAGCAGTTATAAAAATTTAGAAAATGAAAAAAAGTAGTCCATATAATCATAAGGTTATCGTGTGTTAATATTGTTCTGGAGTATCTTTCTTTCTTTTTTTTTTTTTTGCAGTTTTTGGTCAGGGCTGGGTTTGAACCCGCCACCTCCGGCCTATGGGGCCAGCGCCCTACTCCTTTGAGCCACAGGCACCACCCTTTTATAAATTTTTTTTATTTTTACATATACATGTGTTTATTAGGTTTCCTTTTTTTTGTCTTCACAAAATTAAAAAGACTTAAAATTTAGTAACAATAACAATGTTTAAGATAAGGACTAGAAACAAAAACCTCGTAAAGAACGAACGAACATAAATACATTCAGAAAAGGAATCAGACACTTGCCACATCAAAATATTAAGTAATAATAATGCAAAGAAAGTAACATGCCCATCGTCAAATCAGAGTATGTCTATTGTAGAATGCTTTGACTCTGAGATTCAGTATGGAATATCTTCTTACAGTACATCTCCACTCCTGTACAGTAATTTTTCCATTTATAGACTTTTAAAATCATAGCTGAAACTCATAGCAATAAAACATTGGAACCTTTATTTGTCATTGCTCATTATTACATTATAAGCATTTTCCATACTGCTGCATTGATTCCACAGCCATAATTCTAATGTCTACGTAAATGTCCATCAAACAGAAACATCTTGGTTTTCTAAATCAGTCTCTTCGCTTACATGTATATTTGGGTTGCTTTCAATTTAGCATGTAAGGAAGCAAGCTGGAGAAGAATTGGTGCAGTACTTAATGGAGAGAGAACCAAACAGAGAGGAATCTGAATCTTCTTCGGCTCTCAGCCACCCAGGATAGAAGCAGGAAAAAAGGATGGCCCCAGCAATCCAGGGCGGGGTTTAGCAGGGATGACTTAGAAAAGGTTTTTATGTTGTGTGAAAGGTCCTTCCCATGTAGTAACATTGTGTCTTCTATGATTTTTTTTTACTTTTAGTATTCTCTGGGCCTCCGATTTGCAGTTCCACGTCTTGAGAAAACAAATATGAGCATCATCTTCCATCTCCAAACCAGAAGGTGAGGCCTTTAAATGCCTATAATCATTCAGCAATCCATAATGAGATGATGTTGTGTGTCAAGGTCCTTCCCCCTGAAAAGCTCTTCTGCAATTAGAACCCAGACTTTCACAGCCTGTGTCTTCTTTGTTTTTCTCAACTATTTTGGGTTTTGCCGTGTTTTGGATTTGAAAATGAGATTACATTATGTCGTAGGCCAAGTAGTGAGATAGCTACTACTTTGTCCTGAGCGCCTCCCACCAGCTCCACCTCTGCGTTTTCCCATTCCAAGGCACGTGTCCTCCCCCAACCCACCATGGCCTCAGCTGGGTGTTCTCTGAGAACAAAATCTCTGCAAGTAAGCATAAACTTTACATCTGCAATGTTGGAGTCTCCTAATTTTTCAAAAATGAATGGCTTACTTACGGGAAGCATGGAGGGATACAGGAGAGACATTGTATTTTGAGGGCAGAGCATTCTTTAGTATGGAGCTACACCTTGTAGGTAGCTGCCTTCCTTTTCTAAAGTTGACCCTGTTTGAGGATTCACTTGTGACTTTACCCTTGCATTCTGTTTGCTCCTTCATGGCTGAAAATAATATTTCCTGAATGGGAAGACCTACAGAGAAAAATGTGGCATGTGGACAGGGGTTTCCCAGCTGTGGACTCCAGCCCATTAGCTGGTAATGAAATCAGTTGAAGGACTCTAGACCCATATTAAAAGAAAGAGAGGGGAGGCTGAGGCAGGAGGATCCCTTGAACCCAGGGGTTTGAGTCTCGTCTGGACAATATGACAAGACCTTGTTTCAAGGAAGGAAGGAGGGAGGAGAACGGAGGGAAGGGAAGGGAAGGTCAGAAGAAGGGAAGGAAGAGGGGAAGGGAGGAAGGGAAGGAGGAAGGAAGGAAAACAGGAAGGAAGGAAGGGAGGAAGGAAGGAGTTGATTGCATGGAATACAACATACTATGATATAATAAGTGATATATTAGCGCTATTTGTGAAACATTTCTTTCAGATAAGCGTAAATGCCTGTAGTAAGATGTCCTGTGAGATGTATATATTTGTCATGATCAAAACTTTAAAAGTTTGAAAGACATGAATATAAACAGGAATGCGCACCTCCAAAGTCATTTATACCTTGCCCAGGATGTTAAACCCCAACTATTAAAATGACTACAAATTTGATATCTACAATTCGGTTCTCAAATACTAGGGTGTAATGTAGCTAATCCCTAAATTGACCTTGATGTCATGCAGGGATTGTTATTAGAGTGTGATAACTTTCAGGATAATTGCTCTTTGCAACAGATTACTTTTCAATAGCTACCTCAATACAAGGTTTAGGGTTTCTAAAATGCATATAAACTCTGTTAAGAGTGTAGCAGTGTCACAAACCACTTCCCCACCATCACCATCGAACTGAGATAGATTCCTAGGTGGGAAAGTTTTCTAACTTACCTTATGTGTTTTTTTCTGAATTTCACGAGGTAGTTCCTGAATTTAACTGAGATGTTTTCTGTGGAATTATATACTTATAAAAAAATTTTAATCCAAATTATTGTTGGAGTGCAGATAGAATGAATTTTCATTTTAGCAAAAGCTTAGTTAATCACTTCTTTATATGTGAACACATTCGTCAAAGGGTTCATGTCATCCTAAATATTTTCATTTCAGAAATATGCTTGTATTTCTAAATTTCTAGTGAGAAAAAAAAAACATGCTATAGCAAAGGGCCATTCGCACTCTATTCAGTAGCCTGAAGTTTCCATTTCTCTCCATCATCGTCTGGGGATAATGCCTTGTTATCTGTGGCTAATTGATTCTGCGGTGGCATGAAGCTTTGTATTACTTAAAGTGCCCAGCCTTTATTTAGAAAGAAAGTCTCATACAAAAGCACAAAGCAATTTCATTGATATTTCCTCCTTACTCTGGATTACAGTTGCAAAGAAGAGAATGGGTTCAGTAGCAGTTCACTCAAGAAGCAGAAGATGTCACATGATATTCTAAATGTCTTCCCCAGATTCGTGCTGTAGATCATCACTTACAAAATAAATTCAGTAATCAAATCTTGAATTCAGTGTACGATAGAAATGGCCACATTTTTAACAGCCCCATTGATCTAAAAACTGTGTCGAGATGACATTTCATTTCTACTCATGACTACTCTAACATCATCCTCAAAAACATAAAAATGCAAAAATGCAGAAAGAACTTGAATATATGTAAAGTGTTTAATTCCTAAAACATACACATTATAGAGATAACACGGGAGAATACGGTGTTCAAGTAAAACTCAAATACCAAGGTATTTGAGAGGTAAGCATTTATCAGCATGCTTTGTTGACACATTCCAAAGATGTAAATAAGCATTTATTTACATTGTTTGCCTATTTCCACAAATAAAAGCCAAAAGAGTAATAGGCCTTATAAGTTAGTAAGCTTAAGCATATTTCCTGTTAGCAAATATTTGCATTAAATGCCCTCGATCTACATGACATAAACATTTGTCTCAAATTGCAATTCCCACAGTGCAAACACTTCTTTGTAAGCATCCTTGAAGCTGCTTCCTTAGTAATGGGAAATGGGCACTGTGTTATTTGGTTGACATTGCAGAGGCCACAGAAAAAGTACAGGGAATGTTCAAAAATAGAAAATAGGAAGTAGAAAGGAAAAAGACAGTAGCACTGGAGTAATAAAGTGGAAAATGTGTTTATCACAAGCAGAGAGGAAATTCATCCTTTCTTGGGTAGCACCCCCAGTATAAATAGCTCAGCGTCCAGCTCAGTGATGGATGGCTTGTTTGGATGTGGCTGTGCTATTAGTCAGGGAGGTCAAGGAAACATTTCAGTTATACAGCAGGCCTGGTTCCTTTCCTACCAGGAGATTTTGTCAACCCTACTGGTATGCAGTAGTAAGTGGCATGCAAGTCTATGTGACAGAAAATGATTCTGATTACCCAGCCGGAAGGTCTGGGCTTCAGTCTGCCATCGTTTGGCTGCATTGCCAAACAGCCTTGAGGAGTCTCCTATCAGACTTACTTTCAAAGATGATCTCCATGTTTGACATCAATGTACATATTCAGGATCTCATGAGTAAGGACAATTGTTGTTTAAACCACTCGGAAACAAAACACGATTGAATTATGTCATACCGTAAAGGAAACTTAGCTTTTTCAGAATTCTGATTTCCCCCTGCTGCAAAGCAGTCATGAAATAGAACAAAATCTGGTTGGTCCGTAGGACAGCTATATTTAAATGTCCAAACTAAAGTGTTACCTGTTATCTGTTTGAAACCATAAACTCTGCAGGAAACAGAATTAATTAATCGCATCTGAGTGGTTAGAGTTCAGAATCCTGCGTTTTAAAAAACAAACAAATGAAAATAACTGTTTAGTTGACAGGTGCTCCCCAGATAAGATAATAAAATGACCTGGACACTGGGATTCAAACTTCACTGAACGAGTCCTCCTTCCAGGCTCAGTCAGGGCTTAGTGGTGAGGCCCCATTGGAGGGAATGAGCCTGATATTTGCCCATTTATATCTTTCGTGTATGTTTGCAGTTTAAAGGATCTTATTGGTGTATACAACTGACTAGGCCTTTTCCAAAGCATTGTGGGAACAAATCTGTCTCCTCTTCCTTCGAAAGCAGAATTTTATCATATCCTTTCAGCCTGCACATTTGGAAAGTTTCGGAGCTGGTTGGAACCCACCCATTGCCACCATCACAGTGCTGGAGTGTGTGTCTGTTGAATCCCAGTGAGATTTGATGATGAAAACAGTGTTTTTTTTTTTCTTAAACAGACTTGAACATAAACATGACCTGCTAGTGGCAATGTGGCCACGCCTCAGTTTCCACGTAATCCTTGGGTGACTTCAATGGAAGCACCTTGGGACCATGAATCAGATGCCTGCTGCCCCCAAAGCTCAGTTACTGGCTGAGCCTCTTGTAGAGTGTGTGAATTTTCCGTATAGCACAAACTGCCCAACACGTGCATTTTTTAAAAGTTCAGTTTTCGTGTCTAATTTTATATTGGCATGAGAGGAAAAAACCAAGCAATCTTAAAAAATAATTTTGCCACTGTTCAAAGTGGTATGATTAAACACACACCTTTTATCCTGAGACTCCTGATGTATTTCCCAGACTTCCCTGGCATCTCCTAATTGCCTGTTTAAGAACTTCCCAGCTTCCTTGGGTCTTGCTTCTAGCTGTTACCCAGGCTTCTAATTCCCTCCCCTCTCCTTGCCCTAGTCAGCCAGTGAGTGTGCAGTAAGGGTACACTTATTTTAATATGAATTTAAGAATAAACTGGAAGGGAGATAAAATTGCTGCCAAAAGCAATGTATGATATGCCTTCCAGAGCCAAACACAAATGCTATTTCGGTTACGGGCTGCACCAGATTACTCAAGCCAGTTCTCCTCTTTATTAGCATGGAGAATCAGGAGTTGACTGTGCTGTCATTTTCTATTTGATAGACAATGAATTTGATGTATGGAGATGTTAAGGAATTTATCCAAAGAGAGCCTGGAAAATGAACTCAGTCTGGTGCCTCTTTGGTTTAAGCATTGTAATAACAACAGTAAAAAAAAAGTATTAGGTTCTCTAGATCTGCTATCCTTAATTCCTGGTCCGTGGCCTGTTAACAACCAGGTCACACAGCAAGAGGTGAGCAGTGGATGAGCAAGTGAACCTTCATCTGTATTTACAGCCACTCCCCATCCTGCACTGATTTCTGCATTATGACAGATTGTGTAATAATTTCATGATATGTTACAATGTGATGATAATAGAAATAAAGTACATAATAAATGTGACATGCACAGATCATCCTAACACCATCCAGTCCGAATAAAAATTGTCTTCCATAACCATTTCTGTCATTGGTCCCTGGTAACAAAAAGGTTGGGGGCTGCTGCTCTCGATATCTGTGGTATTTCCAGATAAAAGTGTCTCTTCAGGGAACCTTGTTACATTGCTGTTGACATAAAGGAGCTCAGTCTTTCCCTGGACAAATGGTTATGATTTTGTAGAATGAATCTTCTTGTTTTCTAAATGATCAGGTTGGTAAAGCGTGTGGCTCTTGTGATATACAGAATGTTTTTCGTGATCACGTATTGTGGTAACACATCTGAGGAAACGTATTTAAATCATATGTCCCTGTGTTTTAGTTCCAACAAGGACAATCCAGACAGCAATTTTGTGAGTTTACAAATCAACATCACTGCTGTAGCTCAAGTGGAAATAAGAGGGTAAGTCCTAAAGAAGGCATTGTAGTTGTGCGATAATAGCTTTCTGTATGTAAAGAATTATGATAAAATACTAGTGAAACTACACGGCATTTTCCCAATGCACTAGAGATGACGGTTCACTTTGGTTACCAATTTTTATTCTTTTCTACTAATTATTAATCTTCCATTGGAAATTATAAGAAAGCCTGAATAATAATTAACTCTAAAGATATCAAAAGAAGAAAGCACTTTATTCCCCAAACTGATAAGTTAATCAAATTATAAAAACCAGTTAAGAAGCTAGATAAAACGATAACTATGTGATTGCCTAAAAAAAGTCACTTCTCCAGTAATTATTTTAGCTTAAAAATTTAGCCTCCTTCACTATATCTTGAGATTAATAAATGGCTAACTTTTAGATGAGCAAGTCAAGTGGATCTTTTGAGTCTACATTTTAGACCTTTTCCTTGGATCCTGTTCTTTGAGGAAGGTGCCAATAAGAAATTGAGTGAGAGACAGGAGGAAAGGGTTTGTGGGCAAATCTTCTTACTACCTAACACTCTGAGCGGAATAACGCTCTATCCTTCTTGAGAGTGGAAGGCCTACTCACTAAGGGTTGTTAGATTACTGCGCTGACTCAAATTTTCATGGAAAATTTGTTGATTATGTTCTTTCTTCCTTGCTCGCCTCCTTCTTTCTAAAAAATACACTTTGAAAACAATGAATAGTATTTCACTGATTTAATCAGGATCTTGAGAGAGCCATTCTTTGCCATGGGTTTCCCTGATCTGAATCAGTCTTCCATGGATAAGTAACTGGGTATTAGGAGCCACGCTTTTTGAATGACTTCGTCATGGCCTGTGATGGTTATGGTTATCTAAGTATTTCTACTTAGATTTCTATTTGATTTTGTTTCAGAACTGTGCCAGGAAGTTTGTGTTTATTGTGTTCACTAAATACCACTGCAGCTTTCCCTTTGTGTGTTGGTTCTTACAGGACCTCAGAGCTCGAGCAGGCTTCTCACCTGCAACCACTACTTTTACATCGGTTTTCCTTTCACACACATAATGAGGCGTTTTGACCACATTGTTTCCATAGCACCTGTCAAAGTCTAACTGATAATTGTATGATCCTGGATTTATAGCCAGCCTTACAGGATTAATGACAATGAGAACAAAATTTTTCAGAGAAAATGTGTTCAGTTTCTGTTCTACGTTTGTTCTCTGTATTAAGAAACAAAAAGTTTCCCTAGAGCCTCACAATGGACGATGGATACTGAGCATGGACTCCACTCTGTTGCCAAGCTGAGGATAAAGGGAGCTTTAGATGTTGAGGTTGCCAAGACCTGGTGGGAATCGAAGCCCAAGCTCTCTGGGCTTCCAGTAATGAAAACAACCCACCATATAGATCCTGTGCTCTTCTCCTGACCATGTCCCCCGCCATGTTTAACATGATTTAATCAAATCAAGTAGAAAAGGGAATGTGACGCAATGACAAGCCAATATAAAGGTAGAAATTTTGGAAATTCTGTGCCCTGCACTTTTTATTTAACAGTCAGGTGTCCATTAAGGACATATGCAAAGAGCTTTACAATTTAACAACGCTCCTGTGGGGTGTTCATTTCAAAAGCTATGCTTCTTTCTAGAAAACAATTCAGTCAAATTAACTTTGACCCAAAGCATTTAAGATGTTTTCCAATCATTCATTGTACACACTCCAAGGGGTTCATCAGAATTTTCCAGATAAGGAAATAGAGACATACAGAAATTAAATTAGTTGCCCTAAGGTCAGAATTGAACCCAATAAATTTTGCTTTCTGCTGTAGAAAGTGATTACCCAGATGAGGAGAGAAAAAAAAAAAAAAAAAAAAAAAAAAACAACGTTTGCAGTTACCAGAGCCCATATTATGAATTATAGGATACTTTTAAAACAGCACTTAAGACATCTGATTGCCAAAAGAGATAGTTTCTGTTGAAGTTACTTTTAGGTGAAGGTCTAGGAATTCTTTTAAAGATACCTTTTACCTAAAAACTGCTAGAAAACATTGTGGGTCTTTTTCTTGAGAATTGTCTGTTTTAAGCTTTTATAACAATAACAATTTGGATTGTAATCAGCTTCTAATATGGAGGAATGCCAAGTAATGTATTTCATCCATCTGGGGGTCACTTTCCAGGTGTGAGTTATAGGAGAAAATAACCATCTGTCAAGTTAATATCCTCCTTACATGATTAGACCATTTAACTCTGTTTTTCTCTCACCCTCAAATTATCTATGTGACAACTTTAGAACTCAATTGCATCCTATTTTGTTTTGGCCATGGACCTGGCCTTGTGCGAGATACGATTACACCAATGGGAAGGCAAAGCAATCTAAGAAGGGGGAGTATCTATGGGCCACTATTCTGAGTATCTATGGGCCTCTATTCTGAGGTCTTTAACCAGAAACTGTATTTCTTCACAACTGGACATTTAGCATAACTCAGAATCCTAGACTTTTATCTACACACAAGAGTCCCATTTCTTGATATCACTTAAAGCAGGGAACAAATAACTGGTATACACACACCCCTCACTCATTCCCACACTTATGCAGACTAGATAAATAGATGCCTATACCTGGGTCATTATGAAAGTTTTGAGATGCGCAAAAATCAAGAAACATAAAATCTGTGTGGTCAAAAACAAATGAAGCCTCCCAGCAACACCGATAAGTTGAAATTTGGGAAGTTGAAATTTGAAGTTTCAAGTTTCAAGTTGAAACTTGCACAGGTGACTCAGAGAGGACGCTGTCGACTGTATTTCTTGAAAGTGAAATAATGGACCATGACAGTCTATCCCAACACATTCGTAGTTACCTGCCTGTGTGTGTTAAGTGTACGTTCATCGATCTCAACTCAAGAATACTTTCTACTTTGCTTCCTGGTGCCCAAGAGATGCTATAAAATAGACTCTGGGCCAAAGACCAGACATTAAGGACCAAAAGTAGAAATGTGGGGTCCTTCACCATCACTTTAATCACTGAGCCGTGGGCCACTTTCAGTGGTTTTTCCCTGTAGGCAATATCTACTTGAACACACTGACAGTCACTTTGCTCTCCTGCTGGGGGTGCGTTTTCCCTGGGCCTTCATGAGTGACTAACACGGCGTCCATGTTTCAGAGTGTCACACCCTCTGCAGATTGTGCTGCCCATTCACAGCTGGGAACCCCAAGAGGAGCCCCACAAAGAGGAGGAAGTTGGACCATTGGTGGAACATATTTACGAGGTAGTCACTTGCAGTCATATTCCGGGTTTATTCTTAATCTCTGTGCTAGTAAACTCTGCATAGCATTTTAAAAGACACCCATCCAAGGTATGGATTTGTGCTGTTAGATTATCACATCACCGGGGGGGTGGGGGTGTGGAAGGGAGGAGGCAGACGTTCTGTTGAGTGACCCAGATATGGTCACTTGCTTCTCAATATTGCACGTCCTTACGTGGTGACAGACATTTTATCTTGTCACAATTATTTTTTAATGCTCTTTACTTCTTCTCTTTTTAATGTTTGAATAACCTAAGCATTAAAATGGTTAGCTTTCCAGAAGCTTCTATTCCACCACCACCCTACACCCCAAATTTTCAGATAGCCTTGAAATGAACATGTCTTTTCAACTGGAGGTCACCAATTGGAAGCTACCACAAAGAAAATTTTTATGAATTATTCACTTTTACACTAAAAAAAAAAGCGCATTACAGTATATAAGGGTAGGTGGATGGTAGACGGAAAAGAATAGTTTTGCTTTTCATTCAGGTAACACAAATTAGAAATGAATAACTTAGTCTGAGATTTAAGACAGTGTATTGAAGGGCAGGGCACAGTGGCTCATGCCTGTAATCCTAGCATTCTGGGAGGCCAAGGTGGGTGGATTGCCTGAGCTCAGAAGTTCAAGACCAGCCTGAGCAAGAACAAGACCCCATCTCTAAAAATAACTGGGCATTGTGGAGGGTTACTTGGGAGTCTCAGGCAAGAACATCACTTAAGCCCGGGAGTCTAAGATTGCTGTGAGCTATAAGGCCACAGCATTCTACTCAAGATGACAAAGTAAGACTCTGTCTCAAAAAAAAAAAAAAGATACTCCATTGATCAGTAAAATATTTTCCAGAAGCATGAAAAGGGCTTGATACTCTTTTCCCACTTGAAGTGTTAAATTGTGAATGGGGAAAAGATTTATTGACATACAATCTGAAACCTTGAAATTTTTTACAGTTACCGTGTTTCCCTAAAATAAGACATCCTCCGAGAATAAGACCTACTTACAGGAAAGATAAGACGTCCCCCGAAAATAAGACCTAGCGCGTCTTTGGGAGCACACCTGAATTTTTGGGGAAACAGGGTAGAAACTAACCATAAAAATTTCAAAGGGTAATTTTAGCAAAGAGTTAACTTAGTTATTGATCAGGCTTTTGTTCTGTTTTGTTTTGTTTTTTTAATAAAGTCAGTTCTAACAGTAGAGGGCATTTATTCCTATTCATTGTCCGCAGACCAAGAATGGAATGTTGGTGAAACGATGTTCAAGGCATTTTCTATTTGAGGTTCCTTCTTGACGAATGCTTTCTCGTCCGTCCCTGTGTAACTCGTGCTACTGCTCTGGTCATTCTATGACTTTCTTCTCAAGCTACAAGGGACTGTAAATAACAACCTCTGAGATTAACAATAAAGCCTTTTCAAAACTGATGAGCTGTTTTACATACGTGGAAGGAAGCCGCAACTCCTGCACAGTGTCAGCGTGAAAACTTCAGCCATCTGCCCAGCCTATGGTTTAGATTCAGAAGCCTTGTCCAAAGCAGGATCAAAGCTTCGCCTTAAGCCCTTTTGATAGCAAAAGGATAATACAGTCTCCAAGGCCATTCTTATTAAGAACCTCTCTGGGGTGGGGGAGAAGTAACTGTCAAATACCTTATGAAAGCTGTGTGTACTGGTTTCCACTTCGGAATAGTGAAATTTGATAAAGTTTGAAAATATTTTTAGACTCAATCATTCTTAGAACAGGCCTGCTTCTAATCTTAGCATACATGGATCCTACAAGTTTAGAATAATTACTCGTAGTGCTAAAAGCAGTCCTCAAATATCAGGTCTCAAACTGTACTATATCAATGGATGCTGTGCTTTTTTGATAAGGTGAATTAAATAGGCCACCTAAAAAGCAAACACAATTGCACATTGTTTAGAGATCACTGTTCTGATAATTTAGTAATCATCAGAACATTGAGAAAAAAGAAAATGAAGATCCCTGCTGACTTTGAAGTTAATTTTTAAATTAAATTATATTTAAATGTTCTTAATGTTTTGATCAAATAATTTTGTGCTCTCCAAGAGCAGGCTTCACATGTTCAAAATATTCATCTCTTTAAGAGATGTGGCCTGTCTACCCTTGAGATTTTCAGTTTGAAACAGACAGAGCTCAGCTTTGAAATGAACTTTCAGAGTGACTGCGGTGAGCAACCACTGGCTTTGTCACTTGATGGATGGCCATTTGTCCAAGGGGTGAAAGAGAGGGCGCCCCATATGGTTGCAATTGACAAGTCAGTTGTTAGGAAAGAGGGGGCAGATTTCAGTGTAAAAAAATAATTGCTACATTTTGAAACCATATCATTAAAAGTGCATTTTTAGCAGTACAATTAAATTCATATAAACTCCGAGTAAGTATCACAATGATCAGACGTGCTTAATATGATCTTTGCTGATGAAATTTATCCCAATTTCCATTCTCTGAGTGCCAAGACACCAGGCTTTCAAGCACTTCTTGCCATGTAGACTCTTTATTTTCTTATTTTCCAGGTAAAGAAAGTGATGACTTAAAATTAATAATACCTATTTTTTTAATGAGTAAAGAATACACAGAGTTCTATTTCACCCCCCTGCCATTTGCTGTAACATTATATAATATGCACTTACTTTTAGCTACACAATATTGGACCGAGCGCCATCAGTGACACCATTCTGGAAGTAGGCTGGCCATTCTCTGCCCGGGACGAATTTCTTCTCTATATTTTTCATATTCAAATGCTGGGACCGCTACAGTGTCGAACAAATCCTGACATCAACCCACAGGATATAAAGGTAGGTGTCCCATCCAACTGGCAGCTTTTATTTTTTTATGGTATAGAAAAAATAAAAATGGTGACTTGATTTTTTTTTAAAAAAAGCAAAGTAGGGTGGTGCCTGTGGCTCAAAGGGGTAGAGCGCCGGTCCTGTATGCCGAAGGTGGCGGGTTCAAACCCAGCCCCAGCCAAAAAAAAAAAAGCAAAGTAATTGTATTGATAGTAATAACTTTCCTCAATCATCATTGGGCAGACCTTTTCTTCTAGTTCTATAATTAAAATATTAAGCCTAATTTAAAATATCCTTCTAAGAAAACTTACATTTCTCTTAGTTTTATTGCTCACGGTGACTTGTCATTTATTGAGCCCATTTCAATAAGTACCTTTTATATATGACTTGATAGTAGCACAACCAAAACAAAATTGTACATAGACACGCCATCTTTTGGAAAATTAGTACAAGATGCAATTTTGAATGTCTTTGTTGGTCTGTTGCCCAAAGAGATGAGGATCTCTGCCAAAACAGGCTGTTCCAGCTGTTACCAAAAGCTAGTGGTGAAATGTGATAATTTGCCAAGGGCCATCTCAGTGCCCCAAGAGCTCCCACACTGGAATGTTCAGGGAGGAGTTCTTCATTGGAACTTACAGAGAAGCCCACGGGCGTGCTTTAAACTCCATCTACAGCACCTGGGAGTCTGTTAAGATGCAGGGTCTGGCACAGGACCTGCAATTCTGCCTCCCTTCGAGCCTCCACCTTCTGCCCATGAACATCTCTGCTAGCTGTACTCTCATGATCAAGTTCAATTGTCTAAAGAGCTGATCCTGTCCAGGTTAAAGTCCAAATCTGGCTTTAAATTCTTTCTGTGAAGGAAATAAATTAATGAGCATAAGCTCTTGAAAAGGTCACATTTGTATGAAAACAAAAACAAAACCGGGTTGATCGGATGTGGTCCTCAGAAGGAATATTCTCCTAGGAGCCACAGAGACAGAGTCTCTGTTAGAAACGTTTCAAGGACGTCCTTCATGAAATACTGACTCAACTGTCCGAGGCAGAGCAGGTCTGCCTCTCTCTCAGCCAGAGACACTGTGTCATTGCCCATCATGAAAGGCTTTCTTCTTCACTACAGCTGCCCTCTATTCAGCAGGAAGACTGAAAGGGGGGTTCACCAGTGGAAGACTTAAGGGGTAACAAGCTGCCTTTATGGGGAAATAATAAAGAAAGCCACTTGTAGTACCCAGAATTATTTAAAATACTTCCTCCCTGGATTTTTTTTCTCATTTCCTCTCTGCTCTTCCTTGAGATGATTTTTAATATCTTCAAATGTGCATGTATAACATTTAAGTAATTAAAACTTGCTCTAAATTCAATACATACTATATTTCAGTCTTAGATTCTTGGAGGTCACTACCGAGAAGGCTTCTAACTCTCTTAGTGTGTAGCATTTAGTTGATATCTGACATATTTATATATGTTTGTATATATTATGCAACTTGTTTAATGTGTCCTACTGGGTTGTGAGTTATTTGGTTTCTTTGTAGCAATTTAACAATTATCTACAGGGACTGGGACAGCTCTACTAGATGACTTGCCTTAAATGGTATCAGACTTGTGCAAACTCAGTGGTGATATATAAGTAAGCACCTGGCATTTCCTGCAACCCAGATATTTTTTCAAGTATAAACTTTGACTGGAAATCTGTGTGAGGCTAGCGATTTTTAAAATGCAATTTAATTACCCTTGTTTTCTAAAATTTGCAATGCAGGAAATTGAATATAAGGTTTGATTACAATATGCAGTAATATCTCCCTAAAATAACTAATTATAACAATTTGTGAATTCTGATTTCACGAACTGAATTTTTAATTTGTAATTCTCGAAATTCTGAATTCAAAAAAGTTTGAAATGTTCTTATTTTCAGATTTTCACAGTATCTTTACATATGTTGAATACATGCCCCAGAGTCTGATAGAGTTTTTATCAATAAATGAAATTTAAAAATTGATAGTATACTTTGTATTTCAGTGGTTATAAACAATTGAGAATATTCGAAAGTTATTCTCCCCTTAAGATAGGAAATAATTTCTTGGCGAAGTTTCTATCAGTGTGGCAATTTATTTCTTCCCAGAGAATAGAAAGATAAATGGCATTCTCTGTCTTAAATATGAGTTAGAAATTAGTAAAAAAAAAAAAAAAATTATTTCCAAGCTGATGGCTGTCTTCAACAGAGAATAGTTTGAGAAATTTTTGATTCTGATAACAATTTCAAATTCGCATCAAGGCTAGTTGCTGGGGGGTTTCAAAGTTGTAGAATAGATAGCTTTATTTTAGTAAGAAGCAGAGGGAGAAGACATTCAGTAAAATTATTTCAGCAGAATAAGCAGAAAAACTTTGGGTGTTGTGGTGGGCACCTATAGTCCCAGCTGTTTGGGAGGCTGAGACAAGAGGCACTTGAGCCCAGAGTATAAGGTTGCTGTGAGCTACAACACCACAGCACTCTACTGAGGACAGTAGAGTGAGAACATGTTCAAAAAAAAAAAAAAAAGCAAGGAGGCAGAAATATATTTTTAAGATAAAGAATTAAATTCCAGTATTCAATCTTTCTTCCCCAGTGAGTGAACTAAGGTCCAATTCCTTACTCTTTGGTTCTACAGCATCTTTATACAGAGGTGATAGGTCCTACGTGTCTCTGAAACATCTGCATCTGTGAACAGCTCCCCTGTACTTGTCCTTCTACTTTTCTGAGGATGCTTCAACCCCTGCTAGACTAAGTCCCCAAAAGTCCCAGGCCAACCATGAACCTGTCAGAGGGGACTCCACCCCAGCTTTCTGAAGTGGAGGGTTCCACAAAGTCCCACACCACATTGGCCTCTTCAGTCATTCAGTTGATTTCCCTTTAGCAAAATCCCTTTCTCTTGTGTTCAAATACATTATTTTTAGTCAACTCCTCCCTCCCTATTTTTGCCCACTTACCACTGGATAGTATTCTTGCCTTCATGTCCTCTTTCCAACCCCCTGAGGATCTCTAAGGAAACTTGCTTGTGGAAAAGAAACCACCAAATTTTCTTAGAAACACTCATTCCAAGGAACCAGTGGCATTGCCTCTTTGACATTTCTCAGAAATCCCCCAGAATCTCTATAAAATTTCCACATACCTTCTCACCCCTCTCTGATGAGGTCTATCAGCATTTGATACACTGTACTTAACACATTGATTTTTTTGGTCCCTATTTTTTAAATCACTCCTATGGGCAAGGGTCCTGGGTATTGTTGTTTTTATAACCAATACATCATGTACAACATCAAAGCCATATTGAAGATTAAGTTGATTTTTTTGTGGACTGGCTTAAGATCTGAACCACCCTTTAAAACACCATTTCTAAAGAGAAATGCATTCTAAATGCCAAATATCTAACCTAAAACCTTCTGAAATATAACCAGTCTATAAACTGAATATGCATTCCAAATATGGTGTAAGCCTGAAAGTCTTCTCATATAAGCCTCAGCATCCAATCAGACTTCTCGGCAAGATTCATTGTTCACAACAGGGACTGGTACACTTTGGTTATCCCACCAAGTTACCCAATGTCCTTCAAAGTTTAAGGAGGGGACACTGATGTATTACGGTCTTACCACAGGTTACATTCGAGTGTCTTAACTGTCTTGCTCTCCTAGGAACGGTTTTATAATGCTTACAGATTTTCCTCACCATCGTACACTTCACTGTGTATTACAAAATCTTGCCAATTAAAAAAGTCTTTTACTTTTTGTGAAACTTTGGGTTCCTTAGTAGAGTTTCATTTTTCAACCTCATCTTATCTAAAGATGGTAGTCTGTTTGCAGGACTCTCCAAATGACGTCCACTAAAATAAAAAAAAAAAAAATGGTAGTTTGAAACAATTGTTTTACCACTCTTATGACACAACCTCTTGTTTTCCTGTCTGAGGACCCCAAGGCCCTCCTGAGGTTAGCCCAGGGACTGGAAGCAACCGCTCGTTTACTTTCTTGCTCACTTCTGCCTCTCAGTGAAAAGGTCACTGCCTTGGGGTTTCTGTTCCTTTCTTGACAGTTTCTACTTCATCAATTTCATGTACCTTTTCTACTAACTTCAGGGCCTAGCAGATGTCCATGAAGGTTCTCTCTCCAGGTTTCATGGTCTAGCTCAGAGGTAGAGGATTTTAACCTAGCCTTTTCTTTATGGTACCATTTTTAAAAACACTGTGAAACATTCAACCGTCTGCAGCATCCAGACCAATCCATTAAAGTTAATTTGTTCCAGATCCTTTTTGGAATAAAAGTTTAGAGTTGAGCAAAGTATTTCTCAATTAGGCTAAAGGCAGTCAAATAATTATTTCAAACTACTAGTTTTCTTATTTTGGTGGGCATTATCCTAGGGTTTGGAGAGTTCTACAAACAGGCTACAGTCTTTAGATAAGATGAGGTTGAAAACCGAAACCCTACTAAGGAACCCAAAGTTTCATAAAGAGTAAAGGATTTTTTTTTAATTGGCAGTATTTTGTAATAAATAGCCAAGCGCAAGATGCTGAAGGAAAATGCTATGGAATGTGAGCCTGGACGTAGGGAAGGAGGACAAATAAGTAGCTGAAACATAACCTGTGTTAAGACCACAAGATGCCATTCTGGGCTGAGCTCAGGAAAGAAGAATCTGGAGGTGAAAATGGTCTGAAAGAGTTTATAGTCCACAAAGATTATATATAACGTGAGATAAAGCCAATGCTTTTATAAAAACCTGTCCTTAGATGGCCAGGCACAGTGGCTCATACCTGTAATCCTAGCACTCTGGGAGACTGAGGCAGATGGATCACCTGACCAAGAGGGAGACCCTGTCTCTACTAAAAATAGAAAAACTAGCCATGTGTCATGGGGGGTGCCCATAGTCCCAGCTGCTTGAGTAGCTGAGGGAAGAGGATCTCTTCAGCTCAAGAGTTTGAGATTGCTGTGAGCTATGCACCACCACACTCTACCCAGACTGAGTGGGTAGAGTGAGGGGTGGGTGACTGAGTAAGACTCTGTCTCTAAAAAAGAAAGAAAAAAAAAAAAAGAAAAGAAAAACTGTCCATAGAGCCATGGGAAACAGGAGGTTACTGCTGAGATCTAGTCTCCTAAACAAGGCCAATCCCACAAAAAGTCCAAATTACAACAATACAAACCCAGGAGGCAGAAACACAGAAACAGACTATTCTTGAAGGATTATAGCCCTGCTTTTAGAATCAGCAGGCCCACAGACAGTGGCTTGGCTTGGCACATTTGCATAGTTCTGTCTTATCCGTAAGAATACTTCCTTCCTTCACAACTGCCTTCTTTTATTGTTTTTATTAATTCAGAATCCAGACACACTTGTTACTAGAACAACAGTTCTCAGTTCTCTCACACATGCACATACACACACACACAAATCCCTTAAAAAGCAAAGCATAAAAGGAATAAGACTATTTAGTATAACTTGACTGTCAACTACTGATTTCTTTCTTGAATCATTTTGAGGACCTGGATCATCGGAGGCATAATTTTGTAGGTAAAGCATTATTTGATGTCTGTTATTTGCCCCCCTTTAATGCTTGGTCTTCTACTATAAACTCTCCCTCCAGGAAAAAAATCCTAGCTGTTTATTAATTCAGGAGGTCTTATGAGGAGACGAGAAGAGCAGTACCTACTTTAATATTCTTTCTCCTTTTTTATGCTCTGTGCTAGTGGCAACCACAGCTTACTCCTGGATCCGACCACCCAGCGGTCAGACACTTTCTCTGTCCTGCAGGAACGCTGGCTGTGCTGGATACCTTTCATTCATCTTTTCTCCTAACAGTGCCTGTAGACCACCAAAGACAGACTATGCACTCTGGGGTCCCTTTCTTTTTGCCTTGTCTTGGCTTTGAGATGGTCTTCACTTTAGCACCTATGAGGTATATCTTAACATGTAAAACCCCCAAATCTAATGACTAAGAAAAGCTTCAACATCATTAATGGAGGAAGTTGATTCTTTCAGTTATGCTTTGCATGAACTATTCACAAGGTAAAAACAAAAGTAGGGTTTTGCTTTCCCTATAAATTCTCAACATTTATGTCTTAACGAAAATTACATGGTGGACTCACCTCCTCTCCAGCTCATCTCCACTTAGTTTTAATTATAGATGAAGTAGCATGAGTGCAGTCTACCATTTCTTGTGTGCTAGGAGTACCTGAAATCCAAAGATAAATTAGAAACAAAAAAAGGACAGCATACATGCTTTTGTTGGGATTTGCAGTGCCCTTAATCTGATTTCATCCACTCCTTTCCTTCAAATGTTGAATTTCCCACTGTATTGCACATTCCAGCTACACAGTATCCCTTTACTCTGCAAATGTAAACCTATCTCAGAGTGAAGAGTTTGGTGAAGAGTTATGAAAATAGAAAACTCTTTGGGGGGTCAAATTCTGAGTAACAGTCAGAGAAAGAAGCATATTTACCAACAGTTATATCCTTATTGGAGAGGGAAGCCATTTTCATTTGCTTGGATGAAGATACGTTAGTGTTTATCACCAGCTTCTCAGAGTGTTTATGAAGGAAGGAGGGGGAGGGGGAGGGGAGAGGGAAGGCCAGGTGGAGGGAGGGTAATTGGTGGGAGCTCACCTACTGTGCATATTACAAGAGTACATGTCAGATCTATTAAGAGTAGAGTATAAATGTCTTAACACAACAATTAAGTGAGGAGAAGGCTACGTTAACCAGTTTGATGTAAGCATTCCAAACTGTATATAAAACCAGCACATTGTACCCCATAAATGCATTAATGTACACAGTTATGATTTAATAAAAAATAAATAAAAACTACCCTCAGAGCTGAGCGTCTGCATAATGTGGGTGCTTGCTAAGAGGTCGGCCCCCCTCCAGCTATAAAGGAAAACCATGACCTGGGGGTTCGTCGGCAGTCATGTCATGAAAGAGGCCCCAAGCGTGCCTCTGGAAAATGGGTTCAACTATTATTTACATTTCTTGGATAACTTCTTCAATTCTGCTTGCTTTGTTTTGGTTTTTGAAATAATTTCTGGAATACCATGTGAGGAAACTGGTTTGCAAGCCATTTGAAGACCATGTGTTTAAAAATGGCATCCTTTCTTTGTAAACATGTTACAAAAAGAAAAAAAGACATGTTTTATCAATCCTGATATGGGGTGTGTTAATTTTCTAGCTCAGAGTAAGCCCCATGCTTTATTGAGAGACCACTTATAAATATTTGAAACACCCTAATAGGATGGCTTTTTATTTAGACACAAGGTCTACCCTGTGAAAATACATGGGAAGTTAGAGTTTTTGTCTTTGGGGGAACATCGTTTTACTTCTCCTATTATTGCTATTAATACTAGGCTGTAACTTGGGAATAAAGAATGATTCCCTAGTTCTTTTCAGCACCTTTTCTCTGTGGTTCCCTACTGAGTTAGCCTCTGTAGTGTAACTGTTAGCAACCTATAAAGAAAAGAAAAAGGGCACATGATTCATATCAAAGCAAAAACTACACCTATGTGCATGCTCACACACACATTATGCAATAGGAGGTACGTGGATGTGAGAGGTTAGGCATTTCAACATTCTCTATTTTGTAAGCTCACTTTTTATCTTATGCTGTAAAGGCTTTTCTGTGGGATCCTCCATCACTGAGCATCTATGAGCAACCCTTGGGCTCATCCTCCTCTCTATGCCAGGCCTGGCCATGGTCCTGGAATCTTCCAGCACCTGTGGACCTGGCCCGTCTAAGGCCTCCCCTCACCTCCACACACTCCATCATCCTAGGGCTTCAGCCACTGGTCTTCGCCATCCTTGGGACATTCCGCTCAGCACCCCTCTCTCCTCCAATTCAATCTCCTATTTTTATGTTGCTTTTCTTCCTCTCTCTCTCTCTGCTGGGCTTTTCCTTCCTTGGTATGAATACTTTCTCTGAGGCAGTCCACCCACCCTACTCTCAAGACCTCCTTTGGCCAAACATGGAATCCCTGATGCGTTCCATGGAATACCCGTTTACAAGCCACCTTAATCTCCCTTCTCCAACATCTTTCCAAGTTCACACCCTGAAAATCTCCATCACACACAGTTCCACAGTCTGGCTGCTCTATCTGTTGTCCTGATGGTACCATCATGGCAGATTGATGATGGTAAATGCTCACAGGACAGCGAACATCACATGGAACCTGCCGCTCCGATGATCACTCCTTCCTTTTCTCCTCATTGCCTTCTCCAAACCTTCACTCCCCTTCCTGTACCTCCTTCCAGTCTCTCTGCCATTACTGTTGGTAGGTGACCTTAAAAGAGCCTCTTCAGAGGATCCGCATTCCCATCACACACCTTCTAGTCATCTCTCTCCCATCCTCAGCTCCTCCCAACACTCTCCAAGGATGGAGGGTTCTCCCTTCAGCTCCGACGTTAACTCTGCTATGTTAAGTATAGGAATTACTATCCCATAAGAATGACAGAAGGATTTAAGGTCATAGCTTTTCAAGTATAATATAATGATCTGTGTGTCCAAATCCATCCACCCTTTAGCCACTGCAGTTCAATTTCTGCCTGCACCAATGTCCACTCAGGAAGGGATGTCCATAATTTCTTAATGGACAAATTCAGTGTATACTGTTGGTCCTCAACCTGCTCTGCACCTCCGCAGGAATTGGCCTTCTTAGCATGCCATTATTTTTGCAATTTTCTTTTCCTTAGGTTCTACAAAGTCACTCTTTCCTGGGTTGCCTCTTACACCTGATTTCCTTGTATGACTTTTCCTTCTCAAATCACCTTCATCTCCCTGTTTCTTAGCACGTCCTGGGAGATTGTATGTGACCCTATGCTTTGCATTTTATGTTTTCCCACTGGACAACTCGGAGCAGGTAGCAGGCAGCTATGGTGCAGCTGGACAGGAACAGGAGGCACAGGGCAAGCTTGGGGACCATCAGGCAGCGTCTTGGGAGTGTGCCGGGGCAGTCAGGAAAGAAGAGCAGGGAGGCCGGTCACGAGGGCTCTTGGTGACAGATGAGTCTGGAGAAACAAAGGACACTGCCAGCACATAAGGACCTGTGCGCGCCCTACTGACGAGTCTGACCTCTGTCTCTCTGTCTGTCCCGTAGATTTTCCCAGGTCCCTCTGACCTACTGAGCCCTATCACTGCATCTTTTTGGGGGTGCAGTGTAGGGATTTCTCTGTTTCATTTCATAGAGACGAGCCACTACAATTGCTCCCTTGAACATAAAGAGAAACTGTGACAAGGAAGACATCATTCTCAGTGGCAGCGAGGAGCAAAAAGCAAGCTTTTTATATTCTGTGGGGCTGAAATAAAGAATGTTAGTGGGATAATTATGTGTGATTTATCGGAACTCTCAAAATATTTATTGAGCCATCAGATGTACCCAGCATGGAACCTGAGATAAAATCATTGCATTCTGGAACACTTTGAAATACAAACTCAGGGCTGAAAATAAGGCTCATTCCAGTACAATGTGCTTGTAGCGTGCTTTGGGAAAGTCGTTTTCATGAGGACATGGTTGTCTTTGGAAGGAGCACTTCTCATCTGCACAGGAACAGGGACTCAGCTGTGTGGATGTCAGGTCCCCGGGCAGGTCAGGCTGTTTTGGCAAGTGAAGCTGGCACCCCAATTTTCTACCAGCTCGGGTGATCCACCTCCCCACACAGACTGTTCCTCAGTTTAACCAGCCCCATTCTATGATGGGAGGAAAGTAACAACAGAATAATGACTCACTCCTAAAAAGTCACCTCTGTGTTTTTCCTTCCTTAAGGGGAAATGACTTCTGCTTAAAATCTTCTCTGTACAAGATAAACTTCCCAGGAATGCATTCCCCTGGCTTCACGAGTTGCTGTAATTGGAGAGAAAAAAGTCTTGTTCCTTGTCAGCGCAGGTCATTTTGCTGTTGAATATGCTGCTGGTAAATAACAACGTGTCCGAATTGTCACGTGAACCATATTCCACTGAGGAAAAAATATTACCTGGAGGTCAAGGTTAATGAAAAGGTAACGACCGCTCGTGCGATTGTGTGTGACATCTCCTGCTTTGTGTTTGCAGCCCGCGGCTCCCCCAGAAGACACCCCTGAGCTTAGCGCTTTTTTGCGAAACTCCACCATCCCTCATCTTGTCAGGAAGAGGGATGCGCCAACATTTGAGTTCCACAGACAAAGCCCAGCTAAGATCCTGGTGAGTTAAACATTGCACTGGACAGAACTCCCAGTGACAGATGGTTTTCACTTAAAGTATTGTTTTTAGCCTTCCAGACTCAGGAAACACAGATGCAAACTAACAGGCTCGTTAGTTTCATCCCAGAGACGCCCTAGCCAGAAAGAGTAGTTCATTCTCTTTTTGAAAGACCCAAGCCCCAAAAGAACACCCCCTCCCCAAAGCACCTGCCTCTCCTTGAGTTCAAAGCCCAGGAAAATTCATCCAGGGGGGTCCCTGGCTCAGCTATCAGATGACACAGAAAAGCCATGTGAGTTTTGAGGAAGACAAAATGGACTGGCACATGGACAACCAGGGAAATCTAAGTTGATTTCCTCTGTATTCATGAACTCCCACGTTTACCTTGAATTAAGTATCTTTAAAAAAAGACAAAAGCCTAGCAAAATATAGAAACCTCTGATAATCCCAACTATTTATATCAGTCCAACAAAATAGGATGACGCCATAATGGATTGCTCACAGTCCTGAAAATCCTGACTATGTCACAGTCATGTGGAACAGCTTTTATTACCCTACTAGGATATTAGGATGAAGTAGATGCAAGTCCTAGTGTGTCACTGATAGAAAATTTTCAGGAACCAGGTTTTCGGTTTGGGATAATAGAAAAGCTTTGGAGTTAGGCAGGAGGGATAATTGTACAATGTTGTCAATATACTGAATGCCACTGCATTACACACTTAAAAGCGGTTAAAATGGTTTTGAAAGAAGTGTTTTAAACATTCTCTGACATTCATTTACTTCACCTTAACAGTAAAACATGTTTCAAACACAAGAATGGACAGGAAAGTGCAATGACCAACCTAGTCTAGCTTAAATAATCAGTGAAACTTACAACTAAGGAGCATTTATTAGAATAGAAGTATCTGAAATTACATGGCAGGAAGTTATAACAATAGGGAAATTATGATTCAAGTACCTGTACATTTTTTATGACCATGTTTTTTAAAAAACGTAAAGGGAAGAAATGTGTATATGTTTTCTTTTAGAATAAATTAATAAAACCCTATATATTATCATTTTTAAAACAGGTTCTGGGGGAACAATAGAAAACAAAAATTGACATCTGTAGAATTCTAACATGCTCTACATGTGCAGAACTAAACATTTGGAAAATCAAGATTCACACCAATCTGCGGTGCATCTTACAAGGGTACATGTAAAACTTAGTAAATGTAGAATATAATTGTCTTAACACAATAACTAAGAAAATGCCAGGTAGGCTATGTTAACCAGTGTGATGAAAATGTGTCAAACTGTTTATAAAACCAGTGTATGGAGCCCCCTGATCGCATTAATGTACACAGGTATGATTTAATATTAATAAAAAAAAAGATTAAAGAACTAAAAAAAAAAAAGAAAATCAAGATTCAAATGCTTTTCAATTTCTATTTCATTGTACATTCATGAGTACACTGAGGCCATGGAGATTAATGACTAAAATTCTTTGGAAACTGCTATGCATTTGGATTGGAGGGTCAAATTTTTTTTTCCTTCTATTGTTTCTCATTAAATATTTTGGCTGTAAGATCATTTTTTGACTTCTGATTATCATAGACACGTTATTTACTCGCAGATGAGGGCCGAGGTGATCCTTGATTTCTGCGTCTGACTCTGTCCACTCATGTATTCATTCTTTTTCTCTCGTTTGGGTTCAAATATTGCGAGTCATTTGCCTCCACATGTCCTGAAGTCAAAACAACTCTGGGGAGAGAGTGATTATGCAAAGTTTATTCTAAAATCAAAAGCTAAATAAGACCTCCTACAGTTTATGTTTAGTTAAAAACAACTTACTGAATCACATTTCTGATTAGGAATCTGAACTTGCAAAATGCCAACATCAGTGCTGGGATCATAATTTCCAATTTGCATGAGAAAAATTCATACTGATCACACAGGGCAGTAATTTCTCCGCCACCGAACCATTTTCTCTCCTCTCTCCTCATGGCCGCCTGCTGCCTTTTCAAACTGTTGCGTCCATCTCCCTTCCATCCAGACTTTCCTGTCTTCCCCTCCCCGGCTCAGCTCACAGCGCCTTACCTGTCTTAACTCCTTCCAGACTGCGGGACTATCAGCCACTTCCTCAAATTATCACATCCCTCAAATTCTTCCCAAACATCTCTTCCGCTTCTCTCCTTGCATTTGACAGGCCCCCTCTTAGAATTTCTCTTCTAAGACTTCTCTCTCTGCCTGTTGTCCAAGGCCCTTGCACCTCAGACTCCTTCTCCAGACCTTTCCTTTTTTTCTCCTGTTGGCTTTTGCCTTTTAGGGGACATTTCTTGCGTGACTGTAACTACAGCCATTCCGAGGGGCCTCCTGCCCTTTCAGTCTTTCCCAGCTGTGTCCAGGGCTTCAGGGGGTGGTCTGGATGTCTTTTAACCCCCTCAGCCCTTGTGCATCCAAAGCTTCTGTGTTCACCCCCGCCCCCAAATGTTCCTTCTCTCTGGAATTGCCACCCTCAGGAGCGCCACACCCACCCTCTCGGTTCTCATGCCGTGAGCTCCCTCCACTCCTGCCCTGTCCAACCTTCGTGCATTAGCCACCAAGCAGGGTTCTACTTTCCACGCTTCTCCTAAGCGCGTCTTCCTCTCTCCATCCCTGCCGCCTCCGTTCAGGGCTTCAGCCTCAACCCCGGGGGCTCTTGAGCTTGTCACCTCCTGCCCCTCCTCTGTCTCCTCACACACAACCTGTCCCCGTCAAATACAAACCCGATCAGACCTTTTGATCTAAAAGCCTGGCCGGCCCCCCGTGCCTTCTCAGCAGAACTCAGCAGCGGTGGGGCGATTCTTCGTCACTTTCTCCTGCAGCTCCTTCATCTCCACCTGTCCCCCTCGCCTCCCTAGAGCCTGCTTTTACTTTCTTGAACACACCCTGGTCTTCTATAACAAAACATGGGTCAGTCATCCTGTTCCGCTGGGGAATTCATCTAACGCTTCAAGGCTCATTCCAAGCATTGCCTTCCCCAGAGTCCGCCAGAGCTAACTGGATCCCCTCTCCAGGGAATTTATAGCATCCACAACCTTGGCTCCCTTCTAGCCTCCAGCTGCTGGGATGAGCGTGTCAGTCCTCCCAGGAGCCACGAACCACAGGGCTTTCAGAATTCCTGCTCCTGTTGTGAGGACCGCAGTGCCCAGCCCTGGTAGTACAAGGACAGGCCAGTCACCTGTGTTTGGAAACATCATGTAAAAATCAGTCTTCCTGGAATTTATCAGACACACATCACGAACCACTTTGTAGAGAACTCTGAGATCTCACAAAAGGTTCTCAGGCTAGTACGTCTCTTAGGTTATTTTGTGGTTTATCAGTTTTGTTAAAGTGAAATGACTCAGTTAACTGCTTCCCATAATATTCAAAAAACTGTTTCTGGAGCACCAGTAGGTTAGTACCCAGTTCATGAAACAGTAAAAATAAATGAACAGGGGCTACAAGGTGAATGCAAGTCCATGAGGGAGTATAGAGAGGTATATATTCCATGCATGACACACTGAAAATGGACTGGGATGTGTCCATCTGTTTTCAAATTCTCAGCGCTGGGGACAGGAAAAGTCAGCAGAGGCCACAAAATGAATTCATAGCTGTGAAAATCCGATTTGATAGGTAGAATGTCACCGTTAATGAGTACCTTCCAGGAAGATGTGCTTCAGATGTTAAAGCAACCGTAGAAACTAGTTAAATACGCGGTCTAATGGGCGTAATTCCCAGGAGGAGCTCCTTTACAAGCAGAAGTAATTTTGACAGAGAGAAGGATGTCATGGCAGGAACGCTGGTCAGTGGGTCAGGACCTTTGAGGCTAATATCTGGACTTGCTTAGTCCAGCATCAGATGTTGTTAAATGATGCCAAATTTGACCTTGCCCTTGGTCTCCCACTTTCTCTGTTACTGCTCAAGGTGACACGTCATTAGTACTCAGCTGTGTTTTCTTGGTTGTTTCAAAGTATCGTTCTTTATTTAAATTAATATTTTATGAATAAGGCTGCTGATGAAATAAATTGTAAATAAAGTGGCTTCCGTGTCGATTGTCTGCCACTCCTTACAGACATTGATGTGTTCCTCCTGTTTGTTTTTTGCAGAATTGTACAAATATTGAGTGTTTACAAATCTCCTGTGCGGTGGGACGATTAGGAGGAGGAGAAAGTGCCGTCCTGAAAGTCAGATCAAGGCTATGGGCCCACACGTTCCTCCAGGTAACAAAAACAGACAAAAGCACCAAAGCACATACAGACACCTCTCCTAGGTTCTTCTCCAATGCTCAGCAGGAAGCCTTCTTTAAAAGACTTGTAACGTTTTGAAAAAATGTTTCAAATTTTAACTTACTTTTTTGTTTTCGGTTTTGTTTTTGCAGTTTTTGGCCAGGGCTGGGTTTGAACCCACCACCTCCGGCACGTGGAGCCGGCGCCCTACTCCTTTGAGCCACAGGCGCCACCCAAATTTTAACTTACTTTTTAAATGGGTCCGTCTTTTTTAAAACTTGAATTTTTTAAATTTTTGTAGACTTTAAAATTGCTTTACATTTTTTAAATGTAAAATATTTATTAATTTTTAAATCTTTTAAAGGAAATTTATATGGAGGGGCTGAGCCAGGATGAAGTGGTTCTTTTTCCCAGCAGGTGAAGACAATTTAAATATCCCAAGTCCCTCAGACCTTCAGATGGTAGATTTAAACCGGTACAGTAGAGCTTATCTGTAGGTCCAGCTACTTGGGAGGTTGAGGCAGGAGGATCACTTGAGCCCATGAGTCTAAGACCAGCCTGAGAAATATAGTGAGAGCCTGTCTCTTTAAGGGAAAAAAAAAAAGGATAATTGATTTTAAAAAATGTTCTCAGCTCTCAGTATATGCCCAGGGCTAGGCCCAGAGTGGGTCAATGAAAGTGTGATGAATGTGAGAACACAGTTCAAGCCATCTGTCCAGAAAAGTAAAAAATAGAAATCAATTTAGACGAGACAGGAGATTGTTCTAGAAAGTTCCTCTTGTCGGATAGTTCTGCTGTGTGGGCTCCAATAAAAGTTTAAAATCTCTCTCAGACTGGGAAAATGAAGTTTTTCCTTTCAGAAAGTGTTATTATTTAAGTGATACTACTGTGTTATCACTTTGTTGTTTGGGAGGAGATTTAAAAGGAAAAAAAAAAAAAACACTAAATTACAACTCCTGCTATGTTTGCACATTCCTGCTCAGATCTGGGTTATTCCCAATTTCATTTGGTTCATTGCACCATAGAAAATCAGGTGGTAGAATCCTCCTGAGTCTAGCTAGAAACAAAGAATTTTGTATCTCTAGAGTTTTAGGTTGTCTCTGCCTTGCACTAATTCTAGAGCCTCACAAATCTTATTGACTATATTTTAAAAATAAATGTGAGGAAAGTTCAAGTTATTTTTTTCAAGTTTTTTAAAAAAGATTCTTGTGAAGCCTTCTTTTTTTCCTTCTTTTTATTTTTCTTTTTTAACCTAAGGGAGGGTTTCTCAACCTCTCACTGTAAATATTTGAACTAAATAATTATTGCCCAATTATAAGACATTTAGTGTCATTACAGGATGTTTAGCAGTGTCCCTGGCCTCTTTCTCATAGATGCCAGTGGTAAACCCACCCCAGCAGTGACAACCAGAAATGTCTCCAGACACTGCCAGTGTCCTCTGGGGACAAAGTTGCTCCCAGTTTTGAACTGTTTACCTAAGGAGAGGTATGACACCCAATGTATTTGATTCTTTTTTTTTTTTTTTAAGTCAAACCATTATTTATTCATTCACTCAACATACACCATATTTATGGGGCACCTACCGTGTGCCAGGTGCTGTGTTAGGGTCTCTAGTTACAGGTGGCAGTGACAAAGTACACATATCACTGAGCTGTGATCTCAGTGCAGAGAGTCCAAAAATGCGCAGATGAATAGACACCTGATGAGTGTCAGGAACAAAGTGAAGCAGGGTAATGGGGTCAGGGGAGTGCGCTGAAGAGTCAGGAGGGGGCTGCTTCTACTGGTAGAGTGGGCCCTAGGAGAGCCTGGTGAGGAGGTGACATGGAGCTGAGACCCAAGTCACAGACAGCCCCATAGGCAGGACTCCAGACAGAACTACTGTCAGTGCAAAGGCCCTGGGGCCAGAACACTTCTGACACATTCCAGGAACAATGAAGACGGATGTGTTTGTATTACCATAGATGAGATAGTGGAATTATAGGAATTATTTACCTTGGAAAGGAGCATAGATTTTATTCTAAGTGCAGTAAAAAAAGACAAAAAAAAAAACCTAACCTAGGAAGTGACGGAATAATAATTATGTTTTTGAAAGAACAAGAGTGAATAGGTAGATGTGTGGTCTAACAAAGGAATGCTATACAGCAGTAAGAAGGAATGAATCAAACACATTAACATAGGTGAATCACAGGAACATGATATTGAGTTTAAAATGCAAGTCATGTAGGATTCCACTCACATAAAGCTCAAAAACAAGCAAAACTAAGCTGTATACTGGCAAAAAACCTTTCAGAGGAAAACATAGGAATGGAAACACAGAATTCAGGAATGTTTCCTCAACATCAGCAGTAGGCATGCCAATGTTCATCTTGGTGTTTTCTCTATCACTGTGTCATAAATGGTCACTTATATTTACCCAATATTTAATAAAATAGATTTTAAAGGACAATGCCGGAAGCATTGAGACAGTTTGG
The DNA here is from genome assembly GCF_027406575.1 of Nycticebus coucang. Taxonomy (NCBI): domain Eukaryota; kingdom Metazoa; phylum Chordata; class Mammalia; order Primates; family Lorisidae; genus Nycticebus; species Nycticebus coucang. The sequence goes on from NC_069799.1 coordinate 57,521,931, forward strand.
AAGCTGTTGCGATCATCCAGGAGGAAATGGTGGTGGATTAAACTAGGGAAGAACAGTAGAGCCGGTGAGATGAGGTGTGAGGCAGGAGTTACTCCAGAGGAAACACTAACAGAACTTGTTGAATTTATTGTGAGAGGAGAGAAAGGAATCCAGTGACCATTTTTCACCTAAGCCAAACGGTGTGGAAGACTTGCAGAAACCTGTTTTAGGAGAGGAAGCCAAGAGTTCTGTTTTATTAGAAGATACTGTATTAGTCACCTCTTGCTGCGTAACAAATTTCCCCAAATATCTTGAAGTTTAAAAATAACATGCATGCATCCTTTTACTCTGAGTCAGGAGTCTGGATACAGCTTAGCTAGGTGATTCTGGTTCAGTGCCACTCATGAAGTTAGAGTTGCGATGTCAGCTGGGGTCACAGTCACCTGAAGGCTTGACTGGGGAGGAGGCTCCAGTCACAGATGGCTCAGGGACGTGCCTGACAGGTGGGTGCTCAGGGCCCTACTATGTAGCCCTTTCTATAGCACTGCTTGAGTGTACTCCTACCATGGAGACTCGCTTCCCCCAAGCAAATGAGCCAGGAGAGAGCAAAGATTTTGTTTTTTATGACCTAGCCTAACATTCTGTTATTTCCACAATGTCCTCTTGTTTGTACGTATCAGCCACATTCATTATGAGAGGGTCCCACACAAGGGTATGAATAACCCAAGGGCCATCTGGGAGGCTCCCTACCACAGAGGCATTAACCAACTCTTGAATTTCCTTTTGGATGAAATTTGTCTAGAAGCAAATCCTATATTTTTCTATAGTCAGATGTAAGCCGGGAAAAAGTTACATTCTCAATCCTGATGATCAATAGTTTCCTAGGGCTGATAACAAAGGACTACAAACTATATGATGTAAAACAACCAAATTTGTTGCTTCATGGTTCAAAAATCCAGAAGTTCAAAACCAAGGTATCATCAGGTTGGTTCCTTCTGGAGGCTTCAGCAGGGGTAGGGAACCTACAACCTCCGGATCTCCAAGTGTGGCCCCTCAACTGAATCCAAACTTCACAGAGCAAATCCCTTTATTCAAAACATTTGTTCTGTAAAATCTGGATTTGTTCAAAAGGCTAGACTTAAGGATGCAGAAGGCTACATGTGGCCCTACACTCCAGGTTCCCCATCCCTGCCAGATCAACCCATCCCATGTCTCCCTCCTGACTTCTGGAGTTTGCCAGTAATCCATGGCACTCACTGGCTTATAGACACATCATTCCAGTCTCTTCCTTCTTCTCCATCACCTTCTCCTATGAGTTCTTGTGTCTTCTCCTTTGCTGTCTCTTCTAAGGACACTCTTACTGGTTTTAGAGCCTACCTAATCCTAGTATAATGTCGTCAAACCTTAACTAAATTATATCTCAAAGACCCTTATTCCTAGTAAAGTCATATTACAAGATTCTAGGTGAATGTGAATTTCTAAGGGATCTTACTAATCCCATTTCAATCCACAATCTTACATTAGCAAAGCATTACTCTGTTTTGTCATAGTATTGTGATAATCTCCCTTATCTAATGGATAATCTTCTTACAATACTTCACCAAACTTACTAATGTGAGAGGAAGTAATTAATTAGGGTTCCAGTCATTTTTGTTGTGATTCTGTTTTCTTTCTGTTTGCTGTATAATTGTTCCATCTACTTTCACACACATCATCACTAACCTTGGGCAAAATTATGAATCAGAATAAAGTCAGTATAGATGCTACTGCATCTTTGATAAACACTGGCAAAAGTTTAGGTGTGAACATATGGGTGAGCATGGTTTTGAATTTTATATACATATATCTATATGTGAAACTGCCTATTGGCAAAGTGTTGTGTAAACTATGGACGTGTATTAGAATCAAGTTCTAGGATCAATGGCCCTGCTTTAAGTTACACAGAATCTATTTTCTGTGTCTTTGGCGGATCAATCCTGTTCTAGCCCGGTTGTATTGAAGGACTCGTAACGGTCATGGGGCTCCATTTGTGAAATGAAGAGATTGGACTAAAGGCTCCTTTTAGTCCTAAAAATGCACTGGTTTTACGGGCAATTTGCAGGGAGCCTCTTCTAATAAGTTATTTATGGTGTTTATTCTGCTTAGCTTGAGTCAGCAATAACACTGTGTGTTTTATTAATAGCCTACTTCCATATGGTGTTGACACTCTGGTTGACTCAGAACAGACTCAATGGTTCTCTAAACTTAGGGAACAACCAGCTAATCTTTCCAAAGAGGTCTGTCTGTCTGAAAATAGCCAGGTTACTATTGAGTGAGTGCTGCGTAGTTAGCTACAAGCACCATGACAAATGCTTATACTGTATACAGATGACTCATTTAATTCTTATAGCAGTTCTCTGTGATATGTACTATTATTGTCAACTGCATTTTGCAGATGACCAAAACTGAGACATAGGGATTAAGTAGCCTTCCCATGGTCACCTACCTGGTAAGAGAGAGAATCGTGAGCTTTTGTCCTGTGACCCTCTCGTATGTTATTATACTACACTATAACTAAAGATAATTACATTATAACTGCCTTCTGTAGATTTTATACCATGAGTACTATACTGCAGATTGCTAAGCTATAACTCCTGTATTACAAGTTACCACAGGGTGTCCCAAAGGTTACCATACATGCACAGGGAAAGTGGGAAATTGTAGCTAAATGCACCTTTATTTACAAAATATTTGTTATAAAATTTTATAAAGTCTTTTTCTATGTGTTGATATATAAATATAGAAATGTTAAAATATAAAATAGGAATTGTTAATGTTTGCTGTTTATGGTGAGCTTTGGGACACCGTGTATACTATAACTACTATATACAGATTGTTTAAATACCATGCATTAAAGCGTCATAACTTTTTCAAGGATATATAAATTGTACAACCAGCAAAGAAAACATTTTATAACTCTTGAATTGGACCATTCAATACAGTAGTAATAGCCACACATGGCTGTTGAAATCGAAAGTATTTCAACTGAACACAATTGATAGTTCATTTCCTCAGTTTCACTAATCATGTCTCAAGTGTTCAAGAGTCACAGTGCCTAGCTACTGGATTGATTAAGAGCATTTGCATCACTGAAGTAAGTGCTAGGGGATGGCACTGTGTTATAATGTTAAAGAAGTATATTTCCCTTCAAAAATGCAGGATTAGATCATACAGTCATTTGACACATTTATGAATACAGACCTGGATTGTGTTTAATATTAGTTCAAGGACTTTCTCATGTCCCCATACACAGTAAGAACAAAGCTCACTTTTGCCTCATAAGAGTGTCATCCCCCACCAATAAACCTCTCTTCCCTAACTGTAACTGATGGGAGGGGTGTGTCCCAGTGAAGGGAGGAAAGACCCTGAACTCACTAAGTAGGTTCTTGGCTTCATGCTGGAAAGAATTCAAGTGTAAGCCAACCAGCCACAGGAAGGTTTATTGAAACAGAGGCAGACAACAGATCCTGCCCCATAGACAGAGCAGGGGGATTTCTTATGGGGCAATGGTGACATTTTTGCATGTTCAAAAATCCCACTGGGAAACAGCTATACGTGATGGGCATTGTCTTGTGATCAGATAGCAAAGGTAAACAACTGTCACAGAATGGCAAGTGCAAATAGTTTGTCAGTTGTCTGGTTTAGTAATTCATCTATGTTCAGGTGGTCGCAGGCTGGTGACTTGCTGGCACCTCCCTCATTCAGGGTGGTTGGCAACTAACATGGGTCAGGATGGCTGCCCTTAGGCTCTGTTGACCTTCCTTTTCTGCCCTATCCCTACATCACAGTGTTACAGATTTGAATAAACACAGCAGCCTCTTGTTTTCCCCAGTAGCCAAGAAAGGCAACAACACAATCTGATGTGCAGACCAAGGTGCAACATGGGTTGCCTTTACTTCAACCTGATATAACCATGAAACACACAAGTAAATTTTTGGATTCAGAACTGCTGAGCAAATAGAAACACTGAAATTCTCATATATGCAATTAAAAAAAACACTTGCGGAGTTATATTTAGAAGTTTTATGGGAGACAGAAGGGGAGGAATGTTCCGAGAAAACATATGTACAGTTGATACTAGAGTGTGAGGTCCTCAAGGGCAGGAGGAATGTTTCCTTTGTCATTTATTTATTCATTTATTTTTAGAGACAGAGTCTCACTATGTCACCAATCACAGCTCACAACAACCTCAAACTTATTCCTGGTAAAGTTCATATTACAAGATATTAAGTGATTCTCTTCCCTCAGCCTCCCAAGTAGCTGGGACTATAGGTGCCCACCAAAACAGATTGTTTTGGTGGCCTGGGCTGGGTTCGAACCCACCCATCTTGGTGTATGTGGCTGGCTACAGGTGCCACCAGTGTTTCCTTTGTTTTTGTTTTTGTTTTTGTTTTTTTTTATTGTTGAAGATTCATTGAGGGTACAATAAGCCAGGTTACACTGATTGCAATTGTTAGGTAAAGTCCCTCTTGCAATCATGTCTTGCCCCCGTAAAGTGTGACACACACCAAGGCCCCACCCCCCTCCCTCCTTCCCACTTTCTGTTTCCTCCCCCCATAACCATAATTGTCATTAATTGTCCTCATATCAAAATTGAGTACATAGGATTCATGCTTCTCCATTCTTGTGATGCTTTACTAAGAATAATGTCTTCCACGTCCATCCAGGTTAATATGAAGGATGTAAAGTCTCCATTTTTTTAACTGGCTGAATAGTATTCCATGGTATACCTATACCACAGTTTGTTAATCCATTCCTGGGTTGGTGGGCATTTAGGTTGTTTCCACATTTTGGCAATTGTAAATTGAGCTGCAATAAACAGTCTAGTACAAGTGCCCTTATGATGAAAGGATTTTTTCCCTTCTGGGTAGATGCCCAGGAATGGGATTGCAGGATCAAATGGGAGGTCTAGGTTGAGTGCTTTGAGGTTTCTCCATACTTCCTTCCAGAAAGGTTGTACTAGTTTGCAGTCCCACCAACAGTGTAAAAGTGTTCCCTTCTCTCCACATCCACGCCAGCATCTGCAGTTTTGAGATATTGTGATGTGGGCCATTCTCACTGGGGTTAGATGATATCTCAGGGTTGTTTTGATTTGCATTTCTCTAATATATAGAGATGATGAACATTTTTTCACGTGTTAGCCATTCGTCTGTCGTCTTTAGAGAAAGTTCTATTCATGTCTCTTGCCCATTGATATATGGGATTGTTGGCTTTTTTCATGTGGATTAATTTGAGTTCTCTATAGATCCTGGTTATCAAGCTTTTGTCTGATTGAAAATATGCAAATATCCTTTCCCATTGTGTAGGTTGTCTCTTTGCTTGGGTTATTGTCTCCTTAGCTGTACAGAAGCTTTTCAGTTTAATGAAGTCCCATTTGTTTATTTTTGTTGTTGTTGCAATTGCCATGGCAGTCTTCTTCATGAAGTCTTTCCCCAGGCCAATATCTTCCAGTGTCTTTCCTATGCTTTCTTGGAGGATTTTTATTGTTTCATGCCTTAAATTTAAGTCCTTTATCCATCTTGAATCAATTTTTGTGAGTGGGGAAAGGTGTGGATCCAGTTTCAGTCTTTTACATGTAGACATCCAGTTCTCCCAACACCATTTATTGAATAGGGAGTCTTTCCCCCAAGGTATGTTCTTGTTTGGTTTATCGAAGATTAGGTGGTTGTAAGAAGTTAGTTTCATTTCTTGGTTTTCAATTCGATTCCAAGTGTCTATGTCTCTGTTTTTGTGCCAGTACCAGGCTGTCTTGAGCACTATGGCTTTGTAATACAGACTAAAATCTGGTATGCTGATGCCCCCAGCTTTATTTTTGTTACAGAGAACTGCCTTAGCTATACGGGGTTTTTTCCGGTTCCATACAAAACGCAGAATCATTTTTTCCAAATCTTGAAAGTACGATGTTGGTATTTTGATAGGAATGGCATTGAATAGGTAGATTGCTTTGGGAAGTATAGACATTTTAACAATGTTGATTCTTCCCATCCATGAGCATGGTATGTTCTTCCATTTGTTAATATCCTCTGCTATTTCCTTTCTGAGGATTTCATAGTTTTCTTTATAGAGGTCCTTCACCTCCTTCGTTAGGTATATTCCTAAGTATTTCATTTTCTTTGAGACTATGGTGAAGGGAGTTGTGTCCTTAATTAGCTTCCCATCTTGACTGTTATTGGTGTACACAAAGGCTACTGACTTGAGGACATTGATTTTATATCCTGAAACATTACTGTTATTTTTTGATGACTTCTAGGAGTCTTGTGGTTGAGTCTTTGGGGTTCTCTAAGTATAAGACCATGTCATCAGCAAAGAGGGAGAGTTTGACCTCCTCTGCTCCCATTTGGATTCCCTTTATCTCCTTGTCTTGCCTAATTGTATTGGCTAGAACTTCTAGCACTACGTTGAATAGTAAAGGTGACAGGACAACCTTGTCTGGTTGCAGTTCTAAGAGGAAAAGCTTTCAGTTTTACTCCATTCAGTAAAATATTGGCTGCGGGTTTGTCATAGATAGCTTCAATCAGTTTTAGAAATGTGCCACCTATGCCTATACTCTTCAGTGTTCTAATTATAAAAGGATGCTGGATTTTATCAAATGCTTTTTCTGCATCTATTGAGAGGATCATGTGATCTTTATTTTTGCCTCTGTCAATATGGTGGTTAACGTTTATAGACTTGCATATGTTAAACCAGCCTTGCATCCCTGGGATGAAGCCTACTTGATCATGATGAATGACTTTTTTGATGATAAGCTGTAATCTATTGGCTAGGATTTTGTTGAGAATTTTTGCATCTATATTCATGAGTGAGATTGGTCTGAAATTCTCCTTTTTGTTTGGGTCTTTTCCTGGTTTTGGTATCAGGGTGATGTTTGCTTCATAGAATGTGTTGGGGAAGATTCCTTCTTCCTCAATTTTTTGGAATAATTTCTGCAGTACAGGAATAAGCTCTTCCTTGAAGGTTTGATAGAATTCTGGAGTGAAGCCATCTGGACCAGGGCATTTTTTAGTTGGAAGCTTTTTTATTGTTTCTTTGATCTCAGTGCTTGAAATTGGTCTGTTCAGGAGCTCTATTTCTTCCTGGCTGAGTCTAGGGAGAGGGTGTGATTCCAAATATTGATCCATTTCTTTCACATTGTCAAATTTCTGGGCATAGAGTTTCTGGTAGTATTCAGAGATGATCTCTTGTATCTCTGTGGGATCAGTTGTTATTTCCCCTTTATCATTTCTGATTGAGGTTACTAGAGATTTTACTTTTCTATTCCTCGTTAGTCTGGCCAATGGTTTATCTATTTTATTTATTTTTTCAAAAAACCAACTACTTGTTTCATTAATTTTCTGAATGATTCTTTTGTTTTCAATTTCGTTGATCTCCGATTTGATTTTGGATATTTCTTTTCTTCTTCTGAGTTTAGGCTTAGATTGTTCTTCTTTTTCCAATTCCATAAGATCTCTTGTGAGATTGTTGATGTGCTCTCTTTCTGTTTTTCGAATGTAGGCATCTAAAGCGATGAATTTTCCTCTCAAAACTGCTTTTGCAGTATCCCACAGGTTTTGGTAGCTTGTGTCTTCATTGTTGTTATGCTCAAGGAAGTTAATGATTTCCTGTTTTATTTCTTCCTGCACCCATCTGTTATTCAACAGAAGATTGTTTAATTTCCATGTCTTTGGGTGGGGTCGAGCATTTTTGTTAGAGTTGAGTTCCACCTTTAGTGCCTTATGGTCTGAGAAGATACAAGGTAAAATTTCAATTCTTTAGATTCTGTTAATATTTGTTTTGTGTCCCAGGATATGATCAATTTTGGAGAATGTTCCATGGGGTGATGAGAAGAATGTATATTCTTTATCTTTGGGGTGGAGTGTTCTATATGCGTCTATCAAGCACAGTTGTTCTAGGGTCTCATTTAAATCTCTTATATCCTTGTTTAATTTCTGTTTAGAGGATCTGTCCAGCTCTGTAAGAGGAGTGTTAAGGTCCCCTGTTATTATGGTATTATCAGATATCATATTGCTCAGACTGAGTAAGGTCTGTTTCAAGAATCTAGGAGCATTTAAGTTGGGTGCATAAATATTTAGCATTGAAATGTCTTCTTGTATTTTTCTCTTGACCAATATAAAGTGACCATCTTTGTCTTTTTTGACTTTAGTTGCTTTAAATCCACATGTATCTGAAAATAAGATTGCAACTCCTCTTTTCTTCTAAATTCCATTTGCCTGAAAAATTGTCTTCCAGCCCTTGACTCAGAGCTTTAATTTGTCTTTTGAAGCCAGGTGTGTTTCTTGCAGACAGCAAATGGATGGCTTGTGTTTTTTAATCCAGTCAGCCAATCTATGTCTCTTCAGTGGGGAATTCAAGCCATTAACATTTATTGAGATAATTGATAAGTGTGGTAGTATTCTATTCATCTTATTTGGTGAGAGTCCATTGCTTAGTTTTATCTTTTGCATCAGTGTGGAGGTTAGGTTCTGTCCTTTAATTTCTGAGTTCTTACTTTGCTGCTGATCCATTGTGGTGGTCAGTGTGCAGAACAGGTTGAAGTATTTCCTGTAGAGCTGGTCTTGTTGTGGCGAATTTCCTCAATGTTTGTATATCCGTAAATGATTTGATTTCTCCATCAATTTTTTTTTTTTTTTTTTTTTTTTATTGTTGGGGATTCATTGAGGGTACAATAAGCCAGTTACACTGATTGCAATTGTTAGGTAAAGTCCCTCTTGCAATCATGTCTTGCCCCCATAAAGTGTGACACACACTAAGGCCCCACCCCACTCCCTCCCTCTCTCTTTCTGCTTCCCCCCCCATAACCTTAATTGTCATTAATTGTCCTCATATCAAAATTGAGTACATAGGATTCATGCTTCTCCATTCTTGTGATGCTTTACTAAGAATAATGTCTTCCACTTCCATCCAGGTTAATACGAAGGATGTAAAGTCTCCATTTTTTTTAATGGCTGAATAGTATTCCATGGTATACATATACCACAGCTTGTTAATCCATTCCTGGGTTGGTGGGCATTTAGGCTGTTTCCACATTTTGGCGATTGTAAATTGAGCTGCAATAAACAGTCTAGTACAAGTGTCCTTATGATAAAAGGATTTTTTTCCTTCTGGGTAGATGCCCAGTAATGGGATTGCAGGATCGAATGGGAGGTCTAGGTTGAGTGCTTTGAGGTTTCTCCATACTTCCTTCCAGAAAGGTTGTACTAGTTTGCAATCCCACCAGCAGTGTAAAAGTGTTCCCTTCTCTCCACATCCACGCCAGCATCTGCAGTTTTGAGATTTTGTGATGTGGGCCATTCTCTCTGGGGTTAGATGATATCTCAGGGATGTTTTGATTTGCATTTCTCTAATATATAGAGATGATGAACATTTTTTCATGTGTTTGTTAGCCATTCGTCTGTCGTCTTTAGAGAAAGTTCTATTCATGTCTCTTGCCCATTGATATAAGGGATTGTTGGCTTTTTTCATGTGGATTAATTTGAGTTCTCTATAGATCCTGGTTATCAAGCTTTTGTCTGATTGAAAATATGCAAATATCCTTTCCCATTGTGTGGGTTGTCTCTTTGCTTTGGTTATCGTCACCTTAGCTGTACAGAAGCTTTTCAGTTTAATGAAGTCCCATTTGTTTATTTTTGTTGTTGTTGCAATTGCCATGGCAGTCTTCTTCATGAAGTCTTCCCCCAGGCCAATATCTTCCAGTGTTTTTCCTATGCTTTCTTTGAGGATTTTTATTGTTTCGTTCCTTAAATTTAAGTCCTTTATCCATCTTGAATCAATTTTTGTGAGTGGGGAAAGGTGTGGGTCCAGTTTCAGTCTTTTACACGCAGACATCCAATTCTCCCAACACCATTTATTGAATAGGGAGTCTTTCCCCCAAGGTAAGTTCTTGTTTGGTTTATCGAAGATTAGGTGGTTGTAAGATGTTAGTTTCATTTCTTGGTGTTCAATTCGATTCCAAGTGTCTATGTCTCTGTTTTTGTGCCAGTACCATGCTGTCTTGACCACTATGGCTTTGTAGTACAGACTAAAATCTGGTATGCTGATGCCCCCAGCTTTATTTTTGTTACTAAGAACTGCCTTAGCTATACGGGGTTTTTTCCGGTTCCATACAAAACGCAGAATCATTTTTTCCAAATCTTGAAAGTACGATGTAGGTACTTTGATAGGAATGGCATTGAATAGGTAGATTGCTTTGGGAAGTATAGACATTTTAACAATGTTGATTCTTCCCATCCATGAGCATGGTATGTTCTTCCATTTGTTAATATCCTCTGCTATTTCCTTTCTGAGGAGTTCATAGTTTTCTTTATAGAGGTCCTTCACCTCCTTCGTTAGGTATATTCCTAGGTATTTCATTTTCTTTGAGACTATGGTGAAGGGAGTTGTGTCCTTAATTAGCTTCTCATCTTGACTGTTATTGGTGTATACAAAGGCTACTGACTTGTGGACATTGATTTTATATCCTGAAACATTACTGTATTTTTTGATGACTTCTAGGAGTCTTGTGGTTGAGTCTTTGGGGTTCTCTAAGTATAAGATCATGTCGTCAGCAAAGAGGGAGAGTTTGACCTCCTCTGCTCCCATTTGGATTCCCTTTATTTCCTTGTCTTGCCTAATTGTATTGGCTAGAACTTCCAGCACTATGTTGAATAGTAAAGGTGACAGAGGACAACCTTGTCTGGTTCCAGTTCTAAGAGGAAAAGCTTTCAGTTTTACTCCATTCAGTAAAATATTGGCTGTGGGTTTGTCATAGATAGCTTCAATCAGTTTTAGAAATGTGCCACCTATGCCTATACTCTTCAGTGTTCTAATTAGAAAAGGATGCTGGATTTTATCAAATGCTTTTTCTGCATCTATTGAGAGGATCATGTGATCTTTATTTTTGCCTCTGTTAATATGGTGGATAACGTTTATGGACTTGCGTATGTTGAACCAGCCTTGCATCCCTGGGATGAAGCCTGCTTGATCATGATGAATGACTTTTTTGATGATAAGCTGTAATCTATTGGCTAGGATTTTGTTGAGAATTTTTCCATCTATATTCATGAGTGAGATTGGTCTGAAATTCTCCTTTTTGTTTGGGTCTTTTCCTGGTTTTGGTATCAGGGTGATGTTTGCTTCATAGAATGTGTTGGGGAAGATTCCTTCTTCCTCAATTTTTTGGAATAATTTCTGCAGTACAGGAATAAGCTCTTCCTTGAAGGTTTGATAGAATTCTGGAGTGAAGCCATCTGGACCAGGGCATTTTTTAGTTGGAAGCTTTTTTATTGTTACTTTGATCTCAGTGCTTGAAATTGGTCTGTTCAGGAGGTCTATTTCTTCCTGGCCAAGTCTAGGGAGAGGGTGTGATTCCAAATATTGATCCATTTCCTTCACATTGTCAAATTTCTGGGCATACAGTTTCTGGTAGTATTCAGAGATGATCTCTTGTATCTCTGTGGGATCAGTTGTTATTTCCCCTTTATCATTTCTGATTGAGGTTACTAGAGATTTTACTTTTCTATTTCTAGTTAGTCTGGCCAATGGTTTATCTATTTTATTTATTTTTTCAAAAAACCAACTCCTTGTTTCATTAATTTTCTGAATGATTCTTTTGTTTTCAATTTCATTGATCTCTGATTTGATTTTGGAGATTTCTTTTCTTCTACTGAGTTTAGGCTTAGATTGTTCTTCTTTTTCCAATTCCATAAGGTCTCTTGTGAGATTGTTGATGTGCTCTCTGTCTGTTTTTCGAATGTAGGCATCTAAAGCGATGAATTTTCCTCTCAAAACTGCTTTTGCAGTATCCCACAGGTTTTGGTAGCTTGTGTCTTCATTGTTGTTATGCTTAAGAAAGTTAGTGATTTCCTGTTTGATTTCTTCCTGCACCCATCTGTTATTCAACAGAAGATTGTTTAATTTCCATGCCTTTGGATGGGGTCGAGCATTTTTGTTAGAGTTGAGTTCCACCTTTAGTGCCTTATGGTCTGAAAAGATACAAGGTAAAATTTCAATTCTTTTGATTCTGTTGATATTTGTTTTGTGTCCCAGGATATGATCAATTTTGGAGAATGTTCCATGGGGTGATGAGAAGAATGTATATTCTTTATCTTTGGGGTGGAGTGTTCTATATGCGTCTATCAAGCATAATTGTTCTAGGGTCTCATTTAAATCTCTTATATCTTTGTTTAATTTCTGTTTAGAGGATCTGTCCAGCTCTGTAAGAGGTGTGTTAAAGTCCCCTGTTATGATGGTATTATCAGATATCATATTGCTCAGACTGAGTAAGGTCTGTTTCAAGAATCTGGGAGCATTTAAATTTGGTGGATAGATATTTAGAATTGAAATGTCTTCTTGTTGTAGTTTTCCCTTGACCAATATAAAGTGACCATCTTTGTCTTTTTTGACTTTAGTTGCTTTAATTCCACATGTATCTGAAAATAAGATTGCAACTCCTCTTTTCTTCTGAATTCCATTTGCCTGAAAAATTGTCTTCCAACCCTTGACTCGGAGCTTTAATTTGTCTTTTGAAGCCAGGTGCGTTTCTTGCAGACAGCAAATGGATGGCTTGTGTTTTTTAATCCAGTCAGCCAATCTATGTCTCTTCAGTGGGGAATTCAAGCCATTAACATTTATGGAGATAATTGATAAGTGTGGTAGTATTCTATTCGTCTTATTTGGTGAGAGTCCATTGCTTAGTTTTATCTTTTGCATAGTGTGGAGGTTAGGTTCTGTCCTTTGATTTCTGAGTTCTTACTTTGCTGCTGATCCATTGTGGTCGTCAGTGTACAGAACAGGTTGAAGTATTCCCTGTAGAGCTGGTCTTGTTGTGGTGAATTTCCTCAATGTTTGTATATCCGTAAATGAGTTGATTTCTCCATCAATTTTGAAGCTTAGCTTAGCAGGGTACAGAATTCTGGGCTGGAAATTGTTCTGTTTAAGTAGATTAAAGGTAGATGACCATTGTCTTCTTGCTTGGAAAGTTTCATTAGAGAAGTCTGAGGTCACTCTGATGGATTTGCCCCTGTAGGTCAACTGGCGCTTACTCCTGGCAGCTTGCAGAATCTTTTCTTTTGTCTTGACTTTGGACAGGTTCATCACAATGTGTCTTGGAGAAGCTCGGTTAGAGTTGAGGCGACCTGGGGTCCGATAGCCCTCTGAAAGCAGTGTGTCAGAATCTTTGGTGATGTTTGGGAAGTTTTCTTTTATAATATTCTCTAGTATGGCTTCCATTCCTCTGGGGCATTCTTCTTCCCCTTCTGGAATTCCTATAACTCGTATGTTGGAACGTTTCATAAAGTCCCATAATTCTGACAGTGAACGTTCTGCTTTCTCTCTCTTCTTTTCTGCCTCTTTTACTATCTGAGTTATCTCAAAAACTTTGTCTTCTACCTCTGAAATTCTTTCTTCTGCATGGTCTAACCTGTTGCTGATACTTTCCATTGCATCTTTAAGTTCCCTGATTGACTGTTTCATTTCCTTCAGCTCTGCTATATCCTTTTTATATTCTTCATATCGTTCATCTCTGATTTGATTCTGTTTTTGGATTTCCTTTTGGTTATTTTCCACTTTATTAGCAGTTTCCTTCATTGTTTCCATCATTTCTTTCATTGTTTTCAACATGTGTATTCTAAATTCCCTTTCTGTCATTCCTAACATTTCTGTATAGGTGGAATCCTCTGCAGTAGCTACCTCATTGTCCCTTGGCGGGGTTGTTCTGGACTGGTTCTTCATGTTGCCTGGAGTTTTCTGCTGATTCTTCCTCATGAGTGATTTCTTTTATCTGTTTCCTTGCCCTAATTTTCCTTTCACTTCCTCTTGCTCTTTAAGTTCTTGTGCCTGTGGACTAAGGGTTACAGGACCAGAAAGGTGAGAAGGTTGAAGAGCAAAAAAGGGATGAATGAAAGGAGGACCGAGTGATAAGAAAAAAAAAGAAAGATAGAGAAAGGAGGGGGGTAGGGATAAGGAATATTGACAAAAAGAAGAGAAGCACAGAAAGAGGGAGACAGGGCAATATAGGTGTACAGTAGGGTACTTTGACACAACCTTAAAAAACCCCACCTTCTGGGGGTTGGGTGCCCAGTTGGGTGGTTCCCTTGAGGTCAGCAGCTCTTTGCTAACCTGGTCAGACACAGTACCCCACCACCACCAAGTAGAGAGGAAAGACAAAAATGCTATAAATCAAACCAAAACAAGCAAACAGAAAACTTTATGGCGATAAAATTGGGTGAAAAACCAAGTGATAGTGGTAGAAACACTAGCAAAAATGAAGTTGTAGTTATTAAAAAAGGCAACAATGGGAAATTATAATTAAACTAGAAAAATTGAGAAAGAAAAAGGGATCTGTATGGAAAAGATTGAAATTAAGAAACAAAAGAACATCAACAACGTCAAAATAAACAAACAAAAAAGCCCAACCAAACAAAAAAAAAGAAAAAAAAAATACACAACCAAAAACAAAGCAGTTTGTATATGTTGTTGAATATTGTCTGGGCAACACGTGGTCTTTTGGGGTATGAGCTGTTAGTCACAGTTCTGATACGACTGGAGGCTGCTGATTTCTCAGACCCCAGCAGGTAGACACCCTAAATCTCTCTTCAGCCCACTTAAAAGGCACTTTGAACTTGTAAACTTGCTGAGCAGAAGCTTTCCCAGCTTTCTCGCTGGAATCACTGCTGAAGTGGCTATCCACTTACTCAGTGTGCCAAAACCGGTCTCACTCTGCCCCTGAGGGATAGGGCTGCAAGGCGGCTCAGACCCCACCCTTAGGCTACTTGGTTGCTGGGTTACCAGCTCCCACCCGTTTCTAGCTCTGCGACCCTGAGGGCGGAGCTTGCCGGGGCAGATCACTGACAATGGATCCGTGTGACCCACTGCCAAACACTATTAGCTCCGTCTGGCTCAGCGGCTCAGACTGGGGCCCTAGACAACGGCCAAAGTTCTCCGCACTCCCACTCAGGCCTTCCCCAAGGCAGTTCAACTCAGTGCCAAGTCCAAGGACATCAAAAGAGTTCACAGGTAAGGCCTTTCTGGTTTGCAGTCTCGCTGCTACTGAACTTACAGTTGTGGGCGGGTTTAGACGGGTTGAACACACGCGACCACTTGCCGGTTTTCCACTGTTTTAGTCCTCCTCTTGGGGTCCAGAAGTCTCTCGCTGACTCCCTGTATCCTCATAGGAGTGATGATAGGCAGTTCCCACCAGCCAGAGATGCCTGGAGTCCTATCTCCCCAGACTCCTCTCCATCAATTTTGAAGCTTAGCTTAGCAGAGTATAGAATTCTGGGCTGGAAATTGTTCTGTTTAAGTAAATTAAAGGTAGATGACCATTGTCTTCTTGCTTGGAAAGTTTCATTAGAGAAGTCTGAGGTCACTCTGATGGATTTGCCCCTGTAGGTCAACTGGCGCTTACTCCTGGCAGCTTGCAGAATCTTTTCTTTTGTCTTGACTTTGGACAGGTTCATCACAATGTGTCTTGGAGAAGCTCGGTTAGAGTTGAGGCGACCTGGGGTCCGATATCCCTCTGAAAGCAGTGTGTCAGAATCTTTGGTGATATTTGGGAAATTTTCTTTTATAATATTCTCTAGTATGGCTTCCATTCCTCTGGGGCATTCTTCTTCCCCTTCTGGAATTCCTATAACTCGTATGTTGGAACGCTTCATAAAGTCCCATAATCCTGACAGTGAATGTTCTGTTTTCTCTCTCTTCTTTTCTGCCTCTTTTACTATCTGAGTTATCTCAAAAACTTTGTCTTCTACCTCTGAAATTCTTTCTTCTGCATGGTCTAACCTGTTGCTGATACTTTCCATTGCATCCTTAAGTTCCCTAATTGACTGTTTCAGTTCCTTCAGCTCTGCTATATCCTTTTTATATTCTTCATACTGTTCATCTCTTATTTGATTCTGTTTTTGAATTTCCTTTTGGTTATTTTCCACTTTATTAGCAGTTTCCTTCATTGTTTCCATCATTTCTTTCATTGTTTTCAACGTGTATTTTAAATTCCCTTTCTGTCATTCCTAACATTTCTTTATAGGTGGAATCCTCTGCAGTAGCTACCTCATGGTCCCTTGGCGGGGTTGTTCTGGACTGGTTCTTCATGTTGCCTGGAGTTTTCTGCTGATTCTTCCTCATGAGCGATTTCTTTTATCTGTTTCCTTGCCCTAATTTTCCTTTCACTTCCTCTTGCTCTTTAAGTTCTCGTGCCTGTGGACTAAGGGTTACAGGACCAGAAGGGTAAGAAGGTTGAAGAGCAAAAAAGGAATGAAAGAAAGGAGGACTGAGTGATAAGAAAAAAAAAGAAAAATAGAGAAAGGAGAGGGGGTGGGTAAAAGGAATACTGACAGAAAGAAGAGGG
Source organism: Nycticebus coucang (assembly GCF_027406575.1). Taxonomy (NCBI): domain Eukaryota; kingdom Metazoa; phylum Chordata; class Mammalia; order Primates; family Lorisidae; genus Nycticebus; species Nycticebus coucang. The sequence goes on from NC_069799.1 coordinate 57,538,270, forward strand.
GCACAGAAAGAGGGAGACAGAGCAATATAGGTGTACGGTAGGGTACTTTGATACAACCTTAAAAAAAAACCACCTTCTGGGGGTGCCCAGTTGGGTGGTTCCCTTGAGGTCAGCAGCTCTTTGCTAACCTGATCAGACACAGTACCCCACCTCCACCAAGTAGAGAGGAAAGACAAAAATGCTATAAATCAAACCAAAACAAGCAAACAGAAAACTTTATGGGATAAAATTGGGTAGAAAATCAAATACTAGTCATAGAAACACTAACAAAAATGAAGTTCTAATTATTGAAATAGGCAGCAATGGGAAATTATAATTAAACTAGAAAAATTGAGAAAGAAAAAGGATCTGTATGGAAAAGGTTGAACTTAAAAAACAAAACAACAATCCACAACATCAAAATAAACAAAAAAAAACAACCAAACCAAAAAAAAAAAAAAAAAAACAAAGCAGTATGTATATATTATTGAATATTGTCTGGGCAACATGTGGTCTTCTGGGGTATGAGATGTTAATCACAGTTCTGATACGACTGGAGGCTGCTAGTTTCTCAAACCCCAGCAGGTAGACACCCTAAATCTCTCTTCAGCCCACTTGAAAGGCACTTTGAACTTGTTCACTTGCTGAGCAGAAGCTTTCTCAGGGAAGTGCTTGTCGCTGGAATCACTGCTGAAGTGGCTATCCACTTACCCTGTGTGCCAAAACTGGTCTCCCTCTGCCCCCAAGGGTTAGGGCTGCAAGGCGGCTCAGACCCTGCCCTTAGGCTACTTGGTCGCTGGGTTACCAGCTCCCACCCAATTCTTGCTCTGTGACCCTGAGGGCGGAGCTTGCCGGGGCAGATCCCTCACAATGGTGCCTGTGACCCAAAGCCAAACACTATTAGCTCCGTCTGGCTCAGCGGCTCAGACTGCGGCCCTAGACAAAGGCCAAAGTTCTCTGCACTCCCGCTCAGGCTCTCCCCAAGGCAGTTCAGCTGAGTGCCAAGTCCAAAGACACCAAAACAGTTCACAGGTAAGGCCTTTCTGGTTTGCAGTCTCACTGCTACTGAACTTACAGTTGCGGGCGGGTTTAGACGGATTTAACACACGCGACCACTTGCCAGTTTTCCACTGTTTTAGTCCTCCTCTTGGGGTCCAGAAGTCTCTCGCTGACTCCCTGTATCCTCTCAGGGGTGATGATAGGCAGATCCCACCAGCCAGAGATGCCTGGGGTCCTATATCCCCAGACTCACGGTGCCCAGATGCAAGGAAGCTGTTACTCGGCTGCCATCTTGCCCCCGCACCTACCTTTGTTTTTGAATTTTCTGCCCAGCTCCTGCAGCACCTGGCCCAGGGAAGGGTAACTCATAACATTTTGAATGAATATAACATGTAACATCAAGTGCTAGCCTTGGCTGGTCTACAAGTTCTTGTCTATTCAGAATAAAAACAAACAAACAAACCAAAAAACAAAATCATAACTAATTGTCCCTCTTGACCTAAGGTCAATAGTCCTAAACACAGCAGATATTCTAGAACTGTAAGAACTTTATGATAGCAGGGAAGAGGAACAAGAAGTGACAGTTGATACCTTTCTCTGCATCCTCTGGAAATGCCCCCTTGACTGATTGGTTTGAGATGCAAAAGCACAGCAGATTCCAAGGCTGCCCCTGGGTGGATATCTGTGCCTAACCAGCCAGTCTACTGCAAGGGTCTTCCTTGAAGAGCTGTGGCTCATGCTTGCTGTGACAACTGACTTTTCTTCCAAACGCTTGCCACTTGTCTGTCTCTCAACTCACAAGCTATTGTAGTTCAGTGAGTTTAGCAGTCTTCTTGCACTTGAAGGAGAGGCCAGAAGTTCATTTGCTTACCTTGCTCAAACTGAAAGCTTCCAGGTTGAAATGAGAAGATTTCCAAATTGAGGAGAGAACATCGATGGACCTGGAGGTCATCATACTAAGTGAAATAAGCCAGGCAAGGAAGGACAGAAACTATGTTCTCACTCATATGTGGGAGCTAAAAAAGTGGAGGGAGAGAGTAGACTGGTGATTCCCAGAGACTGGGAATGGAAGTGGGGAGAGGAGAGAAGTTGGCTAATGGGTACAAAAGCATAGCTAGGTAGAAAAAATACTTTCTAGTATTCAGTAGCACAGTCGGGAAATTATAGCTAACAATAATTGATTGTGTATTTCAGGATAGCTAGGAGAGGAGATTTGTAGTGTTCCCAAAGCAAAGCGAAATTAAATGTGTGACAGATACTCCAGTCACACTGATTTGATCCTTACACATTGTATATAGATATCAAAATATCAGATGTACCCCCAACCCCCAAAATATCTATAACCATCATATGTCAGTTCAAAAGCAATTTAAAAACAAATTAGCCCACCCCTCCTCTCTGAGGCATACCCTAATTGGATTTTTTTCGGTTCAGTAAGGAAGACAGTTCAGGATCCCAGGGTCAAGTCCATGGGGTTATCATGGAACTTTTATTTCCTGACCAAAATGGTGACCAGCACCAGCAGGTCTTGCTGGCTGTGTTCCCAGGCCTCGGGCAAAGGTGAGAGAGTGTCAAGAGGCTTTGCAGAATATTCTACAGATGTAGCATGATTTACCTTCCAGGACTGCTACACTTAGATTGCCGCGTAATTTATTTCATAATTAATCCATTCATCCCCTTATCTTAAGAAAAGCAAAGGGTGGAGCAAACTTCAGATAGACATGTCAGATGATCTCTTGAACTGTCCTTCAAACAACTGGGCACTTCAGGTTAAAAAAAAAGAATTTGAGTTCAAGAAAAAGCTTATTTTAACATTATAATAGTTCAAAGAATCCAATAATTAGCCTTCTAATGAAAAATTGCCATCTGAGTCTTTTACCACGTAAGGAGTGGCATGCATTTATGAGTCAACACTACAGTTTCTTCAAGCACTGAAAAACAACAAAAATACTGTCATTGTGACACCTTAACGATGCCGTACATTTGAAAATCGGCCTTTAATTGGCCAGTTGGATTTGGCCTTTTCAAATTAAATTCTTCTTTTCATAAATAACATAGGCCTCTCCAGAGTGCTAATTTTTCTAACTACACAACTTCTTAACTAAATAGCCAGAAAGATGACCAAACCATTTGCATTTCATTGATTTGCTTATGGTCACCACTTCTTGGCTGTTGCTTCTTATCTGAGAGTTGGAAGAATGAATTCCCAAGCCCATACATACTCCCTACTGAGATGAAGGGGGACAACTTCTCAGTGAGGCAGCACTCGTATCACGATGACACTGCCATTGAGGGATGGAGGATTAGCCTAACCTGGGCACTTCCGTTCTGTGGATCATATTTCATCATAGTAGAAGGCAGAGAGAATGCAAATTACTTCTTCACTTTGCTATTAAATAAAACTCAATGTCTGGAAAAACTCAGTAGTACTTAAGGAAATTTTGGAACAATAAATATTTAGCACAAGTAGAGTTCCATCAGAACCACCTGTAGCGACACACTGACGTCCTTCCTGGGAAAAGAGTTCTGGTGACAAAGATACAGGACAGAGTGACAAAAGTCGTTGTGTGCTTACCGCACCTCCAGCCCAAATTTCTGTGCTTGCACCGTCATTTCTGCTGATTTCAGCCTTGCAGGCCAAATGCCAAAGAGGAACGCATCACTGCAATCTCTCTTTCTCCCTGAATATACTGTCCTGTTCTGTCACACACCCCAGAAGGACATAAACGCTTCCTGCCTTTCTAATCCAGAATACAAGGTTTAAAGTTCTTGGTTGACATGATTTGCTGCACTGTGTTTGTTTCTGTGCATGTGGTGACCACGCAGACTGGCCAGGAAAGAAAGACTTTATTTAGGTTTATCCTAAATGATTCCCCGTGTGGGTGATTGTTGCTTGAACAGAAATCTCCCTGACAGCTGAAAATTTTACCAGTGTTTGCTTAGGTTTTGTCGCCTAGAAAGGCTCGGTTTCTGATAAATGTTGAGTATTTAAATATGGGCTACATACAATGGATAGTTGCTTAAAAAACAATTACCGAGCAGAAAATAAGCAGCTAGAAAGTGGGAGAATGATCGCTCTTGACATTGCCAGCCACAAGAATCACTTTCCTCTCCATTTGTTGACAGCTCTTATTTTTATTGGTACCATGACCGTTAGCAAATCATTGGGCAAAAGTACATGATTACAGCAGCCAGGAGCTGCAAACCATGGCTTAAATGGTACTGAAATGACGGAGGAACGGGCATGTCTGGAGGACTAATAGCTTGCTGGGATAAACTGAGGGTCCAAGTTGTTAAGAGATAGTAACCCCAGTTGGTTTTTCAATCCTAAACTGCATACAATTCGCCAGTGTTGGCTATAACATGACTTGATCGCTGTATGTAAGAGATTATTTTTAACATAAAGAATAATATAATTGTTATATAAAGAGCAAAACTGGAAGCATTCAGCTTGGGACGTGGGATCAATATTGTGATTCTGCCCATACTAGTTTTTTGTTGTTGGTTTTTTTTTGTTTTTTTTTTTAGACGGAGTCTCACTATGTTGCCTTCTGTAGAGTGCTATGACATCACAGCTCACAGCAACCTCAAACTCTTAGGCTCAAGCAATTCTCTTGCCTCAGCCTCCCAAGTAGCTGGGACTACAGGCACCCACCACAATGCCTAGCTATTTTTTTGTTGCAGTTGTCATTATTTAGCTGGCCCAGGCGGGTTCGAACCCACCAGCCTGGGTATTATGTGGCCAGCACCATAACCACTGTGCTACAGGCACCAAGTCATATGCTAGTTTTTTTTTTTAGTTAAATATTCACCTACACCATGCCTTTGGTCTATAATGCAAAACTAGCACAGTTTTGATGCTGACTAAGCTGAGCAGAGTCTAGTAACCCAAGTTTCTCACTCTTTAAAAATGAAAAAAAGATTGTTTTTTTGTTTGTTTGTTTTAAGTAAAGAACAGATGGACCTGTGAGCTGTAGTGTCACAGGCTAGTGCTTGCCATGTGATTGGCACAGTCCCTGGCTATGTAGGTCTGCAAGGCTTGGTCAGAGTGCAGAGGTGAGAGCGTGCCAATATTCTCCATGCTTTTTTGTCACTACCTCCCCTTACAGCTTCTTAATCTAGTTAAAGTAAAGAGGGATATCCTATTCAGTGATTGAAAGAATTATACCTTTTATAAGGTGCTATCAAATGGATGGTATGTGGATGAAAAGGTTACTGAACAACCAAATCATTAGATGTCTTTTGTTTTTTTGTTTTTTGTTTTGCGACAGAGTCTCACTTTGTCGCCCTTGGTAGAGTGCCGTGGAGTTACAGCTCACAGCAACCTCAAACTTTTGGGATTGAGCAATTCTCTTTCCTCAGCCTCCTGAGTAGCTGGGACCACAGACGCCCACCACGTCTGGCTATTTTTAGAGGCGAGGTCTCACTCTGGCTTAGGCTCGTCTTAAATCTGGAACTCAGGCAATACACCCGCCTCGGCCTCCCAAAGTGCTGGGATTACAGGAGTGAGCCACCACGCCCAGCCTCTCAAATTATTAGATGTTTTCATTCCCCATCCATTCACACGGCTGGTCAGCCAGTATTAAGCTCTGCTGTGTGCACTATTCTAGGTGCTATGGAAAATGTAAACATCATATTCCATGGCATACCCCTCCCATTTTTGTATCATTTAGCTGGGGAGAAAAGTTAAAAATTAAACAACACAGTCTCATCTCTGACTTCATGAATCAGAATCTCTGAGACTGACCCCAGTGGTTTCTGAAGCTCGGCTAAGAACAGTGGTTTGTGAACCACCAAAGACAACAGTATGGATTGGTGAAGAGTGGAAAACGTGAGAAGCTGAAGGGCAAAAGGAAAGAGGTGGTAGACAATCCCTTCAGAGAAACACGTTTCTCCACATTCTGCATTCTGGAGTTCAAGTGCCATCTCTTAAGCATGAAGAAACTTTCATATTCATAAATGCAGAAAGAGAGAGAGAGAGGAAAGAAAGAGAGGGAGGGAAGAAGGAAAAAAGGAAGGAAGGAAGGAAGGAAGGAAGACAGGAAGGAAGACAGGAAGGAAGGAAGACAGGAAGGAAGGAAGGAAGACAGGAAGGAAGGAAGGAAGATTGGTTTTAATGGAAAACACTAAAAACAGTTGAGTGTTTGCCGGTATAACTCTTAAAAGCTTTATAAGGAATACATTTTAACTTTATAAGGAATCCTTTTTAACTTTCAGAGAAAAAATGATCCCTATGCTCTCGCGTCGCTGGTGTCCTTTGAGGTTAAGAAGATGCCTTATAAACGTCAGCCAGCAAAACTCCCAGAAGGAAGCATCACAGTGAGTATCCATCAATATATGCATAGTCACAAATAATTTAATTGAAATAATTTCTTAAAAAATCACTGTCCAGCTTGTGCAGGTTTAAGCATTCACATTGACCTGAGAAAAATTTACCTCTACTGTTTTCTTAGATTATTAGCTGGAAAATGTCCTAGGTTTGTTTTGATCTGGTTTTAAAACATTCAATATAAATTTCTGTCCAAGAAATGACAGGGCAGGACCAAATATTTTTAATGAAGACATCTCAGAGAAATGAAGATAGACAGCAATGATCATTATAACAAAATCATTCTGATTCTTTAATTGTAAACAGAGCAGGATGAGTCAGGTGGGGAGGGAGGAAACTCTCCCTTAAGGAGAGTTGGTCACCGCCTAGCTGCATGACTTTGGACGGTCATTTTCAATTTCTAAGTGAACAATCTTAACTATGATCTGGGCAGGAAGGAAGGATATATTATGAGTTTCCGTTGAATTAAATGTCATTTTTAAAATTAAGAATTAAATATTACTGACAGCCAAATACCTGTCACAGAACAACTTCTAACATCCTCAGCAGCCCAGCAAAGCCAGAGGAGGGAGGAACGGATGGGGGGGGGGGCGTTCAGCAGTCACAGTTTGCAAAACTCTGCCTTTTAGGTCATTTGTAAAGATGGAGATGGTCAGAGACTTCTGAAAAACAGAGTGCTCTGAAAAGAAACTTTTTTTTTTTTTTTTGCAGTTTTTTGGCTGTGGCCGGGTTTGAACCTGTCACCTCCCGTATATGGGGCCGGTGCCCTACTCCTTGAGCCATGGGCGCCACCCAAGAGAAATACTTTTAAAGACTGTATTTAAAACTTGTGTCTTTTGGTTATTCAGAGAGTATTTACAACCTCCAACTTGAATTCTTGGTCCCCTGCTCCTTGTTACTCAAAGTGTGGTTGTGACCAGTGCTGGTATCACCTGGGACATACTGGAAACACAGAACCAGTCTCACTCCAGACCTCGTAAAGTTTGAGAAGCATTGCTACTTTAGCTGGTAGATGAGTTCATACGGTTTCATCCCCTTCTAGACTCAATCTTAAAACTTAATTGTAATGTTTACTATTTCTAGTCGATTCTACTTGTCATTTATATTGATTCAGTGATTCATGATTTTCAGCCCTATGTGTGTGGTAGAATCATCACTCGTGCAACTTTAAAAATACATACATGCTGAGACCTCACTCCAGATACCAGGAGTAGCTAGGTCTGGGGTGAGACGTGGTGCTGAGCTTTGAAAGTTCTACAAGTGACAGCGCTGCAGGAGAGGCAGCATTGAGAACATCTCACACAAGTAGCTGGCCGAGAGCTGTGATCCTCGGTTCCAGGCCACAGACGGTGCTGCTGGCCCATGGCCTGTTAGGAACCAGGCCACACAGCAGGAAGTGAGCAGCCGGCAAATGAGTTCCCCATCACTTGCATCACCGCCTGAGCTCTGCCTCCGGCCAGATCATCAGTGGCATTAGATTCTCATAGGACCATGAACCTTGCTGCCAACTGCACATGCAAGAGATTTAGGTTGTGCACTCATTATAAGAATGTAACATTGTAACAATAGTAGGAACAGTGCACAATAAATGTAATGCATTTGAATCATCCCTAGACCATTCTCTCTCTGCCCCACCTTACCCATAGAAAAATTGTCTTCTGTCTGGATGGCGCCTGTGGCTCAGTGAGCAGGGCGTCAGCCCCATATACCGATGGTGGTGGGTTCAAACCCAGCCCCAGCCAAACTGCAACAACAACAACAAAAAAATAGCCGGGCGTTGTGGCAGGCGTCTGGGGAGGCTGAGGCAATTCTAAACCCAGGAGTTGGAGGTCGAAAAAAAAAAAAAAAGAAAGAAAGAAAATTTGTCTTCTGCAAACCCTGTCTCTGGTGCCAAAAAGGCTGGGGACCCTTGGCCTAGAGGAAATCCAAGATTTGCATCATGCAGTTCACCTGGGCTTGAGCCTGGATCTACCTTGCTCTAATTAGGAGACCTTTGGGAAGTCATGTTACTTCTCCAAGGCTATGGACCACATCGCCTTAAGGAATTGTTAAGACAGCTAAGAGGGTGATGTGTACAAAGCATCTAGCATTGTACCTAGCTCAAGTAAGTCTCAGTAAATGTTAGTAACCTCCCCAAAATACGTCATCTTCTCTGGCCATGTACAGAGACTTGGAAATGTCAATTATGAGTCACGCAAATTATTTTAGTAAACTTTGGCGATATTTCCAAGCAAGCACTGCTATGGCTCTTTTCATTCAGACCACCCCTCTCCTCTCCAGAGATGTCTGCTATGGGCTGCATTTATTGCCAACCTAGGAAACAGACGCTTTGGGTTTTTAATATAGAGAGTTCATCCAAAGAGGTTCAAAGGCTTGTATCTCTAAGAGAAATAAATGTGGGTCCTTTTGTTTCCTCAAAGCATGTGTTCCCTGACAAAAACACATGTTCTGGTCTATTCCGTCAAGGGTACCGCATCTTTCTGTGCTGGCCACAGGTGACAGCCTGCTGGTCTCAACTCATCTCAAACAATCCCCAGAATGATCAGATACATGCATCCCCCAGCCCTGCCACCCTTGTTACTGAATTGCCAGGAAAAAAAAGAAAAGACTTTTTATTTGACGTAGATGATTTACTACACCAATTATGTACAGGTTATTGGAAAAACATTCAGGGATAGAGATGCTTTCAAGTCTCCCGATATTTAACTGAAGAAGATCCCGCCAGTACAAAATTACCGTATTTTGCTGTGATTCATGTGCTTCCATCTCCAACACGCACCCACCTTTCTGGCCCAAACTTTCAGAAAAGAAATGTTTTAATTTTTTTAATTCCATTTTTTATGTGTTTCTAGGTGGGTACTTGTTTTTTGTATTATAAAGGAATTTTTTAGCACTTATTTTTGACATAGTATGGTACAAGAAATTTTATGTGACAAATAATTACAAAACGCAAGGGCCGATACCAGGTACAAGAAATTTTATGTACCAGTAACAAATAGCACTACTGATGTGTAATGCACATCCTTATTGCCTCAAAAATTTGGGCAAAAAATAGTGTACATTATACACAGAAGAATACAGTAGCTTTGTAGTATAGGGATTGAGTCTTTGTGTGGCTTGCTTCGGGAGAAGAGCTCATTAGAGCTCTAATAGGCCCCTGGAGAAAGTCTCCCATTTCCTTCTTTACATTAAGACTAAATACTGTTTGCTTGTTTTCCTAGGCTCTTGTGTGAGATGATTAGTTTGTTTGTATGCCCCTGCCAACACGATCATAATTCAGCCCATTCTTGAGGGCTGCTTTAGCTTTACATATGGAAGGAAATAGCCGTCCCCATCTGCAACTTGCATAGCGTCTGTCTGTAACAAACTCCTGGTCAAGGGCAAGGTTGCATGATTCAAAGAGATGTGACTGAACGCTGAGTCCCTCAAGTGCAGTGAAAGGAAGTCAATTATTTGAATGCCTTCTTGGCTCACCACTGAACTTCAACATTAGCCTGCCATGTACCTAATACTCAGTTCTATAATCCACTCCATAAGAGAGTAATGTGCTCTATAATTTCAAAAGTGGTTATTATAAAACATTTCGTGAAAAATCTCTATTTAAAAACTCATATAAACTGCGAACCCACCTGATTTTCAGAACTGTTTGCAAAACTTCAGCACTTTAAAATGGAACTCTGATATTAAACAACTGTTGAGAGTTAGGATGGAAACTGTTTTTCCTAGGGGCTGTTTAAATGTTAAAACGTGTGCTTAGCTGGTCCGCTTTTTGTTATTATTTTGTTCTAAATGGCACTCTAGGTACCATGTCTTGCTACATTTATTTAAAACATTCTTCTGACCCCAGTGAAGTATGTTTACACAAGATTCCTTGATACATAAATACAGATGTCAACATTAATTACTGTTGCAAATACAAGGAAGCTTTTTCCTTCTACCTTGGTATTTTTTGTCAAAATATACAAGAACATATCATAAATGTCAATGATAAAATGTAGGCATATTACTGGTTTATTTATGGTCTTTCAACCATAATGAAGAACAGCAAGATTTATGACATGATGAAGGTAAGATTAAATGTTCCCTACTTAGAATCGCTTTAAGAAAATCTAAACCTCTTACAATTTATGGATCCTCCTTTCTAAAATTACAGATGCTTGTAATAAGCAAATTGTTAAAATGTTATGCAGTTTTAAATAGTTACAAGCTCTGTATAATAAAAATGTGTTAAAACAACTTGTTGATGAGTTGGCATACAGTTGAATTTTCCTCCTTTGATTTCCAGTAGTTCAGTTGCTTAATTTCTTTATTAAACGAAGCAGTAGAAATATCTAATCAAAAGCCCATCTTCTGAAAGTGAATCTAGCCCTAAATAGGCTCCTTCTTCTGGCCTAAGACAGGCGTTCGTCTTTGATGAGAGAATCTTATAGAGGGCGACATGGGTAAGTCAGCTAATTTCACCATTTTGTGAGAATATGCAAAATGTTCTAAGTCTGTGCAGTGCAATTTGGTAGCCACCATTCGGGCTGAAATATGGTTGGTGAAACTGAAACACTGAACTTCTAGTTTAATTCCATTTTTACTTATTGTAAGTGTAAACTTAGACATGGATGCCGTATAAAATATATTTTCCATGAAACACAGTTTTATTGTTTTCACTACATGTCACTTTAACCACTGAAAACTTAGCACCTGTTGTGTGTCACAAGTGTGAAACACTGGATGTTTTAAAACTTAGTAAGAGAAAAAGAATGTCAAATGTGAATTTTGTGTATCAATGGCACGTGGAACTCGTACTTTTATCATTAAATAATAATTGATCGATATTAAATAATCATATGTTAAAATGCTAGTTTCCCCATGAAATGCTAGTTGCTTAGTAATAATCAATTACTCTGGGAGGTGGAGGCAGGTGGCTTGCTTGAGCTCAGGAGTTCAAGACCAGCCCAAGCAGGAGCAAGATCCCATCTCTAAAAATAGCTGGGCATCAGGTGAGCGCCTGTAGTCCCACCTATTCAGGAGGCTTAGGCAAGAGAAATCACTTGAGCCCAAGAGTTTGAGGTTGCTGTGAACTATGACACCACAGCGCTCTACCGAGGGTGACAAAGTGAGACAGAGTCTGACAATTACATTAACGAATAAGTAGGTTAATAATAATCAATTACATGTGAAAATAGTAATAGTTTTTAAAATAATAATAATAATTTTACTATTACTAGATAATAGTAGTTAAGGGTAAATAAATATATTATTAAAAGAAATGTTACCTGTTTCTTTTCACTCCTACTAGAAAATGTTAAATTACACAGGTGGCTTGCATTGTATTTCTACTGGGCAGTACTAAGCAAGAACAGGTGACAGCTTGGTGCTGATAATAATACCCACACAGTATCATTCAGAGAACATGGAGTGTTCAATAAATGTTATTTGAAATGAATGAGAAAGTCTTATAAAGCAGAACCTCTAAAACTTATGACTTTTTCTTTTCATTACTTACTGTCCAATGGCTACTTCCTTCTAAGGTTCCTGTGAGCTTGTCAAAATGAGTTATAAGACAAATATAAATATTAGAAGTAATAAAGTTTTGGTATATGTCAACATTTTATTTCTCACCCAAATTTCCCCCAAACTAGCTTGTAATTCCACAACACTAACGCACAAACTTCGGTCCTATAAAAGTGATCAATGAAGCCGCCCCCCCCCCCCCCCTTTAACCTTGCCTGGGCAGTTCAAAGCTCTAGTTTATCTATGCAGAGCATGGAGTGTCAAGACAAGCTTTGCTTTCTTGGTTTCCACCTGCCGGTGGCGTGGCCCATTGCCATTTACAGACTCAAAGACATGACTATGTCACACGGCTCCCTAATTCTTTCAGTCCTGGAAGGGCCTCTCTTTTCTGAGACGAGCATACGGCTCTTCCACTGGCGTGTTACTTACAGCCTTTCTTCAGTCACCTCTCTCCTGTGCACTGGGCATCTGAAGAAATGTTCTCAGTCACTGTCGCTGGTTTTCTCTATTTCCTCTGTCTTTAGTACAGTGACTTGTTGACTATGCAGCAAAAAGCTTAGATGAGTTTAGGAGAGCACCAGGGTGAAGGAGGGTCTCGACAGCTGCACCCATGGTAGGTTGAGATGATCAGGCAGGCTCGGTGCCACGTGGTTGCCATGAAGTCAGAGGGCCAAGCAAGCAGAATGCAGGAGGACAGTCGCTCAGAGACCATCCTCCCTGAAGATCATGTTTCTCTCCCCCTCATGCATTGCCTACGATGACCGTACCATCCCTGCACTCAGAGTCTTCAGGAAGAAGGTATGAAGTGGTATTTTTTTAAGTGTTACTGGGAGTAGACCTGCTACCATTTTGATACCCAGAATTTCAGAATTTGGGGACTGAAAGGAGAATTGCAGAGTTTTGGATTGCTGCCTGGAGATCATCTCCTCACAGACCTTTTTAAGACCCCACAGTCAGAATCTTTGGAAGCAGATGTAAAGGAAGAGTCGATAGGCTTTCTAACTATCTCCATAAAGTTGTGTCCTGCTTCAGGGGACTCTAATAAGAACATCCTGGTCCATTTCATGTTATCTGCTGCAGGAAACTTTCCAATGTCTTTATTAGATCTTAGTAAGTGACCTCCCAGGCTTATTTCTGCAGATAATCCAGTTTTATGGGCAGTGCATCAAACCTACAATAGCCAAGTGGCAAAGGCACCAAGCCAAGCATTCGGTGGGAAGCCATCCCATTCATTCCATTTCCTTTTATTAAGCTGACAATTTCAACGTAGGAGTCCATGGCCCTTCTTTCAACAGTTTTAGGATGTTTGGTCTTTTAACAAAATGAGGACGGTTTCTTGTGTCTAATATGAAATAGTAGGAGGTGACTTAAGATATTAGTTGAATCAAGAGAGAGAAGATTCAGAATCAGCCATTGCTTGTTTTACCATAAATCACCTATTAGCAAATTGGGGGGAACTCTGACACATGCACAAAATAGGGAGTAAAACTGGGTTGTTTCCTTGTTGAATTTAGAGCGGAGGAGTAAGAAACCTCAGAACTTTGCATGCCTCCCAGATTTTTCTCTCTCTTGGGTTACTGTACTGTAGCTAGCCTGTGAGTCAAAGATCACTTCTGTCTCTTTCTATTCCAAAATTCTGAAAGTCTCATGACCCAAAGTGTGTCAGTTGGTTTGTTCCCAGTAAGATCATGTTCGTCATGAAATACTACTTCAGGTCTTTTTGCTGAATACCTTCAAATGCTGGGATTAACTAGAGTTCATCCATGTCATCAAGTGTAATTAACTAAGAGTAGAGGGCTTCAAAGAGAAATAATCCAGCTCCTGAGTTGCTCATGTAGCCATATACATGTAAAGGATCAGGTTTTTATTTATTTTTTATTGGATCTACTGCATTTGTGGGGTACAATGTGCTGACTCTATGTACAATCTAGAATGTTCACATCAAATTGGTCAATATATCATTCACCTCACTTATTCAATTGTTGCGTTTAGACATTTATACTCTACTGATGAATATATTTGACATGTATGCTTGCAAAATACACAGTAGGTGAAGTCCCACTGATTACCCTCCCTCCACCTGTCTTCCCCCTCCCCTCCCCTTGCCCTCCTCCTCTCTAAAGGATCTGTTTTTAATTGCTACATAATAATGTACATATTTATGGAGTACATGTGATAGTATGTTGCATACAGTATGTACTGATCAAATCAGGGCTTCTGAAGTATTCATCACCTCCAATATTTAGCATTTGTTTGGAGAACAGTCCGCATCTTCTAGCTTTGAAATAGACAATAACTCATTGTTAACCATAATCACCCTACTGTGCTGTCAAGCACTAAAATGTGTTTCTTCTGTTCAATCGTATGTTCGTACCCATTAACCAGTCTCTCTCTACCACTTCCTCCCCATTCTTCTCAGACTAATTTTTTTAACTGCCCCATATGAGTCAGAATGTGTAATATTTGTCTTACATCATTTTAGAATAAGTTATGTAGGCTGCAGAATTCAGGAGCTATTGTGACCATGTTGAATTCTTAAAATGGATTTCTTTACTATGAGAACCAGGCGTCTCTTCCTTAAACTGTGATAAGGTGGTATCGGATGAAATGGGCATAATGCTGGCCAGGAAAGTTAACAGGGGAAGGAAGAAAATGTAATGGTGAGTAGGTTAAGGCTGGGCTTTTTGTCAGTAAGAACGTCTTTCAAGTCCCAGGCACTATCGCCAATGTGCCTTATGCTCTGCTATTTCTTTTGTTTGGCCCCAATATAAACATCAAGTGAATTAAGTCACCAGTATAGGGGAGTGGACCAAGGTTGAAGGCAAGAGAGAAACCTGGACCAGTAGAGCTCAGATCTGGTTAAGAAGTCAGAGTAACAAAGTGGGCATATTAGGGCCCCATCCTGCAGTTGAGGCAGTGAAAACACCCCTATATTTCCTGCGAGGGCAAGCTCCTGGTTTCCACCTGCAGATGGCATGGCCCATTGCCATTTACAGACGTAAAGACCAGCCCAAATCCTTGGTCATGATTTCAGATCCTCCTGATATGTAGGTTATAGAACTGTGGTCTGTAAATGTCAGTGTTCTAATTCGGCTGGAGCAGAGAGAAACTCAGGCAGGAGGGCAGGTGTAACATGCTTATTCAGCTCGCAGCCAGCAGGAGGCGCAAGCATGGCAAGTCTGCCCTAGCTCCCAGTGGCTGGGGAGCTGAGTTCACATCGCGATCTGTGATCCACAATCCGCACAGGGGAAAGCTCTGTGCTCCCTCATACCCAGGGGAACAAAAGTGACAACATGCCAAGCAACAGTTACCCAAGCACAACTTCACCACACAGCTGTGGCTATCTAGAGATACACGGCATTTTCCCATGGGAAGAAAGCCTAGACAACTCCATCTTGTCCCACATCCAAGGCCATGAGAGAGAAAGCTCCAACACTTTTTTTTCCTTGCTCCTCATGGCCTTGAACTTACTTTGGGTTTAGAATCTTGATTATTTCAACCGACAAAGTTAAAACTGGGAGCATTCAGACCAGGTTCGTGGAGGCCATACTTACTACTCTGTTAAAACTATCTACTCCAACTTTAGTGAATAATGTTTGGATCCAAAAATATTTTTCTGTTCTCTTTGACAAAAGGTTTTCACAGCGTGGCTGGGTCTTCTCTTTGGTTGAGTTTGGGAATCTGCAGTTTCCTTCCTGTATGGGCCTCTGGAGGCACAGGCCCCCAGCAAAGGAGCAGTAGAAGGGCTTTTGCCCCCGTGGGCGGGAGGGGTGGGTTCATAGACACTGATCATGCAGTCTGGTTGGGAAGACCTCAGTTTTTCCTAAGCTCTCTTGCCATGGTAGGGGTGAGATGGGCTCCAGGCCCCAGAGGCTTTAATTCTGCATCTGAACATTGGATCTAGGATTGAGGCCAGGTCCCACTCAGAAGGACAATTAAGCATTCCCTTTGCACACCGTAGTTACTTCCGTAAAATACAAGAGGGCTAACCTCATGTTCTGGGCTCTCCCTTGTTGATAGAGCACAGAATCAGGGATAAAGACACTGATTTGTTGTGTGAATCACTTAGTCCTTCTGGGACTCTATTTTCTCTCTTGTAAAATGAAGGGGTTAAGATATATGATTTCTACACAACCACTCATGAGGGTTCACAAGTTCACCTCTCGCCTCTCCATGAGGTGAGCTGAGTTCCCCATAGAAAGAAGCTTGTGTGGATAGATTCAGTGTTCTGTGGATTCTGCTTTGGGCCATTGTTGCCATAAAGGGTCCAGCCCCAATTTAAGGCCATTCCTTCCCATCTTGTTTACTTCCCACCCACCTCCATTCTATTCTCGTCTACGGTTTCTGTAGGTATAATCCAACCATCCACCAAGCATCTGTCAGTGACCAGGCAGCCCTGGGAATGTGCTAGCTTTTGAGAGTTCACATCCAAGGCCTATAGCCTCTCACATTTCCATTATTTCAATGATCGTATGGCTCCTTTCAGAAATGCTCCCAGCATTGTGCTGGTAATTACTGCTTTATTTCGGCAAATAGTTTACAACTCAGAGCTCATTTGCTTTATTTTGCATTTCAGATAAAGACATCCGTTATTTGGGCAACGCCAAATGTGTCTTTCTCAATCCCATTATGGGTAATAATACTAGCAATACTTCTGGGATTGCTGGTGCTGGCCCTTTTAACCTTAGCGTTATGGAAGGTAAGTTGATTTACTTTATTTTCTTTTTGGACAAGAGGACCTGGGAAGGGATTTAGAAGAAGATTGCTAGGGAGTTTAAAAGACAATGCTGGAGGCCTAGTTGGAGATTTTGAAGTCAGGGGCATGAAGGGAGAATTCTGTTTGCTTTGGCGTGATTGCTGTGCTGGTGCAGCTGACACTTAAGATAAGGGAGGGTTCATGTTGCTTTCATCCTGAGATTTCTTGTAAATACATATAGAGAAGATTAGGCTTTATTAACTGAGACCTGTGATCATCTTTCCAAGATGCTCGGAGTGATAATGTTGTTAATGAGATCTTTTTCTTGTTGAATTAACCAAGAGCTTCAACTTTTTATTGACATGGTTCTACCATCAATCCTCTGGGACTTTTATTTATAAACTTAGCACAGATGTAATTAATAGAAGCCGATTCTGATTTTTTATTTCAACCATCACTTGGGCCAAGTATATCATGCATGTTATGTGACGCTTGGACTCATTTTTTAATCTTGCCAATTAGTCTGTCTCCATTAAGAAGGCTGAACTTACTCTTTGATGTGTTATACTGAGCTTTGGTCTATAAGTCTACAGTAGGAATTAAAATCTGGCCCAATGTGCTACACAACTGCTAAGTTTCACAAATCCTTTCATTCTAAAATAGAAACGTCACGATAACATGACTATAAGTAACCGAGTCAAATATTACTTAACCACTATTATTGTGGTTCCCTGAAAATATTGTTTTTATTTTTAAATATGCACTGTGCCTAATAGCCCTCTAAGCTGAGAAAGCATTGATTTTGAATTACAGAGAGCCCATCTGGTCATTCTCAGTTGTTTTATGCCATCCTGAGCCCACATAGTCTCCGGCACACCTATGCCGGACACCTATGCTTTAGAATGGACACCTATGCTATTCTATTATTTGTCGTAGTTGTATTTCCAGAGAATATAAGATTCAATCAGATATGCCAATGGACAGATTATTCCACTAACCCTGGGAAAGAAAGACAACTTGATAGTTGTTCAGTCAAACGCAGGGAGTTGGGTTTCCACCATGAGAAACAATAAAAATTGAGGTTCCAAGTTTCTAGGAAAAGTAATATTCTATTTGGCAAAGGGCTAACTAGACACTCAGGAGGAGGAAGATTCTAGAATTACCTCTTCCCTGGGTTGCTGCTTTTTGGCAAGTCACTAAGATGTCGGTGCCTGCCTGGTTCTGGCACTGGATAAATGACAGATTGATTCTTCCGTCTCTGTACATTATATGCTCCCCCAAAGGCCCGAGGATGTACAGCCTGCAGTGCCTCTCACGAAATGTCCCTTTCGCTGCTCCAGCAAACATGCAGAAACTCAGAGAGGGAGTCCTTAGGACATGTTGCTGTAATCCCAGGAAAATACCCAACATCTGTAAATGAGACATCGCTCACTACCATGACGTGGCGGGGGTAGGGCCTGAACATTCTGCCCACCCTGCCCTGAGCAATGAGTCCTTTCTCCAGCTAAAAAACACTCCAATTTTACCTCCTAATGTGGAGAACTGGGCTGACTACATTCACAGAACTCCAATCTCCTGAGAAAATATGTCTTTCAATGAGAGGTTTCACGATTTTCCCAGAATCATGGGATCTGATGGCCCCTTTTCTTTTTTTGTAGTGTGGATTCTTTGACAGAGCAAGACCTCCCCAGGATGAGATGACCGACAGGGAACAGCTGACGAGTAGCAAGACCCCCGAGGCATGACGAGGAAACTGCAAAGGCCGAAAAACTTGTACACTGGTCCTGTTCAGAGAAAGGAAAGAGCATAAGGGTTAAATCAAGGCCCTCCTGTGCCTGCCCATGACCTGGGAAATGGAGGGGCTCCTGGGCACACCACTCCATCTATCCTGTGCTTTGGAGAAGTTATTACAGGAACCCACTGAGCCCTTTAGAAAAAAGGTTTCACCAGCCCTGTAGAAACAATCAGAAACCGGGGAAGATTTCTTTTGCTTTAGGTGTTCTGTGTCTGGGAGGCCCTTTGAATGGGTGTGGGGACATGGGTTGCTGTCCAGGCAAATCCACCTTAAGTTGCAGAGATGAAATGTCTGTGTTATTACAGAAATTATTCTAGAAGGTGAACTAAGACAAAATTGTCTAACACTACTGTATCCGATGGAATATTTGACATGACACCTCCCTATGACAAAGAACCATTTCTAGTGATATTACGGCTCAGGGAGACAGGCAATATGTTATGGGTACTGTGAAGTACTTTTGGAACCACAAAGATAATCTTGTACGTGAGGATTAAAGTTTATTTATTTATTTTCCATTTCTCTAGGTTGAAAGTCTGGTCAGCTGGAGGATTTAGAAACTTAAGGTCTGGTTAACTAGTTTTGGAAATCACTCAATTTCCTCCTACGATGACCGCTGTGTGCAGATGACACTTAACAGAGCTTCTTCAGATTTCGTAAGGAAAAGCAAATGGGTATTAGGAGTCAGCCTCACTTAATTAGCTTTGCACGGTGTGTTTATATTTCCTTTTTGCTATATGTAAAAATCTTTCCACGGGCTTAGTTAAACCGTGAATTCCAAGGTACTCTCCACCCTGTGGAGTGTCTTAAAGTAATGGTAAAATTAGTAAAAAGGACAAAAATAGGGATAAACATTATTTTACTGTCTAGAAACAGCAGCACCACTCTTTAGATTGTAATTAAATACCAGTCTCATAAAAAAACATGTTGAACATAAGATGGAAATAGATAGACCAAGAAAATTCATTGCAAAAGATTTGATTTTAAATTGCTTATTCTAACTTCATTACTCTAATTTTCACTGCTAATCATTAGAGCACATAACTTTGGAGAATAATCTTTTATTTCAGCTTTTTGTCCTATCATCTTAACCACTGAAAATTGTTGATGTTTAAAACTCTTGTAAATAATCCATAATAGTGTGTAATATTATCATTTTTGATAAATAGCTGAATTTATATAGTCGGCACAATTTTGTATCCTTTTGATAATGAAAAATTACTATGAAGACACGTGGAATAAATTGTTATGTGCAATATTTTATGGACCTCTGTATCTGGAGCACGTTTACACTGGCATTTGTTATATTTTTAATTACTATCTTAAATATTAAGTATGATAGGACAAGCTGACCAAATCCTTAGGTTTACAAAGCCTGTTGGAAAAAAAATGTTCCAACTTCAACAATTACGCTGTATTTGAAAGAGGAACCGAGCTTACAGACACTAAATTTTAAGTCATGCCATCACCTGGAGGGAAGCCATTTGGCTGTGGCTGCAGAAAGTTGTTGGGGCCACATTTCTGCAGTTCACATGCCCCTTGGGAATTAAATCCTGTCATGGTAGCAGTTTCATGCCTGTCAGGAGCTGAAATCTGGCTCCCAGTTTGTGTAGCTGGCTAGAGCTGAGGATTGAATTTGCCCCCAAAGACTTTGGGGGGGGCCCTGCCAGCCTCCAGGGGGCTTCTGTGTTGGTCCTCCAAGTAGAACCAGTTTTATAGATAGCTGGTCATTATAAGATACGGTGTGAGGGACACCAGGCAGCTCTCTCTGCCCTCACATAACGCCTAATTCTGGTTGTCCTGCCTGACTTGTGGGTGATAGAGATTAGCTTCTCCTGTTGAATCTGCACCCTCCCGTTTAAGCTAACATGGGTGAAGGAATTCAGAAGGCTTAGGGCCTGAGAACCTAGGCCGCAATAGAGATAGCTCATACGTACTCTCGGAGGAAAGTGGAGATGCCAGGAGGAAGTAAAACCTCCATCCGTGAGGGCTTCCGAGGGGAATGGTGCCTTCCCAGAGCCTCAGCCAAGTGCAGCCCCTCCTCGGGGGAAGGGCGCCTCCCACCTGCACCTACGGGCATTGCAAGGAAGGGGCTGTTGTGCACGGGCACACAGGCCCTCCCTGCCCCTTCCAATGTGGAAACAAATACAAGAAGGGAGACCAGGAAGTCAGGGGAACTTTCTAGCAATCAGCCCTTTGGCATCACCTGGGAGAAGACGTGGGGTGTATCTGCTTCTCATTAGAGCATCGCCAGTTGCTCTCATAACTCACAGTGCGCTGTGCTCCGCTCAGGCTTTCTCTGTATTGCTCTTCAAAGAATTCCTTTTTTAGGTGGTGCCTGTGGCTCACAGGGGTAGGGCGCCGGCCCCATATGCTGGAGGTGGCGGGTTCAAACCCAGCCCTGGCCAAGAGCTACAAAGAAAAAAAAAATTCCTTTTTAAAATTCTTGCAGCTGGTTTTTAAGACACCAGGAAAATAGGCGAATTAAGTTTTTATA
This sequence comes from Nycticebus coucang, assembly GCF_027406575.1. NCBI lineage: Eukaryota > Metazoa > Chordata > Mammalia > Primates > Lorisidae > Nycticebus > Nycticebus coucang. Next base: position 57,559,070 of record NC_069799.1, read on the forward strand.
AATGTGGTAAGTTTTTATTCCATAAATAAATAATGTGTACTAGTCGCCACTGAAACCCCCTTCTTGGAATTCAACTTTTGTCTTCTTTAAGTACACGTGTAGATATCTGTGAAGATTTTATGTACCGATTTGCCTTGTCACCAATAAAATTTAAAAATGAAAGACCAATGGCACCCTTCATGGTTTCTCGCATGGGCAGTGCAAAGCTCTCCCATGATGAGCATCATCAAAGATTTCTGTCTCTACACTTGGACGTCTTATTATAAAAACATTTCACCTTGAAACAAACTTGAATGAGCAAAGATAAGATGCAACATTTAGATTGCGGTGGAGGCTGCACAACGCCGAGGATACCAACAATTACTGCATTGGGCACTTTAACTGGGGAAGTTTTGTGGTGTGTGAATCACATCTCAACAGACATTGAAAAATGTTTGAGTCACTTCTAATCCCTCCACTCGGACAGAACTGATTTCTTTCTCTCCACATTGCCATTCAAATTTTGTGCCTACACCTATCTTAGCTCTTTTGTGACACCTTTCCTTGTCTCTTTGGCCAACTTCCACGCTATGCCTGTCCTCCAGGAGCATTTTGTGAATGATCACTTATTTCCAAATGTTCTCGTGACTGGTTCCCAGCTGGACTGCCCCTCAGTGAGAAACCATAGCTCTTTATCTGTTTGGTTTCCTACACCTGACATATAGTCAGCGATCCAAAACATTTCTGGAATGAATGAAGCAATATATGTGTGTGCGCGGTAATAGTCATGGTGAACGTAATTTCATAATCTGCTTCCCTTGCTCAGAACCAGACCCACGTGTGTACGCCCTCTTCCTCACAGTGTTCATGCAATGTCATCACAACAGGTCCCCAATGCCCTATCCAGTTAGTGAGCCATCATTTGTTTAACCACCCCCTGCTCCTTGCAAATAGCTGTTCACAATTTCCTATACTAAGAATAGCATTACACCGAATGCTTTCAGAGTCAGCCGGGTGTAGAGGTTTATGATTAAAAACATTGTTAACCAAACAACGCTTTCATACTTGGGACGTTTTCTTGTATATGTCAGTCATGACAGCGAGATGGCTCAGTTAAAGCTCACGAAGAGCTTCGTAACTCTTAACATATTACCCTTAAGGGGATCAATCCATCAATTTGCATGAACCTAAACATGCCATTTCCTTCACGACTCTGTGAGCATGGTTTAAATAGGTGGGTCCTTATTTTGATAAGTTACCTTAGTTTAATGTGTATTTCATTAGAATTCAGTAAACTCAAGGTATACATTTAATTTTGGTTCCTAATATTTATCAGCCACTCAATATAAACCCACGTATTGGTCATAACCCATAAGATACTTAAATACTCACTGCTTCTCTGATAATCGTGAATCCCCGTGAGAACTTTTGTCTGGATATTTGCCCTGCAGTCTACAGCAGCAGCAGGTGATTTCTTCACATTGTCACTCACACTTCAGGAGGAATTCTACGTAGAGGAAGGAAGAAGAGAAACTCTTGGGAGGTCTATCAAAGCAGTAAAATCCTCACAGTTGGACAAACCAGGTGGGAGCTTAGCATTCTCCACAAATTCTGTTGATATCTTTGCCACTTCCTGCCAGTTTGTTTGTACACACTTCACTCTACACCCCAAAACGTGGTGTTGAAATTTGGGTCCCTAGACGGGGCAAAATCTCGGGGGTCTAAACCCTTCTCCCTCGTCTTCCCTTAGAACAAAAGGCCTATGGGCCTGCCCCAAGAGCTCCATAGGGAAGACTTTAGCCTGCCAAAACCTTCCAGCAACCTGTGGAATATTCCACCCCCTACTCCCACTAAGCCTCCAACCCCCCTTGCTGTAGCCACCATTTTCAACCAGGCAGATCTCTGTCCCCTTTCTTTAAACTTGGCCTCAACTTCTCCCAGTCTCATCTCTGGGTACACACACCATGGAACCTCTTCACAAAGGAGGTAAGGTTCACTCCATGTGGAATTCCGTGATGCTTTGCACACTTCCTCTATTAAACTTACACCACCTTCCCGGGTTACCCGTATGGAAAAGAGCATTTTTCTGGCACCCTCAAGAAGGGTTAAACATGAAAACCTTTGGAGGATGTCCACAAATGCTAAGACAGTACCTCCCTAGGGTCTAATGTTCTTTTTCCCAAACATAGCAGATTTTCTCTTTCAGAACTCGGATCACATTAAAATGTTGATTTCTTTAGCATGAAAAGTTTACAGCACCGAAACTTCAGATTCATTTGAGAGCTGAGTAAAACTACAATTCCCTCCTGCAATGCTGGAGTCAGCAGCACCTCCAGCGTGCACAAGGTACAACTCTATTGCCCATTCTGAAGTCTCCCTAGCCCAACCCCCAAACACTGTCTGCCCAACACACTGCCTTTGGAATTGTTTACGAGCAACCTCTCTGTTATTCAGGGTCACTGGCCAAAATCCACATGGAAAGGCAGCCTGATACCAGGGCCTCTTAATAATAAAAATTCTTGGATTTAACTTCTATGATGCAGATTTGATACAGTTAGGCAAGTTCTTAATGTCTTGTGCTGTGACTTATTTTGATTATGTGCCGTGAGGTCCGGCTCTCCAACCCTTAGGGAGGACTTATTTGCAGACGGTAACAGTGGGCCTTCCCGGTTTTAAAGTTTTAGATTTCCACTTGTACTCATTTCATTGACTATAGGGTATGTGTATAGTTACCATTTTTATCTCTGTAAGGGTTTTTAATGTTAAAAACTTCATGATTCTCTTCTATATTTGTTTTGGGGGCTTCCCTAACAAGGCACCACAACCTGGATGGCTTATAAAACAAGAGAAAGAGATTGTCTCACAGTTCTGGAGACCAAATCAAGGTCTCGGGAAGGGAGGGCTACACTCCCTCCGAAGGTGCCAGAGAAGCACCTGTTTTCAAGCCTCTCTGGTCATCCCAGGCCTTGCTTGCCCGGTGGATGAATCACACCAAGGCTCTATCTTCCCGTGATGTTCTCTTTGTATGCCCATAACATCTTCCCTCTGGGTGTACCTCCGTTTCCCCTTGTGATAGGAACTCCAGCAATATTAAATGACGGTCTGCCCTAATTGTCTCATTTTAACTTGATTCCTTCTGTAAATATCCTCCTTCCAAATAAGGCTTCATTCTGCGATATTGAGTGCTCAGATACCCTTTCGGGGAGTGGGGGGGACGCAATTCAACTCCTAACACCCTCTTTGAGAAGTAGCTAATCTAGGAGACAATTGGACAAATGAACCCAAGATGAAAAGGCAGAAGCTTGCAGAACAAGCCAAAGAGTTAAAAGAGCGTATTTTCACATCAGTCTTTTGATTTCTACTTGCCCAGTTACTACGCTGTGTTCCCAAATACATAATAGATTTATAAATATTTATGTTTTCACTTCCTGCCTCCACACACGTATGAGAAGATGAAGACAATTGCATTTTTTATATCATTTACTCATCTGCCTTGCTCTGCCCTGCAATTTCTTCCCACCATCTGCTGTATTCTCATTCCCCACTTTTCTTTTCCTTTGAAATAATCATCATATTCTCATGGACAAAAGGGATAGAGGTGAGTTTTGTGATAGAAGTGAGTAGATTCCTCACAGGTGAGAAACCAAAGGATGCTGA